>NC_064642.1:596239850-597678600 GCF_023864345.2 Schistocerca serialis cubense | reverse complement strand
TGCAGAGTGAGTAGTCACCATACATACAGGATGATTCAAAAGGTTTCGCACAAACTGAAGGAACTGATAGATGAGTCGAAATACAACTAATTTGGAATAGGAATGTATGGTTTGGGAAGTAATTCTCAGAAGTCTGGAACGTCAGGAAGAACAACGCACACGTGCCTTGGTTTATACACTCCTGGAAATGGAAAAAAGAACACATTGACACCGGTGTGTCAGACCCACCATACTTGCTCCGGACACTGTGAGAGGGCTGTACAAGCAATGATCACACGCACGGCACAGCGGACACACCAGGAACCGCGGTGATGGCCGTCGAATGGCGCTAGCTGCGCAGCATTTGTGCACCGCCACCGTCAGTGTCAGCCAGTTTGCCGTGGCATACGGAGCTCCATCGCAGTCTTTAACACTGGTAGCATGCCGCGACAGCGTGGACGTGAACCGTATGTGCAGTTGACGGACTTTGAGCGAGGGCGTATAGTGGGCATGCGGGAGGCCGGGTGGACGTACCGCCGAATTGCTCAACACGTGGGGCGTGAGGTCTCCACAGTACATCGATGTTGTCGCCAATGGTCGGCGGAAGGTGCACGTGCCCGTCGACCTGGGACCGGACCGCAGCGACGCACGGATGCACGCCAAGACCGTAGGATCCTACGCAGTGCCGTAGGGGACCGCACCGCCACTTCCCAGCAAATTAGGGACACTGTTGCTCCTGGGGTATCGGCGAGGACCATTCGCAACCGTCTCCATGAAGCTGTGCTACGGTCCCGCACACCGTTAGGCCGTCTTCCGCTCACGCCCCAACATCGTGCAGCCCGCCTCCAGTGGTGTCGCGACAGGCGTGAATGGAGGGACGAATGGAGACGTGTCGTCTTCAGCGATGAGAGTCGCTTCTGCCTTGGTGCCAATGATGGTCGTATGCGTGTTTGGCGCCGTGCAGGTGAGCGCCTCAATCAGGACTGCATACGACCGAGGCACACAGGGCCAACACCCGGCATCATGGTGTGGGGAGCGATCTCCTACACTGGCCGTACACCACTGGTGATGGTCGAGGGGACACTGAATAGTGCACGGTACATCCAAACCGTCATCGAACCCATCGTTCTACCATTCCTAGACCGGCAAGGGAACTTGCTGTTCCAACAGGACAATGCATGTCCGCATGTATCCCGTGCCACCCAACGTGCTCTAGAAGGTGTAAGTCAACTACCCTGGCCAGCAAGATCTCCGGATCTGTCCCCCATTGAGCATGTTTGGGACTGGAAGAAGCGTCGTCTCACGCGGTCTGCACGTCCAGCACGAACGCTGGTCCAACTGAGGCGCCAGGTGGAAATGGCATGGCAAGCCGTTCCACAGGACTACATCCAGCATCTCTACGATCGTCTCCATGGGAGAATAGCTGCCTGCATTGCTGCGAAAGGTGGATATACACTGTACTAGTGCCGACATTGTGCATGCTCTGTTGCCTGTGTCTATGTGCCTGTGGTTCTGTCAGTGTGATCATGTGATGTATCTGACCCCAGGAATGTGTCAATAAAGCTTCCCCTTCCTGGGACAATGAATTCACGGTGTTCTTATTTCAATTTCCAGGAGTGTAGATGTATTGTTCACTCAACGTTTTACATGACAGGCAGTCAAAATGAGACCACCACGTTCAGTACAGATCTACCATTTTTGTAGAAAAATCTGGCGCGCTCTACTAGGTACATTACACATCGCACGAACTTCGCCTGGTGCTACCAGTTCCCGACGAAGAAACACTTTTCGCCAGGCTACATGCATCAGTTGCATGAGGCTTTTGATATGCTCCTACAAAAACGTAATAGAGCTGTTAAAACAAGGGAGCGAGGAGACCATGCAGTTGAACCTCTCCTTCCAATCCAACTGCTGCTATATGTGGGATTGAGAGTACGTCACATAGTTTCACTGATCCACTGAGAAGTGCTTCTTCCAGTGGCATCAGCATCCGACGACGCGTGTTAAGTAGCACGTTCTCTAACAATTCTGGAAGGCCTCCATTCAAACTGGGTGACAGAAGCTATGGTCCGGTCAGTGGCTCAGGTTAACTTAAAAGATCACATATTCCTGTTCCAGAGTAGTTGTATTTAGACTAGTTTGTCAGCTCCTTCAGTTCGTGCACAGCTTTTGAACGATCGGTAAACAACCACATTAACCAATTTATTTTGACTGACTGCTATTACCGATTAATATTTTATTTCCCACTCCACGCAGAGCGCCAAATATTATGCCTGTCATATTGGCAACTATTCTGATTAAATAAAATGCACATGAAGGTTCCACGCCCGGGTTCCCGGGTTCGACTCCCGGCGGGGTCAGGAATTTTCTCTGCCTCGTGATGACTGGGTGTTGTGTGCTGTCCTTAGGTTAGCTAGGTTTAAGTAGTTCTAAGTTCTAGGGGACTGATGACCATAGATGTTAAGTCCCATAGTGCTCAGAGCCATTTGAACCATGAAGGTTCGATTTTGTAGAATGATTAATTCGTACGAGGTTAGTTCATTTGAAAGGGAATCAATTCATTGTTGTGAGTCGTCAGGCTGGTTACTACGATCCATTTAAAACGTACGACCGTGGAACAGAAATGATAACGATATCCCATACTTCCGCATGACTTCTCTATCTCCGTTCTCCGAAGACCACCCAGCTGAGATGGCAGACCTCAACCATGTGATACCAGGGTGTTCACATTATGACAGATGACGCCACAAGTTTCTCAAGGCCTTGATCATAGCGTGAATTCCTGAATCTACATCTGTGGCGGACGTGTTTCGGCGGCTATGTACAGCGAACTATGTCAGTATTTCCCGGTTTCTGCGAGAAGCGGATATCCATTTACAAGTCAAATACAAAGGACCCAGCGTCAAAAGTTGTGATGTATGAACTGTGCTGAGCGTTTGAATGTACAAAGTGTACCAAGAAGTTTAACTAGAATTAATGAAATTCCTAATTCCTATGCTGTATACAGTGTATGATATTGTATACCAAATCTGTAGTTCCTCATTTTTCTGGCTAAATGGTTAATGCCAAAGGCAAGTAAATTTTGAAAAAAATTGGGATATCAAAAATTGTTACATGAACGCCGGTAAGTGCACGTGTTGAATCATTTAAATTGCGGTATAACCTATCAAAATCTTTACAATGGAATGACAGAAAAAGAAATATTTACTGGCTGCTCAGCGAGCGAATTTTTTTCCAGGTAGTCTTTCCAGCGTAACACTGAAGACATGATAGACGAGACGAAAAGTTCTGGTGCGCAGTGGGACAAGGGATATGAGAAGGCGGGGGATTATACGGCCTTCCGGGACTGGTAGACTGTGCCATGCACTGTGCATGAGGTTAGGCCTACAGCTGGAGAACTGTTACAGCCCATGTGGCCCACATCATCAGCCTTGTGCGGAATCGGCCAAAGAGCGGAATACCCACAAAGCTGTCAGGAGCAAACTGTTGTCGAGGCAGCAGCGGCAGACATTGGTTTCCAACTCAATGCAGCAGTTGATAGTGAGGCATCTTGACCCTTCCAAACTATAGTAGATTCAGCAGTGAAGCTTCACCATTATGGCGTTAAAGCGTGCAGCTTGCCAGTCACTTACGAATAAAATTGGCCTCAACCTCCAGTAACGAACAACACTTCGCCCGTCCTTTACAGAATGGAGAGACCATGAAGACAGAACAGATAATGAAAAGAGTCTCAGCAACACGCAGGAGCATGTTGTTGTAACATTCTATACATTCAGGTGACGAAAGTCCAGAGACACCTCATGTCATGTCGGACCTCCATTTTGCTGGCGCAGCGCGGCAACTTGATTTGGCATGGACTCAAAAAGTCATTGGAAATTTTCTACATTAATACTGAGCCCTGCTGCCTCTATAATCCACACCATAATGGAGCCACTACCAGCTTGCACAATGCCGCCTTGACAATGGTTTCGTGGGGTATGCGCCCTACTGTCACTTCCTTTCAACTAAAATCGGGACACATCTGACCAGGCACGGTTTTCCAGTTCAAAAATGGTTCAAATGGCTCTGAGCACTATGGGACTCAACTGCTGAGGTCATTAGTCCCCTAGAACTTAGAACTAGTTAAACCTAACTAACCTAAGGACATCACAAACATCCATGCCCGAGGCAGGATTCGAACCTGCGACCGTAGCGGTCTTGCGGTTCCAGACTGCAGCGCCTTTAACCGCACGGCCACTTCGGCCGGCTTTCCAGTCTAGAGTCCAACCATTATAGTCCCGAACCGAGAAGAGGCGCTGCAGGCGATGTCGTGCTGCTAGCAAACGCTTTCGGATCGGTCGTCTACAACCATAGCGCCTTAACGCCACATTTCGCCGCATTGCCCTAACGGATACACATTGATTTCTGTAGTTATTTGACGCAGTGCTGCTTGTCTGTAAGCACTGAAAACTCTAAACAAATGCTGAAATTTGATATTTTCGGCACGCTCTTGATACTATGGATCTCGGAATATTGAATTCCCTAACGATTTCTGAAATATAATGTCCCATGCGTCTAACTCAAACTACCATTTTGTGTTCAAAGTCTGTTAATTCCCGTTGTGCGGCCATAATCACGTCGAAAACCTTCTCACATGAATCACCTGAGTACAAGTGACTATTTCGCCAATGCACTGCTTCTTTATACCTCGTATATCCGTTATTACCGTCATCTGTGTATGTGCATATCGCTGTCCCATGACTTGTCTCCTTAATGTACACCGAGCTAAATGGGGTGTAGTGCGCCTTGTATGCAGCAAATATCATGCGTCTTTGACACCCAAATGAACTCGTTATTCATTTATTTTCTTGTTTTAAAGGTAGATAGCAATTATTTTACTGCAAACGTTTGGCATTTTAACGCAGGAAAAGCTCTGCTTTTCGTTTACAAAGTCTCACAAAGTTTTCGTGCTACTTTTTCGAAACTTAAATCTCTTAACAGAAACACGGAAACTAAAAATTGACGTAAACATGCATATTACAATAACCACTGCAGGGCAGTGGTCTGAGAGATGCAGAAACAATTTTGGTAATTGCCTGTGAGCATCATGACACGTAGTAGTAGTAGTAGTGGTGGTGGTGGTGGTGGTGGTGGTGGTGGTGGTAGAAGATTGGTAAGTAGGATGTTCCACGTAAGTGTGTCGCACCTTAACTGGCTGATAATACAGTGACACTAACCATTGAGGAAGGCTTTGATGAATGAAGAGAAGGAACATTCATAATTTCCTAAATTTCTCAGTCACTATATTGCCGGCCAGGGTGACCGAGCGGTTCTAGGCGCTACAGTCTGGAACCGCGCGACCGCTATGGTCGCAGGTTCGAATCCTGCCTCGGGCATGGGTGTGTGTGATGTCCTTAGGTTAGCTAGGTTTAAGTAGTTCTAAGTTCTACGGGACTGATGACCTTAGAAGTAAAGTCCCATAGTGCTCAGAGCCATTTGAACCATTTTGAACTCACTATATTGTTTTCACATAGCCTGTACGCGATCTAACGAGGATCCGTTGTTTTCGACAAATTAACTCAAACTGCTCAAGAATTGCTTCCAGAAAGAGCAATGGAGCCAGATTTCTTTGCCTCGTGCTATGGACCTACCGAGTTAAAAGTGAGAATATTAATCGTATATGTAACCAAAGCTGAAACTCTGATTTCATCGAGAAGGGTCCTGGTTGGCGCCTATACTTAACAGAATGTGGTTACTGACCTTAACGATACAAATTTCTCAAATTCGACAACATCGCCTACGAAGATAAGAAAATTTGCGAGCGCCTTTATCTACAAAAAAATTCGTGCGTAGTAAGAAAGTCTTGTGATTGTGAAATCATATTGGTTTAAATCCCGTTAGTAGCAGTTTTTATTACTTTCATTCGCATTCTGTTTTATCAAATGGAACTAATCGTTAGCAAATATGGAATCATATTTTACATAAAATGTACATCTACAACAGATTAAAATTGGGTACAAAAATTCAAAATGTCAAATAGAAAGTACACTTCGTTTCTCGAGTTCGAAGAATATTGTTGAGGTTCAACATCTTTTTTTTTTTTTTGCGTGTAGCATATAATAAAAGTACCAAATTTTATCTTCGTATAGCAAGTAATTCAAAATATTAATTTTTACTAAATATTATTCAGATTTTGTTAATCAATATTTTCATTTATTAATAAACCTTGGTTTTTAATGAAAGTTGAGAAATCAGTGACTCCATGGATAAGACTTGTACGCTACACACTCAGCTGCCGGCGGTTATGTTAATAGCAGTAAACACCCGATTGTTTCAAGAATTAAACACCCATGTATAAAACAGCTTCAGACGTCTGATCGCTTTGCAAATGAGTTAATATGTTACATAGTTGACGTTAATTATGTAAACGGAGAGAAAGTTTAGAATATGTTTGAAATTTGCTTAAGTCGCGAAGTGCTGACATTATGAAAAGCCAAATGAATATGATCTGGGAAGTTGGCTTTTTAACAAAAGCTGGTTTTTCACGTATTTAAATGTTCATGACATCGTATCTCCTTAGCAACGATATATTTTTTCAGGTTAATTCAGTGGTATAAATGGATACTGTCTACAGAATGTGTTGCGAATAGGGCCAGTAGTAAATAAGTAATAAATTAAAACGTCATGCGTGTGGCTGAAGTTCAGCGTAAATATAGCGAGGTATAAACTTTATTCCGTTCTTGAGTTTGTGGGATGTGTCATCGTGAAAAAGTGTCGTAAATACTGGAAATTAGACTGTGTGTAAACTCGTTGGAAGTCGCCAATTGCTCTCATTCTGAGATACTGGGTGATTAGAGGTTGTGTATTAGGACGCCGTCAGTTACACTGCCTCAACACACACAGTTTCCGACTGTAGTACTTGTCTTACTGTGTTAAATTTTTAAATTCATCCAGTAATTAGACGAAATATTGAAATTCAGATTTTTGTTGGCCTCGAAAACAGTTCAGGTAGGCAGCCTGCAACTGTTACCGTTTCCTAAGATAGCTGCTCAGTAATATAAATGTTAGAATGTTTTGTAGTTAAGGGCATTCTGAAATCTTCTAATCTTCCAAGGCCGCTTTTGAGTTATTTTTGAGAATTCCGACTTACTATTTTAGGAAACTGATGCCCAGTCGCAGTTATCAAATCCTGTAAGAATGAAGAAAAACGGAGGCCAGTGCACTAGATTATTGCATTAAACACTCGGAATGCAACTAAAAACGAAGAGGGCAATCAGTGACAGTATTTCATCGCAGTTGGAAAATAGGCAGTTGGTCAGAAATCGTCAAGTAATTGTAGAAATAAAACTGCTTTGGCAAGTGTTAAGCTCCAAAATATGAGTTTTTGCCAAAGTCTGTTAGTTGTAGAAATACGCATTACACCGACACGATACGTTGGTTAACGTACTCGCGTGCGCATTATCAGCTATATTTAAATTGAAGTTGCAATAAATGTGGGAATCTTTGCCAGGTAAATGATCAAAGCTCGGTAAAATCTGTAGGGACTTGGCATTCGGCAACTTTCCTTTGCATGAAGCCGCCGCATACCTACTGATACGCGGCCCTTTGTTCGAAGCAAGAGAGATTTCATTCGCCGCGCAGTGTGTTTCGCCTACCTATTCTCTGCAGCACAGAATGATTCTTTTTGTTCCATTTTCAACAAAGAAGCCAGGTGGATATTCATATGAACAGTTTCGTGCTGTCGAGAGGTTGTTCTGGCGCTCGGAGCTGTTGCCGCTGTAGCGGTTGCCGCAGTAGCTGTTGGAAGCTGTCTGGACTTTTCCATACAGCTGTGCGTTCGCTTGGTTTTTTTCCCCTTCGATGTCTTAATGTTTTCCGCTAACGTCTTTCAAAGATAAGTCTTGCCTGCAACAGCCTGTCGCTGGTTTTACCGCATCTGTCGTTGTACGTTAAAGCACAGTCACTGGGGACAACAATGTCAGATCCATTAGTTAATATGTTAAATTTTTGGCCGCCGTTCTTCTTCACTTGCTTCTTCAGTGCGGCTTGTTCTTTAAGTAACTTACTCGTCTTCTGCAGTAATAAAAATTCAGTTGCAAAAGGCTAGTGATAGTTTTCTTATCTAAAAGATAAACAGCACCTTAATAGTGAAATTAGAGGGACGCCTAAAAACTCGTCGTGACTTAGGAAAAACTACGAAAAATAGCGCACGTTATTTTGTATGGGTAATTTATATTACATATACAACGCATGAACAGAAGCGGTATAAATCAAAGCTGTTCTCAAGGGAAAGGCTTATTTGTAACACACATTTAATTTTGAAGAAATGTATCTGTTGTTATGTTGTACCCCATGCATCTCTCCGATCGTTGACGTGACATAAAGAGACAGTAACAGGTTATCTATAGTTCTAAGTGGACTCTGAATCACGATTCAACTTAGCTTATCGGAGGGGGGGAGAGAGAGAGAGAGAGAGAGAGAGAGAGAGAGAGAGAGAGAGAGAGAGAGACTACACGAGAAGTGACAAAATATTGGAATCAATCGTCGATTGAACTTAGAACCTCCTTATTTGTAGTCTGACACAGAGCATCAACGGTATATGCATATAATGTTAAAGGCTGTCATCGGTTACGTATTGGAAAGGTTTTTTCGTCAGGATGGCTGAAACTGGTAATTGAGAATATGCCACCAATCTATGAAATCTGTCATTTTCATCGTCGGGAAAAAGAGGAGAAGGGGGGGGGGGATGTAGTCAGCAGCCAGCATAAATCGAACGAGTTAGTGTATACTGTTAGGGCTCCGTCCCTCCATCCGTAAAAAACGGAACCCTTATAGGATCATTTTGTCTGTCTGTCCGTCCGTCCGTTCGTTCGTTCAAACGCCCCATTTCTCTCTCTCTCTCTCTCTCTCTCTCTCTCTCTAGAAATGACCCGACGTATGAAATTGAAATGTTACATATTAAGGCCTACGTTATCTTCGCGATGAAAACATTTAAGTTTCTAAGCCAGTGCAATCAATGTATGCGGCCTATTATGTCACATATCTTGATACTCGCAAACTCGCTCATCAAAACCTATGGGGTATTTCCTTTTGTTCTAGAATCATGAAATTTGGCAGGAAGAAAGGTTTCATAGTACAAGTAAAGGAAAAACTCCGAAATTAGTTTGTAATTAAAGCACACACGAAAAAATTTCTCTTTGTCGTTTATAAGACTTCAGGCTTGAAATCAAAACATTCCCGAAAGTGTTGGAACACGAAGGGCTGATATCTTGCAAGTATCAATGGCTATCACAGGCAAAAATCGTCAATAACCTCGATTCCCGGATTGCATGGAATGGCTACATAAATAATTAAATCCTGTTTGCTCCTAGCCAGTTTTTCTGTGATATTATCCCGCTTCTATTAATCAATACAGGTAGCAGACTGAGCTGACTCATTTCTTCGAACAAATTTTTCAATTTTTTTGATCCATATCTGCAGAGCGAAAGCAGCAGGCGAATTGTTCAACTGCCCCTGGGCCATTCATTGCCGACCATTGCATCATTGGCGTAAGATGTTAAACCTCAGAAAAGGAAGGTAGAAAGATATGTACTCTTAACGGCTCGTCGACGACGAATTGACTCCATATGGAATTGGACAAGGACGAGGGAGGAAGATTAACAATGGAATTCTCCAAAATTCGCTGCGAGTTAAAGCAACGACGGAAACTCTAAATATGATGACCGGATGGACTTTGAAGCCCGCTCTCCCCATCCACCTACAGGGTGATACAGAGCAGTGGTAAGGCACTGAACCCTCATTCGGGAGGGCGGCGTTTCAAACAGCACTCGGGTCCTCCAGATTCAAGTTTTTCCATGACTGCACTAAATCGCTCGAGGCAAGTGCCTGGACGGTTCCTTGTAAAGGCCGCCACTCATTGCCTCTCAAACCTTGTCCTTCCCAAAAAGACGTCGCGTAAACGACGTGAAACCATAATCTGTCTCCCTTTTTTCGTGCAATAACCGCTACGCTGTCTCGCACGACCCTTATGTCTTCATCGCATTTATTGCCAAGCAGAGGAAGGAAACTTGGGAGCTGTGTTTCATCGTAATGTTAGCAGCGTGTGGGCGCAAAGGGCAAAAAAATTTACGCGCAGCCATAATAAAAATCTACTTTGTAACTTGCACCGTAATATTATTTATTGGTGCAGTTCTTCAACCTACCATGTTCAGATAAGTGGAAGCTAAGGCGGCAAATTATTGCAAGTTTTTTTCTGATGGGGCAACTAAGGACAAACATGCCAGTTTATTCATTGTTCTGTTGCCTTCTTCCCGCTGTCTTTCATCTGTTCCATATTTAGTATTTTCTCCTAAACATTTGTCAGACTTTACTTACTCTTCTATATATTTCTAAATTCTTTGTCACTTCGTGGATACAACTTGTTGACTTCTTACCCCCATAGACATTTGAAAATAATCTTGTTTAATGTACGATCCTGAATTCGATATAACAAGAAAATGTCTCTTTTTTTCTTATTACTCTTGATAGGTTTTCTGTTTCCATAAGTATCATCTTTACATTGTAATTTCCAGCCTTCCATAGTTTTTTACCTGTCTGATATTTTCCTAGCGATTGGCCGTCCTATTATTTCTTTTTTGTCTAAATTATAGTTTAACGCAAGACATTCTGGATTCGCTGTTGTATTGTAATGCCTTATTTTTGCATTTTAGGCACTTTATTGTAAAGGTTTTCAGTTATACCATACAGCATTCCAATTGTACATATTCATTCTTCTATTTTCTTGACGTATCTCTCAAAGATGCTTAAATTTTCTAATCTTCTTTTTGTGACCATTATCTGTTTTCAGAAATACTTGCTCGTTCTCGCCAGTCGTCTTCATCGAGACAATTCTGTCAAGGTTGGAATTTGGTTTTTGTTATACCGCGTGAGATGGGCTCCCATTCGGAAGGAGTGCTGTGGGAATCCCAGTCCTGTTACCTAGGTTCAGCTTTTCCGTAGTTTCCCTGAATTACCTGATGCGAAAGCCAGAATGAAAATTTTCATAGATTTCTCGTAACATCTCATGAAGCCCGAGTTGGTGCTCTATCTTTTAATGACATCGTCATTGACGGAGTATTAAAATCCTAATCTTGCTCGTTTGTCGTAGTAGGTCATCGAAAAGTTTGTTCAGAACAATCAGCAAAAGGTCTTGCCAAATTACTGTTAAAGCATCAAAACAGTTCTAAAAGTTCAAATCAATGTATGCCTGTACCGAGACCTCATGAACGAGTGAGGACGACCGGCTTTCTATTGTCTTTCATTGATTTTGTATTGCAACCTTCGTGAAAGAATATAATTTACGACTGAGTTGCATTTTGTCGCTTTCTGTCTCTCTTACACTCGTTATCAAAGATGTCTTACCATAGAGAACGAGCGTGATCTGAAAAGTTTTGAAAATGGTTGCAGTGCTCAACACTTAATATTAACAATTTATTTGGATAAAAGTGGAGTAGATCATGAAATGCGGCCCCAGTACGTAATGCGGCTGCAGTAGTGGTTTGCTAAGCAGAGCTTGCTACTGCTCCACAAAGAGTGTACAGCTTCTCGCTACCCCGCTTGCTCGCTGTACTGCATCAGCGCCACGACCGCTCCCGATTCGCGACGTTGTACTAAAAGACTGACTGCTCCGCTAATCCGCCGCGTTCTTTTAACCGGCGACGGCACGATCTTACAGTGCGGACGCATTATGGTGAAAATTTGATTATGTTGCTGTGTGGTCACACAGCTGACGTCGAACCAGACGTGCCTTGTCCTTTCGAGTTGAACATATGGCTTCCAGCTAATGTTTTAACACCGTTAATATAATGCGCTGTGTAACAATACCCGTCGTCATCAATTCCGAACAGTCGCGAAAGCTTGTCCCTGACCCGCTCCACGTCTTGAATTCAGTGTTTGTCGGCGACGGTGTTGTTAATCGTCCGATTCGAATAAACTCTGCTCTCTTATATTAATGAAACACGTTTCATCGTAGTCGCTAGCCAGACTTAAACTCGCGAGAAAAATTCAGAAGGGCAGAGCTGTGATCATTGCACTGGAACAGACCGATTACACTGAGATAAATTAAAAAATTCGAGCACTGGCCCGGAAACACACAGCCGTAACATTATCTGGAAACACAAAACCCTAACAGTATATGTTTAACCTTCGACTGGCTCGTTAAAACTTCGTGGGCAAACTCCGCCAGAAAAGTCTCGGAATGAGAATTGGAGGATGTGTAGGTCTGAAAGTCACACCAAACTCGAGCACTTCAGCGTCCACGGGAACAGTATTTATAAAGACACCATTTTGTATGAAGTCTCGCCCACTTGGCTTCTTTAACAAGCATCGTATACCCGACTTCGAAAGAAGCTAGTTCAAACTATCTGTCTCTATAGCGAAGCTGCTGTCATAAAATCTCCTACGGAGAGCGAAACTGCTGATACACTGTGTCCTAGTGCCGCAGGCTTGCTTTAGTCGCACCACAAGGGTTCGCGATTAACGTCCCGAAGAACCCAACAACTTTACCAACTCGTCAAACATTTGAGCCGGTTAGCCAATCCGCTCTGTGGCTACACGATTAGAATCACTCATAACCGAATTTCACAACTCTAACAGAAATTGTTCCGTTTCGAACGTCTTCCGAAGATCTCTTGCAGATACATTCTCTTGCCACACACACTACGACATTTCGCTCCGCATGTAAAGCGCATAAAATTTCACCTCGAACTAAAATGTGGATCAATTACTCCTCCGACGAGCCATCCTTAACAGTGTAGGTACTAGCGATTTGTGCACTACACTGCAGCGGTACCAATATGTTAGAAAAAACTGCCCGCGCAAATGGGCTTTTACAGGGGTTCTTTTGATGAGAGATACTGGGTCAAGTGTTTCGGAATACCGACCATTTGTACACCTATCGGAAGAACAGATATGCTACAGCTGTCATGCAGTAGAGAGCCAAAATCTAAACATTACACTTCTTCCAGCCAAGGTAAATTTAGCAAATCGGTTGGGTCATTTGTATTAGGTGTGGTCTAGGGCGAAGCTTAGGTGGCTTGTATAAGCACCATTTGTTCGTGGGCGGCTCGTGAGAAAACTCCGAAAAACCATGGTTTTTGGCACGAAAAGTACCGATTGTGGGATGGCAGTTTTTATAAATTCTATTCATGGCAGGTCGAAATGTTTGCCATAAATTCTTAACGTGATAGTTTTGGGGAACTTCGAAAGCTTTTTTTCGGTATCATTATCCGTCACCCAGATACAGAGTTCAAAGTTACCGTACTTACTCACGTAAAATATGACCATAATATCGGATCTGAGGTGTAAATGTAGTTTCAACTGACGTAGTGAACACATGGCAACGGTTCTGTGTCGTCGCAAGGATTCGAGGTCACCAAACTATGTTTTCAGTCGGCATTTTTCACCAAAGAACTTTACGATGCGCTTTCTCCGTATAACGAACACTTCGCACCTATACAAATATGCCCAGTGTGGTAATCCAGTTACAGTGACAAAAAAGGGCTGAAATGTTATTGTATGGAAAGAACATAAGACTGCCAAAAATTATATAAAGCTGGAAAGACTGCGAGTGTGTGGCCTATGATTTGTATCTTACGAGTAATATATATGCCCGGCCTTATATAAGGCCGGTCATTTTCGATGAGCAAAGTATGTAGAAAAAATGTAAAGCGAACGAAAAGCAAACAATTTTGTGTTAGCCTTATGTTATACATACTTATTTGTTATTTATAGGTGTCAATAAAATGTGTCGAAGTATATAAATAGACTAACAAAACTTTAATGACTTAGAGCATTAGTTTTATACAAACAGCACATGCCGTTACAGCAGGGAAAAGAAGTGAACATGTCAGAGCACAGAATGGCGAATGTATATCCTCTTTAAAAGACTGACTGAAACGTGGGGAACCAAGTGCCTCATTCCGCCTTGCTCGCCAAAAATTTTGGCGTGCGAACATATTCGTGCTTTCTTGTGTCGAAAGAAGAGTAGCGGGAAGAGAGTGAAGGTGGAGGGGATGGAAGACAGTGCCAATGGGGATGGAGATTTAGAGAGAGAGCGAGAGAAATAATAGCAGTGGGAAGCCGAGGAGTTAATGGTGTTCAGTGAGAGACTGGCATAAAAGGGGGAGGAGAGGTGGATGGAGATAGTAGCGGGAGCAAAAGGGAGAGGCGACAGTGGAAACGAAAAATACAGATGAATGGAGACTGTACATTGGGATTAGGGGGGGATCTGCACCCTCACAACCTCCGTCCTCCCAAAGGGGAGTCCAGTGTTAACTTACACAGCGTGCACTGCAGCAAATACATAAGATGCCATTTGCATAGGTACATAGTAAGGAAAAAGGCAAGCAAATGTTAGCCGGTGCCTAAGGGCTCATGTGAATATGTACTCACTTCCTGCTCGAATGTTAATTTTGTTTTATAGAAGGCACATAAATGTAACGTATCGGATGTCCAAACTCAACAACACGGCGTAGTCGTAGCTTACGTATGGTAAATGTACGTAACAAATAAACTGACGTCTGTGAAACAGGTGAAAGTGCAACTTCGTTAGAAAATTACATATAAAATCAAAATCAGCAGCGCTGCTGTGAGTAACTCTGGAAACGTTTGTGTTGACTGATCCGAACTTCATTCGTGAAAAATACAGTTTTGGATGAACGATAGAATTTTGAAACATCTGATTTCAATGTTTACATCCTCTTTTTTGTAGGTTCCGTGAGTAGACGTGAGTACCTTCGTCCTGGTAGAAGACTGGACTAGAATCCCTTTGATTTGACCGTTTCAAGTTTCCGAACAGAGGTAACTCTAGTCGCGTCTAACTCGTCTTTGAGTCTGTTTCCTGTGTTGGCGTCATGCTCTGAGCAGAAGCAACGGAAACGTTGCCAGTACCAAGCGAAAAATGCTGCGTACTACATACGCTGCGCTAAGAGTAAACACGCCGCATGCAATGTCGCGACTAATTCATCTTGTGCGCTAGCTACTTGATGTCTGAAAACGAAAAACATCAAACGACATCCTAACTGTTCAAAGGGCAGGTGGCAGAATTAGTTTGTGGAAAAGCCGCTCAAAGGCCTTTCTTTCTGAGTGCACTTCGTTCTAATTAAACGAGCTGGAGGTGTGGAACAATTTGTCCCTAAAAGGCCTGAAACCGTTGGGATCGAGCAAGAACCTAGTCTCATTGGCGTGCGGCGTTGGAAACTTGCTTTCGCTAATTTATGTATCGTAAAAGTCGTCTTTCTTGTAGATGAGGTGTGAGTGGAAAAAGTGTTCGTTTAACTTCTATCTTTCATTGAGAATGGGCTATAGAAAAGAGGTATTTGTAGCCCTTTGCACGACAGTAGATCCGTGGCTGCCATAGTACATTTGGCCGTCCTCTCTGATCAAGGGAGAGCGTAGGGGTGAATTTAACATACTGTGTTTGGCAGACCTCTTTTGTTTGTGGTAAGCCTGAACGATTATGTCGAAAAGGTACCACAAAGGTAATTTGCGAAAAATTAAAACTGTATATCGCGGCACGGCTCGATCTCTATCCATCTCTCTTCGCGGACAGTGCGCTTCTGATTGAGGCAGCCAATCTCTCTTTCACGGATAGACTCAAAGCTGCACTTGATACATTACGATGAACGGAGTGAAGATATGGTGAGCTTCATTTAACCAGCGTTACTTACTTTCTTGTAAGGGGGAAATGTTACTTTGAAAGTTTTTTCACTCACTTCTGAAAAGATAACAGGTGTTTTGTTTTATGTTGTAAATTTATATCTCTGTATTCAGCATGTTTGTGTGTACGTCGATGAATCCTGTATCCGGAAAGAGTGATAAAGAACGACCGTTTCCGACTGTCCATCTAATATCCTTTTCTTGTCTTATTTCACATTAAGACACAATGGAGGCAGCATTTTACCTGTAGTCTGACATACATTAGGTTGCCATTTCACGTTTAAGATCCAAAGTCGGACGTACACCGACTGACCTAAAAAATTATGACGCTGTCAACCGCGCCTGGTGGCGTTGTGTGCACGTGACACAGTAAAGAAAGTATAAAAGCAGAGCAAAAGCGAATTGGGGAACATTTCATAAAGAGTTAATAGTGGTGGTGGTGGTGGAGGTGGTGGTCGTGGTGATGTCGAAGGCAGGCTTATGGACCCCTGGGGCTCAAAAAACCCTTCTCCAAAGTCAAATGTCGTGAAAGTCGCGTGGACGTGGTATGTCCTCAGATTGACTCTGGAGAGGTGGTGGAGGAGGAGGAGGAGGAGGAGGAGGAAGAGGTGGAGAAGAAGAATGGAGGGGAATTATTCTAGTGACAATAGACGGGCCGCACATGGTTGATATAGTGACTGAACGTACTTTCCAAGCTCATCGGCCACACCTCTAAATAAGCGCCGTGAAACTCATACACACCACTCCTCTTGGCTTGCCTGAAAGCGATTTCCTTCATGGAAAATGTGAATGTCCGTATGACTTCCTCCCTGCGTCAGTGCTCATTTTTCACTTACCAATATGCGGTTTCAGGCGTTCATCAGCCGAACAATTCACACGGCTATCCCAGCATATTTTGATTTTGATATGCTTAGACGCGTATCGTGTACACTGTAACAGCTGACAATTGATTCCAGTTACAGTTTCTTTATCTTTAGCTCGCCGAACATAGTTCGTATGCTGAATCTTTCTTTTTCAGTTTCCCAAGTGCAAGAACCGATTCCGTCGTCGTCACGAACAGAATTCCCAGTGTACCTTTAGCACATGTTTCCTACCGTGACCACCTCCTGTAGCATGTAAACAAGACAGTAATTTTTGTTAATGACTCTAGAAGCTGTAATGTGACTAAGAATTCTGTTAAGAAGTTCTCTAAGGTATTAGCCTGAGTACTGTTAGCGACACTTGGGTGCGACAGAGAAATTAGTTATACTACAAATAAAGGTCGAACCGGATTCTTATTGCTAACGCACTGCAGAAAGCGCCCTACTAACGTATAACAGTTTTAACTTTTTGTATTCATTTTGTTGCTAGACACGTATAGTCGTTCAGTTCACTATTACTGTACTCTCGCCGCTAGCCGTTACAAAATGGGAGAACTGGATAAACCGTTTTGAGTCGATCTAATATAACGGATTGAGCTGTGCCAGAATGCACGAAAAACCTGTTAGAACATATTGATTTATCCTTCACGCTGCTTCGCAAAAGCCAAGCGGACTAAAGTAGTCAGAGTGAAGTTATACCCGGTAATAAACTCTGAGAGCACTGCAATGCACAATTCTGCACAGAATCACGGTAACTCTCGCATGCAAGATGCTCATGTCTGAATAGTTACAAGCTTGCTCTCTAGACATGTACCCCAGGCAGTGAATACTTACTGTACAACTAGATTTCTGCGCCGATACTCCGCAAACCACTGTGAAGTGCATGGCTGAGGATACGTTCCAGTATACCTGTTATTAGGGTTCCCCCTCCCCCCCCCCCTCCTCTTTCCATTTACGTACGGAGAGCGGGAAAAAATGATCGCGTAACTGGCCTCCGTGCGCGTTGTAATGATTCTAATCCTGTCTTCGCTCCCTCTATGGGAGCTATACCCTGGAGATAGTATTGTATTCCTAGGTTCATAACCTAAAGTAGGCCCTAGAAACTAAGTTAGTTTTCTCGCGATAGTTTGTGTCTGTTGAGTCTGTCAGTTTAATTCCTGCAGCATCTTTGTGTCATCCTTCCATCTGTCAAACAAACCTGTGACTATTTATGCTGCTGTTTTTTCGTATCCGTTCCGTATTTCCTGTTGGTCACATTCGGTACGGATCCCACACAAATGAGCAGTATCATAGGATGGGTCGCGTGACTGCTCTATATGCAGACTGATAGCGTTCCGGACTTCGTAGACTGATTGCGCTTCTCTAGTTCGCTTCGAATGAACCACAGACTGCTACCTATGTAATCTACGACTGAGAGTGGTGAATGTTTTTGAATGAGTTGACGTATTCCAGTGACTCATCGATATAGCCATAGGATACTACGTTTTCTCGTCGTCGTCGTCGTCGTTTTTCTGTGATTGTTACAGGAGATATAAAAGGTATCCGAAATCTGCCTTAAATGTGCAAACTGAACAAGTCGACAGTTCATTCATCTGAGTTACGCTTAACTGGTATACGCCAGTATCCAACAGATAGCGAAAGGAGACAGATCATGTACTACTTGTAATCACACCGCATACACACAAAGTTTGCTAATGTGTCATGTATCTACTTCGATTAAAGAGAAAAAAAGGTCTGCCGAATTCTCAGAAGAGAGAGTGATTAGGATTCTAATATGAATTCTAATGATGCGATACATTGTACGTTCCAGTTCTTAAAACTGCCTGTCTGAGGATTGCTCTCTAGTGAGACAAAATTCCGCGATAAGCAGAGTAGTATACTTGAATTCCAACTCACTTTCTGTAAATGATTCACCACTGATTTCCGAAATGCTCCACGTAAGCAGCTTAAGAATCGTAAACGCGACCGTTTCTGTTATTGACACCCGCGTTCGGCTCTCATATCCGTCCCCGACATAGTACGAAATATACAATGCTGTTTCGTATTCATATGCAGCGTATACCACTGTTAGAATCCACTTCAGATATTGCATTGTACCTTAACATACTTCTTCATTTGTTCATAGGCTGTGAAATTCTCGTGACGTAATTAATTTGTTTTATCAAATTTCACAGTAAGCACATGACAGTGTCACAACAACACAGTTCTCATTAGTTGATACTTCCAATTTTGTAAATCATTCCTAGTGCTCGTAAGATATATTTTTCATAATTTAATTAAAACAGAACAGTAAAGATGCAACAGTGATAGGGGCATTGGGGAGGGAAAAGAAGTTAGAGAAAATAGTGGGAGCTAGTGACATTCCCCTTAGTTTCGGCTACGTTAAGACATACAAAAAATTTTCTTTCAATATGTTTTTTTCTTTGCGAGGTTCGAAGGTACACAATGAACTCTTATTTGAGAGGAAACCACCCTATTTCGGTACTGAAACCATCATCATACTCATTAATAGTCTGAAATAGGCCAGTATGATCGAGTAACCTCAAGATGGCTACATTATTAAAGGTTCAGATGTCTACTGCACAGTATCAGCTTGACGGAAACTGTGAGTGACAGATGAGTCCTTTCAAAGTGAGACTGGTTGGACATTGTCGATCCCATATGTTGTTGTTTATATGTGACTGTTTCATGCTCAGTTACCTGTTGTGGATATTGAGAATCTTATGAAGCTTATTCATAGGATGGAAGTATAGCTAACTACCAGACAGAAGGTTTAATGACCTCGAAATACTCACTATTTTGTAATTTGATAATGTAAGCTACCCGGTAGTTTAAAAATTCCACTACTCATTTGCTTCGCCTGTTATTTGTCGTCTTATTGATTCGGCGTCAGTTTTTTTTAGACAGAATTTCTGGAAAATTTAATCCCGAGATACACCTATCACTGTACCAACTTCTAGCACGGTGTGCCTATATGAGACTAGTCCACCCAATGAGCTTCTGCCATTCTTCATTATGATTGACTCATTGAATATACTATGTTGCTAAATGGATCTTAAAAAGAAACAGTTTATAATCAACACTTAGTTCACTGTGTCTTTAGTTCTTAAAAAGGCTCCTACCTCGATGTAGAGTTGCTCTGGTCACACGCACACTATTCACATTTTCACTCGAGTTAGCTATTGCCCTTTAAAATTTCATTCGATTGATGGAAAGAAAAATATGCTGTTCAATATTGCACTGTAATAATCAGAAATAAACACTTCTCACTCTTATTCATGCCAAATCTTACTTCTTCATTCTATTAGCAGATCATCTCACCCCCATCCCATCCAACCCAACCCCATTCCACTCCATAGCGGTCGCGGCATTCCCACATTAGCTGTGATCCTGGGTCCAGCAGGAATGGTTAAGGCTAGGAGTTTCAAATATGTGTTTAATTAAAAAGATACAATATTTCAGTGGAACTATGCCTATTGACGGTACCACAGGCAAAACAGACTAAATTAGAACGTTAATAGTGTTTGCTCTAGGAGTGTAGTGAAAGTAGTTTACGAGATATCGTAGTTTGACGAGCGGCACACTTCTTACAATTCGCCATAAACAATGAGCATGTGCGCTTTTTTTCGCTGTGCGCAATACCATCATCCAAGCACGTCCTACGCCCACTGCCACACAGTGACAGGATCGTCGCAATGCAATCGTAGTGTACACACAACACAATGTAAACAAGAATAACGTCGTCGTCTAGCAACTAAGCAGTAGAATGGAACAAACAGATGTTGGTGTTTACGATGTTCACAGTACGATAAAAAAAAAACTGCACTTCCATCAACGTCTCCTATTTCCCAGCCTTTGTATTGGCTGTAAATCTGTAAATACGCGTGTTTGCCTACAATTCACTTATGTGAAAACCGCGTGTCGATTGTTCCTTCCACGTCCGAAACATTTGAGGTGCAAGTGTTTGGTGATTTAGCCTGTGTACTGAATTTTGTGTGTGTGTGTGATGATCTGTACTAATACAGAAGTTTTCTGTTTACCGTTCTTCATGTAGGTCTTATATTCGTTTAAGACAGTATTTGTCTCAGTACTTATTTCCTTTGATGCCCTTGCCCTACAAAAATTCAGGGAGCAAGCTCATTTGCCAGACTTTTGTCCAGCTTCTCTCTCTCTCTCTCTCTCTCTCTCTCTCTCTCTCTATCTATCTATCTCTTATTGACTGTTGTTCAGTTAACTGGATCATATTCAGACGAGCAGTTAGTCGAGTGACTAAATTTTGGGCGATCGGACAAAGCCGGCCGCGGTGGTCTCGCGGTTCTAGGCGCGCAGTCCGGAACCGTGGGACTGCTACGGTCGCAGGTTCGAATCCTGCCTCGGGCATGGATGTATGTGATGTCCTTAGGTTAGTTAGGTTTAAGTAGTTCTAAGTTCTAGGGGACTGATAACCACAGCAGTTGAGCCCCATAGTGCTCAGAGCCATTTGAACCATTTTTCGATCGGACAAAAATTCTCGTATGAGAGTACCCGGGTTTAGATATTCCACAACTTCCCTAACCAATCAGGCAAATGGAGAGCTGATTGCTTCTAACAGTAGCGCTGCTGATGCCTCATTCGCCGCGCGGGATTAGCCGAGCGGTCTAGGCGCTGCAGTCATGGACTGTGCGGCTGGCCCCGGCGGAGGTTCGATTCCTCCCTCGGGCGGTGGGTGTGCGTGTGTTTGTCCTTAGGATAATTTAGGTTAAGTAGTGTGTAAGCTTAGGGACTGATGACTTTAGCAGTTAAGTCCCAAAAGATGTCGCACACATTTGAACATTTTTGATGCCTCATTCCCACGTATAATTCACCTGTAGATCTACTGCTCTGTCAATAATCACCTTAACGTCGACTGGCCGTTCAGCTTCTCCGCATGTAAGTCGTAGTGTCCTGCATTTCTTGTAAAGAGCACATTGAGGGGGGGGGGGGAGGAGTTAGCGAGCGAGACGCCGCTGTGAGTGACTTGCACCTGACAAGGCCCGTGAACCACTTAACGTGACGCGGCGACGCGACGTTTGGACGGCTTGCCTCGGCTGGCCGCGCTTTTGCCGTTAGCTGTGACCCCGCAGCGCCGTCCAGTCACGATCGGCCTCCATTCTGGCGGCACGCCTGCCCGTTGCTACAGGCCCGCGCCTGTCTGTGCAAGCGACTGTGTCTGGTCTGGTGCAGGCGGACTGGAAACGTGTTAACTGTAAGACGGCAGAGTTGTGAGGGGAGTGCGGGGAGAGGAGGAGGAAGCAAGCATTGGCGGCGAGGGTTGGGGGGGAAGGTACGCCTACCCTTTGCAGTGCTGGCACTACAAATTGCGCGTCATGCTTACACGAAAGCAGACGAAAGGCTTGGAAGTAAAACTCGCTTTAAATGTTGTCAACGAAACTGAAATCGTCATGTACATTCATTATATATATATATATATATATATATATATATATATATATATATATATATATATATATATATATATATATATATAAATGAATGTATCCATGTTTGTCTACTATGCGCTCACGAACCATTCATCCGATAATTTTGCGAGCATCGCTACGTAATACTGCTTTCCTTCTAACCGTAGGCCTACCGGTAGGGGTTGTTGGCGACTCCCGAGATGGGCCAGCAACTGCCTCTTCACTCATTTTGCTAATGTTTAGCACACCTGCACAATAAAAACACGCAGAACAGTACAGCGCAAAACAATAACGAAGCAGACGACAATGGATACCTTGTACAACACAGTCAGCTACGTAATGTTAGCAGCAGTCGAAACGGCGTGCCTACCGGAGCTTGCCGACGTTTACCGACTTCTACCGATTCAGGACTAGGGAGAGGTCTGCCATCTAAAAGTTTACACACTGTACACTCACACAAGCTCTACTTGTATCGGCGATGCGGACAACGCGGTACAGATTGAACCGGAAACTCACCAACAAATTTTCTTACGTCGCTCAGGGATATTTGGTGTGACCCATGGTCTCATGTGGATCGCTACACAGTACTTGCATCTCAGAATTGTTGATGCATTCGTGATCACTTCTTGACTTACTGCCTGTTGGCTTTTATCGGCTAGATCTTCCGCTGATACTTCCAACGGTCCGCCAGCACGGGTGGCCGGCATGGTGAAGGATGACCTAGTGTAGTCCGCCACGAGTAATGGACGGCGAATCTTCGATGACGGCATTTAGTTTGATTACTTACTCCCATTTATTTTTGAATCTGTGTTGCACTGAAAATGTCTGCACAACAATGCAAATGTCGCCGGTATGTGCTGTTGTATCTTTTTTTTTTCTTTCGGAAACAAACTACTTCTATTCACCCGTGGTAATTAGTGTTAACAGTGATGCCCACTTTACTCTTCGCCCTCAATCTTGCATCCACTACAGCCCGGCGCTGCCTCCGGTTTCTTTTTCCGGTAGTGTTAGTTGTACGTCAACAATAACACACAGCAGTATAGGTAGGTTTTCTGGTGGACCTCATGTATCTGTTCACGGATTCTGAGTGCAATGAAAGAGCGGCACAAGGACGCTAAACTGATCTGTTCCCACAGCGGAGACAGTCCCATTGCTGCACTTTAGCGTCTGTACATAGGTGCCTACAAGAAACGAGATCCTTCGTTGTGTTTGTGATTGAAAATAAAAGGTTTTTTTCACTGTCGTGAAGGTATTTTCACGTAAACAGAGGTATTTATGGTACTGAACCTAAAAAACGTTTTTTATTACCATTCTGAAAGGACCTACGCGCGACCGCGGCTTCGTTAAAGGGGGGAATGGTTAAAAGAACTCCGAACAACCTCCGAAATTTTTTTGTGGAGTTGCACTTCCCGGTTCACATGTCGCAAGTGCACAGTAGCTACTGCACGCAGAGGCATTTGTTGTGAAATCTCATAAGTATTCTGCCGTTCATAGCTATTCTTCTTGTAACTGGAAGTGCAGATGGCTCACGTTGTCATGAGTCACTATCGTTGCACCGTCCGGTTTCAAGAGCCCATTCCAAAGCGATGTCAACAAATAAAAATTCTCAGGAAACAAAATTTTAAATCTACTCAATTTTTGTTTCTAAAGCATAGTTTTCGATACACAGCTTCACTTTTATATTCTAAATATTGATATAATGGTGAGAAGAAATCTCGCGCTTAGGAGGTGGTAGACAATGCACTTAGTTTTGGAGTTAGGTCACATTGCACCAAAATCACTGTATTTGATTTTTACAGTTAAAACGGTAAATTTTGTCTGTTTTTAATAATATCCAGAAACATTCAATTTATATCAAATGTATTTGCAATTGCGGATATGGATTATCATCAGCTGTGTAATGGAGGAGTAGAAGATTAGTGTTTAACGCCCCTTCGATAGAGAAGTCATTAGAGACGGAGCACAAGGTCGGATTGGGAAAGGTCGGAGAAGGAAGGCGGCCGTACCTTTTAGAAGGAATCATCCCAGCATTTGCCTTAACGATTTAAGGAAAAACGCAAAACCGAAATCAGGACGGCCGCACACGGGTCTGAACCGTCCTTCCGAATGAGAGTCCATTGTGCTAATCACTGCGCGCTATCCCGCTAGGTAACTGTATAATGGAATGAGACATTCGAAGTTTGTGCCTGAACGGTAATTGAATCCTGATGTCTCGCTTATCGCGAGCGATCGCCTTACCGTTTAGCTGTCCGAGCACTATTCACGGCCAGACCTAAACTTCCACATGCATGCATGTCCGAACAAAACTTTGCATCGCAATTCGGAATAAGACAGGCACGGCAATTTCGCGTTTGTACACAGACACCGGACAAGCGACTTGAAGTCTGCTTTACAGGAATATGCATTATGTACGTAAGAGTACAGGTTGTGGACACATGGTTGACAACATATGGAAGTTTGGGTCTGGCCTTGGGCCGTGCTCGGATAGCCAAATGGTGAGCGATCGCTCTCAATAAGCGGGAAACCAAAGTTAAGAGTTCCGGTCCGCCAGAAATTTCTATTGTCGTTCCATTATACACTTGATGCTAGTCCATATTCGCAACTGCGAATACATTTAATGTATTTCATAACGGCTCTAGTTGCTGCAGTGCCCGTTCCTTTGGATAACACATGCACTGCAGTATCACAATGTCCATAGTATCAAGTACTATGTAAATTACTGAATTTCAAAATATGAATTTATGCATATAAGCAAAACAGTGTTAAAGATGACACAGAAGAGATAATGATTGTTTGCAGAGCACAGCAGTTACTTACACTGAAGGAGAAAACGCCTTGTTACAGGACGGCTTACCTTAATGCCTATCAGTTCTCTCTCATTTACTCGTAAGTTGATTCAGTCGTCCAACTTTCCCCGCTTAAGGCTTCTGCAGCTTGGCTCCTTATCAGCTATAGGAGACTACCATTATTTGTCTCTCTATTAACCTGGTTGGCTTACACATTGCAGGTAAATCAGAATAATAATTTTTTCAAAACACAAATTTTCAGCTTACAGGTTCTCTCTCATGCTAGATATTTTTAAATCGTCCTTTAGCCTGATGGCTTAACTGCAAGTTTCCATTTACCAAGCGGATAACCTGGGTCCATCTGCTATAAAACTTCGTCGTACTGTTTTTTCCAAGAACGGTTTCCGATGTCGTAATAATTTTTCCCCCATTTCCAAAAGCCTTATCTATTAGGAAATAAGTATGACCACTCACAAGAAATGTAACCTAAAAAAAATCAATGTGTGTGAAAGTTTGATTAGCATTCATAACACACAATTTCTGTTCTGTCGCGCACCAGTCACAGACTATTTCAGTTTTCTTACTACGATTTGCCTTTACAGAAATTTGTGACGGAACAGTGCAACTTCTGAAGTCCTCCACTGAGCCTCTCGTTCAGTCCAAGTGTATAAGTGAACCTCAAAATCACTCTGTTTAGAATGAGAGCCGTTCTGTTCCACATTTCACAAATAAAAATGCCAGATTTGACGATATTAGAACATGTCACCCACTGCATCATGTTAAAGACAAAACATGCATATCTTTAGGTAGTCGTGCCCCCATCAAACAATAAAACTGTTCGGCTCTTCGTTTACGTTCTTCTTCTCCCCAATCACTTTTAAGGTGCTGTTTTCGGTCTGAGTAGCTGCAGATGGCCGTACGACGGGTTCCAAAATCTTGGTTGAACTGTGTTAAATTCCGTTGCAGAGGCGATTATAGCTTGTCATAGCCTCCTCATCACCCTTGTAACATTCCAGCAAAATTTTTCGTGTGATTGTGTTTTAAAATTGCGTGAGTGAACAATTTGTGTGCTGCCTGAAAGTGAAAATAATGTTCATATATCGTTTTATTCGTTCCCTTCTTTGTTTTATACATGCGCCGCGTATCCTATCTCCCCATCTAGGGCCATTTGAAAATGCAAATGCAGTTAAAATTTGCACACATTTTGGGTCTATTCTAAGTATGCAGCCAAAGGTAGCACAGCTTATTCCTGCATTATTCCCTCGCCATGCCCGCATAAAGAATAGCATTGTAAACTGTCGCCGCTCATTGCCGTTGCCTCACTTCCAGTTTCCTGCGCCAGAATAGCAGTTTTTAGTAAATCTGACGTGTTGATGTTTATGGTTTTAAAACAATGCATGAAAGCTTCCGTGTCCTTCTTGCAGTTTCACTGCTTGACAGCGCAGGCTGACGAACATCACTTGAAATACCGCTGCATTTTATCTTCGTCCTACTGCCATACTGACTGATCACATGTCTCTGTTCTGGCATGTCGCTTCCATACGTTGTCCAGTCACGTTGTGTTCACCGGTCGAAATCCTGAATAACTAACCTTAAGCAGCGCGAATCGCTGCTGGACGTGTGGTGCCATACCGACTTCAGTGCTGTGGCAAGCTGCACTAGGTTTCTCAGTTGAGGATCCGTGGCGCGTTCAACCCGATCGAGGTGGTCCCACAATGTAAGTCCAGGGAGTTTGGTCTCCAGAGGAGTATGGTAAGGTCATTCTGGTGCTCTTCGAACCACGCACGTACAATAAAAGCTGTGTGGTGCGTTGCATTGTCTTGCAGGTAGATGCCATAGTGATGAAGAAAAACAGCTGGCCTGCAGAGGTGAACATGGTGCGTATTTGTGTTGATCCCTTGTGCCTTCCAGAATGTGACACAGGGAACGCCATGAAAACATTCGCCAGGCCATAACACTCCCATCTCCGGCCTTCGCCCTTCCGACGCTAGTTGCACGGCGTTTGCTGTGACATTTCACGCAGTACGCACCAACGACCATTTGTCCAATGGAGTATAAAACATGATTCCTTTGAAAAGGCCACCTGTTCGCACTCGGTGGACATCCAGTTGTCGTACTGGTGTGCAAATTACCAGCCTTCATTGCTACCGAACAGCAGTCAGCATGAATGCATGAACCAGGGGTTTGCTGCAGAGGCCCACATGCGTGCACCAACGTTTACTGAACAGTTGTTGACGAGACACTATTGGTAGCCCCCTTGGTTCATTGGGCGGACAGGTACTTAGCATCTGCACGTCTGTTGCTCATGGACATCTCCGCGGCCGTTGTTCATCCCCGTCATTGTGGCCCAAGGTGCACCTCAGTTGCTTCGGCGCCGGGTTTGGATAGCGCCATTTTGCCACGCACGGTACACTTTAGCCATGGCGACACGCGAACGGTTTACAAACTAAGCTGTTTCGGAAATGCCTCCACATACGGCCTGAAAGCCAATAATGATCACACTCTTTTGGCCTTCAAATAAATCGCTTCATTTATGCACTATGGTAGTTTTTGGCGTGTCCCCCCTCTCCCTCTGCCTCTCCCTCTGCCACTCCCTCTGCCACTCCCTCTGCCTCTGCCTCGCTTTATATACCCTCCACTGCTAGTCCTTCAACCTGTTGGCTGTGACTGGCTATTGCCCCTTGATGTTTGATGTCGAACATAGGCGGTGGTGACAGTAACGTGACTGGACTGTGTATTTTTAGTATTTCTTATTCACACGTGGCCATATTAAAAAATCCACAAAATCAGCACAAAACAAAACAAATGAACAGTAAACTCTTCTTGGTCTTCATTTAAATGATGGCGAATAGGCAGTGGTGCGAGGCAGCATTTTAGAGGACGTTTCCAGTATTAACAATATATTTCCTGTAGAAAGTGCTGCAGAGTTTCATTGTATTCAAAAACAGGCATCAGGGGACAACCGAAAGCTGTTGTAAGGAATATTTATTCATATGAGACCAGTTTCGCTCGAGCGACCGTTGACACTGCAAGTTTCAGGAAGGTCCTTGATCTAGTGTTAAAGCGTTTGTTTCGCGCTACGGTTGCGAGGAAGAAAGGAGTACCGAAGATTAAACAAGATGCCTTTTAAAAACCTAAATCATGGAATACTCTCGTGATTACTGTAGCTATTCTCCGCGCTTTCGGAGGAATATTGTAGAGAAATCCTGTTTTATGCAAGGCAATAAATCATATATTCTTTAACCTATAGCATTTTATATGCTGTCTTTAGTGAGATTTTAATTATTGTGCCCCACATAACCCTTACTTCCTGCTGTAATTAACAAAATTACTTTTGCCACATCTAATAAAATAGCAAATTAGGTGACAGTAACACATTATGAAAAGCTGTTTGAAATGTGTTGCGTATGACACTAGCAGCTCACAAGTGCTGAGAACGTTATGTATACTAACCCACTGAAGATGGCGCGCAAAATGCTGAGATGTTTGGATAAAAGAAAAATAAGTTCTTTCGAACGGTGGAAATTATATCATTTTCAAAATTCGTGAATAAAATCAAAACCTAATATTTCACTACTGTTTTACTAGTTAATTAGTTTCAGGTTTAGGTACACAATAAGCAACGCAATGATATTGATATATTTTTTTGTCCACATGTTTATAGAAATGCTCTGGTAATTTATTGTGCAATGAATGAGGATGAAACCGTTCATAAACTCGTAACATTTCGAAACTTTGCCGTCTAGGTAGATCATTTCAAAACATCACTGTCACTCTCTGAAAGCTATGCCTAGTAATTTATCTCGTTTTATTTTTCGAAATAAGCGTCTGTATAACACCAACTTACACCTCAGGCGTAATGTTCGTAATATTCTTAGAGAAGCTGATGGTACCTGAGAATCGTTGGGAGCTGGCTCGGAGCGTTTCGCTTTCATTGTTGTTTGTGAGGATGAATTGCGAATACCAACGGTTTGAATTCGAATCGGTGCTATCCTTCAGCGTGATTTCTTTTGTATTCCGAGGGATGTGACAGTGCACATGTCGCGCACATAATACGCACGGCACGTGGCCTGGTGTTTCTTTGCGGCCGACAATAATTGTTTCACCATGGCGCTCGCTGTTGTAGCACAAAGCGACATCTCTTTATGAAGGAAAGAAGGGAGACGGAATGAAAGCCTAGCGGAACGGTTGCAGCACGTCAGTGGAGGCGAGCCTACCGCACGGTCCGTGAGCGGTACTGTCTAGCAGCTCCTTTCTCTTTTAGCCCGTACAGTAATGCGGGACAGACAGAGCTTAGACTGTTACTACTGTTTAAAATGATTCGCCAAATGAAATTAGCGAATTACATGTTGCAACAAACATCAGATTTCGCAGAGTCATTATCTTGGAACCTCTTGATGGTCTTACTAGATCACCCTTTCTTAATCTTTTCGATACGAGAACTCATTTTAATGTCCACTTTCCTCATGGAAACCCCAAGTTTGATTCTGTAGTATGATTTTAAACAAGTTTGTTTATTTGTAATATAAATTAACGGTTAGTCACGGCAGTTGTGTAAATGATTCAAGTCGCAATAATCTGTGACAGGTAGAACGGCAGACAGACTGCGTTAGGCTGGTATTGCACTATCATGTTTCCTTGTGAAAGTTTATATGGTTCAAATGGCTCTGAGCACTATGGGACTTTACATCTGAGGTCATCAGTCCCCTAGAACTTAGAACTACTTAAACCTAACTAACCTAAGGACATCAGACACATCGATGCCCGAGGCAGGATTCGAACCTGCGACTATAGCAGTGCGCGGTTCCAGACTGAAGCGCCTAGAACCGCTCGGCCACTGCGGCCGGCAGTTTATATGGTAAATATTTAAGTCAAAGAAATTTGATGATGTAGTAGGGAACTTCGTCAAATCTCGCCTGTCGTCAAGTAAATACGATCAAATCTAGGGCCTCGCCGTAGATTTGATCGTAAAAGTCGTTCGTCTTCACTGCAGTGTGAAATAATGTAACCACTTTGAGCGCCGGCGTCGTTACAGCTAGTTGAAGTCTCTGTAGTGAGTTTGTAAACAAGTTGGTGTCTTCCTTCGACAATTTTTGTGTTGATGGCAGGTGGAATATGCTGCAGGCGACATACGTCCACAATAACAGCTACAGCCATTCACCGCTACATTTAGGAACAGCCATGCAGCTTTCAGCAAGCAGAAATGCAGGATGTGGTCACACTCTAAAATAAAAAATTCTTTCTTAGCTTTCCATTCTACTTTGTCTATTTTTGAACTCTGGATGACACAAGTTAAAAAGCGCTTCGTGTGTTTCGTATTTTTTTTATTAATTTTATAGTCGTTGGAACACTAATTCCACTAAATTATTGAAAAATAAAAATAGTTGTTATTGCCCATTTGGTATACTAAACATTTATTAACCTATGAATAGTCCCCCTTCAGTGCTTTATAAATCGCTTCGCACGTGTCTGGAATTATGTTGGTTAATTTGCAATGTGATATTAGAGTGTTGTGTTGTAAACAAGAGTAGCTCTCTTGTATGTCAAGCAATCGCAGTGTCACAGTTTGCCTATCTTCTGCAGATATAGCATTTCTCAAGAGAGTATTCTGTTTAGTAATAAGAGAAGCCACTTCACTGAGCAAATAGTGAAATACACCATCACCGATTCGTAAGTAATTTATATAGAAGAATTGACGTCCTTCACGTGCAGCTCTCATAACATATTTTGCTGAATGCTTTTATCATCTATACGTAATACCTATGGCTTCATCCAAGCATGTTTCCTTTTTTTCCGCCGCTTTTCTTCCAAATACACAATGCAGTTGTGGTACTACCAACTGCTGCGCATAATAACAAGTTGTTATCCGCCATCTTGAAAAATGACGAAAAATATGACGACAGTGTAATACCCTGTTTAGCGCCACGTCAAAAATCTTTGTCAAAGAAATTTGACGAATATTTGATCACATTTCTCTGTCAAAGAAATGTGATAGTATAATATCGGCTTTCCTGTTCGGGGACTAAGGCTGCGACGGGAGTAGAGGTTCCATTCTTCCAATGTTTTGGAGTGACACAGTGGTATTATTCGAGACGTCATTGTGTGGGGAGCCATCGGATACGAATTTTAGGTAACGGCGGTGAGGGATTAAGGGGAACCCTGACGACACAGCGGTACGTCGGGCATCCTGCGCTCTCTTGTGTTACTTCTCATCTGACAGGGTGCCACATTTCGACATGACAGTGCTCATCCACACATGACAGTTGTATCTGTGAACGTCCCTGTTATGTTGAGATACTCGCGTGGCCAGCAAGATCCCCAGATATGCCTCCAATAGAACATTTGTTCCCCAGATATGCCTCCAATAGAACATTTGTTCCCCAGATATGCCTCCAATAGAACATTTGTTCCCCAGATATGCCTCCAATAGAACATTTGTTCCCCAGATATGCCTCCAATAGAACATTTGTTCCCCAGATATGCCTCCAATAGAACATTTGTTCCCCAGATATGCCTCCAATAGAACATTTGTTCCCCAGATATGCCTCCAATAGAACATTTGTTCCCCAGATATGCCTCCAATAGAACATTTGTTCCCCAGATATGCCTCCAATAGAACATTTGTTCCCCAGATATGCCTCCAATAGAACATTTGTTCCCCAGATATGCCTCCAATAGAACATTTGTTCCCCAGATATGCCTCCAATAGAACATTTGTTCCCCAGATATGCCTCCAATAGAACATTTGTTCCCCAGATATGCCTCCAATAGAACATTTGTTCCCCAGATATGCCTCCAATAGAACATTTGTTCCCCAGATATGCCTCCAATAGAACATTTGTTCCCCAGATATGCCTCCAATAGAACATTTGTTCCCCAGATATGCCTCCAATAGAACATTTGTTCCCCAGATATGCCTCCAATAGAACATTTGTTCCCCAGATATGCCTCCAATAGAACATTTGTTCCCCAGATATGCCTCCAATAGAACATTTGTTCCCCAGATATGCCTCCAATAGAACATTTGTTCCCCAGATATGCCTCCAATAGAACATTTGTTCCCCAGATATGCCTCCAATAGAACATTTGTTCCCCAGATATGCCTCCAATAGAACATTTGTTCCCCAGATATGCCTCCAATAGAACATTTGTTCCCCAGGTATACCTCCAATAGAACATTTGTTCCCCAGATATACCTCCAATAGAACATTTGTTCCCCAGATATACCTCCAATAGAACATTTGTTCCCCAGATATACCTTCAATAGAACATGTGTTGGAACAGATCGGGCGCCAACTCCGTTCCTGCGACAATATCCAGGATATCCAGGATGTCAAGGATCAGTTACAATGGCTATGGACCATGAGGATAGGACGGCTTTGACACTATTACCAACCGAACTGGTACACACTCATGCACACCAGAGGACATGCAATGTCATATTGATAAATGGGTTCATACTGTTAAGTTCTTTCTAAATTTGACTGGAATTTGTATTCACCGAAATACGAACACACAACCTCTCAACCTGGGAAGTTTAATTTCTTGTTTTTCCTCCCCTTCTGGGTGCTTCACTTTTCTTAAACGGTGTAGTACATCAACTAACAGCAGTTTGCACCAATTTCGACTGTCTGTACAATGCTACACGGACAATTAATAAGGCTGTAGTTATCAGAGACCAGAAGACAAACTCAACTACGAGGGACCGACTGCACGTGGCCTGACTGCTGCAGGCAATTCAAACTGCCACCTTCGCCCGTCTCTTGTATTCCCGCATGCAGAAGAGCCCTCGTGTGATCTCCACGGAACTCCAAGGTTCCGCGCAACACAGTTTAAGAAACGCTTTACCAGACTATCATTCAACGTAATTTTTGTCATCGTCGTCCCCCGTTTGCTCCCATTCTAGGTACCACATCAAATGGTGACCGGAGACAAATTCTGCCACTGGGCACCATCAGATGACGCTTTGACTATAATGATGTTCGTGGTGAAATTCGTGAAAGTTCTACAACGAAGTTAATGCGCAAATTTAATTTACATCCGTATACTGCAAGGCAGGATATCTGAAAGGCATAAAATAAGAAAGAATTCATTGTACCGTTACAGAATCCATTACTGTCAGGTATAGTGAAATAAATAAAAGAAACCCTTATTCGTGGACCATGTGCTACGGAACCACCAGTGTTTCACTGCCTAAGGCGTCATTGGACTTCAGTGTGGAGCGACATACGGTTTGCACACAGCTCCGCCGACAGTTCATCTAAGCTTTAACAAACCGCACCCCCCACTTGCCCTGAAAACAGCTCCCCAGTTGCCCAATTGACCTCATCTCGTTCCAGTCCTCCAAGGAAGGAAAAAATACCAGTTCTGAGAATCGAACCCGGCTCCAGTCTTGACGTGGCAGTCACTCCAGGACCACTGGCTTACCAAGCTTGTAAACTTTAGAGATAGTCAGTCAGGATCTTTCAGTGAGAATGGGGGAAGGCATCTTTATCTCAAATACGACCTCCTTTCATTGGAACCTGCTAGCACGTTAAATACGAAATTTTCTGTCACAGATCGTTATTTTGCAAGCAGTATTGTGACTCGGGATGTACTACGAGGAGATACTAGACGTCATAATGTCAATCCTCCTCCTGACCAGCCGTGTAATACAACTTGTTCATGTTGCGTGTTCGTGATTCGACGCTAAACAGAGCAGTGAATAGTGCCATAGTTTTCAGTGTAATAGGGTACACTTTTAGTCGAAAGTTCGGGGTATGATTGTTTGATTAGAAGTCGGCGATGATGAAAGAACAGTGTGCAGTCGGCACAGAAGTATAAAATGGAAAGATGATTCCGTGACTGCAGAAAACATGGAGTGTTGGAATTTGCTATGAAAATCTTGCAGGTCATGAAAACCTGTAGTGGAAAGGGTCAGGGATAATATTTCAACAACCAATGTTTTGTGAAATCGGTGGCTTAGTGGAAAACGTTCCTGTTGTCGTTTTGGTCTTCATCCGAAGACTGGTTTGATGGAGTTCCTCATGCTAGTCTATCTTGTGCAAGCAGCATCATCATCTTAGAATAATTTCCGCAACCTACATCCATTTGAACCTGTTTACTGTATTCAATCCTTAGTCTCTCTATATGATGACCCCCCCAACCCGCTCCCTTCTACTACAAAACTGACAAATCCTTGGTGCCTCAGGATGTGTCCAATGAACTGTTGCTTTTTTTGAGTCGAGTAATGCCATAAATTTCTTTTTTTTTCCCGATTCGATACAGTACCTCATCACTAATCAGTTGATCTATCCGCCTAATCTTCAGCATTCTTCTGTAGCACCATATTTCAAAAGCTTCCATTCTCTTCTTGTATGAACTGTTCAATATTCACTTTTCACTTACATGCAAGCCTACACTCAAGACAAATACCTTCAGAACAGACGTCCTGACATTTAAATTTATATTCGGTGTTAAAAAATACCTCTTTTTTCAGAAATGTTTTTCGTGCCACAGCCAGTCTGCATTTTCTTTTCTTTCTACTTCGGCCATCATCAGTTATTTTACTGCTCAAAAACCAAAACTTACATATTACTTTTTGTGTCTCATTTCCTAATCTAATTCCTTCAACATCACCTGTTTTAGTACAACTGCATTCTATTGCCCTCATTTTATCTTCCACGACTATAAATTTAAAATCTCATTCCAAGACCTATCCGTTCCGTTAAATTGCTGTTCAGAGTTCTTTGCCATCTATGACAAGATTACAATCATTGGCAAACCTGAAAATTTTTAGTTATTTTCCCTGAACATTAATTCTCTCTGGTAATTTGTTTTTCTGGCAAAATTTTTAATGTGAGAAATGCCGAGTTTTACCGTGGTTTGGAGCCAGCATTAAATTGTTGGTTTCCTTATACAGTCTGCTTGAGTCAGTTCAGAAGTTGGAGGAATTTCGACCGTGCCACCACCAATAAGACGATGCCAGGTAAGCCACTATGGCGGCTCTGCTCCACTATAAAATATCGCCTCGTCATTCTGACATGCAAATTGGCACACATCTTGTAAACACGTTAATTTCGCGTAAACCGATTTACATATAGTTCAGATAATTTGCGTCGCATGGTGTAAGTAATAATAGCAGACTAATTAAATAAATAGAAAGATAGGAAGGGGGGAGAGAGAAAGAGGAACAGGAGGAGGGCGGGAAGAGATCGAGGAAAGTGAGCAAGGAAGATTACTTTAACGTACCTTTGACACCGCAGTCATTAGAGGCACAGTAAAATGCAACAATGCGTATTACATCAGGCACAATCAGGCCAACTCCTACAGTGTGGCTGCCCGTTCTCAGTAACATAGCCTCTCCTAACCTGCGCCGTGAACACGCTCTGGTTAGAGAATTTCAAAAAATCATGACTAACCCTCAATTAAAAATCCATGAAGATACTCACGACATCCAAGGAAACCGACTCCTGTCTAGGCATCCTCCACTAAAGACCGCACAGGCTCTGCACCAAACCAACTTTAAAATAAATGACCGATGGAAAGAGGAATGGGAGAGCAGAACAGCAGTAAACTGCCACAGTATGCCATGCATCTTTAGTAAACCAAAAGGATTTGATTGCCCTCGCAAGGTCTGGTCAACTCTTAATCGCATCAGAACCAACTGTGGGAGATGCGCCGACTCCTTACACAGATGGGGTAAACTTCCTTCGGCCGCTTGCCACTGCGGCGCTGAGAGACAGACGGTCAAACACATCGTGCAGGAATGCCCACTAAGGGCATACGAGGGTGACCCACAGGATTTCCTAATGGCGACCCAAGAGGCAATCGACTATTTATTATCTAAGCTGGACGTCTGCTTGTGATTGCTCTTCTGTGAGTCTAAATTTACAATTGGCGGTGTTCTTATATACAACCTGTTATTTATTGCTCTGTTTATACATATTTGATTTTTCTTAAATCGTGTTGTTTCTGTAATTTTTACTGTGATGTTATGAGCCATACGCTAAATAAATAAGTTCGGATTGCGAAAGGATCGGGAATGAAATAGGTTGTATCGTTTTCAAAGGAACCATCCCGGCATTTTCCAGGAGCGATTTAGGGAATTCACGGAAAACGTAAATTTGGATGGCCGTACCAGGATTTAAACCCTCGTTCTCCAGAATGCGGGTCCGGTGTCCTAACCCCAGCTCCATCTCTCTCTGTGGGAGCTAAAGATTACGGACAATAGGGAGGTACGTTGTTGGCACATATTTGCCTTAATAAAGGAAATGTCTTCCTGCAAATGAGGCGTGAAATACCTTATCCCCTTTATGCAGCAAATCTCTGGAATCATTCCTCTCTTCAGTTACATAAAGTGCCAGCAGAAGCTTGGAAATTACATTACTCCGATACAGCTGTTATTAACTTGACGAACGGTTCAGAGAGAGAGAGAGAGAGAGAGATTTCTACAGCGTAGCACCTGCTTTCTTCTCTGTAGAACACACATGGCACGTACTGGCAGCAGATGGAAGCGTCAAAGCGACCTCCCGTGGTCACTGCAAGTGGGGCGGAAGTAAAAATAGAGCGCGCTTCCGCCACTCGACCCGGCCAGCTACCTGTGGAGTGGACATAACCTGTCAGCTGCTGTGTGCCATACTTGGCTGGCCAAACGTGGAGCTGAATTTACTAGATCAGGGAAAAAAACACTAAGAACAGACGAAACACAAATACTTCCATAACTGTCAAATTTCAAGCATTAATAACCTGTACAGTACAGTTTATTACTGAAAATAGTCTAATATCGAATCAAAAAACCCTGCTGCTTCAAGCGGAATAACTAACGCAAATTGTTATCGACTAGGTGTGGTTGATGACGTGAATGAATGTTCAGTTGCTTAATGCTGACGACAGATGCCAGGTAAGTACTACATGTTCCTTGAATTAAACGTGAAAAGGAAAGTAATTTAAGATTGGGCTACCGTTTTCTCAACGAACTAATCCGTCCTATAGAAAGCTGAAAATCATTTAAATATATCGGTAAAATTGCAGTTTAATGTAGGGTATTATTGAATTTCGAACAGCTTGGAAAGAGAGACAAAGGAACCAACAGTTATCAAAAACTTGACGACACAGCAAATCAAGCATAATGGGTAATAAACTTAAGCTCGCGTTGTGAAAGAGTGAAGACAATTTACCTGAATAATTCTCAAAATCGAAAACCGCCACGATTGGTATTTAATATTTTAAAACACTGAAAACTAGCGTTTTAGTGCGTAATACGAGGTAAATACAGACCTCGTTCGCCAGCATTATCCGTAGCGGCTATCCGATCTGGGTCGTAAAATATGGACGTGCCTGGCTCTAGATTACACTGAACGCAATGACGTCCACGTTCTCAGTAAGTCATATTAGTGACCAGCCTAACTCGGACCAGAATTACAGCCTCACTCTACCATGGAATCGGATTCGCGAGGAGGACGTGATTTGATCCTCCACATGGTCTGCCGCGATTTGTGGCTATTATGAGGGTGATGCGTGGAGGCTCAGTTAGTCTCATCTAAGATTTCATTTCAGTAGTTATTCTTCGTTTCAAGGTAGACTAAATCTCACAACGTCTAAATCAAACTAGCTGTAATTTAGAGAAAACATTACTTGTTCAGTCTTCGCCAGAAATGGCGCCTGGAAACTCTCCGAATATGGCCATTCATCTGCTGGCAATTGTTTTCCATCAGAATACGCAGTAGCTGTGAAACAAATCAGAAATACACAAGGTTTTTTCCTTTGCAGGATGTGATAAACGTCCTTCTGCAGTAATTTGCATGTGCGAAATAAGCTAATGAGATGAAATATCACCTCACTGACAAGAGCACACATAGCTAAGTGGTGTTCACGTGACACTCGGTTGTGTGGAATCAGCGCAATAAGAGGGCTAAAGGGAGAAGCAACAGGATGGCGGAAATGAGACACAGTTTTCGGACGTGTCAAGAAACATACAGTGAAAGAAGTTGGTTTAGAGCCATAGAGTATAACTATCGCAGGAGTAAGCACTACGATGCGCGGAATTGGTATTCTGCTGTCAACGTACATTGGCACCGTGGTCACGTGATCTCGGGATGACGTACGGTTGTCCGTAATGCACCCTATAAATTATGAATCTCGCCACATCGCTAGTTCAGATACATCCCCTTCGTAGACGCTGTGGATTTTGTTAGAGCGTTTAGTAGACGCCATAACAATTTGCATTTGATATGAACGGGCAACACGCCACGGCACCCTCACGTCAGCGTGTGTTCACATTGACCGTCACGTCAATTCGCTTAGCCCAGCACTGAAGGGGAAAGTGATATTATGATCTACCATCTGTGATATAGTATGTCAGAGTATAGTGTTGAAATTGAGGAACCAACAAGACTTTGCAAACATAAGTTCTTGGTCAATTTTGTTTTGTAAAGTACTGAAAAGTGAAAAAAAAACCAAATTAAAACATCGATATGTATTTGATATGGGAAGTGTATACACGCAAACACGTAAAAAAATCGCTATAAAGGAACGAAAGGAGCCTGTTTACCTTATCCATTATTTCTTACGTAACTAATAACGCTATGAACTAGTGTTTTTTTTCCCCGTCACTAAAGCTGAGGTTTTCACTTGAAATGTTATTTTTATACATTCTGGTGGTCAGCACTGTTATGTTGCTGTAAAATCTAAGTAACTTCCCTCATTCAGATATCTGACCTCGCTTGTATAAGAAAACTGTATGAAAAAAAAAATGCAAATCATGGAACATTTGCAGTATGCCACGAACGGAAAGATGAAGAATTAAATAAAGATTACGAAGACATAAAAGCACAAATCAACTACTATAGTACGAGTGAGCGCGGCGAAAATAGGTTAACTCATGTTAGCAGTGGCGCAGAACAGAATACTCACTCCAGAGATATTTGTGCACTATTGCATCAACATCGTGTCTACGAGGAACCGTCTACCACCCGGAACCATGTAACAAGGCGTAACAGCAGCATTCGTAATAAGATCGTAACCGACAGGTATGGGAAGCGAGTGTCACGTCTTGTCAATGACAATCGGTTGCAACACCGATAGGAGTTGCAGCTGTCATTGGACGCAGGTCAGTCTTTCACAGCGAACATTGCAAACTGGGCTGCTTATGGTACCGCACGGTACCTTGCAAAAGGCCATTGCTGACACTCGACATAAGCTGCATGTCCTTGACGGGCTAAACAACACAGAAACAGGACGGTAGCGGACTTGGAGGAGTGTAGTGTGCTCCGTCGAGTCGCGGCTGTCATGCTTTTCAAATGATGCAAGGCGCATCGAGTGCAAAATGGCGCAATGATTCGTTTTAATCCGCAGTGTGTGGAGGCTATACTCCAGTCCGGAGGTTGTCGTGTGATGTTTGAGGATTGTTTCGGCTGTATGTCTTGGGTCCACTTACAGAGGCTACTGAAAGTTCACCACGATGCTTGTTTAACCACGTATATTCATGAGTACGTGCACAGACATTCACCTTCCAAAATAAAAGCTGTGTTCGCAAGGGCTTCAGTTTCATGCACACTTGCCGAATGGAGGTCATTATCAAGGCGAGAGGCCGTATTAGACGGTATAAGTAATGTCTCCTGGGGCTACTTTTTCTACCGTGGTTATTAATCGCTTGGAATCGTAATTCGCCTGTTCTACTGCAGATTTCTCCTTGTTTTTTAGCGTCGGCATTATCTTTTGTTAAATTTGTGATTAAAGCGGGAGGAGCTGTCGCAAAAATGCAGCATGCTGTTGTACTCGGATACTATCTTGGAGAGATGAAATTAAGATGACGTATTTGTCATTCGGAAAATCGGCTTACATGTCGCTATTGCTGCATGTCTTGAGCAGTTGTATAAGCGTAATATTGAATGTGAATTACAACTACTTCAGTTGGAAACAAGGTCTACTAGATTTGGCAGCTTTATTTGGTATATATCGTGCGTCACCGTATAGTCGAGAACCGTGAAATTCCATATCCGGTTCACAATACCGAAGCAACGTTCACAGTACGCAGCAGTACGCAAAGAAACAAGTCTTGTACTGGACAGTTGACATTCGTAACTTCCGCTACCGATACATTGAAGAAACTGTATTATTGTACATGAATCGTTATATGTACCGGGTGATCAAAATGTCAGTATAAATTTGAAAACTTAATAAACCACGGAATAATGTAGATAGAGAGGTAAAAATGGACACACATGCTTTGAAAGACATGGGGCTTTATTAGAACCATCCCATATTGCTAGACGCGTGAAAGATCTCTTGCGCGCATCGTTTGACGATCGTGTGCTCAGCCGCCACTTTGGTCATGCTTGGCCTCCCAGGTCCCCAGACCTCAGTCCGTGCGATTATTGGCTTTGGGGTTACCTGAAGTCGCAAGTGTATCGTGATCGACCGACATCTCTAGGGGTGCTGAAAGACAACATCCGACGCCAATGCCTCACCATAACTCCGGACATGGCTTTACAGTGCTGTTCACAACATTATTCCTCGACTACAGCTATTGTTGAGGAATGATGGACATATTGAGCATTTCCTGTAAAGAAAATCATCTTTGCTTTGTCTTACTTTGTTATGCTAATTATTGCTACTCTGATCAGATGAAGCGCCATCTGTCGGACATTTTTGAACTTTTGTATTTTTTGTTCTAATAAAACCTCATGTCATTTCAAGCATGTGTGTCAATTTGTACCCCTCTATCTACATTATTCCGCGATTTATTCAGTTTTCAAATTTACACTGACTTTTTGATCACCCGGTATATAAAACTATGATAGTTCACATACGGTAACGTAATGCGTGGCACTGTTGGGTAAAATATTTCGTAAAAACAGTAATAAACTCGTAATAGCCCGGTGTCAACTGCGCTGCACGAGTCGCCTTATTATATCCGATGCTTTGCACATTTCCGCCTTTTTATATGGAAAGTTTGCAGTTCAGTTGTAGTAAGCGCCATAAAACTCTAACCTCTGAAAACACATTATTCCCTAGTGATTTCCGGTAAACTGCTACGTGGGGACTCCAGAAAGTAAGCTACTGGCTATTACGGCAGGCTAAGTAAGTTTCATTTAATGCTGCATTAAACTTCAAAGTGGCACAGATGCATGACACCAGTTTTTTCAACATAGTAACCAACTCTCTGTAAATAACGGATGGAACGTTCTACCAGTCGTTCAGATCCTCGATGACAGTAATCCGCTTCTTGGTCATGGAGGTATTCAAGAACCGCCGTCTGAATGTCCTCGTAGTTAGAAAATCTCACCTTCCAGGGGAGGGGCGCCCCACCCCCCGATGTATTTCTGCATTTCCAAAAGATGGAAAACGCATGGTGCAAAATCTGGACTTCCCTATCGATATCACTACGTCTGTGTGGCCTTGGTCAAATTGTTGCCACCATTTCATTATGTCTGGACGAGACGTTGCATTTAGTCCATATGCCGCCAGAATTTCGCGCGAAATCCGTGTGCAGTTCAGACATTTTGCCCACAAGAATCGTACTGCCCCGCGTACCTCAGCGTTGTAGTACGTTTCCAGTTATCGCGCCGTTTCACTCAATGCTGTGATTGACCTGTTATCCGTACCGCAACAGAATTGCGTTTGCTGGATAGCTGGATCATGTTCTCTCTTTTTACAATGTGCAAGCCTTGTTCCGCAATGGTCCCAGCATGGGCAGACGTGTATAAGTTACTTCCTGAAGCCCCCTACGTAGATACAGCCAGTGAACACATACTCGCCCATTTCTTGCTGTTGTGTAACGTCTCCAAACCATTGATCGAGATCTCGCAAAGTTCGTGAAAATGTGTTAGGTGTGCCTGCGTTTCACGGATTAGCTTAAGGTCTACAATCAATACAGCTGGTGGGAACTGGTGATAGTCTGGCAGTAACAACATGGCTATAATGAGTGGCGAGGTGCAATAAACTGCCGCGAACAACGTGCTAATGGTTCCGCCGGGAGCCCGTAAGGTGATCGCCGTGTGCCGGCAGTAAACAAGTGCGCCGCGGACACCTGGCGGCGCCTGGCGCGGCCTGTGACATCAGCGTTGCCGCCGTCATCGTCCGGCCTGCGAGAGGTCAGCGCGTCCCGGCCGCTGCACCGGATCCTGCAGGCGCTGCGCGACCGCGCACTACCCGACATGCAGGATGGTCTTGTGGTTGGTTCTTATCGCCGCTATTACTGGTTATGGAAATGCAGATGATCTTGTGATCTTAGTGACCGTGACAAACAATCTGGGATTGTTCGGCAAGTCTATTTGACGCCACTTCGGCGACTTGCGTGACTTTCTGATGAAGATGAGATGAAATTGACACCAATAACGCCCAGTGCGAGTCGAAGAAAATCTCGACTTATCCTGGAATTGAACGCGAGACCCTTCGATCTAGAGACAGCACCGCCAACTTTTTTGGTCACTGTTCTTGTTATTTGGTCTTGGAGGACGTCACATGACACTCCTTCAACTTCGTCGCTGCATACTTCAGTTTTTTAAACTACAGACAGCAGTCGGCTCACTGACAGAACACGCCTTGCTACCGCACTGGCTAACCATAAGACCATCAGCTGCGGTTGTTAATGGTGATACAATGGTACAGTGGAGGAAATGAGATGTCTCCACTCGCGCGCGCACAAGATTAGGCTAGTGAGATGATAGTTTTATCGACAAATTTTAACAGTGACAGTAAAACCCGAAGAATAACCCACATTCCATAAATCTCGATAAAGTCGTACTGCAAGGTATATATATATAGGAGTGTGATCCTGCAGTGTTACCTACACAAAAGTGTTAATTATTCTACATTATTGTTTGGTGTTGCGATTCTTTTTCCATCGTTGTATACCTTACCTTTCCTCCATTGGTCCAAGCGATAGGTAATTTCACTGTTGTTTAATTAACTTTATTTTTAATCGTATCTCTGCATAATACGTTCGCGTCCTGTAGCTAAGAAGTTGGATAGTAATTTAAGATTTATTTCTTTGTTTTTATGTGTGCCAAAAGCAACACGAGGGTAATGGAATGTAGTCGAGTTAAATCAGGTGATGCTGGGGAATTAGATTCGGAAACGAGACACTTAAAGTAGTAGATGAGTTTTGCTGTTTTAGGAAACAAAATAAGTGATGGTCGAAGTAGGGAGGATATAAAATGTAGACCGGCAATGACAAGAAAAGTGTTTCTGAAGAAGAGAAATTTAACATCGAGTATAGATTTAAGTGTCAGGAAGTCCTTTCAGGAATTATTTGTATGGAGTGTATCCGTGTATGGAAGCGAAACATGGACAATAAACAGTTTAGACAAGAAGAGAATAGAAGCCTTTGAAATGTGGCGCTACTGAAGAACGTTCAAGAATAGATGGGTATATCACGCCGCTTTTGAGGAGGTACTGAATACAATTGGGGAGAAGAGAAATTTGTGGCACAACCTGGCTACGAGTGATCGGTTGGTAGGAGAAATTCTGAGGCGTAAAGGGATCACTTTATTTAGTACTGAAGGGAAGCGTAGGGATAAAAACCGTAGAGGGAGGCCAAGAGATGAATACAGTAAGCAGATTCAAAAGGATGCAGGTTGCGGCAGTTACTCAAAGATGAAGAGGCTTGCACAGGATAGAGTAGCTTGGAGAGCTGCATCAAACGAGTCTTTGGACTGAACGCAACAACAACGTATGTGTCTATGAGATGAGTTTGTTGGAAATAGTCGTGTGGGGTATTTGGGACAACGAATCGTGAGACATTGTAGTCAGAGAGAGGTCTTGCGCAATACTGAAAAGTGCCTCACTATCCCTCTACGTGCAATGACCTCTGTTGACGCGGAGGTCCGTATCGCGTTTGGGGTAAGAGCAGCTGGAAGTGAGAGATAACAGGTTGCGGTTGGTGACGCCAACCACGCGGCCGTGGCGCAGTTCCTTTTCTCCTCAGAGGCGCAAAGGCGGAATGAAGTATGATAAACACGACTGCGACTGGAGACGTCACTTGATGCAAGAGTTTCTTCTCGAGCGAGAGGACCCACTATGATCCATTTCGGGTGTCGTACCACTGGCATCAAGCCACGTGTTAGTTGGTTATATTTTATTTGTCGAGAGGAATACAGGCCATCAAGTGCGTATGGATTTGCCCTCTATTTCAGATAACGCATGTATTCATCTGCCGCAGTTTTAAGCTTTTGTGAGGTCAGAATTATTTCCGAAGATGTTAGCGGACGCATTTGCTGCCATCAGTGCCGCATTTGAGCCCAGGTTACCTAGGCTGCAGATAGGCGCCTGCAATACAAAATTGCAAAATAAAAAACGTCTTTAATACTGTGGTGCAGGTACTCTGATAATATTTTCTGTATGCTTATTCTACAGAATTTCGTACATGAATTAAGTCAGCATTCACCTCTCAAACCCAACACTCACTCTTGTCAGATTCCCAGTGGCGCCCAGTAAAACGCGTGGCATGCCACTTGGCAAAATCGCTGACCGTCGAAAGTAAGTTTAAAAGAATTTTTGCAGTTTTAAGTGAGCTCGATTCCGCGAAATGCCCATTCCCTCCACCCTTCAGTTCATCTAAAGCCATTTATTTCCTGCCACCAGATGGATATTTGTGAGTTCTTGAATCAAGAACAAACCATTTTCTTCATGTAACTTTTAGTTAGCTAGATTTTATGGGGTAGCATTGTATCTGAATAAAAAATACTGATTTTGTACGTAAGTTTCCTTTGTTACCTGGCATTTGTGTAAAAAATATGCTTGCTTATACTTTAAATTTTAAACATATTGTAACAATGATCTTTACATGGCCGTTAATCTCAGTTTCTTATCGGAAATGTAACTGATCATTGCTATCTTAATAAATGTTATTTACCATAATGATTGCAGTTCTTTTTATTAATCTCATTAATTCATTAAATCATGAATTGTGTAGTAAATCTGGAGAGGAATTCCGTCTTATGCAAGATCCCGTTTAGCAGTTCGGTTATCACTAAAACTTGTTTCACCACTTTATCTGCTGTCTTCAGTGGCTTACTTATTTCTGAATAAAATTATAATTACATGTTGACTTCATGTGTAGGTTACATGAATCTTTGGCTCAGTCATTGACATGTAAAAAGGACCAATTATTAGTGTCAAATATTTTACATTAGATGACATAAGATATATGGTTAAGACAGATGCCACGGAGTCTAGTTATTAAATGTTATTTAATTAAGCCATGGTTAAAGATGTAGGTCTTGGATACTAAATTTGGAAATAACACGGTTAGGTTTCTAACGTAACCCGTATGACACTGTTAGTCGTGCATGCTGGTAGTTTTATCTGCCATGCATTCTATTACAGCTTTCCATTTGCAAACAACGAAACGTTTCCTATTTTTGTTTCTCGTTCCTTTCATACGCTGAATAGTTCTATATAGCGTTATTTGTTGTGTAACTATTGCTTAGTTGATGTTCTCTTGCTTCCCTTGTTTGACATGTTAAAGCACTTATTTTCGCTCTATGGTATGATTTCTTGTTATACATACATTTGGTATAATTTATCAATAAAACAAAAGGGTTCTGCCACCATTTCATGTAGTACTAATTTCTTTCATGTATGGGGAGTGGCCCGTGATGTCAAACTTCTGTTGACGTTCGTATTTTCGTGTTGTGTGTGTGTGTTTTGAGGAGGGAGGAGGAACAGCGCGGGAAGCCGATTTACTCAGAAGTGCGGGATAGATACAACGTCCAAAAGATTGTGCATGTTAATTTTTTATGCAGTTAAATAATATACTTTAAGCGTTGCGTTACGTTTCTCATATTCTAAAATAAATTTGCTGGTTGAAAAAATTTCCTCCGTTATCGCCTGCCCCATAGTTTCACTTTAGGACTGTCTGGATCTTAAATACTGCCCTAACTGGCTGTTATTCTTTTTTTTTTTTTAATGGCCACAGTCATTTTCAGACAAGGTTTATTTCACGATTGCATTATTTTATCTTTTGACTAATTCAGTATCTTTTGAAGTAGTGTATGTAAACATGCTAGCTTGTGTATATGTTATTAGCCACACATGGATCCAGATTATTAAAATTTTCCAGACTATTGGGTCCTTCATATTTTTACTAGTCGTCAACCAGCCACAATTTTTAAAAGATTTTCGTATTATTGGATCTTATATCGAAAATTACCTTATCGTATCTACTGGTGGTGTTTGAACGTGGGAATAAAATTATTTTTTCATCTCGCTCGCCCATAGAAAATGTTTACGGGCCCTAATGCCTAGATGTTCAGAGACACCATCTCCGAGGTATGGTAAAGTGAAAAATACAGGGTGATTCAAAAAGAATACCACACCTTTAAAAATGTGTATTTAATGAAAGAAACATAATATAACCTTCTGTTATACATCATTACAAAGAGTATTTACAAAGGTTTTTTTCACTCAAAAACAAGTTCAGAGATGTTCAATATGGCCCCCTCCAGACACACGAGCAATATCAACCCGGTACTCCAACTCGTTCCACACTCTCTGTAGCATATCAGGCGTAACAGTTTGGATAGCTGCTGTTATTTCTCGTTTCAAATCATCAATGGTGGCTGGGAGAGGTGGCCGAAACACCATATCCTTAACATACCCCCATAAGAAAAAATCGCAGGGGGTAAGATCAGGGCTTCTTGGAGGCCAGTGATGAAGTGCTCTGTCACGGGCTGCCTGACGGCCGATCCATCGCCTCGGGTAGTTGACGTTCAGGTTTCATAACTAACCTTTTTCGTAGGACTCTCCATACAGTTGATTGTGGACTTTGCAGCTCTCTGCTAGCTCTGCGAGTCGTTTTTCCTGGGCTGCGAACAAATGCTTGCTGGATGCGTGCTACATTTTCATCACTCGTTCTCGGCCGTCCAGAACTTTTCCCTTTGCACAAACACCCATTCTCTGTAAACTGTTTATACCAACGTTTAATACACAACCTATCAGGAGGTATAACACCATACTTCGTTCGAAATGCACGCTGAACAACTGTCGTCGATTCACTTCTGCCGTACTCAATAACACAAAAAGCTTTCTGTTGAGCGGTCGCCATCTTAGCATCAACTGACGCTGACGCCTAGTCAACAGCGCCTCAAGCGAACAAATGTACAACTAAATGAAACTTTTGTCATAAAAATCATGGTGCATGACATACCTCGAAAACTGAGATAAATGTTTATGAAACTAATCAGTCATCTTGAAAATATTTCAACTGTACATCAACATGGATATGAGGAAATTGGATTTTGAGTTAGGAGGCAATATTTTACCTCTGGGCTCCAGTAGGTTCTTAAAGCTTGATGAAGCATTGTGCAACCACTAGTAGTCCGTCGATGTAATTCACACGCGATGTCCGCTGTGCACATTTTTGCGCTCCACAAAGCACACGTATCGCGTACTACACTAGACATTACATGGAGGTCGATAAGTTGCTTGGCCTTGACAGTGTCTACTTAATTTCAATGAAAGGATTCAGTTATACGCGGGCTGTTTACGCTCCAACTGTCAGTGACGGAGTTTGTCTTGTTCCGCGAGTTGTGGAAACGTGTAAAACACCAAGTGTATACATTGCAGCCGCAAGCTGTAAATAACATTCTGGTGGAAATTTGGCTCGAGGCGTAGTGAACCGTTCTTAGAAGAAGCAAGAGAATTTAGTGAACAGTTACCTCATCTTCCATTCCCACATACACCCGTACTTCGTATTTTTGCAATGACGAATCCTATTCCGAGCTGTTGCCCAATATTTTCGATTCACCTAAGCCGGCTGCTGTGACTCAGCGGTTCTAGGCGTTTCAGTCCGGAACCGCGCTGCTACCACGGTCGCAGGTTCGAATTCTGCCTCGGGCATGGATGTGTGTGATGTCCTTAGGTTAGTTAGATTTAAGTAGTTATAAGTCTAGGGGACTGATGACCTCAGATGTTACGTCCCAAAGTGATTAGTGCCATTTGAACTATTTTTTCGAATCACCTACCGAACATAGTGCTACGATATGGACTATATTAACGTTCTACGTTTCATATTGTTTCAGCTGGTCGTATATGGATTATATTTTATATAGTTTATCCCCGTTCTATATGTGAAATTTTTAACTCTCTGAAACACCTGTCCTGTCAGTCTAAATTGTTACTGCTAAAGATGAGGAAAGGCTCTGACAATGCTATGGTAGTCATGTGCCTGGAGTAATTCGTAAATGACGCAGTACTTAGCTGAACACTGGAAGTAGGTTTTGCTACGATATAAGTAAAATAAAACTTTTGTTTGGCAGCGAATTGAATACTTCCGCGACACGTGGCTGTTATATCCTTCGAACATGTATGTCTGTCAAAGGTGACGCTAAACCTTTCATAGTGTTGAGTCTCAGCAATTACTGAGGTTCGGGGTTCTCTCAGTCGCGCGATCTTCGGGCTTTTCATGGGCCAAAATGTCAAGAGTCAAACACGAGTACGTACTTGGCTGAAACTAGCGTCGCGGGGGCCAACTGCTAAGAGCAACCAGCACATGGATGAAAATATTTACGAATTAATTAAATGGGGAATGTACATTTATCTTTCATTTACAGTTTTAACTTGTCAATATAATCCCCTGGGAAAAAGAGAATCGAATCATTTGTGATCGGGTGCTATTAAAGGATATTGAAAATTAGATGGACTGATAAGAAACAAGGTGGTTTTCTGCAGAATCGAGGAGAGGAGCATTTGGAAAGCATCGAAAAGAGTAAGGAACAGGACAGGTTACGAATTAACACATCAGGGAATAACCTCCACTGTACTAGAGTGAGGTGCAGAGGGTAAAAACTGTAGAGGAAGCCAGATATGAGAATGTACCCGACAAACAATTGATGATGAGACGTAAGTGCCACTCTGGCCTAAAGAGGTTGGAATAGAGGAGCAATTCGTGGTGGGCCGTGGAACACCAGTTATAAGACTGATGCCCCAAAATAAATAAAATAATGCATTAGAGCTAATACGAAAGACCTTACGTGCTCTGCTTGGTTTTTATTTTCCCCACTCCGTCTTAAGTTTTGTTGGTTGACGTCTTCCGGAGTCGAAGTTAACGCTATAACGAGAAAGCTTGGCGCGTAGTCAGTAACACTAGGGTATGAAAATCGATCTGTAACACAAAAATTAAGACTGAAAATTTATCTAGCCATAAGACCGTTAATATCATCGCTGGTGACTAGCTTGTACAAATTAGCGAAATTCGACTTGGGTTGTATTCACCATGTTCTTTAAAAATTACCTGAGGGTTTCCCATTTCCTGAGTTCTATTAGAAGAGTCAAATTATACAATGCGGCATCATCGTCCTCAAAAAAGAGATTGAAGACACACATGTACCGAATTGGTTTCGTGATCAATACTATTCCGATTAGAAGTCACTGTAAATAGCTAAACATTAAACGTGAGGCAATACTATAACGGATCAACAATAACACACGCACACACACGTGCGCGCGCCAGAAGAAGAGACAGATTAGTGTTAGATGCATTGTGGCGTCGGAAAGTAGTATACGTTACGCTGGAAGCACTAGTATAAAAAAATAATCGTACGTACAAAAATTAAACATGATAGACATCAGGAAGGACGTTTAAGGCATTAAGTGTAAAAAGATAATACTACTGGCACAATGGCGAAATACGCTGAGAATGCCATGAAACCATTCAAAATGCCGATGACAATTTTTTAAAGAAAACATGAAACTGGTGTTGCGTGGAAAGAATAAGCCATAGTAAAAATGTTGTTATGGATATTCATTTCCGATAATTAGACTGTAGCTTCCCATTCAAATATACCGTGGTGTGGAGTGGATTTTCATGCTGCTGCTAATGTAACCGTTGGACAACTAATCTTTTTGTGAACTAATCTTTAGTTGTCCAACGGTTACATTAGCAGTAGCATGAAAATCCACCCCACACCACGGTATATTCGAATGGGAAGCGACAGTCTAATTACCGGAAATGAATATCCATCACAACATTTTTACTATGGCTTATTCTTTCCCCGAAACACCAGTTTCATGTTGTCTTTAAAAAATTATCGTCGGCATTTTGAATGGTTTCATGGCATTCTCAGCGTATTTCGCCATTGTGCCAGTACTATTATCTTTAATGAACAGGTTTTCCATCTGTTCTCATTTTTAGCTCTTCAGAAACGGAAATTTGTCGCAAAATGAACAGCTTGTGAGAGACTAGCTTTGCATAAATCTTCGGCAACAATTTATTCTTACTTTGTCTTGGTCTGAGGCAAACTAACAGAAATGTGTCACTTGAGGTCAGTTTTGGAGTACAAAGTAGGAAAGGACCTAGTTTCGTGCAACGTCGTCTTCGTCTTCTTCTTCCATCGTAGCGCGCGCAGCCAGATACCTCACCAAATAGTGTCAGATACACTGTGAGAAAAGAAAATCCCGCTTAAAAAACTTCTCACTTCAGCAGAGCACTTCCACACTCAACAACCCGTTGTCTTATCTATGGTTTTGTCTCCAGGGTGCAGTGACACACACGCGTTCGGTGTCAAATCTAAATACGAGTACTTCCCGCTTCGATCGTTTTTATGTGCGGAGTCAACAAAACGTCGCACCAAGCGAGCTCAAAATTTCTTCGTATACAAAGCTTAATTTAGATTACTGTATTTCCCTTCATACTAATGGTTACTTTCCTTGTAGTCTCTCGAATTGTAACGCGCAGATTTTTGTGATAATACTGTGAAATTTTTTCAATCATTCTTCGTACCGAACCTTAATAAGGCGCTCGGTAAAGGAAAATTCTGGAGCCCTCCTAAGATTTTTTTCATTTGTCCACAAATAAAAGATTTCGAGTGCTAGTGGTGTATCCGTATGAATTTTCTTCCGCTCTTTTTATTTGTAGGTCCAGGTTGTAAATGTTTCATCATTGCACGATACATAATCAATTCAAGGAATGTCTGACACCGATTACTTACGAGAACTGCCGACAGACAGATAACTGCGTGCTTTGCACATACTGGCAAATTCCTATAAAAATGCCACAAAAACAACATTTATCATGTACCGTACCACTTAAAATGCCATACTATTTCGTGGACATCCACCCTCTTACGTTAACAGCGACTAGGGAAATTTTATCTACTTCAGCCGGCAAAACGTACTGTCTTTTTCCTCCCCACCTTTTACCAGCGGTGCACACGCAGTGACACCTGAGAGGCAGCGGTGAGTGCTGCCGTTATCATTAACGGGAGTGAGTCAACACATGTCGGTCATAATTACAGTTCGCGGTTCGGTACCAACGCAAATAGGACAGCACCTGATAGATGGCCAGCAACGTGCACATTCCATTAGCGCTCCAGCAACACTAAGAGAGAAATATCGGTCACTACACCTCTTTCCCTACGTCACCGCAGTCCACTAAATTGACAAGAGCTATTCACCCGAAGCCTCTCTCTCTCTCTCTCTCTCTCTCTCTCTCTCTCTCTATCTCTCTCCCCGCCCCCCCTCATTTTGAGCAGTTGCTCAATAAATGATATGAGTTCCATGGAAAAATTTACTGAAACAGTTTTCCGCTGAGTATCATTGGAAATAAAACACCATAACGTTGAATTAACTTCGATATTAATATTCCTTGCACAATGATTCGTATCCCTAGCAGCAGACTTGCAGCACTCGTCTATGCGCATTTCTTCATTGCAGAAATGTTAACAGGATAGAAAACTTTCCCAATATGCGTAGACGAAAAAAAATCAGGACTTTGAGAATTTGGCTTAGACTAATTCCAGCGGAAGCTGTAATGGTACAGAAGATACAAAGAAGACCAGCGCGTTGCGTCACAGATTCGTTTAGTAAGAAATCGCCACGGAGATGCTCATCTAACAACAGTGACAAATACTAAAAGTGTCGTGTTCTGTGTCCGCGTGTGTTTAATGGTGAAATACCGCGAGCGTAAGCTAGTAGAACAGTCAACCAATATACCGCTTCCCCCTGCGTATATCTCGTGAAAAAGATCGTGAAGGTAAAAATGACAGCGATACGAGCTCAGGCTTACCAACAAACTCACTTCTCCGCACCATTTGCAGCTGGAACATGGAAGAGGCAAAGCGACAGCTGTAATCAAATTTCCCTCTGCTACTCATCGATCATAGGACTTACATAGAGTGTAGATGTGTGCAGTACACGTAGAGAGACAGTAGTGGCCGATATCTGGCTCAGCACACGTTACAACACCCAGTGCTGACCATTCGCTCTTCATGTTTAGAATGGCGCTGTGCGATATCCGTGCTATTTCACAGTTAGGATCATAATTCAGAATATCCGCTGTAACATACACATGGGTGGCGAGACATTTTAACAACTGTGTAGCTATTTAAAATGTAAATAAATTTTTCCGTATTAGTTACACCTTTTTTTACGATCACGTCCGACCATCCTCGAATCTATATAGTTACCTAAGCAACCACTCATATCTGCACAGGAACAAAACAGAAGTGCATAGTAAAAAAATGTGCAAGTGAGATCTAAAAACAAAAATATAGCTACTTAAAATTCGGCGTTTCATCTGTTGGCTGGAAATAAACGAGGATTCTATTATTATTCTCGAATCAGAAACACACACATTTACAGTAGCCATACACATCAATAAATATGTACATATATAAACAGAAATTGGATTTATATTACATGTGCCCAGTATTTTGCAACCTCCAAGGCGCTTGGAGTGGCTTGCAGGAGATCAATCTTCATGCAGGATGTAGGGCACAAAAGGCACTGGGGCATGTGGCTTGTGGTTTGTTCAAGTTCACAATCACAGGATGTATCTTCTGTTATGAAGCCCCATCTCTTCAGGTTGTCTGTGAATCGTCCAACTCCTGATCGTAATCTGTTTAAAGATTTCCACACCAGCCAGCTCTCGTTGTGTCCAGGTGGTAGTTCTTCAGCCTCTGGCGTCTGCAGGTGAGGCGTCGACTTCTTCCATAACTCCAGCCTTGCCTTCTCTGGTGAAATGGTGAGCTTCTCGGATGTTCTCGGGAAGCTCTTTCGCGATCTCAGCGGTTGCTGTGGTGGATTATGTCCGTGCAGTGGATGGGCATTGTCCTGTTCCACTTTCAGTCTATCCTTGTTGGCAGCCACTGTTCTGCGTATCCATCGTGGCACTATTCCAGCCAAGCAGTAGAGCTTATCAGTTGGGGTAGGTCTTAAGCAACCTGCGATCAACCTGCAGGTTTCGTTGAGAGCAATGTCTACTTGCCTGGCATGAGATGACCTGTAAAAGACTGGAGAAGCATATTCAGCAGTAGAAAAGCACAATGCCATTGAAGAACAGCGAATAGTTTGTGGATGTGATCCCCACTGTGTCCGCGCTCGTTTGCGAATTAGGTTGTTTCGAGCGGAATCTCGGAGTAGCGAACATGGAGGAAGTTCACAGGGACTGCAGATACGTGGCGCTCCGTGGGAATGTGGATCGGCCGTGAGGCGTGCCGAGATAGTCAACACAGTTGCGATAACACTGTGTTCCGGATGGCACAGTGGTTAACGCACCTGTCTAGTAAGTAGGAGAGCTTGTGTTCGAATCCCGGTCTGGCACAAATTTTCACTCGCCGCCGCTGATTCCGCGTAATGTCTCGATGCAGCTGACATCAGTAATCCCTTCCACTTTCATTCCTTTCCCCGCCCCCCCCCCCCCTAAATCCACCTTCAATTTACCTACACGTAAACAAGGAAATACTCTTCTATTGGCAGGGCACAGTACACATCCATTCTTGCGTCGATGCAGTCTTAACAGAAGGAAGGAAGATTTAACTTCAACGTCCCGCCGACTACCAGGTTATGGCAGACTAAGCACAAACTTGACTCGGGAAAGGATGGGTAAGGAAATAGTCCATGTCGTTCTCAGAGGAACCATCCCGGTATTTGGTTAAAGCCATCTAGGGAAACCAAAGAAAAGCTAAATCTGGATGACCAGACTGGAGGATTGAACCACCGCTCTCAAAATTTCTTACCATTGCACCAAGAAAGAATGATCGTTTATTGTATGATTATATGATAGCAGAACAAACACTGGTAGCAGTTACTTCTGCAAAATATCTGGGAGTATGTGTACGGAACGATTTGAAGTGGAATGATCATATAACATTGTGTACGGAACGATTTGAAGTGGAATGATCATATAACATTAATTGTTGGTAAGGCGGGTACCAGGTTGAGTTTCATTGGGAGAGTCCTTAGAAAATGTAGTCCATCAACAAAGCAGGTGGCTTACAAAACATTTGTTCGACCTATACTTCAGTATGCTCATCAGTGTGAGATCCGTACCAGGTCGGGTTGACAGAGGAGATAGAGAAGATCCAAAGAAGAGCGGCGCGTTTCGTCACAGGGTTATTTGGTAAGCGTGATAGCGTTACGGAGATGTTTAGCAAACTCAAGTGGCAGACTCTGAAAGAGAGGCGCTCTGCATCGCGGTGTAGCTTGCTGTCCAGGTTTCGAGAGGGTGCGTTTCCAGATGAGGTATCGAATATATTGCTTCCCCCTACTTATACCTCCCGAGGAGATCACGAATGTAAAATTAGAGAGATTCGAGCGTGCACGGAGGCTTTGACAGTCGTTCTTCCCGCGAACCATACGCGACTGGAACAGAAAATGGAGGTAATGCCAGTGGCACGTAAAGTGTCCTCCGCCACACACCGTTGGGTGGCTTGCGGAGTATAAATGTAGATGTAGACCCTCTCGGACCATGATCGTGCAGGAAGGTCAACTATGACGCCGATGCAACGACATCTGCCTGCCTTCCGGTATGGAAGTAAGCAACCGATTCTTGTTCGCAAGTGACGTTCGTGTCCAAGGAGTTGTTGTCGCCGTAATGTTAATACTTCCCAAATGGTACATAGTATTACTATAGATGGCTTTCAATTTGTTGGTGGAAGATACCTTCGGTACTCACCTGTCGCGTAATTTTACGTGGCAGATGCTACGTGCTTGTTTCCAAGGACGATCGCGATATCTGCTGGAAATACGTACGCAGTTGTGCAGTGGTAAAGCGACGACTGACGATAATGAGACGTCGTACCTGACCGTAGTCCTCGACCTGGCCCACAAAGCAGCCTTCGACAAAGAACAGCCTTCCGTTGCCTTATTTACAGTTTTGACAACCCTACTGGAAAGGGGGCCGCTGGGGCTTGAAAAACAAGGAGTGCGGAGTGTTAATAAACTGAGCTTGTATCAGTCCGAGGGTTAATTTGAATACCACAGTGCTTTACTACGCATGGTCCTATTGGAAATGTTATGCCATTGCGTTCCTCTGACCTTTGAACTGACTAACCCAGTCAGATTTAGGGAAACTTCCACTTTAACGTGGATCCCGAACTCTGCATTTTCCTCATTGCCTAACATTGTCATAGATAAAAGAAGTGATAAGTAAGAGATAAAGATCTTAGCTATAACTGGGCATCGTCACGCAGACCTTTAGGATTTGTAGTCTAGCACTTACCCACTGAGCCACCAGTCGCAGTGAAGATCTTTAAGTTAATTACCATTTTCTTCCGTCTTGGGCGGATATTGTATTACGCCAGATGCGTTTAGATTTTCTGTACAAAGAAGCATCACTATTCGTCGGTGTTTATTACTCCTCTTCGCAAGTTTTGAAGTTGACAGGTTTTTTCCCGTATTTGTTAGCACAGGTTAATAAACATTTAATCTTTGTCATACTTCATTTGTCTCCATCCCAGATCTCAATGTCATCTTTCTTTTAAGAACATACACAGCCTACAATGCGACACCCGACGAAATCGGTTGCGTTACCTGCTGGTAGGACAACCCATGCAAGAAATTGCACTGCGCACAGTAATATTACCGTGACTCAAGAGCAAGTTTAATGTTAGCGATGCTCAAGTGAACATGGAGACAGTGACCCCGCCTCTCATCGGAAAGGAGAATTTTTGAATTATTATTGAGTCACCAGTCCCAAGCCTCTCGCACAGTAACACTGTTAACATTGTTAGTGGAACTGCATAAGCTCGACCATAATGTTGCACTTGGGAGTGACCGTGCTCCTGTTGGCTCATTGTGAATTTATGTATTTATGTTTCACGAGGACACGTTGAATCCCTAGTTAGTATATTCACAACTTTCTTGAAATCTTCCACAATGCGATGGGTGATGTGTTTTCCTTAGTCGCCACCCTGTTTCCTGTAACACCGCGTATTCCCGATGACGGGCATTGGAGGCAAAGTGCAGTAATGTCGTGGGTGGTTAGTACGAGTATAACAGCTATAGTGAGATCATCTTAAACGTGCCAGTCAGTCTCGACGGTGAACAATGATAGCTTAAATCGACACAGTCCCGCGGCCCCGTCGCAGGGCTGGTAGCATAAATCAGTACCTTGGCGATGGCCATGACCGCGTGTCAGGTCTAGTTTCGTAGAAGCATAATCACTACTGTTGTCGTGAGATTCATGCTCGAAGTCCATGATGGGTCAGTTTCTTCACTCTCCGCAGAATAAGAAAACGAGCAGCTTCAAACGGAATACACAAAGTAGTTTTGTAACGGATGCCGCGCAATTGCTTCGAAGTGTCGGAAACTGGGTAATAGAGGCGTGACCTCTACCAGCGTCTCATGCAGCCATAGTTCTCTCTACCTAAAAGGGCCACGTTGAAGCGTCCGCCCTGCACTGCAGATGATGGCAATCTAAATAAACACAACATTATTTTTCACTCTGCAGTGGGAAATGTACGCTAATTCGAAACTTGCTAGCAGATTAAAACTGGGTGCTGCCTCCAGACTCTAACTTCAGACTTCTGCCCGTCGCAGGTAAATGCTCTACCGAATGAACTGTCTAAGAAAGAGTCACGACCCTCGTTCACAGCTTTTCTGCCGCCAGTGCTACATCTCTTACCTCCCAAACTGAACAGAAGTACTCCTGCTTACTTCGAGGGACTAGCGCTCGGGGAAGAAAGTAAATTAAAATCGGGAAAGGAATTTAAGACCGGGAAGAAACGTTTTTTCTTCCAGGAGTGCTATGCCCGCAAGATATCCACGAGAACGGAGTGCAGAGTGTTAATAGATTGAGCTTGTATCAGTCCGAGGGTTAATTTGGACACCACAGTGCTTTACTGCGCATGGTCCTATTGGAAATAGTATGCCATTGGGTTCCTCTGACCTTTGAAATGACTAACCCAGCCAGTTTTAGGGAAACTTCCGCTTCAATGTGGATCCCGAACTCGGCATTTTCCTCATTGCCTAACATTGTCATAGATAAAAGAAGTGATAAGTAAAGGATAAAGATCTTAGCTATAGTGAAATTTGCAAGGTAAAAGAGAGGTAGTGACGGAAGTAGAGCGGTAAGAGCCGGCCGGTGTGGCCGAGCGGTTCTAGGCGCTACAGTCTGGAGCCGCGCGACCGCTACGGTCGCAGGTTCGAATCCTGCCTCGGGCATGGATGTGTGTGATGTCCTTAGGTTAGTTAGGTTTAAGTAGTTCCAAGTTCTAGGGGACTGATGCCCTTAGAAGTTAAGTCCCATAGTGCTCAGAGCCACTTGAACCATTTGAAAGCGGTAAGTCGCGCATGGATAGCTCAATCAGTAGAGCAGTTTCTGGCGAAAGGCAAAGGTCCCAGATCAGAGTTCCGGTCCAGAATACAGTTGAATCTGCCAGGAAGTTTCAAATCAGCGCGCACTCGGCTGCAGAGTGGAAGTTCATTCTGGAACCAACTCTCTAGGCTGTGGCTGGACCATTTCTCCGCAATTTCCTCTTATCGGTAATAGATTGTAGTGCCGTCAGTGCACTTAGAAATACGAGTTCATACACTGGTGGTATGAGTGGGAATTTTGACGGAGCGAATTCGTCAGAGCTGTTACAGGAAAGACATATCTTGCGAGGAATTTGTTAGTTGAGCCTTGGAACACTCATTTGTAAGAACAGAAATTAAAATTCCTTGTAACCTTGCAGAGCGGGCGGTAAATACGCAGCACTCTGCCGAGGGTTGAGGACACCGGCTGACTCAGCAGCGCGGCTGAGCGGCGTTGAGTCACGTCCCGAGCAGCCGCCTTTGTTTTCCCGGAAGCGGCAACAACACGGACGCCCGCCTTCCTCACGCTTGCTTTTCAGTTCCGCGGAGCCCGCGCTGGTATAATGCGGCGGCGCACAGTAAACAACGCCGCGAGCTGGTAGCACGCACGGCCACTTTTCCAGGGAGCTCCATCTTGGATTCCTATCGAAAGACTTGGAAAAAAGTATTCATAGACCTTTGTTCATGTAGAATAACTTTCCTTACTAGAACTGCAGATAACAAACAGAAATATTATTTGGTAAGCTAACAGTATGAGGTTTCCTTCCTAATCGGAACATATAAAAGAGTTAACTAACTTGGCCTTCTGCAACAAGTAAATAAAAATTCTGTACCACCTAGCTTCACACAGTAGGAGTAAAAGTACTCATGAAGTACTAGAAATGTAAACACGGAAATGATTAACGAACCCTCTGCAGCAAGGAAGGCCTTCAGTGGCAAGCTGCACCACGTGCATGTTGGTTCTGATATGTGGTGAATGCCATGCGACAGCGAAATGCGACGCAAATGGAAGCAAACAATTGTACAGGAAAGGCAAATAGTTATCTCTCAATATGAAAGGGGAAAATCTATATTCAGAAATAGCTGATATTATTCGAAGAAGCCAAGCAGTTGTGCAGTCCGTAGTATCGCGATTTAGAGAAAGAACTACTCTCATTAATATTGAAAGAAGAGGCTGAGCGCAGAAGGTAACGTAAAGACAACGAAATAAGTTCATAAGGGTTGTCAAAAATGATCATAGCTTGACAGCTTCTGCACTGATCGCGCATGTAAATAATCAGTTCAGGAAGGTAATCACACCAAGGGCTGGTCGCTCTATTTTAAGTAGTGCAGATTATGGAGCTAGGGTACCTAGAATAAAATCGTATGTCAGCAAGAACGAGAAATCGAGACTTGAATCTGCTCGAGAGCATATAAGCAAGTTTCTGAGGCAATGTACTATTCACATATGAAAGTAGATATAATTTTGTAAATAATAGCAAAATTTTGGTGTTAAGACGACCGAATACTGAGCTATGTACCACACACATTCAACCCACATTAAAGTACGGCGGTAGAGGAAATATGTTATGAGGATGTAGGGTCAAAACTTGTGTTGGGCAGATTGTTTTTGTTGAAGATAACTTGGATAGATTTCAGTATTCAAATATCCTGAGGGAAAATCTGCAAAAGAAAAAGACTACTTTCAAGAAAACAGTGACCCTAAGAATACAGCGGAAATTGTTCGTCTGTGGTTGTTGTACCATACTTCCCAAGTTTCCAACACACAGCGCACACCTCAGTCCAACTGAACATCTTTGAAGTATGCTTGCAAGAATGGTTAGAAAACCTGAAATACAAAGTAAGATTGCTCTGAAACCGTGTCCGCAACAAGAATCGATAAGTATTTCCTCTGAGACTAACAAAAAAAAACACTGTTTCATCCCATGCCAAAGATGTTAAAAGAAGTGAGACATACAAGAGGAATCCCTACAAAGTATTAAGATCGTCATTGTATTAATGTATCCTTCATTGTAGTTTTCTTTGTATGTATGAAAACTTTTTCCCCCACTGTGTGAAGCCAGCTGGTAAAGAATATATGTGTAGTTTTTGCGGAAGGTTAATTTAGTTAATCCTTTTACGTTTAACGGAATCGGAAGGAAACCCCCATACTGTTAGTTTTCCAAGTAACATATCTGATTATGTCTAGCTCTAATAAAAAAAATTTATTCTGTATGAACGACAGTGTATGAACACCTTTCCCCATGACAGTATCTATCATTACTTCAAAATTGAGAGGGCAGAGGGTGTACAAACTACTATCAAACCTCTCTACCTTTCCACTATAGAATTGCACGTGGGAAGAACGAACACCTAAATATTTCTATGTGAGCTTTGATTTGTCTTATTTTAACACGGTGGTCATTTGTCCCTATGTAGGTGCGATTTGGCAAAACTTTTGGCATTTGGTGGGGAAAGACGATGATCGCAGTTTCGCGATGAAAAAAGCCTGTGTTTTTAATGATTGCACCCCAACTCACGTATCATATCCGCGATTCTCTCTCTCCCCTATTTCGTAAATATGCAGAACGGGCTAACCTTCTCTGAACTTTTTCGATGTCCTTCGTCAGTCCTGTACGGTAAAGATTCCCTACCGCGCAGTACTACTCCAAGAGAAGGCGTAGTATAGGCAATATCTGCAGTTGATTTGAAGCAGGTAGTGAGTGCTCTCCTAATAAAAGGTAAAGCTGTAATAAACACGAAGCGTGATTTGAACATCACGTCGATCCTATTGGTGGCAGAGGTTTCGTTGTAGTTTTACGACTAGGGTTCGGAAGTCGTCTTTTACGAGTATCATGAGATGAGGCTCAATGAAATATATGTTAATTTTGGGTCATTGTGCATCAGAAAATGGTGCATTTTATTTGTCAGTTGTTTTCCTTTTCTCCTTTTCGGCCTATTTCGGGCCTATTTGTTTACTTCGACAGGAATGGTTTTTGTCTGTAACTTCACCCTCCTTCGATTACTACTGGCTACTTTTAGTCCGAACCATAATCGGGTTATATTAAGACATGTTTGCTGTTGTAAGCATAACCACCGCTGAAAGTCGACGCCGTGTGCACCTAAGAAGTTGAAGGCGTCTGTTACACTGCCGTGCCAACTGAAATAAACTTTAGGTAGTCCAGTCTCAACCAAATATCACCCCAGTTACCATGATGCGTATTGCGGGTTCGCTAAATTCATTCTAAGTGGCCAAAATAGTTCATTCTAAATTCCCCAAATGCATTTTATCAAACACGAAGTTCGCTTTTCGTATTATTTTAATCTAAAAAGTAGATATCTGAAAGAAACAGCCTTTTTTCAGACTAAGCTTTTTTGGCATTAAATTGCATACCACCAGGATGTGGTTCTTAATATCAACTGGGCCATTTTTTCTTCCTATTTCAGGAAATGTTTCCCCTAAATTTAGAAAGCCCATCTACTGCTAAATGGCCTCAAGTCCTTAGTATACATTTCCACACTCTGGGCAGCCACTAAGTTTTTGTCCTTCAAAATATTTATGTAGTGAGGAAACTGCTGGTCAAATATACAAACACGTTCGTAACATAATCGAAGTTCCCGAATGAGTGTTGAGTAACTTTTTATAGATTCTGCATTGCGAAACACCTTCCGATTTATTTAAAGGTGCCTAATGCACACACAAAAAACTTTTCCCTTCTTGGGCTTGGGTTGTGTTTCGTGACTGATACATAGTATCCAAATCTTAATTTCTCCTCGTTCTTCTTTAATTTTGGTATGTTCATTTTGCTTGTCCCACCGTTATGATAAATAAGCTGCAGTGAAACTAATAACGCAGACATGCACCTGCCTAGACGCCCTGTTAGCAGGTGCAGCAGGCAGAACGGACTCATAAAGCTTTCCAGCCTTCGGAAACCCATGTTGACCTGCTTTAACCATTCTGCTCCGGTGCACGTCTTGGAGGAGGATTTATACATCTCCGATTGGAGGTAGTATACTGTGATGGTACCTATAGGTTAACATGAACTCTCAACCACGGCGCAACTCGGCGTTTTATCACATTAGCAGACATTGCCAAGGATGAAAGAAATGACAGATAAAATTCTTCCGACTGACCGTTTACTGAAGCGCCGCCAGTCTCTTAGATTTTTGTCTGGCAGTGAGCCATACTACTAAAAGAACTACTAAAAGAACCGTATTTTCAATTGATATTCTGAAGGATCACGGTCCAGCACCACCTAAAATATCATAAAAAACGCTTTGCCTCTGTATACTTCCCTCTCTTACTTTCACATTGTTGAATATGGTGTCTCCTTGTCTGTACTGAATAAAGTGAGTGAGTCTCATACTCTGGAACTGAGCACTGAGGGGTGATTCGAGAGTCCCACAACTGCTGCCTGGGAAATGACCAAGTGGAGTTATATGCTCGACTTCTCAGAATGTCGTGGGTGAATCTGAATTGCGTGGATGACTATGATTGTAGCTTCTGTTACGCATGACGACAGGCTCAAGCCCGGTGCTGGCGCGTAGCCTGTTTCTCTCGGATAGCACAAAAGGGACAGTCTGACGAACGGAACTCCATCAACTGTCACGCAAATGAAAATTACTTCGAACTGGCTACCCCTAGTCGAGCGCCTGTGTGCACGCGTGCGTTAGCGACCTCGGCTAACGACGAGAAAACGGTAAGTGCCATAACTAGATTTCCCAGAACGTTTCCTCAGTGGAAGAGGATCCAAAATAAGCGAACACGTGTCTCGACTTATCCGTATATACTCCACTGATCCTGAGAAAAAGATCGTCCCAGTTTTCCACGTAATTTAGATCCTTTTAGCGCGCAACAAACTAAGCCAAGCTGGTGGCATAGTGGCTAGCGTGGCGGCCTTTCACTTCTGCGTTCCGTGTTCGAAACCCACTGTTTTCGTTATGTCTTTCGTTTATCTACCCATATCCGTAGAAGGTTACTACACGAATGTTTCTTATTAAGTTAGGGGATACAAGAATGTTGTAGTAATTTTAAAATTACGAATTGGTTTCACGATGGATGCCATACACTTATTGTTTATGATATTTTCAGCGGTAGTAATATTTTTAAATTATCGTACTCTTATATTTCATTGTTACAGGTGTAACAGTTCATAATTCTTATATTTTATTCATATGTTGATTCCTCTGGAAGATTTGGTGCACTCCCATGGGTAACAGCGATCGCAGAAACAATCGAAACACAAAAATTCCGAAAACCACGAGCATCGCGCGAATGCAGGTTTTCCACAATGACATTTCTTCGTATGACTCTCACTTGGGAAAGAAACTTCAACACTGCTGAAGATTACGCGTGTTGGCAATAATTTTGCGCAAACCACGCGTAACATACCACTTTTTCGAAAACTGGAAATTGCAGTTGATGATGTATCAATATACACTACAGGAATGTCACCGAAAACGATTTCAATAATTTATCCATTTGTTTATTCGTTTTTTGTAATTCGTTTACCAGACATACAACTAGCAGACAAACAAGGACAAAGTTATTTCAATATACACTGGAAAACATTAGTGTAGGAATCTTCTACGGACCCGGGTAGATAAAGGAAAAACAAAAATAAAAATAATAATCGTATTTCAAAAACGGCAGGTAAAGTGTGAAGCTGCTAGCTAGCCGCCGGCCGCAGTGGCCGAGCGGGTCTAGGCGCTTCAGTCTGGAACCGCGCGACCGCTACAGTCGCAGGTTCGAATCCTGCCTCGGGCATGTGATGGCCTTAGGTTAGTTAGGTTTAAGTAGTTCTAAGTTCTAGGCGATTGACGACCTCAGAAGTTAAGTCCCATAGTGCTCAGAGCCATTTGAACCATTTTGCTAGCTAGCCACTGCATTGGTTTGCTTGTTATCTCGCTAAAAGGCACGTAAAGTGAGGTAACAAGTCATGGGATAGCGTTGTGCAAATATACAGATGACCTATCCGAATGTTTTCCGAGATAGATCACGTTTAATGTGAATTTGCTTTTGAGTAGATCACTTTTAATGTGAATTTGTCTTTTAGTTAGTGGCGAGCGCGCGCGCGCGCGCTTGTGTGTGTGTGTGTGTGTGTGTGTGTGTGTGTGTGTGTGTGTGTGTGTGTGTGAGATCCCATCTATCCTCTTCGACGCTTTTTCTAGCCCAAACTACCTCTTTGCCCGGGATGCCTCCGTGCTATAGCAATAGGTATGGTTGGTCCCAAAATTGAACCGTGTGGGACACCTTTCTTGATTTCTCCCCAATCACTAAAATTGTTTATTCTATCAACATTGTATGAACTATTGAGCATAACTTCTTGCATTCTGTTTCTTATATGTAATTTAAACCAGTTATTTTTGAAGTCATAAGTTCCATAATCTCATTGTGTTCTACCTTCAAAAACATTTGGAGTAGGGCAAATATCCATATAAAGTTTCTTTGCTTCAAATGAGTTTGACATATTACTGAATACTGACTACTCCTCGTGGGACACCCTATATACACGCTTTTGATTGAATCACCGTGTTTTAAGGAATTAATACCTGTAACTTACATTTACACTGTCACGTTTCGTCTAGTAATTGCACACATAAGCTTCATAGGAAGGAAGAAAACACTTCTTCTCATTTTACTCGCGAAGAAGTAACTTTAGTACTCGTTCCTGTATGCTGTACTTTAGTAAAGAGTCAAATAAAGAAAGAACAGGTGTTTTAGCGAACATTTGCTTTAGTGATGATCGCGTTCAGATATTTCTTCAATCTGTTATTTTTCGTCCTTATATTGTCGTCGCAGATGACACCAACACGTTATTTGTAAATAATATATTAAACAATGATTAATCTCTTGAAGCAGGCCCTCTTGCTTCAAGTGATTAATCTCAGTAAGAAGTGAACTGTTCACATGTGGGAATATATGTCAGTCATTGTCAGTACAACGTGGATGCAACTTATGATTTTTGTGATAATTTAAGATGCGTACCAAACAATCAATACATTATTGCTGTTAATTTCATTTTTCTTCATTCTCAGGTCCGATGGTACAGATCCACCTATATTAGAAGAACAAGAACCGACTCCGTCAGACAAGCCGAAGACACTAGTGAAATATGGCGAGCTTGTCATCCTCGGGTGAGTAAATATCGTCAATGCCGCCGGCTGACTGTATGCCCCGGCATTTGCCTGGAGCGATTTAGGAAAATCACGGAAAACCTAAATCGGGATGGCCGGACGCGGGATTGAACCGTCGCCCTCCCGAATGCGAGTCCAGTCTCTAACCACTGCGCACCTCGCTCGCTAAAAAAAAAAAAAAAAAAAAAAAAAAACTTATTCTTACAAATTTCGCGTAGTACCACTTATTTTGTTTCTTTTCAAGTCTTTCCTTACCTATAGAATCCGGGTGCACGTCAACTGTTTTTACCCCAAAGATGTTTCAAGATAGTTTTCGTTATTTCATTTTCGACTGTTCCATAAATTTCTTGAAAGTATAGCACTCACAGCTTCGATTTTTCTGATAAGTTTTCTGTGTTGTAATAACACAAGCACCAAGGGGACAAGCACTGCAGGTAAAGTACAGGAATATTAGGAGACACATAAATTCAGACACTTCAGACTGGATCTAGCACAATCGACTGGATAAGGAGGAAATCAAAGGAAGAGCCATACAAGTAGATTTTATTTAGAAACTAACACGGAACGGGCACAGGGTGACTATAATGTAAGTGCAGCTTCTCACAGAGGTCCAGTGTAATTATCGTATGGCAGCGAAACTTGGTAGATATTCTAATGGGTTAATGCGGAACCGATTTATGCTGGAAAAAAATAATTCCAATTTTGGCAAACAGGTACAAATCTGATGCTGTGTGTGCAAGAAAGACGCGTAGAAATGTTTTCATATGTAGTGGATTAGGAACGGGACGTGAGCAGAAAATAATGTTGATTTTATTATTAACCGCTGCTAACACACCGGATTTATTGGCGTGATGCTGTGTAGCGGCAGATTAGCACCTAACGATCAAAATGGGACTTACTTCCGAGCGTAAATATGTTCCGCATTAATGTATTAGAACATCTACAAAGTTTCCCTGCCGTACGATTATTTCAACCCACACTGGAGCTCCGTGAGTAACTGCAGTTTAATTATAAACACCCGGTGAAATAAACGAGCGATATCCTAAAAGGCCAAAATCGGGCACTGTAATTCAACTATAAGAGCAGGACGACTCCGAAGCATGGAGTCTTATTTTAAATAAAAATTGCTATTTGGAAGAAAAGATGAATTCTAAATGTACATAGAAAAGATTATGGTTACAATTGGGAAGCAGTGGTTCAAATTGGATTTCCAGTTACATAATTAAAAAGCAGTCAGTACACTGAAAACAATCAAATTCAGAATAATTCAGAAGCAAAGAAAAAAAAACATAAATTGACTTCGAGAGAAACCACAGAAATGGTCCATTCATCACATTTCATGGGAGAAGAGGAAGAAAAGAAATGAAAGCATAAAGAGGTTCTAGACACAGAGCAAAAGAATGGCCAAGAACGCTTAAGTTGTACACGGTCCATAGTTCGTCAAATTCTGAAGAAAACTTCGTTGTTACTTTATTTACAAAACTTCTAATATTTTCTTCATGAGTCGTGAAATATTTCTATATTTTGGTAATTCATTGTTGTGTGAGCAGTACTTTCTTAAGATTCTTGACTCAATTACTCTGAACAATGACGAACAAAGAGACCGTGAGACAGAGTTATCGATTTGCACTCTACCCGCATTGGCTAGCCTCCATTATGTTGACATTTATTTTTCTTCACAACTGCGCCTTTTCACCCTCTGACGCAGATGTCAGTGTCAGACAAAGAGAAACAGTATTAAGATACGGGCTGAAAAGGAAGAGATTGCTCTGCCGTTGAAGCTGCAAATAATTCACGAGTCCACGTGGTGTTTACAGATGTGCCTAGTCAGGTGACGTACACGGTAACGGTACGTTCTTGTCGACTGTGGTGTCCCTTATCTGTCCTTAGTGCTTCCATTAACTATTGTCTCGACAAAAGCTCTTTGTGCGTTGCGTGAGCTGCTGCAGACACCCAGAACACGAAGCTGCTGGGTTCGATGACCCGTTAACAGCCGTGGCCCAGATCTTTTATAGGACCTTAGGCATACCGGGCTGCTGTGATAGTTCAGCGCGGATCATAAGTACCCAGCAGCATTGCTTTTGTAGAACAGTCAAATATTAGGGAACAGGGAAAATATTGTAAACAGAGTATGAGTAAATAACCAGGCAGTTAATCGTCTGATTAAATGACGTCATTTTGCAGAATTCTAATCTTCTCAGCGCCGTTGCCTAATACCAGAATTGCCATCAATGAGATCCAAGCTGCCGGACTACTGACGCACAGATCAGCTGTTCTGAGCCTCGTACGCACAGTAAGTCACCCAAGAAGATACTCCAGACGCAGAAGTACGCTCTCGTGACAGTGTCATTGCTGTCATCGCTGGATTTCACTTAATAGTTACGGCAAGATATCTTCATGCCATGGAATGTTACTTTTGGGGACTTTTTGTACTGGCCTACGACAAACACTCTCTCAATACTGCAACTCAATTCACTATAGCCAACGAATTACATAATAAATCTTCAACGCTGCGTTATAGGCTTTTAATTCGAAAATTGTTGTAAAATGCAATTTTTCTGAGCAATACCATGAAATTTGCCCATATATGGCCCGCATCACAGGTTCAGCTAGGGGTCTATAGATTCCAGATACGACCCTGATTGTACACTGCATAGTTTGCTGTCCTGTAGCTGTAGAAACGGCTCTGATTTAATTGTTGGTTTTGATCTTAGCATGTCGGTTGACGTTTGAGCGCTACTGCAGTCGCTCTCTTCCTCTAACATTAAAAGAAAGTGCATTAAAAGAAAGTGCAACCCACGCAGTTGTACGACGGTTATTGGCAGTGCTAATAGTCCAGGTAGTATGTTTTCATCAGACGCACGGATATAGTTCACAGGCGTCGTCGAAACAGAAACATTATAGTCCTTGGACAAAAAGAAAATCATTTTGTTATGAAGCACCAAAAGGTTTACGTGTGACAGTTGTGAACAAAATACGGCGACCGTTTCAAATTGTACATAAGCAATTTGCCGTATTCGTTTTTTAATTTTTTCTTGTTAAAGACTTCATTGGCGAATATCAGTAAAATTAAGATGAGATTTCGAAAGCATCTGTCTCATGGGTAAAGGTACTCGAAAGAAAGTTACTGGATGGTGTCAGCAATAGCTTCTTAATGTGTCATATGATAACTTCAGGATATTGACCTACTCTAGCCTGCAATCGTTGATAATAAAGGCTAAAAGGAAACTGGAAATGAAAGGCGAGGGATCACTTTAAACGCGTGTTTAGGTGTCTCTACAAAAAAGACTTACGCTTCGGAACTGGGAGAGTACTGGATGGATTTTTAAGTAGTGCTTGATACCCGCTGTGTGTCAGTGGTGTGTTGGAGTTTGTGGGGACTGTACTGTATGGAGACGACCTAGTACCACTATGACACCACTTTGACCTAGTTTTGCATGCAACATTTCTTGGAATTGTCGTAGCAGATAAGACATTGACCATACTGTCATAAACGTTGAATGAGGAAGAAAGTCACATTTCGAGCCTTCGGTGGTAGTTCATAAGTATAGGGGAATGTTTGTCGTAGGCCAGCACGTGGTCCCCAAAGAATAATATACACAATAGCAAAATATCTTGCCTGAACTATAAGGTGAAATCCAACGATGTCAAGAATGACGAGGCCCAGAACAGTTGATTTGCGTGTCATCAGTCTGGCAGCATGTGTCTCACTGACGACAATGCATAAATGTGTTGATTTTTCGTGGAATCCGGGAAGTAAAGGTCGGACTATTTGAACTTTTGCCTAGCAAGACACCTCAAGGTGTGTGGCTGAGAGTACTTCTGGTTACCGCCACCCCCTTTCCTGTTCTAGCCGGGAATAACGCGCGCAGTATCGGTCAAACTCCATATGATCACTAGTTTCTGATTTTTTTCTCGTTGTAGTCAGTCCACGAGACGTATGCGAGAGGTAGTGTTGCCCGATTCTTCGTGGAAAGTATACTCCCGGAATTTAAACTGTAAACATCTCGGTGACGTAAAACTCTTTTGTGTCGTCTGCCACTGGACTTTTATGGTCATTTCCGTAACTCTATTGCGTCAGTTAAAATACCCGTGACGAAACGCGCTGTTCTTCGATGGATCTTTTATCTCCCGTACATATTATTCCACCCTGATAAGACTGATCAGCAACACCCGAGAATCTCTCAAACAAGTATGATGTAACCCACTTCGCTATGAATAACGAGAGGAATGTGTTCTTCACTGACGAATCCTATTTCAGATTACAAGCATTTCCTCATCGCAATATCGCTGAATGACAAATTATATTCGGTACAGTCATAGGAACATGTTAGAGTGTTGTTTATTGCTCGTGTGGTTTCATCGGCGGCCGTTAAATATTTGAAGAGTATTTGGTGTGTCACCTCTTGTGATTGGACGGATGCGTCCAAAACATCCAGGGGCTTTTAGGTGAGATAATACATATGGGACTTTTCTCCTTTGTCGGTAGAATTTCTTGCAGACGATGTCCACTGCAAAAACTGGCCATCGAGATTCTGGGATGCATCCGCCACCTAAGAATATGGCAGACCTCTAGACAGCTGTCTCACCGAGTGAGGTGGTGCAGTGGTTAGATTCTGGACTCGCATTAGGAAGGGCAGCGGTTAAAATCCCTAGCCGGCCACCCGCATTTTGGTTTTCCGTGGTTTCCCTGAATCGCTTCAAGCAAATGCCGAGGCGAGGCAGGTTCCCTTCCCCATCTAGAGCTTTTGCTCCGTCTTTTATGGCCATGTCGTTAAATCCTGTTCTTCTTTCTTTAGCACTTTCTTACAAGGGGAAGGTCTGACGTGCGGGTCACCGATTAAGATAAAGTTTGCCAAGGACGGTCTATATTGAAACTAGGACGTGTTTCGGCTTATTGCTAGACAAGCCCTAGTTTTTGAAAAATTGAGATGAAAGTTGTCTGAAAGTGGTATTTTCAGTGCTGTACACCGAAATGTCGTCTAAAAACAAACTTTCTATTAACAATGTTCCAGTTCTTAGCGTTTCTGTGTGTTCATGCTGTACTTGCAGTAGTCCTATTTCTAAGCAACAAGCAGAGCGAGGTCGGCGGTCGAGCGGACAAGGCAGTAGACTGCCAAACTCCTCGTCCGTGTTCTGTTCTTGATCGTGGATTTTTACATTCTATATTTTTTTCGGTGTATCTGACAATATCGTGATAATCAGAATACTTTTATTTGCTCTTTTTAAAGTAGAACATCGGTAGATCTGACTAATAATCAGATACGTTTATATAATGAATTGTTAGTTACTTTGATCGTGATACGTAGCTCAAAAATACACCTGAAGTATATTATTGCATAATCCTAACTAATCGTTTATTCGTGAGTGTTCTCACAATCATTGGGGTGAAACTTATCATAGAAACAGGCGATTCATCGTCCGTGGAAAGTATCCGGTTCACGTTGTTAAAAACAAATGTTAGTTATCAATTTGGGTGCGTACCAAACGCATTAAAAGCGTATCTTGAAAGACAGACGCGGACAACTTTTTATGGACCGACGCATGAATTCCGATAGCATCCAGTCTACCTTGTAATTATGAAGCTGGTATCTGTACAGATGCCATTGGTGATCTTACAGCTATCGAAGAATGAAATTAAATTGGAATCCAGACCTTTAGCTGCTTACAGGCGTTGATAAGTATCAACGGGGATAGTTGAAAAATGTGTGCCCCGACCGGAGATCCCGGGTTCGAGTCTCGGTCGTGGCACACATTTTTCAACTGTCCCCGTTGATATTTATCAACGTCTGTAAGCAGCTAAAGGTGTGGATTTTATTATAATTTCATACCTTGTAATTATGTGCTCTGCTGTGAAGTCGCATGATTTTGAAATACTGCGATGAAAGTCTTTAACTGTAGGTAAGTCATACGATTGGCAAAAAGAGGTACATTTCGATGATACCGCTTTAATGGTGCAGGTTCCTTGAGCATCATCATCTGCGACAATTCTGTCGTAGCGCGTCCTGTATCACGACGTTCACGTTACATATAATTCTTTGTTAATGATCACACCTCCAAATGTTTTATTTCAAAAAAAGGGAAAAAGAAAGGTATTTCCATTAACAGAATATTATCAGATACAGTGAAAAAATCGAATGAAAATAAGACCATGACCAAAGGATTGGTAGTCTAATGCCTCCACTGCTCGACTGCCGACCTCGCTCTTCTGCGCTCATAGAACGATAGGTACCCTTCTTACAGCATGAAAACAGAAAATAACGTTAATAACTCAAACATTATTAACTTTAGACCCCGTATCAATAAAAATGTTTCTTTTTAGACAATCTTTCGGTGTGTAGCATTGAAAATACGATTTTCCTTCATTAACTTTGACTGCGATTATTTTCAGAAACTAAGAAGCGTCTAGCAAAAAGCCAAAACACGTGCCCCTTTATTTTAAATATAGCACATCATTGCAAAACTAGATGAAAATCGGTGACCCACGAGTCAGCCCCTCCCCTTGTTAATAATGTGATCGCCTGCCAATTATCCACATAGTTTCACCAATTGTTCTGCTGTCGGAAATGAATTTACTCTATTTTGACTATTACGAAATGTATATTTTGATTTTCAGAATTTTTGTATTCTCACAGTTTTTTAAGCGTAATGTTCGTTAAATTAGTTGTTTTAACCTCATCTTGCTCCGTAACCCGTCAACAACTTATTCTTTGATCGTGATTAGCGTATGGACGCAAGTCCATATGGACAAAGCATATGAATTGCTATGGGCGTTACGTGTACGTGAAATTGTACATTTGCATCTGTTTCACTCCACGGAGATTATCAGTAGCGTCCTAATGCTCCGAATAATGAATTGGAAATATCGAACTATGTATCGGCTTAGAAATGTTGCAAGACAAAGAAATGAGCCTGAGACAGTGCTTCGTTCATGGTGTGAGGAAAGCTGTTCCTTTGACAGATGCGACGTGCGACGTTAGCTTTTGTAAGCAGTGTCTTCTGTTATCTCAACCACGGCGTGCGGTAGCCCTCTGATGTGGATCGAGTGCCGTGCTAACCGGCGCTGACGCAGCAGGTCGGCGCGAGCACTTGGCTGTAAAGCCGCGAGCCACACAGAGCGGCACTGTTTACGTGGGCTGCGGCCTCGGCGCGCGCTGGACTCTTTTGCTTTAAAGAGCGTTCCGGGCGTCGCCTCCGTCTCCGCCGCGGTATCAGCTGGCGACACGCCCCGCGCAATCGATACGCGGGGTTTGCGGGGGTGGGGGTAGGGGCGGCGCTGCGCTGCGCTGAGGCCGGGCCGTCTCCAGGGCAACGGCGGGTCGCGCGCGTGCCGACCAGCCACCGGTTCTACGTTCACTGCTCCGCCCCAGCACAGTCACACTTGATTGAAGATGCTACTCAGTGGGCGAGCTGGCGTCTTACTTCGGACGAGTGGGCGTCGCCGTACATGACTTTTTCCTCTTTTCCTCTCTTCCTCTTTTCTTTTTTACCCTCTCTCTTATTTAGTTCTTAAAATTGCCCTTTTTTTTTTTTTTCATCGTGAACAAAGTAGCGTTTACCATTTAGTTCTTCGTCTTCATAACACAACCAGCTGGCTAGTACGGCTAGCTAGAGAATAGACTACACCCATATGGTATTTAGTAGAATGTTAAGCATAATGACATTTAGTGTACCAAATCATTTCCAAGGCTTATGGGATCATAATACACTGCCGGAAAAAAATAGTGCACGTGAAAAGACGTCGATTTTGATCCGATGAGAGGATATTCCACCTGGGGGATAGTAGGTGTATTGATAAGTTCCAACGTCGTCCGCCAACAGATAGCGCAGTCGCATAGCTACTAGAGCACAGTCTGTGTCTACCCTTTAATAGGGAATGCTCACATCCGAAGGCTCACTGGCGCAAAAGTGTGGATAAATTAGGCAATCGGGCAGTAATACGCACTCGTGTTTCCTACTGAGCTCAGTAATAATTACACATCTTAGTGGTTCGGGTGGTATTAAGACGCGCTGAACGAGAAAGTAAATCAGTGAAGATAGCCCTCGTGACCAAGTGTGTTCCAAGCATACAATGAAAACAGGCAACACGACACATTAATTCTGCTATTACATGTGTGGTGTCTGTTCTACTGAGCGAGTTTTAAAAGGGTCAAATTGTGGCCTTTGGAGTGGCGAGATCAGGGTGTATACGACCCGGGACAACAGGGAGATCCGGGAATTTTTCATCCGGGAGAAAACCGGGAAAAACCCGGGAATATTTTAGAATTACGAGAATTTTTCATTGTTTTCAGTTAAATTTTTGTAATTTTGACTGGTAGGAACCGATACTCTAACAAAGAATATTACTGTATCCCGCTACTGCAGAACAATACTTCAGCAATATAATATGAAAGAGTGAAAAAAACGAAAATAAAACTTAAACTGCAAAGTAAATGCGCCATATACATCAACAAAACAAAGTGCTCATACAAGGGTCTGCCAACAGCAAAATTTGTCAAAGGCTTTAAGAAGAATATGCAATGATTCGTAACAACAAATTGCCTCCGATGAGCGTGACGTCACAACTTTTTACATTAAATTCGTTTTAGCAGTTACGAGCGGAATCATGCGCATGCGTAGTTTAGTAGTACCTTCTCCCGCTTCTGGCTACAGAAATGTGTCTGTTGGCTGCCGCAGGTTCGAATGTCTTGTTTCTTTTATGACCTAATGTAAGATCTTTTAATGTTTTACACTTACGAACATACGGCTCACCACGACATCGTAGCTGCGCAAGCGCGGTGACGCCTGTCATCTAGCGCTCTCTGGCAACTCCAGAAACGAACCTATTTCTAACAGGTCGCGGGAAAATATTCTGAATGGTGGTTTGAAAATCGTTAATATCAAAGAAAATTTCATATTACACAAGTTGAACTACGTACGAGAATGTACGATGAATTTCTTAAATCAAAGAGCGTTTGACTCTTTTAAAAATAAACTCTATGATGACAAGCCATTTAGACGAATTTCGAGCCCAAAAGAACAGACATTTATATCGTTATTAAAAATTTTGATGGCACATTTGTGTGATATATCTTAAATTGTAATACGCGCTTAAAAGACCAACATTATATGTGAAAGCTTAGCTTCTCTTCCAGCGTATTAATCGTATAGACCAATATTGTAAGTGAAAGCTTTACTTTTCTTGTAGCAACACTATGTATATTAATTTAAACCATTAACTTTCTCTGTTTGTGTGTTCGCGCTACTTAACAGTGATGTTGCTATTGGCTGACTTCATCAAGCTCTGAATACCTGGTATCATCGGCTGGTGAAAATCGCGTGACATGAGCTATGTCTGGCTTACCCCGCAATCTTGAATCCAATGCTTCGGAAAGTAACATGCGCTGTTTGGTGGAATTCGAATTTATACTTTCGTAATACGAAAATATGCAGCGTACATGTTACTGCACATCAAATATCTTTCCAAAACGTTTTTTTCCCCCCTGTGTTTTGTTTTCCAAAGCGCCGGGAAATTCTACGCCCTTGTATAAAACCATAACTATTCAAAGGATGGATAAGTTATACAGTTACGAGAGAAAATGTACGGTCAGTTAAGAGCGGAAAACTACGTTTTCACCCGGGAGAAAATGTATTTTTTTTTCTTTGTCCGCGTATACACCCTGCGGGATGGTCCTTCCGGAGAATGCCGCACAAGGTGGGCGTGCTGCGTCAGTTGCGCATTGATGCTGATATCAGTGGTGAACATTCACGCACCCGTAAAAGATATTCTGGATGTCCACGCAGCACAGATGCCTCCAGGATCGTCGTATTGTGAGGTCAATAGTAGCAGATCGTACAGCTACCACCGCGTGGATAAGAACGCTCGTGAGCCAGGCGTGTCGACACGAAATGGTGCGAACCGGTTTTTAGCAGTGGGACTACAGGCAAGCACACTTTTAGCCCTTCTTCCACTCTCGCCACAGCATCGACGTGCGTGGCTCCACTGGCGCGCCCTAGTCTTCTGCGATGAACGCAGATTTTGCCTACACGCACGTTGATAGCTCACCAGGTCTACGTCGTACGCACAAACGGTTCTGTCTCGTAGAGTGCATTCGCCCAATACACACTGAACCCGTCTAAGACCTTATGGTCTGTGGCGCAATAAGCAAAAAATCTGGTTCACCTTTGTTGTTTTTGGAGAGGACACTAAGCGGCGCTCGGTACGTGCAGAATGTTGTTAGAGCCGTTCTTTTGTCAGATGACAAAATGGTAGATATCGAAATAGACGACAGAGGGATAGAGAAACAATTAAAATCGATCAAAAGAGGAAAGGCCGCTGGACCTGATAGGATACCAGTTCGATTTTACACAGAGTACGCGAAGGAACTTTCCCCCCTTCTTCAAGCGGTGTACCGTAGGTCTGTAGAAGAGCGTAGCGTTCCAAAGGATTGGAAAAGGCACAGGTCATCCCCGTTTTCAAGAAGGGGCGTCGAACAGATGTGCAGAGCTATAGACCTGTATCTCTAACGTCGATCAGTTGTATAATTTTTGAACACGTATTATGTTAGAGTATAATGACTTTTATGGAGACTAGAAATCTACTTGCATGAATCAGCATGGGTTTCGAAAGAGACGATCGTGTGAAACCCAGCTCGCGCTATTCGTCCACGAGATTCAGAGGGCCATAGACACCGGTTCACAGGTAGATGCTGTGTTTCTTGACTTCCGTAAGGCGTTCGATACAGTTCCCCACAGTCGTTTAATGAACAAAGTAAGAGCATATGGACTATCAGACCAATTGTGTGATTGGATTGAAGAGTTCCTAGATAACAGAACGCAGCTTGTCATTCTCAATGGAGAGAAATCTTCCGAAGTAGGAGTGATTTCAGGTGTGCCGGAGGGGAGTGTCATAGGACCGTTGCTATTCACAATATACATAAATGACCTTGTGGATAACATCGGAAGTTCACTGAGGCCTTTTGCAGATGATGCTGTGGTGTATCGAGAGGTTGTAACAATCTGCAGCGAGTTGACGCATGGTGCAGGGAATGGCAATTGAATCTCAATGTAGACAAGTGTAATGTGCTGCGAATACATAGGATAGATCCCTTATCATTCAGCTACAAAATAGCAGGTCAGCAACTGGAAGCAGCTAATTCCATAAATTATCTGGGTGTACGCATTGGGAGTGATTTAAAATGGAATGATCATATAAAGTTTATCGTCGGTAAAGCGGATGCCAAACTGAGATTCATTGGAAGAATCCCAAGGAAATGCAATCCGAAAACAAAGGAAGTAGATTACAGTACGCTTGTTCGACCACTGCTTGATTACTGCTCAGCAGTGTGGGATCCGTACCAGATAAGGTTGATAGAAGAGTTAGAGATGATCCAACGGAGAGCAGCGCACTTCGTGACAGGATCATTTAGTAATCGCGAAAGCATTACGGAGATGATAGGCAAACTCCAGTGGAAGACTCTGCAGGAGAGACGGTCAGTAGCTCCGTACGGGCTTTTGTTGAAGTTTAGAGAACATACCTTCACCGAGGAGTCAAGCAGTATATTGCCCCCCCCCCCTCCCCCTTACGTAATCTCGTGAAGAGACCATGAGGATAAAATCAGAGAGATTAGAGGCATATCGACAATCTCTCTTTCCACGAACCATACGAGACTGGAATAGAAGCGAGAACCGATAGAGGTACTCAAGGTACCCTCCGCCACACACCGTCAGGTGGCTTGCGGAGTATGGATGTAGATGTAGATGTTCTTGTAACAGGAAGGTGATGTGTTGTTCCAACAGAATAATGCTTGTCCATACACCGCCTGTGAAACTCGACGTGCTCTGCAAGATGTGCAGGAAGTTCTCTTGCCAGCACGATCTCCAGACTTGCCTGCAATGGAGCACGCGTGGAATATGATGGGACGAGAAGTGACTCGCGCAACCCGTCAACAAACTACTGTTACAGAACTACGTGAACAGGTCGAGCAGGTTTGGCATAGCGTATCCCAGGACGGTATTCGTCATCTGCACGATCGACTGGATACCAGATTCAGAGTATGCACTGCCGCCCATGGGGACTACACCAAGTGCTAATATGGGTGTTTCAAAATGGTTCGATACCTGGTACCTCAGAACCGTTTGTGTTATTGATCTGTAAATGTAATCATTTTATGTACTCCACATGCACTGTTGCAACAATAAATCTTGAGTGATTTGGGAACCTCTAAAATGTTTTCCGGTTGTTACTTAAATTCTGTGAGAAAATGTGTTGTTTGGTATGGCGCGCTACACAGCTCCAGCATAATATGTAATGTCGAGTAACTGGTCACGGTAGGTATTCGGTGGCTCGTCCGTACAGCGTGCAACTAGTCCACCCATGGATGTTTCCTTCATCGGATTTAGTTAAGCGCTGGTTGTTTATCCCCTAATTAAAGTGTAGTTGGAACCTCGGAAAACTGAATGTTGATTCTTCCGTAGGAATCTCTACGCTGGCGCGTTAGAGTATTCCTTACGGTGGTACTGGTAAAGCGTGTGCGAGATACAAACGACGTAGACGCTATGGCACAAACCCGCATCCGAGACGAACAAAGTTCGATGCTCATACTCTGTGACGTCGTCTCTGTCGATGCGGCAATGAATTATAGTCTTCCTGTCTCAACAGTGATGTAATTACTATTATCTGGCAGAACAGAGCACTAACAGACACGTAGTTCACTCCATATTGCGTGTCTGTGTGGCCACTTTTGACTGATTTCCACACAGTTTGTGGCACGGGGTAGACACATACTAGTCAACTCATTTAGGTACTGTTGTAATATTGATAAAGAAATGCAGAAACTGTAACTCGCAAACTGCTACTATACCCGTGCTAAAAGTCGCAGCAGCTAGTAGCCATAATCCTTGGCGCCGACGCTTTATCATGAACTACCAACTTTGACGCACTTAATCACACTAACAACGGGAAGGCAGATGTTCGCCGAAACGATTTTGCTACTCTAGTTATGCTTGCGCACATCGCACATCTTAGCGTGCTGCACCTTCACCGGACTGACAGCGGTCGTATCGTGGCACGACCGCAGTAGCTAAAACTATGGCCCCATGTTGATACACTGTATTAATCGACCACAGTATAATAGCACCTGGAAGTGAGGGCGCTTCGGTCGGCTTATCGTGAGTTTTTATCGTAATGTTTCACGAGGACACACTGAAACACTTGATAGTATATGCCCGACTGTCTCGAAATCTTTCACAATGCGATGCGTTTTCGTTTGTTACCACTGTACTAGTTTTACTGCAAGGTCACCCCGTGTTTCCGATAGTGGCCACGCGAGACCAAGTGCAATAATATCGTGGCGGGGTAGTACCGCTGTCGCAGTTATCGCTTGTCTGTGTCTTTGCAGAGCTCCACACTTCCGCAAAGTCCCCCTTAGTACAGAGTGCTCGGAGATTCCCTTTCAGCCTTCTAGGACTTGTAGAGGGTAGTCAAAACGTAATATTTTGAATAGGAACCCATGCCCGGAAACGTACTGTTTCCGTTCTACGACTGTTTCAGTTCAGATGTTACACTCAACCACTTCTGCTTGAGGAATTGAATTAGGCGTAACACAGTACAGTTACTAGGTAACAGTTCGAAAGGAAGTATTACGAAAAATGCATTTGTTTGTATTAAGACTTTATCATTACGTACTGTACGTACAATATGCTAGGTTCTTCTTTGTTTTGGAATAATGTAAACACACAATATTTAAGTGTTAATTCAAACAAATCTTCTTCGGTGATATGTGGATATTTCGTTATGTTTCCTTGCGAATTGTTAGCAAATAATTGTTCTACGCCACGCCTAATTCAGTTCCTCAAGCAGAAATGGATGAAGCAAATATCTGAACTGAAATCGTCGTAGAACGGAAACGGCAAGTTTCTGGACATGGGTTCCTATTCAGAACATTATGTATTCGCTCGCCTCTACATTCCTAAAAGTTTGTAACGGTAATTTCCGAACACACTGTATAATGACTGAATACTAAGCGGTTATTGCAGTACAACAGTACAGTGGTAAATGAGAACAGTAATATGTCAGTTAAGCTCCCTTACTTTCACTTTACTGGGCTTCGTGGATTGAATAGCATCAGATCATCTATTAATTTAATAAACTATCTTTGCCTAAACACATAAGAAGCTGCAGTTGTATACATTGTCTTATTGTTCCTAAATTTACACAGAATAAAATATACTGTAGTGGGAAATATGACTTTCTTTCCCAGGTACCTTGTATAATTTCTGTTTTTCTTTGCCGTACGTGGTAGAAGAAAAGGCTGTGGTCGACTACTGAAAAATCCCCCTCACTGCAGTAAGGACGCTCCTTTACTAATAGTATAGTTAGGTGGCTCGGAGAGCACGCCTATTCTATGCGCTTCCGAATGATGGATGTAGTGTGCCGTTTGCTGAGTTTCAAATTATTAACGTGGCTTCTGACGAGACGTTCAACTAATATATAAAATCTTTCTCTATGCCTCAGTGGTATGTAAGATTCCTCTTAAACATTTTATTAATTAAATGAATGAAATCCACAGTTTTCTTGTAATGTGTCGTAACATGAGCATTAATTCACATTATATTAACTTGGCAGTTCTTACTCCATAAAAATGTTACATTTTTATTAATTTGCTTACAGGTTAGGTGATACAATGTTTGAAAGTACTTGTACAATCTTTTGGTATCAAACTCTATGAAAGTTGTGATATCCTCCATTTTTAGCTGGCTATGCTGCTAACTCCTCCTCCATATATGGAGTACTAATGAGGTCACACATTTCGTATGTCCCTAATGTATGTGCACTTCAAGACATATCCTACACCATTGTTTGTAAATCAATAGGTATGTATTTCGATAGTATCGGACATGGAGATTATACGAAACACGAGCTTGTGTTAGGAAGGTATTGCTGATCTCGATGCCTTGATAATATAACTTCATAGCTACTCTGAGAAACTGGATTACATTATATAGTTTGATTTGCATAGCTATAACGTAACCAAAGCTATAAACACGTCGTGAACAACTTAAATTGGAACCATCAAAACCAAAAGGGTTCGAGTGTGACCCAGTTATGAAACGCAATTACTTCTAAAAGATCATTAACTATTAACACAATTTTGTGAGATACTAATATTGATTATGTAAGTTATCACACTACTTTTCCAAATTACTAGCGTCACTGAGCGAGATAACGCAGTGGAGGTTACAGGTTCCTCACCTAGTCATATCTTGTGTTTTGTAGCATAGATCTACGACAATAAAAGTGAGAGACACGTGTAACGAATGCTATATACACCTCCGAAAAAATTAGTACACCCATTTCGAGATCTTCAGTAAATTCAAGATTTATTGTTGCAACGATGTGTATCGAGTACGTGAAACGATTACATTCACAGATCAACAGCACAAGCAGTTCTGAGGTACAAGGCATCGACTCATGCTGAAACATCCATATTAGTGCGTGATGTAGCCTCCACGGGCGGCAGTGCAGGCACTGACTCTGGCATACAGTCGGTCGTACAGATAGCGAATACTATCCTGGGATACGTTAGGCCACGCTTAGATGCTCGACCTGTACGCGTAGATATGTAAGAGTTGTTGATTGACGAGTCGCACGAGTCATTTCTCGTCCCCTCATATCCCACACGTGTTCGAGGTCTGGAGGTCGTGTTGGCCAGGGAAGTTGCCGCACGTCTTGCAGACCACGTTGAGTTTCTCATGCCGTGTGTGGGCGAGCATTATACTGTCAGCACAAAACATCATTTCCTGTTGCAAGAACAACGAAAGAAAGGGTGCTAGCTAGCGTCCCATCCAGAAACGCCAAAAGTGAACGAGAGTTGTAGCTTACCTCACCGCAGACTATAAAGTCCGGGATGGGGTGGGGTGGGGTCGGGTGGGGTGGTGCGAGCATGTCTTGGACGAATGCACTCCACGAGACAGCGTGATCCTCAGACGACTCCAGTCGAGCTGCGCACGCTGATGCTGTGGCGTGAGTGGAAGACAGGCTCCACGCGGAATCAAATAACCATTACTAGTTATCCGTAATAGCTTTGTTTCCACTGCCTATCGACAAATAAAATGCGTTTATTTTCGTTTGGGACCGTCTTAACATCTTAATGTACAAATTTTAAGTCGCACATAGCTCCTGGATACACTGCGACAGGTTTTTTTCATATTTGAATGATATTTGGTCAGGGCTTACTGCTTAACTATGTTTTAATATTTTTGACTATACAATGAATAGCAAATGCTTGAAGAGGACAGTAATGTAACTGAAAAATAGTTTGAAGATGAAGAACCATCTGTCAGATTGTCTGAGACTTTATGTACCTAATAGTCAGCCAAGGATGCAGTAGAACGTCAGATAACGGATTTGCCATAGCAGGATAGGTAAGAATTAAAAAAGCTTCCTGTTGTTGATGAAAAAGAGCATAACGAGATTGCTATTACGTTCAGTACTATAAAGTTCCCTTTCAGCAGTAGCCTGTCGGCTTCAAAATAGTCTGCCACGCCAGACGTCTGCACTACGCCAATTCTGTGTGAATAGGACCTTTAGCTGTGTGATTTAAAGTATCCTATACAGTATCGTGCAGTGGTACGACTTTGCGTATTTGTTGAAGTCTTCGGACGTAACGCGGTGACAGTTCAGTCGCATTATTAACAGCCAGATCGGACGACCTCGAAATTATTTAAGGCCATTTGCAACACAGTCCGCTTTTATTTGCCGGCGGAACATTGGGGTAGCACCTTTTCTCATGATGCTACACCTTTTATGTGCATTTTTTTCACTTTCTTGCAGTCTTGTTTATCCTGGTTGCTATGCGGACTGTAGATAAACTTTGTATGTGCGTAGCTCTGGGATGCACAGTTAACTCATTCAGAATTCTTATCCAGAATCACTGTTCTCATACTTTACATGCACTTCTTAGAATGACTGGACGAATTGTATTCAAATATATAGTCAGTGCAGACGCTTTATGATACTCACCTCTCAATATCGATCTGGCAAATAGCTGTGTGTTTTTTCACAACCGCAGATTATCAGTAATCCCTAGCGCTTGGCTTTACTATCTTCGAACAAGAATTTTCTTCTCACATTAACCATGGACGTATCATAGCTCCTTGGTTTTAAGTGTCCAACTCTTGAACGTTAAAGAAAAGTAACTGCTGTAACACTTTATCTGACAGAGTAGACTTACGCTGTACTTTATATCATATCCGTTTTGCATCTATTTTCTGGCAATAGTTTAGTTTGGTTTCTCTTATCTCGCACGCAGTTTCAATCAATCATCACTCCAGTCGCTGAAACCCACAGTAGGAAAAGTTTGCGGTCTTCTGATTATTACAAAAAAGCGGCATATAGCCACCAATATGTTAATAGCTATAAATATCAGCAGTTTCTACTTTTCACACACAGTGTATCTTCCAGCACTTCATAAAATAGCTGCAGAATTCTGATCACATGTAAATTTCATCGACAGTGACTGGAACAATACAATACATCGATCTTTAAATAGCCAGATCATAACATGAGCTCCCATTTTCGAATAAAAACAACGTATTTTCGGTGTTGTCTCACTTCACCAACCTTCGACAGGTGGGAGAATGTTGGCGTCGACGCATGGTACTTGCGCTACTGCCCTGATGGGCAAAGACTGCCATCCACTGTGCTTACCTTACCATGCCATACGTGAAACAATAGAAAGCAAAAGAAACTTTATCAGTCTTATAAAAACTCTTTTTACGAAATCATCATTCTTCTCCCCATGTCATTGTTGCGGGAAATAGTCGTCCCCTTTTTATGTGGTCACAAAACACCTGACAGACATTAGTGGACATTAATATGCGGTGTGTTCACCCGTGGCATTGATGTCTGCATGAACTCTGCTGGGAGCACTTTCAATCATGTGTCGGAATGTGTGTGGAGGAATGGAAGACCGTTCTTCCTCAACGGCTGAAACCCGAGAACTGCTCCTCTGCTGTAGGCAGTACACGGCACTGGAAATCTATTGATATCCATACGGAGAATAAGGGGACGACACCCAAACCACGAAAAACGCGCCCTTAAGGTAGCACCACCTCCTCCGTGCTTCACAGTTGGCACTACACTTTCTCCAGGAGTTAAGCACAGGGTATAGCGGGATACATCACTCCTAATCATTCTTTTCCAGTCATCCACTGTCCAGTGGCGTCGCTCTTTACACGAGTTCAGCCGTCGCTTAGCACTGACTACAGAAATGGGTTGCTTAGCACAGTCATTGTGCTAGCTGGACTCCTGCTAGCAATTTCGAACTCACTAGTGATCCCTTTTGCTGATTTCATGCGATTTTTTTTACAACGACCCGCCGGAGCGCTGGACAGTCCCTGTCCGTCAGTATATGAGGTCTGCCTAACCTGGTTTAACTGTGATTATTTCTCTGCGTTTCCACTTCGCAATCACATCGTCAACAGTTAACATGGCCAGCTTCAGTATGATTGAAATTTCCCCAGCGGAGTTATTATTCAGGTGACATCCAATTACCAGTCCACGTTTGACGTCATTAAACTGTCTTGATCGACCCCATTATGTTGTTACTGCTTTTCTACTGACGACCTAATTCTCCCCAACGTATAAAGGCAGGTATGATTCTCGGACTCCTGGTGGTCAGTTCTGCATTACTCAGAGGCGTTCCGATAATGTTGATCAGATACTGTACATCTTGAGGGGTAACAGCCCTATTTCTTTCACGTATTCCCTAACTACCATTTTGCTCAAGAAAGGGGTACTGCGGTTTTTTAATTTTTTTAACAGACCCACACATTAGTCGACCACAGTATTATTGCACTAGGAAGTGAGAGCACTTCGGTTGACTTACCGTGAGTCGTAGTTGATACTACATGCACAACAGACTAACCGTGGAAATTTTGACTGCGCGATGCGAATTTTTAGTTACCGCTGCACTGTTTTCTGTAACGTCAGTGCGCGTTTCCGATAACAGCCACGGGAGACCAGTTGCAGTAGTATCGTCGTCGGGTAGTACCTGCTATGGTATTCCTCAAGGATATGCTTTGCTCTAAGAGTGTTAGTGCGGAGCTCTATCGAAGGCTTCCCCCTCTATCAGACCACCTACTTCCGTCCTTGGAGCCATCTGGATTTCGTCGTAGAACAAAGTTCCAAACGATCCTTGCTTGCTTAATCGCTATAGTTTCTTATATAACTTTTGAGTCACTTAAACAGCCACTTTCTACATCTACATCCATAATATATGCAACTCACCATGTCATGAGTGGCAGAGGATACTTTAATTTCTACCAGTTATTAGGGCTTTTCCCCTCGTTCCATTCACGTTTGGTATAAGATTGCAACCCATCCATGCGCTGTAATTAGTCTAAGCATGTCTCCGTTGTTCGTGCGGAAGTTTTATGGCTCTGAGCACTATGGGGCTTAACATCTATGGTCATCATCAGTCCCCTAGAAATTAGAACTACTTAAACCTAACTAACCTAAGGACAGCACACAACACCCAGTCATCACGAGGCAGAGAAAATCCCTGACCCCGCCGGGAATCGAACCCGGTAACCCGGGCGCGGGTTAGCGAGAACGCTACCGCACGACCAAGAGCTGCGGACGGAAGTTATATGTAGGGTTTTACTGTATATTTCTAGGTTCGTAACTGTAAGTTGATTCTTCAAACTTATTAAACCGGCTTTCACTTATTAGTTCGAGTCTATCTTATAATGTTTCCCCTTTGTGTCGTCAGCATATCCGTGACTCTTTCCCGTGGGTCAAACAAATCAGTGAATATTCCTATTGCCTTTTTTTTTATACGCCTTCAGTATCCTGTTAGTCTCATTTGCTACGAGTACCACACACCTGAGCTGCCGTCTAGGCTGGGCCGCACAATTGTTTCGTAAGCAATCTCATTTGTAGATTGACTACATTTTTGTTGCTCTAACAGTGAACCGAAGACTGCTGTCTGCTTTATCCACGACTGTGTCTATGTGACCGTTCCATTTCATACCCCTGCATATTATTGCACCGTACGTATCTTTATGCGTTGACCGATTTCAGTTGTCTCACTGATATTAAAATCTTGGGATTTTTCTTTTTACGAAGTGCGCATTTAAAGCAAGATGGTAATATTTGCACCACATTGAAATCGTATCAGCATCTGGTTCAATAATTTCAGACAGTACTTAATTGTAGGTCTGCATTATCTCGGAAAAGACAGCGGGTACTCTTTAATTGTACCTGCAAGGTCACTAAAATAAAACATCAACAGGAAGGGTCTCGACACACAACCGTGGAGCATACCCAAAGGTACCACTAAAACTATCGACTACTCTCTTGCCTAAAATTTCGCTTGTACCCACTCTATCGTTCTATCGACAATAACTGTCATACGATAATTACAAGGGTTTCCAGCACAGCGAATCTCTCATACTACTACAGATATGGAACGACCTAAATATCTCTCTTATGACAACGTACACTATTACACCATAAATCCACTAAAAGAGGGCAGCTACTTTTTTCACATAAAATGTAATCTAAAAGATACAGCGTTGCGTCAGGGGGTCCATGCTCAGGAACGTGTGATTGCTGTATGGTTCCGTAATCACTTACCTGTGTCAATTCCGCGTGGGTGCGACTACAACAAAGAACAGTTACGGTGCCAAAATTTTTGCTGAGTTTCGGAAGGTAAACTTGTGAATTTTTGCCTTCTGTATCATCTACCAGTTTAGTGCCAGTACAGTGTATGAAAGTGTAGAAACTGAATTATTATTGTTGTTTATCATTAAATGATAATAATTTGATTGTATGCAAAATAAGAATTTGCTTTAAAATTAATAGAACGCGTCTCCTGCATCCGTTCTTCCGCTCGTACTCGTCAAGTTGGTTATGTATGGTGCGCGTATGTTGTCTGCCGCCTTCTAAACAGCATTGGTATACACCAGACAATAATGAAAGCAGCAGTTGTGCTTCCACCTGCCCCGCGGCCGCCGGATGCAAAAGTTGCAGCGGCAGCAGGATGGCCTCGCGGCGGCCTCTGGCCCTCACCCTGGCTTGTAGCACTGATCCGCAGGCACCTGCCACGCCCACAAGCGATTAACATATTCCTGTAACAACCCGAATGTTGCAGAGTTCTTTTGCATCGCATTCTCCTTTTTTCGGCGTTACCAGCATGGAATCCAACTGGCACACCATCAAGTTGTGATAAATTTAAATTCATCAGGAATCGACAATATATTTTGTATCGATTTGTATAGACAGAAGACACTGGTATTATCGAGACAAAAATATCGATATTTTGATATATCGGGTGACATTTTCGATATTTGCAGGAATTTAAAAAAAATGATCTGTCACGGAAATTAACAAATATTTAAAAATTGACAAATACTTAATTGTACCCAACGTTAACCAATAAGACACCCAACATACTATGAAATATCTTATTCACAAAAAAAGTAGTTAATGGAATCAACGATCACCACTGATAAACATTAACAGAACTCTCTTTTTAATACGTTCCCCTGTCGGTCTGCTTTTGCTGTCTGGCACGATCAAGTCTGCTAAGGAAACCACTCTTCCGGACGAAAGAGAAGAGGTTTGGCATATTAAGTATTTTTGAGAAATTTCGGAAGAAACACGTGTGAAGTGACGAACTTGCCTAAAAAGTCGTTTATCAGGCATTGTTTTCGCTTGTTTGGAAGAGAATCAGAGCTTGAAATGTTTTGTGTTACTGAGCTTTCGGACAAAGTTTTTCATGCTGTGATAAAATTGAAGGCTTATTAGAGTGTTATTGTGTTGGAAGTGGAGAGCGATAATTTCCACCGTTCTCACACAGTGCTGTCACTAAACATATGCATTTTACATCTTGTACCTATCATTTGCAATGGTAGAAATGACACATCGAGGTAACAAGCTTTCATGAATATGAAGTATACACAGTCATGTTGCCCCCCAGGGGGTCCACAACTCTTTTGTGGATACGTGGGTAGCGAGCACGGGACCCCGAGCTAATGTGGCCCTCCTTCCTTTCCGGGCTGCATACCTTCCTTTTCCGCATCCTTCCCCATCCCCCATCTTCGCCCCACCCCCCCTCACCTCCGCATCTTTCCTTCCCTTTCTCCCCCTCTGGGAGTATGTTTTGTGCCTACGTCCGGAGACGGACGCTCGAAACTGTACAACAGTCTCTCTGCTTCGCTTTCTCCGCTGGCAAGTCTTTGTCCTTCCTTTGTGCTCCTTTCCTTACCTCTTCTCTTAACGCTTTTCTCCGCTGCGGCGTTTGAGACCTATCTTCTTTTCTTTCCTGTCCCTTTCTTTGTTCCTCCCTCTCTCTTTTTTTCCTCCCTGTGCGTGTATGAAGGCCGACCCACGCATTCCCAAGCGTAGCCGGTGACGGGGTAATGCGTAATTCCTCGCCCCGGGTAGACGGGTTGGACACGTACGTACCCCCTGGTAACGGCTAGGCCCAAGGAGGGGTGATTACCCGAGCTGATACCTTCCGAAAGTGCCGATTGGTCCCTCCGTCCGTTTCTCGGGAGGTGTGACCTGAGGTGTGAACAATCACCTAAGGCGGGAGTGCCCTCACAGAGGGGCCTCCAAAAGGAAGGAGCGCGCCATCGGAGACGCCGGTAATCATGGGGGATACTTCTGCAATGGTTTCCTCATCATCTACTATGTCTGCTCACAAGCATAAGTTCAATGAGTCTCAGCCACGGACAGTTCTTCCATCGTTGCCACAGTTCCTTGTTGTTTCTAGTCTGACGAAGGTCAAGACTTCGCCACAGTCAACCCTTTCATTATTCAGAAAGGTGTCGACGCAATTGCAGGTCCTGTAAACTCTTGTTCCAGATTACGAAGTGGCACCTTGTTGTTAGAAACAGTCAGTGCGCTCCAGGCACAAAAACTGCTGCGTACTTCACTGCTCCACACCTTCCCTGTCCGGGTGGAAGCGCACCGCACTTTAAATTCCTCACGTGGAGTCGTTTATACACGCTTCCTCGACGGATTGTCTGATGAGGAAATTCAACACTACCTGTCTGACCAGGGCATAACGGCTGTTCACAGAGTTATGAAAAGGGTTGACACAAACATCGTTCCAACCCATATTGTCTTCCTGACATTTGACAGAGTTCAACTCCCATCGAGCATAAAAGCGGGCTATGAGATAATTTCCGTTCGCCCTTACATCGAAAACCCTATGCGTTGCTATCGGTGTCAGCGGTTCAATCATACCAGCCAGTTCTGTTCCAAACCGGCCAAATGCGTTACGTGTGGCAAGGATGCCCATGAGGGTGTTTGTCCACCTCCATCCCCTCGTTGAATCAACTGTGTGGGTGACCACGCTGCTTCCTCTAGAGATTGCCCCCATTTTTAAAGACGAACGGCTCATTCAGGAAATCAGACTGAAGGAAAAGGTGTCGACCTTTGCTGCTCGAAAGTTATTCGCCAGTCGAAAACCCACTGTGCCTCAGACAGGTAAATACAGCACTGTCCTTGCCTCTCCTCGGCCAACATAGGAGGCAGCCAAGCAGATTTGTTATCTCACCTTTAGTGCCACGGTTGTTAGATCAGCCAGCGCAAACGTACCCCAACTTTACAACAATTGGTTCCTCCTTCATGTCAATGTCCTGTTTCCAAGAAGGCTAATGAGAAACCCAGTTCCTCTCCTCCGCCACGGCGTGTCTCATCTACAGCACCACCTGGCGGTAACCGCCCTCGGCCCTCTTCTGTGTCGCCAGGGCGCACTGCTGGCGGCCGATCAACCAGCCGATCGCTGATGGCAGGAGCTGCTCCCGAACAACCTATGGATCAGGATCTTCTGCCTTCGGCTGAATGCCGTTCTACGCTGTTGGACGCAAGCTCTGAGTTGAGGGCAACCTTGGTCACATTCTTCCATTTTCTGTCCACCCTATGTACATTATCCATTGGAATATCCGTGGCATTCGGGCCAATCGGGATGAATTGTCGATCCTCTTACGATCCTACTCGCCAGTCGTCTTCTGTCTTCAGGAAACAAAGCTGGGTCCCCACGATCGCTTTGTTTTCCCCCATTTTCAGTTAGTCCGATTTGATCTACCATCTGTTGAAGGCACTCCAGCCCATGGAGGACTCATGATTCTTTTCCATGATACTCTCCATTATCACCCAATCCCCTTAAGGGGGGGTAGGACGTCAAACGGGCCGACTTGTAGCAGGAGAGCCACCACAGGACATTTTAATTTCCACTGTCTATACTTTTACAAGTAAATTCATAAGACTTTGTCAGCATGACTAGGAAGGATTCAGGATTCACACTCACAGCAGTGGAAGTGCAGAAACACAACAAAATAAATTTTTTTTTTAGATATGAAATTTCATCATTTTTGCACTTACTGTTGGCTGCATTTGTTCCTATAGGTACATTTTTCTTCACAAGTAAGATGGATTCTTTGATGAATTTTGCACAGCATACAAACCATACTTACAGGTGTATGAAACGCTAGAATTTTCCAAATCTATTAAAAACTGTGGTAAAAATTGAGATAATTAACTACAAAATTTGTTTTTTTTTCTAAACATAAAGTTTAAAACGTAACAGCTCATTCATTTTTTTCATAAATTAAATAGATTCTAGAGTTTCAGATACCTGTAAGTATGGTTTGTATGCTGTGCAAAATTCATCGAATTGTCTCTCTTACTTATGAAGAAAAGTGTACCTATAGCAACAAATGCAGCCAATAGTAAGAGAAAAAATGATGAAATTTCACATAAAAAATTATTTTGTTATGTTTTTGAACTTCCGCTGCTACGAGTGTGAATCCTGAATCCTTCCTGGTCATGCTGACAAAGTTTTATGAATTTACTTGTAAAAGTATAGACAGTGGAAATTAAAATGTCCTGTGGTGCCTCTCCTGCTACAAGTCGGCCCGTTTGACGTCCTACCCCCTTAAACACTTCGTTCCAAGCTGTCGCTGTCCGTCTTTCCCTTTCTGGATACACCTTCTCTCGTTGTATGCATTCCATCGTCCACACCAATGGCACGAGCTGATCTCCTTCATCTTCTTGGTCAGCTTCCACCCCCCTATTTGCTGGTTGGGGACTTCAATGCCCACCACCCGCTTTGGGGATCTCCGCATCCTTGTCCGCACGGCTCACTTTTGTTAGACGTCTTCCACCAAGCGGATCTTGTTTGCCTCAACACTGGGGACCCTACATTTTTGTCTGCCTCCACGACAAATTTCTCTCATTTGGACCTTTCGGTCGGTACTGTTCCGCTAGCTCGGCGCTTCGAATGGTTCGCTCTTGCTGATACACACTCTAGTGACCACTTCCCATGTGTCCTTCGATTGCAGTCACAACTGCCATATATACACCCGAGACGCTGGAAGTTTGCCCAAGCCGATTGGACACTCTTTTCATCTCTAGCGGCATTCAGTGACCGTCACTTTCCCAGCGTCGACGGTGACGTCTCTCATATTACAGACGTTTTTCTTACAGCTGCGGAATGTTCAATACCTCGCACCTCCGAATTGCCCCGGCGCCCGCCAGTTCCTTGGTGGAACGAGGCATGCCGTGACGCAATACGTGAGCGGCTGCGTGCTCTTCGCGTTTTCAGACACCATCCTACTTCGGCCAACTGTATCCGCTATAAGCAGTTCCGTGCGCGATACCGTCGCGTCATCCGCGATAGCAAGAAGTCAAGCTGGGACTTCTTTACTAGCTCATTTAACACCTTCACTCCCTCCTCGGAAGTTTGGAGTCGGATTCGACGGTTAGCTGACGCGCCTAGTTTCTCCCCGGTCCCTGGGCTCACTGTCGCGCATGATACATTAGTGGACCCCGTCGCAATTTCTAACTCATTGTGTCAGCACTTTGCTGAGATTTCGAGCTCTTCAAATTACCCGCCAGCGTTTCTCCTGAAGAAACGTGCAGCGGAAGTGCAACCTCTTGCTTTCTCCTCTCAAAATCGCGAAAGCTATAATACTGTTTTCTCTATGCGGGAACTCCAACATGCACTCTCTTCTTCTCGCTCTTCCGCCTCAGGACTGGATGGTATCCACATCCAAATGTTGCTGCAATTATTATACCATAGTCTGCGTTACCTCCTTCGCCTTTATAATCGAATTAGCACCGACAGTACTTTTCCCAGACGATGGCGGGAATCTATCGTCGTTCCTGTTCCGAAACTTGGAAAGGACTAACATCTCCCCTCTTGCTATCGTCCCATTTCTCTCACGAGTAGTGTATGTAAGGTTTTGGAGCGTATGGTGAACTGACGTGTAGCCTGGTGGCTGGAGTCCCGCAGTCTTTTTACACCTGCCCAATGCGGTTTCTGAAAGCATCGTTCTGCAGTTGACCATCTTGTTGCTCTCTCCACTTATATCATGAACAATTTTCTCCGGAAACGCCAAACAGTAGCAATATTTTTTGATCTGGAGAGAGCATACGATACCTGTTGGAGGACAGGCATCCTCCGCACACTGTTCTCTTGGGGCTTTCGAGGTCGGCTGCCCCTTTTTCTTCGTGAATTTGTGGCGGGTGAACACTACTCTCTCCCGTACTTTCTCCCAAGAAAACGGGGTACCCCAGGGCTCCGTGCTGAGTGTTGTACTGTTTGCCATTGCCATAAATCCAATTATGGATTTTCTCCCTCCTGATGTCTCGGGCTCCCTCTTTGTGGACGATTTTGCGCTCTACTACAGCTCTCAACGGACCAGCCTTCTTGAACGACGTCTTCAAGGATGTCTCGATCGCCTCCACTCTTGGAGCATCGAAACCGGCTTCTGCTTTTCTCCCAGTAAGACCGTTTGTGTTAATTTTTGGCGTCGTACTGAGTTTCTTCCGCCTTCCTTACATCTAGGCCCTGTCAACCTTCCGTTCGCGGACGTCGCTAAATTCTTGGGTCTTATGTTTGACAGAAAACTGTGCTGGTCCTCCCACGTTTCCTATCTTTCGGCTCGCTGTCTGCGATCCCTCAACACCCTCCGTGTCCCGAATGGCACCTCCTGGGGAGCGGACCGAATGGTCCTTCTCCGCCTCTATTGCGCCTTAGTGCGCTCGAAATTGGACTATGGAAGCATAGTTTACTGCTCTGCTCGGCCGTCTATTCTTCGGCGTCTCCACTCTGTTCACCACGTGGATTACGTTTAGTGTCTGGAGCTTTTTACACCAGCCCTGTGGAAAGCCTTTATGCTGAGACTGCTGAACCTCCGCTGTCTAATCGGCGAGCTGTCCTTCTGAGTCGTTATGCTAGCCATCTGTCTTCCATGCCTGCTAATCCGGCACATGACATTTTTTTCGACGTCTCCTTGGATTTAGGGTATGCAAGCCTCCCTTCCTCCCTCCTACCACCGGGAGTCCGCTTCCGTCAACTGCTCCATTCTCTTTCCTTCCGCCTTCCTAAAACCTTCTTGACAACTTGGGGCACAGCACCGCCTTGGCTCCGTCCCCGGACCTGCCTGCTCCGTGACCTTTGTCAATTTCCCAAGGATGGTACCCCTTCACTTGTTTATCGTCGGGCATTTGCTGCTCCATGTGCACAAATGAAGGAAGCCACATTTATTTTCACTGATGGCTCGAAAACATCGTTAGGTGTAGGGAGTTTCTATATTGTTGGCGACACCCCAAATCGATTTCGGCTTCCCGACCAGTGTTCGGTTTACACTGCGGAGCTTTACGCTGTTCTCCAGGCTGTCCATTACATCCGTCGCCATCAGCAGATACAGTATGTTATCTGTTCAGATTCTCTCAGCTCTCTCCTCAGTCTCCAAGCTCTGTACCCTGTCCACCCTCTGGTGCACCGGATTCAGGACTGTCTCCACTTGCTCCACTTGGGGGGCGTCTCTGTGGCGTTCCTCTGGATCGCAGGACACGTGGGTATCTGTGGAAATGAGGCAGCCGATAAAGCGGCCAAGGCTGCAGTCTCTCTTCTTCAGCCAGCTATTCGCACGATTCCCTTCGCCGATCTACGGGGTGTTTTACGTCGTCGTGTTACTCTTTTATGGTACGCACATTGGTAGACACTTCCCAATAATAAATTGCGGGAAGTGAAAACTCTTCCCTGTGCTTGGACCTCTTCCTCCCGAACGCGTCATCGGGAGCAGGTAATTTTAACTAGACTCCGGATAGGGCACTGTCTTCTTAACCATCGACAGCTTTTAAGTGGTGACCCTCCCCCACTCTGTCCCCACTGCTCTCAGCTGTGGAGCGTAAGACACCTTTTACTTGAGTGCCCCTATTTTACTCCGTTACGCGCCCGTCTACAGCTGTCGCTCGATATATCTTCCATTTTAGCAGATGACACGCGCTCAGCCGATCGCGTTCTCGATTTCATTAGTGCCAGTGAGATGACGTCAGTCATTTGAAGCACTTTTCGGGGACAATCAACCCCATTTCTATAGTGGTTTTTTAAGCTTTCCTTCTGTTTTTGGTTTCCCCACTTTTTTGAGTTTCGCTCCCATTGCTGCTGGTTTCCAGTTTCGTTTTTTTACCTTTTTCTAAGTCACAGACCGGGCGCTAATGACCGTAGCAGTTTTGCGCCCTAAAACCATAACAAAAAAAGTCATGTTGAAATCTGGTGCTCAGTTGTAGTACTGAATATGAAATACATTAAGCCCATTGTGAGAGCCCCCTGCAGGTGCGGGCGTTATAATTGGTCCGAGGTATTCCTGCCTGTCGTAAGAGGCGACTAAAAGGAGTCTCACATGTTGTGGCCTTTATGTGATGGTCCCCTGTAGGGTTTGACCTCCATTTTTCAAAATTTTCCCGAAGAGCGAGCCAATTGGGAAAGGGCGCCTTACATGGTGCGTCGTGTCTATCATGTGCTGAGACCTATCGCATCTTTCATTGACATGGATCAGCTCATTCTCCAATTGTGGGACGAGGTCACCCTCCTGGGTGCGTATTTTTCCATCAACTGTGCAATATCGTTTTCTACGCTGACGATAATGATGGGATTGTTTGCTTGGTTGCATCTGATATCCAGCACGGTAGCCAGTCCATTGTGGTGGGGCCGCCATGTACCCTGTTGGTTGTAGCCCCCTGACCACATAGGGATCGCTCTGCTGATGCCTGTGCCGTTAACTCCCCACGTATACGAAGGGGTAGATGCCCATCCCCCCGGGGCATCGGGATTCCCAGCGATGGCCATCATGCCAGGTGACCTTTGCTGTGGCCGGGTGGCTCCCATGATTAGGGCTCCTGGTCAGAGTGTGTGGCATCAGGGTGGATGACACGAGATGAAGCGTAGTACATAATCTCTTGCTGGTGGTCAAACACCAGGATTCTTTAAGCGTTCACGGGCTCAATTCAATGCACGGAAGTATGACCCTAAATCATTCCCTTCCCTGCCCTCACCGTGGGAGGAACGTCAGGCTAAGGATGGCAGCGGCTCTTATTCGCCCCGCTACTTTATATGTTCAAGAGCTGATGGGGAATCTTTCAGGACGATGAAACCTCAGCTTTTTGTGAGCATTTAGAGGACAAGTTTGAGGACGTGGAGGCCTTGTCGAAAATGAGATCTGAGTCAGTCTTGATCAAAACAGCATCTTCTGCCCAGTCACGGGCGTTAATTGATTGTAAAAATCTGGGGGATGTTTCTGTAACCGTCACGCCCCATGAGAGCTTAAATATGGCCCAAGATATCATATTTCGCATTGACCTCTTGCTGCAGTCCAGTGATGAGCTGCACGCCAACTTAGAGTGGCGAGGTGTACATTTCGTTCCGCGTGCCCACTGGGGTCAGAAGGATAATCAGGTTGCCACCAGTGCCTAAATCTTGGCTTTCGAGGGTGATACATTACTTGAGAAGGTCAAGGTGATGGTCTACCGCTGTGATCAAACACCCTATATCCTTCCCCCAATGCGATGCTTTAAATGTAGGAAGTTCGGTTATATGTCTTCCTGCTGTACTTCCCAGCGTCACATGTCGAAATTGCGGACGCACATCACATGCTAATACTCCATGTGCTCCACCTCCCATCTGTGTCAACTCAGGAGAGTATCATTCGCCTTGCTCACCAGACTGAAGGATCCTCCAGAAAGAAAGGAAAATCATGGAGTAAAAGACCCTGGACCTACTGATCTACACTGAGGCTAAGAGGAAATTTGTACACCTACATCCTGTATGCATGACATTGTCTTATGATGCCGCTACAAGTCCTAGCCCCATTAGCTCCACCAACCCGAGTCACCTCTCAGAGCCAGCCCCCTTGATTGTGGGGGGCATTTCCCTCCCTGTTGCACCACTTACTTCAGGAGCAGCACCCCCCAACCATCAGGTACGTTCATCCCCACTTCTAAGCCAGAGAAGTATACAACTTCTTCGGCTGTTCTCGCTAGGAAGGGTTCTCTTGGGTCACTCTCTTCCCAGGTTTCTGCTATTGGGAGAGATGACACCCAACAGTGGCTGAAGAGTCCAAAAGCAGCTGGTTGCAGGGCTCCACGCTCATCCTCATTCCTGGAGACTGAATCAGTGAAGTCCTCCCAGCCAGTGTCCAAGTTAGTGCCTCCCATATCCAGGAGAATGGGGTCCTGCAGGGCTTTGCATTGAGTCTCTATTTTTAGTGGCCATTAATGGCCTAGCAGCAGCTGTAGGGCCTTACGTCTCACCTATTCTGTATGCAGACGACTTCTGCATTTCGTACTGCTCCACCAGTAATGGTGTTGCTGAGCGGTGCCTACAGAGAGCCATCCACAAGGCCCAGTCATGGGCTCTAGCCCACGGTTTGCAGTTTTCGACTGCAATGTCATGTGTTATGCACATCTGTCGGCATCGTACCGTTCATCCAGAACCAGAACATTATCTCAATGACGATCCACTCACCGTAGTGGAAACATACCGATTCTTAGGACTGGTTTTCGACGCTCGATTGACTTGGCTTAAGCTGACCGTAGTAGTAGTAGTAGTAGTAGTAGTAGTAGTAGTGACTCTCCACCGGCTGTCCCACGGCGGCCACCGAGTTGTTACCCCTACATCTCTTCCTCCTCATGACTATCCTGCAGTGGAACGTTCGTGGCCTTCGGTCCCTCAAAGAGGATTTATGGCTGCTTCTAGCATTGCAGCATCCCCTTGTACTCTGCCTTCAGGAAACGAAATTGCACTCTCAAGACCGCTTTGCGCTTTAATATTACTTACCAATTCGTTTTGACCTTACCTCTGAGTTAGGCATCCCATCTCATGGGGGCGTTATGCTGCTCATACGGCATGATCTTCATAGTCAACCCATCTCCCTGACTACCCATCTTCAAGCTGTTGCCGTTCGCCTTTCGGTCTGCCAGGAAACGAGGCTGCTGACGCTGCTGCCAAGGCTGCAGTCCTCGTACCTCAGCCCGTGAGTACCGCTATTCCCTCCGATTATCTCTGCGTTGCCGTCTGTCAGGAGGTGTGTCCCTTTATAGATTATTTTAACTCGGCTGCTTATTGGGCACTGCGTTTTTAGCCATCATTTGCTCAGTGGCGCTGCCCCACCACTTTGTACGCACTGCGCCCAAATTTTAACAGTCAGATACTTCCTGCTGGAATGCCCTTTCTTATTCTTCTTCTTCTTCTTCTTCTCTCTCTCTCTCTCTCTCTCTCTTCTTTTTTTTTTTTTTTTTTTTTTTTTTTTTTTTTTTTTTTTTTTTTTTTTTTTTTTTTTTTTACTCCCAATTTACGTTCCAGCTTGGGTTTCGCTTTAGCGAATGACGCGCGGGATGTCGACCACGTTTTACTTTTTATCCGCCGAAGCAATATGGCGAAGGCCATGTAGGTATTAGTTTTGGGTCTCCATTATTGTATGGTGATTTTAGCCCTTTTTCCACGTGCCTTGTTTCGCTGTCTCATATTCTGTCCATTGGGACTGACATATAGTCCTTTCCCTCGTCTCTGTGTTTGTGTTCTATATTTTTGACTTGGGCGCGTATGAAATGGTTCAAATGGCTCTGAGCACTATGGGACTTAACTTCTGAGGTCATCAGTCCCCTAGAACTTAGAACTACTTAAACCTAACTAACCTAAGGACATCACACAAATCCATGCCCGAGGCAGGATTCGAACCTGCGACCGTAGCGGTCGCGCGGTTCCAGACTGTAGCGCCTAGAACCGCTCGGCCACTCCGGCCGGCGGCGCGTGTGACCCCAGTTGTTTTTTGCACCCCCAAAAAAAGAAAAAAAATATACTCCGCAAGCCATCATATGGTGGCTGGCGGAGGGGACTTCTGGTACCACTGTATGTTCCAACTTTTTCTGCTCAACTCGCGAAAGACGCGTGGGAAGAATAATTGTCGTTAAACCACTAAGTTAGCTTTAATTTCTCGGATTTTCCCGTTGCAGGAAGTAACAGTATTAAGTTGCCTCATCTTCCCCAAACGGGCGCTCTCAGAATCTGTTTTACCTGTAGGCGATGCACACCGCCTGTCTCATAGTGTTCGCCATTGGAGTCGTTTGAGCGTTTCCGTAATACTCTGGCACAGACCAAACGATCCTACAATGAAACGCGCTGCTCTTCGTCGAATCTTTGCTGCTGCTAGTATGGGCCCCAGATTGCCGAAGAATTGGTCGAACAAGTATTTTGTAAGCCACGTCTTTCGTTGGTGAATTACATTTTCTTAAGATTATTCCAGTGAATCTCAGCCTGACATAGCCTTTCCCTGCCATTTGTTTTACATAGTCTTCTAACTTTGTCGCTTCGGACGGTTACTCGTATTGTGATTTTTTTCACCAATAGCATAATCGTTTAGTAACGAATCTGTTCGCCTGTTTACGCCCAGCATGCTACATATTTTACGGTTAGGGTCAACTGCCAGTCCCAGTATTAATCGCATATGCTGTACAGGTTGTTTTGACTTTCGCTAGTTTTCTAGCGTTGCAGCCTTATCTTAGACAACAGTAGCATCTTCAAAGAGCTTCGCAGAACTGCCGACGGTATCCACTAGATCCGTTTGTATACTTAGTAACCAGTAATGACTCTGTTGGACAGGTTTACAGAAATATAAGAGGAATTAGGGAAAATAACTGGTGCGTTGTTGGTTTAAGTGAAGTATGTCGGTCACGTGGGATTAGTCGAGAGGTCTAGGGCGCTGCAGTCCTGGACTGTGCGGCTGGTCCCGGCGGAGGTCCGAGTCCTACCTCGTGTGTGTGTGTGTGTGTGTGTGCGTGTGTGTCCTTAGGATAATTTAGGTTAAGTAGTGTGTAAGCTTAGGGACTGATTACCTTAGCAGTTAAGTCGCATAAGATTTCACACACATTTGAACATCTGTTTTTAACAGACTTCAGAAAATTTCTGTTTACTGGGAAATATCCTTTGTCGCTTTGGTGAAACAAGTGCAAAAATGAAGGAGTCGGATTTTTGTCGAACGAAACCATATTAGATAAGGTAGTAGCATTAGAAGGAACTGCAAACAGAATTGCACGATTGGTCCTCGAGTTATGAAAGGTATGAAATCTAAATAGTTCGAGCATATGAACCTACTTCTAGTCGCTAGGATGAAGATACAGAATGCTTCTATGACTGCCTGAAAGAAACATTTTATAAATTGATAATTGGTGACTTTAATGCCAAAGTTCTAACGTACAAGGAAGAAGTTTGTTATTGACAGATAAGGAATAGACGAAAGAAATTACAAGTGACAGATTGGTTCAGTTTGCAGAATACATGAGAATACCAATTATTAATACGGTTTTTAAGAACCATCCTTGTCGCAAATTAACTTGATGGGATTGTAACTTTAAAGTGAAAAATGAAATAGACTTCATTCTTACTAACAGACCTCAAAACGTTATATATGTCTGTGCAGAACAGATTCAATAAACAGTGATAATCGATTGATAAAAGCAAGATTTGAAACTAATTAAAGAGAAAGGGACAATTTTAAAAATATCGAAATCCGGAAACAGGAATTTTAAGACAGAATTGAGAGAAAATTAAAAATATGATGCAGAAGTAACAATAGTATCAATCAGATCAGGGGAAGAAGTGGGTGGCATGTACTACTACTACTACTACTACGTGATCAGGCCCAGTGGACCGCACGCATCTACAAGTTTCCTCCTCCACTGTATTCTGTCCATTGCTGCTATTCGCCATTCGTCCATATCTATTGACACTTGGTTTAAATCTTCATGTGCAAATCTCAAAACCAACCAAATAAGGTAATAAGTAAAATGATAGGTTTGATAGACAAGAGAAGCAAAATGATAGTAGAAATACACAAAGATGAGACAGAATATACGGAACTGAGTAAGGCTCTGAGTGAGAATACTTGATGATTCTCTAAAAGCCGGTGTTCAAAATAAATCCATTGCAAAGAATAAGATAGTAGCGTTAGACACACATAATGGCCGAATTACAAACAAGAAAGAAGTACTCGAATATATTGGTAATTTTTTAATAACCTGTAAAGTGGACGATGACACCTTAATCTTGCATTTTCTTTCGGGAGTGCCAGTTCTGCAAGGTTCGCAGGAGAGCTTCTGTAAAGTTTGGAAGGTAGGAGACGGGGTACTGGCAGAAATAAAGCTGGGAGGACGGGGTAGCTCAGTTGGTAGAGCACTTGCCCGCGAAAGGCAAAGGTCCCGAGTTCGAGTCTCGGTCCGGCACACAGTATTAATCTGCCAGGAAGTTTCATATCAGCGCACACTCCGCTGCAGCGTGAAAATCTCATTCTGGATGCTGCTGTCTCCCGAACCATGGAAAAACGCCCCTCAAAAGTCGCGTGCTGTAGACAGGAAGAAAAAAAGTTCTGAAGATCTCGCAGTTGATAGTTCAAAACTGACGGATATGGCTGTAGCTAAAATAGTTTAAAGTTGTTTGCACAGTGGAGAATTACCAAGAGATTGGAATAAAGCCAAAATAATCCAGATACATATTGTAGGACTAACAATATAAAAAACTGTCGTCCTGTCAGCTATTGTCCACACTGTCACAGTTTTTACTAGAATTTTGACTTCCAGATCGAGCACTGCATTTGATCTGGCTGAACCTATTCAACAAGCGGGCTTTCGCACAGAATTTAGTACAGTTGGCCACATCCTCATCCTATGGTCACCCAGCTGTGCTTGAGGCTCTAACAAAACAAGGAATAAAATAGTCCATATTAAAGTCTGAATACAACATTCTCGTATAAACTCGTCCACAGCGTTTGTGTGTGTTGTCGTAGAAACCAATGTGTCTTCGTATCTCCAAAACTATTTTCAGTAGTCTTAGAAAACGGATAGTCTTAATAGAATTGGAAAATAAAAGCATTCCATGTTGTGGGAAATAGATTAAATAACCTGACGTTTGCTGCTGATAGTGTTCTATTTGCAAAGAAAATAGAAAAACTTCAAATGCTGGTTAGAGAATTGCATTAGTCTGTTCTGAAGTTGGTCTAAAAGTGAACTATGCTAAAACCAAGATAATGATGAATGAATGGATACTGTAGGAAATATGTTGGAAGTCGCAGCTGCAAATGGTCACAGAATATGTCTACCTGGGCTAAATATTAAATTTGAAACGACAGCTAAAACCAGAAATATTTTCACGTAATAAACTGATGTGGCAAGTTTATGGAAGATACTCTTCAGTTTTTAAGTCTGAGATGTCGGCTAAGCCAAAGAAAAGTTGTTGACCTTTGTATACCGCCAGTAATTATTTATTTATGGCTGACACAAGGACATTTAATGAGTTCATTGTTACGAAACTAAGAGTAACCCAAAGAGGAATTTTTAAGATCAGTGTTAGGTTACACTAAGAAAGACAGAAAGAAAGCAGTTGATACCAGACGGACACTAAAGATCACTGACATAATGGAAAGAGTGAATATCTTCAAATGGAAGTGCGCCTGTCATGCCGCTCGAAGAGAGGTTTGCAATGGTAAGAAGTAGTACTGGATTGGAGCCCAACTGACCAAACAAGTTCAGGGATAAGACTACTGGACCGGTGGGGCAGAGACATAAGAAAGACAGCCGGATTGAGTTGACAGAGCGAAGCTCTATTCGCCGACTCAAGAGGCTACATCACCGAGTGATAGTATTGGAGGATGATGATGATGATGATGAATTCTCCTCTGACAGTCCGTTGGAGTACTCCAGAAATTGCTTATGCATCCATCTATTTAAACCCGTTGAGAATAACGTAAATAACATATAGAGTTCTGGCTAATAGCAAGTCGAAACAGATCGCTATTGTTTTGTACCTAACAACAGCAGTTGAGTGCGAATGGCCCCACTGTGGTCTAAGCAAATTATGCTGGGGACTTTTCGTGCTGAGTACCCTTCTTGCCGTACAGTGACAATGCACGTACGCCCTAAGCTTAAAAATCATTAGAAGAATGTTGACAGACTGAACGGCGAACACAAGCTGCATTCTCCCGTTGACGATTGGAGACGCAGTGCACTATGCTGAACCGCCATGAGACTGCAGGTTTACTTTTGTCTCCATGACGGAGGCGACTGTACGTGGAAATTTCCTGTGGTCTAAGGCGTCTTGAGAAAGATTGTGTCGATCAGGAAACCACAAACTACTGAAGTCAAGATGATGGTGCAAGACCGCCAATAAATCGCATCCATTGCAGTTTTCTTTTCCTTTTACTAACAGGTGGACGTTGTGGAGTGGTCCTATTTTCTTCATGCTTACAGGATATAAAGGTACCATACATGTTTCCTACAGCAGTACAAAACATTTCCATAAAGAAATGAGCGCTGTTAAAGTACATACTATTTCGAGCAATGTAATACCGTCGTCGGTAGCTGAATGCTTAGCGTGGAGGTAATGTATTCATCAAGTCACTGGTTGGATTTTCGCAACGAGGAACGATCTTTTGCTTACATCGGTTTTATATTTATTATCCAATGGAAGCGACAAGTAACAAATGTGAATCATAATATTTGTTCTGCGAAACGTAATAGAACAACGCATATAATTAAACTGTCCACTTGTAATGGCAGTTGTCAATAGCTCATTTTTGGCTACATAGAGAACATGCTGCTACATTAAAAGACATTGATTATTCTATACACACCTTAAATTTATTATTCGATACAGACAACTTCGAAACTGTATTTTCCCATTCTGTATAGTTCTAACGACACCAATAAAGTAATTATGTACACACGATGTGTTTTCAAAAATATACATATGTGATATTAGTTCCATCATTTTTCAAGAAACTTAAATCTCTCTCATATATTGGATTTATTTCAAATACACTTATTTCCATTGAAGTCATCGCCATTAAAATTGGTAATTATAAACTTTCAAAAAAATTACTTCAAAGAAAATATATCTCTAAGTAATTAGTTACGTAAAAGAACTTCCTTGATACATAATAATCTTCTTTCTTTTTGACTAGTAGTTCAATGCTGCTATCGTATGGAAATCGTTGTATGCTGTGTTTCATGTCGAATTCTGAGTTTGACACATTAGAATGTTGAAATTGCGATGTGTCGTAATGTAGAGAATCATATGCTCTATGTGAAAGATTAAAGTGCGCGCAACAAGTTATTTCAACGTAAATATTTTAAACAAAAACTCTAGTACTTTGTCCCAACAAAGAAGTCGAAATACATCGAATGAAGACAAAAAGTAATGAAAATTATTAAATTATCACAGTCGTTATTTTATGAATAATTTAACTATACTCGTATTTGTTCTCAGTGACAGAAAATATCAAGCAAACAGATGCAAAGAAATAATTTCGAGGTTTGTTATATAATTAAGTATTAGAGTAGAGAGAGGTTTGACACTGGGCCTAAACTTCATTGATTTTTAAAAAGCTTTTGACGGTGTACACACAGAATCATTGTCGAATATTGTAAGCCTGTATGGAATTCCTGACCATCTCACTAATATTTTCAGAAACCCGAATCTAGACTGAGCCGGCCGCGGTGGTCTAGCGGTTCAGGCGCTCAGTCCGGAACCGCGCGACTACTACGGTCGCAGGTTCGAATCCTGCCTCGGGCATGGATGTGTGTGATGTCCTTAGGTTAGTTAGGCTTAAGTAGTTCTAAGTTCTAGGGGACTGATGACCACAGATGTTAAGTCCCATAGTGCTCAGAGCCATTTGAACCAATCTAGACTGAAGTTACTGCATAAGAACAGAAGATGGGGAACCCCTTTCTTCAGCATTCTGACAGGCTTCAGTGATGCATTTTGTCATCATTCCTTTTCATATTAGTCGTAGATTTCATAATGAGTAAAACTATGGACCACTTCAACATCGGCATACTTGGAAGGGTCAGTCTAGTCTTACGGATCTGGGTTTTGCTGATACAGCTTTTCTGGCAGAAAGCCATCAATGTTCATACCTAATGAGTACCATGTTGTATGGAATGGCTAGTTCTGTAGGGCTAAAAATAAATGGTAATAAGACAAAAACATTGTGCGTAAGAATTGGAAATTTATCTACTTAAATTGTAACACAACAAAAAATACTTAAAGATGAGTGTCGAGTTCCATATCTCGGCAGCCTTAACTGTAATAATTGGGACATAGGTGCAGACATCAGCAGAATTCGAGAACTTCCACAGTATTCCAACGAATGCGATCCATATGGCAGTTAGATTCTAAAACTACGCCCACATAGCGTCAGCGGAATTCCTCTTTATGTTACCAATGATCATATACGCATGAGAGTTCTGGAGAATGTAAAAAAAATCATTTCAGAAACTCGCTTTTTTTTTACAAACGATGTTTGAGACGAATTTTGATAGTTTTTGGCAACCAAAGTGCCGACTAGTAGTAGGCTAAGCAGCTTGCACAGAATCATTAATAAAAGAAAACTGAAGCTTGAAACATATACAGAAGCAGAGAAAGACCTCGCGATATCTGTAAATGAACTTCTGAAAGCTATGTACAGTGCATTGACGTGTAAGCTGATGGCTACATCTAAAGTCTAATTTTTTAACAGAAATAACTTTTGTAATTGCTAAATGCATGAAAATAAGATTTAATGTGAAATGCCACACTGTTAATCATAATAATATTGTTAAATCTCCGGAAATGAAATAAAAATTATAGTTGCTTTTTGTTTCGTGTTTTTGTACCGAAAATTTTCATGCCATTAGTAATTAATTGATTCATTTTTATTAATAAACATTTCTATTTGGAGGAGTTTAAATAAAAGAAATTGGTACTAGCGAGAATCGAACAGGCGACTTCGTAATATGAAATCACACTGAACTACCAGCGCTCTATTAAAGTACTGAATATCTTCAGACGCGGTTGTTTGGAGATTTTTCAGAGGTCTGTCGCACTGCTGTAGGTTATTGATGTCTGGCCACTGACCTACAAGTACGAAAACAATTGAAGTGAGCCAGTTCTTAAGGTCACCTTAGACTGCAGCAGCGCTATAAACGGCTGTCCTTCCCTTTCCTTACGTTTCCTTCGATACCATAAGCCGACACGAAGAGCGATCGTCCCGCAAGTCTGGCCTGCTCCCCGCCCTCCCCTGTCCTTCCTGCGCCGCCCGTAAGGCTTCAGGCGGTCGCTGGAGGCGCGCAGCTGCCCGTGTCGGGTTTCATTGAGTGCATCCTTATCCCTAGCAGCGCGTACTGCCCGGACACACGGCTTCCGTCTGTTAGGCGCGGGCGGTAAAAACGACGGTAATGGTAGCAGTAGCAGCTGCCGAGCCGAGGAGCTCCGCGGGGATATCACGCTCCGTTCCGTGAGTGACCGTGGCCGTAGCAGATTAAACGCTGGGTAGTCGGCACCAATGGATTCCGTTCTTCGGTCCGAAGACTGCTTTCACGCAGCTCACCATGCTGTTCTACCTGTGGAGGCCTCTTTCTTTCTACAAAGCTATCGCAAACTACATCTACTTGATGAACCTGTTTACTGAATTCATGCCTAGATCTCCCTCTAAAACTTTTACCCCCCCCCCCCCCCACACACACACACTCACTCTCTCTCTTTACTCCATTTCCAAACTGGCAGTTCCTCGATGCCTCAGGATGTTTCTTAGTAACCGCTCCCTTTTTTCAGTCTAGTCGTGTCATAAATTCCTTTTTCCCCAAATTAGATTCAATACCACTTCATCAGTTGCTCTATCTACCCATCTAATACTAAACATTCTTCTGTAGTAGCACATTTCTAAAGCTGCTATTTTCTTCTTGCATGAGCTGCTTTCCGTCCACGTTTAACTTCCGTGCGATACAACACTCAAGACTTAACATACTTCAGAAGACTTTCAAACGTTTCACATTATATCAGATGTAAACAAATGTCTCTCTTTCAGAAATACTTTCCTTGCTATAGCCAATTTGCATTTATAGTCTCTTCACTTCGGCCTTCAGGTGTTCTGCTGCCCAAATAGCAAAACTCATCTACTTTTAGTCTCTTGTTTCCTAATCTAATTCGTTCGGCAGCACCTATCTGTTTGACTACTTGCATTACCTCCTCTCTCTCTCTCTCTCTCTCTCTCTCTCTCTCTCTCTCTCTCTCTCTCCTATTTTTTATTTTTTTACTGGCGTCATATTTCCTTTTAACTGTTGATGTTTTTGTTTTATTATTGTAATTTTGGCATTTGTGCCATTTTCAAGCATAATATTTTTGGCATGCAGATTGACGATGGGTAGAGATAACGTAATATTTCTTTGGATAAGGTAATATTACGTTGGATAATGGTTATTATGCTGTTATCTCCGCCCAGTGTCAATCTGCATGCATTCTGTTCAGTTGATCTTTTAAGTAACAAAATTGACTTGGCTTTTTCCTATTAGGAAGCTTATACCGTGTTTATTAAAATTCATTAGATAGAATCAGTGAACTACTCTTAATCATACGTTACAAAACAGTTAAACAAATCTGTTAGAGGAAATATTTACTTCATGTTCAAACAAATGCTCTGACTTAGAGTATTTAATATTATCAATTATCATTTTTGGTTTTCTTCCTTTTGTAATATACACTACTGCACATGTTTTCGTATGTTATACAGACAGAAGTTAAAACCGAATTAGATCTAAATTGTAGTTTTAGTAATACACTTACTGTTACAATCAATCATTCCACAACTCACATTTACACTATTATTTACCCACAAGCCGCCGTTAAAATATTGCATTGTCGCTGGAAATGAAAAGTAATTCTTCAGAAAAAAAAAAAATCCGTATCCAGAGTCTAAATACATCGCTGCTATTCTTGGAGCCGTGGCAGTAATTATGTTCACTTCAATGGTTTATATATATATATATATATATATATATATATATATATATATATATATATATTATAAGTTAACATACCACGCTTCCGCCGACTATTAATGCGTTTCAGGGGCTCTGTGTTACGAAAATAAAAAGAAATGTTAGTGGTTTTTCAGAAAGATTTTCATGTTCATTCGCAAATCATTCCCATAATGCCCTCGAAAATTAACGTGTATTGTAAAAAAAAAAAACTGTAGCATGTCAGAGCAGAGATTAGCCGAGAAAACTGTAATGCTAGTTCGTAGTGATAGCTGCAGGAGTCGTCATAAATTTTGCGTCAGCATGTCTTCGTTTGTGTCCATAACCGTGTGATAGCAATGGAAAAAAGTTGCACTACTACGTCGTGCTCCAGTTTATTATTTAATTGTCGTCTCATATTAGTGCGCGGCTATTTTTTTACCTTAAACTATTTATTTCGTCGCAAGTTTCAGCTTACTATATTAATTCGGTGGTAGCGTGTGATAAGTTTGCTGCAGACGTTCGCGTTCTAGCGCTCCGTCAAAGAATGTTTGAGGTCTCTCATAAAAGGCAGGTGATCGTTGCTGGAAATTTATGTTCTTGGTTTATGTTCAGTTGATTGTACTCGCCTTCAAAGTCGGACTCATTTGATTTCACACACGTCTTTTCCCATTCCTGCCATTGCTAAAAAAGTTGTAGCGTCTTTTTGATGAGGGTACAGAGTAGGTACACGTTATTGTGAAATAGCAGATCACAACAAGAAAGCAAACTACTCATCGTGTGATACTGACGTGATAAAGCAAGATGAGACTTCTTGCGCCGTACTGACTAATTTAGATATCGAAAACCAATAGGGTATAACCCCCTCTCCTTCTCGTCTTGCAAATGGTGCGCGGGAATAATGATTGTCGCTAAACCTCCGTATGAGCTCGAATTTCTCAGATTTTCTCGTTGTGGTCATTTCGCGAGACACATTTAATAGGAAGCAATATGTTGCCATATTTTCTATGGAATCTACTAGAGTCTTTAGTAGTACAACCTCTACGTGATGCGCAACGCCTCTCTTATTGCGTCTGTCGCTGGAGTTCATTGAGCATCGCTGCAATGCTCTCTCGCCGACTAAACGATCCCATGAGGAAACGGGCCGCTCTTCGTTACATCTAGCTCTTCGATTAACCTTACTTGTTACAGATCCCAGACTGATAAACAGTACTCCAGAACCTGTCGAACAAATGTTTTCTAAGCTACTTCTTTCGTGGATGAATTACATTTCCTTAAGGTTCTTCCAGTGAATTTCAGCCTGGCGTCTGCTTACCGTATCATCTGTTTTATGTGATCATTCCACTTTAATTCGCTGCGGACGGTTACTCCTACATATTGTACGGTACTTAACCGTTTCCAGTTATTCTCTACACTAGTGTGATCGAACACTAATGGATCTCTTTACCTGGTTATGCGCAATACGTTACATTTATTAACGTCCAGGTTCAAATGCCAGCCCATGCACCATTTGTCAATCCTCTGCATGTCCTTTTGCAAATTGCTACAGTCTTCTGACTTTGCGACCTCCTACGAGACAACCGCATCGTCTGCGACTAGACAACCGCATCGTCTGCGACTAGACAACCGCATCGTCTGCGACTAGACAACCGCATCGTCTGCGACTAGACAACCGCATCGTCTGCGACTAGACAACCGCATCGTCTGCGACTAGACAACCGCATCGTCTGCGACTAGACAACCGCATCGTCTGCGAACCAAGTCGTTCATATATTATGGTGGTGCGGTAGTTCGTAACGTTTTTCCTTCAATTTAATAAATTCAACAGATACAAACAACAGAGACTTTAGTCATCAATAATATGAAGTTAAAATCTTCTGTGTTATTAGGCCGCGTCATGTTTCTTCTAAAATGGTCGACGTTTCGACCCCTCAGGATCTTCTGGTGTCCACTACTGCTAGAACATAGTGTCGAAACGTCGATCATTTTAGAAGAAACATGACGCGGTGCTATAACCCAGAAGATTTTAACTTCAGTAACAACGGCCACGAAAGCCTGCAGACTAACGTCAATAATATATTCGCCTTCATTATTACGACAGCCTACCAACGCTGTGGTAACTCTTCGATTTCGCGACTGTAGAAATAGCGTGGTTTTAAGGCGAAGAACTCGTCGACCCATGTTCTGAGTGCATTTTCATCCGGAAAGGAAGTTCCCTGAAGGTTATGCGATAGAGAGCGGAAAAGGTAAAAACCTGAGGGCGCACAATCAAGTGAATAAGATGGGTACGGAATGACTTCCCAACCCGACTCCTGCTTAGTGTTATTTCTGTCTGGCAGAACGCGGGCTAGCGTTATCGTGGAGTACCATCACTTCACGCAACTTTCCAGGTCGTTGCTTTTGGACTGAGTCTGGCCTGCCGGTGTGGCCGAGCGGTTCTAGGCGCTTCAGTCTGGAACCGCGCGACCGCTACGGTCGCAGATTCGAATTCTGCCTCGGGCATGGATGTGTCTCATGTCCTTAGGTTAGTTAGGTTTAAGTAGTTCTAAGTTCTAGGGGACTGATGACCTCAGATGTTAAGTCCCTTAATGCTCAGAGCCATTTGAATTTTTTTTTTTTTACTGAGTCTCCAAGACGGCTCAGTTGTTGACAGTAAACGTCAGCAGTGATTGTCACACATCAGAGAACCAATTCGTAGAACATCACACCATCGCTGTTCCACCAAATACGGAAAATACTTTGTGGATGCGCGCAGGTCTTTGTAAGAGTGGTTACTTTTTTCCCCTCGAATATTCTTTTCCTTAGGTTAGCATAGAGACACCATTTCTCGTCACCAGCAGCGATTCAGATCAGGAATGGTAGGTGTTGTTCGAGCAAGTTGTTGACGAGCAAGCAGAGATGTCCAAATGGCCACCCGCTGATTTTTGTGGTTTTGGCTTAGAGCATGCGGTACCCATAAACCCGATTTTTGCATACAAGTGTCATAATTCATCACATTTGCCTGTTCTCGAGAACACTGATGTTGATCTTTATGGATTAATGCGTTTAAACGATCTTCATGAAACCCCGAAGATCTTCCTGAAAGTGAGAAGTAACTAATATCAAAACAATCCTCCTTAAAAAGAGAAAAACAAGAGAGAAACATTTCTTGCCGCGCTCTGTGCAGTGGCATTACCGCCTTATACAGTGCAAATGTTTCTGGCTGCCTCCGCTGCTGCCAACCCTCTACTGAACTCAGACAGAAGAATATGTTGGAAATGTTCCGTTTCTCCACATGGCACTCCGTTTTCTATCGTCCACAGCTCCACTATCTATCTCCAAATGACAAAATGACAATATATAAACGCAAACAGCTACAGTGAACTACAAATAAACTTACAGCAAATGGACTACTAACATGAAAAACAAAAACACTACGGACTTATGCACCAATCTAAAACTCCTCCTTGTTTGTTGTCATTACGCCGTTCGAGACACACTTTGGCCCGCAAACAAAATCTACTCGACTTCTCTACGGTCTGTCAGCATAGTTGCTTTAGTTAGACAGTCGAGTATTCACATGTGAAGCGCAGTCGGCGCTAAATCATCTCCAGCTGCTGCGTCTTCAGCAACCGTTTCCGTTGTTTTCTACCTGCAGATTCCATTCAGAATGGTATGCGTGTGATACTTGCTGTTCGAAGTTTAGACCACATTCCCTACCAGTAGCCGACGACTCATTATGGCCCTCTTGTTCGCACATTTAGCCGAGTGTGATAAGTCGACAGAAAAAAAATGGATGCGAACGGGCCCTAGTTCAAGCGGTACACAGGTCACTCCGTAAAAGTTTTCATAAGAGTTAAGTTTGCACTAATCCACTGGTAGTCGTGTTGTCGGTTGAAAAGGTCAGGGATGCGTTAAGTTCGGCTGTCGGTATGGTAAGCGTTGAAGGTGTTCACAGGGCATGCCGAAGTTCGTAGCATAATGAATAAACAAATCACCAGATTTTCTTATCTACAGCAGAGGACTTCCGTCGTAGCTGTCCTTTCGGACTGGCTCTCTTCTATTTTCTTCATGCTTACAGAATCTGAAACGCATTGACAGGACATGTTTTGTAAAGCAGTATGACGGAGTTCTTAAAAAAAAAAGTCGGAAAATCGGCTTCGAAGATACGAAGACATCAGAGAGCTGTTCCGTACAAAACATTTCCACCATTTTAAACATAGTAATCGCGAATTCTCTCTTGAGAATCTCGCTATATCTATTTTCAAATGAAAACGTTAATTTGCAAATATTGAATCATATTTTTTGTATAAAATATCAGTTTTAATTACTAATCACATGAAAAAGAGTATTCAGAATAGATCATATTTATTACGAAACTGCGAAAAATAAAATTGATAATACCACCTTATTTCTGGAGACTGAACAGTCTTATTGCTGTATATGTTTTCTCATTTAACAATAAGGCATTTCCCTATCTGTATAAAATTTTCATTTGATAAGTAATTAACAACAATATTTATTTAACATTTCCACACGATAGTAAATACAGAATTTAAATGAAAGTGAAAGAAACATTGCCACTAGCGAGAATAGAACCACGGACGACGTGATTATCAAACTAACTACGCGCTCGGCTACCAGTGAAACCTCACAGCGCTTGGAAATGTTTTGAGCTTTAAAGATTTTTTTTTATTTTTAAGTTGCTTCGTACTGTTTTAGGAAACTGACGTCAGGGCACTGACCTTCAAATTGTATAAGTATGTATGAAATGGAAGAGGGCCAGTGCATAACGCGTAGGACTAGGTTTACATGGAGTGCTGCTGATGTTTCAAAGTCATTGCCACATGAAAGAATTCACAATAGCTTTTCGCTGTGGTGGAACAGCCACCGTTAGTCAGTGGAGCAGTGGAAGGAAGTTTTATGGAGGAATGAATCTTGTTACACGTTGTGCGACCGTCACGAGTTTCTATGCTGCTGTTTAATTATAGTCAGTGGAGCGCGTCGTGACGTCAGTGAAATTGGATAGTATGATTTTCTGAATCTGATTTGATTTCCAAAACTGAAGGAAGACATTTTGAAAACAGAACAGACAATAGACAGCTGCCAGTGGAGCAGGTTTGGAGGGGAAGTAAAGGACCACGATGTAGCGTCATGTCGATGATATTATGGGAAAATTAGCATCGTCTTCATTAGAAATGAACAAGTTAGTGTTAGAGAAGAGGAGGAAAAGAAATCGGCCCTGTCTTTTCCCAAGGAGCCATCCTATCATTCAGCTTAGGCAGGTTAGGGAAACCGCGGAAAACCTGACAGAGAATTGTTAAATTGAGATTTGCTTTTTTGCAATCCCAGTGACGGAACTACTGCGCCACCTTGTTTCGTGGTTCATAACGTTGGTTGGACCGGTTGGTTGGACATGTTCTGAGGCATCATGGAATCCACAAATTTAGCATTGGAGGGCAGCGTGGAGGGTAACAATCGTAGAGGGAGACCAAGAGATGAATACACTAAGCAGATTCAGAAGGATGTAGGTTGCAGCAAGTACTGGGAGATGAAGAAGCTTGCACAGGATAGAGTAGCATGGAGAGCTGCATCAAACCAGTCTCAGGACTGAAAAAAACAACAACAACAACAATGTAGATTATACACGGTCAAGACACATTGTGACCATTGCGTATGTTATACATCAACGTGCAATAACCACTTATAGATGGCAGCACTAGCAATGGTGTGGAGAGGGGACGGGGAAGCGGAAAACAATGCAGTCATTGTTGTAATGCGGAAACGGAGCGCTTTATCTGACGTCCAAAAGGGCAAGATCATCCGCCATGGTTTAAGTATACTATGCTTGGCAAAATGGCACTATCCAAAACTGGCGTCAAGACATCTTGTGGTGCACCAGAGGCCTTAGATGACGGACGGACGTGAACCACGGATGTGGAGATCTCTACGGAATAATAGACGTGCAGCTGTTCAGTAGCTGAGCATGCAGATGAACCAAGGGGGCTAACAGTGACTCCTCAACGAGCGTTCAGCAGACGTTGCTGCCTATGGACCTCCGCAGTAGGCGCCTGGTTCATGAAACCTTGCTGGATGCTGTTCGGCGTTGAAGGCTGGAATTAGCACGCCAATACCGCAACTACAAGGCCACTTTGTGGTGATAGGTGGCCTTACCCAGACGAATCTTATTTTATGCTCTGTCTGACAGATGGCCATTGGCATTCACGGGGTGATGCGTCTAAACGCAAATACTAAGCAACAAGGAGGGAGCTATATTGTCTGAGCAAGGTTTTTGTGGCATTCACTGGGTGATACTGTCATTTTCGAAGGCACCTCTACAAGCAGTTAGTTTTTTTCTTGGCACGATGGCATCCACCAGCAGGGCAATACAACTTGTCGCACAGCTGTTTGTATTCGTGCATGGTTCGGAAAGTAGCAGGTTGAGTTTACCGTAATCCCTTGACCTCCAAACCACCCCTATTAAAACCCAATCTGGCTGTACGCAGTAGGCGCCATGGATCCTCAACCGAGAACCTAGCGCAGCTCGGCACGGGACTGGAGTCGACATAGGTCCAAATCCCTGTCGACCGTCCAGAACTTCACTCAGTGACTCTTCCTGCACGTTTCGCAGTGATCCTCGTTGCTAAAAGTTGTTATTCAGGTTTCTGACATGTGGTTATCTTAAGAAGACTGGACGGTGCACATTGAATGCCTTCATGACCGGTTATTTTAGCTGCTGATGAGTCTTCTGGGTTGTATTATCGTGGTCCAAGAAACTCCCGTTCCTAACGTATAGTCCAGAGCTGCGCTGGACATCTTCAGAGGTGCTCCTGGTTCTGCTGAGTCTTACCGTGAGCGGAAGCAGGAGCATCACTGAAGATATTCAGCGTAGGTTCGGACGAAACGTTAGAAACGGAAAAGCTGTTTTTGGACCACGATTATACAACCCGGAAGACTCACCAGCAGCTAGAACGTCTGCTGTATACCACTCCTGTATGCGCAAAATTCTGGCGGCCAGTGTCGAACAAGGTTCAGGAAAAACATGTTTCCGTGATTCTATTACAACGTGGGGTGAAAGCCTTCCCCAAAGACTAAAAATGTTCCCATAGAAAAAGTAGATTATATGCAATACTGATGATATTTTCTCGATTAATGAACCGAATGGTGAAGCGGCGATGATAGGTACGAAACTCATCGAAACACCGCGACTAGACGACGCCACCACTCGGCTGATCACACGAGAAGATTTCATTATTGGAATACGTCGAAGAAGCTTGCAATCACATACGTGCAATAATAATTACTGGAATTCTGATAGGACTCCATGACTGCCTGCTAATGTCATTTTTTATTGGTATAATTATACAATTTTTAATTCTGCATATCATACTGTGAAACCTCTGGAGTACGTGACAAAGAATAGTTTCCATTGAATTCGCGTATTACGGTTTCTCCTCGTTTCACTCGCGGGTGGTCTGCCCCTGGTAGCTGAGTGGTCAGCGCGACGGAATGTCATGCCTAACGGCCGCGGTTCGATTCCCGGCTGGATCGGAGATTTTCTCCGCTCAGGGACTGGGTCTTGTGTTGTCCTTATCATTTAATCCCCATCGACACCCAAGTCGTCGAAGTGGCGTGAACTCGCAAGACTTGCACCAGGCGAACGGTTTACCCGATGGGAGACCCTAGCCACACGGCATTTCCATTTCCATTCGCATGTGGATTGTAGCAGGAATGACTGCTTAAAAGACTCTGAGCACTCTGTAATTACTCCGGTCTCGTACTCCCGGTTCCTACGGAAGTTACAAATAGGGGGTGCTGTAGGGGAGAGTCGGGTATTATTGGACATGTAAACTTTTTTCAAAGTATAGTATTTGCTGAAAGTTGTATTGGACATTTTTCACAAGAAATAATACTGTGATACTTTCATTAACAGAATTACAAGAATTGATGCCATAAGAAGATAGCTGACTTCCTAATACTTCACCGTTGAATATTGCTCTTTTAAATTTTTGGGGTGGCATCAGACATGTTCTAATGAGTAAAGTCATTTTTATTGCAAAAAAGTTTTAATTGGATAGTAAATGATTGTAAGCGTGAACTTGTCCATCAACTCAACTAGTTCGTCAAACAATCTGTCACCTTGTTCCTGCTCAAGCGTGCTGCTCACTGCAAACTCGAGGGCTCAGCAGTCCTCTGCCTAAAATCTTCGTATTGTGATAAAATCATAGTCTTTACCCCGCTTTCATTTTTGTCTTTTTGAAACGGTTTTATTTACAGTCTGCGTATTATTTACATCCCAGCTATGTTCTGACTTCTCTATATTTGCCTATTTAAAAAAACCGTAAAATTTTTTTATGCTACCTGTTCTGTCTGGTTCTGGTGTATTTTAACATTCCTATAGTTACTACTTCGGCTACACTTTCCCACAGCCTATAGTATAGAGTGTAAGACCAGTTATGCCCCAAGGTACAACAGAAATGTAATATTACTTACTTGAAAATAAATCACAACACTTCGAAGTAAAGTTCGTGCACCGAAAAACTCACTAAGAACATAACTTCTTGACACACCGGAAAGCATTTTTGTTTAGATTCAAAATCACGTGGGGGGTATTGTTCATCCACCAAGCGGCACGCAAAGTGCTGCCACTAACGCCAGAGTTACGAAGCTATACTTGCGCGACACAATCAACTATCCGATACTACCCGATCTTCCCCTCTTGCTATATTCCTTGGTTCTCACTTACCCAGGTTATTCAGACTTTTTAAGTGGGTTTTCTCCCGAGATGGGTATCGTCTGTCCTCAAGCGTCTGCCAATTCAATTTTCTCTGCATTTCTATGACCGTCGCCGACTCCAAACCCCCCCCCCCCCCAACCCCCCCCTCCCAGTAAGAAAATAAAAATAAAAAAAAGCTTTGACTATTCATGCTCCCATTCTTTGTATATGTTCGATGTCCTTTGTTAGTCCTATTTAAAATGGATCCGTGGCTTGAACAATATTCTAAGATGGTACGCACAAGGGATACGTAGCCAGTCTCTTCCGTAAACTGACTGTGTATTCCTAATATCCTCGATTCGAAGGCTGCTACCTGCTTTACGTGAGGTTAAGCATATGCGATAATTTCATTTCACATCACCACGATTGTTACAGCCAGGTATTCGTATGAGTTGCTCCCAGGCCAACGAATCTGAATTCCCACAATTTACACGACAAATATTACATAATTCACATGGAAATAGTACAAAAATTATATACATACACACCACAGCAGCTGGCGTCGATAATACTGTATGTGGTCCATCACTGTATTATGTTCATTGAGATGTTTCTTTTATTAAGAAATGCCGCTGTGTGGTATTGGGATGCAGTCTGTCGGCTCTTCTAACGCTTATTTCTCCTTTGCCATTCCGCACGCACCGGAACGCTACAGGATAAACTGATAGTATCATTTCTTATACAGGTTGCTCCTCTTTCAAATTATGCAGCAGGTTGAGAACATCAGAACAAATACATTTAGTTACGGTGCGTGTAGTTCCTGGCGGCAATTTCTGATCCTAGGGATGATTTTCATAGAAGGCAGTTAAGCATGCTAATTACGGGAGTTGCATTTACAAGAACTGCTGGAATATGCGACCATTGACCTTATGCACGCAGTACACCATCGATCCGTTGATTGTCGTGACCTTTCGAAGATTCCTAGCAGGTACACAGTGGTACCAGCAGTGACGGCATTTCTACCGACGAGGTCTTCTTCCGTTTACACAGCAGTTTCATACGCCAGCTGTTTCATATGCCGCCCAGAGGAAGAGGTGAGGTGACCTGGATGGCCAGGCCACAAGGCCTCCTCAGTCGATCCATCGTCTCCTCAGTCGATCCATCGTCTCCTCAGTCGATCCATCGTTTCCCGAAGACGGATCTCAGAGGTTTCCTCACAGTAATGCTCGAATGGGCTGACGCCCCGTCGTGCTGGAAGTACATACTTGGTTTGAAATTAAGAGGTACATCCAACCAGTACAGCCAACCGTCCGTACACATTCCCAGTCGGCGACACATACACAGTGCAGGTCAGCACCACTAACAGTATGTTCCCTGAAGCTATAAGTTGACTTGAGAGACCATCTATCTAAATACATTGGCTTTGATGTTCTTCAGTTCCTATGTTAAAATGAACAAACTGTTTCGGAACACCGTGTGTAGTGAAACATAACAAGCTTGCACAGTACGGTTTTGCCTGGCAAACAAACTTAGGCACAAGAGCAAGTAAGATTTATTGAAGGAGAAACACCTTCTACAGTATTTCAGGTTAAAGAATTTACAGCTGAGAATTCACTAGACACATGGTTGACTTCCTTCCTTAGCTCTTTTAATATTGTGATCTGGTTTCTTAAGAGTATCTGACACACTAACACCCAACATCGTAACGTGATTCCTCTTTTCAGTTATGGCACGAATGCCGAAATGGCAGGTATTGAAAGAAGCGAATGCTATGTAGAAAATCAGTGAGAACTGCTACATAGCGAATATGCATCTGTACTGTACTGTATGGGATACCTGTGAAGTGTCGAGACGGGGTAAAGCGATAAAACTTGCTCCTCCTCTAGCTTCGGTTATAGTGGGTTGCTGGAGCCTAGTGTCCGGAAGAAAGCGTAGATCATTCCCGTTTTAGATACATACAACTACAGGCATAGATTGTTGCCATCTTTCTGTTGAATTATGGAGCATGGTCTATGATAAGACATTAAGAAGTGTTTGAACAGTTAGTCTCCTCTATGAAAATGAGTTGGATTCCGCATACTGAGATCATTCAATACAGTTCCACACTGTCGTTTAGTGAGCAAAATACAAACTAAGCGAGTGTTTGCCCAGATTTGTGGTGGGATCCTGGACTTTCTTGCAGGCAGAACTCAACACGTCTTTCTCAACGAAACAAGACCGATCAGTGTAAAAGTACGAGGGTCATTCAATAATTGGAGAGACAAATTGATCGGGGGGGAAAAACTGTTAGTATGGCAAGTTTGGTACTTTTATGGCTTTAAGTTGGCATCACTGGGATGAGCCCTGATCAGCTTATGTGTCAACATTGTTTTGTTCACAACCTCAAAAATAAATTTCAAAATGGGGAGTCCGCTTGAAACGTCCACATTAGTTGAACAGCGTTCTGATGTTTATTTTTTACTTGCTGAAGGCGAGAAACCAGTGAATATATACTGTAGAATGTCTACAGTTTATGTTGAACTTTGTATGGATCGTGCAAATTTTTACAAGTGGGTAGAGCAGTTCAAAAATGGTTTCGACTCAGTGACTGACGAACACCGTTCTGGCCGACCAGTTGCAGTTTCAACTCCCTCACTTAAAAGTCGAATTGATGACATTATTCGTGCCGACCGCCGTGTGACTGTGGAAATGATAGTTGATAAGGTTCAAGTTAGAAATGGTACAGTTCGTAACATTATCTATAGCAAGTTGAACTACCTCAAAACATGCGCAAGATGGGTCCCAAAGAAGTTGATGCGGCTACACGAGGAAACAAGGTTAATAGTGTGCAAAGAGCTAAAGGAACGTTATGAAAGAGAAGGTGAGCACTTCCTCAACAAAATTTTAACTTGTGATGAAACTTGGATTCACTATTAAGAGCCATAATCAAAAAGACAAAGCATGGAGTGGAACCACCCCAACTCACCTGCCAAGAAAAAATTCAGAACCCAAGCATCAGCAGGAAAAGTCATGTTGACTGTGTTTTGGGATGCTGGAGGTCCAGTTTTTTGTGATTATCTCAAAGAGCAGCGTTCAATAAACAGCCAATACTACATAGATTTGCTTTTAAACAAGGTGAAGCCAGCCACGAGAGAGAGATGTCGTTGATCTCAGAGGAGAGGTGTGATTCTCCAGCAAGGCAACGCACGTCGTCGTATTGCTCAACTAAACCTTGAAACCATCGACAAAATGGGCAGGGACGTACTTCCTGTCCCCCTTACACTCATGATTTAGCACCTAGTAATTTCCATTTGTTTGGTGCACTGAAGGAGGTATTACGCGGGAAGAGGTTCCAGGACTAAGAGGACGTGAAAAAGTTTTCGGGAAATTGGTTCAAACATGAGGATAGAGAGTTCTATGCAGTCGGAATAAAAAAAAGCTTGTAGCCCGTTGGAGCAAGTGCATAAATGTTCAAAGGGATTATGTTGAAAAGTAGAAAAAGTATTGTTTTGTAAAAACAAACGCTTTTTTTCTTCAGACAGATTTCTCTCTTTAATTATTGAGTGACCCTCGTACATTATCCACTGTCGAACTCCGCGGCCGTTAAGGACATTTGATGAAAAACAAAACCACCCATAAATACTTTCAGAAAGCTTTATTTTAATGCCATTACAAGTTTCAGGCGATCATAACGGTCTTCAGTTTGCTAACCTTTTAATTACAGTAATACATTACTATAGTCGGTTTCTAGGACACATCCTGAGACATCAAGAATTCATCAATTCGGTAGAAGAGAGAAGAGCGAAGGGCATATATTATACCTCTGCATTAATGCACAATTGCCGTCAGCGTACCTGTGATAGTTTAACGTGTTCCAAACAACAAGGCTTTTCACGAATAATGGCTGCAGCTTCAGCTGAACGAGCAATCAGCCCTTCTGTGGTGTCTTACCGGTATCTCGTACATAAAATGCTTAATGTCCTCCCACAAAAAGAAGTGTAGGTGGTCTGCAGTATCTCTAAAATAATAATCCATCTCGGTGAACATGAAGAGCGTTAAAACTTTTATGGACCCCTAGCGGCGAAACGGTGCACCAATGACATTTTCATCGCATAAAATAAGTTTCTTTTTATCGCCTCCAAACACTTGAAAATTCTATATACGTAGTTTTTACGCTCTATGTGTATGTAAAACCTCACTAGTGTATGATTGGTCAGAATTAAACCTTAACGTGGAAACGAGTACGTGGAATGCGAGAAACATTTGGATGAATCACATCGACCTTCGCGTGGCAAGCTACACTGCCTTAGCGAAGTAGGATCCTAAAAATGTTGGCTGTCGATAAAGTGAAAAGTGGATTGTTTTAGCGATTATTGATGCCTATAAGGTAGAGGGCACATGCTTTAGTACTGAAATATTCGTCCCTTAGAGAATTGTTATAAGACTGAGGTATTACGCAAGCCAACATATTTGACCTACACGAAAACGAACGGGATAGTCAGACTTTATAATCGAATGATACGGTTTCTTGTGCGTTTCATGTTCTTATGTTTCCCAGTTACCCGTATTTCAGATGAAAATTCAACTACGTATAATAATTTACTTAGTTAACTACGTAGCCTGTATAAAACCAACTGCACGAGAAGTGGCTTTCTACTGAAGTATGTGCCTGCGTAGTTGGTACCTCGTTGCTACATATCACTGGTTAAATTGCAGTCCTTTTTCCAATTCGCTTCTCGTGTCTAGTGATCCTTCGCTTCTTCAGACAGCAGAAAAATTACCTTTCTCAGCCTGGATGACACCAGCGATAAACCCTCTTATTCAGATCTTGCCTTTCTAGAATGAATTTCCACTCTGCAGCGAATGTGCGCTGGTTTGAAACGTTCTGGGTGATTAAAACTCTCTGCCAGACCGGGACTCGAATCCGGAATTAAGGTATTTGGTGGAGGGACGTGAGCCGTGCATGGCTAACTCAGCCGGTACAGCGCTTGGCTGCGAAAGTCAAAAGTTTCTGGTTAGAGTCACGGCCCGCAACATAGTTTTAATCTGCCTGGAAGTTTCAAACCTTGTCTAGTTTACTTACCCTGCATGGCACATGCTTCTGAGTCCTTAATAAGTTGACGTACTATATGGTTGTTCTTTCAAGAAATTTTGTGCTCCAAGTATTAAGGAAGAGATTTCAGATTAGCGATATTCCAAAGCTTTTAGCCACTTGTACCAAAGCACCGAGTGCTCAGCAACTACACTGTTCTCTTGTAATAAGTTGACAATACGGTCGTTTGCCTATCTCATTTCTTCTTACCCTGTCATTCCTCGTCCTCCCCTCGTAGGAAACAATCTACTACGCTTTATGTGAAAATCCATGCGTTTCATTGCCTCATTACTTCTTACAAAATACTGGCAACATTGTTTTCACTGCGTAAGTAAACCATCCAAATATTGCTGTGTAAACACACACAAGGTAACTTTTAGACGGGTACGGAAAATCGATTAACGTACAGGTGATGTTCAAAGCAATGGAAAAGTTCTGTAACACTTCCCGCTCAAACTAACATTGAAGAAACTATTACAGCTTTCCTGTAGCTCGCGAACAAGACGTTAGAATAACATAACAAAAAACTAAAACGTAAAACATTCACATTATTTTTAATTTTTTCGTAGAGTTAATTAGTCTAAACGAGGCAAAATATTGTAGCATGCTACGAAAGTTTATAGTTGTGAACCAAGTAAAGAGAGAATATGGCATACTTCTCGTTTTACATATCCGTTAGCTAGGCACGACTCATGTCCCTCCAACAAACATCTTAATTCCGGGATCGAGTGCCGGTCTGGCAAAGAGTTTTAATCTCCCAGAACGTTTCAAACCAGCGCACATGGTCAGCTCACACCGCTGCTGGCTGCCCGGACATGCACTTCAGATAGGGGATACACGGTCATCATTTCTCCTCATAAGCCGAATAAAATTCAAGGTGTTATCTTCCATCAGAACTTAACGCTAGAAACTGATAATCTGCGTGCTAATATGGCGCAGCGTCGAGTCATTTTGTTTGCCTCTTCCAGAAGGGATCTAAAGATAATACAGTGCACAGTGGAGCTTTTATCCCGGCCTTAGGTAGCAAAATTTTGCCGGAGGTTAACTTCATGGTTAATAGGTGTGATGTCAGCTCTTATTTTCCTCCTCTGATGAGATGTTTTAGTTGCCGGAGGTTCGAACATGTGCTCCCTCTGTTCTAATGAAGCTGTCAGTTGGGCAAGTGGACGGGCGTCCCATGAACGCAGCTGCTGTGACCAGTCCCCTCAATGTGTCACTTGCCCAGAACCACACCCTCCTCGTTCACCGCGACGCTCGATGTTTAAGAGGGAAAAGAAAATTTAAGAGTATAAAACACTTGCCTACCTGCCTTACCAAGATGCAAAGAACAAGTTTGAAAGACTACTTCTGACTGATATGGTCTCCAATTTTACGACTGTTGTCACATTTCATACCTCACGCGATGACAAGATCTCGCGCGACTCCTCCTGGCCTGGTCAAATTCCAGGGCCTGTGCCACACTTGGGGCAAGGAATGTCATCCCCCACGCCCCGTACCCCTGTAACACGGTGGTTCCCACACCATCGGTGCGGCCAGTGATGCTTAGTCATCCTCTGGCGTCATCAGGGACGAGAACATCTGTCAAGGTGCCAAGAAAAGTACAGCCATCTTCACTCCCAGAAGTTGGAATGGGAAATCGTCACAGAAATTGAAGTCTCACGTGGATAAGAAGGATAAGCAGAAAGATAACTGCTTTCTGAAGCTTCGGATGTTCCGCTTCCCACCCCTGCAAAGGTCGAGCCTATGCACTTTGATGAAGTATCACACAATCAGGCGGACTCCGACCTGGCAGCAAAGTAATCACGCCCATCTTTTCCATTCGCCAATTTCTCAGATGTGATCCCAACGCTCCTTCGATGGAACTGTAGTGGCTACTATCGCCATCTGTCCGAACTCCGTAGTTTACTGGCTACTTATTCCGTATTTTGCGTAGCACTTCCGGAAACGTAGTTTACAGCAGCAATTTTCCCTCGTCTGAAAAAACCATAAATCCTACTGTGCTAATGGCGTTGATGTCGACAGCATTCGTCGGGCTTTTACCGTTACACGCTCGTGATATTTTCAGTGAGCAGGTGCCCTTTACCACTGAAGTAGAGGCCGTGGCCGTTAGTGTTTACCTGTCAATTCGGTTGGCAATATGTAATGTTTACATACCTCCTGATAGAACCAAAACTTTCTACTATCACGAGCTGTTAAGAGTTAGACGAAAAGCTACCTCTCCCCTTGATATTTATGGGGGACTTTAGTGCCAATAATCGTCTGTGGGGCTGCGACACTGTCGCGCAGAGGCTGGGTACTAGAACACCTTCTGTCTGAATTGGACATCTGCGTACTCAACACTGTAGCTGCAACAGATTTCATTGTGGCCCACGGAACATATTCAACTATTGATCTCACAGTTTGCAGCCCGCATGTCATATTCTTGTTTCTGTGGCGCGTCCGTGGCGATCTTGTGACCATCTTTCCTATCGTTCTCTCCCTCTCTACTCGCAGACATCTGGATCATGCTCCACGTTGGTCGCTTCGGAATCTGACTGGCAGGCTTTCTCCTCTACAGCCACTTTTGTAGCTAGTCATGCTACAGATATTGACAAAGTGGTACAGGATACTATTGATACTATCATTAGTACTGCCATAGCAACGGTTCCCTACTCCTCCGATTCATTCGGATAACCGCCGGTGTCATAGTGGTATGAAGATATAGCCACAGCTATCAGGGAACCCTGCAGGGCGGTTCAACGGCACAGTGGCCATCCTTATACGGTTAATTTAATATCATTGAAGATACTCTGGGTGAAAGCGAGGTTTTTAATAAAGGAAAGGAAGCAGGAGTGTTACGAGCGATATGTATTATCTATACGATCCCACACACCATCGTTCCAACTGTGGACTAAACTCCACCTCATTTGCGGCCATCCACCACCACGGTGGTGCCTGGCATCCTTGGCAGCGGTAACATCTGCACTGATCCAATGGTACTTGCAAAATGTTTTGTGACACACTTCGCCATCCAGAAAGCTTGCAGTAATTACCATTCTCATTTCCTGACTCTTGAGACACGCCACCGTGGTGCTATCCTTCCATGCACATGGTTCTCTGTCATACAACGCCCCTTTTAACGAATGGGAGTTTCACAGCACTTTGGTAGTGTGTCGAGATACGGCCCCTGGACCGACAAAATCAACGACCAAATGCTGAAACATCTTCGTGCCGACAGCATGAAGCATACCTTGGGCTTTTTTGATAGTATTTCACGGGAAGGGGAATTTCCCTCTCAGTGGCACGAAGGTGTTATTCTTCCTGTCCTGACAGTGGGAAAGGGCACACACACATTAGCTAATTACTGGCCATCTCTCTGACAAATGTTGTGTAAGTTATTCAAACATCCGTTCAATTGCCGTCCTTGCTGGTGCCTTGAAGCTAGAGGGCAGATATCACGATTCCAAAGTGACCTTTAGGTTTTCTAGTCCACCGCAGATCATCTTGTGCGTCTGGAATCTGCAGTGCGCAATGCTTTCACCCGTCGCCAACGTCTGATTGCTATGTTCTTTGACCTGCAGAAGGCATATGATACCACCTGACGACATCACCTACTATCTACTCCACATGAGTGGGATTTCTGGGGCAGTTCATTCATTTTTATGTAGAATTTCCTATCTGTCTGACTGTTTCCGACCCATATAGGTTCTACTCTCGGCAACCAATACTTACAGGAAACTGCAGTTCCTAAATGATGGGTTCTGAGCATAATGCTGATCGCTATCGCCATCAGTGGTATCGAAATTCAGTGGGCCCCACAGTCTCTGGGTCGTTTTGTGTGGATGATTTTTGCCTGTACTATGCCTCCGCATCACTGCGCAGTGCTCAGCGCCAGCTTTAGGGGGACGTCTGGAGAGTACATGATTGGGCCCTGGACCACAGCTGTCAATTTTCTCTTGCAAAATTACGAGTTGTGCATTTTTACCGACTCCTGACTGTGCACCCGCACCCAGAATTTATCTTGGTGACCAGTTACTGGAATTCGTTGAAACTTATCAGTTCTTAGGTGTGTTATTTGACAACAATCTAACTTGGCTGCCATGTGTCCGCCGGCTCAAGGCAGCTTGCATGAAGATGGTAAATGCTCTCCAGTTTCTTAGTAACTCCTCTTGGGGCCCGACCGCATATTTCTTCAGAAAACAAAGCGCTGATTTTTATCCCGCTTGGACTATGGATGTGTTGCCTATGGGCACGGAGTTTGTTGGACTCTGTTCAACACACTGGCGTGTGGTTGACAACAGGGGCCTTCTGTACGAGCCATGTTGTGACAGCCTCCTGGTGGAGGCTAGTGTCTCACAGCTGCGGGTTAGACGACAGGACCTTCTGGTTTGTTATGCAGTCACAATTTGTCTCGTGCCCACTCAGGCATGTCGGTCAACTCTGTTTCACAACCAATGGTTTAGACTGTTCGAGCATCCCCCAGAACTGAGTACGCCAGCTGTGATCTGACTAGATACTCCAGTGAAGGACCTCAAAGATTCTCCTTTAGTCTGTGCTCCTAGGGCTCCCTTTCGACACCCCGTTGGTCTATACCTTATCCTGCGAAACCGTTGGTCCTCTTTTGGGGCCCCAACGACGTCGCTAATCCTACCTTCCTTAGAAACCTGTTTCGTTTGATCCTCCACGACTATTCCGATTTTTGTGTGCATCTACGCGGATGGAGCGAAAGTCAACGACAGGGTTGATTACTCTTTTGCACATGCAAGGGAACATGAGCAGCACACTGCCGAGTGCCAGTAGTGTATACGCTGCTGAGCTCGTTAACTAGCTCAGGATTTGCGGTATAGCAAATCCCTGGCCGCGACGAACTTCCTGATCTATAGCGATTCTCAGAGTTGCTTAAAAGGCATATTCCTGTGTTATCCTAAAAATCTTTGGGTCGCAAACATCAAGGACCTATCGGCTGATCGCTGTAGCTCTGGAGAGTTAGTGACCTCCCCCTTGCATCCGCAGGGTTCTTTCGTCCCCCCTAACCTTGTTGTGCATTTAGACCCTCTTGTGCACGATGCTGCCTGGGTTATCTCAATTTTCTTTTACCTGCTATGTCGCAACTGCTGTTACGCCCTTTTTTAAACTCTTTGACTTACTTATATAGTTGGAGCAGCAAAGTCCCCACTTTTTTTTTCTTTTCGCGTTTTTGCGTGTTTCATGAAATGGAGGGTCTGATGTCACATCATAAAAACAAATAGTCGATTCCCTGCAGTATTCTGTCTCGTGCTGCACCATTGGTCTGACACTAGCACCAGCCAGCGTAGCGCGAATTACCATCATATGAATGAGATTTTCACTCTGCAGCGGAGTGTGCGCTGATATGAAACTTCCTGGCAGATTAAAACTGTGTGCCCGACCGAGACTCTAACTCGGGACCTTCGCCTTTCGCGGGCAAGTGCTCTACCATCTGAGCTACCGAAGCACGACTCACGCCCGGTCCTCACAGCTTTACTTCTGCCAGTATCTCTTCTCCTACCTTCCAAACTTTACAGAAGCTCTCCTGCGAAACTTGCAGAACTAGCACTCCTGAAAGAAAGGATACTGCGGAGACATGGCTTAGCCACAGCCTGGGGGATGTTTCTGGAAACAGTTTTAATCTGCCAGGAAGTTCCACCATCATATGAGTAGGTTGCTGTCACCACACCGCCACATACCGCAGAGTTTGAGGTGGTGTCGTGACTGGGATACATGTGCTGTTGATAAATGGCATCGTATTGTTTGCAGCAGTGAATCGTGATTCTGTACTACTCCGGATGCCCATCGTCGGTTAGTATGATGGCGGCCTGTGGAGAGGTTCCAATCTTCCAGTCATTTTGGAAACGCACAGCGGCGTTACTCATATGTTACCCTTCATGCAACGGTATCGTGGTACTACTTTTAGACTAGACAGTGCTCGTCCACACATGACACCTCTCTCTATAAACGATCAGATGAGGTACTCCTGTGGTCATGAAGATTCCCAGATACGTCCACGGTAGAACACGTTCGCCTACTGAGTGCTTCACTTTATCAAGCAGTACATAAAAAATCGTTCACGTTAATTATTGATTAAACCGTTGGACAAGCAAAAAAATCTTTTTGTGCTAATTATATGTAGGTGATGCATCGAACACATCGAAAAGTCTCCCTGTATAAAAATCACTGAAATAATACAGTGATATTCTATTTGATTTATCCTCTTGCTTTTGTATTTTTAACTCTGCCTTAATTTTGTCGGAATATTTTTCGCCATTTCTGTCTAGCAACGATAAAATGCAGTCGAATCTCGATAACTTGAAATTCGCAAGACCTCAGAAAGAATTCGAATTAACGAAGTATTGACCCATCAGGCTGGAATAGAGGAAAAAACAGATAAGGCTAGCCTGTTCAAAATAGAGTTCAAACTATTACGCCTGCCGTAATTCAGTAACATTTGTATTTTATTACAAATGTAATCATAGATCAATCACAACAACTCATATAAAGGTTTATTTTTACCCATACATTGATTTTTAATTTAGTATTTCAAATCCAAGACACAAATTTCCTGGCGTACCTAAGGGAACCGTATTGTTACTTTTCAACGAAACTCAGATCTTTTGAGGAAACAAGGAAGTGCTGCGATGAGTTGACGAATAAAAATCGAATCGCCACCGTTGATTTAGAGTTACATTGTCGAAATATCGTATACTCGCGAGTGGTTTCTCGTGAAATTGGCTTAGATGTATCGAACTTACCAATACACAGAGTATTCTTAGATTCCTTGAGGTTTTTACAAGCGACCGGACAACTCGTTCAATTTGTCAAGAAATTAGATTTATCGAGGTTCGAATTGACAAAAGTCGACTGTATATGTTTGTTGAAAACAAACGATCCAATTGCCAGTTACGTTGTACATTTATTCGCATAACCATTGTCGACTCATGTAAGTCATTTTCATCTGTCTTGGAAAACACGCCTGTGTTTGTCAGTAACATTAACAAGGACATTACCACATTGTTGCATGATGAATCCAAAAACAACGTAAACACACGTTATAACCATATACGGCATGTAGTCCCACAGAAAGTGCTTCCATATTGTAATGCGTTCCAAAAGCTTAAAAGTCGATGTATATCCGCATACTCCAATGATATTCATCCTTTGTCGATTTTAGATAGTTCCGAGCTCTGTCTTAGTCGGGTGTTACTTTCTGAAGAACTAAATGCCCGATGAACTTGTTCCATGCGGGTTCGTTGTTTCCTATTATTTATTCAGTTATGTGAGGGGGAGGGAGTGGAGGGGAGGAGTCCTTAATTTGACACTGATGGACAAGTTGCTGATGCTCATATGACTAGAGTAGTCAAGCTTATCAGACAGAAAATTGATCATCTACGTTGCACTAGCAAGTAACGTTGCTACATACTTTGAGAACACCGGGAGTTTATGGTTATATAACATGAAAATGGCCTGGAATTAGAAGTCCTGCGTGCATGTCGAACCCGATCTATGGAACGCTTTAGTTTCTTTTTTTTTTATGTTCATCGAGCTTCTAATCGGGTGATTTCACAAAGTTGTTCGCCGCGACCGTTCTCCGTGTATGTAGTCTTGTTCTCGTCAGAAAGCATTACAGTTCAATATCAGGTGGATGACCTTTGGTACGCACGAAAGATAGTACATCATTTTACCGCCCTTACATGAGTTTCATGCCTCATCTTACACGTGGCGATCGAAAAACGTTATTATGTATCATCTCCTTAGAACTGACGACGATGTCAGACTCTTCAACTTCCACGAGTGATGCATACGTCTAAATACGCTAATATTAGCGTACAGCTTCGTTTGAGGACGAAACTGTTGGGTACCCGGACTCGCATAAACCATTAGGTACTTGCAAAAAAAGTTAACAACATAACAATCACGGTAATAACTAATTCATGCATGTACTCGTATCGAATTATTGATGTCCTTTTGACCTTCTGACAAAGCTGACTCTGCTCCTGGCCACATGAATGGGATGTTGGGGCCAGGAAAATAGAAAGGGGTTAGAACCTTCCGTCACAGATATTGGCCATATATCTTACAGTAAGAATCACTGAATACGACAGTTTACTTCAGAATAGCAGTTGTTGATTATTAAATAATGTTAGCTTTTTTACTATTCCCTACTCTTTATCCAAACAATCATTGGAAAGCAAGTGGATATTGTCCAAAACCGTTTTTACTTTCGAACTGCTATTGGATTGTTTTGTAGATGAATCAAAATAAAGGAAAGATAAAGTTGATGAAAGTACCATGGTAGTTTACTACAGCAAGGTCTAGTTGATGTACAATATAACTAGTAACATTTTTCGATCCAGTGCCCCATGAAATCAGATTAGCTGCCCCGAAGTTATCTGCAGTACTGCGTGTGGTTCCAAACATACTTGATTTACAACGCATTGGTAAAAATTACTTCAGAACCCAGAAAAAAACTTCGCGGCACCCTTCTGTTTATAGCACCGTAGCCGAATTCAGATTTATTCCGTATTAGTTTATTACAATAACGGTAACATCAGTCCATAGATCCTAGCTGCAATATTTTGTGATTGATACCGTCTCTTGGTTTTCAGGTACAACGGTTTCCTTCCGCCTGGCGACCGCGGGCGCCGACGCAGTAAGTTCGTGTTGTACAAGAGACCCACCCCGAGCGGCGTCAAGCGCTCCAAACATTACGTCGTCACGACGCCTCATTCATCAAAGGTATGTGCACGTTTCCACTCAGTTGTCCGAGCCGCTTTAGAGGTGCATTACATACTCGTGACGACATTTGTGCATCGGATTTACTCTACATAACACTCACTACCCACTCTAGCCCCGTTTCTCTCTCTCTCTCTCTCTCTCTCTCTCTCTCTCTCTCTCTGTGTGTGTGTGTGTGTGTGTGTGTGTGTGTGTGTGTGTGTGTGTGTGTTTTCTAGAGAAAAAAGTTAATGGCATTTATTTCACACCTTGCACTGTAAACAAGTGTTTAGTTCTATATCGATGTTTTCACACTTCATTGGCTAGGACCGACGAAAAAGGCGATGAAATGTCAAAATTAAAATTGCAGCATCACGAAGACGGCGTACACCAAACGTCAAGTGGGTATGAAGTTTACTACAGGCATGGATATGCGAATGACAGCATTTCAGTGTAACCGCACAATGCAGTTAGCAATAAAGCCATCTGCGTTCTATACATAAGAATGATTGGGCTGAAAGCAATGCAAAATAAACGGGATGGAGGAAGGAGATAGGAAGAAAACACCAGCCACATTGGGACAATGCAACGGCGGGAGTTGAAAATATATGCCAGACCAGGACTTGAAAATATATGCCAGACCAGGACTTGAACTCCAATGCTCCGCTTCTCTAGAACAGTTGTCTTAACCCCGTCAGCCCTCTGGGGGGCTCACCACTCTTCAGTGAATTCATGCTTGGCTACCATCCGACACTATTCGCAACACCTCTTCCTCCTCCGTGCGGCATGTCTATCATCCTGCCATTTTTCTCTCCTCCATTGGGGAACGTGTCATGCGTATTTTTTGGAATGCACTTTGAAGTTTCGGTAAGTCGGCATTGGAGTAGTCTCTCGTCTGATTTTTCCCTCTTTCTTCGTTCTCCATTTCCTCCCCTTCCTCCGCTTCGGCGTTTGAGGTCTCTTTGTTTCTTCTTCCTCCCTGTACGCTGGTAAAGGTCAACAGGTAAGGTTCGCACGTACCCCCGGGTACAGGCCAGACCCTGGGAGTGGTGATTGTCTGAGGTGTCAACTTCCCAATTGCTAATTGGTCCCTCTGTCTGTTGTTCTGAACGTATGACCTGAGGTGTGAACAATCACCTAATGCAGGTGATGAAGCCACTAGTCGGAAAGAGCGCGCCATCGAAGATGCTGGCAATCATGGAGGATTTTCTTCCAATGAGCCAGTCATCATCATCATTTCGGACTACATCTACTAAGGATTTATTGTTCATAAAAGAATTGCTGCAAGTGCAGGTCCAGTGAAATCCTGCTCTCACTTATGTAATGGAACATGGTTTCTGGAGACCAGTTGCGATTGTCAGGCCCTACAACTGCTTACAGCTTAACTCCTCCACCGCTGTCCTGTTCGTGTCGAGGCCTAACGTACGCTGAATTCTTCATGTGGTGTTATTTACACTCAGATGCTTGATGGTTTAACCGAGAGGGAAATTATGCAAACTTAGTACCTTCATGCACTCTTTTTTTCTGACATTTGATAGAGTAGTGCATCCATCGAAGATTTAGGGAGACTATGAAGTCATCACAGTCCGATTGTACATTCCAAACCCGATATGTTGGTACCAGTACCAGCGTTACAACCACACTCGCGTGTCCTGTCAAAACACGGCCAAATATGTTACTTCCGGTTATAGATGCTCATAAGGCCGATTGCCCCCCTCCTCCCCCATCCTCCTCCTTTCCCCCTACCCACTACTATGTCAATGTAGTAGCAGTCATGCCGCCGCTACTCGTGAGTGTCCCATGTGCGCATCTTGATGAGTGGGCCATCCAGGAGTTCCAGGGAGGAAAAAGTATACTACACTGTTGAGCGAAAGTTGTTGGCTAGTCGAAAACCCTGCATTTTATTATCCAGCACTTAGAGTACCACTCTTGCTGTGCCTCATTCCACGAAGGACGTGGTCACGCAGACTTCAGACCTCCAATTCAATAGCGCATTTGTGAAATCGCCCAGTATCACGTTAGCATCTCCGTCCCCCCCTCCTACAGCTACACAACGCGCCACCAGATCTTCGCCCCAGGCGGCGAAATCACCTGCTACACAATCTGCACACCAGTAAGGATAAAAGGAACACTCCCACGAAGATCTTTCTATATCCTTTCAGCCAACAAAAGTCTGAGTCTTCGTCTGCCAACCATAAAGGCTCTAAGAAATCGAACAAAAGCAGTCAGTCTTCTCCTGACTCAGAGACCCTCTTTAACGGTGTCATTGCATGATACCCTCACCCGGCTGACCTCCTTTTTACCGGTGCGCTCTGCCTACCATATTTCTGCCCTGGAGTCTGCAGGGTGACCTAGGGAGAATGCCAACGCCTCTGTATATTTCATAAGAACAGGATCCTCCTGCCTTTGCGACCTGTATCAGTGCGTCTTTGAAGGCTGGCACTCGGCAGCCATCGAGGATACTGGCCTTAGTTTGTTCCCTCCTCCTCCCCCCCCCCCCCCCACCATTCGCCATTACGACTCTCCTCCAATGGAACGTTTGCGCCATTAGGTGTAACTAGGAGTAATCACGGCTGCTCTTGGATTAGCGGCCTCCAGAAAACTAAATTTACCTCTCCCGTTTCCTTCCAGTCCGCTTTGACCCTTCCCATAAGGACAGCCTTCCATCTCATGGAGGAGTCATATTGCTCATTCAGGAAGAAATCCATAAACAAACTATCTCGTTGAACAACCAACTGCAACAGCTTGCAGTCTGCATTTTCCTTCCTCGTTTCACTTTTTTTTTCTTTGTAATGTCTACATCCCTCCGTCATTAACTGTCACTGGGACTAACTCCAGCTTATTGGTCTGCTACCTCCCCCATATTTGCTGCTCGGCGGCTTAACACCCACCGTCCCCATTTGGTGCTCTTAGAGTACCTGTCTGAGAGATTCCCTCTTGGCTGACCTTCACATTCAACACAACTTCATCTGTGTTAACACTGAAGCATCCATTGCACAAACACGTACTCGTATTCCCATTTGGACATCTCGTTCTGCACTGTCAAGCTTTCCTCTCATCTCGAGTGGTCTGATCCCTCTGTCATGTAATCGAGCGACGATTTCCTGTGTGATATCCATTTGCTGACTCCTACCCCACCTGCGTGTAAACCAAACTGGCAGCTTTCTAAGGCAGACTGAAGACTTTACTCCTCCCTGGTGACGTTCGACGAACAGCGTTTCCTCCAGTTGTGATGACCAGGTAGAGTACCTTACGAACTTTACCCTTATCGCCACAGAATGATCCATATCTTGCACTAATACTTTACTGCGCCACGTCCCAGTCCCTTTGTCGACTGGGACGTGCAATGATGTGATTTGTATTTGGAGAGCTCCACTTTTTTAACCATCATCCTTCAGTGACGAATTGTATTTGTTATAAACAGTTGCGTGCTCAGTGTCGTCGCATTCTTTGGTATAGCAAAGAAGCTAGCTGGATTTCCTTTACTATTTCTCTTAACAATTTCATTCCACCTTCCATTGTGTGGAGCAATCTCCTTTGGGACTGAGGTTCATTCCCCGATTTCTGGCGTGACCGTAGCAGATGATGCCATTGTGGACGCTGTTGCTACCTTAAACACCTTGGGCAGCTATTTTGCGGAGATTTCGAGCTCCACTCACTATCACCCGATCTTCCTCCCTCGGAAACGAGTGGAGGCGACTAGGGTGATACCTTCTTCTTTCGGAATTGTGAATGCTTCAATGCTGTCTTTACTGTGAAAGAGCTTGACCATACTCTCACCTCATCCTGACCTTTCGCTCTGGGGCCGGATGACGTTCACATTCAGATGTTGCAGCACCTTACGGGCAGGTACTTTCTCCTTTGTACGTACAATCGCATTTGGGAAGACAGCACGTTACGCAGATGCTGGCGTGAAGGCACTGTCATACCCGTACCTAAGCCCGCTGAGGATGAACACCTTCCTTCTAGCTACCGCCCCATTTCTCTCACCAGCTGTGTTTACAAGGTGATGGAACGTATGATTCACTTCAGGCTGGTATGACGGCTTGAGTCTTTCAGCCTACTAACCACTGCACAGTGAGAGTTTCGTGCACGCTGTCATGCAGTTAACCATCTCGTCTTTTGTTCAACCCCTGTAATGAACGGTTTCCTGCGAAAAACTAGCTGTGACCGTATTTTTTGATTTGGAGAAAGCCTATGACATCTGCTGAAGGAATGGTATCCTCCGTACTCTCTACACGTGAGACTTCAAAGATTTCCTGTCCCGTTTCCTTCAGGAATTTTTAAGAGACAGAATTTTCAAGGTAAATGTGGTTCAGCCTTGTCAGACACCTTTATCCAGGAGAACGGGGTGTCTCAAGGCTTCGTCCTGAGTGTCGTCATCTTGCTATAGCCGTTAACCCTAATGTGGACTGTCTCCGCGAGGTATCTTTGGCTCCCTTTTCGTTGTCGACTTCATGATCTGTTGGAGTTCTCCATGGACTCCATTAGCGGCGTCTTCAGTGGGTTCTCGATCGTCTTCACTCGTGGAGCATAGGCAATGGCTTTGTCACTTCCACTGACAGAAGTTTCTATGAATTTCTGGCGCCAAAGTGGTTTCTTCCACTGTCTTTACATCTTGGGCGTGTTGCTATTTCGTTCGCTGAAATGACAAAGTTCCTGAGGCTCATACTTCATAGTAAGCTTTCTTGGTCCTCCCATGTGTCTTACCTGGCCGCATGCTGTACCCAGTCCCTCAATTTCCTACGTGTCCTAAGCAGTACTTCCTGGGGAGCGTATCGGACCACCCTCTTCAGTTTGTACCAATCGCCTGGCCGTTCGAAACTACACTTGTCGTGTTTCGTTTATTCATCTGCATGTACGTCCATCTTCTCCTGGCTTCACACAATCCACCATCGTGGAACATATTTGGCCTCAGCCGCGTTTTACACCAGCCTGGTTGAGAGTCTCTAAGTAGAAGAAGCTGCCGAACTACCACTGTCATACTGGCTTGATGTCTTCCTCAGGTGATACGCTTGCCTTTTGTCTTCCATACCATGCACCTAGCCTATGCCTCCTCTTTCGATGACTCTCTTGATCTCCTGAATGGGGCACGCCCTTATTCTCTGTTACCTCCCGGAATTGGCTTTAGACTATTGCTCCGGCAGCTTAACTTCACGCTACCTGCCATGTTCCCGATGGTTGTGAACCCTTCACCACCTTGGCTTTGTGCGGCAGCCCGTCTTCATCTTGGACTCCATTTGCTTACCAAGGACACTACACCAGATTCGATCTATCACTGTAAGTTTCTCGGCCTTCGCATGCAACTTCTCGAGAGCGCCTTCATGGACGCTGATGGCTTTAAGACTGACCGTGGTATCGGGTGTGCCTTTGCCATTGGCACCGACCGTTTTTAGTATCAGCTTCCAGAACACTGCTCGATTTTTATAGTAAGGGTCATTGCCCGGTATCACGTCACCCACTACATCCGGCGACATAGGCTTTTGTGTCACATGCTCAGAGTATCATAGTGCCCTTCAGAGCCTGTGTGTGCTGTACACAGTCCATCCCTTAGTGCAACGGGCCCAGGAAAGCCGCCTCTCGCTCGCTGTTGAGGGAGCCACTGTGGTATTCATGTGGATTCGTGGTCACGTCGGTCTGATGGGAAATGAGGCTGCTGACGCTGTTGGCGAGGCTGCAGTCCTACCTTGGCCTACTAGCTTTTTGATTCAGATGATCTCGGTGTTGCCGTCTGTCGGCAGATGATGTGACTTTGGCATCACCACTGGTCTTCCCTCCACGGGGATTAAACCTCTCGCAATGGCTTAGCCAGTCTACTCTTGGCCCTCTCGTGGCAAGGAGATCATTTTAGCTAAGTCGCGCATTGGGCACTGTCATTTTAGCTTTCACCATTTGTTACGTGACGATCCCGTACCACTTGGTGCTCTTTGTCATCAACCTTTGACCGTTCGCCATTTCCTGACCCAATATCCTTTTTTAACCGCTTAAGTTGCAGTATATGTTTGCCGTCTGAGTTGCCGACCGTTTTAGCGAACAACTCGCGGGCTGCCGATTGCGTTTTACTTTTTACCCGAACTAGCAATAAGGCGAAGGACATTTAGTCTTTGATTCCCAAACCTACACTGTCCCTAAGACGTATTTTGTGGGCCTTTATCCAAGAGGAGGTCCTTGTTTTTAGCTCTGTTTACTTCCGTCGATTGGCCTTAATTTATAGTCGCATTTTACTTATTAATGTTCTAAGGTTGTAGTATGTGCGTTTGATCTCCGTTGTTTTTTTTTTTCGCCCTAAAACAATTGCCCCCTCAAAAAAAAAAAAAAAAAAAAAAAAAACCGCATCGGCCATCTGGACACGCTTTCCATCGGAACCATATTCCCGATCTCTCGCTCGCTGCATCGCAACGATCCCCGCCCATTAACATCCTACTCGCAGATTTCTGATTCCCATAAGAGTTCCGACGTTGATTGTGCATCCACACTGAAACTTTTGCATCTAACAGCCGTCGCGCCCGTGAAATTATGGATATGAGTGGTGTCTGTTCTGTAGGACTTCGTTCGCACAAACGCCCGAACTCGTACGGTAATCAGAAATCTACGAGTAGGTGCTAATGGACGGGGGTCGTTCAGGCGATCGAGCGGGAAGTTGGGAATTTGGATTTGACTGAAAGTGTGTCCAGGTGGCCGAGGCCGCTAAGGCAACCGTTCCAGAGAAGCAGAGCATCCGAGTTGGAGTCCTGGTCTGGCACAAATTTTCAATTCAAGCTGTCGCATTGCCGCAGGGCCCTGTGCGGCTGGAAATCATTATTTTCTTCTTATCTCTTTACCATCTTATTCCCTTTCCATTCTTGTTACCCCAGTTATTGCTGTATAACTTCTGCTGCTTCACCCCGAGTGGTGTTTGTCCAACAGAACAGACCCACTAATATCTATAATACAATCTATATACACTCCTGGAAATGGAAAAAAGAACACATTGACACCGGTGTATCAGACCCACCATACTTGCTCCGGACACTGCGAGAGGGCTGTACAAGCAATGATCACACGCACGGCACAGCGGACACACCAGGAACCGCGGTGTTGGCCGTCGAATGGCGCTAGCTGCGCAGCATTTGTGCACCGCCGCCGTCAGTGTCAGCCAGTTTGCCGTGGCATACGGAGCTCCATCGCAGTCTTTAACACTGGTAGCATGCCGCGACAGCGTGGACGTGAACCGTATGTGCAGTTGACGGACTTTGAGCGAGGGCGTATAGTGGGCATGCGGGAGGCCGGGTGGACGTACCGCCGAATTGCTCAACACGTGGGGCGTGAGGTCTCCACAGTACATCGATGTTGTCGCCAGTGGTCGGCGGAAGGTGCACGTGCCCGTCGACCTGGGACCGGACTGCAGCGACGCACGGATGCACGCCAAGACCGTAGGATCCTACGCAATGCCGAAGGGGACCGCACCGCCACTTCCCAGCAAATTAGGGACACTGTTGCTCCTGGGGTATCGGCGAGGACCATTCGCAACCGTCTCCATGAAGCTGGGCTACGGTCCCGCACACCGTTAGGCCGTCTTCCGCTCACGCCCCAACATCGTGCAGCCCGCCTCCAGTGGTGTCGCGACAGGCGTGAATGGAGGGACGAATGGAGACGTGTCGTCTTCAGCGATGAGAGTCGCTTCTGCCTTGGTGCCAATGATGGTCGTATGCGTGTTTGGCGCCGTGCAGGTGAGCGCCACAATCAGGACTGCATACGACCGAGGCACACAGGGCCAACACCCGGCATCATGGTGTGGGGAGCGATCTCCTACACTGGCCGTACACCACTGGTGATCGTCGAGGGGACACTGAATAGTGCACGGTACATCCAAACCGTCATCGAACCCATCGTTCTACGATTCCTAGACCGGCAAGGGAACTTGCTGTTCCAACAGGACAATGCACGTCCGCATGTATCCCGTGCCACCCAACGTGCTCTAGAAGGTGTACGTCAACTACCTTGGCCAGCAAGATCTCCGGATCTGTCCCCCATTGAGCATGTTTGGGACTGGATGAAGCGTCGTCTCACGCGGTCTGCACGTCCAGCACGAACGCTGGTCCAACTGAGGCGCCAGGTGGAAATGGCGTGGCAAGCCGTTCCCCAGGACTACATCCAGCACCTCTACGATCGTCTCCATGGGAGAATAGCAGCCTGCATTGCTGCGAAAGGTGGATATACATTGTACTAGTGCCAACATTGTGCATGCTCTGTTGCCTGTGTCTATGTGCCTGTGGTTCTGTCAGTGTGATCATGTGATGTATCTGACCCCAGGAATGTGTCAATAAAGTTTCCCCTTCCTGGGACAATGAATTCACGGTGTTCTTATTTCAATTTCCGGGAGTGTATAAGGAAAGATTGCACAGCGGGGCCTCATTCAGAAATTCCGCTTAGACGTTGGTTGTTGGCGGGAAAATTGTGGTCGACCTGTAAATAATGTAAGAAGATGCGGCGGGATCGTGGCCAATCGAAAGTCCAGTTTATCGTTCCATGATTCTGATGCGTCGATTGGAATCCCACGACTGTCATGCGAATATACTCAATAGGTTCGTGTGCGCCATTATCAACGCCATGCAGGATCTTAACGGACCCATGCGACTAGTGCCCGAGAGTACAGCGTAATGATTCGCCCACCCTTGTAGGATCGTACAGCCATAATACATACTGTGAGATGCTGTGCTTGATTGCAGCATAGCAGATATACGTACGGACAGTGCGGCGACATCTGAAGTACCACGGGCCGTCAACACGGCGACCAGTGGTGGAGCTTTCCCTGATGCGGCACCAGAGGTGCTCGCTGACTGGCGTGCCCGACAACATTAGGTATAAGAGCGGACACGCGACGTCTTCGCAGCCAAGTCCCAATCCTGCGTACGCCATAACATTGGACGTATCAGTGTGTGGGGGCCCAGAGGCGAACGAAAGTTGCCAGATTGCATTCGTCATCGTGATTTGGGTCCAGCACCTGGTATCATACAGTACTGGCCATTAAAATTGCTACACCACGAAGATGACGTGCTACGGACGCAAAATTTAACCGACAGGAAGAAGATGCTGTGATATGCAAATGATTAGCGTTTCAGAGCATTCACAAGGTTGGCGCCGATGGCGACACCTTCAACATGCTGACACGAGGAAAGTTTCCAACCTATCTCTCATACATAAACAGCAGTTGACCGGCGTTGCCTGGTGAAACGTTGTTGTGATGCCTCGCGTAAGGAGGAGAAATGCGTACCATCACGTTTCCGACTTTCATAAAGGTCGTATTGTAGCCTATCGCGATTGCGGTTTATCGTATTGCGACATTGCTGCTCGCGTTGGTTGAGATCCAATGACTGTTAGCAGAATATGGAATCGATGGGTTCAGGTGGGTAGTAAGGAACGCCGTGCTGGACCCCAACGGCCTCGAATCGCTAGCAGTATAGATGACAGGCATCTTATCCGCATGGCTGTAACGGATCGTGCAGCCACGTCTCGATCTCTGAGTCGACGTTTACAAGACAACAACCAACTGCATGAACAGCATGACGACGTTTGCAGCAGCATTGACTGTCAGCTCGGAGACCATGGCTGCGGTTACCCTTGACGCTGCACCACAGACAGGAGCGCCTGCGACGGTGTACTCAACGACAAACCTGGGTGCACGAATGGGAAAACGTCATTTTTTCGGATGAATCCAGGTTCTGTTTACAGCATCATGATGGTCACATCCGTGTTTGGCGACATCGCGGTGAACGCACATTGGAAGCCTGTATTCGTCATCGCCATACTGGCGTATGACCCGACTTGATGGTATGGGGTGCCATTGGTTACACGTCTCGGTCACCTCTTGTTCGCATTGACGGCACTTTGAATAGTGGACGTTACATTTCAGATGTGTTACGACCCGTGGCACTACCCTTCATTCGGTCCCTGCGAAATCCTACATTTCAGCAGGATAATGCACGACCGCATGTTGCAGGCCCTGTACGGGGCTTTCTGGATACAGAAAATGTTCGACTGCTGCCCTGGCCAGGACATTCTCCAGATCTCTCACCAGTTGAAAACGTCTGGTCAATGGTGGCCGAGCAACTGGCTCGTCAGAATACGCCAGTCACTACTCTTGATGAACTGTTCTATCGTGTTGAAGCTCCATGGGCAGCTGTACCTGTACACGCCATCCAAGCTCTGTTTGACTCAATGCCCATGCGTATCAAGTCCGTTATTACGGCCAGAGGTGGTCGTTCTGGGTACTGATTTCTGAGGATCTATGCACCCAAATTGCGTGAAAATGTAATCACATGTAAGTTCTAGTACAATATATTTGTCCAATGAATACCCGTTTATCATTTGCGTTTCTTCTTGATGTAGCAATTTTAATGGCCAGTAGTGTGCTATAGGATGCCATTGCGTATACAACACGAGCACCTGGCGGTGTGTATACAGTTTCTACGTTTGTGATATGCTAAGGCTGTAGTTGCGTCCTGCCTTAGATCTCTGTGAAGCTGCCTTGGAACCAGATGAAGAGGACAACATGTTGCCCATGTTGTCGTGGTCTACCACCAAACATAGGGCGTTAGTGTTGTTCTAGCCCGATCTCGTACCTGCTGAAAACTGGTCACGGTTTACCTGGCAACCGCCTCTGCAATTGATGAACTCCGGCTTGGGGTTGGAGCAGGATGGAATGACGTTTTCGTATCTTTTATCCAATCTGAGTTCGACCCGGATGTCCAGCCGGCTTAGAACCATTGTTACTACTCGAAGTGGCAGATATGAGTACTAAACTTTTCATCCTGTGTCCTGTCAAAAACTTCACAAACTTATTCATGCACTTCATATTTTGACAAACCTAAACCCAACGAAATATTCTTCGAAATATATTGGCTGAATTGCGATTTCTTTTGGCATCAGCTCAGATTTTCACATTTCACCGATACCTAGTATAGCTATAACCGACACAACTTATACTAAAAGAATTCGCAACTCAGCCAATTTACTTCGAAGCATATTTCGACGGCTATAGGATCGTAGAGTAAAATATGTATTACTCGTACAAGGCTTAACCAGGTCATACGACGATAACAACAAGAATAGTCTCGAGTCAGTATAATTTCATTCTTCTACGTGCGGGAGCACGAAGGGATGAACAAATTAGACGGTGATGAAAGGTCTAGCTGACACGTGAATACTTGGGTTGGTCCGGAGAAGTGGGAAATCCGGAGGAGGAGGAGGAGGAGGAGGATGAGGAGGAGGAGGAATAGATAGTGCTTAACGTCCCGTCGACAACGACGTCATTAGAAACGGAGCACAAGCTCGGATTAAGGAACGATGGGGAATGAAACAGGCCGTGCCCTTTCAAAGGAACCATCGCGGCATTTGCCTGTAACTATTTATGGAAATCACGGAAAACCTAAATGAGGATGGCCGGAGACGGGTTTGAACCGTTGTCCTCCCGAGTGCGAGTCCAGTGTGCTAACCACCTCGCTCGGAATGGAAAATCCGGGTGTGAGTCCAGGTCCGACACACATTTTCACTCATCATCGATGGGTATTGCAGCTATACCTAATACAGCTGATGCTAAATTAACTCACAATTCGATGAAGGTATTCCTAAAAATTATTCTTGTTTCTTCCTACTATAATGTATACGCACAATAGATAAATTTCGTTATTTGCTGTGCTTCTTTGTATTGCAGTTTTAGTGGCCAGCTGTGTACCTAATACCAGAGGTTTCGGATATCGAGCGTGGATAAAAGGGTCCAGTGGTATTACTACCTGTTTTACCGATAAGAAGTCTGACAGATGCCCTCTCCCTTCGGAGTGATCCAGAATAACATTTGGAAAAGGGTCTTCATATTTCATAGATTCAACTGGTCTCTCTTGTGCACGGATCATGATGTTTAAGAGGTGAATGTGTAGCTTTATAAGGAATTACGACGCGCGGAGTAGGCCCTGGTGGCCGCTTTTATCCACTCACCGCGGAGTACAATCGCCGTATCTGACCCCGTAGTATCATACTTCGACAATACGGTGAGGTGGACTTCTGGACTGCTCAAAAATATCCTGCATCAGCGCATAGCGCAGAAGGCGTGTAGTTGAAGTGGGCTGTGATCCCATCTCTTAGAGTTCCAACTCTCGCCAACTAAGCGCCGTCGATAGAAGCGCTTGTTTGTTTGTGTGTGTGTGTGTGTGTGTGTGTGTGTGTGTGTGTGTGTGTGTGTGTGTGTGCAGGGTGATTTTTCCACCGTGTAAAAACTCTAGGGATTTTCGATAAGAGGATACGGAACAGAAAAGGTCTGACGAACTTACGTCCGGAAATTCATGGTTTCCATGCTAGAGAAAATTTATTTAATCATACATTGCTGCAGAGACTGCGGTCCAATACGCGCTGCACCCTGCAGCCACAGTTACAGTATGTGTTGAAAATGGTTTCCATACGCCTAAACGCACGCGTGTACGCGGCGTAGTATTTATGTTCTGTCTCACACGTTCACAGATTATGCTGGATGCGAACAGTGTCAAAGGCAGCACGAATACGCTGCTCCAGTGTCCCCACATCTGGAATGGTCTCTGCCTACAGGATACTTTGGAGGTGGCCCCATAACCAGACACCGCACGGATTGAGATCCGGTGAACGGGCAGGCCACGCAACTGGACCCACTCGTCCGATCCATCGACCGTGGAAGACACGATTGACATGCGTCCGGACGTTAACGGCGAAGAGAGCTGGAGCACAATCATCTAGCAGCCACAAATACCTTCGAATGATCAATGGCACTTCTTCCAACAGGGGAGGCCACGTCACCCGCAAGAAACGCCGATAGTTTCGGCCTGTTAGGCAACGTGGAAGGAAGACTGGTCCCAAAATACGGTCGCCAATTATCCCGGTCCACACATTCCGGCTGCACCGATGCGGATGATTCGCTGTCACCATTCCACGGGTTTTCTGCATACTATCCCACAGATGACTGTTTTGAAAGGTGAAGATACCACTCCGCGTAAAGCTGACCTCACATGTACCTCACATGTGTCTAGGATGGACGACACAAATCCCGGAATCCTGGTGAAGAAACCAGTGCCAAAACTGCTCCCGAGCGTCTGTCGCTAGTAAGCCCTGCACACGCTATAAGTAGTAACAATTGTCATGGGGAATGTTCCTCACGGTCGTCTGTCTTACCCCGTACTAGCGGGCCAATTGCCTGGTACTGACACGGCGGTCGCCTTCCACAGTGTTAATCACATTTTACTCCAAGTCTGGTGTGCGAACATTTCGAGTACCTCTTGTCTAAGACAAACGGCGAAACAGTGTTGCAAACATTGAATGAATGCTGTGGTTGTTGTCGGTGGGGCTAGGTCTCCAAATAAAACCTTGCCGCCCGTTGCCGTTTGCCTTTCCGAAGTAAAGAAGATGTCAGCAAGATCTCGATTGGAATAGGGAATCATTGTGTACAACGTTGTATCACTTCCAACTTGAGTCAGCAGGAGAAGTGAATCGGACACATTATGGCAGGAGAGAGCGCTAGGCCTTGACATACGAGAAACAGTACCACCCTCTAGGAGGAAACCATGCATACTCTAACCGTGGCTGCATGGTACAGCGCGTGTTAGATCAGTCTCTGTAACAAATTATAATTGAATAAATGGTCTCCAGCATGGAAACTCTGCATTTACGGATGTAATTTTATTAGACGTTGTTTGTTTCGTATTCTCTCGTCGATTAATCCCTAGAGTTTGTACACGGTGGAAAAAATCACCCTGTATATATATGTAAGGTGGAACGTAGCCGCATCGCAGTATTTACAGATGGAGTAAAATAAATTTATCTAACGACAAATTACAGTGGCGGGGGAAGTTCTGCCGGCGCGCAATCGATCACGCGTAACAAGGCTCTGCGGGAACCTGCAAAAGACGCGAGCGCTTGGCGCTCGAGAGAGAACTAAAGATTGTCAGACGGCTAACCACTCAAAGTCCGCTCGCAGAAGCGTCAACCACACAATTGTTCCAATCGAAGTATGATTCAGTTTCGCCTCCAGGGCAGATAGCAGAGGTGTGCAAAGCGTAGTCATTATACATTGTTCAGAAACGTAGGGGCACTGCACGTGGCCCAGTGGTTTTGGAAACCGTGTCCACGTCATAGCTTTTCGCTGATGGTACGTAGAGGACTGATAACACCATGTTCACGAAGTGCGGCAGTCCCCGTCTGACACCGTATTCGTGTTTTTGCACTTCATGCCAAATTCGTAATACAAGGCATGTTAAATAAGTAAGGCAACAATTCTTGACCAATTTCGATTCAAAAAAATGCAGAATTTGTTGTGGAACATAGTGGAATATTCCTGCTTCAGCCCCTATAGTTTTATGAAGTTCCCATAAGTGGTGACATTATACGTAGCCTTCAGAACCGAGTCCGTAACAGAGACGCGTTCCAAGCAGGGAGCTGTCACTGAGTTTCTTTCGGGGGGAAAACCAGAGCATCGCATATATTCACAGGCGCTTGCAGCATGTCTACGGAGGACTGGCAATGAACAAAAGCACGGCGAACCGTTGGCGAGGCGTCTGTCATTGCAATAAGATTGTGGAAACCTATCTCCTCCCTCGCGTTCCGGACGCCGCTCACAGCTGTGACTCCTGCAACGAATTCAGCGTGTTCGTCGGCATAAAAATGCGAACGAACTTCTCCTTCTGCTTGACAACGCAAGGCCTCTCACAAGTCTGCGCTGCTGAGAGGAGCACACGAAACGTCATTGAACTGTTCGTCATCCACACCGCAGTCTGAATCTCGCACCTTCGACTGCATCTCTTTGGTCCAATGAAGGATGCTCTCCGCGGGAAGTAGACCGTAGATTCTTGGGAGGTTACTGATGCAGCAAGACGTTGCCTCCTACGTCGACCGGTAGAGTGGTGCCATGCGGGCATACAGGCCCTCTCAGTAAGGTGGCGTAAGGCCGCCTCATCGAATGGACACTATGTTGAAAAATGGGGTTTTGTAGCCAAAAGCGTGGAGAATAATATGATGTATTGAAATTCTGGATAAGACTACCTGCTTTCAGAAAAAAACTTAAATTACTTACTGAACGCCCCCTGTACTATCGCCAGTGAGGTGGTTTGGGACCCACTAAAATGATTTCGAAGGAACAATATCTGAGATGTGGTAAGCTCGCCATAATATCCGGTGTGATTGGTTCTCATACGTTATCTGCGCCACCAGCTTGTCCGCTGATAAAGTTGTTAACAGAAAAGCCGGTAGACATCGTAAGGAAATGGAGAAAGACTTGGAAAAAAATTTCACTTGGCGTTATGAATGTCTGTTATCTGTAAACGCGATGAATGGAAAACCGTACATATAACGAAGGGGAAAAACGGTAGTATTCGATGAAAAGATTACTGGCGAATTCCTATGCGCGGTACCTCTTTTCAGTTTTTATCAGTAATAGCAAGAAGCCATATGAAACAGAACTGCAACGTGAAATCCGTTGTGAAAAAGGCTGGTGAGAGAGTTCGTATTACTCATCACGTAAGCATCACAGCAGACATCGAATAAATTCAGAAGCGATGTATAGCCCATAGGAAAGTTCAGTAAAGATGCTGGGGGAAACTTGCAGGAAGTCGTAGGAGTAAGGCTACGTTATTATTAAGAAATCATGTTACGTAATTTCAGAGAATTTATCGATGAAGATGATGAAAAATCTCCGATGCAACCGTCGTATATCTCCTGTAGAAATCATGAGAGTACGGTAAGGGGGATTAGATGCATGCAGAAATATGTAAAGTCATTTAGGCGACACTCGATATGCGAATGTAACAGGACAGGACAGGAAAAAATCTCTAAAATTGGTACTAAATATCCTCCGCCGTGAACTGTTACGTGGCTTTGCGAATTATAACGCAACTATTATGTGGGTGAAGAATCGGTCGGACGGAGGTGTCACGACGTGCTAATTCTAGTTAGTACAATTGCTGAATTTAATTACATTTTTCGCGTGTACCTTGACGTTGCTTTTTCTATTTCGTTTCTGTCCACCGTTACCATATGTCGCGTGGCAGCGTTTGTGTGGACTTGGGTCGGCACACACGCACACGCGCGCGCACACAACCTGAAATCGTCGTTCCTTTCGAACAACGAAAGTTTTTGGATTTTGTACTCGGTGTTTGTCTGCCAATTAACCACGAATATTAAAACAAAAGAAATAACAAACGAGGAATCGCTTCATTGGGGCATATGTTGTTCTGGCAGAAGAGCAGAATGTGGTCTTCAAATAGATATTTATCTTCATGGTAATTTGCCGAGAGCGTGACTGACCGTTAATTGACACTGTTTCTCGCCTTATGCTTCTAATTAAATCCACCGTAACTAATGTTCTTCCTTTTTTATTCACCTTCTCTTCTTTGATTGCCTGGTAGCCGAGTGAACAAGAGATCGATCGTTATTGAACGTAGTAGCAACACACAGCTTGTATCATGGCTGTAAACTACTTTTAGCAACACATAGCGACAAAGTGATTAAAATATTCTTTATAAAGTAATTTTCTCCGCACAGTAGTACCCTCAACTGTTTAGGAAGTGTCAGAAATGTCAAGGAATTTGAGAATGATGGCTGCAGCATACATTTCGACATGTGGTCCTTTTTGTGTATTTGGCCGTTGGATCGCTTGCAACAGACAATGTCAGTATTGATATAGTGACAAAATTAACATAGCACATACTTATTGTTTCAGATGAATTTGCTGTATGGAAGTTAAAGAAAGAAAAAACAATCTTGCATGTGGAGGATTTCTATTAGTAATTTAGTTACAAAGTTGTTGATAGAAAATAAAGGTGAGTGAATGCTATGAAGCCCTTTTCAACTATACAGACTCCAATTCAAATTTTAGAACTAACTGCCCACTTGCGGAGTGACAACTTTAGAAAAACTTTTGATTCAGTGCGTTTATTGTCTCACATGTAGCGGACGGAACGGATACACACATTACAAGACACGATGACAAATATGTGCTCTAAGTTGTAAATACGCCAGGCTTACTACACACATTGTCAGGTAGGCATTGGGGCTCTATGTAGATGCAGGTAGTCATTGCAATATCTAAAAGAATAACTGGTTGACCGGCTGAGAAGTAATTCGCAGCGAACGTGATTAAAAATACACTGATACCCTGTTTGCGATCTTTTTCATGATTCCCTCATGTGAAGTAGTTCAACATTTCTTCATTCCATGCAACACCTGGCCGAAAATGACTTAAAAGTTCGTGTCACAATCCATCGGTAATGCTAGAATTCAATATGGTGTTGGCCCACCCTCACAGGCATACGTTCAATCGGGTGCTGGAAGGTTTCTTGGGGAATGGCAGCCCATTCTTCACGGAGTGCTGCACTGAGGAGAGGTATAGATGTCGGTCGGAGGCCTGGCACGAAGTCGGCGTTCCAAAACATCCCAAAGGTGTTATGCAGGATTCAGGTCAGGACTCTGTGCAGGCAAGTACATTACAGGGATATTAATGTCGTGTAACCACTCCGCCACAGGCAGAACAGGTGATCGATCGTGTTAAAACACGTAATCGCCCACCCCGAATTGCTCTTCAACAGTGGGCAACAATAAGGTCCTTAAAACAAGAATGTAGGCCTGTGCTGTGACAGTACCACGCAAAACAACAAAGGGTGCAAGCTCCCTCCATGAAAACACGACCACACCATAACACCACCGCCTCCGAATTTTATTGTTGGCACTACACATGCTGACAATGACGTTCACTGGACATTCGCCATACCCACACTGTGCCATGGGATCGCCACATTGTGTACCGTGATACGTGACTCCACACAACGTTTTTCAACTGTTCAATCGTCCAATGTTTACGCTTCTTACACGAAGCGAGGCGTCCTTTGGCGTTTACCGGCGTGATGGGTGGCTTATGAGCAGCCGCTCGACCAAGAAATCCAAGTTTTCTCACTTCTCACCTAACTGTCATAGTACTTGCAGTGGGTCCTGATGCAGTTTGGAATTCCTGTGTGATGGGCTGGATAGATGTCTGCCTACTACACATTACGACCCTCTTCAACTGTCGTCGGTCTCTGTCAGTCAACAGACGAGGTCGGCGTGTAGGCTTTTGTGGTGTGTGTGTCCCTTCACGTTTCCACTTCATTATCACCTGGGAAACAGTGGAGCTAGGGGTGTTTAGGAGAGTGGGAATCTCGCGTACGGACGTATGATACAAGTGACACCCAATCACTTGACGACGTTCGAAGTCCGTGAGTTTTGCGGAGCGCCCCATTCTGCTCTCTCACGATGTCTAATGACTACTGAGGTCGTTGATAAGGAGTACCTGGCAGTAGGTGGCAGCACAATGCACCTAATATGAGAAACATATGTTTTTGGAGGTGTCCTGATACTTTTGATCATAGTGTATCAGGCAGGTGTATGTCTTTTATCCTTGTTGTCGACAGCTTTTATTACAAATCAATCCCAACACCTGGAGTCTTGTCAGCTAAGAGTACCTCTACGTCGTGTGCGTCTCGGTAGTTGGTGAGTGTGGAGCTAGGTGTACACTTGAACGTTTTTCACTCTGAGAGGTTGTACAGGTAATACGTGTCGCGTAGAGCCGAGATTCACCTCGCTGGCAGCGTCTGAGAGTGGAGCGAGATCTCGGGTACTATAGTCCCGCTTGATGAGAGCGTGTATCTTGCAAATTCCTCCCTCTCACTTGTGTGTAATTTATCGCTTACCACCACCATCAACTATGACAACTCACAACAAACGGAATAAATATTCACTAAATAATTCGTTAATATCTCGTTTAATGCGACATTCACATCAGAGCACTCGGAACAATGTTGAACGTTCATTGATTGTCAGAGAATGCGTAACATGGATGCGCAGAACAAATCTAAACTCGACCGCCGTCGTTCGTGACTCCCAACTGTAGTGCTGTCCGACTTTAGACCTCTCGTGCAGACGTAACCTTCCATCTCTCGAGAGCTGCTCGTCGTAGCTGTAATTGTAAGATAAGAAAAACTGTACCGGTATTGTTGGGAGACCTGAGAGTGAGTGCGTCCCAGCTGTTTCCCGTATTTCAGTTTGTGCACTACCACATCTTGGTAGTATATTATGAATTACCTCGAAGAAAACGGTATATTGACACAGACAACCCGGAATTAGAAAACATAGTTCTTGTGGAACGCAACTAGCTCTTTACTCGCATGAAGTGTTGAGTGCTATTGACAAGGGATTTCAAATTGATTCCGTATTTCTGGATTCCCGGAAAGCTTTTGACACTGTACCACACAAGCGGCTTGTAGTGAAACTGCGTGCTCATAGAATATCGTCTCAGTTATGTGACTGGATTTGTGATTTCCTGTCAGTTCGTAGTAATTGACGGAAAGTCATCGAGCAAAACAGAAGTGATTTCTGGCTTCCTCAAGGTAGTGTTATACGCCCTTTGCTGTTTCTTATCTATATAAACGATTTGGGAGACAATCTGAGCAGCCTTCTTAGGTTGTTTGCAGATGACGCAGTCTTTATCGACTAGTAAAGTCATCAGAAGACCAAAACAAATTCCAAAACGATTTGGAAAATATATCCGTATGGTACGAAAATTGACGGATTACATCGAAAAAGTTCAAAGTAGAGCAGCGCGTTTTGTATTATCGCGAAATAGGGGAAAGAGTGTCACAGAAATGATACAGGATTTGGGAGTTTTTCGTTGCGACGGAATCTTCTCACGAAATTCCGACCACCAGCTTTCGCTTCCGAATTCGAAAATATTTTGTTGACGCCGACCTACATAAGGAGAAACGATCACCGTGATAAAAATCAGGGAAATCAGGGCTCGTACGGAAAGGTATAGGTGTTCGTTCTTTCCGCTCGCTATGCGAAATTGGAGTAACAGAATTGTGAAAATGGTTCGATGAACCCTCTGCCAGACACTTATATGTGATGTGCAGGATATCGATATAGATGTATTTTGCCGTACCCATGCACACATTAAATAAAGCTGCACACGAAACTGCCATAATGTGTGACCGTGGCTAATTCTGAGCGAAGAAATAGCCCGTTTTACCTACTAACGAGCAGCTCGAGCAGTTGGCCTATTTCGAAATCCGTAGACTGAAACAGTGCTACGCAGCCAATAACGTTTAACATCGTACATATATTATATAGAATTAACAAAAAGAAAATAAAATAAAAATCGTAAGGGTGTAACGGCATTGTCGGGACAGTTGAGTCGACTGTCGCGATGGATATACACCTTGAGTGAATGTCAACGATGTGTCGACGAAAAAAGTAATGAAGAAAGCTGCCAGAAAGTGCAGTCAGGACGAATTTGTGAATTTAATTATTTTTTACGAGGGAAGGCCAGCGTTATGGAACACACAGTTACTGGCGTACAGGAAATGAGATAAGAAGCAAATTTTAACACCTCCACAGAAGAAATATACCAGAATGTTCACAATTCAAGGAATCTGCCAGAATATTTTTACAACACAGAGGAAAAAAAATGAAGTTGAGGTTGAAAGTAATAGTCTGGAACTCGGAAAATCGCCGATTAAGTTAAAGCAATACAGCTGTGTTTATAATGTTATATGACTGGTATTTATTGATTATATTACTATACAGAGTGGTGAAGAACTGACCAGGAGTTTACGAGGGTTTCCATAAGTCAATACAATTAAAAACTCGCATAAATATATGTCTGGAAATGCTTCATTTATCAGATACTCAGCCTATTTGGATTTTGAACGCCCATGAGTATCCACATGAAAATGATGTAATGATATATCGTCGTAGATGTTACTTCACCAAATATTAAAGAAAATAAACGTAGCAATCGCTAGAAATTTTAGTGTTACAAGCAGTCTTTCTGTAACACTACTGGATTTACGCGTAATTCTATTCAGATTGGCAATTTTTTCCGGGTATTCCATATCTAGCCGAAGCCACTCATTGATTATCAGATTCTGTATGGTTAGCAAAATGGGGGATGTTTCAGATAGGTGCAGGAAGTTTTTGTAAGGGATTAAGAACGGGTGATTAGTGGACCAGTCGAAATGGGATAGGGTGCCCGAATGCTCGTCAAACCAGGAACGGGAAGACGGCTGTCGTCATCTTGGAAGACAGCATGCTCGCCGTAAGGTAGCTCAGCACGTTACCAGTTACCCGTTACTCTTGGACGCGCACGACCACAGAAACTATGTACTTATAAATGGCCAAGACGAATTCAGAAAATATCGTTCTTGTGAAACACAACTAACTGCAACTAGCCCCAAATTTCATGTTACTAATAACTATTTGAACAATCGAAATTCAGTCTATCAAATCGTCGAACATAAATTATTTCCGTAGATACGTACAGTGAGATGACAAAAGACACGGGATACTTCTTAACATCGTGTCGTACCACTTTTTGCCCGGCGTAATGGAGCAACTCGACGTGCCATGGACTCAACAAGTCGTCGTAAGTCCCCCGCAGAAATATTGAGCAATAGTGCGTCTATAACATTCCATAACTGCGAAGCTGTTGCAGGATTTTCTGCGCGAATTGACCTGTCGATTACGTTCCTTGAACGTTCGCCGGGTTTCGTGTCGGGCGATCTCGGTGTCCAAATCATTCGTTCAAACTGTCCAGAAATCTTGTTCAACCAGTCGCGAGTAATTGTGGCCCGGCGACAAGCGCGTTGTTGTCCACAAAAATTCCATCGTTGTTTCGGAACATGAACGGCTGCAAATGGTCCCAGTCCATTCCATGTAAACACGGCCCATACTATTATGGAGCCACCACCAGTTCGTTGACAACTTGGATCCATGCTGCGTGGGGGTGTGCGCCCACTCGAACCCTACCATCAGCTCTTACCAAATGGGGGCTCACCTGACCAAGCCACGGTTTTCCAGTCGTCCAGGGTACAATCGATATGCTCACTAGCCCCTTAAGGCGCTGCAGGCGATGACGTGCTGTTAGCAAAGGCACTGGCCTTGGTCATATGCTGCTATAGCCCAGTAATGCCAAATTTCGCCACACTGTACTAAGAGATATGATCGTTGTACGTCCCACATTGATTTCTGCGATTATTTCAGGCGGTTTGGGGTGTTGGTTGTCTGTTAGCTCTGAGAACTTTACGCAAACGCCGCTGCTCTCGATCGTTAAATGGAGGCCGTCAGCCACTGCGTTTTCCGTGGTGAGAGATAATGTCTGAAATTTGGTAGTCTCAGCACATTTTTGTCTCTGTGGATTTCGGAATAATGAATTCCCTAACAATTTCCAAAGTGGAATGTCTCATGTGCCTAGCTCCAACTACCATTCCGCTTTCAAAGTCTGTTAATTTGGGTCGTGCGACCATAGTCACGTCGGGTTTTCGCACGAATCACCCGAGTACGAACTAATCTCTGCCAACGCAGTGCCCTTTTATACGTTGTGTACGCAATACTGCCGTCATCTGCGTATGTCCATATCGCTATCCTATGACCTTTGTCACCTCAGTGTGTAATATGGGAAAGCAACTAAACTAAGATGACCACCCACAATATGTCGAGAACGGGTAAACTTATCAAGGAGCTGTTTTGTGTTATCTATAGCAGCAATGTGGCGAATATTCTGACATACGCAACGTTTATAGCCGCCGAATTACGATAACGATTTTTAAGGAACTCTTTATTTTATCTGTGGCTTTGGAAAGAGCCTTCGAAAAGGATGTAAACTCATGACATAGGTGGAACCTGATAAAATACTAACCAGGATTACCGTGTCGCAAACCACAGTCCCGCCGTCAGGAAAGGAGATGCCACAGGCGGTTGCCCTACTGTTCCAAACATGTGCAAACACGTAACTCAAATAAAGTTCGTGTTTTTATTGTAACTGTCATATTACCATCATCTAAGTCAATCACTTGATAGCTCTTAGAGTTGGCTTGCAACCTGGGATTGCAGCAGATTTTCCCATTTCTGCCGACCTTGAGCCTCAGTTGCCAGTTCACTCCGGCTGTCTTTCTTACGTCCCTGTCTCATCTGTCCGGTGGTTTTACCCTTGGTGTGTTGTGGCCACGTGGGCTCAAGTCTCGTACTTGTTTGGACTGAAACGTCCCCTTAGAAAAATTTATGAATTACTGTGCTGATAAACCTCTTAGATTATTTGATTTTCAAACAGCTGAGCAAAACTGAACGTACTCAGACATTACTCTCTCTACTTATTCTGATCAACACTAAACTGATACACAATATTTTTAGCGCAACGCAATCTGATTTTCAATAATCCCTACAAGAGAATGGCCCTGACTAAATTAACCTATGTTTCACAAATCACTTACCTCACAAAAATCTTCGTTACTCAAACTACTGCAATACAGCGAGCGCCACTACTGCCAGGTAAATAAAAGATTCAAACTACTGAGGGCACCAACTACTGATAGGCATAGTTAGCAAATGAAAGATTTTGATAGAGAACAAACAGTGTATTTACCTTAGTAGTGTTCAAAAGTCATATATAGCAGTTAATGATATCCATTGTTACAAATGTATTGTTTCTGATGGACACACGTCCAGATCATCCGCTCTCAAAAATCCGCCATCTCACTTCCCCACATCCACCACTGCTGGCGGCTCACCTCCAACTGCGCAACGCTACGCCCTGTTAACAACCAACTGCCCAACGCTACAATAGCCAACAACAATGCAAACCAGCCACAGATTGCACACAGCACAGCCAGTGATTTTCATACAGAGCGCTACGCGGCGTTACCAATAAAAAAAAACCTCTACAGCCTACTTACATAGCCCCCATGCTTCCCACAAAAAATTTTACAAATTGTTTTGGGCAGTGGCCAATACAGATTGAAAAAAATTTTCGTAATTACAATGATACACACTTATTGATACAATGTTGGTCAAAAGCTAAAATTTTCTTACAGTCCGTAAAGACAGTCCTGATCATTCATCACAGTAGTAATTACAGTTTTTTTCACAAAGTCTCATTAGTAAAAGAAAATGCACACGGAAGTAGTGGATTTCCATGCAGTCTTGAAGTAGTGTTGTCCTTCCCAACGGAAAGACAGTGCTGACTCTCGACATGCAGACAGGTAATGGGCCACAACAGAGCAAACCCACCGCAGAGTCAGTCGAAGTTTTGAAGAATGTTGGTACGTAGGTCATCACAGAGCAGACCACTGTAGTGTTGTTACAGATTACGGTATTGGTGGGCCACCAGAGGTGCAGACCCACTGCAGTCCTTGTAGAAATAATGGTATTCTTGGGCCATCAAAGATGCAGACCCACTGTAGTCCTTGTAGAGACGGCCAGCAGCCATCTGTTGCGACTGTGCAGGTGCACAATCACCATCGAAGAGTCTTGTGGAGAACATAGCAAGTCCATAAACCACCACTTGTGCACGCACAGAGTTTTTGGAATTGTCCTTAGAAGTCTTGCAGACAATATCTGCCCAACGCTACAATAGCCAACAACAATGCAAACCAGCCACAGACTGCACACAGCACAGCCAGTGATTTTCATACAGATCGCTACTGGCGTTACCAATAAAAAAACCTAAACAGCCTACTTACAGGACTGTCTGTCATCCTTTCTTCGAGCGGCATGACAGGCGCACTGCCATTTCAAGGTATTCATTCTTTCCATTATGTCGCTGACCTTTGTTGTACGTCTGATATCATTTGCTTTCTTTCCTTTTTTATTTCTTTGTGGAGCCTGACACTGATTTTTCCATTCGTCATTGGGTTACCAGTCAGGTCAAATGTCAAAGCCGCGCTGTTAGTTTTCTTTGATTTTGAAGAATTAGTTCATCATGAATTCGTGCCACGGAGATAAACTGTTAATCGATGGCACTATCGGGACGTGTTGCGACACCTGCGAGAAAATGTTAGAAGTAAACGGCCTGAAATGTGGCAAGACAATTCATGGCTCTTGCATCAAGATAACGCATCCGCACATTGATCCCTGTTGGTGCGTGACTATTGCACAAAAAGCGAAATCACTGTGCTGCCGCACCCTCCGTACTCTTCAGATCTGAGTTGATATAACTCTGTTGAAAAGACGAAGATTTGCAACGATAGACGAGATAAAAGAAAATTCGCAGACTTTGCGCGACCCAGCAAGAGGCGTAACAAGACTGCTACCGGAAGTGGAAACATCGTTGGGAGCTGTGTAGAAACTGTGAACGAGAGTATTCCGAAGGAGACCATGCACAGTAAGTAAAACGTAAACGTAGAAAACATTTTAGGACAAAGTTTCTGAAATTTTTTTTGAGACGCCTCGTATATATAATAAAGATGACTGGAGATCAAATTTGATGGAGATTTTAGCAGAAGTATCGCCTTGAAGGTGCATTTACACCTGTACATTAGGTACATGCGGCCGTTGCGCGAAGCAGCACTACGTGATCAAAAGTATCCGGACACTCCCAAAAACGTATGTTTTTCATATTAGGTGCATTGTGCTGCCACCTGCTGCCAGGTACTACATATCAGCGACCACAGAAGTCATTAGACATGGTGAGAGATCAAAATGGGGCGCTCCGGGGAACTCACGGACTTCGAACGTGGTCAGGTGATTGGGTGTCATACATCCGTACGCGAGATTTCCACTCTCTTAAACATCCCTAGGACCACTGTTCCCCATGTGATAGTGAAGTGGAAACGTGAAGGGACACGTACAGCACAAAAGAGTACAGGCCGACCTAGTCTGTTGAATGACAGACTACCGACAGTTGAAGAGCGTTGTAATGTGTAATAGGCAGACATCTATCCAGCCCATCACACAGGAATTCCAAACTGCATCAGGACCCACTGCAAGTACCGTGACAGTTAGACGAGAGGTGAGAAAACTAGGATTTCATGGTCGAGCGGCTGCTCGTAAACCACGCGTCACGCCAGTAAATGCCAAACGACTGCTCGCTTGGTGTAAGGAGCGTAAACATTGGACGATTGAGCAGTGGAAAAACCTTGTGTGGAGTGACGAATTACGGTACACAATGTGACGGTCCGATGACAGGGTGTGGATATAGCGAATGTCCGGTGAACGTCATCTTACAGCGTGTGTAGTGCCAACGTTAAAATTCGGAGGCGGTGGTGTTATGGTATGGTCGTGTTTTTCATGGAGGGGGCTTGCGCCCTTTGTTCTTTACCATGGCACTATCAAAGCACAAGCCTACATTAATGTTTTAAGCACCTTCTTGCTTCCCGCTGTTGAAGAGAAAGTCGAAGATGGCGATTTCGTCTTTCAACACGATGGAGCACTTGTTCATAATGCACGGCCTGTGGCGGTGTAGTTAATCGACAATAACATCGCTATAATGGACTGGCCTGTACAGAGCCCTGACCTGAATACTACAGAAACACCTTTGGGATGTTTCGGAACGCCGTCTTCGTGCCAGGCCTCACCAACCGATATCGATATCTCTCCTCAGTGCAGCACTCCGTGAAGAATGGGCTGCCATTCCCCAAGAAACCTTACAGTACCTGATCGTACGTATGCCTGCGAGAGTGAAAGCCGTCATCAAGGCTAAGGGTGGGCCAACACCATATTGAATTCTAGCATTACCGATACAAGGCCCCAAGTCATTTTCAGCCTGGTGTCCGGATACTTTTCATCACCAAGAGTATGTCCGTATTTTGCGCGAGTTTATTGGGTAAACCTTTAACACTCCAAACATTTAATAGATGCCTAAACCATCAACACATCAGATGAAAACAAGACATGTAGAAAATTGTAAGTAAACCGTTCATTATGTCAGAAGTAATGCCATAACTGTTAATACATTTAGCCCGCTGAGAGACCTGATGGTCAATACCTTCATGGAAAAATGGTTGCCTTCAGAACCGTGATTGTACCCAGGCGTGCACCTATTCGTCCGAAACAAATCGTCGGCACGAATGTCTTTCTTCAGGACTCAAAAAATTGGGAATTACGTGGGGAGAGATGACTGTACGGAGCATGTATAAGGGCTTCCCACCGTAACTTTCTGCAGCGTAGTCGGAACAGGCACGTCACCTCCGTGGAAGTCACGATTTTATTTAAATGCAAGAACTAGTTGCTTATTAACTTTCAGGAATACGGCGCCACAATTAAAGCGCTGTGGTACGACAACACTGCAAAAAGTGAAGCGTGGCGTCTAGTGTAAACGTACAGCAGTGTTGACGGAAGTCGTCATTCTGTTGAAGGACAACGCCCGCCCAACCAAGGGTGTTTAGACTACGCTGGGAAGCCCTTACACGTCCTGCATACAATCCCAATCTCTCCCCCATGCAATTTCCATGTTTCTGGAGCCCTGAAGAATGACGTTGGTGGCCGTTGATTTGCTTCAGACACGCCTGGGTACAATCATGGTTCTGTGGACAGCTGCAAACATTTTTCCGTGAAGAAATTTGCCGTGTTGTCACACAGTGGGATAAATATTGTATTAACTGCTATAGTGACTACTTTTTTTTAAATTATAGACACTTTACTTGCTTTTTCCGTTTGTCTAATTACTCCCTCTTTTCTTTACAATGTATACGGCATAGTAAAGCTTTACATATCCGTAGTGCTACTGGTAGTCTGTTCCAGACATTCAGAAATAATTCTGTATGTTCGTAAGATGTGCAAAGGCTTCTTGGCATAGTCGAAACATCTTTGTTCACAAGTGGGTGGGCGTTATCTTACAACAGAATGATGACGTCTATCAGCAATGGTGGGCGTTTACACTTGACGGCATGCTTCAATTTTTGCAGCGCCCTCGTACCATTGTGCGTTAATTGTGGTGCCGTGTTCCAGAAAGCAGCACAACGTACATAGTTGTATTCTCACTGCGAGTCTTCCAAGATTTGGCGGAGTTAGATGTGCGGCGTCTTTGCAAGATGCGCAGGCGGATACATTGGCTTGCACCGAATAGAAGCACATACGGCGTACTGTCATAGCGTCCATAGCGCCATCCGTAGGAACACGGCGAGCATCTCGCGGAGGCAGCCGCTGGTGGCGTATTTAAATAACTAGTGTTCTGCTAAGATGTTGGCGGCGTCCCATCTATGGGCGACATAGAAATATTTTAATGCTTCTCCGTATTTGTGGTTTGTTAATTCCGCCGACCACAAAGGCAGAGTGAAACGGAGTTACAGCAAACAGCTCGCACAAAAAGAACAAATTGAAAACACCCCCCCCCCCCCCCCCCCCCCCCCCCTGCGGGACTGGTGGTTCGAATAGGACCAAGGGATTCCTGCCTGTCGTCAGAGGCGACTAAAAGGAGTCTCTCACGTTTTGGCCTTTATGTGGTGGTCCCCTGTAGGGTTTGACCTCCATCTTCAAAATTTTCCCGAAGAGCGAACCTGTTGGAGAAGGGCACCTTACATGGTGCATAGTGCCCATCATGCGCTGAGACCTCTCGCATCCTTCGTCAACGTGGATCTTCACTTCCACTCATTCTCCAGCTGTTGGGCGAGGTCACCCTCCTGGATGCGTTTTCCTCCATCCTCTGTGCGGTATCTCTTTCTGCGCCTCGACGATAGTGGACTTCTTAGCTCGTTTGCGCCTGATATCCAGCACGGTAGCCAGCTCGTTGTGGTGGGGCCGCCATGTATCCTGTTGGTTGTAGCCCCCTGACCACATAAGGATCGCTCTGCTGATGCCTGCAACGTCAACTCCCCACATATGCCATGGAGTAGATGCCCATCTCCCTGGGGCATCGGGACTCTTGGCAATGGCCATCCTGCCAGGTGGCCTTTGCTGCGGCTGGGTGGCGCCCTTGGGGAAGGCCCCTGGTTAGAGTGGGTGGCATTAGGGTGGATGACACGCCATGAAGCGTAGTAAGTCATCTCTCGCTGGTGGTCAAACACCAGCAGTCTCTAAGCGGTCAAGGTCTAACTTCAATGCTAAGAAATACGATCCCAAACCGTCCTGTCCCCCTCCCCCCCCCCCCTCCCCGGCAACACCATGGGAGGAAAGCCAGGCTAAGGATGTCAGCAAAGCTTATTCACCCCAGTACCTCTCAAGTTTGGGGAGGTGGAGGGCTTATCCAAAATGCAGTCAGGATGGGTCTGGATCAGAACAGCATCCTCTGCCCAGTCACAGGCACTTCTCGCCTGTGACAAGCTGGGAGATGTTTTTTTCCATCACGCCTCATATGAGCTTAAATGCGGTCCAGGGTATCATATTTCACAGGGACCTTCTTTTGCAGTCTGACGATGAGCTGTGGGCCAATTTAGAGCGGCGAGGTGTCGATTTCGTCCGGCGCGTCCACCGGGGTCAGGGGGATATATATCCCCCGCCAACAATGCGTGCTTTAAGTGCTGTAAGTTCAGCCATATATCTACCTGCAGAACTTCCAGTGTCACTTGTTGGGATTGTGGACGTCCTTCACATCCCAATACTCCCTGTGCCCCGCCTCCCACCTGTGACAACTGCGGAGAGCACCATTCGCCTGGCTCGCCGTACTGCAGGATTCTCCAGGAAGAAAGAAAAATAATTGAGTACAAGACCCTGGATGTCATTCGCACAGGTACTCATCTGGTGGCAGCAGGTGACCCTGAGGCGTACTGCCTCATTGAGTGTTCAATGCCTTTCCAGTCTCACGATCACGTAATCCTCCAGTGGAATTGCGGCGGTTTTTTCCACCGCCTGACAGAGCTACGGCAACTGTTAAGCTTTACACCTGTTTTCCGCATTGCCCTCCAGCAAACCAAGTTCCCGGCGGTGCGGACCCCTGCCCTCCGCGGCTATAAGGGATATTACAGCAACCGTAGCGACTATGATAGTTTGTCAGATGGAGCTTGCGTCTATGTTTTGAACTCAATATGTAGTGAACCTGTGCCCCTTCAAATCCATCTCTTGAAATGTGGCTGTCAGGATACGGACGAAGCAGGAAATAACTGTCTGCAATGTGTATCTTCCTCCATATGGTGCAGTACACCTGAAGGTATTGGCTGCACTCATTGATCAACTCCCTAAATCTTTGCTACTTTTGCGAGATTTTTTCACGCATAACCCCTTGTGTGGTGGCGCCATGCTTGCTGCACGAGGTAAGAAGGTCGAAAATTTACTGTCACAACTCGTCCTCTGCCTCTTAAATATGGGTGCCCCCACACACATCAGTGAGGCACATGGCACATATCTCGGTTTGCAGTCCTGGCCTTCTCCCATCTATCCACTGGAGTATACATGCCGATCTGTGTGGTAGTGACCACTTCCACATCTTCCTGTCACTCTCCCAGCGTCATGCCCAGGGACGCCTACCCAGATGGTCTTTCAACAAGGCAGACGGGGAAGCCTTCACCTCTGCTGTCACCGCATAATCTCCCCCACATGGTGTCATCGATGTTGTTGAGCAGGTCACTACAACGACTGCTTCTGCGGCGGAAAACGCGATCCCTCTTTCTTTATTGTGCCCCCGGCGAAAGACAGTCCCTCGGTGGTCGCCAGATATCGCTGAGGCAATTAAAGAGTGTCGGCGAACTCTACAGCGACATAAGTGGCACCCTTCCCTAGAGCACCTAATAGCCTTTAAGCGGCTCCGTGCCCGCGTTCAACAGCTAATAAAACGACGGAAACAGAAGTGTTGGGGTAGGTATGTGTCGACCATTGGGTGCCACACCTTCCCAAGTCTGGAGGAAGATCAGACGTCTTTTTGGGGACCAGACCAGACCAGACCAGGACAGGTGTCCCTGGCATTAACATCAATGGCGTGTTATCTACCGACGCAAACGCGATTGCCGAGCACTTTGCTCGAGTCTCTGCATCGGAGAATTACCCCCCAACCTTTCGCACCCTCAAACGGCGGACGGAAAGGAAAGTCCTCTCTTTCACTATACGCCACAGTGAACCCTATAACGCCCCATTTACGAAGTGGGAGCTCCTCAGCGCCTTTGCACTTTGCCCTGACACAGCTCGTGGGCTGGATCGGATCCACAGTCAGATGATTAAACATCTCTCGTCTGACGACAAGCGACATATCCTCGTCATCTTCAACCAGATCTGGTGCGATGGCTTCTTTCCATTGCAGTGACGGGAGAGCACCATCATTCCGATGCTCAAACCTGGTCAAAACCCGTTTGATGTGGGTAGCTATCGGCCTATCAGCCTCACCAGCTTCCTTTGTAAGCTGCTGGAACATATGATGTGTCGGCGGTTGGGTTGGGTCGTCGAGTCATGTGGCCTACTGGTTTCATGCCAGGGCGGCTTCCGCCAGGGACACCCCACCACTGATAATCTTGTGTCCCTCGAGTCTGCCATCCGAACAGCCTTTTCCAATTGCCAAAACCTGGTTGCCATCTGTTTTGATTTACGAAAAGCGTATGGTACGACGTGGCGACGTCGTATAATACTAGTGGGGTCTCAGAGGCCCGCTCCCGATTTTTTTATCCAAAATTCCCTATCGCTTCGTACTTCCCATATCAAAGTTGGTGCCTCCCGTAGTTCCCCGCAATATCCAGGAGAATGGGGTCCCGCAGGGATCCGCATTGAGTGTGTCTCTCTTTTTAGTGGCTATTACCGGTCTAGCAGCAGCTGTAGGGCTGTCTGGAGTCATTCCCGTTATCACCTCTCCTCGAGGTCCATTCACGTACATCTGCATGGTGTACACCTAGGGCGCAGATTCTTCTGGACGTTTCCCGTGGCCCTAAGGACTCCGTTAACCCTGCGGCTCTCCACTATCACTTCCTCTCGATTCTCGACATGTACTGGGGCCAAGAAGTGGTTTACACCGACGGCTCGATGGCTGATCGTCACGTAGGCTTTGCGTATGTTCATGGAGGACATATTGAACAGCACTCCTTGCCAGATGGCTGCAGTGTTTTCACTTCAGAGCTGGCGGCCATACCTAGTGCTCTTGAGCACGTCCGCTCATGCCCTGGCGAGTCATTTCACCTGTGTACTGACTCCTTGAGCAGCCTACAAGCTATCGAGCAGTGCTACCCTCGCCATCCTTTGGTAGCATCCATTTAGGAGTCCATCTATGCCCTGGAACGGTCCCATAGCCAGAGGTGTTTGTGTGGACCCCAGGACACGTCGGAATTCCAGGCAACGAACTTTCCGACAGGCTGGCCAAACAGGCTACGCGGAAATCGCTTGTGGAGATGGGCATATCCGAAACTGACCTGTGTTCTGTCTTACGCCGCAGGGTCTTTCGGCTTTGGGAGACGGAATGGCATAACAGTACGCACAACAAACTGTGTGTCATTAAGGAGACTACGAATGTGTGGAAGTCTTCCATGCGGCCCTCTCGCAGGGAATCAGTTGTCCTCTCCCGTCTCCACATTGGCCATACGTGGCTACCGCATGGTTACCTCCTTCGTCGCGAGGACCCACCTCGGTATTGCTGTGGTTCACAAATGATGGTCGTCCACCTGTTGCTGGACTGACCACTTTTAGCCGTTCTGTGGCGGACTTTTAGCTTTCCCAGCACTCTTACCTTCGGTGTTACGCAACGATGCCTCAGCAGCAGCTTTAGTTTTAAGTTTTATTCGTTAGGTAGGGTTTTATCATTTGATCTAAGTTTTAGCGCATGTCCTTTGTCCCTCTGTGTCCTCTACCCAAGTGCTTTTAGGATGGAGGTTTTAATGTGTTGCAGAGTGGCTGGCTTCCCTTTTTTATTCTCTCGGTCAGCCAGCCATGATAATCTGCTGTCTTGTTTTGATCTCTTCAACATTTTTCTTGCGTCCCTCTGTGGCTTTCTTGTCCGACATTGTCCATTTTAGTGTTTGTTGCCCTTCCATAATTCTTGTGGTCTTCTCTTTTCTTCCAGCTGTGTTTTGTGTGTCTCAATCATTTTACTCCCACCGTTGTGGAATTATTTTAATCAGAACGAGGGACCGATGACCTAGCAGTTTGGTCCCCACCCCCCACCCCCCACCCCCCCCACCACCATCCCTCTCTCTTTCAAATCAAACAACCAACCAACCAAACTGGAAACAACAAAGGCAAGCCTGAACAAAATAAGAAGCCTTCGATCGCGCCTCATGCGAATAGATGTTGAAAACGAATAATTCTATGGCCCGTGATGTGCCAAAGCAGTCTTGGTTCCTTTGAGCCGCTTTCATTCAGAAATAATTTCTGTCGATAAGAACAAATAAAATCTCTCTCTCTCTCTCTCTCTCTCTCTCTCTCTCTCTCTCTCTCCTCCCCCTCCCTCCCACAGAAACGCTGATGTGCTTCGACTGTTGTAGGGTCTATATGAAACGGAAGTGTTACCCTTTCAGCTCTTCCATCTCATGTATAGATACGTATTGTATTCAGAAGTACACACACACATTCGCCTATTCTTGAACTCTTTACTGCAAACCTTTTAATCAGATAAGTGTTTTTAAGAAACCAGCTTAGCTCAGTGTAGATTTCCAGGGATTTCGCCAGAGCGTGAAACACTACTGGAATTGTATGATTTCGATGCAGTAGATGCACTGTCTGATCAATATCATCCGTACGCCCAAATTTAATGCGGAACCGAACAAGAGGTGTCACGGGAGACGGACCAGCTAGCATAAAAGGTGGCGGGAAGTGTAGTAGTGTCAGTGGAGAAGCGGTAGCAGCGTAATAGGTTAGCCAGGTGCCAGCACTGAAGTGCGAAGGAGATGGTGTTACGGTGTGGGGGCGTTCTTCGTGTTTAGATTGTAGCCCCCTTATTCCTACTAAGCAAATATTAAATTAGGAAGGATACGAAAACATTTTACAAGATAGCGTGCTGTGTACAATGGAGGAACTGTTCGGAGGTTATGACTGTATCAGTATGACAAGACACACTGTCACGAAGCAACGTCTGTAAGGTAATACTGAAAAGTAACGTTGGTACAATGGACTGGCCCGCTCCGAGCCCAGACCTCAGCCCAGTGAAACACCTTTGGAATTAATTAGAATGTAGACTTCGCTTCAGCGCCCAGCGTGGAACATCACTACCTTCTCTAGTTCCTGTCATCGAGGAAGAATGGGCTGCACTCCTCTGCATACATCCCGCCACCTCATTGCAAGTGTTCCAGCAGAGTTCCGCCCATCACAAAGGCGAAGGATGGAGACGCCGCATATTAATGTTTACTAGCTGGTGTCCGAATAATTTTCATAAGATACAGGGTGTCCACAATGAGACTCCAACATTTGAACTTATAATATCTGAGAGGAAACACAATTTATTGACGAACAAATACAGGGAAATCATACAGCAGCTCATCAAGTTTTCATACACAGGTGGACGGTTCAGTACACTTCAACATGGGCGCCACGGGTAGCGCGAAGAATATCAAGTCTGTAATCGATTTCGTGCCATGTGTTGCGGAGCATCTGATCTGTGACAGAGTTGATGACCATTCTTAGGCGCTGTTTCAAGTCTTGCAGGTCCTGTACTGGTGTAGCGTACACCCGGTCTTTCACATAACCCCACAATAAAAAATCGAGGGGGATTATTTCGGCGAACGTGGCGGCCAAGGAATTGGACCTCCATGGCCAATCAATCGTTGCTGGAATATGTCATTTAAAAATTTTCTGACGTCAAGGCTCCAATGGGGTGGTACAGCGGCCTGTTGAAACATCACATTTGGCTGCAGGTCTGTTATCTGTGGCACGGCAAATTGTTCCAACATGTCCAGGTAGATGGCTCCATCCACAGTCAGCTCCTGAAAGAAAAACGGCGCAACAATGCGATTTATCATCAAATCACACCACACATTAACTTCCGGACTGTCGCGCATGTGTTCCCTAGGTGCATGTGGATTTTCGGACCTCCAGATGCGCACATTGTGACGATTGACAGCCCCTGACACGTGAAAGGTTGCCTCCTCAGTAAATATCACACCTGATAAAAATGTCTCGTCCGCGGCAATGCGATCTAACGTGACACATGCAAATTCTTCTCGCTTTGGTCGATCATCAGGCTTGATTTCTTGCACAACCTGCACTTTATATGCGTACAAACGTAATCGCCGATGAAGCACTTTGTGCTCTGTTGAACGTTTCATACGAAGTTCTCGTACTGCCTGTCGCACAGACTTCTGTGGACTTTGTTCGAATGACCGCCGCACTTGTTCCACATGATGTTCGCTGATCCCAGGCTCACCACCACCATGCCATTTCGCAACACTCCCAGTAACCAAAAACTGATCACACCACTTCTTTATAGTCTTGAACGACGGGGGCGCTTTGTTGTAAACTCGACGACAGTGTGCTCCCTGCCGTCGTTGGATAAGCAGCTGCAGCAGCAAGTCGTATACTCCTAGCTCACTCATTTGTTACATAGTTTAATTCTTAATTTCTTTGCGTGTTTTTGGTACTTGCATTGTTTAATTCACAAATTTCGGGCGTATTACAGTATTTGAGAGTTGTAGCATCGCGTTTTAGTACCTGAATAGTGTAAAATCGCGTAGCCTCCTTCCGCCGCCGAGCAGTGTGTCAGCAGTGCGCAAGTAGCAGCATTACTGCATTTACTAGGCAATCTTGTATTTTAATAACCGTTTAAATTTTGTGTCGATTTGTTTGCGCTCTCTGTAGATTAGTTCAGACGTTCTTTGCACTACAGTTTTTAGCATGGATAGGGACTGCATCTGCTGTGTTCGGATGCAGGCTGAGTTGGCATCCCTTCGCTCCCAGCTTCAGGCAGTGTTGGCTTCGGTCACACAGCTTGAGGCTGTTGCCAATGGGCATCACTATGGGGTTCCGGATGGGGGTTTGTCGGGGACGGCCAGCTCGTCCCACGCATCCCCCGATCGGACTACGACTACGACTGTGGCTGCCCGGGATACTGCCCGCATTGAGGCTGATCCCTCACCTGTGGTAGAGTGGGAGGTCGTCTCGAGGTGTGGCAGGGGGCGAAAGACATTCCGGAGGGCTGAACGGAAGGCCTCTCCAGTTTGTCTGACAAACCGGTTTCAGGCTCTGTCTCAGGCTGATACTGATCTTCGGCCTGACGTGGCTGCTTGTCCTGTTCCAGAGGTTGCCCCTCAGTCTGCAAGATCCGGGCGGTCGCAGAGGGTGGGCTTACTGCTAGTTGGGAGCTCCAACGTCAGGCGCGTAATGGGGCCCATTAGGGATATGGCAGCAAGAGAGGGGAAGAAAACCAAAGTGCACTCCGTGTGCATACCGGGGGGAGTCATTCCAGATGTGGAAAGGGTCCTTCCGGATGCCATGAAGGGTACAGGGTGCACCCATCTGCAGGTGGTCACTCATGTCGGCACCAGTGATGTGTGTCGCTATGGATCCGAGGAAATCCTCTCTGGCTTCCGGTGGCAATCTGATTTGGTGAAGACTGCCAGTCTCGCTAGCGGGATGAAAGCAGAGCTCACCGTCTGCAGCATCGTCGACAGGACTGATTGCGGACCTTTGGTACAGAGCCGAGTGGAGGGTCTGAATCAGAGGCTGAGACGGTTCTGCGACCGTGTGGGCTGCAGATTCCTCGACTTGCGCCATAGGGTGGTGGGGTTTCGGGTTCCGCTGGATAGGTAAGGAGTCCACTACACGCAACAAGCGGCTACACGGGTAGCAGGGGTTGTGTGGCGTGGGCTGGGCGGTTTTTTAGGTTAGATGGCCTTGGGCAAGCACAGAAAGGGCAGCAGCCTCAACGGGTGCGGGGCAAAGTCAGAACATGCGGGGACCTAGCAGCAATCGTAATTGTAAACGGTCGAAGCTGCTTTGGTAAAGTACCGGAACTTCAAGCGCTGATAGAAAGCACCGAAGCCGAAATCGTTATAGGTACAGAAAGCTGGTTGAAGCCAGAGATAAATTCTGCCGAAATTTTTACAAAGGTACAGACTGTGTTTAGAAAGGATAGATTGCATGCAACCGCTGGTGGAGTGTTCGTCGCTGTTAGTAGTAGTTTATCCTGTAGTGAAGTAGAAGTGGATAGTTCCTGTGAATTATTATGGGTGGAGGTTATACTCAACAACCAAGCTAGGTTAATAATTGGCTCCTTTTACCGACCTCCCGACTCAGCAGCATTAGTGGCAGAACAACGGAGAGAAAATTTGGAATACATTTCACATAAATTTTCTCAGCATGTTATAGTCTTAGGTGGAGATTTCAATTTACCAGATATAGACTGGGACACTCAGATGTTTAGGACGGGTGGTAGCGACAGAGCATCGAGTGACATTATACTGAGTGCACTATCCGAAAATTACCTCGAGCAATTAAACAGAGAACCGACTCGTGGAGATAACATCTTGGACCTACTGATAACAAACAGACCCGAACTTTTCGACTCTGTATGTACAGAACAGGGAATCAGTGATCATAAGGCCGTTGCAGCATCCCTGAATATGGAAGTTAGTAGGAATATAAAAAAAGGGAGGAAGGTTTATCTGTTTAGCAAGAGTAATAGAAGGCAGATTTCAGACTACCTAACAGATCAAAACGAAAATTTTTGTTCCGACACTGACAATGTTGAGTGTTTATGGAAAAAGTTCAAGGCAATCGTAAAATGCGTTTTAGATAGGTACGTGCCGAGTAAAACTGTGAGGGACGGGAAAAACCCACCGTGGTACAACAGCAAAGTTAGGAAATTACTGTGAAAGCAAAGAGCTTCACTGCAAGTTTAAACGCAGCCAAAACCTCTCAGACAAACAGAAGCTAAACGATGTCAAAGTTAGCGTAAGGAGGGCTATGCGTGAAGCGTTCAGTGAATTTGAAAGTAAAATTCTATGTACCGACTTGACAGAAAATCCTAGGATGTTCTGGTCTTACGTTAAAATCAGTAAGTGGCTCGAAACAGCATATCCAGACACTCCGGGATGATGATGGCATTGAAACAGAGGCTGACACGCGTAAAGCTGAAATACTAAACACCTTTTTCCAAAGCTGTTTCACAGAGGAAGACCGCACTGCAGTTCCTTCTCTAAATCCTCGCACAAACGAAAAAATGGCTGACATCGAAATAAGTGTCCAAGGAATAGAAAAGCAACTGGAATCACTCAACAGAGGAAAGTCCACTGGACCTGACGGGATACCAATTCGATTCTACACAGAGTACGCGAAAGAACTTGCCCCCCTTCTAACAGCCGTGTACCGCAAGTGTCTAGAGGAACGGAGGGTTCCAAATGATTGGAAAAGAGCACAGGTAGTCCCAGTCTTCAAGAAGGGTCGTCGAGCAGATGCGCAAAACTATAGACCTATATCTCTGACGTCGATCTGTTGTAGAATTTTAGAACATGTTTTTTGCTCGAGTATCATGTTGTTTTTGGAAACCCAGAATCTACTATGTAGGAATCAGCATGGATTCCGGAAACAGCGATCGTGTGAGACCCAACTCGCTTTATTTGTTCATGAGACCCAGAAAATATTAGATACAGGCTCCCAGGTAGATGCTATTTTTCTTGACTTCCGGAAGGCGTTCGATACAGTTCCGCACTGTCGCCTGATAAAGTAAGAGCCTACGGAATATCAGACCAGCTGTGTGGCTGGATTGAAGAGTTTTTAGCAAACAGAACACACCATGTTGTTATCAATGGAGAGACGTCTACAGACGTTAAAGTAACCTCTGGCGTGCCACAGGGGAGTGTCATGGGACCATTTCTTTTCACAATATATATAAATGACCTAGTAGATAGTGTCGGAAGTTCCATGCGGCTTTTCGCGGATGATACTGTAGTATACTGAGAAGTTGCAGCATTAGAAAATTGTAGTGAAATGCAGGAAGATCTGCAGCGGATAGGCACTTGGTGCAGGGTGTGGCAACTGACCCCTAACATAGACAAATGTAATATATTGCGAATACATAGAAAGAAGGATCCTTTATTGTATGATCATATGATAGCGGAACAAACACTGGTAGCAGTTACTTCTGTAAAATGTCAGGGAGTGTGCGTGCGGAACGATTTGAAGTGGAACGATCATATAAAATTAATTGTTGGTAAGGCGACTACCAGGTTGAGATTCATTGGGAGAGTCCTTAGGAAATGTAGTCCATCAACAAAGGAGGTGGCTTACAAAACACTCGTTCGACCTATACTTGAGTATTGCTCATCAGTGTGGGATCCGTACCAGATCGGGATGACGGAGGAGATAGAGAAGATCCAAAGAAGAGCGGCGCGTTTCGTCACAGGGTTATTTGGTAACCGTGATAGCGTTACGGAGATGTTTAACAAACTCAAGTGGCAGACTCTGCAAGAGAGGCGCTCTGCATCGCGGTGTAGCTTGCTCGCCAGGTTTCGAGAGGGTGCGTTTCTGGATGTGGTATCGAATATATTGCTTCCCCCTACTTACACCTTCCGAGGAGATCACGAATGTAAAATTAGATAGATTAGAGCGCGCACGGAGGCTTTCAGACAGTCGTTCTTCCCGTGAACCATACGCGACTGGAACAGGAAAGGGAGGTAATGACAGTGGCACGTAAAGTGCCCTCCGCCACACACCGTTGGGTGGCTTGCGGTGTATAAATGTAGATGTAGATGTAGACAGTTTCTTTGCACTTCGGTCGCCGATTGTCTCTCTGCATACCACCAGACCACTTGTGCACGCTCCTTCATATCCTCCATTTTGCCAAAACAATTGATTGCAGCTCCACTACGGCCACTTGGCGTATCAAATTTGCACACCACAAACTTGTTGAGTTGCTCTGTCTGCCCCTTCAGGATTCACAGGTCTACCATCTGAGTTGAAAAAGATATAGAATATTAAAATGTTGGAGTATCATTGTACCTTGAGCTGGAACTTTAGACTGGTATAATGGTGTCGCGTGAAAAAAATTCAAAGTGTCGGAGCTAAGCTTATCGTCACTGGTATATCGTCTCAATGTTCTGTATTTTCCTTTACCAGCAGTGGTCCAACACGATGAAATATTACTTCTAAATCACTAACGCAGTTAATGAACAGTATATTCCGTGTCATCTTTGTCTCATCCACGATGCTCTCGCATTTATTATGTATAATGTATTAATTATTCCAGTACTTGCGCTTCTTTCTACGATTTCGGCTTTACCTCCAAAGATACCGGCTGTTGCGACAGTGGTTGCTAGCAAACTGACGTTGTGATCACTAGAATAATGTGCCTGGTAGTATCTAGGCGTGAATGAAATCACGCATGCACACACGTCAAGCGATGCGTGTGCAAACATCCATGCCTCTTCCGGTGCGTGTGGCAAACAGGCGCAAGGCGCAAATGTGTGTAAACGAACCTTCAAGCACAACAAGGGACGGGACGTTTAGCGCAAGGACGAAACGTAAACAGAAGTTACTATGCTGGAGGCATCTTATTGCCCACCTCGCCATTGCAGACGGACAAGGCCGCTGCTGGTCACAAGCCGATTGCCAATAGTTCAACGTACGTAGTTGGCTAGAGGGTAACACGGGGCAGCGGCAGAAACAATCTATGTGAATGTAGGGATGTCAAAGTGATGACTGTTTTCGCCAACGATTTTCCACTCTGCAGTTCCATCTAGTACAAGGAGGTTATTCCCTGATGTCTTAAGACATGTCCTGCCATTCTGCCCCTTTTTCTTGTTTTTCCCACGTGCTCCTTTATTCGTATATTCTGCGATGAATCACCTCACTCCTTATAAGTCCACCCAATTCTCATCATTATTCTGTAGCACTGCATTATAAACGCTTCTATTGTCTTCTGTCCCAGTTTTCACACTGTCCACGATTCACTACCACACAGTGCTGTGATTCAAATATACGTTCTCAGAAATTACTTCCTCATGTTAAGGCCTATGTAAAACTTCTGTTGTTGCTTCCTCCGTCATGGGTTATTTTGCATCCAGTGTAACAGAATTCATTAACTTCCTCTACTTCATGATCGCCAACGTTGATGTTAAACTAATTGCAATTTTTCATTTCTTCTACTTCTCAATAATTTTCTTTTTTCCAATTTCCTCTGCTCATACTCGCCATTAAATTCTGACCTGACTATGACGGCGCAAAATATCCTCGATTCAACGCGGTTTGTATATCGTGAACTATACTGGGCGAGTCGCGTAAGGCGTAGCATCATGTTTATTTCGTGAACGGTTCAAGATACCGAAGGAGGGTTGTCGGCGAATGATAGTACGCGTAGGGCACTTTTTTTTCTTTTTTTTGCGTAGTTAATATTAGTAACTTTTTCGATCGAGATATTGAAGCAAGTATGTTTCTTAACGGAACTGCTTTGTTTAACAGCATTCAAAATCGCTTGTTATCACTGGAGTTGAAAGTTTTTTCATAAATATTCTAGAAGTGCGCTACAATCGAAAAGCATGACGGTCGGAATCGGCGACTGGGGTGTAAAGTTCTTGTGTCAGACTTCGACGTTATATGCAGCAAGAATGTAGGCTTACGCTACTAAGGTAAAACATGTTTCCTTTTGGCCATAGATACGGGGTCAGCAACGACTTCTGTAAATTGAACTGTGTGTTTACTTACAGGATATGAAAGGAGGCTTAAGAAAACTAATTCGAATGTGTGTACGTACTCCTGTAGTTCAAACAGGTTCGAAAGTCTTGATACAGCGACATTCTGGCACTTGAGTCCCAGTTGACGGTGTTTACCGTATATTAACCAGTTCTGAGTGCCCTGCTTTCCAATTTATACACATTTTCCTTATATTTTTACGAAGTGTTAAAACACCAACATTAGTAAGTGCCATAACATTGTACTCCTTTTTTCAAGTGCTTTCAATTGCCAATAAAGTACGTTGTTCCATTTAAGCAAAAACATACGTAGGCCCTACTTCAATATCTTGATTGAGAGGAAGCAAGGTAAGTAGACTTTAAACAAGTAGGTCACTCACTGCTAGTATGCGGCCATTGGCGAACACCCGCTTATATCGTAGGGTAGACAGCAGTGCTTCAGAATTCATTCAGTTCTCCGTTGCGCTAAGCCGGTGGTCCCTGTCTAGGGGTAAACACCAACCAACCCGAGGGTTAAAATGAAATTTTCTGCGTAGTACAAACTAAAAGCGTTTGGTTGTGTTTGCCACAATTATTTTTAAAAGATCATTACTGTTATCACAATTTTGTTAAACTCTAATATTCATTATATAATGTTACCAGTAATTACATTTTCCTCGATTACTAACTTTGTGCAAGACACTGTGCGGTGGAGGTTACAGGTTCTTCACTTGGTCCACCCCCTACACACATACTTTGTGCTTTGTACCATTCATCGATAATTGTAAAAGTGAGACACATACGTAACAAACGTTAAGTGTCTCGTGCAAATGTGTACTCCATGTAGTAGGTAGTTATTGCAGTAGACCAAAAATTTCATCATCAACCACTTAGAAACAGATAAATGAACTAATTAGCAGCATATTATAAAAGTAACTACGTAAGGGCTTTGTAGTGCTGTACATATTATTTATTATTATTATTTATATTATTATTGTGTTCAGACACAAAGCATTAACAGCCTAAAGTCCTCCAATTTGTGCTACTCCAGAAGTAAGGAAGCAAACAGTCAAGTGATTAACAAACAAAGTATGGTGCACGCATTTTAACTTTGTTAGTTTGAAATGGTGGTGCAGGATGCAGGCGAAGTAAGTTCCGCTAGAGAGAGTAGTTCTTTAGGGGAAGCAAGTTTTGTTAAAAGTGTCTACGATCACTACGAATAGTTGGCTTTTTATATGTGCGGAGGAGTTGTACCTTGCTCTCTCAGTGCACCGGGAATTGCTGTGGAATGTGAAAGTAAATTTTTGGCTATGGTAGCAGTGAAAATAAAAACAAGAAACTGAATGGATTTGGGGCACGATTTATTAGGTGCACTGACGTCCAACTCAAATATAAGAAAGGTTCTTAGACATAGACAGTACTAACTGTCTCGTTGACTCGTTAGTTCGTGGCTTAATAAAACATAAAAAATAAATAACATTCGTGTCTCAACATTCATCTTTCATCATTTCAAAAATAAGTGTTCAAACATTTTTTAAATGGTGGTGGAGGTTGGACGGGGAGAGGAGTAGCTAATATCTGATGGTGCTCATGGACAATGGTCTAAGTAAGTTCGTGGAACACGGCACTAAGCAGTAACTCTGATGCTGTTCCTCTGTATGTTTCTCATACTAATCACAGACGACTGTACATTTCAGCTCTGATGCATTTTGAAACAACTATTGTTCTAATTAGTCAAGCTGGAAGCTCTGTACATTAACAGATAGCTCAAATTAGCAGAAAATTGAACATGTAGCTTTAAAGTCTCTCGCAACTGCATATGTCTACCGTTTATAATAATCATCAAATCAGCGTGAGTAACATTGAAGAAATCTTGTGAGTGGGGAGTTAAAAACTTGGTGTATAGTTTGTAGTTTGGCATCAGATATGTTGTGATTATTATTAAATAGCTGCGATGTTGTTTTAAATGATGTTTGCGAAAATATACTACGACTCCACCAGTGTACTGAAACGTTCAGGAGGTGGAGGTGTGAACCTTATTTGGGAATCATAGTAATTCCATCACGATGCGCTGCTTCTTTTGCAGCAGGCTGACAATTTTTTTGTTGATAACGTAGCGAACTTTAAATGTTGTTGCAATTGAAGACAATCCGGCGCCCTTCGCAAACAGTGATGTACGTGTTAAAGAAGTCATGGAACCTATGAACGATACGTGTTAAACTAGAGATTCCCGGAGAATGAGATTATTTTCTTGGAATTGCGGATACGGCCTCAACGTTAAAAACCGGGAGAATATTTGAAGATTTTGGAACTTTGTTCGGTTATGACTGCAGGAAGAAGGATAAGACCTTAAGCATTTTAGAAAGGAATTTTGTGACAACCGTGAACAGTCATTGGTCTCTGAAGCAATATAAGAAATGCGAGGGTGCCTTACATATTGACTACTGGTTGAACCAAAACAGAATAAGGAATTATTTTTCCAGAGTTAAAGGTCTTGCTGCATTTTACAACGTGTAAAGTGAAAAACTTGATGCTGCTTAACCGCTCCCAGGAAATGCGAACGCTTTTCCTTTTTCTGATGGTGCTACCGTTGCTGAGGACAAAAGACAACTCACCTATCTCTACTTCTGCTGTAGTTTCAACGTAGGCTGAAGGCAGAACTTCAAATAACATACTTTCCTATTCTAAGTGAACATATAACCTGCCTTGATGTGAAATGCAATGATAAAATAACCTGCGCCAGCCGGTGTGGCCGAGCGGTTCTAGGCGCTTCAGTCTGGAACCGCGCGACCGCTACAGTCGCAGGTTCGAATCCTGCCTCGGGCATGGATATGTGTGATGTCCTCCTTAGGTTAGTTAGGTTTAAGTAGTTCTAAGTGCTAGGGGACTGATGACCTCAGATGTTAAGTCCCTTAGTGCTCAGAGCCATTTGAACCATTTTTGTTAAAAATAACCTGCACGCCGTTAGGAGCAGTCTTGTTTCATTTCATACTCGTCCTAAACGTGACGCTGCTGTTAGCCATAACTTTATTGTTACTAGTTGTTTCCTGGCATCATTATTTTTATTTATTTGTGAGTAATGAGTGTGAATCCGGAATACATTCAGTATTTCGCAAAACTGCGAAACATAACATCACCTGGTTGCAATGACAGACAGCACAGTTACACCTGCCCTTTTTCATATTACCGGCAATTCATTATTCGCTATAAAAGTGTACAACAGGAATCACAACAATAATAATTGCACACGAAAGCAATGTTCAATACGCAGTCCTGTCTCTCCCGTGAAGTCACAGAAGATATCCCGATCCCTACCTTCCACCCTGAGAAACAGTGATTAAGTCGAGTGAACATGCAACAAATTTACGTGCGTCTCAGCATACTATCTATTTGTGGAAGATTTCATTTCGATATTTTAAACCTTCACGAAATAAGAGGTACTACGCCTTATGCGACTCACCATGTGTATTAAGAAGTGGGAATGACTTTACGTAAGTTTCAGTTGCGTCATCACGATAGCGCATTTTGTGCAATGGCTTAAACCCACCGGGCTTAAACCAGATTTTACACATACTTCAGAACTGTGTTCCTTCGGGATCAGTATTACACCTTCGTGAACAAATTTTTTTTAGGTATTTTGGAAATTTTTGTTCGTAGAGATACTGTAATCCGGATACTAAATAACAGAAAAAGGATAAAAAATCGATACCAAAAGCACATTTATTCTCATGAAAATGAAAAACATAAACTAATGCACACAGATTTTCAACTTAAAGTATAAAGACAGCTTTGATGTATCACAGATCAATGTTTTCTTTCTTTTTTTTATTCTGTGCAGTTTTCTGGGACTTAATGGTTCCGCTAACTATAAATTACGTATAAATGAGCAGATTTACTAAGGAGTTCAGTCATTATTGAGAACAGTATAAAATGTATAAAGGAACAAAATTACAAACTTCAGACGTTATTGGAACGGAGAAGATGGTAATTTCGATCTGCTTTTGTAGAAAGAGGACGCACCGCACGGGCTGTAAACTTTCGGCGCGCCATTTGATAGATCACAGCAATGTATGTATCCACCCTATAGTTCCTGACATTTCTAAGTTGCGACGAAAACTTTTCGCTAGATGGCAGCACGAGACATACAGGACAGTCGTCCCAATGCTCGAAACTGATTATTATTTTAGTGGAACAAGTGTGTCCCATCAGCCACGAAAAGGCTACAAAGCTGCTTTTGGCGCACGACAGGCAGTTTTGTTTTGCGTGGTATGTGGGTCACTGGCGCAGGGGCTCGCGGGCCGATCAATGCGCGCGCCACATTTCGCACTCCCGCACGGCTTGGCGCGTGTGCTCCCCGCCATCGTGGGAACCAACTCACACCACACACCATCGATTCTTCAGCGTCAGATTACGGCGTGCCGGGCTTTATCAAGGCCGTGAGAAGTATTCCTACATTTCCAGGAACCGGTTCTTCACTAAGGGGCAGAAAGGCAGACGACTTGTCGCCTTCCGTGGAAGGCATTCATCGTTACGTGGGAGCAATACATTACGCTGGTTGTTGTTTTGTAACTGACAGTATTGACAAAACTGCAAGCAATGTGCACGAGGCTGGAGAGCTTTAAACCTGTACCATATGAAATAAGCGTGCTGACAAATCCTATGACTTCAAAGGCTGAATAGTGTAAAATGACGTGGAGTTTTATGTCGTTATTATCTGTCTCATGTCAGTGCTTTATGTGGAAATCAATGGTGAGATACTTCCCATAAATTATCAAATTGTCGTATATACACCCTCGCAAGCGTGCACTTGGTAAGTTCTTGAAATCAACTAGGTGCTTTTCACAGAGTTCCATGTCAATCAAATTATATGAGACTGATTTTCTATCTAGAATCCACTTCATAATTCATCATCAACTTTTCTTCAGTTTTTCTTTCGGTTCCACCGCCAATTCCATTCTCTGCACTAAATTAGGTGACCTTAATAAAGTAATAGAATCTGTGAGAGCTCTTTCACGAGCAGCTTATCAGGATCAAGTGAGTCACGTCTTCGTAGATAGTTTAGTTGGAGCGAACTACCCACGACTGTTCGGAGTGAAGCTCGCAAATGCACGAAAGCTAGCACGCCAGCGCAGTCGTTTCCACGCCCCGTGGGAACGGACTTAAAATTATAGGCGACACGTACGTCGTAAGCCTATGCACCTCGATTTTCCAGTAGAACAATGGATAAGTGCACAGTGTCTCCACTATTGCGAAGCAGAACCATAAACACTGTGGGAAATTATATGAATGAGTGATGTCTGTTCTTTAGGACATTTCGGAAAAAAAAGACACCACGTGGAAATCCGGTTTGTGATAAATATTACGTAAATTGAAGGGTGGATGGGGGAGAAAGAAAAGGGAAGGAACTAATGACAGCAGCTGCATATGGACTTTATGAGGAATCACGAGTGAAAATGTGTACCAGACCGCGACTCGAACCCGGGATCTCCAGTGTAGTGAGCAGTTGCGTTAACCACTTCGCCATCCGGACATTGTTTATCGCAAATGAGCGGACTATCTCTGCACGCTCCCGGGTCGACTCACACTCCTATCTAGCGCACACATCTGCAGTCTCCGTCCATGTCTTCATGCTCGCTAATTTTAGATTCCCACTGGAGGTAGAGCGTAAACGTGCATCCACACTCAAGGTTGTGGAAAATGTTAGCTTCGCATGGTATTTGGTCTGAGAAATCTAATTAGACCTTTATATGTTGTAGCTCTGATAGGAACAGTAGAATGTTTTCGACGGAGTACACGTTAAACTTAAAGGCCACCGACAAAATTTCGGAAGTTGTTCGGAGATATTTCCTGAGTGTTTTGGTATGAGGGACGGGTGGTTTCCGGTGGTTCGTTATAGAGTAGTAACGTAGTTATACTGAGTGGTTATAAAGTGCAGATCCAGCGTGGGGTGGAATAACCATGTGGCAGCGAAACATGGAAGTAGTGCTAATGTGTTAATGAAGAACGGATTCGCGCTGAAAAAAAAAAAAATATCAAGTTTTGCCTGCGAGGTGCAAATCTAACTCTGTACAGCATCTCGTCGACGTGTCCTGTGCTCATATTGAACAAATTGTGTAACCGGTGGTTTCTAATAAAATCAACAGCATGCCTTACTCGCTTGTTTGACCTCTTATGCCCACTTTCCGTTTCTAATCTATTGCATACGGAAATATTTCTGTACGTCTTTCTAGTATTCAAACGACTGAATTGCAACTGGTGGCCAAAATAGGAACTAATTTTTTTCCGGCATAAATTGGTTCCGCATTAAAGCATTAGAATATCTACAAAGTTTCACTGCCATACAATAGCAGCCTCGTTGGACCCCTGTGAATGGCTATACTTAAACGATAACCACCCGGTAGTTTACAAGGTACGTTCAATAAGTAATGCAACACTTTTTTTCCCCCCACAGCCAATTTCTGTTGAAAAACTGAGGAATTAGTTGTAGAACATCGTGGAATATTCTCACTTCAGACAATATGGTTTTATGAAGTACCACTCAGTGACGGCTTTAAATGTAGCCTTCACAATGGCATCTCTAACAGAAGTGTGTTTCAAGCAGAGAGCTGTCACTCCGTTTATTTTGACGGACAACCAGAGCATCGCAGATATTCATAGGCGCGGTGAACAAAAGTACGGTGAGTTGTTACGCGAGGCGTCTGTCATCATCGCAACAAGCTCGCTCAAACCTGTCCGCGCTCTCGAGTGCCGGCCGGCCGCTAACGTCTGTGACTCTTGCAATGTTGGAGCGTGCGGACACTTTCAGTCAAGGTGATAGGCAAACACCCCGCTGCTCAACTGGGCGTCTCTGTTGGTAGTACTGACACAGTCGTCGACCAGTTGTGGGCACTCAAAGCTGTGTGCTAGCTGGGCTCCTCTCCGCTTAACAGAAGACCATAAAGAGCAACGAAGGACCATCTATTTGGAGTTGCTCGCGCGCAATGAGGCTGATCGTGACAACTTTTTGTCGAACGTAGACACAGACAATGAAACATGGAGTCATCACTTCGAACCGAAAACAAAACGGCAGTTCTTCGAGTGGCGCCACACCACCTCTCCTCCGAAGAAAAAGTACAGTGCCACACCCTCAGCTCGTAAAGTCGTGGCGATGATCTTCTGGGACGCTGAAGGGGTTGTTCTGTTTGAGGCCCTCCCTCATGGTGCGACGATCAACTCTGAAGTGTATTGTGCTACCTTAAGAAAACTGACTTAGTCGCCACCAAAATGCAAACAAACTTCTGCTGCTCCATGACAGCGAAAGGCCGCTCATGCCTGCGCACCCGAGCGGACCTAAGAACATTCCGCTGGACTGTTCTTCCTAATCCATCCTACAGCCCGGATTAAGCACTTTCCAACTTCCATCTCTTTGGTCCAATGAAGGATGCGCTCCGCGAAAGCAGTACACGGATGACGGGGAGGTTATTGATGCTGCGCGATGTTGGTGCCAACGTCGACCAGTCGGGTGGTACCATACGGCATGCAGGCGCTCCCAGTAAGGTGGCATAAGGCTATCGCATTGAAGAGAGATTATATTGAAAAATGTGGTAGCCAGAAGAGCGAAAACTAATATGGTCAACTGGAATCCCGAATAAAACACAACATGTTTTGAGAAAAAAATAGTGTTGCATTACTTATTGAAGCCCTTCGTATTTGGTTTGTTACCCCAATTACCTTTGTTTCTGTGAAAATACTGTCGCATTAGTGAAAAATCCTGTAATATTCTGTCACTGAAACGTGGAACACAAAACAGAGTAATGCGACCACCCTAAAGCCCATTTTACACGAGCAGCTTTCTGACCAAAATAAAGTGCATGCCGTGGATGCGCTTCACGTGCTTGCTACGTGGCTGGCCCCTCATTTACACACGAGCGGATCGATGCCGTCAATGACCAGTTGACTGTGTCGAATTTGTGGTTCTAAGACTTTGGGCGTACTGCAGACTATATCAGAAACTGGAACATTCGATTTCCAGACACCATACTTGACTGGTCTAGCAAATCCTCTTCGCTCTCGTGTTTACACGACAGCGAAAAATTTGAGAACGAAAAATAAACTGGGCAATTATTGTCATCAATAGTAAAGATCGTGAATGAAAGCAACATGTTTGTTTCGAAATTAAGGGACACAGCGCATATTGCCAGTGTTTCCACTGTTACGCAGATATTTTCAATGCAATGCAAATCAGAGGTAAATATGGATAATAAATAAAAACGAAATGCAATTACCCCGACGAGGCACCAGAAACCCCGGGTCGCTTATGCTAGGTTACTCATAAAATATCCGTGAAGAACCTCCGAAATTCAGTTGGCAGAGTTCGCATTCACTCTGCATATTTCGTTGAACTTAAAACACCACTGGTTTCGAGTTCTTTGACTTCTTTGTGGATAGGTTCTGCCTTGAGCAAACAGATTTTATTCTTCTTTACCCATACATGTTTCGGTGGGTATGCGTACTTGTTTTCTTAGTAATACATGCTGCTTTCCATATTTTGCGTTATTGTTTTTTTAGTTTCTTTTTTGTAAGTTCCCCGTAGTCTTCACTGTGAAAATGGGCTTTAAACTTGCACTGCCTCACTGTTTTACAAGATACATATTGTTTAAGTTCCAAGTGCGTATAACTCTCTGCCATCTGCAGAGCGAATCGACAAACAGTGGGTGGCGGGTGAAACTCAAAACAGATACTTCGGTAGCACGACTTCGTTTCACTGCCGGGCCACGTGGCACGTTGTACAGTGAACAGTCCATCACCTCGGTATCTATTTGAGCGGTTTAAATTCTTCAATATCTGTTTTAGTTTCGTAGTAAAGAGCACAGAACACCGAAATATCATAACTGCAAGGTCCCTGTTACGATACGGGAACAAACAATAGCGTTCATCGTGATATGGGAGCAACTTCGAATACGAGAAAATATGGCACGGGAATCCGTATTCTTGCTTTGCGAAATGAGAATCTAGATGACCTTTTTCATTTATGCCTTATGAGTGAACCTGGTAGTCTGATAAAGTGTGTCCTGGAAACGTTTTTGTTACCTTCCAGAGTAATCAGAGAGTAAGATAAACATCTCGTAGCTGGAGTTAACAGTAATTTAGAATTTTGTAAGTGATATCGTGGTCGTCTTTTGACTGTAAAATTATTCATTTGTAAAACCACCCGGGTGGTGAAGTACACACTTCAAAATCGATTCTGTAAATAGGCTTCTGGTTGCTGGTTTTCCAGTTCCGCAATCGATTTTGGCCCCCTTGTAAACGCAATCGGTTTTGAAACGTGCTTGGGCTTTCAGGTTACATCTAGTTAAAAAAAGGCTAATATTTACGGAGTGGCCATTTGTACAGTGATGGGTAAGTAGAAATATTGGACTGAAGCTGTTTACACCTGCGAGTGTGCTGACTAAACCATAAACCGTATTTAACTGGGCTAGCAAATCCGCTTCAGACCTTAACATCTTAAACACAAGAGCGAAAAACGATCTCCCAAATTTGGTTTTTGTCTTTCGGAAGACGTGTTTCGTGTAAACGCAGTGATTCTGTGGATTCTTGTCTTTTTTGTTACTGCTCACGAATCCGCGTGTGAACTTCTCGATTTAAATGTATTGTAAGTACATTGCTTGTATTCTACGTTATTTTAGTTCGCATCCGGTTTTCACACTTTTCTGACATTTAAGAGAGAAAAATATCGACACGAAAAGAAAACACGCAAAAACGCCCATTCACACTCCACAATATCACTCCGTCCCCAATGTCGACCGTTCCAACCGAAAAATAGCCGTTTTTGTGTGTGATACTTGCTTCTAGAGGTAGGTTAACGTTTCTCATCGGAGTAAAATCAGTAATGGGGTTAAAATATTCCTAAAACGGTCCTCGGAACATAAAAGACTTTCATTTTGCTTAAAGCCTTACTGATTTAAAGTGTTTCACCGGTTCTATTTCCTTCCTCTTCCTCCTCCTCCCCCTGTCTCCTCTACATTTATTACCGTTCTGCTAGACTAGTACAATAGTTACATATTCTAAAACATATAAAATATTGTCAGTTACATTACATGTTGTTTGGTTTATGCAATTGCTCTGGGTGCCAATATATGGACAAGCAAGTATTTGCATCATAAAATATATGCAGTGAAAAAATAAAAAAATATGCTAGTAAGAAGTTTGTGTGGTAATAAAATATTGTCAAACCAATATGACGGTGGATGGGCCACTTGTGGCCTGAAGACGGAGTGCTAGCAATATGACGGTCCGTCTTCGATGTTTTGAGTGTTAGTGAAGTATCAAATTCCTACGTAAGGCTCCCTCCTCGCGAGATTTGCAGACGATTTACTAAAGGAAACTCTTAAGTTTTGCTGGGTACCGAAAGCGTACACTAGGTCTTACTGCTGCAAGTTGATCGTTCACGGCATATTCAGAATCTGCACATTACCTTGACATTTCGCACTTCTACCAATCAAAATTAGTGACGCTATTTCGAGAAAGAAAAACGTGACCGATTCGACGCAGGCAATGTACAATTGCATGTACTATCTGTGTTATGTTAACAGCCTAAGTATTTTTAATATTTCGCTTTCAGATGGTGGGGAGTCGATCATGCCGCCATCCAGTTGCCTTCTACCGCGCAAATGTGAGCTCAGTATCTTTTTCTTTACGCTTGCAGTGCCCGCATTTTTGTCTTGCAGACCCTCACCTTCTTAGCTAGTTATCACTGTTCGATCATTTCTTCAGATCGCTGTCTTGTTTCATCAAGATTGTCTCATCAAATGCATTGGAAAATAGGAGCCACTCTAAGAACTCAATGCGTAGAATGTGTACGAAAATACTGTCATGAAGTGAAGAAGAGTACCACTATTACGTGTGCTACAAATTGAGCCGATAACGCTTATTACTGTCTTCCGATGCAGGCCATTTGAGTAGTTTGGGTGGTAATCTTTCACTACCATAGTTGCTTGTGCAATGTTGGTGTCTTCGTAGCTGATACAAAGGCAGTAAACTGGAAATCGTCGAATTTTGGCAGCTGTCTGCTCGCCATTGCCTCTGTGTGTGTTTTTTTTTTTTTTTTTTTTTTTTTTTTTTTTTTTTTTTTTTCCCCATTAGGAATTGAATTAAAGAAAAAAAATTAAAATTCGGTTTAGTGTTATGGTCTAGGTTCTCTAAAATTTCTACAATATGCTCCACAAAAAGTTGAGTTGGTTTCGAACCAATGAAATGTTTCATCGATGTTTGAGTTTCAAAGAAATTTACAGTCTTGAATCACACCGTTGTTGGCACAATAAGAAGTGTTGCGACATCATCTGGCAGAATGTCAGAGATTTATTTCTGCTCCCCAATGATACATTGATTGGCTATGAGGTAGTAAATGATTTCATACAGGACTTCTACAGATACTATGTATGATATGAGCAGAGTGGAAATAATTTCACATAATGTCTGTGGGACAAGTTCTGTGCAATGATATGCAAGTTTGCATGCTCACTTACTTAGGAAGCCTTCCTCAGAGAAGCAGTATGACAGCACGTTTGTCTTAATGCACACAACACCTAGATGGTGTACATAAATATTTGGCACTGGGTGCCCCGTAAATCTAACCTTCCACAAAACCTTCTGACCTGAGCTTGAGAAATTTTATGGTTTCCCTTACAATTTTTTATCCTTTATCTTAATTGTATTATGAATATGGATAGTAATGAACTCAAACTAAAATTTTGTGTGTGTTACAGGCTATACTCGATACGAAGCAGCATTCAATCTCATACACCTTGTCGAGAAACCAAGCAGTCATAGTAGAATACATGCCTGATGAAGAAACAGACATGTTCCAGGTGAGTTTTCATCACAATAAGTAAATCTGTGGTAGTTGAGCTCTGCCTTGTAAGTAAGAGGGGTGAGTGGTGAGTTGCAACAGTGAGACCATATGAGTTATAACAGAAGTTGTTAGAGAATGGGGGGGGGGGGGGGGGCTTAATGATTGCAAGGATGTAATAACCACGATTTGTACCAAGAAGTTTTTGTATTGTGAAACATGATTGTGAAATATGCTGTCCGAAATTCTGCTGCCCCAGACTTGAGCTAGTTTTGTACAATTAAAAACTAGAAGAGTGCATGCCAGAAATGTAATCACTGGATATGAAGTCAGTGAAATTTGAATACTAAATACTGTACTGTTTAGTAATTATACTAAAGTCCTACTCTTCCTTCCCATTTTCTTTTGTTAATTATATGGTTTTTAAGTAGGCATGCTCAAAAATCTAAGACTGTGAAAGCAAGCTCTGTGATGTGTGCTTAAAATATTATGAATGTTATTTACATGTGTTAAGTAACTGCTGGACGCTGTCTTTAGTGAATAATGTAGCTGAAGACAGTTGTTTGTTGTTGTTGTTGTTGTTGTTGTTGTTGTGGTCTTCAGTCCTGAGACTGGTTTGATGCAGCTCTCCATGCTACTCTATCCTGTGCAAGCTTCTTCATCTCCCAGTACCTACTGCAACCTACATCCTTCTGAATCTGCTTAGTGTATTGATCTCTTGGTCTCCCTCTACGATTTTTACCCTCCACGCTGCCCTCCAATGCTAAATTTGTGATCCCTTGATGCCTCAAAACATGTCCTACCAACCGATCCCTTCTTCTAGTCAAGTTGTGCCACAAACTTCTCTTCTCCCCAATCCTATTCAATACCTCCTCATTAGTTACGTGATCTACCCACCTTATCTTCAGCATTCTTCTGTAGCACCACATTTCGAAAGCTTCTATTCTCTTCTTGTCCAAACTGGTTATTGTCCATGTTTCACTTCCATACATGGCTACACTCCATACAAATACTTTCAGAAATGACTTCCTGACACTTAAATCTATACTCGATGTTAGCAAATTTCTCTTCTTCAGAAACGATTTCCTTGCCATTGCCAGTCTACATTTTATATCCGCTCTACATCGACCATCATCCGTTATTGTACTCCCTAAATAGCAAAACTCCTTTACTACTTTAAGTGTCTCATTACCTAATCTAATCCCCTCAGCATCACCCGATTTAATTTGACTACATTCCATTATCCTCGTTTTGCTTTTGTTGATGTTCATCTTATATCCTCCTTTCAAGACACTGTCCATTTCGTTCAACTGCTCTTCCAAGTCCTTTGCTGTCGCTGACAGAATTACAATGTCATCGGCAAACCTCAAAGTTTTTACTTCTTCTCCATGAATTTTAATACCTACTCCGAATTTTTCTTTTGTTTCCTTTACTGCTTGCTCAATATACAGATAGAATAACATCGGGGAGAGGCTACAACCCTGTCTCACTCCTTTCCCAACCACTGCTTCCCTTTCATGTCCCTCGACTCTTATAACTGCCATCTGGTTTCTGTACAAATTGTAAATAGCCTTTCGCTCCCTGTATTTTACCCCTGCCACCTTCAGAATTTGAAAGAGAGTATTCCAGTTAACGTTGTCAAAAGCTTTCTCTAAGTCTACAAATGCTAGAAACGTAGGTTTGCCTTTTCTTAATCTTTCTTCTAAGATAAGTCGTAAGGTTAGTATTGCCTCACGTGTTCCAACATTTCTACGGAATCCAAACTGATCTTCCCCGAGGTCCGCTTCTACTAGTTTTTCCATTCGTCTGTAAAGAATTCGCGTCAGTATTTTGCAGCTGTGACTTATTAAACTGATAGTTAGGTAATTTTCACATCTGTCAACACCTGCTTTCTTTGGGATTGGAATTATTATATTCTTCTTGAAGTCTGTGGGTATTTCACCTGTCTCATACATCTTGCTCACCAGATGGTAGAGTTTTGTCATGACTGGCTCTCCCAAGGCCATCAGTAGTTCTAATGGAATGTTGTCTACTCCCGGGGCCTTGTTTCGACTCAGGTCTTTCAGTGCTCTGTCAAACTCTTCACACAGTATCATATCTCCCATTTCATCTTCATCTACATCCTCTTCCATTTCCATAATATTGTCCTCAAGTACATCGCCCTTGTATAAACCCTCTATATACTCCTTCCACCTTTCTGCCTTCCCTTCTTTGCTTAGAACTGGGTTGCCATCTGAGCTCTTGATATTCATACAAGTGGTTCTCTTCTCTCCAAAGGTCTCTTTAATTTTCCTGTAGGCAGTATCTATCTTACCTCTAGTGAGACAAGCCTCTACATCCTTACATTTGTCCTCTAGCCATCCCTGCTTAGCCATTTTGCACTTCCTGTCGATTTCATTTTTGAGACGTTTGTATTCCTTTTTGCCTGCTTCATTTACTGCATTTTTATATTTTCTCCTTTCATCAATTAAATTCAATATTTCTCCTGTTACCCAAGGATTTCTATTAGCCCTCGTCTTTTTACCTACTTGATCCTCTGCTGCCTTCACTACTTCATCCCTCATCCCTGAAGACAGTACAAATCAAATATTCTTTTTGTGGAGAGTTTTCCCATACAGAAAACTGCCAAATAATCCACAAGCAGATGAAAGTGTTAGTACAAATGAACAATACTCCCTAAACGGGAACAGTGTACATAAATAATTGATAAATATAGGATATGTGAATAATAGAGTACATTTGCAGCCCGTGAAACTTGTGGTAATATTATGAAAAAGTGTTGGAGAATCTTAAAGATTTGTTCCATCTTAAGATAGTAGAAACCTTATTGGTTTTAAATTACTTACCCACAACAGAAGTATGGTTCTGGATATGAATATAACTGAAACTATTAACTGAATAGTTCCTTTCTCAGTATTGTTTGAGCAGTGTGAACTTAAGCAGCATACAAATGTTGAGTGAAACATTTAGCACCACAACACTGTACGCTCTGTTAAACCTAATGGTGAAATTTTGTATTGATTGCAGACTGAGTGTGTGAAACCTCGTAATAACATTGTCCTTCAAAAATTATTGCATTTGCCCATTAAATTCTGATGGACTGTATTATGCCTTGCAGATTGGGCGATCATCCGAGTCACCAATCGACTTTGTTGTAATGGATACTGTGGCAGGTGAGAAGACACGTGACAGCAAGATGGAGCAGAGCACCATCTCGCGGTTTGCTTGTCGCATACTTGCCGACCGAGCAAACCCACGCATTGCACGTATTTATGCTGCTGGCTTTGATGGTTCCTGTAACATCTTCCTTGGTGTGAGTATAGCTGCTTGCAGACAATGTGCAGAAGCAGTCTCTCCACAAACACTAATGAATATCAACAGTTTATGTTGCCAGTTGCATGTGAGCAGTGAGTGCAGAATTTTACAATGTAGTCGGCACACATTTCACACCTTTGTCAACGTAAATAAGTACTAGTTTCTGTAGTTGCAGCAGTTTCTGTAGTTGCAGCAGTTGCTTGTGCATGTTTTCAACTAAGAGAGCATTATATTTTGTAATCAGAAGTTACACATGCATTCTCATTTGATAAGAGCATTACCTGTGAAATGCAAGGATTCAGGTCCCACCCTAACTCATAGGTTTAATGAGTTCTTAGCTGGGACAGTAGCACAAATGAAGTACAAGGCATGCACGTAATTTCATTACATTTGCATCTACAGCAAGAAGATTTTGTTAGAATAGTCTTCGCGAATTGTAAGATACCATTATGTAAGACCACGTCAAAGTGACATATCTCAATGGAATGCAGATGGCACATGTTGTTTCACAGCAGAAAGAAAATTATTTAAAAAACTGAGTGTAATGTGTTTATCATGTGTGTTTCACATTATTACTGATCCAAGATCTGGCTTCATTACTGTTACGAATCAGTCAAATTAGGAGTTGAGTTTTAAAGATGACAGTTCGCCATAGCTGTAAGATCTTCTGTGCAGAGGTGCATAGTCGGTTTTACCTCCGCTGTAAAGTGGTGTGATAACACATTGTGCTTGACTGGCGAGAAGTGGTCATGGTTGGGTTGTACAAAACCTTAAAATTATGCATTCAGGATGCAGACTTTCTGCAGAGATGTTTCAGTGTACTGTCTAGACATATATCCTGAAAACCCTCACCATTTTATGTTATGGGGACACGTCTTTGCAATGCATTTCAGGAATTTGTGGGTATCGACATGTCATCATTATTGTTGTTTAGACTTTGTTAAATGATGGCAATACTATGTGGAACATGTTTATGATAATCACTTTAATGTGGAAAACTTAACTGAGATGGAACAAATGTTGCTTTGTCTCTGAATGAAGCTATATGGTGCCCTTGGACACTGATCACCTGTGTTTGTGTGACTTTCCTGCCATCATAATGTGCAATTGATTGAGGGAGTAGAGGAAGCCATGAAATTTTTCTGTGTATTTTGTAATATACTCATCTATGTGACAGAGTAAGATAAGTAATGAACAGTGAAAGTCTCAACCACCATGCTATTTATTTATTTATTTTTGATGTATGTACCTAACAGACAGCACAGTATTGCTTTACTGGTACAGCTGATGACTAAAACAAGTTTCTGTAAATAGCTAAAAAACAAGTCATAACACATCATTGTAACGGGCAGTAATTTGCTCTGGTGAGATACTGTAACATTATCTCGAGGTTACGCAATGACTTCCATAAGGTAAAGCTAAGCAATGCATAGAAATGGCACTACGATCGTGCATAGTCTGTGTGATGGTACAGAAGCCTCCATGTGAATGTACATGCATTTTTCTGATACAGTGATTACAATGGTGTTCTAATGATTTCAGTGTACTTAGTCTTGCTTGCTGATCACAACACTATGCAAACAAAGAGAATATATTATTTAAATTACCACCTGATGTCGCACAAATAAATAAAAGAATCTCCAATGCCTATCTTGTATAGGTGACTGGGGAAGCTTGTGAAGAGAGACATCCTTATGTAGTGATGAATGATTGGCATTGTCTAACACATGACGAATGTGTAAACCATGATCTTCTCGTGGGAGCAGGTCGCAGATTGCAGATTATTCTACTGGTAGCCTCTCTGATGTCTCATTTCTTTCCACTTATTATCTTTCCACTTCTTGTAATACGAGTTTTTGTGAGATTAAGACTTAAGCTGTTGGCTGCCAATCAGTTGTTAGCCTGTTCCATTATTCTCCTGTCCCTGTGTGGTACAGTCGTGTTTGGTCTGTTTATGAAATAAGTATGCCATCAACAAAAATTACAGTTACTGAAGAGTTAACCAGTGACTCAAGTTAGTAATTCGTGTAGACAAAGAACAAGAGTGGACCAAGCACCTAACCTTGCAAAACAAAGATGATGTAACTTACCAAACGAAAGTGCTGGTATGTTGATAGAGGCACAAACAAACAAACACACACACAAAATTCAAGCCCTCGCAACCAACGGTCGCCCCACCAGGAAAGAGGGAGGGAGAGGGAAAGACGAAAGGGAGAGGGTAAGGAGTCACCCCAATCCCGGGAGTGGAAAGACCCACCCTAGGGGTAAAAAAGACACACACGCACGCACGCGCACACACACGCACACAGAGAGAGAGAGAGAGAGAGAGAGAGAGAGAGAGAGAGAGAGAGAGTACTTTCAGACACAAAGGAATTGCAGATGTTGGCCGCTTGTGGGCATGGATTTAAATCAATGAGGAAAGTTGAAAATTTGTGCTGAAGCAGGACTCAATCCCGGGTCTCCTGCTTATTAGCCAAATGCTCTGCTCACTAAGCCATAGTGGTCATCATGAGTGCATAGACTGTCATAGCACACCACCTGTCAGGTGCGAATTCTCAACTTATCCACACTCTACTAATGTTGTGCCCCTTCCCCATTATCCTCATTACTTGCGGGATTTTGCCGATTCCCATAAGGATTTGAGTCTGATATGCATCCAAACTGAAGAGATCATTAATTATATATACATGTGATGTGATGTGGTGTTGCAGTGACCACTATGTCCTAGGAAGTAGGAGACAGCGAGTTCAAATCCCAGTCTGGCATGAATTTTCAACTTTTTGGAGTGTGGAGAAAGATGCCTATTTACATGCCTTAGTCAAGACGCGAACTTCTCTTAACATACTCAGTTAACTGTTTATCTGTTTCTTTGTTTTCCTCATAGTATATTAAATTTTGTGCATCTTTTTCTGTGTAAGAGGGTTAGTCTTGTGTTTTTGGAAGTGTAAATTCATTCAGTCTGCAGCGCAGTAGTTGCTCACTGAACATTACATAGCTCATTAATGCACCAGCGTCCATAGGTGACACATCAGGAGGGTGGCAAGCTGTATACCTAGAATTCTGTTTGCTTTTATAATTTACTTCAGTCTTGCGATTATTATTATTATTATTATTATTATTATTATTATTATTATTATTATTTGGTTTGTGGGGTGCTCAACAGCGTGGTTATCAGCTCCAATACAAATTCCCAATTTTTACACCGTCCAGTCCCGCCACTTTCCTGAATGATAATGAAATGATGAGGGCAACACAAACACCCACTCCTCGGGCAGAGAAATTCCCCAACCTTTCCAGGAATCGAACCCGGGACTCCTTGATTCAGAGGCAGCAACACTAGTTACTAGACCACAAGCTGCGGATGACGCAGGAGGAGCTGGCTGCAGTTAGCAAACAGCGGAATGCGCTTTTGGCTACGCTGCCTCGACGGCGGAGAATGTGGCACGTTTGTTTTGCCCATGGACTCTTCCTTCCAAGACACCTCCAAGTGCACCTGACACAGTGAATCTGCCCTCACAGCAGGGCAGGTAGTAGGTGGTAAAGCACTCACGTAGCTCAAGGTACAGGGCCCATGTGGAGACTTGTCACCTGGCCTTGATCAGTCACCTGTCGGTGGACAGGTGACTCCTTCAGCAGGGTCCGAGCAAGCACGCAGGGGAGGGGTTCACTAGTTACTGGGAGCTTCAGTGTTGGAGGGGTTACAGAGCCATGTGGGCAGATAGTGTTCAGGGCTGTAAAGAAAGCCAATGTGCAGTCAGTATGTCTGCCAGGGGACATCATCTGAGATGTGGAGGCGGCCCTGCCGGCAACTATCGAGTGTGCAGGGTGCAGTCGTCTGCAAGTTGTGGATCAAGTCAGCACCAACAATACATGTCACATGGGTTCTGAGGTGATCCTCAGTTCGTAATGGTGGCTGGCGGAGGTGTTTAAGACTGCTGGCCTCGCGCGCAGTATGCAAGCAGAGCTCCCAATATGCAGCATTTTTCCCAGAGTTGCTCAGACTCCTTTGGTTTGGAGTTGAATGGAGAGTCTCAACCAAAGGCTTCCAAGACTCTGCGTCAGTCTTGGCTGCAGATTTCTAGACCTACATTATTATGTGAAGATTTGTAGGACTCCCCATGATAGATCAGGTATGCACTACACAAAGGATCAGCCACTTGTGTAGCAGAGTACTTGCGGAGTGCACATGAGGGCTTCTTAGGCTAGGCAGTAATTAGACATATTCTGATGAACACTTATCAGTTGATAAGCAGCAAGGGAAGTCAAATGGCATTCAGTATAAAGACACTTTGACTTTCATAATATTATCAGTAAATTGTCAAAGTACTCGTAATAAAGTTCCCGAATTCACTGCCCTCCAGGGAAGTTCTCATGCTCAAATTATTCTTGGGACTGAGAGCTGGCTGAAACCTGAAGTGGAAAGCTCTGAGATATTTAGTGATTTGTGGAATGTATTTCGGAAAACAGATTAGATGCTATAAGGGGGGTGGGGGGGAGGGTTAGGGAGTGTTTGTTGCAGTTGATTAAAATATTCTCTCTGTTGATGTCGAAGTTGAGGATGACAGTGAAGTGATCTGCTCACATGTAAGAGGTATAGGTGAAAACAGGTTAATTGTTGGATGTTTTTACTGGCCACCCGATTCTGCTGTGATAGTTTTAGAGTCATTCAAAGAACATCTACAGTCAACAGCATGTAAACACCCATATCATGCAATACTAGCTGGAGGTGTCTTTAACCTACCAGATTATAGTCTGGGATGTCTATGAATTCATTGTAGGAGGTACAGACAGACAATACTTTTGAATGCAGTTTTCTGGAAACTGTCCTGAGCAACTAGCTCATCAGACCACACACAATGGAAATATCTTAGACCTTGTAGCTACAAATAGGCCAGATGTTTTCGACAATGTCAGAATAGAAGTGGGGATTAGTGGTAATGATGTCATTATATCAACTGTGATTAAAAAAGTTAATAAATCAGTCAAGAACGCTAGGAGTGTGTTTCTGCGAGGTAGAGCAGATAATCAATTATTAACATGTCACTTAGAAGTGAAGTGACATCTCATAGTTCTAGTAAGATGGATGTAGAGGAATTCGTGGGCATAGTTAAAGCAGATTGTAAATTGTGGTCTGGAAAATTGTATTTAGTAAGTAGGTAAAGGATGGAAAAGACCCACATTGGTTTAATAATGAAATAGGAGGATACTGAGGAAGCAGCGGTTCGAAAGGGAAATGCACAAGTGATGACAAGCGGAGGTTAGTAGAGATTCGTGCATCTGTGAAAAGATCTATGCACGAAGCTTAAGACTAACGCCATTGTCGCACTCATTAGCAAAATATGTGGCAGAGAACCTGAGAAAATTTTGGTCGTAGTGAAATCGCTAAGCGGCTCTAAGGCTTTTATTCAGTCCCTAATTAACCAGTCTGGTGTGGCATTCGAAAGTAGCAAAATGAAAGCTGAAGTTCTAAATTTCCCATTCAAGAAATTGTTCACACAGGGAAAAGTACAAACGTACCATCATTTGACCATCGGACATACTCCTGTATGGACAGATGACATTGTAATAAGTATCCCTGGTGTAGAGAAAGAACTGAAAGATTTGAAAGCAAATAAATCATCAGGTCCAGATGAAATCCCAGTTCGATTTTATAAAGAGTATTCTGTGGCATTGGCCCCCTTACCTAGCTTGCATTTATCGTGAATCTCTCACCCAGTACAAAGTCCCAAGCGACTGGAAAATAGCGTAGGTGACTCCAGTATATAAGAAGCGTAAAAGAACAGACCCGCAAAAATACACACCAGTACCCTTATATTCTGTTTGCTGCAGAATCCTTGAACATATTCTTAGTTCATATATAATGAACTTTCTTGAGACCGAGATGCTTAAGTCAACGAATCAGCATGGTTTTAGAAAGCATCCCTCATATGAAACTTGGCTTGCCCTTTGCTCACTTGATATGCTGAGAACCATGGATGAAGGGCAACAGGCAGTTTCCATATTTCTAGATTTCCAGAAAACATTTGACACAGTACCCCGTTGTAGGCTGCTAATGAAGGTGCGAGCATATGGAATAAATTCAGACATCTAAGTGGCTTGAAATCTCCTCAAATAATAGAACCCAGAGTGTTCATTAGAGACAAGGGTAACATCAGGGACGCCCCAGGGAAGTGTGATACGATCGCTGTTGTTCTCTGTATGCACAAATGATTTGGCAGAGAGGATGGGCAGCAACCTCAGATTGTTTGCTGATGATGCTGTGGTGTATGGTAGGGTGTCGAAGTTGAGTGACTGTACGAAGATACAAGACAACTTGGACAAAATTTCCAGTTGGTGTAATGAATGGCAGCTAGCCCTAAATGTGGAAGAATGTGAGTTAATGCAGGTGAATAGGAAGGTCAAACCCGTAATGTTAGGATACAGCATTACCAGTGTCCTGCTTGACACAGTCAAGTTGTTTAAATATGTGTGAGTTTTTGGGAAAGAGTGATTGACCTTTAAAGGAGACTGCATGTAGGATGCTGGTGTGACCTATTCTTGAGTACTGCTAGTGTCTTTGGGATCCATACCAGCTAGGATTGAAGGAAGACATGAAAGCAATTCAGAGGCGGGGTGCTAGATTTGTTACTGGTAGATTCCAACAACACACAAGTGTTTGGAGATGCTTCGGGAACTCAAATGGGAATCACTGGAGGGAAGGTGGCTTTCCTTTCAAGAAATACTATTGAGAAAATTTAGATAACCAGCATTTGAAGCTGACTGCCAAACGATTCTACTCTCCCAATGTACATTGTGCATAAGGACCACGAAGATAAGATATGAGAAATTAGGGCTCATATGGAGGCAATAGAGCGGTGTTTTTCCCTTGCTCTATCTGCGAGTGGAACAGGAAAGGAAATGACTAGTATTGGTACAGGGTACCCTCCGCCACACACCTTAGGGTGGCTTGCGGAGTATCTATGTAGGTGTATATGAGCTTCTGATGATGGCAGCAACAGAATTTTCACACAGTTTGCCTCAAATACTTGTTGTCTAAATTGAACCAACAAGTTTATGTGAGAAGAATGACACCTTCCTTGCAAAAGTTCAGATTTACCTTCCCTTGCCATATTTGGTACAACTTCTGATGGACCATACTGAGTTTTGCAAACCTGTCCATTTGTCTTTGAAATTAATGAGTACATTGTTGTTGTTGTTGTTGTTGTTGTTGTCTTGTCTTCAGTCCACAGACTACTTCGATCCATCTGCCCAAGGTTGTCAATCCCATGCAATTCTCCCTACCCCTACATAACATCAACAACTTGCATCCATTTGAACCTACTTACTTACTGTATTCAAGCCATCATCTCCTCAACTTGATGATTACTTAGTATCTAAGGTTATTTCCAAATGACTGAATTCTTCCGTTCAGCAAGTTGTGCCAAAATTTCTTTTTTTATCCTTGTTGATCAGTAAGACCTCATTAGTTATTCAATTTATCCATCTAATCTTCACCATTATTGTGTTGTACCACATTTCAAAAGCTTTTATATTCTCTTGTCTAAGCTGTTCATCATTCACGTATCATGTCGACACAAGGCTACACATAAATAAAAATCACCTCTAAAAAAACACTTCATTATATCTAAAATATATGTTGGATGTTAGCAAATTTCTCTTCCAGAAATAATGTTCTTGCCATTGCCAGTCTGCATTTTATATAATCTCTACTCGGCCCTCTCCTCAGTTCATTTGCTGCCAAAATAACAAAACTCGTCTACTTCTTTTAGGATCTCATTTCATAGTCTAATTACTGTATTAATCTAATTTTACTTTTGTTGATGATGATCATCTTGTACCTCTTTTCAACACACTATCCCTTGCATTCAACTTCTGTGTCTGGCAGAACTAATTTCATCAGCAACCTATAAAATTTTTGTTTTATCTCTGAATTTTTATTACCTTTTCAAAGCCCTCTTTGGTTTCCCTTATTGCTTACTTAGTCAACATATTAAATAACAATGATGACAAGTTATAACCCTGTCTCAGTCTCCTTATATACTGTTTTCCATCCGTGTTCTTTGGTCTTGTAATTGCAGTCTGTTTTATATTAAAAAAAAGTTAGAAATAACCTTTCGCTCTCCCTATTCTATCCCTACCACTTCAGAATTTGAAGGTGCGTTTCCCAGTCAACATTGTCAAAAGCTTCCTCTAAATCCACAAATTTTGCAAATATACATTTGCCTTGAAACTTCGTGGCAGATTAAAACTGTATGCGGACTGAGTCTCAAACTTGGGACCTTTGCATTTCTCGGGCAAGTGCTCCACCAACTTAGCTACCCAAGCAAGACTCTCAACCAGTCTTCACTGCTTCAATTTTGCCAGTACCTCGTCTCCTACCTTCCAAACTTCACAGAAGCTCTTCTGCAAAAATTGCAGAACTAGCACTCCTGGAAGAAAGGATATTGTGGAGACATGGCTTAGCCACAGCCTGGGGGATGTTTCCAGAATGAGATTTTCACTCTGCAGCAAGTGTGTGCACTGATATGAAACTTCCTGCCAGATTTCATATGAGTGCACACTCTGCAAGTAAACTGTTTTTCCTTACTTAAATGTGCTTCACCAAACACAGAAACACGCTTTAACTGTGAAAATCTGTTTTCAGAATCAGTGAAACTGGAGATATCAGTTTTAATAAAAATGATTTCTTGAAAAACAACAAACAGTGAACTATTTAATTATTGCTGAAGTACCATGTTTTCCATTATCTTTCCATCTTTGTGCTTTCAAAAGAGAAGTTCTATAATGTCCTGTAATTTGATTCTTTATACAATTATAAATTCTTGACACACTGGGTTCTGAATAGTAGTTCAAAGCAATTTGATGTCAAACATTTACATATGATGAACAACCGTAATAACAGTTACGCAACAGTCAAGTACAACACTGAAAAAATTATTGTAAAAAATGCAGAGAGAGTGAGGAGGACCAAAATTTAACATCAATATGCCATTCGAGTGTTGCATTAAAATTGTCAAAATATTACTGATCACATGACAGGTATAATTAGGCTTTAAGTGAAGTCATTGTAAAGATCTCTTGAACTGGGTGTCCCAGTGTGTGGATAAGTACAAAATCACCGAAATGTGTGGCAGAAAGGTAACAAACATGTTTCCCAGCCATTAAAAATTGAGCCACAGAATGAACCCAAGTACAATAGGTGCATGTGCAGTGTACACGGACTGAAAATGTAATGACTGGTGGTCAGAGATGAACCGTGTAGGTTGTAAGTGTGTGTTGCATAATCCCTGATTACAGAAAGATCATAGGTGCATAAAATCAGAAATCTTTGAGAGAATTGTGTTATCAGTGAATAATCTTCAGAAGAATGGTGTTATCTCTGATAAAAGGTGTACACAATGTGTGTATAGCACAAAAATATGACAACGTGCCAATAAGAGCACTCTACATCATATACTGGTTTACCACTAAATCTGGGGGTGGTGCGATGGGACTTTTCCTTGTCAGTACATGCAGTATGTTGTTGGACTCGTTCTTTCGCCATTCTTGCAACAGGACGGTGAAGTGTTGTTCCAACAGCGTAATGCTTTCCCACACACTGCCACTGAAACTCTGCTTGCTCTGCAAGGTGTGCAACAACTTCCCTGCCCAGCACAATTCAGACTTGTCTCTGATCGAGCATGTGTGAGATATGATGGGACAAGAAGTGACATGTGTGACTTTTCAACCAAAAAATCTTACAGAACTATGTGAACAGGTCTAGCAGATGTGGCAAAATATGGCCTAAGACAGTACTTGCCATCTGTATAATTCACTGAATGTCAGAGTCGGTGCCTCCATTGCTGACCGTGGAGGCCATCCATACTACTAATTTGGGTACTTCAGCATGGATCAATACTTGGTACCTCAGAGCCGCTTGTGCTATTGATCTGTAAATTCATTAATTTCATGTACTCCGTGTGCACCTGTTTTTGGCAGTGTGACCTGGACGAAAGGAAAGCAGCTGTTCACGGAACTGCTGCTGAGGTCAACATTTTTACATTGTTTAATAGAAAAATATGGCAACAGCCTTGTTGCAGTGGTTACACTGGTTCCCGTGAGATCACCGAAGTTTAGCACTGTCGGTTGTGGTCGGCACTTGGATGGGTGACCATCCAGGCCTCCATGCGCTGTTGCCATTTTTTTTGGGGTGCACTCAGCCTCGTGATGCTTCGGTCAAGAATACCATCATAACGACCGGGAGAGTGGTGTGCTGATCCCACGCCCCTCCTATCCACATCCTCCACGGAGGATGACACGGCGGTCGGATGGTCCCGGTAGGCCACTTGTGGCCTGAAGATGGAGTGCTTCTTTTTAATAGATAAATACAGGACCCACCTTACATTTATAGATGAAACTTTGGCTATTGAGGTTTCATAAAAATTTATTTTTAACAATCCCAAAGGGTAGGGCATATCAAACAATACTTGCGTTTAAATGGGCTCAACATTTGCCTATACACCGAAGCACTTGAAACAATATTAACCTTGCTTGAACAATCCCATGACATTTGACTTGCTGTGCAAGTTCAAGGGATACACAAGAAACTACCGTATTTACTGGAATCTAAGCCGCACTTTTTTTCCGGATTTTGTAATCCAAAAGACCGCCTGCGGCTTAGAATTGAGTGCAATTGAAGTTCTGAAAAATGTTGGTAGGTGCCACCACAACTAACTTCTGCCGTTGAATATATGTAGCGCTGCATAGGCATGCTTTGCAGGCACAAAGATAAATACTAGCGCCAAAACCTCCGCATCAGAAAATAAATTAAAAAAATAAAAAAAAAAGTGTGGAGGACGAGCCTTCTTCTCCGCCCTGAGTTTCGACCACTGCATTTTATACATTATCCAGCGAAGTAAATACAAATTCTGTATTGTTCATCTTCGAATGTAGCAGCATTTCAATGTACTACAAAAATCCGACTGGCAAGACTGTTTGGGATGTTTGTCAATATGGCCAACCCTGCGTTCTGAATTTTTTCCTACCTGTGGGAAGAGATGGTGGCTAATAGGAACTTTTATGAATTGTGAATCACATACAGTATTCTCTGCGCCATAAGAATAATACGAATATAAACATTTTGCCATGTATTCTTTCATGTTTGCTGCTATCTCATTCAAATCCTGTCTGCCTAATAAACTACGAAACTAGGGTGAGACAACAGCAAACGCGGAAGAATATACATAACATATCATGTCATGTTTATATTCGTATTATTCTTATGCCTAATAGTGATACAGTCAGAAATGAATCATGGCAATTGACTAGATTTTTAAATCTAAGATGATGACTAATTTCTGTGCGGAATGTAATGTTCTAAAGAGGCGTCTGCAAAGATTTTCAAACGGAGAAAATTTTTCGCTAAACTCTCGTTCAGAACGTCTTCTATCAAAAGCAGTCTATTATTTGGTTCTTGTTGGTCATTATCAAAGAAAGCAGCAGTGTAAGTAACAACAAATAGCAGTCTCTTGCCATTGTTTTGCTAATGACACGATTCCTCTCTTTTTTTTTATTGTAACCAGCGGTAGCGCGCACAAAAACAAGCCATGCCGCGAGCGGGGACAGGCTGTAAACACTCATTATCAGAATGAGACAAACAATTCATGTAACAGCATTTTCAGCTTAGAGTGACGTAAACACCTATAACAAAGAGAACGGCACTTACCAGATCAGAGCAAAATAAGCAATCAATTCAAACCAGACGAAGCACGTGAAAAAGGAAAAGTACCCGTATAAATACGGACGGAGCGCGTGACACATAGCAATGGCTACCTAGTAAAGCTTAACTGCTAAGCTTACGACTCGAACCTACTGTAGATGTTTTGTCATTCATTCGACCTAAATTGTGTCTCATATTACAATGGACCAACTTTGTTTTGATTTGGAGGTGCGGCCTAAAACTTTTCTCTCCCCTTGAATTTCGAGTCTCAAATTTCAGGTGCGGCTTAGATTTGGGAAATTTTGTTTTTCTTGATTTCGAGTCCCATTTTTCAGGTGCAGCTTAGATTCGAGTAAATACGGTATGAAGTACCCACTACAACAGTCTAGTGCTTTGCTTAAAAATTGACAGTTTTGTGAAATAAAGAGGGAAATAACATTAGATTCCATCGACTTAAAAACTTCAGTTGTATTTGAACAGGTCTGAAACAATAGTTCTAATAGATGTATGGATACCGTATACACACATTTGTGCTGCTTTTTAAGTAAAGATAACATTCAAAGGCGAAAACCTTGTCCTTCAAAAACCATTACTTGATTCGAATCAGTCAATATTTTATTTGGTTATGAGAAAGTAATGATTTACCAAAGAGTTGAAAGGAGAGATTCGGTCTCTATACACATATTAAAATACCGGAGAAAATCATTGCCAGCTTTTTAATGAGGTTTAGAACAATAGAACAACAAGAAGAAAAATTAACTCAGAATAATATGATTTATTTCATTTGTTAAACATTTTAAACAGATTGTAATTGTTGTAGTGAGAATAAATTGGAGCATAAAGACCCTTGGTGAAGATAGTATGAACAGACGATACAAGATCGTGGGATGAGCGAAATTTTGACAATTGGGCTTTAATAGTGAGTTTAATCTTTTATTTATGTATCAGCCACTGTTGTTCATATGACGTGCACCCTAGAAGACATTGCAATCTATGTTCCACTGTTGCTCAAGTACAACTATATGGAAAGTTGGAGGAGGAATTGTACCCAGTGTGGCTGAGAACTGCAATGAGTGTGGGGAGGGGAGCGTTTGGCAGGCAGAAATTTCATAGTGCAGCCAACTATGGGTACATATTTTGTGAACTTTAACATTTCATGAACATCTACCATGTTTAAGCTGCAGTCTGCCTGAATCAAATTGCACTCGGAATCAAATTGCACTCTGAATCAAATTGCACTCTGAATCAAATTGCACTCTGAATCAAATTGCACTCGGAATCAAATTGCACTCGGAATCAAATTGCACTCGGAATCAAATTGCACTCGGAATCAAATTGCACTCGGAATCAAATTGCACTCGGAATCAAATTGCACTCGGAATCAAATTGCACTCGGAATCAAATTGCACTCGGAATCAAATTGCACTCGGAATCAAATTGCACTCGGAATCAAATTGCACTCGGAATCAAATTGACTTTAAAATTGAACAAATACTGGAAAATAACGTGCATTTTTGGAGGAGACTCTAAAAGTCTAGATGGGGACCAGTTTACATGTTTCATGCAGTAATGTTGTCGACGCTCACCATGATCTATGATGGAAACAATTGGAAGTTTGTCAGCTCCTGGTTCTCCTACGCAGCCAATGAAAAAGCGGAAGGCAGATGATGTGTTTGGAAGCAAGTGTCATTGTAACATTCTCACTTCCAGATAGGAGCAAAATCTGCCTTGTGTTCAGAAAAAAAAGCAGCTGTGTTCTTGGATCCCACCGTAACTTAAACCCGCCATTGGATAAGCAGCTGCTGCAGCAAGTCATATACTCTTAGCTCACTTACTTGTTACGTAGTTTAATTCTTAGTTTCTTTGCGTGTTTTTGGTATTTGCGTTGTTTAATTCATAAATTTCGGGAGTATTGTAGTATTTGAGAGTGGTAGCATCGCGTTTTAATACCTGAATAGCGTAAAATCGCGTAGTCTCCTTTCGCCGCCGAGCAGTGTGTCAGCAGTGCGGAAGTAGCAGCATTATTGCATTTACTAGGCAGTCTTGTATTTCAATAACCGTTTAAATTTTGTGTCGAATTGTTTGTGCTCTCTGTAGATCAGTTCAGACGTTCTTAACACAACAGTTTTTAGCATGGATAGGGACTGCAACTGCTGTGTTCGGATGCAGGCCGAGTTGGCATCCCTTCGCTCCCAGCTTCAGGCAGTGTTGGCTTCAGTCACACACCTTGAGGCAGTTGCCAATGGGCATCACTGTGGGGGTCCGGATGGGGGTTTGTCGGGGACGGCCAGCTCGTCCCAAGCATCCCCCGATTGGACTAAGACTGTGGCTGCCCGGGAGATGCTGCCCACATTGAGGCTGATCCCTCACCTGTGGTAGAGTGGGAGGTCGTCTCGAGGTGTGGCAGGGGGCGAAAGACATTCTGGAGGGCTGAACGGAAGGCCTCTCCAGTTTGTCTGACAAACCAGTTTCAGGCTCTGTTTCAGGCTGATACTGATCTTCGGCCGGACGTGGCTGCTTGTCCTGTTCCAGAGGTCTCAGTCTGCAAGATCCGGGCGGTCGCAGAGGGTGGGCTTACTGGCAGTTGGGAGCTCCAACGTCAGGCGCATAATGGGAACCCTTAGGGATATGGCAGCAAGAGAGGGGAAGAAAACCAATGTGCACTCCGTGTGCATACCGAGGAGAGTCATTCCAGATGTGGAAAGGGTCCTTCCGGATGCAATGAAGGGTACAGGGTGCACCCATCTACAGGTGGTCGCTCATGTCAGGGCGGCTATCTGATTTGGTGAAGACTGCCAGTCTCGTTAGCTGGATGAAAGCAGAGCTCACCATCTGCAGCATCGTCAACAGGACTGACTGCGCACTTCTGGTACAGAGCCGAGTGGAGGGTCTGAATCAGAGGCTGAGACGGTTCTGCGACCGTGTGGGCTGCAGATTCCTCGACTTGCGCCATAGGGTGGTGGGGTTTCGGGTTCCGCTGGATAGGTCAGGAGTCCACTACACGCAACATGCGGCTACACGGGTAGCAGGGGATGTGTGGCGTGGACTGGGCGGTTTTTTAGGTTAGATGGCCTCGGTCAAGTACAGAAAGGGCAGCAGCCTCAAAGGGTGCGGGGCAAAGTCAGGACATGGGGGGGCCAAGCAGCAATCGGTATTGTAATTGTAACTGTCGAAGCTGCATTGGTAACGTACCGGAACTTCAAGCGCTGATAGAAAGCACCGAAGCTGAAATCGTTATCGGTACAGAAAGCTGGCTGAAGCCAGAGATAAATTCTGCCGAAATTTTTACAAAGGCACAGACTGTGTTTAGAAAGGATAGATTGCATGCAACCGGTGGTGGCGTTTTTGTCGCTGTTAGTAGTAGTTTATCCTGTAGTGAAGTAGAAGTGGATAGTTCCTGTGAATTATTATGGGTGGAGGTTACACTCAACAACCAAGCTAGGTTAATAATTGGCTCCTTTTACCGACCTCCCGACTCAGCAGCATTAGTGGCAGAACAACGGAGAGAAAATTTGGAATACATTTCACATAAATTTTCTCAGCATGTTATAGTCTTAGGTGGAGATTTCAATTTACCAGATATAGACTGGGACACTCAGATGTTTAGGATGGGTGGTAGGGACAGAGCATCGAGTGACATTATACTGAGTGCACTATCCGAAAATTACCTCGAGCAATTAAACAGAGAACCGACTCGTGGAGATAACATCTTGGACCTGTATGTACAGAACAGGGAATCAGTGATCATAAGGCCGTTAGTGCATCCCTGAATATGGAAGTTAGTAGGAATATAAAAAAAGGCAGGAAGGTTTATCTGTTTAGCAAGAATAATAGAAGGCAGATTTCAGACTACCTAACAGATCAAAACGAAAATTTCTGTTCCGACACTGACAACGTTGAGTGTTTATGGAAAAAGTTCAAGGAAATCGTAAAATGCGTTTTAGACAGGTACGTGCCGAGTAAAACTGTGAGGGGCGGGAAAAACCCACCGTGGTACAACAACAAAGTTAGGAAACTACTGCGAAAGCAAAGAGAGCTTCACTGCAAGTTTAAACGCAGCCAAAACCTCTCAGACAAACAGAAGCTAAACGATGTCAAAGTTAGCGTAAGGAGGGCTATGTGTGAAGCGTTCAGTGAATTCGAAAGTAAAATTCTATGTACTGACTTGACAGAAAATCCTACGAAGTTCTGGTCTTACGTTAAATCAGTAAGTGGCTCGAAACAGCATATCCAGACACTACGGGATGATGATGGCATTGAAACAGAGGATGACACGCGTAAAGCTGAAATACTAAACACCTTTTTCCAAAGCTGTTTCACAGAGGAAGACCGCACTGCAGTTCCTTCTCTAAATCCTCGCACAAATGAAAAAATGGCTGACATCGTCCAAGGAATCGTGTCCAAGGAATAGAAAAGCAACTGGAATCACTCAACAGAGGAAAGTCCACTGGACCTGACGGGATACTAATTCGATTCTGCACAGAGTACGCGAAAGAACTTGCCCCCCTTCGAACAGCCGTGTACCGCAAGTCTCTAGAGGAACAGAAGGTTCCAAATGATTGGAAAAGAGCACAGGTAGTCCAAGTCTTCAAGAAGGGTCGTCGAGCAGGTGCGCAAAAGTATAGACCTATATCTCTGACGTCGATCTGTTGTAGAATTTTAGAACATGTTTTTTGTTCGTGTATCATGTCATTTCTGGAAACCCAGAATCTACTCTGTAGGAGTCAACATGGATTCCGGAAACAGCCATCGCGTGAGACCCAACTCGCCTTATTTGTTCATGGGACCCAGAAAATATTAGATGCTGGCTCCCAGGTAGATGCTATTTTCCTTGACTTCCGGAAGGCGTTCGATACAGTTCCGCACTGTCGCCTGATAAACAAAGTAAGAGCCTACGGAATATCAGACCAGCTGTGATGCTGGATTGAAGAGTTTTTAGCAAACGGAACACAGCATGTTGTTATCAATGGAAAGACGTCTACAGACGTTAAAGTAACCTCTGGCGTGCCGCAGGGGAGTGTTATGGGACCATTGCTTTTCACAATATATATAAATGACCTAGTAGATAGTGTCGGAAGTTCCATGCGGCTTTTCGCGGATGATGCTGTAGTATACAGAGAAGTTGCAGCATTAGAAAATTGTAGTGAAATGCAGGAAGATCTGCAGCGGATAGGCACTTGGTGCAGGGAGTGGCAACTGACTTTTAACATAGACAAATGTAATGTATTGCGAATACATAGAAAGGAGGATTCTTTATTGTATGATTATATGGTAGCGGAACAAACACTGGTAGCAGTTACTTCTGTAAAATATCTGGGAGTATGCGTGCGGAAACGATTTGAAGTGGAATGATCATATAAAATTAATTGTTGGTAAGGCGGGTGCCAGGTTGAGATTCATTGGGAGAGTCCTTAGAAAATGTAGTCCATCAACAAAGGAGGTGGCTTACAAAACACTCGTTCGACCTATACTTGAGTATTGCTCATCAGTGTGAGATCCGTACCAGATCGGGCTGACGGAGGAGATAGAGAAGACCCAAAGAAGAGCAGCGCGTTTCGTCACAGGGTTATTTGGTAACCGTGATAGCGTTACGGAGAGGTTTAGCAAACTCAAGTGGCAGACTCTGCAAGAGAGGTGCGCGGTGTATATTGCTGGCCAGGTTTTGAGAGGGTGCGTTTCTGGATGAGGTATCGAATATATTGCTTCCCCCTACTTATACCTCCCGAGGAGATCACGAATGTAAAATTAGAGAGATTCGAGCGCGTACGGAGGCTTTCAGACAGTCGTTCTTCCCGCGAACCATACGCGGCTGGAACAGAAAAGGGAGATAATGACCGTGGCACGTAAAGTGCCCTCCGCCACACACCATTTGGTGGATTGCAGAGTATAGATGTAGATGTAGAAACAGCCAAATGTTTGTGGCAATGGAGATAAGATACATAGCTGTCTGATTTTTTTGGGGGGGTGGGGGGTGGGGATGGTGGTAGTGGTGGGGGTCGACGATTGAAAATGGTTATACCATAGATAACAGGCTAAGGAAACAGGAAACTAGCATAGATAAAAATTGATGTAAACAATTTATTTTTATTTGTGGTATTTGTCCTTTTATTATAAAAATGTAGGCAATAAGTAAATAGCATAAATATGGAATATATGTTATATTAACTTTTAGACAGATCCCTTACATGAATAAAAGTTTGTCATCTTGATCAGTCAAAATTTGTTAAAAATGAATTTTTCCCAAGAAGCCTCCCTTTTCCCTTCCTTTTTTAGAGGAGTGGGGCCATGTCTTATATTCTGGGTCGTCTTGTACTCGGGTAAATACAGTAAGACTGCAAGTGAATCCCTTCTGTCAATAACTGCTGATGACTGGCAAAGTCCAACAACTGGACCCCCGATGGTGTCATTGAGCTGACAAAAGACAAAATCATTGTTAATACTAATGATTCGGACTACAATGACATACACACAGATGAGGAATATAGTGGTCTGATTCAGAGTGATTTGTGTGTACATAAGTCAGTGACACATATGTGAATAAATGTTCAAAATTTTACTCATTGTCTTTTTATTGACACAATGTAAGTTTTACTACAAGTTCTTTTAATTTTGAATTGTCTATGAGGACTGATGTAGAACTAGCAGCAACAAGCACCATCATTCAGCATGAAACTACCAATTTGTTTCACAAATTCTGTAAGCTTTTATTACATCCCTCTTTCAGTTTCTACTTTCATAGGTGCGTGCAATATATAGCAGTTGACAGCTGTTATGGCAGCACATAATATATTACACTGTCACTGCCCATTGCAGCACAAACTGTGTGTGCACGCAAGTGTGATGCCAGCACTGCACGATGGTACTGCAGCTTGTTGTACCCCCCACCCCCACCCCCACCCCCACCCCTACCCACACATTGCATCCCATCCCTGACACTGTATGTGGTGGCATTCAGTGGGCTGAGCTTCCTTCCTCCACTTCCATCCTCCCCCCCCCCCCCCCCTCTCCCACCTCTCTCCCCCATCTCCCTCAGAATTTTCTTATTCTGGTGAACTGACTGTAGTCATATTGTGTAATGTGGTGATATGCCGTAGTTACTGTAGACCAATAAAATTTCATAGAACATCAATTTGCACTTTACAGGAAAAGGCCACCAAATGGCAGGATGGACGGGAGATTGATGGTCTTACAACAAATGGTATTCTCATCTGGCACCCACGTGGTGCCTTCTGTGGTGGTGAGGCAAAGATGGGCATATGGCGAGAAGTGTCTGTTGGAGGTGGCATCTACTCTCTAAGGCACTCACGGTCTGCACAGCAAAAAGGAGAGCCAGTTAGTAATTCTATGTTTATTTGGTGCTGAATATGCTACAAATATGTATATGTCATAAATATGTAAAATAAAAGGGAAAGGCACTCATTCACCTGTACTGGACTGATGCATGATTCATGGAAACACGTAATGAAACAGTAATCTCATTAGTTTTCAAACTCTTGTTCAGTTTCTAATAGAAGTATACACATTCTCAAACGCAATTGCAGAAACATCCAGATGTACACTCCAACAATCATAGTGAGTCTTATTATTAATTGTTGACTGTTGAGAGCAATTGTGTGTGCAGATGATGGTGGGGTGGGGGAGGGGAAGGTTGCACGAGACCAGGGGGGAGGGGCACAGCTGCACAACAAGATAATGAGTTTGGGGGGGGGGGAGGAGGAGGTTGGAAGGGAAGAGGGAGACAGGAGGGGAGATATGTGTGTAGTTTTGAGAAACTTGTACTGGAGGAGTGTATCCAAATGGCTCATTTGGTGAAGCAGCTGTTAGTCATTTGTGTTGTGGTGTGCAGCATGTTCAACAACTGGATGAGAGGTTGTATGCCAATAAATACTCTAGTAAGGTTTTGGTACATTGCCATGGCATCGGAAAGCTCAACCACTCTCTTCACAAAGGCTTTGACTACCTCTCGTCATGCCCTGAGTTGGGGGATGTTACCCGCATCACTAAAGTAGTGCTCTGATGCCTACCCAACCTACAGAATATCCTTGGCCATCACTACTCCAGTCCTGCTCCCAAATGCTGCACCCCATGGGTCACTCCCTTGTGGTCTGTCCAGGTGCAAGACGGGTTCCGTGGATCCACCCACTATCACCTAATGCTGTTCGTTTACTGGCATCTTCTATCCTGTAAAAGGCAGGGCCATGTGTGAAAGCAAACATGTTATATATCAGATATGCTGCAGTTACGTACAGGATTCTTTTTGGGCATGACAAGTAACCGACTGACCTCCCTGTGGCGAACTGCAAACTTTACCATCTAGTTGCCAAACTCGCAACACTCAACACTACCTAGCCATCTCTCATGACTCTTTCTCTTCCACTGTGTGGGTGCTCTCATCTCTTACATATGGTCTATCCTCTGAACTTGTTTCATCTTGTTTTACATAGCAGTCACCTGTCAATAGACGTGCCTCACACTGTCCACCTCCCCCCTCCTTGCCTCGGGGATCCTCCCCTACCCCAACCCTTACCTCACTACCATCTGCCCAGGCAACTGCTCTCTGTAATCAACAAGAAACATGCGGTCTCACCGCGAGTGTTCTTTATATTAGCTGTACTCCCATGGCTATTAGCAGTGGCTAGAGACCAATGTGTAACTTCGTGTCAGTATCAGAGTTTCTATTTTTTTGTATTCTCATTTGTCAATGTGCACATGTTGTTCCCTGCGTTTACCTTCACCTGAATACTTAGTGGATTAGAGTTGCCAGTTTGCAGCATATTGTGCAAGAATCTGTCAAGCATGACAGAATCCGTTGTTGTCTTATGAAATAGATGTAGCAGTTTACATAGAAGTATTGTGCTGCGCACTTTAATAGATACCTGAAGCTCATTTGTATTATTCGGAGTGTTTCATGTACAAATACCTCTTAAGAGGGTGTGCTGAAAACTAATGCCTCCAATTTATTTATTCTATTCTCAATATCATTTGAGGTATTTCACATCATGCATATTACTTGGTTGACTTACTTTCTTTGGTAGTGCTAACCTCAACAAGTGTGACAGAGCTCAGAGTGGTTGACTGAAGATGGCAACAGACGACTCGGAATTAAGTTGATGAGCACATTAGAAAAAATCGTCAGATGATACAGACATAGTTCTCACACTAGTAAGGCATATCATATGATATTGTGTACAAGCTGTCATTGCAGAGCTGTGGTATAGAAAATTGTGTGCACAGTGGGGACCTCAAATCAAACTTTCGACAATGACAGTATCAACAAACTGATCTCTTGTTTGGAGAAATTACCAGGGTGACTGTTTCAAAACAAATATGTAGTTGTGAGGTATCAAGAAGCAGAATTTTAATAGTTTGTTTTATTTAAAAAGTTTTAAGAGCTTTTGTGTTGAATTCGGGGGCATTATTTTTCAGCATGCCCTTATGCATTGAAGTTGCATCTTAATTAATTTCATATTGTGTGAACATTTTAATTTTCTGGTTTCTCTAGAATTATTTCTTTAATGCTAATGAGAATACTTCGGTTATTCATTGTGGTATATGCACTTGTATCATGTTTTAGATTTAAAATGTCCCACAGTTATGTTACTTGAACTGTAAGAAATCACTTTTGACAAATAATAATGTTAGAATATCACGTAGGAGGAATTAGAGATGTATTATAGAATGAAGCACAGTGATAACTTATTGACAGAATTTCACTTCTGACCATATTACAATGAGCTGAAGAACGCCATCTGGTTGAGTAAAATGAGCATTAAACCAAGAGCAGTAAGTAGCTCTCATGAAAAAATTTGGTTAAAGGAAAAAATTAAAACTATATTGTTGTTAAAAATCAGGAGAAAAGATTGGTGCTCAATATATTAAATCTCTTCTTCATGAAAATGGTACTGTTGGTCATCCACCAGAGTTGTGCATTATGTCAGTCATTGGCAAATTAAATTAAAATTTTAGGGGTAGAGGCAAGTATGCACAGATGTTAAAAGCTGGTTTTCAGTGACAATGATGTCAAAAGAAACTATAGAAAATACCAAAGGATGAAATTAAATCAGTTATTAAATCACTGAAGAGTAAAAACTCACTTTCAGATCATAAAATATCAAGTAGACTTGTGTAGATTGTTACACCATTGATCATACTAGGTTTCTTTTGCAATGTCTCCTTTGGGTGTGAGCAGTTGACTCCAATTTCCCACTGCACACCTTGGAACTTAGTAATCAGTGAAACAATGCCACGCCACACATCCCACCCTCCCTCATCCCAATAAATAAAAACAAACCATACACATTTAAAATTTAAATGTAAGTGGGATGTTAAAGTCTGTTTCTTCTTTTTATGTAGAATCTTGGCAGTGGTTTTTCATTGAGAGTGTACCTTGAGAGATCCTGTTGTTGCCAGTGTCTACTGTGAGTCTACTTCAGTAAGTTAAAAAAAACAACTGAAAATGCTGTTTTGAAAATATAAAAACCTAGGACACACAGAAATTGTTAAAATCCTTTGGCTGGGAGGTTTAGGCAGATTTATCAGTTTTTGTTGTGACTTGAATATTTCTACAATTAAAGTTGTTTTGGAGTAGGAAAACATTCACATAAAGAAAGTGCACAAAAAGGCAATGAGCCACAATAAAATGGCCAGGCAAATGGGTGGAACACCTACAGGACACAGAAATAAAACAGCTCACAAAATGTGGTGATTGTGTTAAAAAATATATATATATATAATAACTTTAGGCGAAATGTAATTCTTAAAGAATATTTTTGTCTTCCAGTTGAAATGGTATACCATAGTGTGTTTTGCATGCTTACTGTAGTAAGATTTTGTATTGAATTCCATGGATTGACTGTATGCCAGTTCCACTAAAGGATGTCTCCTGTAATAATAATTTGTTATAAAACAGTGACTCTCCTTACACAAGCTGATCCTGCGCTGTTGCAGGTTGAAGATGAAAGTAATGTGCTACAGGATGGTACATTAATTGACCTTTGTGGTGCCACATTGCTGTGGCGTTCAGCAGAAGGTCTTTCTAAATCGCCTGTAAGTATTGTATAACCAGAAACTGATAGTTGTAATATTTCTATTTTTGCAAAAATGTTGGCAGCTGTAGCATAATGCAGTCATAACTTAGTGACATTGTTGGCAATGCAATAAGCAACTGCCTGGTGACAAGATTTGTTGTGTATCTGACTTAGTGCAGTCTGTTTTGTGTTACTCTATTAACTCGTTTAATCTGTAGAAATCACAAAATTAATTCAACAAGTAGTTCACTGGTGTTGTTAAGATATTCTCAGCTCCCAAAAGGGCACATCATGTGGCTACTTCAACAATTGATATCCTCTCCAGAGGTCTTAAACTTCAGTGACTGTTGGCAGTCTGCAAGGAATGGAATAAATGATATGGGTAATAAATCTCTCATTTTCAGCCAACCCCTCCTAGACAGATCCAACAGGTTGATGTGTTCTTGGTGCAGAGTCGTGCCAATGTTCCCCTCATTGTCTACTATCTCTCTGCCCATACATTTTCCATAGGATTTAGGCATGATGCAGGAAAAGGCCAATTAAGAAATCTTATTCTGTTCTGCAAACCACTGCTGCACAAACACAGACATGTGTATAGGAGACAGGCCCCACTGGAAACACTATACTTCTTCAGAATGCAGTTGTCACACTGATGGGGCTATAATATTACTTGTGATGTTGGTGTACTGGGCAGCATCAAATTGACCGTACATCACGTGAAGCAATCAGCCCCAGACTGCCACAGTCACATGGCTACTGGAAGATGACTCATGGAGATATTTCGGCTCAAAACTGACGCCTTATGGTCTTGATGCTCTTACTGGTTTTATCTATCATCATGCATTGCACTCAGGATTGTAATAGTGTGCCTGAACCTCACAAGAGTTCTAGTTTGTTACCATGTAACTGTGTGGATAATTCTCACGTATTATGTCGGACAGAGGTAGTAAATTTAAGTTTTCAACTTCAGGGTGGTGTTCTCCACTAGAATTGGATCTCATTGATTTATAGTGAAAATTCTGTTGCTTCTTTTGTGGGCAATCAGCTGCACATCATCGAAATGTTTTTCTATTTTTGAACCAAGAGACTGTATGTGTGGTGCTGGTGGTGGTGGTGGTGGTGGTGGGGGATTCATATGGACTTGAACATCAGACACTTCACATGATGTGAAGTCTGCATGTTGTTTATTTAACTGCAGTGATTATTTTCAGACTTTTATTTATTTAGTTTAAATGCAGTATACATTTAGATATTACCTGCATATTCTATTTGCAGAAAAGATTTTGTCTCTGTGCTCCAGATCTTTTCCAAGCTCAGTTTCCTGTAATTTTTGAAGTAATATTTCCTTGTCTGCATATTCCCAAAATAAATATAAAAATGTGGCTTGGTGCATTTCATTCACGTCAATGCTGTACCAGAACTTATTAAGTCTGGCCTCAATTTCTGCCGGCCAATTTTTATGCTGTCAAGTGTTGATGGTAGGGACTTCGAAATTGGCCTGAAGCGAACCAAGAAGTCGTGCAAACTCTACCCCCCCCCCCCTTTATCACAGTATCCTTACCCCCAATGGAAAAAAGGTTAAAAAACCACAAAACCTCAACAATTAGATGGCTCACATATTAGAGTGGTTTGTAAATTGGTTCAGGACACGTGTGGAAGAAGTTGAACTTCTTGCACAGAGCAGGCTTTTGTGTATGTGTGTACAAAAAACACTTCTTAAATCGACTAGGGCACTGCTGTACTAATGAGTTTAGCCCCCTCTGGAAGAACATGAAGTGGATGAGAGCTAAATGAGTACTTGTGCTCTTCATAAAAGAAAGGTCCTCCTCACCTATATCTCTCGACACTACCTTGAAAGTATTTGTTGCAGGGTATGTGTAACATAGTTACTGTGAGTTTCCTCCATTGCACTTTTCACATTCATGGGTCAGTTGGCCTAACTAACAACTGTCCCTGTAGGAGGGTGAATTTTAGTACAGACTGTGTGCTACGGGGCCCTTCTGGTCACTACTTCTTGTTCTGAATTCATCTACTAAGCAGAACAGTTTTCAAAAGACAGCTGCTAAGATGGGTGCTCAACAAGGAAAAGTGCATGCTGTATAACAAAGTAGTTGCATTGGAATGTATAGACTATGTCCAGGAATGAGCGGATCGTGTCACCAGCATGATCCACCACAGTACTGATGCATCTGTGCGGAAGTGTTAAGGAGAAGACAGCTTGTTTCATAGTAGTGCGGGACGTTGCTGTAAAGTGGGGGAGAGCTGTACAGTTCTAATGTGATTTAAGTACCAGGCTTCTCGAGACAGGTTGGGTGGCAATGGCAAATAAGACATCATTTAATTAAGGAGAGTGACAGTTCATGAACTCAATTGATCTTTGAAGGTTTCAGGAATTACTGCAAACAGTCACTATTTTTTCTTCAATTTTTATTTATTCATGACCGGTTTCAAATCACCTGGCGATTCATCATCAGATGGTACAGTTTAACAAGACAGTTGCAGTGTGCCAAATCCAGAATGGATAAAAGTTCAATTGATCTTTTCTCTAAACTCGTATATGGAGACAATTACAAGGTTTTCGCAGAATGGTGACAATTGCTCTGTTGCTGTTGTAATAAGAAATGGGAGCTTCCTGACCAGCAATAGAGACACTGTGCGGATCCTGGGGAGCACTTTTCTGAAATCACTACTATTGCCATCCGAAATCTGGTTTTCTTTCACTAGCAAGTGGTGAAGTAGTTCATAACTGTCTCCTTCACACAAACAGTGGTAGCAAAAGACAGCAATAAATTAAAAAAAAATCATACTCATATATACTCGCAAAACAGTATAACATAACCGTATTAACTAACTAGTACATGAATTCATAACTATGAGACGTGTTGAAACATCATTCAACATTCTTGTTTGGAACTTATGAGTTCGCTTGCAGGTTGTGACATTTGCAGGACAAACTCCATTTCAGCAAGAACAACCAAATTGTTAAGAATAAATTATTGTACTTATCTTAGTCTCCTCCAAGTTGAAAATGCCTTTTGTGTTTCCCAGGTCCTCTAAAATGTTGTGTAGAGTATGTTTAGTATCCTCAGTTGTCTTTCAAATAAAAATGCTGGCTGTAAAATTTATTATATGTGCACATTTATTCACTGGTAGACTAATTGATACCCAGTGTGATACATTGCACAATACCAAGTAGTGTTGGACAATAATTATAAATACAGTGTCTTTGGCAAATAGGTTCATCTAAGATCTCTTTTTATATGTAAGTATTGAACTCGACTCTTGATCTAACATACAATCCAAGGCTCATATAATCTTGGCTAATGAAGCAGGTACCTCAAATGGAACCAACTTTGTATTGGTAATATTTTACACTTTGCAAAAAAGTTGTGTACTTCCTTATCTCAGGAGCTAAAGGTATTTGGTGGAATCCTGCAGTTAAATCCAAACTAATCATAACTTTATCAATTAAAATTTATGTAGTAACTTGTAGATGTTTTTCAGCTGTGAGATACACTAATTAAAATGTGCAGAGTCTAACACCAGTCTGACTCCTCCATCACACTTACCAACTAAAACTAATAGGTTGTTGAATTCACTGTTACTTCTTTCAGTGATGACATAGTTCTCAAGTTTCTGTGATTTTTTTTTTTTTTTTTTTTTTTTTTTTTTTTTTTTTTTTTTTTTTTTTTTTTTTTTTTTTTCAGTAGCAGGTATTTTTTTGTGGCCTAAGGTAGAAGGGTTAATGAGGATTTAATCTCGATGCACTCTCAGAATTTTTCACACTACCACGAACATCATTAAACACATTACCTTAATTCTGTAGTAATGACTGTAAAGTTTTTGCTTGTACTACATCTAACCCTTTAGCTAGGGACACCTTTTCCTCAACTAATGTCATATACTCCTCACCTTCACTTCTTCTCTTGTTACTATTCTCAATTAAGTAAGCTTCTTAATCTCAACAAAACAGGTTATTAATTTTGTTGTCTAAATATACTTTATTGTCTTGCAGGAGTTTCTCTTGTGTTGAACTATCATTTCAGCTTTTAATGTACAGGGATCCCTCATTCCAATACACAGCTGTGTTTGCTTTACGTGACAAATCAGTTCCTTGAATGACATGTTTGTGGTGTTTATGTATCACAAGAAAACCATGGTTATACACTGCCCTACTGACTTCAGATGCAATTTGTTTTTTGTGCTTACCTGTAGCTCCCCTGACCTTCAAACCAACCACTAGTGTGTCATTGTAATTTAGTTCCTTCTTAAGTTATTTGCTGAGTACTTTTGATATGCCAAATACTTGACTCCCTGTGTCTATCGTGCACCTCTCTTCCCGTACTATAACTTTCACACTGATGAGCAAAAACATTATGACCACCTGCTTATTTATTCATCTCTGGAACAAAATACACCACTAATTCTACGTATCAACGGTCCGACAGTTTGTTGGTAGGTTTGTGGAGTTATGTGGCAAGAGAAGTCTAGGCACAGGTCATGTAATTCGCGTAAATAATGGGTTGCTAATTTGCGTACACAGTGATGGCACCTGATAGTGCTCTAGATGGGTTAGGTAGGATTTAAATCAGGCGAACTTGGTCACCAAGACATCAATGTGAGTTCACTACAATACTCCTCAAGCCACTGTACTACAGTTCTGGTTTCGAGACATGGACAGTTATATTGCTGAAAAATGACATCACCATCAGGGATGACATCAGGCATGAAGGGATGCAGCTTGTCTTCGATCGCTATTACAGGTCCCATGAAAGCAGAAGAGAATCTCTCCTGTAGCCTACTACTACTCCCACCAGCCTGCATCCATGGCGCACCACACATTTCAAGCTGACATTCAACTTGACAATAGCGTTTGTGGAGTCGGCCAATAACCTAGTGTAGCAGAAATGTGATCACCCGAAGAGGCAACACACTTCCATTGATCAGTTGTGCATTCCGATGGTCATGGTCAACATGTGAACATATAGGGGCTCCCATGTTCAACAATGTACAACGAACAGTGTGTTCTGAAGCACTTGTGTGTACACGAGTATTGTGCTCTTTTGGAAGAACATGCGACAGATCACCATCTATCCTACTTTTCAGAAAAGACAAGCCTCCAAACCCCACATTCCTTGAAGAGTCGTGGATGTCCTACCATTTTGTGCTTAATGGTAGTTTCACTGTCCTGCTACCTCTTTCCGTAGATGCTCATCACAGTAGCACATGATAAAAATCTACTTTTTGTCAAAGTTGCTTATCTCAGTGGATTTCCCCATTTGCAGTCCCTATCTTTGCCAGGGTGATCCCCATCTGTGTCTGCTCCACTTACATACTTCTGTTACTGCGCCACATGCTTGCAGTGCCACCAGGCAGCATCCAATGTTGCGGTGGGCAGCGGTCATAATGTTTTGGCTTATTGGTGTGTATTGACAAATTCAATACCTTTACTTCTATTGACATCAGTCACACTTTCAATTAGTTTAATGCTCACTTCAGAATTGTGATCCCTTTCCATTTTCAGAATGTCTACATTAATTGAATTTTCGTTAAGATTACTCAGTGTTTCTTTAAAGTATTTATAAAATACACTTTAATATTTCTTCCATCACTCTGGATTCAGTTGTTTACCTATTGCTGCCAGTTTTTCCCAGAATGAATTGGTATATAATACTTTTCCAAAAGAATCCAAATTTTGTAAGGAAAACTCACATTCCTTCCCATAGCAATATTTTGTTTCACACGTTGTGAATTTTATTCATTATCTAAATGATCTTCAACCTAATTCCTATCTGTCGTGAGCAGAATTAGGTGTTTCTAAAGCAATAGGCGTAAGATAATCCACATCTTCTGATGACCCCTATAGCATCCAATAGCTTTTCACAGTATCTGGAACTTTTTTCCTTCTTCCCTTAAACTACCATGATAACCTAATTATTCTTCATCTTCAAGTCTCAACCTCTCATCTTTATTTAACCTGCTACTCCTCAGAAAAATATCAATTATCACATTGTGTACTATGGCCTAATCCTTCTGCTCAAGTGATTCTAATTCTCGGCTTTCCTCATCTCGTAGTAAACCCCAAATTCTTAACTGAACAGCACGTGTAAATCCCCTTTTTCTAAACAAAACTCAGTACATACTATTTCTTTTCTGCTTTGGTTGTCTAAGTGTTACAAAAACCACCCCAAAATCCTTGGTTATTGGGGCCAGATGTATTCCCTCCCAGCCCCCATTTCTATCTATACTACAGTTCTGATTTCCTCACTTGTGTTCTCTCTTGGATGCATGAGTTGTTCAGCTGATTGTGCAGTAGTTTTCACACTTATTTGCCCTTGCTATCTTCAGAATTCAGTGGATTACATTTTTCCCGAAAATCTGATGGTAAGTTGCCAGTGTCGTAGATTCTACATGCCAACTTCAATAGGTGTTCGATTGCTTTTACACCGAATAATGTTAGAAATTCTAATAGACTCTTGCCTGTTCCTTCTGCCTTATTTGATCATGAGTGTTTTAATTCTGACTCCAGTACTGGATCCTCTAGACCGATGACCTCACTGTTTGGTCTCTTCCCCCAAACAACCCAACCCAACCCACTCTCTCCTCTGCATTTGACTGTTGAAGTCCCTTTGGACTCTCAGTGCCAGCACCCTTGTTTTTAATTTCACTGAAGATTGTTTTGAATTTTCTGTATGCTGAGTCAGTCCTTCCAGCCTTCATTTCTTTCTCAATTTATTCACATCTTTCCTGCTGCCGCCATTTGAACTCAGCAGCCCTGCACTTCATATTTATTTCAGTCCTAAGTGATTATCTTTCCATATTGCTGTCTTTCCCTGAACATTTTTGCACTTCCTTCTTTTGTCAGTCAGTTAAAGTACTTAGGAGTTAACTTCCTTGGACCTATGTTCGACTGCCCAACATCTGTGATTGCCCTTTTTAGCGATGTCCACTCTTCTTCAACTTATCTTCCTTCTCTGGTATCCCATATCACGGTATTCACATTCTTAGCAAACTTCAAACAGGTTTCCTCATTCATCAGTACCTCAGTATCTTAATTCCTTCCACACTGATTTTCTGGATGAAACTCACAATTGTCAGCCTTCTGTTCATCATTACTAAATTATGATCAGAGTTTTTGTATGCTTACAGGTACACTATGCAGTCCAATATCTTATTTCAGAATCTCTTCCTTATTGTGGTGTAAGCCAGCTGGAATCACCTTGTCTGTCCTGTCCTTTCATACACAACATCCTCTTGTGATGCTTGAACGTAATATTTGCTGTTATCATCTGAAATTTATTACAGAACTCAAACTGATATTTCTCCTCTCTCGTTCGTACTACCAAGCCCATATTCTCTCATAATCTTTCTTCCACGCCTTACCCCACAGCTTCATTCCACTTCTCCATGATAGATTTTTGTTTCTGTACTGAATTACCCTTTCGGTATCCTCATATACTTCGTCTCTCACTTCATCTTCTGCTTGCGATGTTGGCATGTATACCTGAACTATCACTGTTCACATTGGTTTGCTGTTGAATGTGACTAGAACAATCCTGTCACTGAACTGTTCACTGTAATTCACCTTCTACCCTACTTTCCTATAACTCCCATTATACCATTTTCTGCTGCTGTTGATATTACCCTTTATTCATCTGACCATAAATTCTTTTCTTTTCCATTTCACATCACTGACAACCACTGTATCTAGATTGAGCTTTAGTATTTCCCTTTTCAGATTTTCTAGTTTTTCTGTAACATTCAAACTTGTGACATTCTATGTTCCAACTTGTGACATTCTATGTTCCAACTTGTGACATTCTATGTTCCAACTAGTGGAATGTTACTCCTTCATTGATTATACTATCTTTTTCTTATGCTCACTTCCCCCTTGGCAGTTCTCTCCCAGAAACTGAATGGGGGACTAATCCTCAGTCTTTTTCTAATGGAGAGAACAACATGACTTTTTCTCAGTTATAGGCCACATGTCTTGTGAATACACATTGTGTGTCTTTTATGCTGTGGTTTCTGTTGCCTTCTGAATCCTCATGCTGTTGATCATTTCTAATTCTTCTGCCTTTTAAGGGCAATTTTCCACCCCTAGGGCAAGAGAATGCCTTGAACCTCTGTCTGCTCCTCTGACCTCGTCTTTGATAAGGCTGTTGGCAGTATGGAAGTTTTCAGCCACCATTGCTGATATTTTTATTCGAAAGTTGAGCAGTGGCTTGGTTTGAACCTGGGACCAAGGAAATTTTCATTACTAGTAAGAGACACTACCCTCATATCACTATTGTGCTGTAAGTTTCCTCCACCATTTATTCAGTTCATTACATATTTTAAAACACAGCTATAATTTTGGTTTGTGAACAAAAAATGCCAATCGTAAGAAAATAATTTGATTGGTATACTCTTAAGTAAAATAAGTATCCTGGATAGTACAGTAGAAATGCGGTAATCCGGCAACTTTAGGACCTAGACAGTGATAAACTACCGATAATGCCAGATTACTGCATGTCATCTAAAAATAGCTGTGTATAGTATGTGAGATGCAAGGTAAGCAGTGGGCATCTGGCCTTTTATTGTTTATTGTACCATCTCTGCTTCTGTTAAAGTGATAAAAGGTGTACAACACTGTACAAAACAACATTCTAGAGAACAAATGAAAAAGCTTTATTATATACATCCTGTAATGTAATTTAAAAATTTTATGTTATTTTCAGGACAGTGCAGTATTAGATGTAGAAAAGCACTGTGTGTGTTTTATACTTCAATAAATACAGTCTTTGTATATTTCATTCACTTGAAATAAAAACTAATTATCTTCTCTCTCTCTCTCTCTCTCTCTCTCTCTCTCTCTCTCTCTCTCTCTCTCTCTCTCGCTCCCCCCCCCCCCCCCCCCCCCCCCCCCCCCACTCTCCCTCTCTCCCCCACCTTTGGATCACTTTTCATCTTTACCTGCCAAAGTTGAATGAGACTAACACCAATGTAGGGAGTGAACCAGAAAAAACACACAAAACTTGAAAAACAGTGACCATTTATAAATTTAAATTTAATTTACAATCCCAATAAAATAAAATTGGCACCTGACAAGACTTCTAAAGAATACCTTTCAGAGGTATTACATATGAAAAGTGATAAACAGATCAAAAGATACAACTGACAATTGTTGCAAGAGTATATGTGGGCCACATAAATGATCACAATAAATTAAACAAATACATGAAAGTGGAGGTATAGATTGAAACAGACAACATAAGAAACAGTGGAAAACTGTGAAGGTTAAGTGAACTTTAGAAGAGAGGCAGTATTGATCTGTATTTGGTCATTTCGTATTGCATCAAGACAGTGGGACAGATGTTTGTTGATTTCAATCAGATTAAGCTTTTGCTCTTTGTTTGCTAAGTGAAGGACATGCAATGGCTGGTAGCTGTGACCCTCACTCAGCAATAATTATCCAACCTCCACCTGTGTTTTATGTTTAGCCTAGTTAGTCGCTCCTTGTCTGCTGGATTGTCCAATAAACAACGTACCACAATCAGGATAAGTAGTTTCGTGAACTCTACTATTGGGCAGCAATTGGATTTATCTTTGCTATTGAAAATACACTAGGCTGTGGTGTTCCTCACATAAAAGGAAATACTGTATTTCCAGGATTCCAGTGCTTCACTACACCCTCTGAATCCATTGGTTAGGTATGGGATTGTACACCATTTCATGCAAACATTGAAAGAAACAGCAGAGCTAGCATGAAGAGGGGTGTAAGTTTGTATTTTTGTTCCCTATGAAAGATTTAGTCAGCCAGGACAATATTTTGCAGCCATTGCTTGAAGCAATAAATTTTGTCTAACTCTCTCTCTCTCTCTCTCTCTCTCTCTCTCTCTCTCTTTCTCTTTTTAGTAGGAAGTTATTACTGTATCTATGTCTCTAGTTGTAGTTTGTCTATAAATTTTCGAAACAATGTGTTTCTGTACTCATTTCTGCTGTTACATCTAGTAAGTTTATGAATTTCTTGCCATTCTGAATTCTTCATATTTTCATGTTGACTATTTTAAGTTAAGAAAAAACATGTTGAGTTGTCTTGTAGTGCCTATCCACATACTTTTCGTTTAAAGTTATTTTAGGTCATAAAAATGAGCAATGCTTTCTGAAATTGTGCTGATTTGTGGGCAGAAGCTGTTCTGTCTCAAAAAAAAATTTATTATATTCAAACTGAGAATATGTGCGAGAATTCTGCAGCAAACTAATGTTAAGAATATTGATCTGTAATTTTGCGGGTCCTTTCTTTCACCTTTCTTATATACAGGAGTCACCTGTGCTTCTTTCCAATCACTTTGGACTTCATGGTGGGTGAGAGAGTTGTGAAAAATGCAAACTAAATAAGGGGGCAATACCATAGAATACTCTTTTGTAAAACGTGATTGGGATTGTATTTGGACATGGTGACGTATTTGTTTTCAACTCTTTCAGTTGCTTCTCTGTGCCAGGGATGCCTATTAGTACATTCTCCACACGGGAGGCTGTTCAGTGGTCAAAAGATGGTATGTTTGTACAATTCTTGTGATGAATGATTTCTTAAATGCAAAATTTAAAGCTTCTGCTGCTACACCATACAGGTCAATGAGTGACTGGATATACACCTTAGACCTTCTTAGTAATTTTACATAGGATCACAATTTTCTTGGGCAAGGTATTTTGCTAAGGTATGAAAGTGATGGTTGTATGCTTCATGCATTGATCTTTTTTTAGATGTAGGAATCTCCACTAACTTCAGCATGTCATCATTTGTGCATTCTGTTTTGAACCAAGAGGGCAAAAGCCTTTCCTTCCATAGCATTTTCTGAATCCTGTTGTTAAATCGCGGTGAGTCTTTTCCGTCCTTAATCCACTTACTTGACATACTTTTCCAGAGAATGATTTACAGTGTGTTTAAACTTTGCCCACAATTCCTTTATGTCCATCATATTGGAACTAAGTAATGTCCATTCACTGTCTAAATTGTGATGCTAATGACTACTTGTATGTTCTGTCTAGCAGAATACTCTACTAGCCTTGTTGATAGTTTTATTAACTTTTGTACACTTAGTCGCTACAATGACATGGTCACTAATCCCTGTCACTATAATGACATTGTCGACGAAGTCGGGACATTGTCGACAAAGGCAGGCCTGCTTGCAGCTACAAGTTCTAAAATTTTCCTGCTGAGTGTGGACTGTTGAGCAACGTTTTTTGTAGGATGTGTTCAAAAGTACTTTGCAAGACTGTCTATATCCTCTGCAATGAATTCATAGACGTCCCAGTTTACAAAAGTTGCCTACAACTAATATGGTATAATCTGGTATTTCTGCACTAATTACTATGGACTACTTCTGAATGACTCTAAAACTGTCAGTGGAATTGAGTAGATGGTAAAAAATTCTTACAATTGAGTTGTTTCCACCTAGACCTGTTACGCTTGACCAGATTACTTCATTGCCACACTCAAATTCGACCCCAATAGAGACAATATTTTTGTCAGCTGCAGAGAAAACTCCCCCTCCAATGGCATTTAATCTGGTTTTTTGATATGTTTCGTAAATGGCTAATTATCTTGGAGCTTTCTACTGTGAGCTTCAGCCAGCTCATGGTCCCAAGAATAATTGGAGTGTGAGAGATTTCCTGGAGGGCAGTAAATTTAGGAACTTTGTTACCAATACTTGGATAAATTGCTGTTAAAATTTTGACAGTTGAAGCGTCTTTACTCTGAAAGTGGTTTGATTTTGCTATCTGTGTGTTGACTGGCAAGTGTTCATCAGAGTACCTCAAATTACTGTCTAGCCTAGAAAGCCCCATGTGCATCCCACAAGAACTCTGCTACTCGTGTAGCTTATTCCTTTGTTAGTGCACCCCCTAACACACAAAGGGACACCCTTCGATTCCCTCTTGATAAGGTAGGTCCAAAAATCTGTAGCCAAGGCCATCACAGAGCCAACGAAGCCTTTGATTGAAACCCTCCACTCAGCTTTAAGCCAAAAGACCCTGACGAACTGTGAGAATGATGCTACTGATTGTTAGCTTGGCTTGCACCCTGCGTGCGATGCTGACAGCCTTCACTGTTTCCACCAGCTGCCTGTAATGGCCTCGGAACCCAAATGGCAAGGCATCTTTAGTGCCAGTGTAAGCCACAACTTGCAGATGACTGCACCCTTCATGTTAGATAGCTGCAGGCAAGGCTGCCTCCACATCTTGGATGAGGCTTCTCCCTCCTGGCAGATGTACTGAGTGGTCGTCGGCTTTCTTTCCAATCTTAAACTGTACTCCCCGAAGCGGCTCCATAACATGCCTAATGTTGGAGCTGCTGATAGCTAGCAAACACATGCCCCCATGTCTCTACTCAGACTCTACTCAGACTCTACTCAGATTCTGCTGAAGAAACGGCCACCTCTCCAATTACAGGGCAAATAGGCAAGGCCAGATGACAAGCCTCCCAATTGACCCACCATCTCAAGTGATGCAAACACATCACCATTCGCCACTCACCCTGCGTGAGTGTGGATCCGCCACATTGGGTACAGCATAACCTTTGGGATTAACAAGAGACATCTGAGGTGTCCCATATGATACACCAGATTCTCCACCCCACGTTACATCCCAAAGCAACAGCATGAAGACAGCTGACAATAGCCAAAAGCACATTCGGCTGTTGGTGACCTGCGGCCAGCTCCTCCTGCATCCTACCCGTCCTATCAGGACTAACTGAGTAAGTGAACTATAAAAGCACGGACACAAAACTAGATGTGCAAGTTATTACCCTCCTGGTGATCTAACAGGACGGAGAAGATTATCTGTCGCAAACAAGGTAGTCGTAAACTACGTGTTCCAAAGCAATTCCCAAACAACTAGTGAGGTCACTCCTATGTGGCTCTTTGGTATAATCTAAATGGATTTAACTTGGAAAAAATTATTTTCCAGTACAAAGGAAAACCCAGTTGAGAAAAGTAATAAATTACATGACACAAGGGCTGGTCAGTACTGCTTCAGGAAGCAGGTGCATGCATAAAAGGTGACAAACTATTTAGATTTCAAAAGTAATAGTTCCCTCCTATCGTAATTGACTTTACTAGTTGTGTGGGAATGGCATTGGAGCACATAGTTTACCGCTGCCTTGTTTGCCTCATATAATCTCCTATGTCGCTGTTAATATGGGTTCATTAACTGACCATGTTGGAGACAGTTGTGCTTACTATTCTAGAAGACTGTAATGTATTCAGTCAGTGCAACATGATTCTCTCTCTCTCTCTCTCTCTCTCTCTCTCTCTCTCTCTCTCTCTCTGTCTTTGTGTGTGTGTGTGTGTGTGTGTGTGTGTGTGTGTGTGTGTGTGTGTGTGTCATGATTTTTTTTTTTTCTTCATTTCTTCTGCTTCTGTAAGAATGCCATCACTGCTCTCCTTTACACCTTCTCAGTGTTTTGAGTTTCTTTGTTGAGCTTAGGACTGAGGTACCCACTTAGCTACCTTCAATTAATTCAGAGTCCTAAACAAGTTCAATTTTTTTTTCCTCTGGATTCGTGTTCACTACTTACGACTGCTTTCTCAGTCCGCCAGTTCCACAAACCATAACACTGATGGTAATAGAAGATTCATTGCCAATCGCCAGTCTTCGCTAATTTGTCATCTGTCTCCAATCAGCATTCTTCGCCAACTCGTTCTCCAAGGAAATATGGGGAAAATGTGGGAACAGAACAGAAACTGAACTCCAGATACTTTCCTTTTCTGACAGTTCATCACCTGTTGACTTTCACTAATCATTTTGCTTAATTGACTTTTTCTGAAAAGTGTTTCATTAAATTCTCAGCTGCTACTTAGGACTATGCAAGGCTTTCCAAATTCAAAAGCTACAAGAAAGAACTCTCCATATCAAATGTTCAAATAATGTATGTGAATGCATCCGGATAATAATCTTGACAGTTGCTGATATTTCGAAATATTGGCAGTTGTCGAGGACATTATCGGGCTGCATTGTTTAAAACTATTTGCACACACAGTAAACTTTGTTATAGAGAAGTTATAGTGCACCTGAATGAAAATGTTTCGTTTAAATCTCAAAAACATTTTATGTTGCTGATACATAAATGGAATGATGTTTCCATTAGTTGTATCCTTGTACTTCGGCATTGAGATTAAGTTAGTGATTTAATTTAATAATGAGATGTTTTTAATTTTTTACTTAAAACATTTGGAATTTGGACTATAAGGCTGTTATCTCATCTCGTAGGAATCTATACTGATTAGAGTGGGAGCAATATAGCTGGTCAGTATTTACCTTCAAGATGCAAGATTCTATTTACTGCATAACTACCTCAACAACCCCCCTTCCCCCACCCCTATCCCCTCTTCAGGAGAAATTTCTTTTTGTTGTAAGTAATGCGACAACTATGGCATGTAAAATTGTATAAATGAATTGTGTGAAGATTTTATTTGTATGCTATACATTTTTTATCTTTCTTTTATCGTCTCAAATCCTCTGTACATATGATGATTTTATATTTTTTTCATGTTCCTATATAATGTTGAACTAATGTTTATAAATTTTTAACTTTTCAGACAAAATCGCACTTGGAGAAAATGGTTGATGACTTAAATGCCGGGCGACCCCAATGTCCAGTTGGACTAAACACACTTGTCATACCACGAAGAGTGACTGTGACAATGAATGAATCTGGAGCTGTAAATGAAAACCAGCAACCATATGTGTACCTGAACTGTGGCCATGTCCAGGGTCATCACGATTGGGGACAAGAGGACGATTCTGAAGCTCGTCGCTGTCCAATATGTCTTGAGGTACATGAAAGCAGCTATGATATATAACAAAATGTAGACAGAACTTTAGAAAGAATAGAAACATTGTCTAACAATGAAAGCTTTCATAGAATTTATTATTCGTGTGAAAAATTTGTAGTTAATTGCAGCATGTAATGTCTCAGAATCATCTTAATGTTAAATTTATGTTGAATTTTATACAGAGGCCTTCATTATTGTATGGTACTGGCTGCACCCTGATGTGTGGTGTTACAATTATTCTGAGAAATATTATTTCTCATGTTTGATTGATTAAACTCTGAAACACTGGCTGTCGCTTAAATAACTAAAATATGGAGGTTCTGCATTGACAGATTCAATGTTCAGAGTTACTGTTTTCCATTAATTTTAGTTTAACATTGTTCTTTTCTCTTAAATGTATATACTATACATAGTCAAAGATGCTGAGCTATTGCAGTACTTTCTCCCTTCCCGTGCTGCACTCTTACTGTTTTGTTTTTTCTTTCCATTTACTTGATCTATAGGGCAGATTCAGTTTTGGAAACCTGGCTTGTCTATAGCACATAAGTCACGGCTGTTCCCACTTCTTTCTTCCTCGTCTGCCTCCTCACTTTACCAACATTATTTTACAATACTTGTTTCATTTAACTCAAATGTGGGCCCCACATCTGGATTTTACCCCCACTTTTGTGATTTTTTTTTTTATAGAAATGCGAACTGTACAAGCAGAGCTGCCCAATACCTAAGATGGTAGCTAGTTCAAATAGAGGTCGACAGCTACCTGAATGCATGTAACCCACTGACTACACAGGAAACACATGATTGATACCCAAGCTGTTACCTCCCAGAGCATACCAAGGAGTAGGTGTCTGTTATTTTCGGACACTGGCACTCCAGCCAATGGCCATGAAGCCAGTTGGTCATTGCTATGTCTGGGTGGTGTGTGGTGAGAGCCCTTGACCAGAGTAGGCAGCATGATCTACATCTACATGATTACTCTGCAATTCACATTTAAGTGCTTGGTAGAGGGTTCATCGAACCACAATCATATTATCTCTCTACCATTCCACTCCTGAACAGCGCGTGGGGAAAATGAACATTTAAACCTTTCTGTTCGAGCTCTGATTTCTCTTATTTTATTTTGATCATCATTCCTACCTATGTAGGTTGGGCTCAACAAAATATTTTCGCATTTGGAAGAGAAAGTTGATGACTGAAATTTTGTAAATAGATCTTGCCGCGACGAAAAACCTCTTTGCTTTAATGACTTCCTTCCCAACTCGCGTATCATATCTGCCACACTCTCTCCCCTATTACGTGATAATACAAAATGAGCTGCCCTTTTTTGCACCCTTTCGATGTCCTCCGTCAATCCCACTTGGTAAGGATCCCACACCACGCAGCAATATTCTAACAGAGGACGAATGAGTGTAGTGTAAGCTGTCTCTTTAGTGGACTTGTTGCATCTTCTAAGTGTCCTGCCAATGGAACGCAACCTTTGGCTCGCCTTCCCGACAATATTATCTATGTGGTCTTTCCAACTGAAGTTGTTCGTAATTTTAACACCCAGGTACTTAGTTGAATTGACAGCCTTGAGAATTGTACTATTTATCGAGTAATCGAATTCCAACGGATTTCTTTTGGAACTCATTTGGATCACCTCACACTTTTCGTTATTTAGCATCAACTGCCGCCTGGCACACCATACAGCAATCTTTTCTAAATCGCTTTGCAACAGATACTGGTCTTCAGATGACCTTACTAGACGGTAAATTACAGCATCATCTGCGAACGACCTAAGAGAACTGCTCAGATTGTCACCCAGGTCATTTATATAGATCAGGAACAGCAGAGGTCCCAGGACGCTTCCCTGGGGAACACCTGATATCGCTTCTGTTTTACTCGATGATTTGCCGTCTATTACTACGAACTGCGACCTTCCTGACAGGAAATCACGAATCCAGTCGCACAACTGAGACAATACCCCATAGGCCCGCAGCTTGATTAGAAGTCACTTGTGAGGAACGGTGTCAAAAACTTTCCAGAAATCTAAAAATACGGAATCTACTTGAGATTCTCTGTCGATAGCGGCCATAACTTTGTGCGAGTAAAGAGCTAGCTGCGTTGCACAAGAACGATGTTTTCTGAAACCCTGCTGATTACGTATCAATAGATCGTTCCCTTCGAGGTGATGGTAGATATCTTGCACAGTGAGAAAACCCAAGTTATAAGCTAACAGCCGTAAGGTGTCAGCAGTCTCTCCAGACAAAAGTGAAGGTTTCAACATGTATAGTTATTCATCCGAGAACTTACCCTCCTGGTCCAAGCCGTGAGAGAAAGGCCAAAAGAAAGTGGACTGCAGAAACTTCCTCCCCTCAGTTCCTGTTTAGCACCCAGACTGACAGAGGGTCCTATGTAACTACCAAGCTTATGTTCTTTGTAGGTAATACTGAAAATGTGTTTGGATATATCGCTTCCTCAGTAAACTATGAAGTGGCTCTGTCTTAATTAAAGCAGCCACTCCTACTCACCTCGAGCATCATTGTCATGCAAGAAACTTGATGATACATCTCTAATCATAAAATCCTATAAGAGCCTTAAAATGGTACAGAGATATACATTTTACCAGGACTTCATGTTTTAGATGGATGGAAACTATGGGAAAACTTGAAGTGAGGGATCCACTTCATCTACATAGAGGCCCTCCAACAACAAGGTTGACACTGGAGCCTTCAACATGACTTTTTAGGGGGTTCACTGCCTGTGAAAGTTACAATCATTGTCAGTCATTGTGATGTGAAGCCATTTTTCCCACTCCAATGGGGTATTTTAAGCGCCAACACTTTGGGCGTACATTTTTACCACTTTATGAGGAACAATGCTTTGGGCATACATTTTCCCCATTATACAAGCAACTCGCTTTGTGAAAAGTATGCTTGGCTGCTTCATGAAAACTCTGTCATTCTGTCTATTTTGTGAAAACAATTCCTGCCACTGCCCCCCCCCCCCCCTCCCCCATGCTTAAAACAATAAAACCCACACTTGATTCCAGAAGTGTGCTGTCTTAACTACAGAACATAAAATACAGGGGCATCAGGTCTCTGATCACCTCTGATATTTTGAAGCTCAAAAGAAATTAAAATTTCTCAGACATCCTATCCCACTGAAATCAAATTTTGCAGCTACTTTCACAACCTAACCTAACCCAACCCCATTCCCTCGACATTGACCTCGACCTCTAGTGGTAGAGTATGTAAATTAGCCCATGGGACTCCAGTGGTTCCTCGACTCCCTGCACCCAGCTAGAGGAGCAGTGTCATCCTCACTATCTACCTGTCACAGAGCTCCCTATAATTGACAAATTAGCACCCAGACACTTGACAGTGGCCTACGGAGTCATAGACTGTGTATCACAGAACTACTTGCTCCTCTTCAGTTCCTACTGTCACAGCAGACGAGCCTTTGCAAGAGTCCTGATCCTCTAAACTAGTTATGGAGAAGGTAATTCAGATGACCCTGGAAGCACTAGATTGCCCCTGCTTCATTGGTCTGGAAACCTTTGTTCATTGATTTTGTTCCACCCCCAAATGGTGATGCAGGGATTTTGGGATGCGACCTGTCCTCTTGGCCTTCATGACTAAGATGATGAGCTTAATGTGATAATTCAATGTAATTGCAGTGTGTATTATTGTCACCTGTCACAGACCTGCAAAAGCTAATGCCGCCCTCTTCTGCAATCTTTGTTAATGTGTTTCACTGCAACCATTCTCTAATCCTTCAACGGTACTGTGCTTTCTATCAGGGCAGACCTGAGAGTCTGTGCATTGGTTTGCAAAGATGTCATCAGTGAGTGGACTCCCCTCTGTACCACCTCCAGCAATAACCCTCTGTGAACCCTACTTACCCCCAGACAGTATGATCTTCGTAATGACTGTACCCCTAACCTGCTTCATTGCTATCCATGACAACTTTCTTACTGTATAGCTTATGATCTCTTCCAAAATCTTGTGGATTCACTGTAGTAGTTGCTGCTCGACAATCTGTATTATAGCGATAGCTTTACATCCTGTCACTTCATTGTGAATGCCGTATAGACCAATTGTTACTTTGCATCTCTAAAGGGCCAGCCAACTGTTGTATACCTCTGTCTTCACTTTTATCCAGTTTCCATCAGACTTTATCGATAAGAATGTTGTAGAAATTTCCACCTTACTCACCCGTACTGCTATTCTAGCAATAGCCATTTCATCATCAGTCAGTGGTGCTGTGGCAGAAAAAAGATATTGCAACCTCAATTCAAGACTATTAAATGATACTGTAATGTCTCAAGCAACATCCTTTGCAGGCTGCCCTTATCATTTTTAAGCAGCTCCATGCAATTTTTTGCTACATAATTAAAAACAGTAAGAAGGCATGCTGGGAGTGTTGTCCCCTCTTTGGGAAGTAAGTGTCTTTAGCCCAGGTTTGGACCAAGCTTAAAAGGTTGTTGGGCTGCCAAAGGTCAACAGCTGTTTTGGGTCTCCTCCTTCATGGTGGTATTTATACTGATATATTGATCCTTGTTGAACACCTTGCGGCCCACTTTGTGATGGTGTCTGCCTTTTCTTCATACCTGACTACCTTTCAAACACATAAAACTCCTTTCAAATTATAAAGGTAAGTATAGACCAGATGTGGATTAAATTCAAAGAAAAAATTGTATTGATAGCAATTGCCAAATAAATTAACAAGCAACAGAGCTGATCCCTCTTGCTACACAAAATGGGTCAGAATGTTGCAGAAACAGTGAAAAAGCATGCCAAATTTAAATGAACACAAAACCTTCAAGATCGGTGACCTTTTACAGAAGCTCTAAATTTACCATGGACTTTAATGTGAGATGTTATAATAGTTTCCACAACAAACCTTTCTCTCTAAACCTGGCAGAAAATCCAGAGAGATTCTGGTCTACGTAAAGTGTGCTAGCAGCAAAACATAATCGGTACCTTCTCTGTGCAATAGCAATGGAAATGCTGTTGATGACAGTGCTGCAAAGCAGCAGAATTTGAAACAAGAACAGCTGGCAACATGAGCAACTTGGCAGTAGATATCCTCAGAGTATTGAAGCAACTTGAATCACTTATAAAAGTAAGTCTTTCAGTTCAGACTGTATACCTGTTAGGTTCCTTTCAGAATATGCTGATGCAATAGCTCCAAACTTAACAATCATATACAACCGCTCATTGGACGAAAGATCTGTAGCTAAAGATTGGAAAGTTGCACAGATCATGACAATACTTACGAAAGGTAATAGGAGCAATGCACTGAATTGCAGTCCCATACCATTAACATTGATATGCAGCAGATTTTGGAACACATATTGTGTTCGAACATTATGAATTAGCTCAAAGAAAAAGGCCTATTGACACACAGTCAACGTGGATTTAGAAAACATTGTTCTTGCGAAACACAAGTAGCTCTTAACTCACATGAACTGTTGAGCACTATTGACAAGAGATTTCAAGTTGATTCCATATTTGTGGATTTCCAGAAGACTTTTGACACTGTACCACACAAGTGGCTTGTAGTGAAATTGTGTGCTTATGGAATATCATCTCAGTTATGTGACTGGACTCGTGATTTCCTGTCAGAGAGGTCACAGGTCGTAGTAATTGACAGAAAGTTACCAAGTAAAACAGAAGTGATGTCTGGCATTCCCCAAGGTAGTGTTATAGGCCCTCTGTGTTCCTTATCTACTTAAAGATTTAGGAGACAATCTGAGCAGCTGTCTTAGGTTGTTTGCAGATGATGCTATCATTTATCGTCTAGTAAAGTGACCAGAGGATCAAAACATATTGCAAAACGATAGAAAAAAATATCTGTATGGTGCAAAAATTGGTAATTGTCCCTAAATAATGAAGTGTGCGAGGTCATCCACATGAGTGGTAAAAGGAATCCGTTAAATTTCAGTTACATGATAAATTGGTCAGATCTAAAGGCCATAAATTCAACTGAACACCTAGGAATTACAATTACAAACAACTGAAATTGGAAAGAACACAGAGAAAACATTGTGGAGAAGGCAAACCAAAGATTGCGTTTTATTGGCAGAACAGTTAGAAAATGTAAAAGGTCTACTAAAGAGACTGCATGCACTATGCTTGTCTGTCCTCTTTTGGAGTACTGCTGCACAGTCTGGGATCCTTACGAAATAGGTTTAATGGAATACATCAAGAAAGTTCAAAGAAGAACAACAGGTTTTGTATTATCACAAAATAGGGGAGATAGTGTCTCTGACATGCTACAGGATTTGAGGTGGACATCATTAAAACAAAGACATCTCTTGTTGTGGCAGAATCTTCTCACAAAATTTCAGTCACCAATTTTCTCTTCTGAATGCAAAAAAATTTGTTGATGCCGACCCACATAGGGAGAAACGGTCATCATATTAAAATAAGGAAAATCAGAGCTGTTCGAGACTGGAATAATAGAGAATTATTGTGAAGGTGGTTTGGGCCCTTAAGCGTGATTTGCAGAGTATTGATTTAGATGTAGATGTAAAACAAGTTGTAGACATCCCTCTGTCATTTACTTCCTGTAACCCTGACTTATATAATGGACCTTTCAGTGACTGGGAAACTTTTCCGAGTTTTGACTTACCTCATTATAGGGGCCTAATCCTTGGTTAGATTCATAGTCAGGTAATTCAGCTTCTGAATGTGGCTTGCAGACTCCATCTACTTGGGGTCTTCAACCATATATGGCTGAAAGGTGTTTTACTTTTCCGGTGGAGAAATAGTGTTACCTCAGTCTTTAAGTTGGGCATAAACCCAACATCATTCTGCAGCTACTGACCCATTAGCCTCAACAAGCCCTGCAGACTGGTTGGAAGAATGGTAGCTTGACGATTCTGCCTGGTTCTCAAATCAAAGGGCCTATTGTCCCCCTGTCAAAGTAGTTTCTGTGAGGGATGACCTACAAAGGACCGTCTAGTTAGGTTGGAAATGGCACTCTAAATGCCAAGATCTTACTACAGCCTGTTTTCACCTACGTAAGGCATGTGGCATTGTCCTATTTCGCTTACCTTGCATGACCGATGTTGCCTACCGCCTTCTATTCATCGGTTTTTATCCCTCCAATAGTTTTGTATTACTGTTAGTACATTGCTCAGCTCCTTTAAGCATCCAATTTACTGAGTTTTCTTTCCCCCTTCATGCAGGGATGTTGAACCCGTGTGTGCATTTTCCAGTTGGAATGCACCTTGAGAGACCCTGCTGGGACCTACACCCATCCTGTTTAGCATGCTGGCCATGTATTCTCTTGCATTCCTGCTTGCTCAATACCTAGACCATTAATTACTACCTATTTATTTCAAGTACCTAAAGTTTGTTGCCTCAATGGCCTTTCAGCAATCAGTTTTTCTTAGTTCTTCAGAAATATGAGAATGTTGCCTTCCATTACACTGATAGCTCTGAAATCATGGACAGGACAGGACAGGATATGCTTTTATTTCTCCCAGTAGTAAGGAAAAACATTCATTGCTAGGAACATTCTGCATCTTTGTGACAAAGCTGATAGTCATTTATAGAGCCCTGTGCTTTAAACAGACCTCCCTCAGCTGCATTTTTAATTGTATTTGCTTGATTGGTAGCCTTCAGGCTGTTGGTCGATGTTTCTTTTCTAGCTGTATGTTATGTGCTGTTCACAATCTTCTCTATGACCTATATTGCACTACCTGCTTAGTTGTCTTTCTGGGGAGGGGTGGATGATGAACTGTCAGGAAAACACACAAACACACACACACACACACACACACACACACACACACACACACACAGTATTGGGATTTCAGTTTCTGGGATCTACAAAATTCCTTGCCAGTGTGGCAAGGCTTACATCAGTCAGAAGACACACACTCACAGTACACGAAAGGTACGTTGAACATGAGCGCCACACTCACCTTTCGCAGCCCAATAAGTCAGCCATAGCTGAGCATTATATTACCACAGGAAACACTATGGATTTTTCTGCTACGAAAATATTGGTCCCAGCGAGAACTTTTTGGGATTCAGTAATTAAAGAAACTGTGGAAATACACCTAGCACAACATATTACAAATCATGACGGCAGTTTTCAACTGGAAAAGGCTTGGGACCCAGCAATCTCTCCAATTTCTTCAGAGACAAGACAGTTTATTCATAGTGACACATCTGGTGACATCTGATGTCTGGTTTTCAGCGATGCGAACGCGCATTCTGACAGAGAGCAGACGTGTAGTTTTCACCTTTATGCATGCACCTGCACACCACAGATAGAACAGTATTTCCAGAGGACATGGAGTTCGATAGAGGACGCTACTATGGCAGGTGCCAATTCGTTTGCCCCCCAATTTTTGTTGTAAAGCCGATGCTGGGAACATGCAGTCTCCAGTGATGGACATTCAACTGAAGATGGCTGAATGGTCGCTAGCCAAAATATCGTGGCAAGAAGTCAACATGACCCAGCTGCAAAACCGAAACCTCATCGAACATTCAGTACACTGGGAAAACTCAAGTATCACAATTACTTTCTTCATTAAACTGCATATAAGTAAAATTCATTTTAAATGAAAATACGCCACTTCCAACTTTGTCCTTTTTAGTAAATCTTTTTTCATTAAATTCCCTGATATAGGTGACTAACTAATCTCTGTTCGTTGGTATTAATACAATGTACAATGAACTGCTTGCTGCGACAGTCAGACAAACACTAAACTTTCTCATATGATTTTACGTTTTCCTGGTATAGCAAAGTCTTGACTATTTCTTGAGTATTCAGCAGGACGACACCATCCAAAAGGCATGACCTCACCAGCAATGCCTGAAGGTGGCAAGAAGTGTACGATGACACCTGGTTAAATATTCAAGAAATATTAAAGATTTTCTAAATTGGGAAAACCTAAAATCACACACAATACTAGCTTGGTGGTGAGGAGATACAAAGCAAAATTAAGAATCTGGACACTCTTTCGAACAGAATGTAGTTTATCACATCAGAACACCAGCATCCAACCGTATCACCAGAAGTGCCAGGCTGGCCGTGTTCAGGGAGAGGATCCAGTACACTCGATCCAGACTCGATGAGACTTCGACAGAATTTGTCTCACTCCACCTCAACTCCCTACTGACCGACTGGTGGGAGTTGATAGGTGAAGTTACCTGGTCTCAAGTCAACAGAGCATGGCAGTCAGCCACCTGCTGACAAACTGCAAGATTCTGAGACACATCAACAGATGAATTAACAAAACATCCAACAGCAATGTTCATCTTATTTGTGGGCAAATGGCAGCATCACATATGAAATTTGGCGCATTTTGTCCAGCAGCTGTAAAACTTCACATTGGGCCAAGATGATGTCCTGGTGGACCCTGACATAGTATCTCTCTTTACAGGGATACCTCTAAGAGACTCCCTGGGCCTCAGAGGGGAAAAGTTTGGACTAGCACTAACAAAACTGTTTGAATTTGTGCTTACGTCAAACTACCTTCTGTCGTACAGAAATTTCTTCGAGCAAACAGTGTAGCGATAGGATACCCGTTATCATGAGTGGTGGCCAATAGGTTTATGGAGGCCATATGAAGAAGCAGCTCTGGAATCTGCAGTCTACAAGCTGTCATGCATTTTTCACCACATAGACAGTACATTTGAAATATGATCATATGGACTTCATCACCTACAAGTCTATCTGTAACATCTGAATTCACTGCACCACACATAAAATTCATGATGGAGATGGAAGGAAAGATAAACTTCCGTTTCAGGATGTGCTCATCTAGCGAAGACCAGATAGGATGCTAGGACACAGTGTCATACCGTGAACTGTCATACGCGATTTATACTTGGATGGCTCCTGCTGTCGTGCTATTTCACAACATGGTTTCCCAAGCACAGTAGTGCACAGAGCACGTGAAATCTTGGACTGTGACAGTCCAGCAGCTGGATTACAGCACTTACAAGCCGTGTTCCATACAAATGGTTAAAACTACTACCAGACATGAGCCTTAAGGCTCAAGAAGCAGAGATGACAGCCCTCCTGAGGATGAGGATAAACTGTTTGCGATGATGATTATTCCATACATCAGGAGCACATCAACAGAAATCGGAAGAATACTCCGAAGTACAATGTCAAGTTTATCAGCCAAGACAAAAGCCTTATTGGGATCAGTAAAGGATAATGTAGACTCCAGAAACAGTGTGTCTACTGCAACCATTGCCAATATGGAAAAATACATACAGGCCAGACTATCTGGTCTGTATAGGAAAGATGCACTGAGCATAAATGCCACACAGACAACATACAGCCAACAAAGTCCGGTGTGGCAGAGCACTGCATCTATTATAGATGTATTGTGAATTACGGTAACACCAAGTTGTTCCAACAGTTGAACATATTCTGGGATTGTATTCTCAAAGAAACTGTAGAGATCAGACAAGTGACAGACTAATAAATAAAGACAGCAGCTTTCAGTTGAGCAAGGCATGGCACCAGGCTTTGAGCTTGATCAAAGCACAGTGGCAGTCTATTTGAAAATCCTCTCTCGTTGTGACAACTGAAGAAGATGAGGATGCATTGTTGTCACGCCAGCATAAATCCATGCCCAGTGCTGGCTGCTGCTCTGAGTGAAGACCCTGGATGAACTCCTGACATGCTTTCACCCACCACTGCACCAGGTCTACGCCTGGAGGCAACCGGCTGGAGGCTGTAGGAGGGGAGGAGAGGATATAAAGACAGCACCCAGCAGTAGATATCAGTCAGTATTCAGGTATGCCTGAATATGGCAAGAAATCACCTTGACGAAATATCGCATCTTTTGGGCAATGCCACATGGCTAAGTACCTGAGAAATGGTTAAGACTAAACTTTCTTTTTACATCTGTGACAGAGTTTGACTACAATGGTTAATACTTCAAATGTTTTTTATTATAGTAACTAACAGGGCTATCTTCACAATGCAGCTGCAATATTCTCATGGTTGTTGGCCATCTATTAATAGGTGAGGATGACTCGTCTGTCTCCTTGAAGATACACACCACATCGAAAAGATAGTACCCTGATGTCATGATTCCAGGTAGCTCCATGTGAAAGAATGAAATAAATGCATATCTGTGATTATAGTGAAACATAGCAATTGCGAACACTTCATAATATTAAAAAGTAAATATTTGTCATTGCTCAGGTGAAAGTAGCAGCAGTATTACTTGCAGCATAGGTAACCCTACATTACCAGCTTTCAAGCTGGTGGTAATTATGAACACACCGCTGATTGATTTGAATCATCTTGGCAGTTTTCGAAGTTGTATTCAAGAATCTGAGGCAGAAATGCTGAAACCCTTTATTTAACAAATAAACCTTCGACATGCCCTTCTGGAGCAATCAACACAATCCAAAAGATGATGGCTTTCTCTTCGAGATACTGATGGATGTAACAGTTATTTGAAACTAGTGCTGTGTAATGACCAGGAGTAGTTTTTGTCAGCTTATACGGGGTTAGCCTAAATGAATCATCAGGTTTGAGAGTACTGCTTATTTACAAGTATAAGGTTTACAAAGATGGGTGATAGACAAAAGGATATACTCTTAAGATTTCTTATACATTTTATTTATGTTCAGTGTGTGCACCCTTGGTCACTTGGCATACATCCAGACTGCAAATCACTTTCATCCGTGTATTCATAGCATGTTTCCATCAATGTCTGTCACAGCAGCAGTGATGCGTTCCTGCAGCATTGTTGGCATTGGGGGTTACGTTAACTATGTCCTTAACATAACTCTGCAGGAAGAAATTACATGGTGTGGGATTTGACAACCTGGGTGCCAACAGAGAAACATAATCAGGATCGGTACGCCCTCTCCAGTGATGTGGCAGTTCTCTGTTTAGAAAGGAGTGGACAGTTGTGCTCAAGTGGAGTGGAGCCCAGCTGTATTGAAATACAAAAGTCAAGCAGTCAGCAGCCAGTTGTGGGAAGAAACACAACATACCCAAGTACACAGAATCTGTCACCATTTGCTTGCTGAAGAAAAAAGGTGCTATGCCTCTTTGTTTTGGATATGGCACAAATGACATTCATTTTTGGTAAATACCTTTCCAACTCCACATGAACATGGGGCAGTTCTGTATCCCACAATCACTTATTATGATTATTCATGTTTCCTGACGGGTGGAAAGTCACCTCATTGTCGAATATCAGTGGCGCTGTAACGTCATCATCTTCCATAGCTTACTGCATTCCGGCACAAAATTCCAATCAGTTGGTATAATCATCTGGAGTCTGGTGTTGCAACAGTTGTAAACAGTAGGGTTCGAAATACAAATGCCCCCGGAAAATATTACCACTGCAAAATATTCCAGGCTGTTTTCTGTAGAATGCCCTATCAATGGCTTGTGCAGATGATTGATTTCTGAGCGCTGAGCACAAAGCTCTCTCTCTCTCACGCTTCCCAGTTTCTCTTGAGAGAAGCGGTCACCGTATGCTTTTGCCTTTGCACAAACAAGCATCACGAAATTGGTGAAACCAATGCAAAATCCCGCAATGACCAGGTGCAGCTTTTCGTTATTTGTATATGAATGACTGCTGAATGCTCATAACCATCAAGTACTTCACATATTCTGACACCTAAAGTCTTCTTTTGCAATGCCACCATCTTGTAGAGTACTGTCGCAGGCCTGCCATCTACTGTGCACGTGATCTACAAGGTGAGCTTTTTAAACTTAGTGAGTGTATCTTTTCATGCATTGTCCTTCTTTGTATATCATACACTTGTCACTAAATCTTGCTTTGAAACCCTATGAATCATTTAGTCTAACCCTGTATTTGGTGCCATAATATGACTCGTAGTCAGGTAAATACTCTTTTTCCCAAATATGATGTGACTTACCAAATGAAAGTGCTGGCAGGTCGACAGACACACAAACAAACACAAACATACACACAAAATTCAAGCTTTCGCAACAAACTGTTGCCTCATCAGGAAAGAGGGAAGGAGAGGGAAAGACGAAAGGAAGTGGGTTTTAAGGGAGAGGGTAAGGAGTCATTTCAATCCCGGGAGCGGAAAGACTTACCTTAGGGGGAAAAAAGGACGGGTATACACTCGCGCGCACACACCCACACATATCCATCCACACATATACAGACACAAGCAGACATATTTAAAGACAAAGAGTTTGGGCCAAACTCTTTGTCTTCAAATACGTCCGCCTGCGTCTGTACATGTGTGGATGGATACGCGTGTGTGTGCGAGTGCACACCCGTCCCTTTTTCCCCCTAAGGCAAGTCCCTCCGCTCCCGGGACTGGAACGACTCCCCACCCTCTCCCCCAAAAACCCACCTCCCCTCGTCCCTCCCTCCCCCTTCCTCACCCCCGATGAGGCAACAGTCCGTTGCGAAAGCTTGAATCCCGTGTGCATGCCTGTGCCTGCCCGTGTGTCTATCGAATCGACGTGCCAGCGTCCCCGTTTGGCAAGTCACATCATCCTTGCTCCCAGATATATTTTTCCCATGTGGAAAAAAAAAATATATATATATATATATATATATATATATATATATATATATATATATATATATATATATATATATATATATATATATGAATTAATATATATATATATATATATATATATATATATATGAATTAATAGAGGGAAACATTCCACATGGGAAAAATATATCTGGGAGCAAGGATGATGTGACTTGCCAAACGGGGACGCTGGCACGTCGATTCGATAGACACACGGGCAGGCACAGGCATGCACACGGGATTCAAGCTTTCGCAACGGACTGTTGCCTCATCGGGGGTGAGGAAGGGGGAGGGAGGGACGAGGGGAGGTGGGTTTTTGGGGGAGAGGGTGGGGAGTCGTTCCAGTATATATATATATATATATATATATATATATATATATATATATATATATATATATATAATGGAAGGAAACATTCCACGTGGGAAAAATTATATATAAAAACAAAGATGAGGTGACTTACCGAACAAAAGCGCTGGCAGGTCGATAGACACACAAACAAACACAAACACACACACAAAATTCAAGCTTTCGCAACAAACTGTTGCCTCATCAGGAAAGAGGGAAGGAGAGGGGAAGACGAAAGGAAGTGGGTTTTAAAGGAGAGGGTAAGGAGTCATTCCAATCCCGGGAGCGGAAAGACTTACCTTAGGGGGAAAAAAGGACAGGTATACACTCGCACACACGCACATATCCATCCACACATACAGACACAAGCAGACATATTTAAAGACAAAGAGTTTGGGCAGAGATGTCAGTCGAGGCAGAAGTGTAGAGGCAAAGAAGTTGTTGAAAGACAGGTGAGGTATGAGTGGCGGCAACTTGAAATTAGCGGAGATTGAGGCCTGGCGGATGACGAGAAGAGAGGATATACTGAAGGGCAAGTTCCCATCTCCGGAGTTCGGATAGGTTGGTGTTGGTGGGAAGTATCCAGATAACCCGGACGGTGTAACACTGTGCCAAGATGTGCTGGCTGTGCACCAAGGCATGTTTAGCCACAGGGTGATCCTCATTACCAACAAACACTGTCTGCCTGTGTCCATTCATGCGAATGGACAGTTTGTTGCTGGTCATTCCCACATAGAATGCATCACAGTGTAGGCAGGTCAGTTGGTAAATCACGTGGGTGCTTTCACACGTGGCTCTGCCTCTGATCGTGTACACCTTCCGGGTTACAGGACTGGAGTAGGTGGTGGTGGGAGGGTGCATGGGACAGGTTTTGCATCGGGGGCGGTTACAAGGATAGGAGCCAGAGGGTAGGGAAGGTGGTTTGGGGATTTCATAGGGATGAACTAACAGGTTACGAAGGTTAGGTGGACGGCGGAAAGACACTCTTGGCGGAGTGGGGAGGATTTCATGAAGGATGGATCTCATTTCAGGGCAGGATTTGAGGAAGTCGTATCCCTGCTGGAGAGCCACATTCAGAGTCTGATCCAGTCCCGGAAAGTATCCTGTCACAAGTGGGGCACTTTTGTGGTTCTTCTGTGGGGGATGAGGGGACAAGGAAGTGGCTCTGGTTATTTGCTTCTGTACCAGGTCGGGAGGGTAGTTGCGGGATGCGAAAGCTGTTTTCAGGTTGTTGGTGTAATGATTCAGGGATTCCAGACTGGAGCAGATTCGTTTGCCACGAAGACCTAGGCTGTAGGGAAGGGACCGTTTGATGTGGAATGGGTGGCAGCTGTCATAATGGAGGTACTGTTGCTTGTTGGTGGGTTTGATGTGGACGGACGTGTGAAGTTGGCCATTGGACAGGTGGAGGTCAACGTCAAGGAAAGTGGCATGGGATTTGGAGTAGGACCAGGTGAAACTGATGGAACCAAAGGAGTTGAGGTTGGAGAGGAAGTTCTGGAGTTCTTCTTCACTGTGAGTCCAGATCATGAAGATGTCATCAATAAATCTGTACCAAACTTTGGGTTGGCAGACTTGGATAACCAAGAAGGCTTCCTCTAAGCGACCCATGAATAGGTTGGCGTACGAGGGGGCCATCCTGGTGCCCATGGCTGTTCCCTTTAATTGTTGGTATGTCTGGCCCTCAAAAGTGAAGAAGTTGTGGGTCAGGATGAAGCTGGCTAAGGTGATGAGGAAAGAGGTTTTAGGTAGGGTGGCAGGTGATCGGCGTGAAAGGAAATGCTCCATCGCAGCGAGGCCCTGGACGTGCGGAATATTTGTGTATAAGGACGTGGCATCAATGGTTACAAGGATGGTTTCCGGGGGTAACAGATTGGGTAAGGATTCCAGGCGTTCAAGGAAGTGGTTGGTGTCCTTGATGAAGGATGGGAGACTGCATGTAATGGGTTGAAGGTGTTGATCTACGTAGGCAGAGATGCGTTCTGTGGGGGCTTGGTAACCAGCTACAATGGGGCGGCCGGGATGATTGGGTTTGTGGATTTTAGGAAGAAGGTAGAAGGTAGGGGTGCGGGGTGTCGGTGGGGTCAGGAGGTTGATGGAGTCAGGTGAAAGGTTTTGCAGGGGGCCTAAGGTTCTGAGGATTCCTTGAAGCTCCGCCTGGACATCGGGAATGGGGTTACCTTGGCAAACTTTGTATGTGGTGTTGTCTGAAAGCTGACGCAGTCCCTCAGCCACATACTCCCGACGATCAAGTACCACGGTCGTGGAACCCTTGTCCGCCGGAAGAATGACGATGGATCGGTCAGCCTTCAGATCACGGATAGCCTGGGCTTCAGCAGTGGTGATGTTGGGTGTAGGATTAAGGTTTTTTAAGAAGGATTGAGATGCAAGGCTGGAAGTCATAAATTCCTGGAAGGTTTGGAGAGGGTGATTTTGAGGAAGAGGAGGTGGGTCCCGCTGTGACGGAGGACGGAACTGTTCCAGGCAGGGTTCAATTTGGATGGTGTCCTAATGATCCGACTCCTCAAGACACCATCCAAATTGAACCCTGCCTGGAACAGTTCCGTCCTCCGTCACAGCGGGACCCACCTCCTCTTCCTCAAAATCACCCTCTCCAAACCTTCCAGGAATTTATGACTTCCAGCCTTGCATCTCAATCCTTCTTAAAAAACCTTAATCCTACACCCAACATCACCACTGCTGAAGCCCAGGCTATCCGTGATCTGAAGGCTGACCGATCCATCGTCATTCTTCCGGCGGACAAGGGTTCCACGACCGTGGTACTTGATCGTCGGGAGTATGTGGCTGAGGGACTGCGTCAGCTTTCAGACAACACCACATACAAAGTTTGCCAAGGTAACCCCATTCCCGATGTCCAGGCGGAGCTTCAAGGAATCCTCAGAACCTTAGGCCCCCTGCAAAACCTTTCACCTGACTCCATCAACCTCCTGACCCCACCGACACCCCGCACCCCTACCTTCTACCTTCTTCCTAAAATCCACAAACCCAATCATCCCGGCCGCCCCATTGTAGCTGGTTACCAAGCCCCCACAGAACGCATCTCTGCCTACGTAGATCAACACCTTCAACCCATTACATGCAGTCTCCCATCCTTCATCAAGGACACCAACCACTTCCTTGAACGCCTGGAATCCTTACCCAATCTGTTACCCCCGGAAACCATCCTTGTAACCATTGATGCCACGTCCTTATACACAAATATTCCGCACGTCCAGGGCCTCGCTGCGATGGAGCATTTCCTTTCACGCCGATCACCTGCCACCCTACCTAAAACCTCTTTCCTCATCACCTTAGCCAGCTTCATCCTGACCCACAACTTCTTCACTTTTGAGGGCCAGACATACCAACAATTAAAGGGAACAGCCATGGGCACCAGGATGGCCCCCTCGTACGCCAACCTATTCATGGGTCGCTTAGAGGAAGCCTTCTTGGTTATCCAAGTCTGCCAACCCAAAGTTTGGTACAGATTTATTGATGACATCTTCATGATCTGGACTCACAGTGAAGAAGAACTCCAGAACTTCCTCTCCAACCTCAACTCCTTTGGTTCCATCAGTTTCACCTGGTCCTACTCCAAATCCCATGCCACTTTCCTTGACGTTGACCTCCACCTGTCCAATGGCCAACTTCACACGTCCGTCCACATCAAACCCACCAACAAGCAACAGTACCTCCATTATGACAGCTGCCACCCATTCCACATCAAACGGTCCCTTCCCTACAGCCTAGGTCTTCGTGGCAAACGAATCTGCTCCAGTCTGGAATCCCTGAATCATTACACCAACAACCTGAAAACAGCTTTCGCATCCCGCAACTACCCTCCCGACCTGGTACAGAAGCAAATAACCAGAGCCACTTCCTCGTCCCCTCATCCCCCACAGAAGAACTACAAAAGTGCCCCACTTGTGACAGGATACTTTCCGGGACTGGACCAGACTCTGAATGTGGCTCTCCAGCAGGGATACGACTTCCTCAAATCCTGCCCTGAAATGAGATCCATCCTTCATGAAATCCTCCCCACTCCGCCAAGAGTGTCTTTCCGCCGTCCACCTAACCTTCGTAACCTGTTAGTTCATCCCTATGAAATCCCCAAACCACCTTCCCTACCCTCTGGCTCCTATCCTTGTAACCGCCCCCGATGCAAAACCTGTCCCATGCACCCTCCCACCACCACCTACTCCAGTCCTGTAACCCGGAAGGTGTACACGATCAGAGGCAGAGCCACGTGTGAAAGCACCCACGTGATTTACCAACTGACCTGCCTACACTGTGATGCATTCTATGTGGGAATGACCAGCAACAAACTGTCCATTCGCATGAATGGACACAGGCAGACAGTGTTTGTTGGTAATGAGGATCACCCTGTGGCTAAACATGCCTTGGTGCACAGCCAGCACATCTTGGCACAGTGTTACACCGTCCGGGTTATCTGGATACTTCCCACCAACACCAACCTATCCGAACTCCGGAGATGGGAACTTGCCCTTCAGTATATCCTCTCTTCTCGTCATCCGCCAGGCCTCAATCTCCGCTAATTTCAAGTTGCCGCCACTCATACCTCACCTGTCTTTCAACAACTTCTTTGCCTCTACACTTCTGCCTCGACTGACATCTCTGCCCAAACTCTTTGTCTTTAAATATGTCTGCTTGTGTCAGTATGTGTGGATGGATATGTGCGTGTGTGCGAGTGTATACCTGTCCTTTTTTCCCCCTAAGGTAAGTCTTTCCGCTCCCGGGATTGGAATGACTCCTTACCCTCTCCTTTAAAACCCACTTCCTTTCGTCTTCCCCTCTCCTTCCCTCTTTCCTGATGAGGCAACAGTTTGTTGCGAAAGCTTGAATTTTGTGTGTGTGTTTGTGTTTGTTTGTGTGTCTATCGACCTGCCAGCGCTTTTGTTCGGTATATATATATATATATATATATATATATATATATATATATATATATATATAAAGGGAAACATTCCACGTAGGAAAAATATATCCAAAAACAAAGATCATGCGACCCACCAGACGAAAGCGCCGGCAGGTCGACAGACACACAAACACACACACAAAATTCAAGCCTTCGCAACAAACCGCCGCCCCATCAGGAAAGAGGGAAAGACGAAAGGATGTGGGTTTTAAGGGGGAGGGCAAGGTGCCACCCCAATCCCGGGAGCAGAAAGACTCGCCCTAGGGGGGAAAAAGGAAAAAAGGACGGGCACACACTCACGCGCGCGCGCGCACACACACATCCATCCATCCATCCACACATACACAGACACAAGCAGACGTATTTAAAGACAAAGAGTTTGGGCAGAGATATCAGTCGAGGCAGAAGTGCAGAGGCAAAGATGTTGTTGAATGACAGGTGAGGTACGAGTGGCGGCAACTTGAAATTAGCGGAGATTGAGGCCTGGTGGATAACTGGAAGAGAGGATATATTGAAGAGCAAGTTCCCATCTCCGAAGTTCGGATAGGTTGGTGTTAGTGGGAAGTATCCAGATAACTCGGACGGTGTAACACTGTGCCAAGATGTGCTGGCCGTGCACCAAGGCATGTTTAGCCACAGGGTGATCCTCGTTACCAACACACACTGTCTGCCTGTGTCCATTCATGCGAATGGACAGTTTGTTGCTGGTCATTCCCACGTAGAAAGCTTCACAGTGTACCGTATTTACTCGAATTTAAGCCGCACTCGAATCTAAGCCGCACCTGAAAAATGAAACTCGAAATCGAGGAAAAAAAGTTTTCCCGAATCTAAGCCGCACCTGAAATCCGAGACTCGAAATTCAAGGGGAGAGAGAAGTTTTAGGCCGCACTTCCAAATCGAAACAAACTTGGTCCATTGTAATATTAGACACAATTTAGGTTGAATGAATGACGATACAGCTGTAGTAGTTTGGTTCGAGTCGTAAGCTTAGCAATTAAGCTTTACCAGGTAGCCGTCATTATGCGTCAGGCGCTCCGTCCGTATTTATACGGGTACCCTTCCTTTTTCCCGTGCTTCGTCTGGTTTGATTTGATTGCTTATTTTTCTTTGATCTGACAAGTGCAGTTCTCTTTGTTATAGGTGTTTCCGTCACTCAAAGCTGAAAATGCATTACTGTACTGTGTCATGCATTGTTTGTCGCATTCTGAAAATGAGGGTTTACGGCCTGTCGCCGCTCGCGGTATGGCTTGCTTTTGTGCACGCTACCGCCGCTTACAGTTAAAAAAAAAAAACAAAGAGAGGAATCGTCTCATTAGCGAAACAATGGCATGGTATTCGTTGCTACTTACACTGCTGCTTTCTTTGATAATGATCAACAAGAATCAAATAATAGACTGCGTATGACAGAAAATGTTCTGAACGAGAATTTAGCGAAAAATTTTTCCATTTGAAAATCTTTGCAGACGCCTCTTTAGTACATTACATTGTGCATAGAAATTAGAGTCATCTTAGATTTAAAAATCTAGTCAATTGCTGCGCTTCATTTTTGACTGTATCACTATTAGGCATAAGAATAATACGAATATAAACATGACATGGTATGTATATTCTTCCGCGTCTGCTGTTGTCTCACTCTAGTTTCGTAGTTTATTAGGCGGACAGGATTTAAATGAGATAGCAGCAAACACGAAAGAATACATGGCAAAATGTTTATATTCGTATTATTCTTATGGTGAAGAGAATACTGCATGTGATTCACAATTCATAAAAGTTCCTATTAGCAACCATTTCTTCTCACAGTTAGGAAAAAATTCAGAAACCAGAGTTAGCCATATTGACAAATATCCCAAACAGTCTTGCCAGTCGGATTTTCGTAGTACATTGAAATACTGCTACGTTCGAAGAGGAACAATACGGAATTTGTATTTACTTCGTTGGATAATGTATGAAAATGCAGTGGTCGAAACTCGGGGCGGAGAAAAAAAAGCTCGTCTTCCACCTTCTTTTTATTTATTTACTGACGCAGAGGTTTTGGTGCCAGTATTTGTCTTTGTGCCTGCGAAGCATGCCTGCATAGCGCTACATATATTCGACGACAGAAGTTAGTTGTGGCGGCACCTACCAACATTTTTCAGAACTTCCGCTTACTTTGCACTCGATTCTAAGCCGCAGGCGGTGTTTTGGACTACAAAAACCGGAAAAAAAAGTGCGGCTTAGATTCAAGTAAATACGGTAGGTAGGTCAGTTGGTAAATCACGTGGGTGCTTTCACACGTGGCTCTGCCTTTGATCCTGTAAACCCTCCGGGATACAGGACTGGAGTAGGTGGTGGTGGTGGTGGTGGTGGGAGGGTGCATGGGACAGGTTTTACACCGGGGGCGATTACAAGGGTAGGAGCCAGAGGGTAGGGAAGGTGGTTTGGGGATTTCATAGGGATGAACTAAGAGGTTACGAATGTTAGGTGAACGGCGGAAAGACACTCTTGGTGGAGTGGGGAGGATTTCATGAAGGATGGATCTCATTTCAGGGCAGGATTTGAGGAAGTCGTATCCCTGCTGGAGAGCCACATCCAGAGTCTGATCCAGTCCCGGAAAGTATCCTGTCACAAGTGGGGCACTTTTGGGGTTCTTCTGTGGGAGGTTCTGGGTTTGAGGGGATGAGGAAGTGGCTCTGGTTATTTGCTTCTGTATCAGGTCGGGAGGGTAGTTGCGGGATGCGAAAGCTGTTTTCAGGTTGTTGGTGTAATGGTTCAGGGCTGCCGGACTGGAGCAGATTTGTTTACCACGAAGACCTAGGCTGTAGGGAAGGGTCCGTTTGATGTGGAATGGGTGGCAGCTGTCATAATGGAGGTACTGTTGTTTGTTGGTGGGTTAGATGTGGACGGACGTGTGAAGCTGGCCATTGGACAGGTGGAGGTCAACGTCAAGGAAAGTGGCATGGGATTTGGAGTAGGACCAGATGAATCTGATGGAACCAAAGGAGTTGAGGTTGGAGAGGAAATTCTGGAGTTCTTCTTCACTGTGGGTCCAGATCATGAAGATATCATCAATAAATCTGCACCAAACTTTGGGTTGGCAGGCTTGGGTAACCAAGAAGGCTTCCTCTAAGCAACCCGGCAACTGTCAAAAATATTTTTTTTTATTCTAATTTAACAATAAAATTAATTTACAAAAATTTAATTGGACAATTCTGACATGCTTTTAGAAACCACATGTCCAAAAGGATATTCAGGGAAAAAACTGTCAGCGTACCATTTTTTGTTTAAAAACTGCAGCAAATTTTCAAATTTTTACAGTTTGCTTTGAAGTAATGCATTGCATCAATCTTTTAGCAAATTCTACCAACAGAATGTATATAAAGCATTAAAAATTGGCTAAAGTTCATGATATTAGATACAAAAGCAGTACACAAAATCTCAGTTGACAATTAGATAATGGTTGTCATGGCTGGATGACTTGACATGGAATGACCCTGACAGCAGAGTGGGAAAACAGTAGCTCAACAGTCTGATTTGCGCACTGTGCAGCTAGCTTACTATGTTCAGACACCAGTATATAACATAGATACTGCAATGTGTGATCCACAGTGCTACTACTTAATAATTTTTTTCCTCCAGGCTCGAGAATGAACTTTCCCCAGGTAGTCGTGCGCTGTTAAGCCATCAAGTAGTAGTATGTGGCTCTGTGAAGGTTCAAATCAATTGAGGACTTGAAAGTATTTTAGTAATCAAAGAGTTCCTGAGGTGTGCTTGACAAAATAACTTAAAATACAGTAATAAGTCCATATAATCAACAAAGTTTTATGGAGATTCAGTGGGAAGTACATAACATGGAATGAAACAATTGGCTAGTGGTATTCATATACGAGGTCTGTTCAAAAAATTCCAGAACACTCATAATTACCTGTCAGTTATGTGTTGGAGCAAAATGTGATTGGCATCCCTGCACAGTCTTGTGTTCAATGTTTAACTGCTGGAGTTTCATTTTTGTATGTCTATTAGTTATTGTTCAGTGCTATTTTGAGTAGATTGTTGCATTGCACAGTTTGCAAATTTTGAGATGGCAGAGTTAGAGGAGCAATGTGTCTGCATTAAATTTCGTGTGAAACCCAAGAAACCTTTACAGAGGCATACCAAATGATGCAGGAAGCCTACGGTGATGAGTGCTTAAGCCGTACTCTGTTACAAATGGTTCACACGGTTTAAAAATGGCTGGACGGAAGTAAGAGGTGACGCTCATTCAGGACGCCCTTTGACATCTATGGACAACACTCACATCAGGAACACCAGTTAAATTGTGCATGCCAATTGAAGACTGACTGACTGTGAGGTTGCAGAAGAATGTAACATCTCAGTTCTATCATGTCATGAAAAACTGACACAGCATCTTGGAATGCATTGTGTTGTCCTATGGCTCGTGAGCCAAGACCAGAAAGACCTTCACCTCACAATCTGTGAAGAGCTTTTTTGGGCGAATGAGAACAAGATGTTCGTGAAGGGGGGGTAGAATGTCAAATGGGCTGACCTGGAGTAGGAGAGGCACCACAGATATTTTAATTTCCACTGTCTATACTTTTACAAATAAATTCATAAAACTGTCGGCAAGACTAGGAAGGATTCAGGATTCACACTCATAGCAGTGGAAGTTCAAAAACATACAAAAATAAATTTGTTTTACCTGTGAAATTTCGGCATTTTTTCACTTACTATTGGCTGTATTTGTTGCTATAGGTGCACTTTTCTTCATAAGTAAGAGAGATACTTCGATGAACTTTGCACAGCATACAAACCATACTTAAAGGTGCATGAAACTCTAGAATTTATTTAATTTATGAGGAAATGAATGAGCTGTTACATTTTAAACTTCATGTTTAGAAAAAAAACTTAAATTTTATAGTTCATTATCTCAATTTTTACCACAGTTTTTAATAGAGTTGGAAAATTCTAGAGTTTAGCATTGAGGAGTTAGTGCTCAATCAGCGTACCAAGTTTGAAAGTAATAGGATATTTATTTTTGATGTTACATGTACTTAAGCACAGAAATTTGTGTTTTGCATAAAGTGGCTGTTAAAAGTATCTGCTTGTATTTGGCATTCTTTTAGAACTGTCCAGCACCATGAGCAGGTTCTTTTTCATTTTTTAAATCAGTTTTCTTTCTTTTCATGTTTGTTTGATGCACCCTTCTTGATTATCATCATCTCCAAAAATGATATATCTGCTTTCACTACAAGCTGTCTGCCTATTGCATACAAAGCTTTGATGCAGTTCACTACGGGCTTAATTCTCATTTTCTCTAAAACATATTTCCTGCTTTGCACACCATCGTTAAAACATGAAACTGCATCATAAACACTAATAGCAAGTCCATTTCTTCCCACAAAAATGATTTTGGTGATCTCTCCCTTATATATTGGTTAAAACTTTCATTTGGGTTTTGGGTACCGCCGTGAAGACATTTCTTTTACAAGTTTTCGTTTGTGAGGTCCCTGAATATAGGTTTGATGGCTTCCATTGCAGCAGATGGTAGAGAATTCCTGTGACGATATTCTTCACCACCAGCAATTGACCTTTGGTAGCCACACCGTGATTCACTTTCTTTTGGGCACAAGTTGTGTATAGGGCTATTGTCCGTAGATATTTTGTGGAAGCTTAAGGCCCGAACTGCTTGCTTCATATTTTTCAAGTCCCCTGTCTTCCTTCTTATTGCCAAACCAAATGAAAATCGTTTGGAAAGTCACAACACCACACTGCAGGCCTTTCAAAAGAGAGAGCAAACAAAATCATTGATCAAAACAATGCATGTCGATAGCAGCAGAGAAAGTATTGATATCAGCAGTCCTTTGTTTCACGTTTGACAATCTCTGTTGCAAATATAAACATTCGAATTGTAGAGAGCGAAATACTTACGTATGACAGAATAATGCTGTGCAGAGCAGAATAATGCTGTGCAGAGGTGTGTGGTGCTGCATCTTGGGACACTTAAAAGACCAAATAACATGCCTTATAATTTCAAATATATATGTTTTATACATCAAACTATTCAGGAAGATGTGCACTACAAAATCTACATCTACATCTACATCTACATTGATACTCCGCAAGCCACCCAACGGTGTGTGGCGGAGGGCACTTTACGTGCCACTGTCATTACCTCCCTTTCCTGTTCCAGTCGCGTATGGTTCGCGGGAAGAACGACTGTCTGAAAGCCTCCGTGCGCACTTTAATCTCTCTAATTTTACATTCGTGATCTCCTCGGGAGGTATAAGTAGGGGGAAGCAATATATTCGATACCTCATCCGGAAACGCACCCTCTCGAAACCTGGCGAGCAAGCTACACCGCGATGCAGAGCGCCTCTCTTGCAGAGTCTGCCACTTGAGTTTATTAAACATCTCCGTAACGCTATCACGGTTACCAAATAACCCTGTGACGAAACGCGCCGCTCTTCTTTGGATCTTCTCTATCTCCTCCGTCAAACCAATCTGGTACGGATCCCACACTGATGAGCAATACTCAAGTATAGGTCGAACGAGTGTTTTGTAAGCCACCTCCTTTGTTGATGGACTACATTTTCTAAGCACTCTCCCAATGAATCTCAACCAGGTACCCGCCTTACCAACAATTAATTTTATATGATCATTCCACTTCAAATCGTTCCGCACGCATACTCCCAGATATTTTACAGAAGTAACTGCTACCAGTGTTTGTTCCGCTATCATATAATCATACAATAAAGGATCCTTCTTTCTATGTATTTGCAATACATTACATTTGTCTATGTTAAGGGTCAGTTGCCACTCCCTGCACCAAGTGCCTATCCGCTGCAGATCTTCCTGCATTTCACTACAATTTTCTAATGCTGCAACTTCTCTGTATACTACAGCATCATCCGCGAAAAGCCGCATGGAACTTCCGACACTATCTACTAAGTCATTTATATATATTGTGAAAAGCAATGGTCCCATAACACTCCCCTGTGGCACGCCAGAGGTTACTTTAACGTCTGTAGACGTCTCTCCATTGAGAACAACATGCTGTGTTCCGTTTGCTAAATACTCTTCAATCCAGCCACACAGCTAGTCTGATATTCCGTAGGCTCTTACTTTGTTTATCAGGCGACAGTGCGGAACTGTATCGAACGCTTTCCGGAAGTCAAGAAAAATAGCATCTACCTGGGAGCCTGTATCTAATATTTTCTGGGTCTCATGAACAAATAAGGCGAGTTGAGTCTCACACGATCGCTGTTTCCGGAATCCATGTTGATTCCTACATAGTAGATTCTGGGCTTCCAAAAATGACATGATACGCGAGCAAAAAACATGTTCTAAAATTCTACAAGAGATCGACGTAAGAGATATAGGTCTATAGTTTTGCGCATCTGCTCGACGACCTTTCTTGAAGACTGGGACTACCTGTGCTCTTTTCCAATCATTTGGAACCTTCCGTTCCTCTAGAGACTTGCGGTACACGGCTGTTAGAAGGGGGGCAAGTTCTTTCGCGTACTCTGTGTAGAATCGAATTGGTATCCCGTCAGGTCCAGTGGACTTTCCTCTGTTGAGTGATTCCAGTTGCTTTTCTATTCCTTGGTCACTTAAATCGATGTCAGCCATTTTTTCGTTTGTGCGAGGATTTAGAGAAGGAACTACAGTGCGGTCTTCCTCTGTGAAACAGCTTTGGAAAAAGGTGTTTAGTATTTCAGCTTTACGCGTGTCATCCTCTGTTTCAATGCCATCATCATCCCGTAGTGTCTGGATATGCTGTTTCGAGCCACTTACTGATTTAACGTAAGACCAGAACTTCCTAGGATTTTCTGTCAAGTCGGTACATAGAATTTCACTTTCGAATTCAATGAACGCTTCACGCATAGCCCTCCTTACGCTAACTTTGACACCGTTTATCTTCTGTTTGTCTGAGAGGTTTTGGCTGTGTTTAAACTTGGAGTGGAGCTCTCTTTGCTTTCGCAGTAGTTTCCTAACTTTGTTGTTGTACCACGGTGGGTTTTTCCCATCCCTCACAGTTTTACTCGGCACGTACCTGTCTAAAACGCATTTTACGATTGCCTTGAACTTTTTCCATAAACACTCGACATTGTCAGTGTCGGAACAGAAATTTTCGTTTTGATTTGTTAGGTAGTCTGAAATCTGCCTTCTATTACTCTTGCTAAACAGATAAACCTTCCTCCCTTTTTTTATATTCCTATTAACTTCCATATTCAGGGATGCTGCAACGGCCTTATGATCACTGATTCCCTGTTCTGTACATACAGAGTCGAAAAGTTCGGGTCTGTTTGTTATCAGTAGGTCCAAGATGTTATCTCCACGAGTCGGTTCTCTGTTGAATTGCTCGAGGTAATTTTCGAATAGTGCACTCAGTATAATGCCACTCGATGCTCTGTCCTTACCACCCGTTCTAAGCATCTGAGTGTCCCAGTCTATATCTGGTAAATTGAAATCACCTAAGACTATAACATGCTGAGAAAATTTATGTGAAATGTATTCCAAATTTTCTCTCCGTTGTTCTGCCACTAATGCTGCTGAGTCGGGAGGTCGGTAAAAGGAGCCAATTATTAACCTAGTTCGGTTGTTTAGTGTAACCTCCACCCATAATAATTCACAGGAACTATCCACTTCTACTTCACTACAGGATAAACTACTACTAACAGCGACGAACACTCCACCAGCGGTTGCATGCAATCTATCCTTTCTAAACACCGTCTGTACCTTTGTAAAAATTTCAGCAGAATTTATCTCTGGCTTAAGCCAGCTTTCTGTACCTATAACGATTTCAGCTTCGGTGCTTTCTATCAGCGCTTGAAGTTCCGGTACTTTAGCAACGCAGCTTCGACAGTTGACAATTACAATACCGATTGCTGCTTGGTCCCCGCATGTCCTGACTTTGCCCCGCACCCGTTGAGGCTGTTGCCCTTTCTGTACTTGCCCAAGGCCATCTAACCTAAAAAACCGCCCAGCCCACGCCACACAACCCCTGCTAGCCGTGTAGCTGCATGTTGCGTGTAGTGGACTCCTGACCTATCCAGCGGAACTCGAAACCCCACCACCCTATGGCGGAAGTCGAGGAATCTGCAGCCCACACGGTCGCAGAACCGTCTCAGCCTCTGATTCAGACCCTCCACTCGGCAGTCCTGTCAACGGTGCTGCAGATGGTGAGTTCTGCTTTCATCCCGCTAGGGAGACTGGCAGTCTTCACCAAATCAGATAGCCGCCGGAAGCCAGAGAGGATTTCCTCCGATCCATAGCGACACACATCATTGGTGCCGACATGAGCGACCACCTGCAGATGGGTGCACCCTGTACCCTTCATTGCATCCGGAAGGACCCTTTCCACAGCTGGAATGACTCCCCCCGGTATGCACACGGAGTGCACATTGGTTTTCTTCCCCTCTCTTGCTGCCATTTTCCTAAGGGGCCCCATTACGTGCCTGACGTTGGAGCTCCCAACTACCAGTAAGCCCACCCTCTGCGACTGCCCGGATCTTGCAGACTGAGGGGCAACCTCTGGAACAGGACAAGCAGCCATGTCAGGCCGAAGATCAGTATCAGCCTGAGACAGAGCCTGAAACCGGTTCGTCAGACAAACTGGAGAGGCCTTCCGTTCAGCCCTCCGGAATGTCTTTCGCCCCCTGCCACACCTTGAGACGACCTCCCACTCTACCACAGGTGAGGGATCAGCCTCAATGCGGGCAGTATCCCGGGCAACCACAGTCGTAGTCCGATCGGGGGATGCGTGGGACGAGCTGGCCGTCCCCAACAAATCCCCATCCGGAACACTATAGTGATGCCCATTGGCAACAGCCTCAAGCTGTGTGACCGAAGCCAACACTGCCTGAAGCTGGGAGCGAAGGGATGCCAACTCAGCCTGCATCTGGACACAGCAGTTGCAGTCCCTATCCATGCTAAAAACTGTTTTGCAGAGAACGTCTGAACTAATCTACAGAGAGCGCAAACAAATTGACAAAATTTAAACGGTTATTAAAATACAAGATTGCCTAGTAAATGCAGTAATGCTGCTACTTGCGCACTGCTGACACACTGCTCGGCGGCGGAAGGAGACTAAGCGAAATTACACTATTCAGGTACTAAAACGCGATGCTACACTCTCAAATACTATAATACGCCCAAAATTTATGAATTAAACAATGCAAGTACCAAAAACACGCAAAGAAATTAAGAATTAAACTATGTAACAAACGAGTGAGCTAGGAGTATACGACTTGCTGCTCAGCTGCTTATCCAACGACGGCAGGCATATTTTGGAAAAATGAGATTTTTTTACCTCCTATCCCCCTTAAGAGAATCGTAAATGACGATGGGATGCGAGTGTACGGTTATACTGTTGAGACCAAGGTTCAGTCTTCATAATGGGTCATGAAAGTTTCTCCAAGACAAAAGAGTTCGTCGGGTCGGGTCGGGCCATATGTCAAAGTCACAATGATGGTTTTCTTTGAGTTTGAAGGAATAGTTCATCATGAATCCATGCCACAGGGACAAATTGTTAATTGATGGTACTATTGGGACGTGTTCAAATGCCTGCGAGAAAATGTGTGAAGAAAATGACTGTAAATGTGGCTAGACAATTCGTGGCTCTTGCATCATGAGAATGCACCCGCACATTCGTCTCTGTTGGTGCATGACGATTGCATAAAACATGAAATCACTGTGCTGCCTTACCATTTGTACTCTCCAGACGTGGGCCTTGTGGACTTCATTTGTTTCCAAAGTTGAAATTCCTGTTGAAAGGATGAAGATTTGCAATGCTAGGTGAGATAAAAGAAAATTCACAGATGGGGCTTCATGTGATCCTGCAAGAGGCACTACAAGACTGCCTCTGGAAGTGGAAATGGCATTGGGAGTGATCTATCAATTTTGGAGGAGAGTATTTCTAAGGAGACCATGCACAATAAGTAAAAAGTAAGCGTAGAAAAAATTTGTGGACAAAACTATGGAATTTTTTTGGACAGATCCCATAATTACACAAGAACGTAATCCAGAGCTGGTAGATCACTTCAGTGCATTAATATTTAGCAGTAGTAATTGACTCTATATACTGCATGGGGGTAGAAACTGTTTGAATTTGATAAAGATTTACTTTTCCCCCAAAATCATTGGATTTTTTGAAGTGCTCTGAACTGAAACTACTTTCCATTAATCATAATAAAATAGATTGTAGAATTGTAGATGTTTACGTCTGATGAAGTAATATCCCTAGCGAATACAGCATTTTTAACTACTGTGACAAGTTCCAGTGGTTGATAACTGGGTTTCAGTTCAGAGGGAGAGTTAGGTTAAAATTGAAAGTTACTATTTATTATTAATCGTGTACAGGGGCTGGTGACTTCTTTAAGATACCTTGGAATAATAGAGGCAGTGTGAAATAACATTGTGGTGCTTGTTAGCATATTTTGTAGGTTCCCGTTTTTTCAGATTTTATCATCAAGCCATATTACCTCCAGAGTATCCGGATAGCCACCTGTTGATGTGTTATCAGTGCACTGTTCCTTTATTGAACTGAGATAATTGTCACCTAGTTGATAACTTTCTTTTCCAATCTTAAATGTTGATGCAGAATGAAAGCAAGCTACTAGGCATTGTATCTGCTAGTCTGTGAAATCCATTTTAATCTTTTCTCAGTGAGGAAGTCTCCAGTAACCACTGCATAGTTTCTATAGATAGAAAATTAAACAAAGTCCATTGGGAATTGTAATGTGCTTCCCTCCCCCATTGTGTTTGAATGGAATAGTAATAACCTCAGAACTCGTCACATTATAATTACTGTATCTTCCTTAATGTGATATTTACATTCTGAGAGATGACATGTTAGTGCAGTGTACCCAACAGTTTTGCCTCAATCCTAAAAGTAATGAGTGGTGTTGTTTTTCAGACTGGTCCTATTGTGAAGCTGTGCATGGGAATTGAACCAGCATTTTATGTGGACTCGGGCCCACCAACTTTTGCATTCAATCCTTGTGGGCATATGGCCACTGAGAAAACAGTCAAGTATGTATTTTAGTCTTACATTAGATTCCATTGAATTATATTGCTTCACATTGTAGCAACAGTATTAATGAGTTGTAACCTCGTGTGCACATATGCTCTTAACATCTATGGAGTTGTGAATGTAAATTTCCAAAGAACAGAAGATGCTTCTAAAGCTCTTTTGCTATCAGTTTTGATGTATTTATTCTCCTTAAACCTATACATACATTTGATAACCATGTATTACGAATCTGGTTATGCACTTTTACCAGTGACATAAAAATATTACATGTGGTCACTCAAGCACTTTCTTTTCATGGATATGTTGTCTGTATGTCTTAATTGGTAGGTACTAACTTCCTATGAAAAGGAAAACACACTTGAGAGAACCATAGGATTAAAGTGAGATAGAATGGATGGCCAGTACTTATCTTTAGGAGATGAAATTCCAGTACTACCTATAAATACATGTAAAGCAGAAAAATATGTTACCTAGCTTTCAGAACTGTTAGTGCTTTCTTTAGAAAGGAAAGCAGAAGGGAATGTAGGGAAGGAGTGAAGGTCAGTCAGCTCGCATGTTAGGGCAGTTTGACATTCCTGAATTGGAACAGGTGAAACTCACCCACCACCAAGGCTTAGACTACCTTCATCTCGAACTGAATTGATGAACATCTTTCTCAGAATGCTTCCTACCTCTTCCCAGTATTATTCTGATGGCCACTTAACCACTGATTTGGGTCTTTCTTTATGCCATGGAAAGATCAGTGCACCATAAATAACAGTGAATATATATAAAAAAAATCTACTCACCAAGCGGCAGCAGGAGAAAATTCATATAATAAAATTGCTTGGAACAATAAAAATATTCAGAACATTTCACCAATGTAATGGTAGGTATGTTTTACAGCTTACCTTTTGTGAAAATTTCACTTTTATGGTGTGAAGAAACAGGTTGCTACTGTCTTCACTATATGTGATTCTTGAAGTCTACCAGGCATACTGAATATTCTATGAGGTTTCGGCACTGGAGCCAGATCATGTTGACTTCTTACCACAATATTTTGGCTGGCAAACATTCAGCCATCTGAAGGTGTCCGTTGCTCATGATGGACACATGAAGATGGCTGAATGGTTACCAGCAGGAATATTGTGGCAAGTCAACATGATCTGGCTGCAGTCCCAAAACCTTGTAGAGTAGAACAAGATTCATATTACTGACACTGAAACACACAAGTGTGTTTATATTGCTCATTTTCACTCTTACATTCTGTGCTATCATTTCTGTAGCAACCCTGTGATTTTATAGAGCATTTTTAGCCCAGAAGAGAGTAATCTGAATGATCAGAGAGTAGTCTAAATGATCCGTAGTGGTAGTTTGCAGACAGTGTGTAGACCATTGTCAAAGCATCTCAGAATTCTAACACTGCCAAATAATTACGTATACTCCTGCTAATGAATTTAGTAATTCAAAAGGAACTTCATCTGTCACTCAGTAAATTACCAGTTTCTTAAACAGTGGATAGAAAAATGTGAACTATTCTGTATGTCCCATTGTTACTATATTTCCAGTACAATTGGAAAAAATGTCTGATTTTTATTTGCTCCCATTTGATAACCCATAGATTTTCAAATAGACTACTCACACACACACACACACACACACACACACACACACACACACACTTATTGATAGCTCATTGTGGTAATGATTTAAACTGAAAATTAGTTTGTATTTCTTTGTGTAGGTACTGGGCATCAGTTCTCATACCACATGGGACAAACAGTTTTGAAGCTGTATGTCCTTTCTGTGCAACACTTCTGGCTGGACAACCAGGATATGTACGCCTTATTTTTCAGGACAATGTTGATTGAAAAGTGCAGCTTAGAGATATTTCAGTTGCCAAAATGAACAAAGTGGCCTTCTGGATCCAAGAGGCTTGTCTGTATTGTTAAAAAAAAAGTGTATGTGAAGACACTGTGGTTTTCAAAGAATTTTTATTTATATTTTATTTGTTTTAGCCCCAAATGAGTGATTTTTAAACTTTTGAGTTTTCTGCTGGAAAGTGACTGGATTAAAAACTGTCAAACCATTGTAACTGAAAAACAGTTGTCAGGTGTCTCGTGCATAGTCAAATCGACAGTAATTATTATTAGGTGAAAATGAAGATTATTTATAATTACTGCATTACTTGTAAGTTATCAACTGCTCACTGCATTAACTCGCAAACTGTGCATATATTACTCCATTAATACTCAATCTGGAGCAGCCTTGGCTCTAATGGGACTGAAAGTAATATGTACAAGTGAGCAGTTAAAAACTAAATCAGTGAGTCTCAAAATAGTGTGTGAAACTGAAATGCTGCCCAAGAGATAACTGGATTGTGTATAGATATTTTGTGTCACAACACAAACTATGCAGTGTGTGTCCAAATATCCTGAAATGTGCTGTTAAGTTTGATAACTGCCGTTTGAAACGAATGGTGGTGTTCCAGCTAATATGTTCAATCATGTCACTGAAATTGTATACACATTTGAGTTGCTGTTCAGACCAACATGGCCTGTTTGGTGAAACTAGTTTGTCTTAATCTCATTTTTTTAAATTGTATGTGTGTGAACAATTATATCTTGTAAATTTTTATTGTATCTGTGTTACATTATTGTGTTGAGCATTATTTTAAAATGCTGCTTTGAAAGAATTGATCTATTGATATTCAGTTATAATTACCAGCTTTACTTCGTTCATGAATCATAATGATGTAGACTGTTATCACTTGTGTGATATTTTGTACCAAAAAAAAAGCAAAAAAACACTGGAATGTCTCAGGCAGGCTGAACATATACAAATAATTAATGGCTGTAATTAGATAAGTGTGTGTGGGTCTATGAATATTTTCAGTTGAAGTATGGTAAGTTTGAACAAGCAAGGTGTAAACTATTTATTGATTTCCACAGTGTGTTGGAGCCACTTTCAAATCAGTTTAACTTGTCACAAGTTCTCTACAGTCCTTCCTTAATATTTTTTATAAGTGCCTCCCCCCACTCCATAATCAATATTCACTTAGTCTTAGTTGACCCCGCAGTTTTACAAGCAAATTGTTACAGTATTTTTTGTATACAACTGGTGCATAAACAGTGTAAGAGTTCAAGGCATGAAGTTGGACACTCATTTCTTTTAAAAAGTTGAAGAACATTCAGCGTGGAAAAAGCAACTGTTTATGTAGTGTAGTAGAAGCAGTATGAGAGAGTATTGTCTGGGTCCATTATAATATTCCTCCTTGTAGAGATTCGGTATTATTGGATGAATTACACTGTAAAATTGTTTGGTTGTTTAAATTCTGTCAGTAAGATAGGTACAACTTTCCAGAACTAACAGTATTTTTTCTAATAATACCAAAATAAGACATCACAATCAATTTAGGGACTCTATTTGAAATATAACACATACAACAACACAAGTTTTAAATAAACATCTGTGTAAAATATAAAACTATCTTTTTTACGTTTTGGGAGGAAGCTGGAAAGAAACTGGTAACAAATTACATTCCTGCAATTTGATCCTTTAGGTGAGTGTTAATGGAACTGACATTGTTAAGTTGCAGAAAAAATACTGGGTAGACAGATTACAGATGTGTTTTGATTCTCAATAAAATTGTACAGGTCACCCAAGTCACTTTTAAACAAGTCGATAAAGTCTTAATGACTCATGCTGGAAAGATGTCAATTAAATTTTCAGAACAATCATTCCCATTTCTAAGTTAGTTCAATAAACTTATATCATCTGCTCGAAAGGTGGATGAATCTAAGTGATTTGCTGCTTTTGGAGTATCATTGGAAATCTGTATACTTCAAAATGTGAGGACTTGTCAACATAAATTCGATTAAGATGTTATTTTTGCTCCAGTTATATAGTTCACTGCGTATGGTTATTTCATAGTTACCTCCAACAGTTTTATTGGATCCGTAGCTTCAAATATTACTCAGTTATTTAGGTGCTATGCAAAAAAAAGCAAATTTTTGTACTAAACTAATTAAATTGCAGGTGACAGGAGATACTGCCTGAGAAGCAGAAAACTTTCGTAATGTTACACAGTTTTTTAGTAACTTGCCGTTGTAGTCTTGGGGGTCATCATAGCTGAATGCCAACCGAAGGGTCCCAGGTTTGATTCCCAGCTGGATCAGAGATTTTGTCTGCTCAGGGACTGGATGTTGTGTTGTCCTCGTCATTATTTTATCACCACCAATGTGCAAGTTGCCTTAATCGCATCCCATAAAAGACTTTTACCCAGTGGCGAGCCGCCACACGACAGAGAGTGAGTGCCTTTTAGTGGGTACGCAACCATTATTAAGAACTTGATGAAATTTTCTTTCTGGGTTGCATTTTGTTGTATAGAAAGGTTGTCTCCTCTTTCCATAAAATTATTCTGTGTTGTAGCTTTTGTCATATTGCAAAACATGTTTCCTACTAATAGTGCATTTCAGTGTGTGTGATTGTCAGACCAATGGCACATATCAATACAAAATATCTTGTATACATGCAGTCAGTGCTAATACAAATGCTTTGTACTTAAGTTTAAACAATGAAAACTCCAACTTGGCATATTAGCAAAAGGATAGATTCCTACTCACTGTAAAGATGACCCATGGAATTGCAGACAGACACAACAAAAAGAATGATTCTGGAGGTAGCAGTTGTGTGTGTGTGTGTGTGTGTGTGTGTGTGTGAAATTACTTCAAGCATTTTAAATAAAACAAACATTATTAATATTCAACATCTTTATTTCTCTGCCACTGGAGGGCTCCAAATGGTAGCCTGTAACATGGTAGCCTGTAACTATGTCTCAGTGCTTGAGAAACGGCGTGACGTAATTGATTTTACAATTTGAAGAGTTCTCCACATATAGAGCACCCACTCCTTCAGCAGTGCCAACCCACATGAGTGCTGTGATCTACAACAATCGGACATCTTGGGTTCACAGTCAGGATCATCCCATGTTGACCCAATCAGATTTTCATCTGTTTCCAAAACTTAAAGAACATATTTGAAGACTTCATTATGATAGTGAAGATGCGGTGCAAGGAGAGGTGATGTTGTGGCTCCATCAACATAGTGAAACATTCTACTTTGACTCTATCAACATGTGTCTCTCTCTCTCTCTCTTGGGGAGAAATGTGTTCATCGCCAGGGTGGCTGTCTTGAGAAATATTATTTGAAAAGCTTAGAGTTTCTACATAAAAATACTTGGAAGCATTACTTTTGAGCATTCCCTTGTATTATTGCAGAGGATTTTTTTCCCCCAGACAATGTTAATTTCGTTCTTTGACATATGCAGTGAACCAGTATAGTGTGTAAGGTAACTTATTTATATGAATCTAATGCACCTTCAAATGATCAAATGTAATGCGCACTCATCATTATTCACTAAAGTCGTCAGTACTGGTATCCTCGGAGGAGTCTACATCCAAAACAGATTTCATTTCCTTCTTTCTCCATCATCCTCAGTGTCGGTCCAGAACACATTATCTTCTCTGCTGTCCCAAGTACTTGAAGTACAACATTTCTTGAATGACTTTACGATCATTGGTGCTTTGATCCTTCTCAAGGCAGCCGAAATGCAGTGCGCAATATTGTAGGATGCAGTGCACTTAATTTTTTCTGTTGGGGTCAGCTCGTGGTTTGGTTCACAAAATCATTTTTGTCTGTTCCTGAACATAACTTTTGAGAGGTTTATTTATACTAATGTCCTGAGTTTATAACACAGAAGTCATTCGTCCGGGAATGACAACAAGATCACTGGCTAGGCTGTGGATCTTCATTTTTATGTCATCATTGAGATGACCATGAAATGCATCAAGACAAAGCGCTGATTGTAGTTTGGACAGTCCAGCAGGATGGAGTTCCCATTTTGGAGGCTGTCAAGCATTAAAATTTGTCATCATCCTTTCGAACAATGGCATTCTCAGGGACATCTTTTCATTTTTAGGGGTCTTGGGGGCTTGTTTTCTGTTTAAAGATTCAGAAAAGGGGGTAGTTTGTACCCATCTGCTGTGATTGCCAATGTTTTTCGCACCTTGATGTTTAGAATGTAACTTCTTTTGTTCCCTTCTTATCAATTGTGTGATTACATGGTGTATGAAACCAAAGTGGTGTGTTGTCCATTTGGCCCATTGGAAAAGTCTTCTTTTTCCAAAGTGTGATGACATATTGCTGAAATTGCTGAAGTTTATTCTGAAAATTCTGTGGAAGCTTTTGGCTTATTTTAGTATGACATCGTAGAGATATGTCTTCAGATTTCACAAAATGATCAACCAATCCACAGCTAACCTTAAACTCTTGTCTTGGCAAATTAAATGCAGCCACCTCTTTTGCTTTGTTTCTTATGTCGTCACTAGTCACAGGTTGCCTATTCTTACTTCTTTCACTGATGAATTCCAAAACTTTTACTTGGTCAGGATGTCTTCATTTGTGAGTGCCAGTGAATTTCTTTCTAGTAGTGGTAATTGCAAATTATGCCAATTTGTGTATCTACCATTATCAAATGTTACTCTCGGCCACATTGAACTCATGTCCCACCCTCCTGTCAACATATTTTTCAGCATAATGAATTACTTTGTGCTTGAAAGTAGCATCGTACGTCATTCTGCTCTGCTTGCCTTGCATTGTTAGACTATGTAATGCAAACACTCTACGCAGTAATAGGCCAGCAATAATGTAACAAAGTTGAGAATTAAAAGAATGCATTGTGACATAAGGAACAATACCTAAATTTCAGTGATGATGCTGTTGAATGGTGGATTCAGGTTTGTACTCAATTGGAATGCTGTACTGAATCTTATGCGCACCCCAATTTTGAATTCCCTATGTGGTAAAAGTAAGTGCACGTTAGATTCTCATAAATATGGTAAATAAAATCATATTTCAGCGTGGATGATACACTACTCCAAACAGTGATTAGTGGTGTGTATATCAGATAAAGATGGATTCTTTGCTGCATAAAGTTAATTTTGGCTTAATGTAGACTCAGTGGGGTAGTTGCTAGTGACTCACCATGGACGAGAGGGGAAGGGCAGGTCAGTTCTTGTAGTGTACAACACACTTTTTTTTTCTACAACTCTTCCAGTTTACACACACACACACACACACACACACACACACACACACACACACACACACACACGCAAACAAACAAACCAATCAACCCAAATGTTCCATACTAGCATCTCTCTAGCATACAGGTAAGTAATCAGCAGCTGGCTCTCTTTTCATATTGGCCAACTGCTTCAGCTAAAGCGGTGATGCCAGAGCAATACGGCTTATGGACTTGGCTGTCCGTTACGAAAAGGATTGTAATGGAAAATTTACCTCGGTGAAAACCACACACGTTCATTAGAACTAATAGCAACAAATACCTTTCCTTAAAAAGATTTCCTTCATCACTTATCACATAACCAAAATAAGTTACCTACAAAACCTTTCCTGCTTTGTGTAAACAAAATGTATGTCATTTATAGTGAACCATTTGCTTAGAAGCAGGGCAGTTTCTTGACATGTCAGATCTTCAAACTGTTCATTTACCACAAATGCTTCACTCCCAGTTCAGCGAGTCATGTGTTGATGTAGAAAACAAAGTTCTGTGTGTTCTTCTTGTGTAGTAACTGTGACCAAATTATTGATTACCTATACATAGCAAGGGGACATAATAATGTTACGGAGTAATAGTAAAATAAAATTTTTACAAGCTAAAGTATTAATAAAGGATGGTTTTTGGTTATATTATATTGAATAGGTAATACGTGAGTTGACACATGGCAGTGTAAAACCCAGTCACTTGCTGTTATGTTGCATGAAGCCATACATCAATGCTAGTCACAGGTCTCTCATCCAGAACACAAGATTTCAAGTATTAGTTGAGATGATTGTTTGTACATCATTATAAATGGATGACAACCGCTTCCATGTAAAACGAAGTACTTCACCCTGGCCGAATGTGTTTCAGGCAACACACACTTTTTCAAGTACATTCACCAAAAATGGTCAAAAGTGAATTTACAATAGAGATGACATAACTAGATAATAAAAGATGGATAACAAGAATCCTAGTATTTTCATTGAAATGCTCATCCATTATGGAATTTCTTCAAATACAGTAATAGACAAAAACCATCAAAATACAAAGCTTAAGCTATGAAGTGAATGAATGGGATTTTGATACGATGTGCTCACTCCACACTCGACCTATCACCTGCCTGATACACTATTTGATCAAAAGTATCAGGACACCTCCAAAAAAACATAAGTTTTTCATATTAAGTGCATTGTGCTGCCACCTACTGCCTGGTACTCCATATCAGCTTCCTCAGTAGTCATTAGACATCGTGAGAGAGCAGAATGGGGCACTCCGTGGAACTCTCGGACTTCAAATGTGGTCAGGTGATTGGGTGTCAGTTGTGTCATATGTATCTACATCAGGTTTCCACACTTCCAAACATCCCTAGGTCCACTGTTTCCAATGTGATGATGAAGTGTAAACGTGAAGGGACACATACAGCACAAAGGCGTACAGGCCGACCTTTTCTGCTGACTGGCTGAGACCGCCGACAGTTCAAGAGGGTCGTAATGTGTAATAGGCAAACCTCTATCCAGATCATCACACAGGAATTCTAAACTGCATCAGGATCCACTGCAAGTACTATGACAGTTAGGTGGGAGGTGAGAAAATGTGGATTTCGTGGTAGAGTGGCTGCTCATAAGCCACACATCAAGCTGGCAAATGCCAAATGATGCCTCGCTTGATGTCAGGGGCGTAAACATGGGACAATTGAACAGTGGAAAAACGTTGTGTGGAGTGATGAATGACCGTACACAATGTGGCAATCCGATGGCAGTGTGGGGTATGGCAAAAGCTTGGTGAACGTCATTTGCCAGCGTGTATAGTGCCAACAGTAAAATTTGGAGATGTTTGTGTTATGGTTGTGGTGTGGTTGTGTTTTTCATGGAGGGGGCTTGTACCCCTTATTTTGCATGGTACTATCACAGCACAGGTCTACACTGATGTTTTAAGCACCTTCTTGCTTCTCACTGTTGGAGAGCAATTCTGAGATGGCAATTTCATCTTTCAACGTGATTGAGCACCTGTTCATAATGCATGGCCTGTGGCAGGGTGGTTACGTGACAATAACATCCCTGTAATGGACAGGCCTGCAGAGAGTCTTGACCTGAATCCTATAGAACACCTTTGGAATGTTTTGAGGCACCGACTTCTTGACAGGCCTCACCGACCGACATTGATACCTCTCCTCAATGCAGCACTCCGTAAGAATGGGCTGCCATTCCCCAAGAAACCTTCCAGCACCTGATTGAACATATGCCTGAGAGAGTGGAAGCTGTCATCAAGGCTAAGGGTGGGCCAACACCATATTGAATTCCGGCATTACCGATGGAGGGCGCCACAAACTTGTAAGTCATTTTCAGCCAGGTGTCTTGATACTTCTGATCACGTAGTGTGTGTGTGTGTGTGTGTGTGTGTGTGTGTGTGTGTGTGTGTGTGTACCAACTTCTAGCTTAAAAATATCATGTGGTCGCTGATGTTAGTCATTTGCTGTAGTGGACCTGCTATGCAGTGCTACTAGACTGTAATGTGACTGCTTCACCTTTTGCACCATCGCACTGCAGAAAGAGACCTCCAATCTATTCAAGCTCCTAAAATGGTGTAAATCAGTTTTGTGATAATTCTTCTGAATTTTAATCAGTTTTTGCACTGTATGGGTGAAGCAGATCTCTTTTTAACTGGTAGCTCAAAGTAGGTCATACCACGTATTGCTGCATTGATTTGACATTACAGAATGACAGTTCTCACGTATTATTCAGTTGTTTTTGCACTGGCATTATCATCAGTGTTGTTTGCTCCATGATGTCCAGTGTGCTGCCAAGCTGTGACGCCCAAGCATAAGCGGCACTAAACAGCTGGTGGATACGCTCAATCGCCATCACACCTTGTCGATGTTCTGGGCTGACGTCTGTTGCATTCCATCTGCACATATGGCAAACCAGAGCACTCACAACAGAATGTTCCATAGGTAATTATGTAAACAACAGTTCCACTTTTCACGAAGAAATTTCGTCAGCCGGAGTGAATAGAAGTGGAACGTGTTATTCAACAGAATCGTGTTACAGCACAGATTCCTATCTTAAGAGACGAGAGATGTCATGTAACCTGACTTGTCTGACTAATTATGAACTTCACATAACATTGAGAAATATCAACAAAATAACAATAATTTTAATTTGCGTTCAATTATTATTATTATTATTATTATTATTATTTATTACACTACTGGCCATTAAAATTGCTACACCACGAAGATGACATGCTACAGATGCGAAACTTAACAGACAGGAAGAAGATGCTGTGATATGCAAATGATTAGCTTTTCAGAGCATTCACACAAGGCTGGCACCAGTGGCGACACCTACAACGCGCTGACATGAGGAAAGTTTCCAACCGATTTCTCATACACAAACAGCAGTTGACCAGCGTTGCCTGGTGAAACTTTGTGATGCCTCGTGTAAGGAGGAGAAATGCGTGCCATCGTGTTTCCGACTTTGATAAAGGTCGGATTGTAGCCTATCGCAATTGCGGTTTATCGTATCGCAACATCGCTGCTCGTGTTGGTCGAGATCCAATGGCTGTTAGCAGAATATGGAATCGGTGGGTTCAAGAGGGTAATACGGAACGCCGTGCTGGATCCCAATGGCCTCGTATCACAAGCAGTCGAAATGACAGGTATCTTATCCGCATGGCTGTAACGGATCGTGTAGTCACGTCTCGATCCCTGAGTCAACATATGCGGACGTTTGCAAGGCAACAACCGTCTGCACGAGCAGTTCGATGACGTTTGCAGCAGCATGGACTATCAGCTCGGAGAACATGGCTGCAGTTACCCTTGACGCTGCATCACAGCCAAGAGTGCCTGCGATGGTGTACTCAACGACAAACCTGTGTGCACGAATGACAAAACGTCATTTTTTCGGATGAATCCAGGTTCAGTTTACAGCATCATGATGGTCGCATGCGTGTTTGGCGACATTGCGGTGAACGCGCATTGGAAGCGTGTATTCGTCATCGCCATACTGGCGTATCACCCGACTTGATGGTATGGGGTGCCATTGGTTACACGTCTCGGTCACCTCTTGTTCGCATTGACGGCACTTTGAACAGTGGACGTTACATTTCAGATGTGTTATGACCAGTGGCTCTACCCTTCGTTCGATCAATGTGAAACCCTACATTTCAGCAGGATAATGCATGACCGCATGTTGCAGTTCCTGTACAGGCCTTCCTGGATATGGAAAATGTTTGACTGCTGCCCTGGCCAGCACATTCTCCAGATCTCTCACCAATTGAAAACGTCTGGTCAATGGTGACTGAGTGACTGGCTCGTCACAATACACCAGTCACTACTCTTGGTTAACTGTGGTATCATGTTGAAGCTGCATGGGCAGCTGTACCTGTACACACCATCCAAGCTCTGTTTGACTCAATGCCCAGGTGTATCAAGGCAGTGGTTGTTCTGGTACTGATTTCTCAGGATCTATGCACCCAAATTGCGTGAAAATGTAATCACATGTCAGTTCTAGCATAATGTATTTGTCCAGTAAATACCCATTTATCATCTGCATTTCTTCTTGGCGTAGCAATTTTTATGGCCAGTAGTGTATTATTATTGGAAAATTGTAATCACATAATTCAGGTTGCTGAAATGAAAGGTAGTCTCTCTTCACTACCCTCATTTTACACTTGGCATAATCAGTTTAAGGTACTGATGTATGTCTGTTCAACCATACAGTTGTCCACTGCATGCTATATTCTAGTAAGTGACTTCCCCATTATGCATTTTATTACGCTGTTTGTATTGGGTTTCGCTTGTACTTTCATACAAGAACTTTACACATACATAGTTTCATTTTCGTAGATGCAAATGTGAAATAAATTTGCCTCATTTGATCAGGCTATATCATTATTACAGTACTTTTACTCAAAGGTAATTGAATTTACTTTACTTTCAACCCAATGATTACAACAGCAGAAGTTTCTCAAATTTATCAAGATAGAAAGTGTACAACTTCATCTTTACCATAAGGTACTACATGCTGACATTTTAATCTACACCACTTTCCACAATTTCAAATCTCAGATCTGTGGTAAGTCAAAAGCAAATTCGAAAAATCATTGCTACCCAGGTAAGTCTATTAGCTTGTACCTATCTTTTGGAAAACAGTTTTGCAACGTTACTAACAGTCACTGTACAGCTTCCTACCTTTGTAAGAGCTTCGCTTACACTTCTTCTTGTGGGCGGATACTGTCTAAATACTTTTCCATCTTCTTTGATGAAAGTGTTCCTTTATTAATCCCTCTATACAAAAAATGCATCAGGTCATTGTGTATACAAAAAACATTCAGGTCATTGTGTCTATGGATTCCCTTTATCTGGGATTAGACCATTCTTTCCTTGATTCACCTAGCCTTCTCTCCTCCAATATCTACATAAATAATTTAAGTATGCCCCATCTTCAATTCTTAACATCATTTATGGCCTCCAATCCTTATCTTTATGTGTCACAATGATGCAGTTTCTCCATTGCGTGTCAACTCTACCTGGTTGTTCATTCTTTTGTATGTATACTTCTCCTAATGCCATAACTTTTCAAGGAAGCCTTCACCTTCCAATAAATATTTGTCAGTGATTGTCTGCCAGGGATCTATTCATTGTTACTAAAGTATAAAGTTTATCTTTATTCTTTATTATTAAAGTGGTCACATTCAGCTTGCTTCAAAATAATCACAAAAATGCAGTTTTCAGTGCCTGAAACATACATTTTTCCCCTTCATTTCTTTAGGCAAATGCTCGCTATATATATATATATATATATATATATATATATATATATATATATATATATATATATATATATATATATATATATATATCTTTTCTCCTTCGGTTGAGAATAATTCTAATTTTGCTCTAAATCACTGTTTAATCTTTCCAGTTATTATAAAATAAGACACATTTACTTAATAACTCGTTAGATCTTCACTTTTGTGTCTCTTAAAGTAATAAGGGGACTATTCAGAAAGTAGGGAATGTTTCCATCTGACGCCTCTAGGCACATGCCGATCACGTATATTTTGGTATATGCATGCTCGGCAGATCCATCCGTGACAGCGGGAACATCTCTGTGCATCTGATTTTTTCGGTATTCGAATTTGAAATGTGCACTGCAATTGGAAATCCCACCAGTTGTGAGGTTTTTGTTGGCAAAAACCTAAAACCTATAGAAATTTATCGTGAACTTTGTGAAGTGTACGGAAACAACGTAATGAGTGAATGTTCCATCCGGAAATGGTGCATTCGGGTTTTAAATCGCCAAACCAACGTTCATGATGAAGAGAAGAGTGGATGCCCAAGCATTGTGACTGACGATCTTGTCATTAAAGTTGATGAAACGATTCATGAAAACCATCGCTTCACAATAACGGAGCTTTCACTTTCTTTTCCACAAGTTTGACGGACTTTTTTGTTTGTAGTTGTCACTCAAAAGCTAGGCTACCACAAGTCTCAGGCAGCAGAATTTTATGACAAATGTCTTTCAAAGCTTGTCCGCTGCTATGATAAGTGCCTCAATGTGTTTGGAGACTATGTGGAAAAGTAGTATGTCAGTTGCTCTTTCAGATCTATATATTAAAATGTATATCTTGTACTTAGTTTTTTTTTTTTTATGCCAAAATATTCCCTACTTTCTGAATAGCCCTTGTGCATTTAGAAATACAGCCTTTTTATTCCCTTTACTTCAGTCATTATTTGCTAGACACTCTCAACAGAGATAACTCAACTCTTTTTATTATTATTATTATTATTATTGTGCATCAGCTGCTAAGCCATTATTCATCAGCACCCTCTGATGAGAAAGAACAGTGGTCTTAGCAATATCTTAAGATTATGACGGCAAAAAAACTGAAACTCAAAACCATAGCTTTCTCACTTACACACTGGCACGCCACACACCTTCATTCCTCTTACCCCTTTTTGTAACATTGCTAACATGTAGTAAACCTAAAGATTTATAATTCTAGTTCTTTCGTTTAATAATAAATGAATGACTGTGTAAATAAGGGCATTGTGCCACTACTTAATGAAATAAAATTAGTATCAGTATCATAAAATTGATTAATAGTCCTTAGCTTCATATAAAATATCTTGCTATTTCTGTTACTAGTAATGCTGTAAGCTCATGTAGAGGGTGTCACTGGAATAAATATTCTGCAGTTACAACTTTCATTTAATATTCAATTCTAATAAAGTGAGTACAATATTTAGCTTGCAGTGATGCTTTCGCACCTCTAAGGAATTTAGTGTTAATCTTACATTCTGTTGCACCAGTTAAAAATGACTGCAAGACTAAGAACATTTGTCATAATGCAATTAACAAAACTTTTACAGTTTCATTTACTTCATTTAATACTAAATAAATGCATAATAAAATAATGGATTTTAATAAATATTAATAAACAACTTGTGATGTACTGTTAAATAATGTTTTTTTCCAGTTCTGGCAATAGTTCTGTGAGAGACACTACATCAACAATGGCTCCATGTGCCCTCAGCGGGAAGTAATATAACCATCAGCCAGATTTGGACTGTAAATACAGGGTGGTCCGTAAGTCCGGAAACACCTACATAAAACCCAAACACCTACGTAAAACCCAAACATTAAAACAAAGCATCTACACGTGAGGGAGGAGAAAAAAGTTATAGGCTATGTCACCAACATGGTGGTCATCTTGAATGCCACCATCTCTGGTTCAAGTCGAAAATTTCCAATGGGAAGGTGGTCATGTGATATCAGACAGATACAGATACAGAATTTCACCAGAAAAATAACAGCATTTTTATTTGGAACATAGCTTTATTCATTTCTAGAGTTATACCGAATTATATGTGGCAGCAGTGATACACTCAGCAGCATGGGTGTTACTTACTGAAAAGGCTTTAAGCTGACGTTACACACTCGTGAGAGAAAACACAGTCACAGGAGCAGTTCGATATGCTGTCCATTGTGTCAGGTGTTAATGTTGTCCTCTGAACCCAGTCCTGATCAGACTCATCAATCCAGTGGAAATTTGTGTCCGACCAATATCTGTGATTCTGCTTGTTCATCTCACATTGATTAAGAAATTCGCTTAACCATTGAACAGTACCTGATTCAGAAAATAATGGTTTATCTGCAGTTGTTGCATCACCCATTCTGAAAATTGTACATGACAGTCTGGGTGATCTTCATTCAGATGTTGGAGCAGTTGAATTGTGTAAGGGTTCCATTTGTGCTGCGATAAAGTTCACATAATTGAGGTACAGCTGACTCCACATTCTCACAACAGTTGGTGAGTGCTCTGTAGTGGACTCTTGCTAAATGATGCCAGCACATTCACTGTTGTTGCTTCATTGGTGGCAGATTTTTGTCTCCCAATTTTCAGTTTATCTGCGAAGGAGCCTGTTGCCTGGATTTGGCAAAAAGTTTGGGAACTGCAATGTGAGAAGTGGGTTGTCTGGTCAGATGGTGACTGCTGAAGTCCTCAGCAATGATGCTTCATTCTCCTGACATCCAGATAATTTCGATGTGTTGTTGTGTAAATGACATTTTCGTTATATATAAAAGAGGAAACAATGATTAAAACGTGAGCACAAGTAAATGAATCATGTAATATGCCAGGCATGGGAATTGTACTTTGCGCTGTTTACAACTCTATTTGATGTCATTTTGGTACAGATCAGTCGGGCTGCTGAGCATATCAGTGCTGCCACACACAATTGATTATACCTTGAGAATGAATAAAGCTGTGTTCAAAATAACGTCATCATTTTTCTGGTGAAATTCTCTGTTGTCTGATATGTCCCATGACCACCTTCCCTTTGGAAATTTTCAAGCTGTCTGCAAGATGACAGTTTCAAGATCTACATATACATCCACATCCAAAATCTGCAAACCACCATTAGGTACATGGTGGAGGGTACATCCATTGCACCAATTATTAGGGTTTCTTCCTGTTCCATTCACGTATGGAGCGCAGGAAGAACATTATAATCTTATCCTCATGATACCTGTGTGAGCGATATTTAGTGGGTTGTAGTATATTCCTAGAGTGATCATTTAAAGCCAGTTCCTGAAACTTCATTAAGAAACTTTGTTGGGATAGTTTACATCTATCTTCAAGAGTCTTCCAGTTCAATTTCTTCAGTATCTCTGTGACACTCTCCCAGAGATGAAACAAAGCTGTGACCGTACCTGCTACCCTTCTCTGTATCTGATACCCCCATATAATTGACTTTTGACAATAAGTGTAAGTAAAGTGCTTTTCAAAAACTCAGAAATACTGCATCTACCTGATTGCCTTGATCCAAATCTTTCAGTGTGTCATGTGAAAAATGTTAAGAGTTGGGTTTCTCATGATCAGTGTTTCCGAAATCCATGTTGGTTGACATTGAGGGGGTAATTCTGTTCGAGATAGCTCACTGTGTTTGAGCTCAGGATATGTTATAAGATTCTACAACACATTGATATCAAGGACACTGAACAGTAGTTTAGTGGATTACTTCTACTACCCTTCTTCATTTGGCTCACAGGTGCTTTTCCCTCACAATGGTGAGACAGTATAATTATCGCCATCCTTAAGCCTGGGATGAACCCAACGTCTCTAGACAGCAACCGCCCAATTAGCCTGACAAATGTACTTTATAAACTGCTAGAAAGGATGGTCAGCTTCAGATTATGTTGGGTACTCAAACCTTGCGGCCTTTTGTTCCCGTATCAGTGTGGCTTCGGGGCAGGATGATTTCCAACTGACCATTTATTCCAATTGGAATCTGCCATCCGACAGGCTTTTACTCACCGACGCCTTGTAGTGGTCTTCTTTGACCTACATAAGGCATACAACATGGCTTGGAACCATCACATTTCAGTTACGCTCCTTGACTGAGGCTTCTGTGGTTCCCTTCTGATTTTTATCTCACTGGCTCTTCTGGGCTCAAGTTTGCACTTCACACAGCATCCTTCAGATTCAGAACATTATCCCACAGGGTCCTGTGCTAAGTGTCACACTCTTCCTCATTGCTTGTGTTCTCTGTTGGGCCTCTGATTACCCCAGCATTGTACACCGATAATTTTTGCATGTGGAGCAGCTCCCACTCATTAGCATCGGCTGAGTGTCGGCTCCAAGGTACCTTCTAGTGGGTCTCCACGTGGGCCACTGCCCATGGCTTCATGTTTTCTCCCTCAAAAATGCATGTTATGCATTTTTATCGTCGACCCGCAGTACACCCAGATCCAGAACTTTATTTAGGCAACCAGCTCCTCGATGTTGTAGCACAGTCCTGTTTCTTGGGGCATATTTTTTATAACAAGCTGATGTGGCTGCCCCACATTTTCTAACTAAACACTACATGTATATGGAAGCTTAATGCTCTCCACCTCCTTGCCCACACATCTTGGGGTGCAGACCATTACACTCTTTGCCATCTTTTCTCTGCTGTGGCCTTGTCCAGACTAGACTATGGTAGTCAGGTTTAAGGCTCAGCAGCTCCATCCAATTTGAAACTGCTTGACACTGTTCATCATTGTGGGTGCATCTGGCTATTGGTGCCTTTGGCACTACTCCCGTTGATAGTCTCCATGCAGAAGGGGGGATTCCCCCTCTACAAATACGATGGAGCCATCTCCTAGTTTCTTATACAGTCACCATTTGCTGATTCTCTGACCATCCACTATACCCTGTCCTCTTCGCCAGTGAGGGATGTCTCCCTCCTGACATCCGCCTATGGGTGGGATTGCTGGTTGGTATGTATCTCATTTCCCCTGTTGGGATCTCCATCTCCACCCACTGAAATACAACCCATGTCTTTCCTCCCATACTCCCCCTTGGATGGTGCCTAGACCACAGATTCAGACTGATCTATTCCAGGATCCTAAGATCTCTGTCACTCCTATGGTTTTCTGGCATCTTGTATCTGTCATCCTTGCAGAGTTCCAGGGTGCCACCATCTTTTACACTGATGGTTCTAAGACAATCGATAAGGTGGGATTTGCTTTCACATCTCCTATTGGCTTAGGACAGCACTTACTGCTGGGATCATGTAGTGTGTTCACAGTGGAGCTTCTAGCTATTCAGAAAGTGCTCCATTTTTTTTTTCTCATGCCTCCGTCCACAGTGTTTTAATTTGTTCAGACTCAATGAGCAGCTTGCAGGCTATCGAACAATGCTACTCTTGTCACCCTTTGGTCTCTGCTACCTATGGCCCTTTCTCTGCCCTTGGATGTGCCACCTGCTCCATTGTCTTTCTCTGGGCCCAGGTCATGTGGGCATCCCAGGGAATGAACCTGCTGACCATTTGGTTAGAGAAGCAGATACTTACCCCCCCCCCCCCCCCCAATTTCCTTTCGTGATTCCAGATGCAGATCTATGTCAAATCTCTCTTTACCCAAAAATGGAATGACATCTGGTGCGCCACTCCTCACAGTAATCACAATCAAGGAGTCTACTGCAGTTTTGCGCTCTTCCTTTGGCTCCTTTTGGAAGGAGTCCACTGTTTTACGCCATCTACACATTGGTCATTCCAGGCTCACCCACTGTTTCCTCCTACGTAACGACCCACCCCCACAATGTGGTTGTGGAGCCAGACTGACGGTTTCGCATATATTGGTGGAATGCCCCTTTCTTTCAGCCCTTCGTGCTATGCATAGTCTTCCCGATTCCTTAAATTTAATATTAGCAGATGATTCATGGATGGTTGAACTGGTCCTCAGTTTCCTCCGTGAAAGTGGTTTTTATTCCCAGGTATAAAGTTCTACTTTAGTCTTGGAACAGGGGCAGGTTGATTGTAATTGGGACCTCTTTTCTAGTCTTCTCAGTCTGTGACTCTATAACCACCCCTTTCATCTAGTTTTTTTTAAATTTAGTTTCACCTTTTAAGTCATTCACTGTTTAATGTTTATTATTTTATAATTTGACTTCCTTGACTGGATCTGTTCACTTTTAGTGAACCCTCTTTCTTCTGTGACTAACTTCAGAATCACAGAACTGATGAACTCACCGTTTGATCCATAACCCCTCTCAGTCAATCACTACCCTTCTTGTAAATGGGTGTAACCTGTTCCTTTTTCAGAAAACTTCGCATGGTTTTTTGTTACAGGGATCTACAATGGATTATAGTTAGAATGGGCTAACTCAGACGCAAATTCAATATAGAATCTTGACAGGGATTCCATCGAGCCCTGGAACTTTGTTCAGTTTTAATCATTTCAGCTGGGCAGTTCTCTTGGGTTTTCCTTTGTAAAGGAACATTTGGAAATATCCAGCATTTCAGCTTTTCCTTTGTACACCCAATTTCAATTCCCATCTCATTTGCTAGGTACAGGACATTAACATTGGTGCCACTAATAGCCTTTACAGATGACCAGAATTTCTTTGGGTTCTGTGAAAGGGTCACTTGAAAATATTCTGCTACGGTAGTTATTGAAGGCGTCAGGCATTGCTCTCTTGACAGCCAAACGTGTTTCATTCTCCATCTCTCTGTCTATAGCCCTATGCTTTGTTTTACACCTATTTTGCAGCAATCTCTGCTTCTTTAGAAGTTTCTTTATAGTGACTGTAAATGATGGAGGTTCCTTCCCATTATTAACTGTTATACTGAGTACATATCTACCCATTGTATGGTCAACTATTTTTTTAAACTTGAGCCAGAGCTCCTCTATGTGCTCCTACCCTGTGCTGAAAGTTTCAAATTCCTGACTGATATATGACACTACTGATTTTTTTTATCTACTTATTGATCACAGAGATCTTTCTGCTTGTTTTAGTTGCCCTTTGTACTTTGGTAAATCATTGTTATCACAACCACATCATGGTCACTGGTACCAGTTTCAATGTGGACATCCTCAAATGTGTCAGGTCTATTGGTTACCATTAGATCCAATATATTTACATCACGAGTGGGGTTGCTAACTATCAGTTAGAGGTAGTTTTTAAGAAGGCATTTAGTAATATTTTACAGGGTGTCTTATTATGGCCATCACTCACAAAACTGTAATTTTCCCACTTAGTTGTTGGATGATTAAAGTCTCCACGAATTATTACAGTATGATTGTGGAACTTACTTGCTAGTGAACTGAGGTTTTCTCTAAATTTTTCAGATGCATTAGGCGGCGAGTCTAGTGGGTGATAGAAGCTTCTAATTATCATTTTATGCCTACCCCTGATACTCAGTCTTGCCCAAACAATCTCACATGCAGCTTAAATTTCTATCTCGTTGGATTCGAGTTTCTTGTCTGCTGTGACAAATACACTACCGGTACCTCCATTTCCCATTTGTCTACCCTTTCATTATATACTGAAATTTTCCCCAAAAATCTCACTACTGTCAATTTCAGATTTCAACTATCTTTCTGTTCCTAATATTGTGAGATTCACGGCTTTTTATGAGCACTTCAAACTCTGCCACTTTTTTGCAAATGCATCGGCACTTTACCATTAAATTTTAATACTCTCACCTGTGGGAAGCATTTCTTTCAATCTTACATTGATACTTCTGGGTTTCCTACAGCTATCGTTATCTGGATTGGGTAGTGTGTCGCCTAATCTAAAAACCCATGACTGCACCCCATATACAGTAAGCCACCTGAGTAGCAGCCTCTGATATGTAGTGTAAACCTAACACATTTAGGGAGCCCCTACAGTTCTCTACCCTATGGCACAAGTCCAGGAAGTCGCAGCCTAGCTTGTCAGAGAACCATCAAAGTCTCTGGTTCAGTCCTCGACTCAAACCAAAGAGCCACTATAAGTTCTGGGAACAATGCTGAAAATTGTGAGCTTAGTTGAACTTCAGCACACAAGGCTGGTCTTCTCAGCCTTCTCTTCCAGTCGCTGGAATGACCCAAGAATGACCTCGGAGCCCAGACGACAGGCATCATTTGTTCCAACATGCACCACAATCTTCAGTTGGTTGCACCCTGTTCCCTCAATGGTTGCCAGAATAGCCTCTTCAACGTGTTGAATGATGCCCCCAGGCATACATACTGAGTGCACCTGGAGTCCTTTCCTGTCCCTTGCTGCCATTTCCGTAACAGGTACCATCATTTGCCATACATTTGAATTGCAAACGGTTAATAGACCCTGCCCTTTTGCGTTTTCTGCGTCCTGACAGCAGACAAAACTGGTTTTCCCAAAATGGGTGGAGTGAGTCCTACTAGCTCAGTTTCAGTGAAAGATAGCACCTTAAACTTGTTGGTTAGGAGAATCAGTACAACACGCTACTCACAGTCAAGTGGACGAGTAATGACAGATTCTGTATATCCTGCATAGGAGACAGGATTTACAGGAGAGGATAGTACTTGGGGTACCTCTGGTACAGGTATCGCACATACACGACTCTCGGGAGCTTTTCCAACACACTGATTCGCAGCAGCTGCCAATTGTTCGACAGTAGTCAGGGCAATTTCCAGCTGCCAATGAACGTCAACCAAATCATCCCATGTTTGTGAACAGCATTCACGGTGGGGCAGCTTTTTGGGTGGTGCAGTGTATTGCGAGACAGTGAAAAAATAGCTTTAAATTAAGCCCACTGACTATCCCCTAATCTGGTGAGATAAAAAGTTGCTAATTCTCCGTAAAAACTTAAGCAGATATACAAAACAAGATTTCTATTTAGGCAACATAAAAATCTATAGTAAAAAAAATACTAGTTTCCTAAAACGTTTTGATGCTAATTAGGCATAGTTGTTAGCAGACTCGAAAACAGAGTTAATTTGTGATAGATGCGGATAATATGTAGGGCTGCTCCTCTTAAAGGGAAAACTAGATGTAACACAATATGTTAGTAAGAAAATCTGCTACAGTAACTAAACCACAGATGCCGATTTGCTACAAATAGCTCATAAATTATACAAAGGACATTGATAGCTTCTGAAAATTCTCAAAAAAGCTTGTTTACCTGCATTAATATAAAGTGAATTTCCTACAAAATACATTATGTATCCAAAACACTTGTACCGGTAACCTACAAAAATATTGTTTTGTAAGCATCCAAAATTTCAGACTAACCAATTTCTGAGGTAACTGTACAATGAAATTAGCGAATGATTGTTTTGAATGAGGATAGGCAAACTGTTCTCATGAAATTTAAAAGAGCACAATCTAACTTAAGTCTATAGTTGGCAATAACAGTGCTAGTTTATCATGGCAGTTGCAAATGTTTGAAATTTCACATTTTATCACTATAAGAACGGGTATTGATATAATCAGTGAAGATTACACAGAAGCGATGCAAACAGTAAAAAAAAGCTAATCTAGAACTTCAAATCAGCACACGGTTCTTGTACACGCAGTCTCACACAAACGAAAATTACAAAGTCAGCTTTCATATATAAATAAATGTGAGTATTATATGGATTTTTCAGTTAGCTGATTGTGTGCATACTTCTACACTGGTGTACTGAAGAAAAACACTACAGGAAAAGTTTTTCTTGATGAAAATTGCTAAAAGGTGCAGCACCAACAAAGTATGGCTTCTGCCTGTTGGGGCTAACAATGCTGAATGGCTGCCACATTCGTGACGTAGCCTGTGAGTTGGGGCTGGCCAAATGCTGCACACTGTGCAAAAGTGCAGTGCTGGTGTGCTCGTTTCAGCCAGCAGATAGTCAAAGAGTGACATCGGTGACTAGAAAAGTATACCAAATGAGCGGCGATAGTTCTGCTTCCTTGTTTACTTGGTACCAGGAGGAGTGAAGTACACCCAGTTTTGCTTCTCTCTGGTGACAGTAGCCTTACGTGAGATGTACTGAGAAATGGTGAGTATTGGAAAAAAGCAAAGAACAGGGGATCTGTATTCTCTGTCATTTAAACATGACTGGGAATTGCAATTCTTCTTCATGGCAGCAGGTGAAAACTCAGTGTTTGCTGTGCTGCTAAATAATAGGTGGCCAGCCAAAGTTCATAATTGAAAGACACTACTATTAATTTCATAAAGACAAGTGTAGTGTACTGAACAGTGAAGAAAAGTAAGCCAAATTAAGTGCACTTATAAAAGTGGTTGAGGCACATCAACAGGTTTTTAATGTAAGACATAATAACTGTCATCTCTTGAGCTTAGAATGAGATTTTCACTCTGCAGCGGAGTGTGCGCTGATATGAAACTTCCCAGCAGATTAAAACTGTGTGCTGGACCGAGACTCGAACTCAGGACATTTGCCTCTCGCGGACAAGTGCTGTACCAACTGAGCTACCCAAACACGTTTCGTGCCCCGTCCTCACAGCTTTACTTCTGCCAGTACCTTGTCTCCTACCTTCCAAACTTTACAGAAGTGAACCATGCAGAACTAGCACTCCTGAAAGAAAGGATATTGCGGAGACATGGCTTAGCCACAGCCTGGGGGATGTTTCCCGAGTTCGAGTTTCTGGAAACATCTCCCAGGCTGTGGCTAAGCCATGTCTCCGCAATATCCTTTCTTTCAGGAGTGCTAGTTCTGCATGGTTCGTAGGAGAGCTTCTGTAAAGTTTGGAAGGTAGGAGACAAGGTACTGGCAGAAGTAAAGCTGTGAGGACGGGGCGTGAGTTGTGCTTGGGTAGCTCAGTTGGTAGAGCACCTGCCCGCGAAAGGCAAAGGTCGTGAGTTTGAGTCTCGGTGCAGCACACAGTATTAATGTGCCAGGAAGTTTCTTCTCTTGAACTCTTTGTTTCTTGTGTTACATTCATATCAATTTTACTGTATGTACTGTTTTCAGTTTTCCAGAATGGCAATCAAGTTTCAAAACTGAGTAAAGAATAACAAGATCTGGAAAAACATTTTTCAAAAGGGAGTTGGTAAAAGACTGTTTCATTGATACTGCAGAACTTCGTGTCCCACTAAAGTTATCAGGTTTCAAAAAATTGGCCTTTCCAAACAAAAATAATGACATGATATGTGAGCATTATTGTAAGAAAATGACTGGAGGTCTTGGGGACCACAGCCATTCACCATTGTAAGAAAATGAAACATGTACAGCCATCCTTATGATCTTCTTTATTGTGTAGCTATCCATTTCAGCACTTCAGTTCAACATCGTCCAGTCATAGTTGATGCTAAAGGGTTTATCACAATCCGTGATGCTGCATCAGTGGCCAGCTTAACTTGATTATGCAGGCTATCTGTAACAGTGATGTCACTACTCCAACCATCAACTCCCCTTTAGCATCAACTATGGCCTGAAGATGGCGCATTGAAGTGCTGAAACTAGTAGGTACACATTAAAGAAGGTCATAAGGACAGCTGTACATGTTTCATTTTCTTATAATAGTGAATGTCCATGGTCCCCAAGACCTCCAGTGTAAATGTTATTGCCAGCAATGTGCACAGGCCATTAATACACAAATCTAAGGACTTCGTTGCTTTCTCTGTTGCACTGTATGAAGCAACAGGTCTTAGGCTGCTGTGTTCACAGTGGCACTGGCAACAGTTGTAAGACACCATCACCTGATAGCATTAGCCGATAACATGGTCATTATGCATCTGATCTCCATCCATTTTTGGCAGAGTCAAAGGAGGTTAGTTTCAGTTAGAATCTATTATATGTATGTAGTAGGTTAGATGTTAACCTCTTAGGATGGGGTGGATATGACAACACCTCTGTGCTTGGATACGAGTGCTGCATAGCAGCTTCTGCTATTAAAGAGATGCTGAATGCATGTGAATGAGCTTTCTCCTCTCGTAAAGAACATGGCAAGTACTATACACTCTCTCCTCAGTTACTGAAATAACCAGACATGTTTTACGAATATATGAGATGATAAAAGAAATTTTCTGTTGAATACTCAAGATAATTCATAGAGACTTTCAAAAGCAAGTTATAAACACACTGTTTCACTGTATATTTTTAAAACTTGTGTTGACGTAGGTCGATTAACATTCAATGGCTGTCATTTAGCACATGAGTTAAAGGCAAATGTGGAGTGTAGCATAAGATATTCTGATAAGCTACAGTACTTAAAAGTGGAAATACATACAGTTCACCACATTTGCAAACCACTTCATATTAACAAAATCACTACCCTACTGGCATAAAATGCCAGTAAGCAGTAATAATAATTTATAGACAACTAATGATAATCTACCACAAAAAAGATCCAGTACAGTAGCTATATTCATATATGATACACCTTCTCCTTCCTTTTCACTTAAAAAAAAATTGTTTCTTGAGGTTATAATCTACACCCAAAATTTCCAATAAAAATTTGGTCTGTTCAAGGTTTTCAATAAACCTGCAATTTCTGTCCCTAGATTCCGAACTATATCCTGATTATGATATTTTCAGCCTCAGGATGCCACAAACTTACTCTTTCCTGGAGTAAACTTATCAGTTTCTTACCCTCCACATTTTGTGTGTGAGAACTTTGGCCAATTTAACCGAAGAAAACAAACTGATTTGTATCTCACCAATTGTGATCCAAAGTCTGTATGTTTGGGAGATAAGATCGGCTATAGTGTGACTGCGCACACACTGGCGTACTAATTTGAAAAGATCGGCCGATATTGATGTGGGCAGAATCAAGTGATATCAGAGCCACTGTGACTGTAGCCTTACAGATACAGATCAGGTAGTGATGTACATACAAGGTATGCCTTTGAAAGGGATTACGACAGGTGTAGACTTACTCCATGCTGTAGAGGAAGCAACTTATGGTCTCGGTATGGATTGGGATTGGTTAGTCTCAGTTCCCACAGATGGAGCACCAGCAATGCGAGGTCATCTGAGATAACTCGTAGCACTGATACATAAAAAGCTAGGATGCACAGAAGAGACATTGTATGGAAGTCACTGCATTCTACATCGAGGGTTGCTTTGTGCAAAATCGGTAACGTTAGAAAATGTCATGCAAATTGTTGTTCATACTATGAACTATCTGGAAACAAATGGGCTTATGCATTGACAGTTCCAGCATTTCTTGGAGGAATTGGGAGAGGAGTATGATAACATACCTTTCTATAATGAAGCACACTGGCCCAGTGAAGGTAAATGCTGAAAAGATTTTTTGATTTATGTTTGGCTGTAGTACATTTCTTACATGAGGGAAAAGAGTGAACCAAAATGAGAAGATCCTTGCTGGATATCAGACCTGGCATTTCTCATGAACATTATGTCTCGCATAAACAGTCTGAACATCAGTTTGCAAGGTAAAAATAGTTTAAATTCTGTCATGTTGGCAAAATTAAATGCTTTTGAAAGTAAGCTTGCTCTTTGGGAGAGCCAACTGTTGTCTGAAAACACTGCACATTTCCTTACTCTTGATTTGGTCCACAAAAGTTGTAATGGTACTTTGACTACCGCGCCTCCGCCAATACAAAGATATAACGCACGATCGCGCACGCAGAAGAGCGCTGTGCCAGCGACCGATTTTTATAAATAATTTTGATCTTCTTTTTTTTTTTTACTTTTGCGTAGGTGTTTGTTTTTTTAACAACTAATTGATTACACTCTCTCTCTTGTCTTCATGCGAAAGACGTGTAATTTTTGGCGCTGTGTTGAATGTGCTTTTGGGTGGAAATTGAAATTATATTACAAAGCGAGGTTGTTTCAATAGTGATTCGAGGTGGTTATCGCCAAATTTGTAAATTGATCAAGACAATGACAACTTGAAGAAGTTTTCAACAGACGGAGAAAAGTGAAAGACGGGTCGTCCTACAAGAGAAATTAGGAGGACAGCCATGAAGACTATATTATAATTAATACTGCGTATCTAACAAGATTATAAGGTAAATTTCAATTAGTTTCTGATGCTATTTCCGTACAGTCGCTTTTTGTTGTGTTGCCGACCCGGTCTGCCATGCACGGTCAAATTACAGCACGATCTCAATCAATAATACGAAGTCTGCCTTATCCGTAACTGAAACCACCAAAATTCAAAACCCAATCAGATTTTCTATTTTATATTTTTCACGGTATTTTCCCGAGCAAAGGGAACACTACAAAGTACTAGATTTAATGAATATGTGTCAGTAACTGTAAAAATTAAGGAGCAATTTCGAGCACAATTTGTAGATGTTTTGAGTGTGTGTCTTATCATTTATTGCTTTGCACAGCGATTTTCAGCATCAGTCAAAGATGCTCCAAATCATCTACAGATAGAATCGATTGACCTGCAGTGCAATACATGGACGAAGGACAAATTCTTAGCAGTACAAAGTACAAAAGAATCCTATGAAAACTTTCCACAGCAAGAATTTTCCGTACCTGCATCACAAAGCTTCAGTTATTTCCATGTTCAGATCTACTTATGAGTGTGAAAGATCTTTCTCTGTACTGAAAATGAATTAGTGACAAAAATCTTCACAACTGCATACTTCTATCAATGTGCCATGTGCTTGATATTAAGCAGGTATTGGATTTCTTTCTCCTTCTAATTTAAAATTGTTATTTATTAGCTGTGCCTCATCCAACTCCATGTTACACAGGAGAAGATTGTTATATGAAAAGTTTTGTATTAAACTGGTTGTTCAAGGTATACTTACACAATTAAAAAAATTATTCTTTAATTATTGAGAGACACATTTAATACCCTTGCCATGAAGAGTGTTTAGTTACCTAATGTGGGCATAAAATCAATCTGGCATATTAAGCATAATCTATTTTTATTTTTTGTTTTAGAACCATGATATCTGTTGATAGGGTAATGGAATAACATGATACCTTTCCATAACTGCATTGTACATTGTGAAAAGAGCAGGTATGGTATACCCCAGGTACTGGGTAAAAAGAAAAGAAGCAACATCTGTGCTTAGAGACATACACTAAATGAGCATGACAGTTCCATTTCTCTGTTTACAAGCCTGATAAGTGTGTATACTGTGACCAGAAAGTTGCACATGTGAAGCAGTTCTGCATTTGTGCAGAATTTCTCGCTGGCCCTGCTGTAAGTCACCCCCCCCCCCCCCCCTCCCCCCTTCTCCACCCATGTGTAGGGACTTTGTTTTACTGTTTGGTGCTGTGTTTGGGTTTCATGAAAGTGTTTCCAGACGTTTGGACCACCCTGTTCGTCTCAGATCTTAACCTCCCGTTGACCTGTTAAACAATACACTTCTTATTAGACAATACTGTCTATCTACAGACTGCAGCAGTACCTATACTTGAATACTTCTCTTCCAATAGACAGTAGTTCATTCACACAATGTATTAAGATATACATGTTCACAGATTAAAGCTTATTTTTCATATCTATTAATGTTCACTTTTTTTTTTTTACCACGAAACTTAAACCCATTACACACGTGACTATTTACTAGTAAGCCTACTTCCTTGACGTGTGCTGAAATCAAAACTGAATTCTTCATTCACGTATTCATAACAGCTTCAATATATTTCAGACTTAGGTTTTTGACCATCATACAGTTTAGTATATTCACAAGGAGTTATAAATTCTCTCCTAAAGGTCCATTGAATGGACACAATGTCTTAAAATTGTTCTGGTATTTGGATTTCCATTCTAATTGTTCCCACAAGTTTTTAAGCTCCCTCTGGTGCTCTATAGTATTACCTGAATAACTGGTGGTAGCACTTTTGTTCAGCTATCTCCAAACAAGTCAAAGTGTTTGAGGAACTTATTACTTCACCAAATTCTCTGCTTCATTTCCAATAGTTCTACTTCGCCTTGCACGTCTTGGGATTTGATTATGAATTCACGGGCTGACGATTCATCTACTTTTCGCATATTATTGTTTACCTCTAACCTGTTCGTGAACATAATTTCTGACTACATATCCATTTGTTACTTTTTAGGTAAATTTAATAAAGTCCCTTCTATGTTAGAAATTTTATCTACTTAATAGCTACCTCCTCCTCATGACTTTTTAATTCCTCTCCTTGTGTGTTTAAATTTGAGAAATTTGTATTTAGGTTTCTTTTTAACTCCTCCCCATGAGCCTTAATAAGACCCACTAAATCGTCCATCTTCTTAGTCCAAACTGGTATACGACTAACTTCATACCATAGGTATACCCTCATTTGTATCTAAGCAGTGTCGCTCGATTCTGACCTAACTACCCAAAGCCAGTGAAATGTGTCTTTACAGAATGAAACACTAATAAAGAAAATCTCAGATCAGTGGTGTTTACAGCTCACCTAATCAGGAATACAGCTAACTGCATGGCGCTCTTATGCATTATGCATGGGCCAGGCAATGCAGTGATGAGCTGATCGATTGTTGCACCATGCAGAACTAACCCATTTCGTTGATGAAATTCTTACATGCTGAAGGTTCCTTAAGTATGCAAATATCTTTCACTGTTGACCTTGCTGCTATGCTTGCTCAGTTAACATCGTTAACCAACCCTTTATAATAATTAACACTTATTTGGTCTTAATAAAATTAAAATTATTTCTTCTGACTGCATGTGCCTGCTTATACTTTTTCAGTTATAGACCTGCATTTTTCTGGACAAAGCCGTACCTTCTTCCATAATTTTCTTCAAAATTTTTTCTATTATTATGAAGGCTCTCTTAGCATCTCTAATTTGTTTCTTGCACTAGGGTGCCAAATGAAGTGTAATGGTTTGGGTTGTAATACTGTTAGACAACTCTACTAATCTTTTTCATGTTTTTGGTAAACTGCTTTCAGTGCTGTGGCTAGTAACAGGCATGCAGTATAATGAACAATATACACATTTAATAGCACTTAACTAATGTTACTTCTTTTTTAAATGTCCACGAGGCACAATCACATGTAGAGTTATGAGAAGATCAAACTACATTAGAGAGTGAGAGATGTAAACACCATGTGATCACAATAAAAGTTTACATATCACTGTGTAACAGTAACTGTTGCTAAGACATTACTTTCTGTTGAGCTAAACTGCTGTCAGCCTAGATTGTAAGTATGTAAAGTACATTCCGAAAGCTGCATCAAGTTATAATTGCCTGGTCATGTGTGAAAGCAGCCATTTTTTATACTAATTATGCTGCAAGTACTATCCAGCATTTTGTTTAGAAAAGAGATCACCAGCTTCCACATGCACAAATGGCGATTACTAAATACTACTCACTGTCCCTTCAGCATCTACTCCATTCTCACAATCTTTCTGTTCTGCAAATGTCACATTTTCAGTGGGTATTATGTCACTTCCAGTAAGACAAACCTGCCTGCCCCATCTATCAATGCTCATTACCTACCCACCCTGTCCATGCCTTACACATACTTTTCCTCTCATCAGCAGCCCACTCCTACATAGTTGTCACTTCGTGTGTGTGTTTTTTTCTAATTATTTTCTTGCCAAAAACTTGCCAAATTTTTTAACATGGCAACAAGTAACTTGGCACATCCTGACTGTCATTAAAATTAATGTCTCTTAAAGTACAGTTGCAAATCAAAGATTTTTGTACTGGAAACACATCAAATTACTTTTAAAAATAGGGTTATAGTAATTATCATGTTTAAGCAGGCATTTCTGAATTTTTAGACATGAACAATTTAACAAGTACATATATAACACTTATGGTCATTTTGCAGCTTGCAATACAATTTATACAATATATTAACAATTTATTATACAATACATAATCTTTATTGTTTCTTTTCTTTTCAAGTTGCCAAACTGTCCTGCATGAATTCTTCAATTGAATAATAACATTTTTCCACTAGTGTATTAAATAACAATCTTTTTAATGGATCAAACTCCACATTTAACAGATTTGTGTTATTTAATTTATTGTAAATTCTTAATCCCATGTAAAGTTTTAAATTATGAGAGGGAAGTCAGAAAGTGTCTCTGTGATGAATACTGTAATTGTGGTTGAAACGAAAATTTTTGATTTTTATATATGAAAATAAAATTTTTGTAGATGCACAGAGAAGGAATGGTTAGTATTAAGGGATCAGTTAGCATACTGAGTCATGTAGATAATTTTGCCCTTCAATACCCAAATGGAAGAGGACAGAAAATTACTATTCACCATGCACTGGCAGTGGCTTCAAGTGTGTTGGTTAATTCAGCTAAGTTGTTCAGTTCAAGTAGTTTTGGAACCATGTAAAATATTGTAATTCTTTCATCCAGGTGAACTGTAAGACATTGCTCTCAAAATAATATACAGTTCCTTGTCATACATACTATCCTTATCGATATAAACTTTGCCTTTTCAAATGTGTCTCGAGCAGTTTTTGGTGCTAGTATTGTACGTCTCAAAGAGAAGAATTCAACCATGTTTCACACTTCAAAATGCAATAAGTAATTTAACAAAGATGATATAAATATCATTGGTTTATGTTTTTTTAAGCATCAAACCAACTGCTGTCTCATGAAGAATTTCATGATCTCATACTCAAATAAAAAAAATACATCACTTTGGTTAAAGTATATACACAGTACATAGAATGTGTAACTTATTGTCCTCTAGGTACAGTTAGTGTATTACATACCAGTTATTGTAAAGTGGGAAGGAGTAAAGGGAGAGAGTTGGAGGGGACATCTCTTAAAAACCTAAAAACATTAAATTATCCACATCTTTGCGGAGAACAGAGAAGGAACACTCAAAAAAAGGTGAGTTATGTTATACAACATAGCACCTTGGTAAGTATTGTTAATACTGACATACGGTAGAGAGAGAGTGAGTGAGTGTGTGTGACAAGCAATGAAGCAATGCAAGTAAAATAATGTTCTAGTAGCTACTGCTCATAAATCACATGTTAAGTGACACGTAAGTTGTGAATGCCTGTGTAACAAATCTCTAAGCATTGTTTGCATTTTGCAGGCAGACGTCATCCGTCAGTATTGTGTCACTTTATCAGCAGGTTAAAAAGTGGGATTGCAAAACACACACAGAATTGCCACTCATTTCTGACACAATACTGGAATAATAGATTCTTTCTTGAAAGAATTGTCTTTACCAATGAAGTAAATTATACAGATCATGCAAAACTGAATGTAAGAAGCATATATGCAGTAATTAGTCCGTTGGAAATTCACTATTGACTGACGCAGATTGAGCAGCAGATGCAGGGGAGTGTGAACATTTGTTGGAGGATTATTGGAGACTATGTAATTGCTTTTTACTTCATAGAAGGAAAAAATGCTACTTACTGGATAATAGATAATCTCATTTTCTTACTGAACATCTCTGCTATATGAAGCACTACTTGAAATATGTAGATGTACATGGTACAAGCATGATGAATGCCTGGCTCACTACTCACTAGTGGCTAGGAATGGACTCTACCAGTTCTTTCTTGGTTACTGGATATGACTTGAAGATGTTACCTGTCAGTAGGCTTGCAAATTTATTCAATTTGATGCCATGGGAATATTTGCTTTAGGATAAGCTCAAAAATGAAGTCCATGCATAAATTGTGACGAGCTAAGAGGATTTAAAACATCGTGTTATTGCAGAGTGTGTAAATTATTAAATGCATCTTCAGTCTGTCTAGAAGTCCTCTCAACAATGACTGAAAATGTGTGTAGCAGTAGTCTGTGTGCATTTCGAAAATTTGATGGCATAAATAGCATTGTATGGGAGTGTTTAAAGCTTCTTTTTTTTGTCATCTCTCCCCTTTCCTCACTCCCGAATATCCTTTTTTTTATTTTTTAAAGTTAGTCAGTCACAGTGTTATCTCCTGCCAATGACATCATTGTAAGTGGTGTGGTGGGGCATGTGGTTGGCACTCTGCTCTACCAGTCATTTTGTGTCACTCAGACTCCTCAGTTATGTCAACATGAAGTGCTCTTTCAGTTGGACAAAACAGTTCACAACAATGCAAACTTTCTCAAAAGACAGAAAATTGTTTGATTGTGAAAACGGATTGAGTCATAAGTTCTAAATATTGTATTTTCTCCAAAATGATATGTTGGATTTTGGAGGGTGAAACATGGTTGTATTAATCAGAAACATGTTGAGTGCCAAGAGGCTGCTGGCAGATGCAGCAGAGGTTCACACCTGCTGCTGTGTGCCTGCCGGTGGCCACATATTCCATTTTTAGTACAGTGTAACTTTGGAGGGTTATAAGCTTAAAAAAAAAAAGACCGAAAAAAAAAAAGTTCAAAACACTGAACTACAAACGGTAAATGATTTCGTATCCACTGACTCCAATTCGGTCAAGTGCAAATCAATGCACAGCGCTGCACTATATAGTAGAGTGAGTAGTATTCGTCTACATTACTTGTTATGCACTTGCATGTGGAAGCATGCGGCTGGCAGTTCACTGACTCACCATTACGTGGCACTTACTCACAGAGCAACAACCCCATGCCCTTCCCATGAGGATAAAGAATCATAAACTCTATGCAGGTATGACGCATTGTAGGACACTAATGGACCTGGAAAGTGTTCTCAATGCATTAAGAATTAAAATTTCTTTTTAGTTGCCAATTTTCCATGTTTTTTATGGAGGTGATGTGTGCTGTATACCAAAGTGCACAAAGTATTGCTACAGTATTACAAAAATTAAAGTTATAACCAAGTGTTGACTATTGTTGAAGGTCATTTCTGTGAAATAACAGGTGCTGAATCAATGCTCACTTCGTCGGCTCCTAAAGTTGCCCTTAAAAAAAGATATGGGGAAGTGGGGAAAGGGGAGAGATCACAAAGAAATAAGCCTTGAACACTTACATACAATGCTATTTGAACAGAACAAATTAAAAAGATTTACATTGAGGAGTGTGACAACAGACTATAATTTTCAACTTTGTTTGCAATTAACAAAAAAAAAAAACTTCCAAGCCAGCTACACTGTAGACATTTGTGAATAAATCGAACAAATGAAATAGTAAGACTCGTTACATTTGATAATATCAGCAGAAAAAGAAGCATAAGGTGTAGTGGTGAAAAGAGAGAGGTATTATTCAAATAGATTTCAATCTGGATAATTATTTGGATAAGTAGATCATTTAAACAAATTTATTTACCAGTAAATTATCTGTTAATCAAATAATGAGTAACATACAATGCCTCTGTGTTTTCTTTGTTTACTTCTTGTTCCCTTTGCTCAGTGTAGTTTCTGTGTGATAAATAACTAATTACTAGTTTGTCCATAAATGTGCCATTGTGTCTCAGTGACTTAAGTTCTGGACTACAAAAGTTAGACTTAAGGTTCGATCCCCATTTCATCCTACAATTTTCTCTGTTACTTATCACTTCTTTCTCCTATAACAATGGCAATAATGCCAAGTCAAGTTGCACCACATATTGGAATATGTGTTGAAATGTAGAGTTCCCTCTGACTGTCTGTACATGTCTGTTCAGGGGTGGAAGAAAGTCAAGGGCACACCACCATGCCTAGGAAAGCACAATAGTGCTGAAACCACCCTTTAAGTCAAGCACAGCTTTACTTTATTTACAGCATAACTAATGAATCATAAAAATGGTTATACGCAAATGGCCTCAGCAGTTTGGGCTATAATGCACTAGGTGGCTGCAGTGTCGAAAATACGGTCCTATGGGGTATCAAGTGAAATTTTGACTGGAATGAGGACTTTTTGGTAGGGATGAAACAACATGTTGTTTAGGATGGAGAGTCATCATTATACGAGGGTTATTCCAAAAGTAAGGTCCGATCGGTCGCGAAATGGAAACGACTATGAAAATCCGATAAAGCTTTGCACAGATGTGTTGGGTAGTGTCTCTAGTATAACCCCAGTTAGCATCACGTCGCTCTTTCTCATTTCTGAGCTCGCAGTGAGTGCGTAAAGATGTCTAGAAAATAGTGTCTGCCGCCAAGTACGAGGGCCTGGTGAGAAATTTCGCCTGAAGCTATGCAGCCAACATTTCATAACTGTCGTGCTGTTTCGTCTTCACGACAATTCTCAGCCGCATTCTGCAGGGGCAATGAAGATGCTCCTGCATCGTTTTCAAATGGAAATGTTAGATTACCCACAATACAGTTCGCAATTGTCTCCCCCTGAGTTTCATCTCTGGTCACATGAACCGCTGTCTTTGACGACAACATTTTGACACAGACACCGAGGTGTAGGCCAGCGTGGAGAATTGGCGGAATGCACTGGCGGCTGCCTTCTATGATGAGGCTATTGAAAAGTTGGTACAACGCTATGACAAAAGTCTAAGTCAGAACGGCGACTACGTAGAGAAGTAGCTGAAAGGTGTAGCTAATTGTTACAAGTAAAACATTTCTGATGTTCACTGTGGTTTCAATTTGGCAATCAATTGGACCTTACTTTTGGAATAACCCTCGTATATAGAAGTAACTTCAGGTGTGCCCCAGGGAAGAGTTTTTGGACCCTTGATGTTTGTGTTGTATATTAATGACCTTGTACACAATATTAATGTTAACCTCAGACTTTTTGCAGGTGATGCAGTTATCTGTAATGAAGTACTGTCTGAAAGAAGCTGCATAGATATTCAGTCAGATCTTGATAAGGTTTCAAAATGGTGCAAAGACTGGCAACTTGTTTCAAATGTTCAGAAATGTAAAATTGCGCACTTAACAAAAAGAAAAAAATGTAGTATGCTATGACTATACTTGAAATGGTAGGAGAGGTGGAATGGTAGGAGAGGCGTAGGGTGCCAAGCCACTTTACAATCATACATAAAAACAGATTTATTGTTAGTTCCTTCAAAACTTTTAAACACTTGAATACAGATAGTCAGTTCAGAAAACTATAAACAAACTCTGATAACCAGCATTACAAAACATTATAAACTTTACAACTCTGTTTGCTGACAAAAAATAGTACTGACAATAAACAATATATACAAAGAATTTCACGAATATTCAAATATGACTTTTTCTCCTTAAAACAAATAATTACAGCTCACAATTTAACAAACAGCTGACTCGAGAAATCACTCAAGACAGTCAATTAAACAAGAGATACTACGATAATCTGCCTCTTGGTGCTGCTGCTTGGAATAACTTATGATAGCTGTAGCATAATCCTATTAGCACCAGGCATGGACAAGAGTCAAGAGGTTTAAACCCATTTAATTTTAACCTTTTATTTAGCCATTTGCGAATTAAGCCAATAGATGATTGCTCCCTGTCATATCAATTTAACAAACTAACAATTAGAATGGCTTCTAGACACCTCAAGTAAGAAATAATTATTTGATCAATGCAGGCAAGAGCACTTGACTTTATGAAACAATTCTGGATCAACAGCAGTGCAAACAGATTAAGCCACTTACTCATATTCCACACACACCTATAAAGTTAACAGCAAGTTCTCATACATTTCCTTAGTTTTTGAGAAGCAACAGGCTCAGCCTACTTAACCATACTATAATTATAAACAATTGAGTGATCATCCACGCAGTTAATCTTTACGTAATGGTTGAGTAAATGGAACTCCCTTTAAAGCAGAAAATATCTAAATTACAGTAAAACAACAGCAGCAGCACATGCTAGTTCTTTAAATATGAACACCAAGTTACAGCCAATTGAAGTAAAGACATTTCTTAATGGGTGAAATAAACTTGGACAGTAAAACAAGGGCAAATTACTAATATCAAATCACTTAGACCAGCCAACTGTTTCATACCATATATGCTCGGTAGTGCAGTCTGGTCACAGAATAGTACATACATACATTTTTTGTACTCGTACTTCTACTGTAACCAGGCTATGGGACACAATAGTGCTTTAAACAGCTTATTAGCCACCAAATTAACAAATGGTCACTGCTGTTTGTGGACACTAGGGCAAATTGGCCCCTCAGACTTGAGTACAGCACTCTCACCAGATTCGCACTTAGCAACCAAATCGGACCCGCACAATCACAGCGAGCAACACACCCTCACTGAGCCGCCCATTTGCTTTCTCTCTCTGCCAGCAGCTGCGTGACCCGCCACCTTGTGGAGTATCCTCGCACCACCATGGAACCAAACTTGAAGGACTCAAGTGCAACCGACACAGCATGCACACTACAATAGCCAACTCCAGATCTACGATATTTCGGGGTCTGGCAAAAACTTGATAGTGACGCACTCCATCCCTCTTACCCTTGAGTGTTTGAGATAGGAAGTCAAAAAGTACAAAAAAAACGAGATTTCAAAAATATGTTCATTTTGTAGTGCATATATTTCTGAAGAGTTTGATATATAAAACATATATGTTCGAGGAAACGTAAGAGATGTTATTCGGTCTTATGAGTATCGAAGTGCAGTGCTATGCCTCTTCACACAGAATTCTTCTATCATACGTCACTGTATTTCACTCTGTGGAATTCAAATGTCTATATTTTGTAATGAAGCCATCAAACCCATATTCAGTGCAGTGGAAATTAAAATGTCCTGTGGTGCTCTACTAGTCCCAGTCAGCCAGTTTGACATCCTACCCCCCTTCAGAAAAAGACTCACAATTAATACTGGGTGGGATTATTTGTGACAGGCAGATTAAGAACTCTTCAGAAAATTTGCACTCTTATGGACAATTTGCTATTAACTTTTATGTCAGTCTGGAACTGTGCAACCACAACGGTCGCAGGTTCGAATTCTGCCTCGGGCATGGATGTGTGTGATGTCCTTGGGTTGGTTAGGTTTAAGTAGTTCTGAGTTCTAGGGGACTGATGTCCTCAGATGTTAAGTCCCATAGTGCTCAGAGCCATTTGAACCATTTTCTCTTTTATGTGACATAAAATCAAATATAGGAAACATAAAACCAGTAAAGACAAGAGACAAGCAAGACAGTACACATGTCTTCAATCCTTACATCCCAGCATTTTTTTCTCTTTAATGTTGCTATAGCTTTACATGGCATGTTTTTCTTTCTGCGAAAGAATCTATTACCTTGAAGGTTGTCAAACATTTTGCTACACAAAAAATTAAAATGTCGTTGTCTAACGCTGAAAAAGCTGAAACTTCCTGGCAGATTAAAACTGTGTGCCCGACCAAGACTCGAACTCGGGACCTTTGCCTTTTGCGGGCAAGTGCTCTATCATCTGAGCTACCGAAGCACAACTCACGCCTGGTCCTCACAGCTTTACTTCTGCCAGTATCTCATCTCCTACCTTCCAAACTTTACAGAAGCTCTCCTGCGAACCTTGCAGAACTAGCACTCCTGAAAGAAAGGATATTGTGGAGACATGGCTTAGCCACAGCCTGGGGGAGCTTCTGTAAAGTTTGGAAGGTAGGAGATGAGATACTGGCAGAAGTAAAGCTGTGAGGTCCGGGTGTGAATCGTGCTTCGGTAGCTCAGATGGTAGAGCACTTGCCCGCGAAAGGCAAAGGTCCCGAGTTCGAGTCTCGGTCGGGCACACAGTTTTAATCTGCCAGAAAGTTTCATATCAGTGCACACTCCGCTGCAGAGTGAAAATCTCGTTCTGGAAACATCCCCCAGGCTGTGGCTAAGCCAAGTCTCCGCAATATCCTTTCTTTCAGGAGTGCTAGTTCTGCAAGGTTCGCATGAGAGCTTCTGTAAAGTTTGGAAGGTAGAAGACGAGATACTGGCAGAAGTAAAGCTGTGAGGACCGGGCGTGAGTTGTGCTTCGGTAGCTCAGATGATAGAGCACTTGCCCGCGAAAGGCAAAGGTCCCGAGTTCGAGTCTCGGTCGGGCACACAGTTTTAATCTGCCAGGAAGTTTCATATCAGCGCACACTCCACTGCAGAGTGAAAATCTCATGCTGAAAAAGCTGTTAATATGAATAGTACCCAAGACTGTTGTGGTTTCTTGATTTGATTACGTCTACTTTCTCAATGTCTGCCAGATAAGACAAAATACGCCCTTGTAATATTGCAGCAATTCTAACACACGCCAAATATGATAATTGTTTTGGCACATACGGTCATTTTTATGTACGTCATTTACATAAATAACATGACAGAACATAATTCACGAAATACCAATATAAAACGCCAATTAGATCTACCGTACTACAAGCAAAAAGTTTTACGTTAGGAAATAGTTTAACATTTTATTCACATGCCCCAGGTTTCTCAAGCATGAGATTGAAAAGTAGTAGCATGAAATTTTTATATAAATTTGGAATCTTCATATATTATTCTTTCTTATAATTTGTGTGATGTCCCCAATTCTTTTCCTTCCTCATTCTAACAAACAATCTTGCCATAACTAATTCTGTAACTATTCCTACCGTTGCCAAAACTTATTTTCTGCTAACTTCACTAACCCTGCCAGAATCAATGGAACAGTTAGGCCTATCTCACATTTATTATATGTTCGTACGACACATTTTCCACACTGTTCCTAGAATAGAACTTTAAGTGGCTGCAAATCAGCGACTGTACACCACCAGTGCAGTGATCTAGCAAAAATTTTCTGTCAAAATTTCATTTTCTTGGATACACCGGGAAGATAACATGTAATCTTTCTTACCTGTTATTCCTGTTACTCATTTATTTCCATTCTTTTAATCTGAATCTATGGATTCCGCTAATAATTATGACAATACTGATCATTCACTCACCTAATTAATCACAGAAACAAAAGGCAATTAACATTCACCCGTTCGAATTTATTCAGCTCAGCTCATATACCTCCATCCCATTCTGTCTGTGGGAAATTTTTTTTCTTTGTATATGCGACAGGGATTCCCCTGGCAGACATCGTGTATGCTGTGCTCGCATTCAAAAATCAACTTATGATTCGTTCTGAAATCAACTTAAAATGTATTCAAAAACATTCAAAAACCAACTGGGATGCATGCCAAAATCATATGAATAATAGATAGAGCAATGTGCGCCAGATGATAGGCGCTTTGTGAAACTAGTTTTTTTTCTTCAAGAATATGAATTTGGGGCCACTGAAATTGCCACCCAGGGCAGACACCCTGGTTTGCCACCCATAGATCTGGGCCTGTCAATAGCCTTCCAGTCAAAGACACACAGACCAACATATCTGGTTGGAAAACCAAACCACGGACGACCATTGATAACCAGAGAGGCATTACTCTGGCCACGAAGCCAGTGCGCAGAGCTCAATAATATCACTATTGGAATTGGCTAACTTGTATAAATACCTGGGTGTAACACTTTGTAGGGATACCAGTATGAAATGGAATGATCACATAGGCCCAGTCATGGGTAAAGCATGTGGTGGACTTCGGTGTATTGGTAGAAACCGGGGGGAGTGCAGTCAGTCTACAAAGGAGACGGCTTACAAATCATTTGTGCAACCAGTTCTAGAATATTGCTCTAGTGTATGGGACCCATACTAAATAGGACACACATGGGCTGTTGAACATATATAGAGAAGGGCAGTATGAATAGCCAAAGGTTGGTTTGATCTGTGGGAGAGTGCTACAGATATACTGAAGGAACTCAACTGAAAGACTCTTGAAGATAGGCATAAACTGTCCCAGGAAAGTCTATTAATGAAGTTCCAAGAACCGGCTTTAAATGATGACCTCAGGAATATGCTAAAATCCCCCATGTATCACTCTCATAGGGGTCATGAAGATAATATTAGAATAGTTATTGCATGCATAAAGGCATCCAAACAATCATTTTATCTACACCTCATACGTGAATGGAATGGGAAGAAATCCGAACAACTAACACAAAAGGATGTACCCTCTGCCATGCACCTCACTGTGGTTTGCAGGGTGTAGATGCGAATGTGGAATGTTGAGCAGCCAATTTGGATGGCCAGTTGACTGTCAGTCATGACCAATCAGTAGAATGAGATGGACGTGGTATATGTTATGCCTTTTTTCTCGTAACAAATAATTAGAAAAATTATTTTCCCATCGTTTTACTTGCTTTATGCATTGCAGATTATAAGTTCACTTGCATAGACGTTGGAGCATACAGAAAATTCATCTATTTTTATGCAATCAATTTATCATGAAAATCTCGTTAGTAAAAATTTTTGAATATAGGAGGAAAGCCCCATATCAAACAAGGGAATGCCGAAGCCATGCGTCATTGTTGAAAACGAAGCATTTGGTACACGTGAAAATTTAATGCATCCTTATGGAGGAAGGAGTTCAACATACAATAAAGAAACCTTTAAAAACTGACTGTCGTGAATCAGGCGGTTTATAGAATGTGCTTTTGTTGGCACTTGGGCAGATAAAAGGAGAATTGAGCATTTTTCATTGTCCAGTGGATGTTCAAGAAGAATTTGCAATGGTTCAAATGGCTCTGAGCACTATGCGACTTAACTTCTGGGGTCATCAGTCACCCAGAACTTAGAACTAATTAAACCTAACTAACCTAAGGACATCACACACATCCATGCACGAGGCAGGATTCGAACCTGCGACTGTAGCAGTTGCTCGGCTCCAGACTATAGCGCCTAGAACCGCACGGCCACTCCGGCTGGCTAAGAATTTGCAATTGTCATAATAAATGCATGCTGTGTTTTATATAATAGTGTGCCAGAGAGAGATGGCTATAAATTTGAAGACATATTGTACGCCCCACCAGAACTCTAAATCTCCCCGGGTCCTACAAGCTATCGAAAGTCATCAAGAAATTTGTTTCAGGATGCAAGCGAGATCTGACTGCTTTTACAAGTGCAAGGAGATGTTAAGCACTAATTTCCTCCTCCTCCAAGTGCACGGAGACTGAAGGCAACCAAATACGAGGTGCATTCAAGTTCTAAGGCCTCTGATTTTTTTTCTCCGGACTGGAAAGAGATAGAAACATGCGCATTGTTTTAAAATGAGGCCGCATTCATTGTCAATACGTCCCAGAGATGGCAGTACCGTATGGCAGATGGAATTTTACCGCCAGCGGTAAAAATGGCAAGTTTTCCTTACTTGAACAGCATGTAATCATTCATTTTCTGAATTTGCGTGGTGTGAAACCAATTGAAATTCATCGACAGTTGAAGGAGACATTTGGTGATGGAGTTATGGATGTGTCAAAAGTGCATTCGTGGGTGTGACAGTTTAATGAAGGCAGAACATCGTGTAACAACAAACCGAAACAACCCCGGGCTTGCACAAGCCGGTCTGACGACATGATTGAGAAAGTGGACAGAATTGTTTTGGGGGATCGCCGAATGACTGTTGAACAGATCGCCTCCAGAGTTGGCATTTCTGTGGGTTCTGTGCAGACAATCTGGCATGACGACCTGAAAATGCGAAAAGTGTCATCCAGGTGGGTGCCACGAATGCTGACGGACGACCACATGGCTGCCCGTGTGGCATGTTGCCAAGCAATGTTGGCGCGCAACGACAGCATGAATGGGACTTTCTTTTCATCAGTTGTGACAATGGATGAGACGTGGCTGCCATTTTTCAATCCAGAAACAAAGTGCCAGTCAGCTCAATGGAAGCACACAGATTCACCGCCACCAAAAAAATTTCAGGTAACCGCCAGTGCTGAAAAAATGATGGTGTCCATGTTCTGGGACAGCGAGGGCATAATCCTTACCCATTGCATTCCAAAGGGCACTACGGTAACAGGTGCATCCTACAGAAATGTTTTGAAGAACAAATTCCTTCCTGCACTGCAACAAAAACGTCCGGGAAGGGCTGTGTGTGTTCTGTTTCACCAAGACAACGCACCCGCACATCGAGCTAACGTTACGCAACAGTTTCTTCATGATAACAACTTTGAAGTGATTCCTCATGCTCCCTACTCACCTGACCTGGCTCCTAGTGACTTTTGGCTTTTTCCAACAATGAAAGACACTCTCTGTGGCCGCACATTCACCAGCCGTGCTGCTATTGCCTCAGCGATTTTCCAGTGGTCAAAACAGACTCCTAAAGAAGCCTTCACCGCTGCCATGGAATCATGGCGTCAGCATTGTGAAAAATGTGTACGTCTGCAGGGCGATTACGTCGAGAAGTAACGCCAGTTTCATCGATTTCGGGTGAGTAGTTAATTAGAAAAAAAATCGGAGGCCTTAGAACTTGAATGCACCTCGTACGTTCTCCACGAGACAGCCTGCTCACAATCTGACATCCGTCATTGCACATACGTAGAGCTTTGAGATTCAAACATTTCGGAAGAGACACAGGGTTCGAGTATATAAAAGAGTTCGTAATATTGCAGCAATCTTGTGTTTTGTGAAAGTGTGAAGAGACGAGTGGAAAACATTTTTCACCTTTGTTAGCCAACTGCATTTCACCCCTATTGCTGTCCAGGACCAAGGGAGGCTTACAACAAACTTCGGACATGTAAAAGCCAAAGAAACATCAAAGAAATCGGGTCAGGAGATTTGAATGACATTATGATGCAAAAGGAAGATTTTTACTTGAAATATGATTTGAGAAGTGAAGTTAAAGTGGAATTGCAAAAAATTATTTGGCAAATACTACAGCGGAACTGATGATTTCACAATTTTTGCTGAAGAAGATTGTGATCTGAATGTCATAAATCGAAGTCATGACTAAAGATAAATTTAGGTGTGGCTTGATTATGTTGAACGTATTTTCTTTTGTGTCATAATGGTAAACTGCTGTAAATCATTTTGACGAAACATTTCAGAAAAAGAGTTGTTCTGAGAACTAATTTAAAACAAACCAAAAGTATACTCATTTAATATATGACAAACAATTGGAGCAATAAGTGCTGTTGGATTTCAAATTTATCTATTTTTTTTAACACTTTTTATTCACAGATGAATAAGTGTTTTTATTCATGTAATTGAATAATGTTTCGAATAATATTTCTTATTCATAAATAACAAATAGTATTTTATAATTGTATTCATTGTTCGTCATTCGCATAAATTTCACCCAAGTTTGGTGCTAAGCAAAGCGCATGCGCAGTCTTCAGATTCAGAACCTATGTGCACTGAGTGTAGGCACGTGAAACCCTCGTGGCTGCAGACAAGCCTTCACCCGGCTGTGCCGGCAACGTTGTGTTCAATGCTCTCCCACCATCACTGAAATTACTTATCCACCAGCTTCCCAAATTTAAACAACAGCTCAAACAGTATTTATTAGATAATTCCTTCTATTCAGTAGAAGAATATTTCAGTAGAGTTAACTGTAATTGATTTTTTCATTTACTAATTTGATGTGCTGTTGTGCATAATGATACTCACAATCATTGTTAACATTATTGTGTTTTTCATTTAGCTATTAAGATCTACCATTTTTTTTAATGTAATTTTTTCTGTACCTGTTGATGTGTATTTTGTCTTATACCAGATATCCTCTTGCAGAGGTACTTTTATGTATTCCTTTTGTATTGTTTGTAATAATCCTGACATGTCCTACACCCATGCGAATGTCTCACAGTATTGGATTCATGGGATATAAACAAATAAATAAAAATAAAAATGCGCTCACGTGACTGTCATTAGCATTGGTACTCTTCTACAGTTTCCACCAACATTTGCAAAGCATATTTGCGTTTTCACTTGCACACTAGATGTAAGCAGTCCATGTGATTGCAGGGCTCTATTACATATTGTATTTAATGTAGTAGACAGAGTGGCTGTGGACAAGCACATGGCATTAAGTGTGAACTTCTGCTGAGCCCACTGGCAGCTTGGCAGTCATCATATTAATTAACATAGCAATTACAAGAGACTATGTTGTTTAGTGATGACCTTCCTATTATTCATCTGGACGATAACAGAATTACATTAGCCAAATCTCTCTGGGTATTTAGATGTAGGTAGTTCTCAAGGCTTCAGCCACTGCAAGTATGGAGTGTTATTGGTTCTCCAACTACGTGATTAAAAAAATAACACATTTTATCTATCAACCACCTTCTGTCATCTTCAATAAATGTTAAGAATCTGGAGTTTTCCCTGATTCACTCAAATCTGCTAAACTGACACGAATCGTCAGGGAGATAAGCATCTGCCTCAAAACTACCGCTCAATTTCTATTGTCCCAATTTTCTCCAAAGTTTTTTAGGATCTAATGTACAACCAGCTAAGCACCTGTTTCGGAAAGCATGATGTACTCTCCAACAGACAGTTTGGGTTCCACATGACAAAAATACCACTACTGCTGTCACTGAAGTTGTTAACCAGGTGTTAACTGTATTTGAACATAAGGATCTAGTATCGGCTATACTTTGTGATCTCAACAAAGCCTTTGACTGTATAGCATTTAAAACCCTACTTGCAAAACTGACATATTGCATACACAATCCATATTTAGATGTATCTAAGCAACAGAAAGTAGTATGTATCAATCAAAAACAGATGGTCTTAAAGGAAATTTGGACTGGAGTGCCACAAGGCTCAGTCTAGATCCCTTTCTGTTCATCAATGCAGTTAATGATCTACCTTACCATGTTGCAGCTGATCCATAGTGTGTTATGCAGATGACATAGCACTGCTTAGTATCCACCATGACATGACAGAACTGCATCTGGCAACAGAAGAAAAATTAGAGCTAGCAATGAATTGGTTTTCTTCTAATGAACTCCTGTGCAATCCTGATAAAACACAGGAACTAATTCTGGATCTAGCTACAGCTTTGGGAAGTAAGTCAGGAAAGCTGTTAAGCTTTCACTCTGACTCAAAATTAGATTGGGAGCAACATATTAGCCATATCTGCAAGAGAATTGCAAGAGTAAGCTATCACATGTGTAAACTGACAGATGTAATCACTGGTGAGTACCTGATGGTTGCATATTTTGGCCTATTTCAATGAAACATATCCTAAACATTCTGCTATGTGGATATTCCAGCTATGTCAGTGAAATTCAGAAAAAATGTAATCAGAATAATGAGCAAAGTTACACCTATGGTATACCCATCCCCTCTTTATCAAGCTCCAGATATTAACGGTTGTTAATATATACATATACAAAGCGTTGCTTTATGTCAAAAGCAACATAAATGAGTTCACCAGCAAAGAGATGATACACCCTCACAATACCAGGGGCAAACTGAGACACAGATTTACAAAGACTTCAAACTCGCACAAAACAGCATGCTTAAAACTTTTAATAAACTTCCAATACCTGCTCAGACATTGCCTTATAATATTTTCAAGGTTAAGGTATATCACTTATTATTCAAACACCCATTTTACTAGATAGCTGAAATATTTGAAATAAACATGATTGCCATTACCACTTAAGGATATTTCTGAAAGATATGGAACTAAATTGTAAAAACTTCACTGTAAAAATTTTTCTTAATTGTATGTTTAGTGTTCAAATTCATTCCACCGTAAGTGGTCAATGGGGAATAAACTGAATTAGTGTTCAATTCTACCAGATAGCCAAGTTTCCTGCATCCATTCCTTGCAGTCAATCCTTAATTTGGGTCTTTGGCAGATGCTCTCATCTACTTTATAAATCATAGAATTTGTTTCATAATATTACTATATTTTCCTCCTTTAGTTTCAGTCAGTTATCTTATTTTCAATTATAAATTTATCCAATGATACTTTCATGAAAATGTAACATAACATAACTACTGTTTATTCACTAGTTCACTTATTTTGTTAGGTTACTTAGCAGCAGACAGAGGCCAGTGCAGTTTCATCTGTGCTCGCAGTGACGTGTGCGAGCAGCAGTAGCAGAAACTAGTCATATATTCAGTTTTTCGTATTAGCTCCGCAGTTTTAATTCAAATTACTTTGTGTGTTTGTGTGCTTGCGTGGTGAAATTTTTTGGATCCTTGCGTGCTCCCTGCCGCCAATGGATAAGCAGATGCAGCAGCAAGTCGTATACTCCTAGCTCACTCATTTGTTACATAGTTTAATTCTTAATTTCTTTGCGTGTTTTTGGTACTTGCATTGTTTAATTCATAAATTTCGGGCGTATTATAGTATTTGAGAGTTGTAGCATCGCGTTTTAGTACCTGAATAGTGTAAATTCGCGTAGTCGTTTGTCTTCTGTTTTTGTTTTGAACGGCCAGTGTCGGTTGGTCACAGTCAGTGTGCTCCCTGCCGCCGTTGGATAAGCAGCTGCAGCATCAAGTTGTATACTCCTAGCTCACTCATTTGTTACATAGTTTAATTCTTAATTTCTTTGCGTGTTTTTTGTACTTGCATTGTTTAATTCATAAATTTCGGGCGTATTATAGTATTTGAGAGTTGTAGCATCGCGTTTTAGTACCTGAATAGTGTAAAATCGCGTAGTCTCCTTCCGCCGCCGAGCAGTGTGTCAGCAGTGCGCAAGTAGCAGCATTACTGCGTTTACTAGGCAATCTTGTATTTTAATAACCGTTTAAATTTTGTGTCGAATTGTTTGTGCTCTCTGTAGATCAGTTCAGACGTTCTTTACACAACAGTTTTTAGCATGGATAGGGACTGCAACTGCTGTGTCCAGATGCAGGCTGATTTGGCATCCCTTCGCTCCCAGCTTCAGGCAGTGTTGGCTTCGGTCACACAGCTTGAGGCTGTTGCCAATGGGCATCACTATAGGGTTCCGGATGGGGATTTGTTGGGGACGGCCAGCTCGTCCCACGCATCCCCCGATTGGACTACGACTGTGGTTGCCCGGGATACTGCCTGCATTGAGGCTGATCCCTCACCTGTGGTAGAGTGGGAGGTCGTCTCAAGGTGTGGCAGGGGGCGAAAGACATTCCGGAGGGCTGAACGGAAGGCCTCTCCAGTTTGTCTGATGAACCGGTTTCAGGCTCTGTCTCAGGCTGATACTGATCTTCGGCCTGACATGGTTGCTTATCCTGTTCCAGAGGTTGCCCCTCAGTCTGCAAGATCCGGGCAGTCACAGAGGGTGGGCTTACTGGTAGTTGGGAGCTCCAACGTCAGTCACGTAATGGGGCCCCTTAGGGAAATGGCAGCAAGAGAGGGGAAGAAAACCAATGTGCACTCCATGTGCATACCGGGGGGAGTCATTCCAGCTGTGGAAAGGGTCCTTCCGGATGCCATGAAGGGTACAGGGTGCACCCATCTGCAGGTGGTCACTCATGTCGGCACCAATGATGTGTGTCACTATGGATCGGAGGAAATCCTCTCTGGCTTCCGGCGGCTATCTGATTTGGTGAAGACTGCCAGTCTCGCTAGCGGGATGAAAGCAGAACTCACCATCTGCAGCACCGTCGACAGGACTGCCGAGTGGAGGGTCTGAATCAGAGGCTGAGACGGTTCTGCGACCGTGTGGGCTGCAGATTCCTCGACTTGCGCCATAGGGTGGTGGGGTTTCGGGTTCCGCTGGATAGGTCAGGAGTCCACTACACGCAACAAGCAGCTACACGGGTAGCAGGGGTTGTGTGGCGTGGGCTGGGCGGTTTTTTAGGTTTGATGGCCTTGGGCAAGTACAGAAAGGGCAACAGCCTCAACGGGTGCGGGGCAAAGTCAGGACATGCGGGGACCAAGCAGCAATCGGTATTGTAATTGTCAACTGTCGAAGCTGCGTTGCTAAAGTACCGGAACTTCAAGCGCTGATAGAAAGCACCGAAGCTGAAATCGTTATAGGTACAGAAAGCTGGCTTAAGCCAGAGATAAATTCTGCCGAAATTTTTACAAAGGTACAGACGGTGTTTAGAAAGGATAGATTGCATGCAACCGGTGGTGGAGTGTTCGTCGCTGTTAGTAGTAGTTTATCCTGTAGTGAAGTAGAAGTGGATAGTTCCTGTGAATTATTATGGGTGGAGGTTACACTCAACAACCAAGCTACGTTAATAATTGGCTCCTTTTACCGACCTCCCGACTCAGCAGCATTAGTGGCAGAACAACGGAGAGAAAATTTGGAATACATTTCACATAAATTTTCTCAGCATGTTATAGTCTTAGGTGGAGATTTCAATTTACCAGATATAGACTGGGAAACTCAGATGTTTAGGACGGGTGGTAGGGACAGAGCATCGAGTGACATTATACTGAGTACACTATCCGAAAATTACCTCGAGCAATTAAACAGAGAACCGACTCGTGGAGATAACATCTTGGACCTACTGATAACAAACAGACCCGAACTTTTCGACTCTGTATGTACAGAACAGGGAATCAGTGATCATACGCTGTTGCAGCATCCCTGAATATGGAAGGTAATAGGAATATAAAAAAAGGGAGGAAGGTTTATCTGTTTAGCAAGAGTAATAGAAGGCAGATTTCAGACTACCTAACAGATCAAAACGAAAATTTCTGTTCCGACACTGACAATGTTGAGTGTTTATGGAAAAAGTTCAAGGCAATCGTAAAATGCGTTTTAGACAGGTACGTGCCAGAGTAAAACTGTGAGGGACGGGAAAAACCCACCGTGGTACAACAACAAAGTTAGGAAACTACTGCGAAAGCAAAGAGAGCTTCACTCCAAGTTTAAATGCGGCCAAAATCTCTCAGACAAACAGAAGCTAAACGATGTCAAAGTTAGCGTAAGGAGGGCTATGCGTGAAGCGTTCAGTGAATTCGAAAGTGAAATTCTATGTACCGACTTGACAGAAAATCCTAGGATGTTCTGGTCTTACGTTAAATCAGTAAGTGGCTCGAAACAGCATATCAAGACACTCCAGGATGATGATGGCATTGAAACAGAGGATGACACGCGTAAAGCTGAAATACTAAACACCTTTTTCCAAAGCTGTTTCACAGAGGAAGACCGCACTGCAGTTCCTTCTCTAAATCCTCGCACAAATGAAAAAATGGCTGACATCGTCCAAGGAATCGTGTCCAAGGAATAGAAAAGCAGCTGGAATCACTCAACAGAGGAAAGTCCACTGGACCTGACGGGATACCAATTCGATTCTACACAGAGTACGCGAAAGAACTTGCCCCCCTTCTAACAGCCGTGTACCGCAAGTCTCTAGAGGAACGGAGGGTTCCAAATAATTGGAAAAGAGCACAGGTAGTCCCAGTCCTCAAGAAGGGTCGTCGAGCAGATGCGCAAAACTATAGACCTATATCTCTGACGTCGATCTGTTGTAGAATTTTAGAACATGTTTTTTGCTCGAGTATCATGTCGTTTTTGGAAACCCAGAATCTACTATGTAGGAATCAACATGGATTCCGGAAACAGCGATCGTGTGAGACCCAACTCGCTTTATTTGTTCATGAGACCCAGAAAATATTAGATACAGGCTCCCAGGTAGACGCTATTTTTCTTGACTTCCGGAAGGCGTTCGATACAGTTCCGCACTGTCGCCTGATAAACAAAGTAAGAGCCTACGGAATATCAGACCAGCTGTGTGGCTGGATTGAAGAGTTTTTAGCAAACAGAACACAGCATGTTGTTATCAATGGAGAGACGTCTACAGACGTTAAAGTAACCTCTGGCATGCCACAGGGGAGTGTTATGGGACCATTGCTTTTCACAATATATATAAATGACCTAGTAGATAGTGTCGGGAGTTCCATGCAGCTTTTCGCGGATGATGCTGTAGTATACAGAGAAGTTGCAGCATTAGAAAATTGTAGCGAAATGCAGGAAGATCTGCAGCGGATAGGCACTTGGTGCAGGGAGTGGCAACTGTCCCTTAACATAGACAAATGTAATGTATTGTGAATACATAGAAAGAAGGATCCTTTATTGTATGATTATATGATAGCGGAACAAACACTGGTAGCAGTTACTTCTGTAAAATATCTGGGAGTATGCGTGCGGAACGATTTTAAGTGGAATGATCATATAAAATTAATTGTTGGTAAGGCGGGTACCAGGTTGAGATTCATTGGGAGAGTGCTTAGAAAATGTAGTCCATCAACAAAGGAGGTGGCTTACAAAACACTCATTCGACCTACACTTGAGTATTGCTCATCAGTGTGGGATCCGTACCAGATTGGTTTGACGGAGGAGATAGAGAAGATCCAAAGAAGAGCGGCGCGTTTCGTCACAGGGTTATTTGGTAACCATGATAGCATTACGGAGATGTTTAATAAACTCAAGTGGCAGACTCTGCAAGAGAGGTGCTCTGCATCGCGGTGTAGATTGCTCGCCAGGTTTCGAGAGGGTGCGTTTCTGGATGAGGTATTGAATATATTGCTTCCGCCTACTTATACCTCCCGAGGAGATCACGAATGTAAAATTAGAGAGATTAGAGCGCGCACGGAGGCTTTCAGACAGTCGTTCTTCCCGCGAACCATACGCGACTGGAACAGGAAAGGGAGGTAATGACAGTGGCATGTAAAGTGCCCTCCGCCACACACCGTTGGGTGGCTTGCGGAGTATAAATGTAGATGTAGATGTATTTTTGAATCAGAAAGGGGTGTTATCAAATTTTAATAACGGTAGAGTGTAACATCGTGTCAGCGGTTGTCATTTGTACTAAGATAGGGGTAGGATCACATTGTAATATCTGTATAGTGGCGTAGTCGTGGTCAGTTGATTGCTTAGTTCATAAGTAATTGTTCATATATCACAGCTCAATCTGGCGCTGGTGACGCAACTGTGCAGTCGCATATTGCTGTTTTATTTGTCGCAACTCTATGCATCCAGATTATAGCAGTAGGATGGATAGGGTGTGTGCGTGCTGTGTGCGGGCGCAGGAGGAACTGGCCGCAGTTCGCGAGCAGCTGAGCGTGCTGTTGGCCATGGTCACTCGCCTTCAGACTGCTGCCTCGAGGTGCAGCGATGGTGGAGGGTCTGGCTTGTCGCTTGAGACATCCCAGGTGTCGCTTGCTGCGTCCGCTGACTCAGCCGCCGAGCCACCTGGTGTGCCCGGCACGTTGGGGCCACCTTCACCTCGGGGTAAGTGGCAGACTGCAACGCGTTCGCGTCGCTCAAGGCGGAGGGCCAATGTGGAGGCTGGCCAGCTGGCCTCGCCCGTTCATCCTGTCAGTGGGCAGGTGGCCTCTCCTTCAGCAGGGCCCAAGCAGGCACACGGGGGGCAAAGGCTTGCTGGTTATTGGGAGCTCCAGCGTTAGGCGGGTGATGGAGCCCCTTAGGGAAATAGCGTACAGGGCTGAAAAGAATTCCAACATGCACTTTGTTCGTCTGCCGGGGGGCCTCATCCAAGATGTGGAGGCGGCCTTGCCTGCGGCTATTGAGCGTACGGGGTGCAGTCATCTGCAAGTAGTTGCTCATGTCAGCACCAATGATGCCTGTCCCTTGGGTTCTGAGGTGATCCTCAGTTCGTACAGGTGGCTGGCGGATTTGGTGAAGACCACTGGCCTCGCACGCGGGTGCAAGCAGAGCTCTCTATTTGTAGCATCGTTCCCAGTCTGGATAGGGGTCCTTTGGTTTGGAGCCGAGTGGAGGGTCTCAACCAGAGGCTTCGTCGACACTGTGATGGTCTTGGCTGCAGATTTCTAGACTTGCGCTATTGTGTGGGGAATTGTAGGATGCCCCTAGATAGGTCAGGGGTGCACTACACAAAGGAAGTGGCTACTCAGGTAGCAGAGTACTTGTGGTGTGCACATGGGGGTTTTTTAGGCTAGGCAGGAGTGCGAGGTGTCTTGATGAACACTCACCAGTCGACGCGCAGGCAGAGAAATCAGGACGCGCTCAGTGTAAAGACACTTCAGCTATCAAGATATTAGCAGTAAATTTTCAGAGTGTTCTGAATAAAGTTCCTGAATTTACTGCCCTCCGGGAAGTGTGCGGCACGCAAATTATTCTTGGGACTGAGACCCAGCTGAACCATGAGACAGGAAGTTATGAAATATTTAGTGAGGGGGTGGAATGTGTATCGGAAAGACAGATTAGACACCATAGGAGGTGGTGTCCTCATTGCAGTTGACAAAAATATTGTGTCTACTGAGGCCGAAGTAGAGTGTGATTGTGAAGTTATCTGGACACGTTTAACAGGGCTAGGACAAATAAAGTTAGTTGTTGGGTGTTATTACCAGCCACCAGGTTCCACTGTGACAGTTCTAGAATCATTCAAAGGTAGTCTACACTCTGTAACTGGATCATGCTATATTAGTCGGAGGTGACTTCAACCTACCTTGTATAGACTGGGATGTCTATGGATTCATTACAGGTGGTACAGACAAGCCATCGTATGAATTACTTTTGAACACATTATCCGAAAACTGCCTTGAGTAGCTAAATCAACAGCCAACACGTAATGGAAATATTTTAGATCTGGTAGCCACGAACAGACCAGACCTCACCGATGGTGTCAGTGTTGAGACAGGGATTAGTGATCATGATGTTGTCATTACGACTATGGTTACGAAAGTTAAAAAGTCGGTCAAGAAGGCTAGGAGAGTATTCTTACTAGAAAGAGCAGATAAGCAATTGGTAGCATCCACTTAGTAAATGAATCGACTTCATTTACTTCTGGTACGATGGACGTGGAAGAATTATGGGCAAATTTTAAACACATTGTAAATCACGCATTGGAGAAGTATGTGCCGAAAAAGTGGGTTACGGATGGAAAAGACCCACCGTGATTTAACAGCGCAGTTTGGAGAATGCTCAGGAAGCAAAGACAGTTGCACTTGCGGTACAAGAAAGATTGGGAGAATGAGGACAGGCAAAAGTTAGTAGAGATTTGTGCTGCTGTAAAGTGACGCGCGAAGCATACAACCACTACAACCATCATACCCTGCTGAAAACCTAAGGAAATTCTGGTCTAAATCAGTAAGTGGGTCGAAGGCTTCCATCCAGTCACTCACTGATCAGTCTGGCCTGGCAACAGAAGACAGCAAAACGAAAGCTGAAATTTTAAATTTAGCATTTGAGATATCTTTCACGCAGGAGGATCGTACAAACATACTGCTGTTTGAGTCTCGTACGGATTCCCATGTGGAGGACATAGTGACAGACATCCCTGGGGATGCAAAGCAGCTGAATGGGTTGAAAATAAATAAATCACCAGGTCCTGATGGGATTCCACTTCGGTTTTACAGACAGTACTCTATTGCATTGGCTCCCTACTTAGCTTGCATTTATCGCGAATCTCTTGCCCAACGTAAAGTCCCGAGCGACTGGAAAAAAGTGCAAGTGATGCCTGTATATAAGAAGGGTAGAAGGACGGATCCTCAAAATTACAGACCAATGTCCTTAGCATTGGTTTGTTGCAGGATTCTTGAACATATTCTCAGTTCTAATATAATGAATTTCCTTGAGACAGAGAAGTTGCTGTCCATGCATCAGCACGGCTTTAGAAAGCATCACTCCTGCAAAACGCAACTCACCCTTTTTTCACATATCTTGCGAGCCATGGATGAAGGGTATCAGACAGATACCACATTCCTTGACTTCCGGAAAGCGTTTGACTCGGTGCCCCACTGCAGACTCCTAACTAAGGTACGAGCATATGGGATTGGTTCCCAAATATGTGAGTGGCTCGAAGACTTCTTAAGTAATAGAACCCAGTACGTTGTCCTTGATGGTGAGTGTTCATCGGAGGTGAGGGTATGATCTGGAGTGCCCCAGGGAAGTGTGGTAGGTCCGCTGTTGTTTTCTATCTACATAAATGATCTTTTGGATAGGGTGGATAGCAATGTGCGGCTGTTTGCTGATGATGCCATGCTGTACGGCGTGTCATCGTTGAGTGACTGTAGGAGGATACAAGATGCCTTGGACAGGATTTGTGACTGGTGTAAAGAATGGCGGCTAACTCTAAATATATATAAATGTGAATTAATGCAGATAAATAGGAAAAAGAATCCCATAATGTTTGAATACTCCATTAGTAGTCTAGCAGTTGACACAGTCACGTTGATTAAATATTTGGACGTAACATTGCAGAGCGATATGAAGTGGGACAAGCATGTAATGGCAGTTTTGGGGAAAGGCGGATAGTCGTCTTCGGTTAATTGCTAGAATTTTGGGAAGATGTGGTTCATCTGTAAAGGTGACCGCTTATAAAACACTAATACGGCCTATTCTTGAGTACTGCTCTAGCATTTGGGATCCCTATCAGGTCGGATTGAGGGAGGACATAGAAGCAATTCAGAGGTGGGCTGCTAGATTTGTTACTGGTAGGTTTGATCATCACGCGAGTGTTACGGAATGCTCCAGGAACTCGGGTGGTAGTCTCTAGAGGAAAGGAGGCATTCTTTTCATAAATTGCTACTGAGGAAATTTAGAGAACCAGCATTTGAGGCTGACTGCAGTACAATTTTACTGTTGCCAACTTATATTTCACTGAAAGACCACAAAGATAAGATATGAGAGATTAGGGCTCGTACAGAGTCATACAGGCAGTCATTTTTTCCTCTTTCTGTCTGGGAGTGAAACAGGGAGAGAAGATGCTGGTTGTGGTACGAGGTACCCTCCGCCACGCACCGTATGGTGGATTGTGGAGTATGTATGTAGATGTAGATGTACTTCTGGTACCACTAACTGATCCTCCCAATCCCTATTCCACTCATGGATGGTGCTTGGGAAGAATGATTGTTTATTAGCCTCTGCATTAGCTCTAATTTTTTCATCATTTAAAGGCAACACATCCTGAAATTCCTGTACTGCTACCCCTTTTTATCAATTACAGTTCACCTTTCCTCTCACAATCCTATTTTGATTAACTGTTGTGGTTACATTCTTTGTTTTAACATCTTTTTTAGCTTGGACATTTCAACTTGTGGGTAGAGAGAGAGAGAGAGAGAGAGAGAGAGAGAGAGAGAGAGAGAGAGACAACATTGTCAAGTCCGCTGCTGCCCGCACTGAAACAGTGTGTATTGGGTGGTATAGTTCCCAGTTTCTCTAGTAAAGCCAACCAATGCCCCTAAAAATTGTAAGGAGATCCTTCACCAGTGCATTGCTAGATCCAATTTCTTTAAGTGTGGTTGATTTGAATATTCTGTGTCTTTTAATCTCCAATGTTTCACATTCGAAGGTCAAATGTGATGTGGTTTCCTCACCCAGACCACACATCCTATGTTTGGGGTCTTTCTATTATCCCAATTGTATGTAGGTGTTTTTTGAAATTTGCATGGCCTGTCAATAGTCGAAGCATGAGTTTCATTTCTCTCCTGTTCAAGCCCAGGATTGAGAGACTTTTCTTAGAGCATGACTTTGGCATCAATACATTGCCATGTTTTTGCTTTTGGACCTTAGCTCAATATTCTACAAGCTGTCTCCTTATCCAGTCTCATAGTTTTACTTTAATCGTAGCCTTGGTGATTGTCAGGGCAGGTTCTGGTCCAATAAATGGTGTCATCACCCCTATCCTGGCCAATCTATCAGCTTGCTCATTACCACTAATCAGTGAGTGACCAGAGACTTACAATAAGTTTACGCTATTGCTTTCCCCTAGCTCCACAAGGACTTTGTGACATTCTGCCATGCTCTTTGATCTTGTTGCAGCGGCTGCCAATGCTTTTGGGGCTGCTTGGCTGTCTGAATAAATGAAAATGCTATGACCTCATTAGCACCTCCACAAATTCTTCTCCATGCACAACGTGATAACAGATATTTCTGCTTCAAACACAGTGGCTATCTTCCTTAAGAGAGATTGCACTCCGTATACCCCAGCCCCAACACCTTGGTCTGTTTTCAATCCGTCAGCGACCTGGACTATGTCCCCAGTATGGTGTCAAAATTTGTTCTCCCAGAGTTCTCTACTTCCAATTACTACATTGAAAGGCTTGTTGAAGCAGCTGGGAGTTATTATCTAGTCAGCTGGCATTTCCCCGGCCATACCTATGTCTACCTCACTCAGTATTTTAGTGTGAGGTGCTGGATACCCCAGTGAGTTCCAGTTTTGCCAGTCTTTAACCTGTGTGCTCCAGCTGCTATCTCCATCTTTACCCACAGGTGCAATGGGGGCATGTCCAGCAGCATGGTTCTCATCCCAGCATTGGGTGTGCTGCTATTTCCGCCCGTAATGGCTAAGCAGGCCGATCTCTGCATCTTAGCAAGCTCCTTAGCAGCCACCTGCTGTTCTACACCACACTGTAGCCCCATAAGCTATCATAGATCTTACTATCGTGGTGTATATCCAGTACATACTCATGGGGCTTAAGGAGAGTTGGAATGTCTTATCCCGACAATGTTAAATTTAGTGAATTGGCTTCCCTGTATTTCAGGAACCACTGTAGCCATTGACATGAAACTTTTACAGGATATTAAACTGTATGTTCTGAGTTTACTGAACTACAATAATTGCATTTCAGCGACTGCTTTCAGAAATACAATACAATTTTTAACTATACAGTTAAAGTTTTGTGTACTTTTTTGTACATTATCCTAAATAATTTTAATTATACATAACATTATGTTCTTCTTTTACTTCAGTAGACTCAGAATATGTATGTTATTACTCTCTGACAATTTGAATACTCTACTCAGAGTGGTTTCTGAGATTTAGGGAAAAATGCAACAGAAAATGTAAATTTTCTGGAATGGCTTCTACAGTTTCAAAAGACTGTAACTCACTTAATATATGCTTAATTTTTTATTTTTAGTCACTCAGAAGCACCCTGCACCAAAGATGTATATGATCCTCTCGATATTACTAACAAAGAGATAGAGGGGCTGGCCAGTACTTACCTCAGCTCAGTACAGCCGATAGATACACATAAAACACATAAAACAGAACCGAAAATTTACGTTCCTAGCTTTCGGAACAAATGTTCCTTCATCGGGGAGGAGAGAGGGGAAAGAAAGGGAAGAAGGGAAAGGAGATTCAGTTACTCACAACCCAGGTTATGAAGCAACAGGGAAAGGAAAATAGGGAGGGTAGCAAGGATGGAGGCATGGTTGTCAGAGGGAAGCCAAAGATATTCTACTGTAAGTACTGTGCCAGCTTCAAACCAAAGAGGATGCATACAGAAGTAAAGAGGTATATAGTATAAAGATAAACACAACTATGTAGGATGAAAAGATGCGTGAATGGCTAAAGAGGAAAAGGAAAGAGGATTGAGGTTGTTTAACGTAGGTTCAGGCCAGGGGGATGGCGGGATGAAAGGATGTGTTGGAGTGCAAGTTCCCATCTCCGCAGTTCAGAGGGACTGGTGTTGGGTGGGAGAAGCCAAATGGCACATACGGTGTAGCTACCATCCGGAGCCAGATGGACCCAGGTTTTTTAACGAGGTGTTACTCCTCCCCCTCCTCCTTCCTCATCACTTGCAAAATGAGGACCGGACTTGGGACCAGCAATGGTGGACATTCATTAAAGCACGCCAGTAAAGTCCATCTGACAATGTTCCATCTGTCTCAAAGTAATAACTAAAATTATGGAAAGCGATTCTGACAATCTCATTAACATAATTGCATGGTATTTTTCATATGAATGCTTTGGCACAGCAACATGGCTACTGGCTGGTGATCGATCGTGACATTGAACGTCTGGTGCTGGCTTGCAAGGCGTCTGCACAAAAGCAGGCTGTGTCACTGTGTCAGTTATGCAAACTTTACAAATCAATACTTCAGCAAACACCGCTACCAAGCTACAACACGAATTTGGCAAAATACAGCCTGTACAAACACTGAACTATGTTCCAAACACAATGATGCTGCGACCCACCTCTTCAGAAGAAATAAGCAATATTGTTTGGAACTGTAAAAGTAAAATAGGTATAGATGAAGTGCCTGTGTGCTTGCTGAAGGACTATATAGACAATATCAAAGACCCTTAGTGTATATCATAAATGAACCATTCATCATAGTTTGCTTCCCAAAGGCACCAAAGGTCCTGCCCGTAAGAAAGGGGACACTGAAAAGATAGAAAATTATAGCCCCATCTCTTTACTGTCATCATTTTCCAAAGTAATGGAAACCATAATGAAAATTAGGCTCATGGGGTACCTAACAAAGTACAATCTTTTGTTTAAAGAACAGTTTGGGTTCAGGCCTGGTAAAAGCACACAATCAGTTATAGTTCATTTTACAAATGTTGTTCTGGAAGCACCAGATAAAGAAGATCATATAACAGACAACTTCCTAGGCTTCAGCAAAGCCTTTGATACAGAAGACCACACAGTACTGTTAAATAAACTGGAAGCTATAGGTATAAGAGGGGTAGAAAACAAATGGTTTTGTTCATTCATAAATAACAGAGTGCAACAGGCAGAGATCTCTCAAACAAACTCCAGTCATTTCATATACACCTTTCTTTCCTACCTCTGGGTCTTGGGATCCTGGGTTCTATTCCTGGCCGGGTTGGGGGATTTTCTCTGTTTGGGGACTGGGTGTTTGTGTTGTCCTCCTCCTCCTCCTCCTCCTCCTCCTCATCATCATCATCATCATTCCTGACAGTGGATAAATTGGATTGTGAGAAAAATCGACGGTGTAACAACTGGGAATTTGTACAGGCACTGCTGACCACGCAGTTGTGCGTCTCACAAACCAAACATCATTATCATATACACCATTCTGACCCAGAATACATTACTACTGGAGTGCCCAAAGGAAGCGTGCATGACCCAATACTCTCCTCGATGTATATCAATGATTTTTACTGGTCTCAAACATCATGAAACAGTATTGTTTGCTGATGACATTAACATTCTAACCACCGAAACATCGCCAAGTGTACTAAAGGACAAAGCTGAAGAAGCACTCATATTACCACAGTTGTGTACAGCAGCACAGTAATTGCAGATGACACAGCCAACAGGCTGACATCTCTGACATCTGCCCATGCATGCTGAGATGCAGAAGTACTGTTAGGCCCAAACAATGATGCGGTGCCCACAAGTGCACAGGCCACAAAGAGAGATGGCAGTGCAAGCTAGCTGTTGATACTCCATGGATGTCTATGCCATTCTTCGACCTCACGAGCCACTGTCCATGTGGGGGTTAAGCACATTGTGTGCTCTCCAGTGTTATGTACTCGAACTGGGAAGTTGCCACTCATGCGCTATGTTTCTCATGCCTGCATGAGATGGGAGACAATTCACATGCTCAGCTGGTCATGCATCCATTTTCCTTTCACAGCCATGTGATTGTACTTTGCTCTCAATTACTGAGGGGTGCATACCCTTCAAGATCGGTGGTTGAGCCGTGCATCACAGTCACATGATTGCCCTCGTGAATGTGAATATTACTAGTTTTTCAGTGTGTATATATTGCTATTAATAAATGAGTTCTTGCATTACCACATGTATTCAGTTACCGTCACCTGTGCCTACAGCTTGAACTTGGTATGTGGGTGCAGCAGTAATTGGTCTCAGAGTAGGACAGTTTAGAAAGCGGTAGAAACCACTCACTACACGCTTTGAGCACATGCACCAGAACATCATATTTTGTTTTGCATACGTTCATTCTTTGATAAGTTATGGGAGAATATTCTGGTGAAAAAATGAGCAGAGGAGATGAACAATCTTTAAGCTACAAATAAGGGCTGTACGAATTATGACACAAAGAGTCATAAGAGAACACACTGCACTGTGTTGTTTAAATCTATGGGAATTCCATGTGAGTTCATTTTGCAAACAGTGATCCACATTAAAAAAGATATTAATCAGTATCCAAAAACAGGTCTCTACACAAACTTGGAACCAGGTCCAGCCACTGCTTACGTCTCAGTAGGGGGAAAAAAATCCCAAAATAGTGTGCTATATAAGGGAATTAACTATATAACAAATTACCATAAGAGATCAAGGACAAAAGTGAAATACGTGCCTTCAGGAATACCCTGAAAAATTATTTGTTTCATACTGTAAAGGATTACACAAAATGACTTGTAAATGCTATTGACACTTATGTTAATGATTAATTACTGCAGTTAAGAGGCATTTTCCATTATGTTGACTAGAACAGTGAAATACAATGTCCGAATGGATAACTCAGTAAGCCAAGAAATATATGTATCTATTTATATGTGTAATTGTGTATCTCTGTGTCTGTATTTTATGTATTTTTGTGTTGACAACACCCATACAATTTACATTGTCTGTAGATGGATAAATAAATAAATTCACTTTCAATTTCCCCTTCTGTGTTGTTTATAAGAGAATTTGTACCTACGAGAATGAAGATTCATGTTTAATTCTTCAGAGATGCCCCTGCATAACCATAATGCAAGCTACATATGTTGCTGCAGTGCTTATTCAACTGGTGGGTCTTGATTCCTGATGCACATCTATTGTGGAATTTGGCACTACCACATTTTTCAGCAGAGAATCACCTATAATAAGGAATCCACTTTTTTGTTCCGTTTTCATCACTAAGATGTTTCAGGTTCTTTCTCCCACATTTTACACTTGTCCACTTGTATTTATTCTCAGTTATTGAGTCTTCTGCATGAATTTTTTCCATAGGTGCACCAGATGCATTGTTTGAGCTAATAAATGTATCACTCCACCCGCTTTGAATGTTATTTTTGTCTATCGCCTCAGCTGTTTTGCAAAAACATTTCTTACCATGTTTCAGGTCACAATTTTCTTGCTTCTTGCTTTCTGTGAACTCACTGTGGAAGCTACTGGCGCTCAACGTATTTGACTAAGTTTGGCTGCACCTATAATTAAAATTTGTTGTTTATTTTGGAATCAGTTCCTTAATATGCAATGTTCATCTTTTTCAAGTGCATTTACAGTGTTTGTTTGTGTTGTAAATTGTTCATTAGTGGTTCATATGTTACATGGCAGCTTGATGTAAGTGTTTTTATACTGTGGGTCCAACTAGAGATGGCTGGGTGCGATAAATGCCTTTGCTGAGAGTGTTTGTTTCTCTAAAGCTTTACCAGATATATCAACCCTTAGACAATGTGTCTAACAGTGTATTTTAAATACGACAGTATGCCATCTTAGGCACTGTATAACATTTAAAACACTTGATAATGGCACTTTGAAACCGAAATCATGATCATGTAAAGGTAACACTGCAAATAAAAAACAGTCTAATGACAGTACTGACTTTAAAGAAATATTTTATGTCTGTGGCCCAACATTATGAAATAATCATTAGGTAGTCCTCAGTTATTGGGTTTATGTATAAAGTAGGAGTGCAGGAGTGGTGGGGGCGAGGAGAGCGACAGACTCAGGGGAGAGGTTCTGGGATAGGTGTAAAGATTTGAGGAGAGACTGGAGATCCTGCTGGACTTCTGGAATGTGGTCACAGTGGCAGGGTTTGAAAGTGGGAGCATCTGACAGCTTTTAGAGTTCCTCCACCAGGTAATTCCTGCAGTTCATAACCACAATGATGGAGTCTCCATTAGAAGGTAGGATCATAAGGTCAAGATCAGTTTGTAGATGGTCGATTGAGGTTTTATCTGTGTATGTAACGCTGGTTTCCATGTTGAAGGATTTGGGGAATGTTTGTGTTGTAAAGTTTGAGGCCAGGAAATTCCGGAAAGTTAAATTTGGAGGCAGTGAGGATGGATCATGGTTGGATGGAGAAGTAAACTGTCAGCAAGGGTTCAGGGACTGGATTGAGTCTGGTAGGGCTGGTGGCAAAAAAAGTGTTTCCTCTATATGGACTGGGGTAGGAAGTTCAACAAGCCCAGCATGATTAAATTTGGGAATGGGACAAAAGGTAAGGCCTTTCGAAAGGACTGTTACTTCTGAGGGAGTGAGGCTTTTCGAGGATAGATTTGTGACTGGTTTCGGGCCTGTTTAGGCTCAATGCTCTGTAGGGTGGTGGGGGTGAGTTTCTGAGGGTGTGGTAAATGTAGTACTGGTATGTCTGCAACACAGGGTTTGGAGGCTATGAGGGATCATGGGAGAGTTTTGCTGGAGGCCCCTGTGGTGGGGTGGTGGTGGATAGTGCTAGTCCAAAGCACAAGTGTGATATTAATAGATTGGACAGTTTTTTGAGGTGTTGTGCTCACTACTCTAGTTCCTGATGGCAGTGGGGATGTTTGTGCTAGTTGTCCTTGTGTGTGCGTTTCATACTTCTGATGAAGGACATAGTCTGAAAGCTGAACATTTCTAGCACTCTTTTTTGTTGTGCCTGTCTGTGACTCAAGACATCCTCTATGCAGCGATTAGCATTCTATCCTTTCCATACTATTGTCAGTTAAAGTTAACAATGTTCCACATTATACCTTCGGCCTTAAAGGCAATGTTCAAACCCATTGGTCCTAGCTACTAAAATTGAGGCTCTCTTCTTCAGTCCTATGACATAATCTTCCAGGGCATTGTAACTAAGGTGAGAAATGTATTTTTTTATCTGAGTTGTGCAGTAAGATTGTTGTGTAAAGTTGACAACTAAACATCTTGTAGAGGCCTCTTCAAGAGTGGGGATTCTCACACTTACATGTCAATTCATATACTCTTTAATGGTATTTGTGGTTAATAACAACCATGAATTTCGGATGAACTCACCAATTCACAACCACAATGCCAGAGGTAGAAACATTTTTTATATAGACTATATGCATCCCTCTTGGGTTCAGAATGGAGTTTTATGTTCTGGAACAAAAATATACCACAGTTTGCGAGTGGACATCAGACAGAAACTTGAACAATCGTAAATATTTAAAAACAAATTAAATTATACCTTATTAGACACTCCTACACTATATCATAATACTGGGGATCAATAACATAAATTCAACATAATTATAATACTTCTATTAGATAGATCCTGCCTTTGCCAGTACATAGACATTGATAGCAATCTGTGTAAAGTTACACAAACACTTTTATTGGAAGTATTAGATAATGGCAGCAGCCAAATAGTATATCAGGACGAGAAGTGGCTTTTTCAGAGCATCTGTTTCTTCCTAAAACATGCACGAGAATTTGCGGGAATAAAGGCCACACTTTTTTTTCTTGAATTTGGCTTGAAAAATCATGGTGTGCCCTGTAATCGATATTCTCCCCCCCAGATCATAAACTGTCAGTTTCTAAATGACATGTGCACATACCTTGTGGGCTGAAATTGACACCATTACAAGTTACTGCAGTTACTTTTGTATTGTAAACCATGAAAGACGTAAGAAGAAAATAGCAGAAAAACTTATTACCTGGTTTGTAAATACAGCCTGTTCTTGAAAAAATGAAAAGTGACTTTGTTTCCCAAAAATGCATCAGTTAGTTTAAATCTACTCAGCTCAAGCACAATCACTCCCACCATCACAGTGTCACCAGTGTCTGATTATTCAGCCTCGCCAGATGATCCAAAATGCTGCTCATAGTCACTGCCACAAGGGTGGTCATCTTCAGCCCCATCAAGATTATTGGAAATTTCAGTTTTTTTGGAACTTTTTGTGACATATTTCTTACAATATTGATCACAAGCAGTCAAAATTGAATGGCACACTTTTGACACACACATATATGTATGTTAGAGAAAAAATTAACAACTCCGGCAATAAAATCAAATCAATATGGAATGTTGTTAGAAGGGAGACAGGAAAAGTGACCACTGGGGTAGGTAGTATTTACTATTAAAGAGAATGAGACCATCCAAACTAACAGTACATAAGTAGCTGATGTATTTAACAACCATTTATTAAGTGTAGGAGAAAAAATTGGTGAGAACAGTTTAAAAGAAAAAGTCAGGCAGTACATGGAAGAGCCTGTTTTGAAAAAGATTAGTAAGATTAAGTTTCACCTGACAACCTCTTGTGAAATAAGTAAAATTATTAAATCTTTGAAAAATAAATGTGCTGCTGGAGTAGATGACATATCTAATAAGATATTAAAACAATGCGGAGGAATTACAGCTGATGTTCTGTCACATATGTAATGCATCACTAACTCAAGGTATTTTCCCAGACAGGTTAAAATATGCCATTGTCAGGCCTCTCTATAAAAAGGGGGACACCACAGATGTCAATAATTATCAGCCAGTATCCTTGCTTACAGCATTTTCAAAAATCTTCGAGAAAGAAATGTACTCGAGTGGTTAGCCATCTCAACAGTAATGGGATACTTAGTAAATCACAGTTTGGATTTCAAAAATGCTGTTCCACTGAGACAGCAATATACAATTTCACTGTCCGCATAATAGAATCTATAAATAGTAAAATGTCACCAATCAGAATTTTCTGTGACTTGTCCAAAGCATTTGATTGAGTGAACCATGGCGTTATGTTACAGAAATTACAATTCTATGGTATAAATTGAATAACATATGAGTGGTGTAAGTCATATGTACAGAACAGGAAGCCAAAAGTTTCCTTATATGGGTCAAGTGATTTAAATAAGTTTGCCACTTCATCTAACTGGGGTGAAATAACATTAGGTGTTCCACAGGGTTCAATCATGGGTCCCCTTCTGTTCTTGATATATGTGAATGACCTCCCTTCCTATCTGAAACTGGAAGCTGAACTAACACTGTTTGCTGATGATACAAGCATCATTATTAATCCAGTAAAATAAACTCCAATTGAAAATGATACAAATAAGATCTTTGGAAAAGTCAATAATTGGTTTCGTGCAACTGGGCTTGCTCTAAACATTGGGCGGGGGGGGGGGGGGGGGGGGGGGGGGGGGACAATACATCCAATTTTCTGCTGCAAAAAGTAAAGTTCCTTCAATAAATATAAATATAACACATCAACAGAAGTCAGTAAACAGGGTACTGCATACTAAGTTTCTGGGTGTACATATAGATTAGAATCTTAATTGGAAAATTCATATTTTGGATCTTCTAAAGCTACTAGGTTCAGCAACTTTTTCAATCAGAATAATTGCCAATTTTGAGGATATAGAAATTAGTAAGCTAACATACTTTGCATACTTTCACACTCTGATGTCATACGGAATAATATTTTGGGGTAACTCAACTTTCAGACAAAAAGTATTCTCTTCTCAAAAGAAAGTGGTTAGAATAATGTGTGGAGTTCATAGTCGCACATCTTGTATGCATCTTTTTAAAAGATTGGGCATTCTTACAAAAGCCTCACAGTACATTTACTCACTGATGAAATTTGTTCTCAACAACATGGACCAGTTTAAAAACAACAGTGACATTCATGATTATAATACCAGAAAAAAGAAAGACTTACACTGTCCTTTATTCAACCTATCTTTGGCACAGAAAGGGGTAAAATATGCAGCTATAAAATTTTTTGACAAATTACCAGATGGAATAAAATGTCTGACAGACAGCAGCAATGGCTTCAAAAATAAATTGAAATCATATCTCCTTGACAACTCCTACTATACCATAGATGAATTCTTGAATATGAATAAATAAATCTATGAATACAGTACGAGGTGCATTCAAGTTCTAAGGCCTCCGATTTTTTTTCTCCGGACTGGAAAGAGATAGAAACATGCGCATTGTTTTAAAATGAGGCCGCGTTCATTGTCAATATGTCCCGGGGACGGTAGCACCGTACAGCAGATGGAATTTTACCGCCAGTGGCGAGAATGAGAACTGTTTTAAATACTTAAAATGGCGACGTTTTCCTTACTTGAACAGCGTGCAGTCATTCGTTTTCTGAATTTGCGTGGTGTGGAACCAATTGAAATTCATCGACAGTTGAAGGAGACATGTGGTGATGGAGTTATGGATGTGTCGAAAGTGCATTCGTGGGTGCGACAGTTGAAGGCAGAACATCGTGTGACAACAAACCGAAACAACCTCGGGCTCGCACAAGCCGGTCTGACGACATGATCGAGAAAGTGGAGAGAACTGCTTTGGGGGATCGCCGAATGACTGTTGAACAGATCGCCTCCAGAGTTGGCATTTCTGTGGGTTCTGTGCACACAATCCTGCATGACGACCTGAAAATGCGAAAAGTGTCATCCAGGTGGGTGACACGAATGCTGACGGACGACCAAATGGCTGCCCGTGTGGCATGTTGCCAAGCAATGTTGGCGCGCAACGACAGCATGAATGGGACTTTCTTTTTGTCAGTTGTGACAATGGATGAGACGTGGATGCTATTTTTCAATCCTAAAACAAAGCGCCAGTCAGCTCAATGGAAGCACACAGATTCACCCCCACCAAAAAAATTTCGGGTAACCGCCAGTGCTGAAAAAATGATGGTGTCCATGTTCTGGGACAGCGAGGGCGTAATCCTTACCCATTGCGTTCCAAAGGGCACTACGGTAACAGGTGCATCCTACGAAAATGTTTTGAAGAACAAATTCCTTCCTGCACTGCAACAAAAACGTCCGGGAAGGGCTGCGCGTGTGCTGTTTCACCAAGACAACGCACCCGCACATCGAGCTAATGTTACGCAACAGTTTCTTCGTGATAACAACTTTGAAGTGATTCCTCATGCTCCCTACTCACCTGACCTGGCTCCTAGTGACTTTTGGCTTTTTCCAACAATGAAAGACACTCTCCGTGGCCGCACATTCACCAGCTGTGCTGCTATTGCCTCAGCGATTTTCCATTGGTCAAAACTCCTAAAGAAGCCTTCGCCGCTGCCATGGAGTCATGGCATCAGCATTGTGAAAAATGTGTACGTCTGCAGGGCGATTACGTCGAGAATTAATGCCAGTTTCATCGATTTCGGGTGAGTAGTTAATTAGAAAAAAAATCGGAGGCCTTAGAACTTGAATGCACCTCATATATGCATTTTGTTCCATTTAAGGGAATGGGGTGCAAATAGAAACTCTGTATTGTTATATATGTGCATTTCTTGTGCACTTGACACATTCCACATCATAACGGCTACTGTACCGTGCGATTGATCAATGGAACACGCAACCAACTAACTACCTAACACACACACACACACACACACACACACACACACACACACACCTGTCATCCACCCTCTGTCATAAGCTCTTACAGTAATACCGGCCAGAAAGCTTTCTCCCCTGGGGAGGGATTCACAATGCAAAACCACACACAGTGGCACTTCTTGTCCATCAGCCGTAATGCCCAATATCACTATACACGGCTGCTTTTCAGCACCACATGCACATACTTGAAAACTATATCCCCCCTACATTATTTACTATAGTGCTGTTCAGCATATCAGAACAGACTGGTGTTTGGTCTGCATTCACTATTTGTGTCTTGTTTTTGCATCGAAATTGGTTCATGTAATGCTGAATCTGTTTTCGGAAGCCTGAGGCAATTTTTGCACAATTGTAGCTCTGCGATGAACTTCTACATATATTACATTGCATACTTTGCTGAACCCACCTATACAAAACTTTAAATTTCATTGGCAAAATGTTTCTTTTATGTGCTATTTTGCAGCCTTCAATGAATCATTTCAGTTATAACAGCAGATCTACATTTCCTGCTTTGAACTACAAGTTAAGCAAGTCTTTTTCCACATCTGGGTATTTGCGCTTTTACTTTCTAAAATGATCCCCAGCTTTTGAGCTATTTTAGTTTTTCTCTCCACTTGCACACTACTGTTGAATGTTTTTTTCATCAATATGAAATCTGTGTCCAGCTTCCCACTTTCTACATTCCTTTGCGTAGATGATAACTTGAAGGTTTAATTTTGCTGTGTAACTAGCATGTTCCTTTCCCATCCTACTCACAGACCAAATTATCAACGTTCCTCTTGCTCTCAACTTCGAATGTCCTTGCAGTGTCCCTTAAATTAATCACATCACCAGATCTCTCAATATTTAAAACATATCCTGTTGGTAATGAGTCGTCCTTTGTTATGAGGTAATTGAAGAAGGGGAGAAGAGGGAGATGCAACTCAAAGCCCTGTCTAACCGAACTGTCACACGAATCTATAGTAGGGCCTATATTTGAGATCTAATTTTTACAATAATCTTGTCTCAAAAGTTTAGACACGGCCTAAATTTACACAAACAGGGTAAAAATCAGTCTGAAGAACATTAGTCTAGTCATAATTTCCTGTTAGCATATTTTACAGAAGTAGTCAACAGTATTCACTTCTGCCCATTAATGTATGACACGACTTGTTCCAAGTTTCTTGAAGGCTCTCTTTGATGACAGGACTTATAGAAAAAAATGTGTGAATGAATGAATTGTCTTGTTTTGATCGTTGTTGTTGGTCCTTGCCTTAAATAGTAACTAACCTTCAAGTTGGCACTTTTGCAGTTGAACTTCTGTAATTAAAAACCCTTTGAGAATACCTTGCACACATTTATTATCTCAGACTTGTTTATTTCTAATTTCTTTATTTTTCCTATACTTTCATCTGTATTTTTACAACAAATATCTGCTGGTGCATTAAAACTAACATGTCCTATAGCATTTGAAACTGTAAGCCATTAACTTGGCCTATTCCGTTATCTTCTCATAAATTCTCACTACCAAAATTTGTTCATAAACTCCCTTCACTATTTTGGACCTGTTTCTGTTTTAAATATAAAGATCTCTATACAAGCCATGGAGACTGTATGTGCAAATAATGGCACACTACACATTTCTAAAGAAGATGTGGAACTTCTTTAAGAAAGGAATGTTTTCTGCAAGTGTGGGTTTCTTTTAATGTGGATAATGAGGGGTTACCCTTGCAATGAAAGTAGCTATCAAATAATTTGATTGACCATATGAAAAATCTGAGCTGGACAATCAGATTCAAGAATATTACGAGAGAAAATTTTGCAGATTGTCATGAAGTATTTCAGCTCTGAGCACAACTATCAGTTAGTCACAGCCAGAAGATTTTGGTCCAGTTCCAGTCTGAGTAACAATCACGTGCACACCACGTCTTCCAATTGCAAATGCTACCTGCCAAATAATGCACAAAGCCATTTGATGTTGGCCTTGCCTACAAACCAACTGCCAACTGGTAATGACATTCTTCTTTCGTTTCACCCTCTTTGGGCTACACTGGATCAATCATTTCTTTGTGCATTGTTCTTTTCTTAGGGCCCAGTATTTCTTCATTCTTTCTGATCTTCTTCTGAGATGAAGGGTTTGGACTTTCATGTAGATTTGTCTTGGAACCGTATGTTTTCATCTTTAGTAATTAATTTAGCTGTTCGATCAATAAGTGAATTTTCTGAAATCTTTAATTCTACTAGGTCTTTCTCAGTTTCTTTAAACCAATTGGGTTTTGTTTTGCAGTTACGGAAGAAGTCAAAGATTTGTTTAGTTAATCTGTTGGAATTCATTCTGAGAAGATGACCATAAAAACTTATTCTCCTTTTTCGCATGGAATCTGAAAGTTTTTAATTTTTAATGTGGAGTGTTTCATTTTTGATGTATATAATCTTATTGTCCTGAAATTTTAGCCCAATGATTTTTCTTAAAATTTTTCTTTCCTTTAGCTCAAGTTTCTCCATTTGGCCTTTGAAATTCATGTTAAGTGTTTCTGCTGCATACAGTGCTTCTGGCTTAATCACTGTCTTGTAATGTGTAATTTTGGACCCCCATGAAAGGGATTTTTTGTTGTATGTATTTTTTGTTAGTGGAAGGCCAATTCACATTTATTTTTTCTGGATTCCATTTCCTTGCTTTCCTCAGCATTCCAACTAATCCATTCTCCGAGATATTTGAATTCTTTTACTATTTCAATCTTCTGTTCTTGAACTTTGAGGTAATTTACAGGAGTGCTTGATGTTTGTCAATATCTTAGTTTTTTCAAAGGAGATGTGAAGACCTATTTTAGCTGATAGTTTCTTTAGTTCAAGGATTTGCTCCCGTGCTTCTTCCATTGTTTCAGAAACAGGGCCATATCATCTGCAAAAGCAATGCAATTTACTTTAAGGTTCTTCTTTTTGCAACCCAGTCTTATACCACTCTTAATATTTGTGTTCCATTCTCTGACTACTTTCTCCAGTGCACAATTGAACAGCAACAGTGAGAGCCCATCCCCCTGTCTCTCTCCCGTTTTTACTTCAAAGGGTTCTGATAATTCGCCCATAAATTTAAGTTTCGAAAATGTATTTGTAAGGATCCTTTTATAATATTAGTTGTTTTCTTATCCAAACCCATTTCTTTCAGGACTGATAATAGAGATTGTCTATCAGTCGAATCATATGCTTTTTTGAAATCAATGAAGGAGATTACATATGTCTTCGCCCTTGATTTTTGGTATGCCATAATATTTTTGAGGTTGAGTATTTGTTCCGAACATGATCTACCCTTTCTAAAACCTCCCTGGTATTCCCCAATTTGCGGGTCCAATTGTGGGTCTGCCACGTTCAAAAGGACTTTAGAAAGAATCTTGTATGTTACATCCAGCAGTGATATTCCTCTGTAATTGTTGCGGTCTGTCTTCAAACCTTTCTTGTGGATGCGGTAGATGAGAGCTGTTCTCCATTCTGTGGGGATCTCTTCTTCTTTCCAGATTTTATCGAAAACACACTTAAGGGATGTAACTGCATTTTTGTCAGCCTTTTTCCATAGCTCAGCCACTATTTGGTTTTCTCCGGATGCCTTGTTGTTTTTAAGTTCTGAAATGACCTTCTGTAGTTCTTCAATTGTCGGTGGTTCTGAATCTGGCTTCTCACGGTTATTTGGGATGGATTCAAATTTTTTAAGGATGGGTTCACAATTCAAGAGTTTCTCAACGTAGCCTGCTAGTATTTTGCAATTTTCCGTGTTATTGTGAGCGATGGTCCCATTTACATCTCGAAATTGGAGGGTGGGTGCTTTGTATCTTGATAACCTTTGTTTGAAAGTTCTGTAAAAGCTTCTTGTGTTGTTTTTAGCAAATTCTTCATCAATTTGGAGGGGAGTTTTGTTTTCATGTGTCTTCTTAATCCTTTTTATATTTTTATCTATCAGTTTTCTAACTGTGATGAAATTCAATCTGCTTTCTTCCGTTTTCTGTGATTGCCAGTTTTGCCATGCCTGTTTTCTTGTTTCAATGAGGGCATCACATTCCACCGACCACCAGGCATGTTTTTTACTTTTTATGTTAGATGCTATCTGTTTGGCTGTAGTAATGAGGTTTTCCTTGATATCCCCCCCAGCTTTGTGTCTGAATGGTTTCTGTTGCTTTTATGAATTCATCTGATTTTAACATCTCTTCTGTGCTATACTTCCGACCCTTAATTTGTTTCATGCTGCGTTTCCTGTTTGGGATGACTTTGAACTTAACTTTAGAAAGGTAGTGGTCTGAATCCAAGTTTTCACCCCTGAGTATCCTAACATTCATGATTTCTTTGCTAGAAATCTTCTTGATTGCCACATGATCAAGTTGAAATTCCCCAAAGCTAGGATTTGGGGATATCCGTGTCTTTTGTCTTCATGGTAGTTTCTTGAAAGCTGTGGATTTAAGAATTAAATTGTGTGCTTGGCAAAGTTATATTAGCCTCACACCATTTCGGTTTGTTCTCATGTGTGCAGGATAATCTCCAACTACTTTCTTATATCTTTTTTCTTTACCAATCTGTGCATTAAAATCTCCAAGAAGAATGTGTAGGATAATCTCCAACTACTTTCTTATATCTTTTTTCTTTACCAATCTGTGCATTAAAATCTCCAAGAAGAATGATGATGTTTTTATCTGGAATTTTCTGAATAACGTCATCTAGATGATTCCAAAAGGCCTCCACTTTTTCTTTGTTTTTCCTGTTATCCTCATTTATAAAAGGCATGTGCATTGATAATTGTGTAGATTTTGTTTGTGCTTGTGAATGTAAGACTTGAGATTCTTTCTGATTGGGAATCAAAGTGAACTATCGAGTTCAAGATTTGTTTGTTGATTATAAAGTTTGTTCCAAGATGTGGTACATTTTTCATTATTCTCGGTCCCACTTTACCTTTGTATATACTAAAACCTTCAGAATCGAAGGTATCTGTATCCATGTATCGTATTTCTTGAATGGCTGTTATTAGTACGTTGCGGTTCTTTAGTGTATCTGTTAGATGTTTTAGTTTTCAACAATGAGTTTGCATTGAAAGTTGCTAGGTACGTTGATTGCCTATGTTGAAATTTGGATGAGATTGCAAGACACTCCGACTTGTCTTTGTACAAGGTTGCAGACTCCCCAGAATCCGAATGTCTGCTGACGTACAGCGGATCGTCCACCTGGGGTAAAATAGTTTACATCACACACTTCCATGATTGATGAAATTTATTTTGGGTGTGGCCCAAAGGCCACAAAAAATAAAACCAAGATTGTGAGTGCTGGAGGTAGTTCTTCCGCTCTCCCCGCCGATGGGTATCTGGACTTCCTCTTCCTCCTTTGAGACTGTTGACCAGGTTTCACCTAGTAACCCTAGGCAGGGGCCCTTACAGGGTACTACCATCCGGAGCCAGATGGACCCAGGTTTTTTAACGAGGTGTTACTCCTCCCCCTCCTCCTTCCTCATCACTTGCAAAATGAGGACCGGACTTGGGACCGGCAATGGTGGACATTCATTAAAGCACGCCAGTAAAGTCCATCTGACAATGTTCCATCTGTCTCAAAGTAATAACTAAAATTACGGAAAGCGATTCTGACAATCTCATTAACATAATTGCATATTATTGATTTTAGTGTGTGATGGATATAAGTTCATTGTTCCAGGATATGTTTTGTAAATGATCACTGCAGTCAACATAGCTGTGGTCTGAAACAGATACTTTTATGAAAATAAAAACAATTTTAATTTACATTAATTACAATCCTGCATGTGGGCACCTAATCTTGTTGTTATATGTTAAATGACACATTCAGGTTCCCAAAATAAACAAAAAAATTGTAAACTACACAAATGGCATCCAATACATGTTGTTTACTACTTAAAAAGGAGTTTCCACTGTAGGGTTCAATGTTTAATTATATGCCTAAAATTTGTTGTTTTTCCTGAATTGTCCATAATTTTGTTTCAGTTTAACATATTCCTCAGAAAACTAATAAATTACAAGAGAGAATTGCTGAGTTATGCTTACCTCCCAGAAGCAAAATGTTTAGTACTGAAGATATACACATACAATAGTGAAAGTGATACACTTTCTAGCTTTTGGAGCAAATAGTTCCTTCCTTGAGGTCCAGAGAAGGATAGTTTGGGGAAGATTAAAAGGAATGCCTTGTCACTCAGACTCCAGGATGAGGAGAATTCACATGTAAACAAAGGTAAAGGGTAAACAAAGAAGGATGGCGAGGCCCCAGAGAGAGTAGGTGAGGGTTGGTATAATGGTAAACACTGTGCCAGCTTCAGTCAAGAGGTGGTAAGGACAAAATGATAAGCAAAGATACTGTTTATTAGCAGTATTACACATTTTGCCATATAGTGAGTGGGATAACACAGTGGTTAGCACACTGGACTCGCATTCAAGAGGACGAAGGTTCAAACCCGCATCTGCTCATCCTGATTCTTTCGAAAGAACATGACTGCTCCCCTTCCTAATCCTGTCCTAATTCGAGCTTGTGCTCCATCTCTAACAACCTTATTGTCGACGGGACTTTTAACATTAATTCTTCCTCCTCCTCCATTTTGCGTTCTGAATGTAGGTACTGGAGAGGAACTGTGTCTCAAAATTTGTGTTTTCCTTTGATAAAATCATTCATTGGAGATTGTAAGATAAACTAAGGGAAAACCAAGTCTGACACATAGTTAGCCCTAAACTGAAACTAAGGGAACACAAATTCTAACTAGCAGTTACCCCTAAACGTAAACAAAGAGAACACCAAGTCTGGATAGCAGTTAGCCCTAAACTTACGTGCCTATGTTGCATGTTCTACATCTACATCTACATCCATACTCCGAAAGCCACCTGACGGTGTGTGGCAGAGGGTACTTTGAGTACCTTGATCGGTTCTCCCTTCTATTCCAGTCTCGTATTGTTCGTGGAAAGAAAGATTGTCGATATGCCTCTGTGTGGGCTTTAATCTCTCTGATTTTATCCTCATGATCTCTTCGTGAGATATACGTAGGAGGGAGCGATATACTGCTTGACTCCTCGAGGAAGGTATATTCTCTAAACTTTAACAAAGCCCGTACCGAGCTACTGAGCATCTCTCCTGCAGAGTCTTCCACTGGAGTTTATCTATCATCTCTGTAATGCTTTCGCGATTACTAAATGATCCGGTAACGAAGTGCGCTGTTCTCCGTTGGATCTTCTTTATCTCTTCTATCAAGCCTATCTGGTACGGATCCCACACTGGTGAGCAATATTCAAGAAGTGGGCGAACAAGTTTACTGTAACCTACTTCCTTTGTATTCGGATTGCATTTCCTTAGGATTCTTCCAATGAATCTCAGTCTGGCACCTGCTTTACCGACGATCAACTTTATATGATCATTCCATTTTAAATCACTCCGGATGCATACTCCCAGATAATTTATGGAATTAACTGCTTCCAGTTGCTGACCTGCTATATTGTAGCTAAATGATAAAGGATCTTTCTTTCTATGTATTCGGAGCACATTACACTTGCCTACATTGAGATTCAATTGCCATTCCCTGCACCATGCGCCAATTCATTGCAGATCCTCCTGCATTTCAGTACAATTTTCCATTGTTAAAACCTCTCGATATACTGCAGCATCATCTGCAAAAAGCCTCAGTGAACTACCAATGTCATCTACAAGGTCATTTATGTATATTGTGAATAGCACTCCCCTGCGGCACACCTGAAATCACTCTTACTTTGGAAGACTTCTCTCCATTGAGAATGACATGCTGCATTCTGTTATCTAGGAACTCTTCAATCCAATCACGCAATTGGTCTGATAGTCCATATGCTCTTACTTTGTTCATTAAACGACTGGGGGGAACTGTATCGAACGCCTTGCAGAAGTCAAGAAACATGGCATCTACCTGGGAATCCGTGTCTATGGCCCTCTGAGTCTCGTAGACGAATAGTGCAAGCTGGGTTTCATACGATCGTCTTTTTTGAAACCCATGCTGATTCCTGCAGAGTAGATTTCTAGTCTCCATAAAAGTCATTATACTCTAACGTAATACATGTTCGAAAATTCTACAACTGATCGACGTTAGAGATATAGGTATATAGTTCTGCACATCTGTTCGACGTCCCTTCTTGAAAACGGGGATGACCTGTGCCCTTTTCCAATCCTTTGGAACGCTACGCTCTAGAGACCTACGGTACACCGCTGCAAGAAGCGGGGCAAGTTCCTTCATGTACTCTGTGGAAAATCGAACTGGTATCCCATCAGGTCCAGCGGCCTTTCCTCTTTTGAGCGATTTTAATTGTTTTCTTATCCCTCTATCATCTATTTTGATATCTACCATTCTGTCATCTGTGCGACAATCTAAAGAAGGAACTACAGTGCAGTCTTCCTCTGTGCAACAGCTTTGGAAAAAGACATTTAGTATTTCGGCCTTTAGTCTGTCATCCTCTGTTTCAGTACCATTTTGGTAACAGAGTGTCTGGACATTTTGTTTTGATCCACCTACCGCTTTGACATTAGACCAAAATTTCTTAGAATTTTCTGCCAAGTCAGTACACAGAACTTTATTTTCGAATTCATTGAACACCTCTCACATAGCCCTCCTCACACAACATTTCGCTTCGTGTAATTTTTGTTTGTCTGCAAGGCTTCGGCTATGTTTATATTTGCTGTGAAGTTCTCTTTGCTTCCCCAGCAGTTTTCTAACTCAGTTGTTGTACCACAGTGGCTCTTTTCCATCTCTTACAATCTTGCTTGGCACATACTCATCTAATGCATATTGTACGATTGTTTTGAACTTTGTCCACTGATCCTCAACACTATCTGTACTTGAGATATAACTTTTGTGTTGAGCCGTCAAGTACTCTGAAATCTGCTTTTTGTCACTTTTGGTAAACAGAAAAATCTTCCTACCTTTTTTAATATTTCTATTTATGGCTGAAATCATCGATGCAGTAACTGCTTTATGACCGCTGATTCCCTGTTCTGCATTAACTGTTTCAAATAGTTCGGGTCTGTTTGTCACCAGAAGTCTAATGTGTTACCACCATGAGTCAGTTCTCTGTTTAACTGCTCAAGGTAGTTTACAGATAATGCGCTTAAAAAAATTTCACTGGATTATTTGTCCCTGCCACATGTTTGAGTCTCCTAGTCTATATCCGGCAAATTAAAATCTCCACCCAGAACTATAACACGGTCGGGAAATCTACTCGAAATATTTTCCATATTTTCTTTCAGGTGCTCTGACACAACAGCTGCTGAGCCAGGGGGCCTATAGAGACATCCAATTACCATGTTTAAGCCTGTTTTACCCGTGACCTTCACCCGAATTGTTTCACATTTCGGATCTCCGTCAATTTCCTTCGATACTATTGCACTTTTTATCGCTATAAACACGCCTCTCCCTTCACTGTTCTGCCTGTCTCTGTGGTATACATTCCAATTTGAGTTTAGAATTTCATGTTGTTGGGTTGCGCATCAAATTTCAAGCAGTTTCATTTATATTTTCTTGTGTTATGGACGATCTGTGTTATTTGTCTTGTCTCAGCACTGGATACCAGCACTGTGTTAACAATGACCTGTTAGCACCAGAATAGGACATTACTGATTATATACTGAAATACATTGTGTAAAATTCATTGGGACCTAGTTGAATAACAAATTAAAGTACAGTCATTCCTCACTGTGTCAACATAAAAACAGAAGTGTTGACCTACATAGCACATTTTCACTCCCTGTTGTCTTAAGGAATTATCTTCTGCATCAGTGCATGTAAGGTAAATAAGTGTTGATTCAGCAGCACTGAGCAGTTAGAATACTGTGTAAAGCATATAACAATACATCTTGCGGAAGCAATTTTAAGGATTTTGGAATTCTTAAATGCACTTCCCAATGCATTAACTCCTTAATGGTTCTGTTTGCTGATAGTAAAAATCAGGTTAAACTGAACTTTGATTAACACGGACACAATACAAGACACAAAAATAATTTTGATGTAGACTTTGCCTCGACGTCTAGGGCTCAAAATGGAGTCATGTACTCTGGTGTGAAAATATTCAACAAGATCTCACCCAGCAGCAAGGAAGAACTGAGAATTGCTACCAATTCTAGCTCTCTTCCTACAAATTATTTGAATTTCTAATTTTAGAAAATGAGAAGTTCTGTTAACTACATGGCAAATAACACTAAACATTGAAGGATACATATAAAGTAGTAATGTGTTGTAGGTAGGACTCAGTATTGACAGATGTAGGCACATAGTTTCTTTTAAAAATACAGCAGTAAGTAATACTAGCTAACTAAATACAGATAAACAGCAGCTTATCGTATAACTGAGAAAGCATCAGCTTTTTCATAGTAGCAGTTTCCTTTCTAATTTACTCAGTTAAATTTAGGTGGCAGAATTGTGAATACCATTATGCAGGGAACTGGTAGTTTAGTGTTGATAGAGAATACAGATTGTCTCTCTGATTTGTTTCTTGTCAATGTATACCTTGGCTCATTCCACATCCCAGAGGTCTCTCTTTCTTGATGGGATCCACGGCACATGATGAATGAATGGATTATCTTCTTTATCAATTTTACTTTTCTCAGTAGTTGCTTAACTGAGGAAAAATCTTTTAAGTGTGAGTTAGCACCTTGATAAATGTTAATATTACAAAGTTGGATAACATGAGACTGTCATTTCTTAATAAGTATTTGCTTGACACAGGTATTCCTACTACTCGACTACTCTCCATATGTTCATACAGAATATTTTTCAAATCAAATAATCTAAATTGCTATGATGTTACATTACAGTGATAAATGTAATTTGCATTACTATGTCTTGTTGAACACAGCATCCTCTTTGAGCAATGTAGTCTCACTGCATATTTTAGACCACGTCAAGCTGTGGAATTGTACGCAAGTGTCCAGCATAACATAAGTAAGTACTTTAATTGATAAAATATCAAAAATTAATAGCCCTAAAGCATGCCCTACAATTCAATTTTTATTTACAGAGTACAATTATAAACTTCACAGTGTCTGCTAAAGATTGATGTGAAGCAAATTTCAAATATGATGTGTCCTTGCAACCTGCAAATTGTCAGTATGCAGCAGCTATGTTTACTACAGTGTTTGCTAAGTATTTGCAGTTAAACTTTTCCTTGTTATTATGACAGACCATAAAAATTATCTGTGGGATGTGCAACTAACTGAAAGTAACTACAATGGTTAATTCAAAATCATGAATGAACCCAAAAGCTTAATGAAGATTGGATGTTATTTCTAACATTAGATGCAGCTGGAACAAATTGTATAAATGTAGTGTATATTCTTCACTGTACTGGATTACTATTGTATCCATTCTCATAACACTAATGGAAATGAAATTTCTGTCACTAAAGTTCCACAAGCTCTTTGTTGCGATGAAGCTATTTACATTTATAGATACCACTTTGCCGGTGTGCATTTGTTTATATACATGGTGATGATCATCATCATTAACAAACATCATGTTTATGTTGGTGGTTGTACAACACAGCCACACATTAACTCCACTCATGAACCAGAAAGTTGTTGCTACATAATAGTTGTTATGTCCATAAACAAACATACTGATTCAACAAGTGTGTCATCTGAATGAGATTACTGACTATAAAACACAAATTATCAGCACATTTTCCATATAAATTAAATGAAAGTAAACTGATTCACAATAAAATTTCAGCAAATATGTCATTAATACAGAGGACAACATGGAATAAAATAGAAAACAAACATTTATTAATATGCCAACAGTATTTACAATTACAGTGAAACAAAATTACATCTTTGGTAACATCCATTTATATGAAAGTAATAGTATCATATCAGTCTGAAATTGGGAGAGAATAGTAACCACTCTCAGATCCAATATGACTAGTTACAGACTGTAAACCAGATGAACTCACTGACTAATATATAACACCCATCATAAACTACACAGTCAGCAAGAAAATTAATTAAGCAGCAGTTGTGATTCCTTACCAACCACTTTTCTGCTTTGCAATGACACTGTTTAACTATATGCCATTTTTAAAAATATTGCCACTAAATGTGGTTTGAGGAAGTATGCAGACAGCATTTGGGAAAAGGAAATACACAACACATCAGTCACAGTCAGGTATAAATATACAGATCTCCTGGAATGATGCATGTGGATCTATAAATGATTTAACCCTCTTGGCAGATGATATTAAATAATTGTTTATAGTTTTAGTATCGAAATACATCTTTCTTCTGATTATGCTACTTATGACCAAGTAGACCAAGTATGTGCTTCCTGCCCATCAGGAATGCATTTTCATGTAGAAAATGGCTGAGCAATCATGATAAGACTCACTTTTGCTTCACCTACTTAAATTAATAATTCAAATAATTTACATTCCTCTCATTAGCTTGAATGATTATTTCTTCACGCACCAAACTCAAAAACTGTACTTTTGTTTAGTCTATGCGTATAATGTAGAGAAGCTTTTACAGATGCACCACCCACTGGTTTGTTAACTGGAATATTAGGATCTAACTTGTCACAGCACTGCCTCTGTCACTTTCATCATGATTACTTATTTCCTGGTATCCTCTCAGCAGTTTCTCATTTATGATATCTGGATCATGCTGGAAAATAGAAAAAAAAAGCATAAAATAGAAATCAGTTCTCTACTTTATCCATGAAGTGAATTTAAATAAAACAGAACTGGTCAACTGACATGGCAGGAATCCATGCTGCAGTGTCGGAATCAATAACATATTAATTAAAGGATAGAGTGTTTCTTTTTTTTCACAACTCAGGTTATAAATATGTGTTTGAGGAAAAGTTTTATCTAGCAACACAAGAGAAAGTTAGTTACAAAGTATGAGACACTTCTTCATTATGCTCTCTGCTAGTTCTAGTGTAATAATAATAATATAATAATAATAATAATAATAATAATAATACATTGCTTATGGGATTATTAAACAATTTTAGCCGTATTTGTTAATGAGGTGGCATAAGACAAACCAATATCATGAGAACTTTGGTTTGTTTCTTTTGAGTTTAGCCAAATTAAAAATATTTTACAATACCAGAGAAGGAAAGTTGCTACTCACCATATAGTGGAGATGCTGAGTCGCGATAGGCACAATAAAAAGATTCACACAATTAAAGCTTTCGGCCATTAAGGCCTTTGTCAGCAGCAGACGCACACACAGCTCTCTCTCTGAGAATGCAGATGTGTGTGCAAGTTACATTTCTGTGTGTGTGTGTGTGTGTGTGTGTGTGTGTGTGTGTGTGTGTGAGACAAAGGCCTTAATGGCCGAAAGCTATAATTGTGTGACACTTTTTATTGTGCCTATCGCGACTCAGCATCTCCACTATATGGTGAGTAGCAACTTTCCTTCTCTGGTATTGTCACATTCCATCCTGGATTTTCCATTGTTTAAAAATATTTTACATCAACCACAGGCCAGTGAAAATACATCTGCAACTTGAAACTTCATGTACATATACTTTTTTAATAAACAAACAGTCATGAGGCTGGTCAAAATTTGTACACTCATATACTTCATAGTATTTGGTGATACCATAATGTTTGTATTCTCCTCTAAAGGAAAGTAATCTATATTCTTTCATTACGTTCAAAATCTAGCAAGTACATCTGCATTTCTGTTGTCTATTAAAGTTTATGCTTTCCATTTACAGAAATAGTACTCTATTTTTAACGGCTTTCATTATAGACCGATAACGTTAACTGCCTCTCTGCTATACAAAATACATTGTACAAAACCTCTCTGATGGTTTTTGATGATTCAACATTTTGTATCTGTACAGGTGTGACAATTCTGCAAAAAATCTGCTGGCACAAAAGTCAGTATTCCAGGTGATGGCAGGTGCTCAGCCCGGAAAAAGGGGAGCTGGACCCTGGAAGAGGAAAAACTTGACGTGTCATTCAGCCTACAGGAGAGCAGAGTGTCCAAACACCATATGAGGGCTGGCAAAGAGAAAAGCACACGGCACGAGCAGCATGAATGACCAAAACAACTAGCATGTAGAACAAAGAACATTGTTTGTGCGAGCCAAACTCAGCATAAGAAATTACTGGCCTAGCCTATCATCCCCAGCAAGTTAACCTTTGTGTCAGCAATTCTAACCGTATGATGTTCTGTGTGCATTGTCTGTGATAGCTTTCTGCAGTACTCTGCCTTGAGACCCTGACAGCCCATCTGCATCCACGTACATGCATCCCTGTTGATAGGGCTACTAAATACCTCCCCCTGAAAAGGCTACACAGGACCATAAGTTGGCCTGGTTTCTGCTGCAATCTCCACTGCAAAAACCAAAGGTGCAAGATTCTCCAGCAGGGAGTCTACCATAAAAGTAGGCAAAGACAACTCAGCTGACTCTGCCAGAATGGCAGAAGCTTGTGGAGGCTGTAGTAATGGCTGGTCTTCATGCATTGGTGAGGGAGGACTTATCCATGGGTGAGTGGGGAAAGGACAGTGCTGGCCCCTAGTTCATGGGCTCAGCACTGGAAATCATGGGAGTAGTCGCCAGCCAGTGTGCTTCTTCTCTGATGAAAGTAATATGGCAGAGCGCATGGTGTAGGTGTGCTGCACAGTGCTGCAATTGGGAGCCTCCTACCAGGTAAACACTGTGACTGATCCTTCATCTGGATTATGCAGAGATGGTGACGATCTGGGTCCAACAGGTCATGGACACAATGGTTTGAACAATGGGTCATCTGCTTCCGGCTGACATCCACCACAAGCAAGTGCAAACCTTTTCAGTCCCCTCCCACTACACCAGAAGCCACCTCAGCTTATTGCCAAAAGACCAGGGGCAAACAACATCCCTGACAGGAAAATGCGGTAGGTGTGACATTCCAGGGCATGTGACTAAGGGTGTAACAAATCTAAGAGGCCCCATAGCTCGTGCACATGCAAATGTTCCATCATACTGCACACTTTAACTGGCATCGCATGGTATGTGGCTACAAAACTAGACAGTGCATTGACACGGGATGAGGACGACATGGTGTTCTTCATTTGAGTCTTCAAAGGTGACACAAATAACTCCACTTCTGAGTTGAAGCAAGGTGAAATGGGGCAGTGGTTAGATCCTGGATACCAATGCGCTTGATAGCAAAACTATCTAACAACATGTGAACAGCTGCTGTTGAGACTGTCGATGATAGTCTAGTTACATATGAGAAATCGGACAATGCATCCACTGATGACAGCCACATGCTTCCAAAAAAAAGCCTATGAAGTTGACACACTCCCTGTCCCAAGGGAGTTTCGGGTTTGGCCAAAGGCATAACTGACACAGTGACACAGCCTGCTTTTGTGCAGACGCCTTGCAAGCCAGCACCAGACGTTCAATGTCACGATCGATCACCAGCCAGTAGCCATGTTGCTGTGCCAAAGCATTCATATGAAACATACCCCTGGCCAGTAGCCATGTCGCTGTGCCAAAGCATTCATACGAAACATACCCCAGTGTGATGATGCATGCAACAGCTGTAATAAGCAAGGATACAGTGCTGGAGGGACAACTACTCAACAGCTTTGCTCCTTCGTGGCAAGCATGAATACCATCTGGACAATACTGAGTTGATCCCATAGTAAGAAAAATGTAAAACCCAGTCCACTCTCAAAGGAGCAAGCTGGCCATTCCATATGGGCTGTGGACATGATTTACTGGAAAAGCAGGTCTGTGGCCATGATGGCTGCGGTGTCATCAGATGAATATTCAGTAATATCTGCTGCAATGTATCATCCACCACAAAAAGAGTGCATCCTGTTGATAAAATTCCAGATTGGGTCCCACCGGCAACAATAGAACCTCTGCACTAGTGTGCTTGGCAGCAGACCAGTAATGAATGCCATAACAATAATTACTGAGAAAAAGTGTCCAACTCTGCATTTGGTGGGAGTTCTATTCAGTAGCTTAAAATGAGGACCAATTAACAAAATCAATGGTTTGTGGTTGGCAACAAACTTGAACTTTGCTAAAAAAACTATTCCATTCCATGGTAGCAGACTGATACAAAAACCATATTATAATTTTATACTAAAACAGTCAAAGGCTGCAGATTTGTAATTTGTTTGTTACATGTTCCAGCTGGGTAGGGCTTCCTCAGATAATTTGAAGGTACACAGGGAGAACAAAGTTATAAATAGCTGGCATGATCATATTCCATACTACCAAGATGATACAAAAGCATACATTTGGGAAAGAGATAAAGTATAAAATACTGGGGACTCATGTTAAAATTAATGCCAGCACCATATGTAACATTAACATTAATGCCAACAGCATACTCACATCGAAAGGAACACCAGAATGGAAGATACTAGAAGTAAATGTGATTTGGGTGACAAAACGACAGAATGAGACACGTGTGTATGGAATATAAGAAAGAGTGAATTATCATTGATATGACAATAAAAAGAGGAATAGGAGTTGAGAATGTGACCATATGTACACAAATATTCTCGTTGCAACCCTTGTTCACAGTACGAGCAGCCCTTAACGGCTCACTATCTCACAACTGTTCATGACGTCGCCTTTCCGGCTTAGATCTTTTTTAATATGTGACTTGTAAGTACAAACTTTAATTTTATTAATGTACTATATATCTAATATGTTTTAGAACAGTTAGTCTAATTCTGAAGACGACGCTCATAGTAGCATCGAAACCAGGTCAATTTTGACTTAATATTTGTGAATGAGGGCTTATCTGTTCCAATGTAATTCTGACACGGTCACTGAACCCTAGCAGCTATGTTCAAAGTTTTTTTTTGTCACATATGTTTTTGTAATGTCTCACATTTAATGGAGAGCTACACGTTAGCAGTTTTCAACAGAATTAATATTCAACTTTATTACAGCTTGTCATGAATGAGTGCGTAATTCTGCTTTGAATGGTATTGTGTCGAGTCACTGAGTATTTTTTGTAGTCTTAATGGCTTTATAAGTACTTATTCTGCCAGATACTGTTACAAAGCAGGAATATTCTTCAGGGAAATGCACATTTGTACATAACATTGTACATTATAATGTGAATGTACTTCCACTGTACTATATGCTACTGTTTCATAATATCTAATTATACAGAATTCACTAGTATATCCAGTGATGAAAGCAAGACAGTGGTGTATTATTTGCTTTGAAATTTTCATTGGAAAGGGAGGACGATTCCAGTGCACTGATTTCTGCTACAATTTGATTGTAGTACCTGTTAATAACATGTTGACGCATTTTCATATCATTGTTATATTTCTAGCATTTGTAAGGAAAAATGCTCTAGGCTTTTACTTTTCTAGTTAACATTACACAGCACGTTAAAGTTAGAACTGAGCTGGACTCCACTTAATGTTGTTAGACGTTGCCCCTGAATTGATCTATGACTCAGAGTGTTTTCGTTCTCTTTCTTTTTTTTCTGGACTATATAATGTTCACCATGCAGGACTGTCTTTCTAGTCCTAAGATAGCATATTCACAAACTTTATATTCTGTTGTAACAAATCAGCAACATTTTAAATATAAAAAAGGGACATGTATGAAGTTTGCAACCAAAATGATACTTATAAAAATTATAACCAATGCTGACAGGTTGCTAATTACAGTCACAAGATGTTGGCAGAACTACTTTATGGCATTATGTATTCTGGGTGCAGCCCATCATCAGATGACCAAAATACGAAGTTCAAGAAAAAATCTTTAGATGCAAACAGTGTCACATTTAAAAATCCACAATGATAACACAATAGTGACAAGTGATTAATATTACTGTCAAAGCAAAAAATTCGTGATGTTTATCACTTGGCACTACTATCTTAACGTTGTGGATTTTTAGGTGTGTGTCTACACTGGAAATGCACAATGCAATAAAGAAGTTCAACTAATGTCTTATGACCCTTCTATTAGAATGACATTCAACCAGGTTCTTATGGTAATATTTAGTGCAGTAAAAATCCTCCCCCCCCCCCCCCCTTCCCCAGGTAATGCTCAGCATAAGTTGTAGATGGGCTCAATATAGATTTACAGCATTAGGCGTAATTATTTATTATAACATGTAGCTGGACTTTTTCTTTATTATGAAATTTAGTGGTATTTGCGTAAGGGAGTAGACCAAGCTAGAAATTTTGTTATAATCATTTTTTATTGACTTAAAATGTTCCTTAGAGAGCCTATTTTTAAGATTCATTCGTATAAAGCATTCCATAAATGTTAAAACATTTAAAACCATGATTTACTGATGGGGGTCTGGCACACCCGAGTGCTCAAATGCTATCAAAGTGATACTATAACCATTAAAAATGGAATAAGGGTCCTATTAGTGTCTAATAGTATCACAAAGGGCATTGGTATCAACTAAAATGCCACTGTCAACAAGATTTCTCTTTGTAACATGAATCATTTATGGTAAACAATCTGAAAGCACATGGTTGTTTCTTGTCTGCTTAATTTATCATTTCACTTGTTTTTCTTCTTTTTTTTAATATGAAGTAAAATGTGGGTGCCTGAAATCATCATCATCATCATCATCATCATCGTCATCATTTAAGACTGATTATGCCTTTCAGCGTTCAGTCTGGAGCATAGCCCCCTTATACAGTTCCTCCATGATCCCCTATTCAGTGCTAACATTGGTGCCTCTTCTGATGTTAAACCTATTACTTCAAAATCATTCTTAACCGAATCCAGGTACCTTCTCCTCGGTCTGCCCCGACTCCTCTTACCCTCTACTGCTGAATCCATGAGTCTCTTGGGTAACCTTGCTTCTCCCATGCGTGTAACATGACCCCACCATCTAAGCCTGTTCGCCCTGACTGCTACATCTATAGAGTTCATTCCCAGTTTTTCCTTTGATTTCCTCATTGTGGACACCCTCCTACCATTGTTCCCATCTACTAGTACCTGCAATCATCCTAGCTACTTTCATATCCGTAACCTCAACCTTGTTGATAAGGTAACCTGAATCCACCCAGCTTTCGCTCCCATACAACAAAGTTGGTCGAAAGATTGAACGGTGCACAGATAACTTAGTCTTGGTACTGACTTCTTTCTTGCAGAAGAGAGTAGATCGTAGCTGAGCGCTCACTGCATTAGCTTTGCTACACCTCGCTTCCACTTCCTTCACTATGTTGCCATCCTGTGAGAATATGCATCCTAAGTACTTGAAACCATCCACCTGTTCTAACTTTGTTCCTCCTATTTGGCACTCAATCCGTTTATATTTCTTTCCCACTGACATTACTTTCGTTTTGAAGATGCTAATCTTCATACCATAGTCCTTACATTTCTGATCTAGCTCTGAAATATTACTTTGCAAACTTTCAACCGAATCTGCCATCACAACTAAGTCATCCACATATGCAAGACTGCTTATTTTGTGCTCACATATATTAATCTCACCCAGCCAGTCTATTGTTTTCAACATATGATCCATAAATAATATGAACAACAGTGGAGACAGGTTGCAGCCTTGTCTTACCCCTGAAACTACTCTGAACCATGAACTCAATTTACCGTCAACTCTAACTGCTGCCTGACTATCCATGTAAAGACCTTTAATTGCTTGCAAAAGTTTGCCTCCTATTCCATAATCTTGTAGAACAGACAATAACTTCCTCCTAGGAACCCGGTCATATGCCTTTTCTAGATCTATAAAGCATAGATACAATTCCCTGTTCCACTCATAACACTTCTCCATTATTTGCCGTAAGCTAAAGATCTGGTCCTGACAGCCTCAAAGAGGCCTAAACCCACACTGATTTTCATCCAATTGGTCCTCAACTAATACTCGCACTTTCCTTTCAACAATACCTGAGAAGACTTTACCCACAATGCTGATTAAAGAGATACCTCTGTAGTTGTTACAATCTTTTCTGTTTCCATGTTTAAAGATTGGTGTGATTACTGCTTTTGTCCAGTCTGATGGAATCTGTCCCGACTCCCAGGCCATTTCAATTATCCTGTGTAGCCATTTAAGACCTGACATTCCACTGTATTTGATGAGTTCCGACTTAATTTCATCCACCCCAGCCGCTTTATTGCACTGCAATCTATTGACCATTTTTTCCACTTCCTCAAATGTGATCCTATTTCGATCATCATTCCTATCCCATTCTACCTCGAAATCTGAAACATTACTGATCACATTTTCACCTACATTGAGCAACTCTTCAAAATATTCCCTCCATCTGCCCAAGGCATCCACAGGATTCACCAGCAGTTTTCCTGACCTGTCCAAAATACTTGTCATTTCCTTCTTACCTCCCTTTCGAAGACTGCTAATTACACTCCAGAATGGTTTTCCAGCAGCTTGACCCATAGTCTCCAACCTGTTTCCAAAGTCTTCCCATGATTTCTTCTTGGATGCTGCAATTATCTGTTTGGCTTTGTTTCTTTCTTCAACATAACTTTCTCTGTCTACCTGGGTTCTGGTATGTAGCCATTTTTGATACGCCTTCTTTTTCCTTTACAGGCTGCCTTGACTGTATCATTCCACCAAGCTGTTTGCTTCATCCTACTTTTACACACTACTGTTCCAAGACAGTCTTTAGCCACTTCTAGTACTGTGTCCCTGTACCTTGTCCATTCCTTTTCCAATGACTGTAATTGACTACACTCAACTAACTGGTACCTTTCTGAGATTGCTGTTATGTACTTGTGCCTGATTTCCTTATCCTGAAGTTTCTCCACTCTTATCCTCCTACATATGGACCTGACCTCCTGCACTTTCAGCCTCACAATCCCAATTTCACTGCAGATTAAATAATGATCAGTGTCATCAAAGAATCCCCTAAATTCACGTGTGTCCCTCACAGCCTTCCTGAATTCCTGATCTGTTATTATATAGTCAATGACAGATCTGGTGAATGTTCTTATGTTTAAAAAAGGAGTTTATGATTACTAAGCCCATACTGGCACAGAAATCCAAGAGTTGTTTCCCCGTTCCTGTTGGCCTCCATATCCTCTCCAAATTTACCCATAACCTTTTCATACCCTTCTGTGCCTGAAAATGACAAACAAATTTTTATGGATAAAAAAGGTTCAAAAAGTAATCCCAATTGTGCAAAAATGCTTTGATTGGTGAGTGCCAGTCAATCAATGTATTTCTGTCAAAATGAGAGCGTTTTGACAGCAGGAAAGAAAGAAAGAAAGGTCAACTGTATGGTACTGGCATTGTCAATTGGTGGCCTGTTTAGTTTCAATATTAAAAAATGCATTCTGAAACTTTAAATGCTTGCTTTTTCAAATGAACATTTTACCAGCTGAAAGGAGCTATAACACCTGGAATATACATGCAATTACATCATACATTTTTGTAACTTGTTAGTCAGTGTTTTCTCTGCTGTAGTATGTAGGATTTTTGTGATATATTTTAATTTTGACTTTTAGCACACATTCTATTTTTTGGCAAAAACATTGACTTTTATTTGAGCGTGCCGCTATTTCATTAAAAACCATTTTTAAAATATCCCTTTGCACTATGTTAGACTATATTATAAATACCAAAACAGTTTTTGAAATTCTGTTCTAGGTTGAAAATTCTGGCGTTCAGAGCTCCCACCAACCACCCTCGCACTTCGTGAAGGCCTTTTGCATGTAGTGTCCTCTGAGTGCAAATCTTTTTACTAAAAAAGATACCACAACACTACCTTAATGGTGCACAATAAAGGTCTTAAGTCAGTTTTGAAATTTGTTTCTTATTTTATTGAAAAAAAAAATCATGAATATCAGTTCCAAAATCGAGCATCATCCTAGTTAATGCTAGGTACATTCATCAGTGTTACAAATTCCACTGTACTGATAGACTTCTCCAATGCAGTTGCATTACAGATCTGTTCTGGAACAATTTACAGTAATAATAAATGCAATGAAAGTATGCTCACATTGTGCTGAGAGGCATAATTTAGAGATACATAGTAAAAATGATAAATATTTTTCTCACCCTACTACACACATAAAAAAAAATTTCATCACCTCGGTTCCAAGAGTTCCAGAACCTGTACAGAAAATTGGAATAGAGATCAACATAAACATCATTTCCACCCTTTTTATTGTTGATGAAAACCTCACATTGCGTGTTGAACCACCATACAGCGAGACCTTCTAGGGTGGTGGTCCAGATTGCTGTACGAACTGGTACCTCTGGTACCCAGTAGCATGTCCTCTTGCACTGCTGCATGCCTGTATTCGCCATGGCATACTGTCCACAAGTTCATCAAGGCATTGTTGGTCCAGATTGTCCCACTCCTGAATGGCGATTCGGCTTAGATCCCTCAGAGTGGTTGGTGGGTCACGTTGTCCGTAAGCAGCCCTTTTCAACCTATTCCAGGCATGTTTGGTAGGGTTCATGTCTGGAGGGGCATGCTGGCCACTCTAGTTGAGCGACGTAGTTATCCTGAAGGAAGTCATTCACATGATGTGCATGAAAGGGGTGCAAATCGTCACCCATGAAGACAAATGCCTCACCAATATGCTGGCGATATGGTTGCACTATTGGTCGGAGGATGTCATTCACGTATCATACAGCCATTACGGCCCCTTCCATGACCGCCAGTGGCAAACATTGGCCCCACATAATGCCACCCTGAAACAGCAGGGAGCCTCCACCTGGCAACACGCGCTGGGCAGTGTGTGTAATGCGTTCAGCCTGACTGGATTGCCTCCAAACGCGTCTCCGACGATCGTCTGGTTGAAGGCATATACGACACTCGTCGGTGAAGAGAATGTGATGCCAATCCTGACCAGTACATTTGGCATGTTGTTGGGCCCATCTGCACCGGGCTGCATTGTGTCGTGGTTGCAAAGATGGACCTCGTCATGGACGTTGGGAGTGAAGTTGCACATCATGCAGCCTACTGCACACAGTTTGAGTCATAACACGGCGTCCTGTGGCTCCACGAAAAGCATTATTCAACATGGTGGCATTGCTGTCAGGGTTCCTCTGAGCCATAATCTGTAGGTAGCAGTCATCCACTGCAGTAGTAGCCCTTGTGCGGCCTGAGCGAGGCATGTCATCGACAGTTCCTGTCTCTCTGTAACTCCTCCATGTCCAAACAACATCACTTTGGTTCACTCCGAGACGCCTGGACACTTCCCTTGTTGAAGCCCTTACTGACACAAAGTAACAATGAGGATGCGATCAAACTGTGATACAGTAGCATTAAATAAATAAATAACCACTTTTTCACTTGTCTACCACCCCAGTCCCTACTAACCACGTTAAAACATATCAATATGTTACTTATTCTCCATAAACAAGCCCCTCCCCCCCTCCTTCCCACATACACACTCTGAAGCTGCCTGACACTCTGGTCCTCTATCCTACATATATTATTATTATTATTATTATTATCATCATTAGGGTTTCTCCCTGTTCCATTCACATATTGAGCACATGAAGTATAATTGTTTGAATGCCTCTGTGTGTGCAACAATTATTCTAATCTTGTCCTCACGAGGTTGTAGTATATTCCTAGAGTCATCATTTAAAGCGGGTTCTTGAAACTTAGTTAACAGACTTTCTCGGGATAGTTTATGTCTATCTTCAAGAGTTTTACATATCGGTTCCTTCAGTATCTCTGTGAAACTCTCACATGGATTAAACAAACCTGTGACCATTCATGCTGCCCTTTTCTGTATGCTGCCCTTCTGTGCCCTTGTTAGACCTACCTGGTATAGCTCCCGCAGACTTGAGAAATATTCTACAGCCGGTCGCATGAATGTTTTTTAAGCAATCTCCTTTGTAGACTGATTACATTTACCCAGTATTCTACCAATAAACTGAAGTCTAGCACCTGTTTTAACCACGACTGTATCTATCTGATCATTCCATTTCATATCTCTATGAAGTATTACACTTAGGTATTTGTATGAATTGCCAATTCCAACAGTGACTCATTGATATTATAGTCAAAGGATAATACGTTTTTCCATTTTCTGAAGTGCAAAATTTTACATTTCTGAACATTTAGGGCAAGTTGCCAATCTCTGCATCACATTGAAATCTTATCAGGAACTAGCTGAATATACAGGCTCTTTCATTCAGATAGTACATCATTACAGATAACTGCATCTCCTGAAAAAAAGCCTGATGTTACTATTAATATTGTTTGAAAGCTCAATAATATACACTCCTGGAAATGGAAAAAAGAACACATTGACACCGGTGTGTCAGACCCACCATACTTGCTCCGGACACTGCGAGAGGGCTGTACAAGCAATGATCACACGCACGGCACAGCGGAAACACTAGGAACCGCGGTGTTGGCCGTCGAATGGCGCTAGCTGCGCAGCATTTGTGCACCGCCGCCGTCAGTGTCAGCCAGTTTGCCGTGGCATACGGAGCTCCATCGCAGTCTTTAACACTGGTAGCATGCCGTGACAGCGTGGACGTGAACCGTATGTGCAGTTGACGGACTTTGAGCGAGGGCGTATAGTGGGCATGCGGGAGGCCGGGTGGACGTACCGCCGAATTGCTCAACACGTGGGGCGTGAGGTCTCCACAGTACGTCGATGTTGTCGCCAGTGGTCGGCGGAAGGTGCACGTGCCCGTCGACCTGGGACCGGACCGCAGCGACGCACGGATGCACGCCAAGACCGTAGGATCCTACGCAGTGCCGTAGGGGACCGCATCGCCACTTCCCAGCAAATTAGGGACACTGTTGCTCCTGGGGTATCGGCGAGGACCATTCGCAACCGTCTCCATGAAGCTGGGCTACGGTCCCGCACACCGTTAGGCCGTCTTCCGCTCACGCCCCAACATCGTGCAGCCCGCCTCCAGTGGTGTCGCGACAGGCGTGAATGGAGGGACGAATGGAGACGTGTCGCCTTCAGCGATGAGAGTCGCTTCTGCCTTGGTGCCAATGATGGTCGTATGCGTGTTTGGCGCCGTGCAGGTGAGCGCCACAATCAGGACTGCATACGACCGAGGCACACAGGGCCAACACCCGGCATCATGGTGTGGGGAGTGATCTCCTACACTGGCCGTACACCACTGGTGATGGTCGAGGGGACACTGAATAGTGCACGGTACATCCAAACCGTCATCGAACCCATTGTTCTACCATTCCTAGACCGGCAAGGGAACTTGCTGTTCCAACAGGACAATGCACGTCCGCATGTATCCCGTGCCACCCAACGTGCTCTAGAAGGTGTAAGTCAACTACCCTGGCCAGCAAGATCTCCGGATCTGTCCCCCATTGAGCATGTTTGGGACTGGATGAAGCGTCGTCTCACGCGGTCTGCACGTCCAGCACGAACGCTGGTCCAACTGAGGCGCCAGGTGGAAATGGCATGGCAAGCCGCTCCACAGGACTACATCCAGCATCTCTACGATCGTCTCCATGGGAGAATAGCAGCCTGCATTGCTGCGAAAGGTGGATATACACTGTACTAGTGCCGACATTGTGCATGCTCTCTTGCCTGTGTCTATGTGCCTGTGGTTCTGTCAGTGTGATCATGTGATGTATCTGACCCCAGGAATGTGTCAATAAAGTTTCCCCTTCCTGGGACAATGAATTCATGGTGTTCTTATTTCAATTTCCAGGAGTGTATAATATGAACATCACATGTCCCAACACACTTTCCCGAGGTACACCTGAAGTTACTCCTACATCTGATGATGACTGTCCATCCCAGATAACATGCTGTGTCCTCCTTACCAAAAAAGTCCTCAATCCAATCATAAATTTAACTTGATACCCCCATACAATACCGAGTCAAACGCTCTTTGGAAATCAACAAATACTGCATCTACTTGACTGACTTGATCCAAAGCTTTCTGCATGTCATGTTATAAAAATGCGAGTTGGGTTTCACATGGTCGATGTTTATGAAATCCATCCTGGTTGGCATTGAGGAGGTCATTCTGTTCAAGATACTTCATTATATTTGAGCTCAGAACATGTTCTAAGATTCTGCAACAAATTGATGTCAAGGATATTGGACGGTAGTTTTGTGGCTTACTTCTACTACCCTTTTTGTAGATAGGTGTGAACTAAGCCTTTTTCCAAAAACTGGGCACGGTTTTTTATTCAAGGGATCTACAACAGACCATAGTTAGAAGAAAGGCTAACTCAGCTGTAAATTCAGTATAGAATCTGACAGGGATTCCATTAGGGCCTGAAGCGTTGCTCAATTTTAATGATTTAAGCTGTTTCTCAACACAAATGACATTAATATTTATTTCATTCATCTTTTCAGTGCTACAACGATTAAATTGGTTCAATTCTCTTGGGTATTCCTCTGTAAAGGAACATTTGAAAATGGAGTTAAGCATGTGTGTAGGTTTTGTGAAAGATCACTTGACAATATTCTGGTATGGTACTCACTGAAAGTATCACGCATTGTTCTCTCGACAGCCAAACGTGTTTCATTCAGCATCTCTCTATCTATAGCCCCACACTTTGTTTTACACCTATTATACAATAATCTCTGCTTCTTTAGAAGATGCGACTGTATAACATGGAGGCTGCTTCCCATTATGAACTGTTCTACTGGGTACATATCTGTCCAGCCCGTGCTCAACTTTTCTTTTAAACTTGAGCTAGAGTTCCTCTACATGCTCCTGTCCTGTGCTGAAAGTTTCAAGTTCCTCATTGAGATATGACACTACTGATTTTTTTATCTGCTTTACTGAACATATTCAGCTTTCTGCTTGTTTTAGTTGTCCTTCATACTTTGATAATCATTGATGTCGCAACTGCCTCAGGGTCACTGATACCAGTTCCAATGTGGATACCCTCAAAGAGGTCAGGTCTATTTGTTGCCATTAGATCCAATATATTTCCATCATGAGTGGGGTTCCTAAATATCTGTTCTAGGTAGTTTTCAGAGAAGGCATTTGGTAAAGTTTCACAGGATTTATTATCAGGCACGCCACTAACAAAGCTGTAATTTTCCCAATTAATTGTTAGATGATTAAAGTCTCCATCAATGACTGCAGAATGATTGGAGAACTTACGTACAAGTGAGCTGAGGGTTTCGCTTAAAGTTTTCAGATACATTATGAGATGAGTCAGGTGGGTGATAAGCGTATCTATGTACACCGTTGATGCTGAGTCTTGCCCAAACAGTCTAGGCAGAGTGTTCATTATTTAAAAGGCATGCATGTAGTCAAAAAGACTGCATGGGCAATGGCTCCCCCACACCCAACTGGGGAAAACTGATAAATATTATCAAAAATATGTTTCATTTTGTGTGTGTGTGTGTGTGTGTGTGTGTGTGTGTGTGTGTGTGCGATATATATATATATATATATCTCAACAATATTTTTGGGCTATACTCTGCTCCCAATTTACTCCCACTGATGTAAAGAAAATTTAACTTCTTTGAAAATGACCATGCAAAAGGACAGTTTCAGGTGGGTTAATATGCATAACATGTTACTTTACAGTATAAAATATTTCTCTTAGATTTGTGGCACATACTGCAAATTTACAAAAACTTTTCGGTTTACAAGATGAACTTTACCACTATACTACGAAGCCCAACTGGGGCACTGTCACCCAGGGCCAGTTGCAAGTTGCCTATCTATTGGTTTCCAGGGGCAACAAAAATTTGATTTTCAATATTTCATACAATTACCGAATGAATTAAAAAAATAATAAAATGCTGTCATAATCTATTCACTGAGAGGTATAATCTTATGTAAAGGTTTGTCACAATAAGGCAAGTAGTATTTAGAAACTGTATATGTTTTCAGGCAGTGTAACTTACTGCATGCAGTTACCTGCACTATTTCATCCAGCATTTGAGAATGTGAGCACTTCGTGTCTTGCAACAAACTTTAAACATAATTTCAAACCTTTTCTAAACTCTTTCTCTGCAATGTTAAATATGTAACATATTAATTGATTTGTAAAGTAATCGGATGTTTAATAATTTTGTATACAGGAGGTTCGATCTTTACGAATTGTGGGTTTACTGGTTGTCATCTAAAGTGCGTATTTTGCAAAGCAAGAAGAAGGATTTTCAAGCCATATATTCTTGTGTTTGAAGTTCTTTGCACACCACTCAAAGTCTGCTTCTGTATTGTAACATGGATGTTGCATTTCTTAATCAAGTCATTCTTTCTGATTGATTGATTGGCTAATTGAGGGGTGTTATGTGGCTAAACAGTGAGGTCATCTGTTCCGTGATTCCAAAGTTACACATGGAAGAGAGAGAGCCCACTAAAAGTGGACAGATCCATTCAGAGGAGTCAAACTATAAAATGAGGAAGTTAAAATACACACTGTAGAAGATACAAAAGGATTGCCCAAATCTAAAAACTACAAAAAGGAGAGCCCTGTGAATGATTAGCAGTTCTGCTGTGAACAAACTACATGATCCTGGCAATAAATGCTGTTCTAAGTCAGTAGAAGACGTGAAAGAGTGTCCCACTGTATCTATCATCTTAGAACCGTCAATGTAGAAGATGGTGACATCCTGGAACTATGCTATGATGGAACGTACAAGACGCCAGAAGACCATAGGGGTGACAGAGTGATTAGGGCCCTGGAATAGGTTGGTCCTAATCTGTGGTCTACGCGCCATCGAACGGCAGGTGTGGGACGAAATACACGGGGCAATTTCAGTGAGTGGAGATGGAGATCCCCACGAAGGGAGGTGAAATGCATTCCAACAGGCAATCCCATCCATGCCTGGTTATCAGGAGGGAGACATCCCTCGTTTGCAAAGAGGACAGGGTACATGGGATGGTCAGGGAATCGGCAAATGGTGATTGCATAAGAAACTAGGCGTTGGCTCCATAGTATTTATAGAGGGGAATACTTGCTTCTGCAAGGAGACTGTCAATGGGACGAGTGCAAAAGGCACCAATAGCTAGCTGCATCCCACAGTGGTGAACAGGGTCAAGTATTTTCAGAGTGAAAGGAGCCAATGAGCCACAAACCTGACTACCATAATCTAGTCTGGACAAGACCAGAGCATGGTAAAGATGGAGAAGAGTAGCATAGCCTGCACCCCAAGATGTGTGGGGCAGGATACAGAGAGCATTAAGGTTCCACATGCATGTAGTCTTCAGGTGGCAAATAGGAGGCAGCCATGTCAGCTTTTTATAAAAAAATAAGGCCCAAGAAATGGGACTGTGCTACAACATCTAGAAGATGGTCACCTAAATAAAGTTCTGAATCGGGGTGTACTGTGGGTCGATGACAAAAATGCATAACCCGCATTTTGGAAGGAAGCAAACTGGAAGCCATGGGACACGTCTCACATACAGGCCCATCGGATGGCGCCTTGGAGCCTGTGATCAGCAGATGCTACCAAATGGGAGCTGCACTAGATGCAAAAATTGTTGACATACAATTCTGTGGTAACCAGAGGCCCAACAGAGGTTACAAATGCATTGATGGCTATGAGGAAGAGAGTGACACTAAACACAGACAAATGGCTCTGAGCACTATGGGACTTAACATTGGAGGTCATCAGTCCCCACTAAACACAGAGCCCTGTGGGATACCATTCTCCTGAATCCGAGGGGTGCTGAGTGAAGTGCCAACTCTAACACAGAAGAGCTGGTGGGATAAAAACTAGCACATAAAAATCAGAAAGGGGCAGCAAAAGCCCCAGTCATGGCGAGTAACTAAAATGTGATGGTGCCAACGTGTGTCGTATGCCTTATGTAGGTCACAGAAGGCTGCGACAAGGTGCCGGCAGTTAGTGAAAGCCTGTCGGACTGCTGTTTCCAATTAGAGTAAATGGTCAGTTGGAGATCATCCTTCCTGGAAGCCACACTGATGCAGGGATAAAAGGCCCTGAGATTCGAATACCCAACATAATCGGAAGCTAACCTCTCCAGCAGTTTACAAAGTACATTCGTTAGGCTACTTGGGTGGTAGCTGTTGAGAGATGTTGGGTTCTTCCTGAGCTTAAGGACGGGTATAACTATACTGTCTCACCATTGCGACGGGTAAGCACCTGGGAGCCAAATGCAGTTGAAGACCCTGAGTAGATGTTGCCTCTTGTTAACGTCCAAGTGTTAGACCACATGGTTGTGGCTGGAATCCAGGTGTGGGGTCGTGTCATGTGAAGAGGTAAGAGCCTGCAACCATTCCCATTCAGAGCAGGGTTCATTATAACGTCCAGGTTAGTGAGGTTGAAACAGAGGGCGGTCTGTTCAACTCGACATTTCTGCTGGAGAAAAATAGCAGGATAGGAAGAGGATGCCAACGTCATCACAAAGTGTGTCGTGAATTGTTCTACAAGAACCAATGAATCAGTACTGAGAAGCTTAAAGGATAAGACCCTGGACAGTTGAATGCTGCTGGCAGCACAGAAGGCTATGGAGCTTGGACCAGATCTGCAATGAAGAGGCATACGTCCTCAGGGAGGAAACCTAGCGCTCCCAATATTCCTTTTTACTCTGCTTGAAAAGGTAATGAGGCTTAGCACAGAGACGCTTACAAGCAAGGAGGTTGGTCTCTGAAGGGTGTTGTTTAAATTGCTGCAGTGCCTGTCGGCAGTCCTGGACAGTGACTGCTATGTCCTTGTTCCACCACAGTACCAGTCGATGACGAAGGGACCTGTGGATAGGGGGTCAGCAGTGCCAGTAGCATGAAGAATAGTGGCAGAAATGCTCTGTATGACCACATCATTGCAGTTTAAGAGAGAGCTGTCAAAGTGCACAGCAAATGTATATGAAGGCCAATTGGCCCTGTGGAAGCCCAAAGTGAGAGCCTGCCTACCTGGCAGTGGCAGGAGCATGACAGAATCACTGGAAAGCGATCACTGTCACAAAGATCATCATGGGGAGACCAATGTAGGGAAGCCACAAGAGCATGGGAGGAGATCGCGAGATCGGTAGCAGTAAAGGGCCATCAGTGGCACTGAATTAAGTAGGGAAAACGTCACTAAGGAGACACAAATCAAAGTCTGTCATAAGTTGGTCAATTAGGAGATCCCTACCTGTTGAAGCGGCACTACCCCACAGGGGGTGGTGTGCATTGAAGTCCCAGAGGAGGATAAACGGGGGCGAGAGTTGCTGTGGTGAGGTAGGCAGTTCAACATAATAAAATGGCCTACCTGGAGGGAGGTAGACATTGCAAATGGAGATTGTTGGAGTCATTTGCATTCTAACCACTATTGCTTCCAGGCTGGTATGAACGGGGATCCAGTCACTAATGACATTGGAGTGAACCAAAGTGCAGACCCCTCCAGATGCTATACCAGGGCCAGTATGACAGAATGCCCGATAACCATGAAACATTGGATAGTGGTCATCACAGAAATGAGTTTCTTGAAGAGAAGACAGAATGCAGAATAGGAGGAAACAAGACATTGTATTTCTGATATGTGACGATAATATCTGTTGCAATTCCACTGGATTATTGTGTGGTGAGAGTCCAGGTTGGACATAAAGAAGCTGAGGGGAGGTCATGTCACTAAGTCAGTGGTCATCAGGGGGCAGATGGCACCTCCGGGGAGGTGGCGGGGGGGTTGTCCCGGTTTGTGCAAGAACTGGAACCAAAAGAGAGCAGGCGACCTTGGGGTACACATATGGTGCATCTCGTGGCCGAGCTGTAGTAGTAGGTTTCCGGGAGGGGGACGGGGCTGGGGTAAGGAAGAGATAGGAGGGAGAGGCAAAAGTTGAAGTTAGTGCCACCAGATGGAGTCTCTCATATTTCTGGTGAGGCTCAGGTGATCCAGGGACTTATACTCTTGAGTTTTCTATTCTCATTTGTAAGATGAGCAATCTGGCGAGCAAAGAGAGTGGCAGTCATGACAATTGACGAACACAGGTTGCGGAAGACAGTGGGTTCCTTCATGGAGTGGGTGTCCACAGTCACCACACGAAGTGTCTGCTGTATAGTGGGAAGATGCTAGCACCAAAAGCACACGATGGGTGGAGGGACATACGGATTCATGTCACATCTTAAGCACATAGCCTTGACCTTTTCTGGGAGGGTATCCCCCTCGAAAGCCAGAATGAAGGCACCTGTATTGGTGTGGTTGTCTTTACGGCCCTTTAAACACACCAAACAAAATGAACGCTGCGTCACTCCAGACTAGTCCAGAGTTCCTCATCAGTTTGCAGGATGAAGTCCCTATCAAAAATCACTCCCTGCACCATATTGAGAGACTACTGAGGAGTAATAGACACTGGGACATTGCCAAGATGATCACAAGCACAAAGAGCTACAGACTGGGCAGCAGAAGCAGCTTTGATCAACAGGTAGCCCGACCACATCTTACTGTCCTCAATATTCTCCACAAAAACAATGGCTTTGTGCTGGTGAATGTGTCCCAGTCCATCCTAGTACAGATGAGATAGTGGGGAAAGTTTTTCATGCCAAGATGGGAAGCCTGGCCCTCCTCCCATGGTGTAGCTAGGGAAGGGAAGGCTGCTGGGTCATATGAAGTAGTATTCAATGATCCTTCATCATTTGAAGAGACAACCATTTGAGAACAGCCAGATTTTTGCAGCTTGAGACACTTCACACGCCAAGCATACGTCCTGATACCAACCTCTTTGATCAGGAACTGATACCAACCTCTTTGATCAGGAACTCTCCCCCTGAGTACCACCCAGCCACAGCAAGGGTTGCCTGGCATGGCAGCATTGCTGGGAGTTCTGATGCTCCATGAAGAAAAGCAACCACTCCTTGGCATACATGGGAAGGGAACAGATCAGGTATCAGTATGTGATCCCTGTGTTGTCAGGGGACTCAGTCAGATGGGTACATAACAGCCCCATCACACATACTGGCTACACATACTGGTGACCTAGCAGGATGGAGGGTGGCTATGGCAGGAAAGGAAGAGGGAAAGGAAAGGGGGGAGAGAAATTCACGGCATAGAAGCAAGGGAGGAAGTTCTTCCCCAAATGGCTCACACTAAAAACAGAACATTTATAAGTTGAGTCAAACCTCAAGCGGAGACCTAAATGCCAAAAAGGATGAACGAGAACAGGCAGAATGAAACAAAATTGCAAACAATACAGGGAACCTGGTGGTTAGCCAGGTTGGCATAAATCAGAACATGGAGAGAGGGGAAAGAGGGGGCAGTGGGGAAGGAGCAAGGATAGGGAGAGAGGGACAGAGTAAAGGAAATGCAGCCACAGAAGGAAGAATGGGCTGTACAATAGCTCATGGCCCCATGTCTGCCATGCACGACCTCACGAAAGAACTTTGAGCCCCCTGGGGGGATTCTTTCTGATATATCCAGTACTTATGTGTATTACCTGTACATGAAATATTTATGATACTCAAAATTTATAAATTTCTAGTGCTGTTGCAGGCTGGAAAATTAATATAATCAAACTGTGTGATGTATCAGATCTCAAACAACGATCTGTGCATGTTTCAGTTAGTGGACTGTTCTCTTAATTTGTTTTACAACCCACCTCACACAAACTGGAGTTATGTAGGGGATGGCAGCACCGCAATAATAACTCCTTCTGCTAAACTTACAAGAATAGCGCCCCATTTGGATAAATATGGGAGAATTTGTTAGTCGCTATCAAAGAATTAGACCCGCAATAAGGTTCACACAGCTGGGAAATGTATCCTGAAACTACTTCCTGTCGTGGAATACTAAGAAGGGCATGTCTAAAGAGAGCTAAAGGCATATTAAAGCCTTGAGGTGGGCAACATCATGGCCCACTTTGATGGCTCAGAGGTGGAATCATTGCTTATGAATTGTGAAGCAGACCTGTATTCAAGCACCAGTCTGATGTACAATGCCAGTCTATAATACTACATTGTAAATGCAATAGTTACTGCAGTTACAATATTAGTGCTACAAATAATATACAAAAGGTCTCAGTTTACTTGACCTAGATGGCAGAGAGCATGAACACAGTATTAATAATGAAAATATGATTTCCTTGGTTTTGTCCAGGATTCAGGAGAGCTATATTATTTTCTGAATACTGTGGAAATGAATAATTGTTCCACATTATCATTAAATCACTGTTTATTCTTACCTGTAATATGTGTACACCCCTCAGAGAGAGAACAACTAATTCTTTAACACCATCACCTGTCACATCAACATACAGCACTGAATGAATAGGATTTGCAAATGTGCGTTTGCCAGATAATACCCAAGAATCAGATTTGTACTTGTACATAAGCATTTCCTGAAAAAAAAAAATAAAAATAAAAATAAAACTAATTTTTATTCATTATTTATTCCACAATTTTCTATAGTGCAATAAAGCTTTGCTTACCTGTCCGTATGTCCCAAGTAATATTTCCTGCTCTCCATCCATGTCAATGTCAGCAATGCATGAACAGAGGACAGCATCAAACTCTTCACTTGATGGTAGTGAATGGCTACAGTTCAAACCATTCTGAGCTACATTCCTGTTAGCAAACGAACTGGATATTAACTCTTAATCACAAAAATATAAAAAAAAATCATGTGGAAAAGACAGACAATCCAACATACATAGGAGCATATGGTTTTCAATTATTTAAATGACAAATCTTTACAACTGTACTTGAATTTGTTGTCCTTAGAAGTTCTCACTTTTTAATTAATTTGGAACTACACTTCTTGACATATTTTTTAAAATTTCAAGAATGCTGTTGTAATTTTCAAGAATTACCAAAAACTACTTTCGGTCTTGTTGGATGATATGATCTGTCTCTTTAATAAATAAGATTTTCTATGTTGCATACTTCTTTGTCTTGTGTGATGGGCTTGACAAAAGCATAATTGCAAAGTATGGTTTTGCACTTATTCCTATAAAAGTTGATAGTGCTGCCAGCATAAAAAGTGTAGTAGCTGACTTTATGTGATGTAAGTACAAAGGACACAGGAGAAGAAGGCAATTGCTAGGCTCTGAATGTGCTTTTGAGTTCATAGTAAGAAACTCAATTGGAATTTTAAACTCTTGTATCTTTTTCTTCACTATAAAAGATGAGTAGATTCCACACAATGAAAGTACCTGAAAAAAGAAATACAACAATGTGATGTGCATCCCTACATATTCTTACCGACAAATGAAAACCCTAAAACAAGTTATCAGAGAGGAAAGCACAACTATTGTGTGGATCTGTTATTTTATTTGGATATGGAGAAATATGCCAATGGATGATGTGTGGCATCTCTTCAAGATGAGGCAATGATCACAATAACTTTGTGAGAGAAAGTACATATGGGTGCAGAGGTGAATATATAAGCTCTGAACATCACTGACCTACACTGGAGAAGTGTGAAGTACTGTTGTATATGTTTTTTGGACAATATTTGGGTTATACAGGGTGTTAACAGTATAAGCGCAGATATTGTGATCACTGTTACATTAATGAGCACCCATTTCAGTGTGTTTGTCGTTTTCTCTCTGTGTCTAACAGTCTTTCTGCAAACATGCTGCATAATTTACTACCTGATATCTTCTGCACAGTTGCAATTGCACCACTAAGTGGTCTGTCAGTACAGACTAACCATTTTGGATCTATGCGTCCACACTTTAACATCTGACCTGCTGCCCAGGGGAAAATAAGCATTAATGGCAAGCTCTTGCCACATGAGCTTAGACGTACTAATCAACCTAAAACATACTACTCATAACAGTTATAATTAAGTATGTACTGACGTAACACTGTTCAGTACACAGTACACTATACTCAGTTGCTGTACTATATTTCCTTCTAGCAAAAAGCTGATGAGGAGGAGACAAAGTCTTGTATCGCTGCAACCGAAGCAATTATTGAACAAGTAAGAGGTTAAGAAAATCCATACCAAGTCTTTATTGATAAATTTATGTTTTAAGCAACAGGAACACTATGTCAGCAGTGACTGTGCCAAAGAACATTGAAGCTGACACTGAACCTGCAAGGAGTTAATACAGGGCTCCTATAAATGATTCATTCATTTTCAGACCTCTATATTTTTCAAAGTGTTACATGTACAAATATGATTAACGCATGAACAAAGCTGTAAACTCATGAAGTTTGCATTTTGCTCTCCACAAATGTTCTATGAGTGTCCCACTGGTCATACGACAAACACCCAAGTTGTAGCCAAATTCATTCCACATTTTATATAGCAAAATCCTGTCTGTGGTCATCACCATAGCACTGATGCATTGTCTGAGCTGTTCCAGTTTTCTTGGCAGAGAGGGGACTGTAAACACAATCCTTAATGTACTCCCAAAGGAAAAATTCAAACAAGGCTTTGTGGTCAGGTGACCTGGAGGTCCAACGGAAAAGAGCCACATCATCTTCACCACTACACCCAATCAAGCAATGTGGAAGTTTGTTGTTTAAGTAGTGACAGACATCAATGCTCCAATGAGTATGTGCCCCATTTTGTTGGAAGATGAAATCCTCGGAATCAGCAGTCATTGTGGAAACAACCACAACTGCAGCAAATCAAAGTAAGAGGTAACTGTCACTGTCTTCTCAAAAAAAGGAAAATGGCCCTTATGACTTCATCTGTGAGATGGCCCAGAAAACATTATCCTTCAGTAAATCTTGTTCCTGTACCATAATTTCATGAGGATTTTCAATGGACCACACTCTTAAATTGCACTAATTAACCTTTCCAGATAAATGGAAGTTTTTTTTTGTTGCTGAGTATCACTTTGGAGGTTAAAAGTTCATCCTCAAGTGCTTCCTGGATTGGTGGTGAAAAATTGAAGGCAGTAGCTATAATCTTTCAGTTTTAATTGTTGCATTAGCTGCAGACGGTACAGTTTGAAATTAAACTGCCATCATAAAATCTTTCATGCAGTTTGCTGCAGTATTCCAAGTTCAAGGCTTGCACAGATTGTGGAATGAGTATGTTACTGAGGAAATACTGTTAAAACTGATGATATTATATATAATATGGAAGATTACGAAACAGCGAGTTGGAAGAATGGTTGGTGGCAGCTTTTAGAGCTGGCAACTATTTTCGATGTACAATCACTAATTTCACAGCAATTGGCCGGGCAAGCATCAGATGCTCTACAACACGATGATGTCATGAAGTTGTGCTGGCAAAGTGCAGTCTACCTTATGACACTACATGCTGCATGACAGAGTATGGTGCATTGTATTTAAGCCAAAACTTGTTTTTAAAACATTTGTTATATGTGTTTGTGTGTTAAGTGAAGACTGATTTGGTTTTTAGTAGAATCTTTCTAAGAAAATGTTTGTGACTGTTGTGTATTGGGGAAGTCTTATTCAAGTCTTACAACTGTATGCCCATGTGATATATAAAAATGAAATCACTGAAGTTAGGTACAGTTAAACTGATACATTCCACATCATTACGAAATGTTATATTCATGATCTATGGAACAAGTGGTAATGTAATGTAATTAACATTGACTTACGTACAAAGATAGAGGCACCACTCGCCTATAGGTGACTGATGGGTGGCATTTAGAAACACACAACAGGAAACTATTCATACTACTTTGAGGTGTTGCTGTTTCCCTAGCGGAAGTACTGTGTGTGTGTGTGTGTGTGTGTGTGTGTGTGTGTGTGTGTGTGTGTGCGCGCGCGCCTCCAATAGAGGAAAAGCAAAAGCTCGAAGCTAGTATAAATAGTTTGCTTGCTGTTGTGTGTTTCTATGCGCCACACACCAGCCAGCTGGAGGTTTTTTTCACATTATTCCATCAGGAATTTCCATTGTTAACACACATGTAACAAGGATTGCTGGCTAAAGTGGTCTAGATGGGAACTGAGAAGATGGATATGAAGTAAAACTATACACAACCAGTTGTGCTTATTTGAAAAGTAGGAGTTTGGATGTGTCAATGCATTAGGTATATAAGAAGAAGGAGGTATGAATTTTAAAATGGATGCTGTGCCCTCGAAGATGTACTATGATAGGAAACAGGGTGGTGTACTAAGGAAGGAACAACTACACCAGTGCTGAGGAAAGGGACGAATAATATATACAGGGACACAAGAAGGGAGAAAAGAGGTGCAAATGATAATTTTTACAGAGATGAATTAGTTAATATTTTGAGACCTACTCTAATTTTATACAGACAGAAACTTGCCTGAGTCGTGGAAGCTTGAGGCATGTAATTAAACAGGAAACAATTGAAGATGTAAAACGTTCCTGAGTTTGTATGGTTGCAATAATGGAGTTTTGAGAGACACAATAATTATGATGTACAAGCTAAACAAAAATTTAAGAGTTATAAGTACTCAGAATGTGAGTTCATGTATACTGTTACTGTGACACAGCAGCAAAACTATAATGTAAGAATAAGGCTGCCAGAATCTCTTGAGTTCTTGCAAAAACTGCATGTTTTAAACATTTTTTCTTGTAATTATGCATTGAAAGGACATTATTACAACTTTACCGCAGTGTCATTAGGTGGAAAATATTGTGAAGGTAAGGCAGTATTGGGTGAAAAAGTACAGGCATATTAAAATAAATATGCTAGGGTAGATGCAGCACTAAGGTTTGAATATTTACCACATTATGTGCAAAGATAAAGGCACATTCCTTCAATTTCAAATGGCACATGATAATTACTGTATTGTTAATCATGATAAAACATCCATTAGTGTACAATGAAAAGCATATTGCTATACTCACATAATAAATGTTATTAATTTGTAAAGCAGTAGTAAGTAGACAGCTTTACTAGGAATTTATTGATATTATAAAGACCATTGCTAACTGGCAGATGTTTGGCATATGAATTAAGCAAAGTATCTGTATTTATCATGAGATCACTCATTTAAGTGTGGGGTACATGGTGTTACATTCCACTTTAGATGAGTGATGTACATACCTACATATTCTCATCAACAAATGATACTCACAAATGAATGCTGTCATAGAGGAGAGCACAACTATTCTAAGGGTTTGTTATTTTATTCGCATGTGGAGAACTATGCCAAGGACAGTGCTGGTCTCTAAGACAGGATGGTGTCACAGTAACTCTATAAGAGGAAGTACGTGCAAGGATGCGAATATACGAGCTCCAAGCAGTGCTGGCCTACACTGGAGAAGCACGACATCCTTGGAGAAAATATATAATCCAGTCAATGGTTGTGATTGAACTGCCGGCTGGTGTTGCCGAGCGGTTCTAGGTGCTTCAGTCTGGAACCGCGCGACCGCTACGGTCGCAGGTTCGAATCCTGTGTCGGGCATGGATGTGTGTGATGTCCTTAGGTTAGTTAGGTTTAAGTAGTTCTAAGTTCTAGGGGACTGATGACCTCCGAAGTTAAGTCCCACAGTGCTCAGAGCCATTTGAACCATTTTTTTGTGATTGAACTCAGGCAAATGAACTGTTAATGAAATGTCACTGAAATGTCATTCTGATTCCATTGAGCCTTGTGTAAACTTATATGTATGGTTTTCACATTGAGCTTTCTGACTTTAAGTTATCTAAAGGATAATGTACATATCTGCGGACAATATGCAGAGGACAGGGTGTATCAAAAAGAATCATCCAATTAAAAAAAAACCATAACCATTATGTTATTTGAGATATGTGCGTGAAAGATGTACTGGTTCCCACAAGATAGCCACAGTGTGCACCCACTTCAGTTCTAGTAAAAATGGTGTCGGGACAACAAAAAGCGTTTTGTGTTCTACCTTTTGCACAGTGGGGGTCAGTAATAACTGCTTGTACTAGGTATGGCATGGATCCTCCAACAGTAAAGAGCATTAGATGACCGCATGAACAGTTCCGAGAAACAGGTTGTTTGTGTAAAGGCACATCACCGGTAATCCCCCGAGTGCCTGACTCAGACATGGAACTCATTTACCATAGTTTCACAAGGAATCCACAGAAATCCATTCGCTGTGCAACTTGACAGCTCAACATGCCCCAATGTGCGTTTGGTGTGTGTTGCATCGATGTTTACACATGAAACCATATGAAATTCAGCTACTGCAAGCTCTACGTGAAGGTGACAAACAAGAACATGTTGAATTCTGTAATTTTGTTCTTGGCAAGATGGAGGATGATAGTTTTATTCCACGCTTAGTGTTTTGTGACGAGACAACATTCCATTTAAATGGAAAGGTGAACTATCATAATGCAAGAATATGGGGTACGGAACAATCATATGAAGTTGTACAATATGAGAGGGGCTCTCAAAAATGTAATCAGTTTTTCACAGATTCAAGGGAAAAGGTGTATGGTCCATTTTTCTTTGCCGAAAACACTCTTACAGGAAGCACATATCTCAATATGCTTGAGAACTTTCTTTTGCCAGTGTTGGAGACTGATTCAAACAACTTCATTTACCAACAGGATGGAGCACCACCACACTGGCATCTGGAAGTGCAAGAATTTTTAATCAAGGAATACTGAATGATGGATCGGTCGCACTGGACCAAACAATTCAGTCTTACATCACTGGCCTCCATGGTCACTGGATCTGACTGTATGTGATGATTTGTTGTTGGGGCTTATAAAAGACTATGTTTATGCACCTCTTTTACCAACAACAATGAATGAACTGAGACATCGCATAACAGCAGCTGTGGAAGCTGTGACCCAAAATCCTCTATGGGAACAATTTGAATACTGCATTAACATATACTGTGGATGTAAAGGGGGGGCATAATGAACCCCTAAGAAATGGTATGAAAAAAAAATTTTTTTTAGTTTCTTGTTCATCAAAAAACAAAATTCATTGCATATGTTTATTAGTTTCAGAAATATAGACATGCCAAATCGAATGATTCTTTTTGATACACCCTGTATAAAAAGTATCTGCATAATTATTCAATAAAAGTAGAACTTGCCATGTTGCATTTCCTTCCAGCCAGAAGCTAACAATGAAGTGACTAATTCTTTTATCACCACAACATAGGCAATGGTCGAAGAAATTAAGATGTTAAGAAAAACCATATCAAATCATCATTAATCAAGTCATCTAACCCAGTCAGAACACTACAACAATTCTTAAGGCCATACGTTTGTGATTTGTGGGCTGCTTTGCTACAGCTTGTTTATTTCAAATAGGACATTTATAATACATTGGATTTAGTGTGTATGGCTCAAGCAATGTGTTTAAGCAAAGTTGAATTGCTAAGTTATCTATATAAAGTTCTTCCACTTCAACACAACAGTACATATTTGTTCAACAATAAGGAAAATAAATTTATACGAGTGATATTCTCTTTTGGTGTGTTACTTACACCTACAGCTGCACCAACACCTACATCTATACTCTGCAAATCAGCATGAGGTGCCCGGTAGAGGGTACATCTTACTGTATCAGTTATTAGGGTTTCTTCCAGTTCTATTCATTTATTGAGCATGGAAAGAATGACTGAATGCATCTGTGCACACAGCAATTATTCTAATCTTATCCTCAAGACCCCTTTTGTAAGCGATGTGTAGGGGATTGTAGTATATTCCTAGAGACATCATTTAAAGCCGGTTCTTGAAACTTTATAAATGAACTTTCTTGGGATAGTTCACATCTATATTCAAGTCTCTTCCAGTTCAGTTCCTTCAGTATCAGATTAAACAAACCTGTGACCATCCATGCTGTCCTTCTTTGTATACATTCAATATCCTATTTGGTATGGATCCCACACACTTGAGTAATATTCTGGAATGGGTCACACAAGTGATTTGTAAGCAATCTCCTTAGTACACTGATTGATTATATCAATAAACCAAGGTCTACCTCCTGCTTTTCTCACGACTCAGCCTCAGTGATCATTCCATTTTATATCCCTACAAAGTGTTACACCAGATATGAGTTGGCCAATTCGAGCAGTGACTCATTGACTTTATAGTCGTGGGATGATATTTTTGTTTTGTTTTGTGAAGTGCACAATTTTACATTTCTGAACATTTAAAGCAAGTTGCCAGTCTTTGCACCACTTTGAAATCTTATCAAGATCTAAATGATTTATACAGCTTCTTTCAGATGCACTTCATTATTGATAACTGTATCATATGCAAGAAGCCTGATATTACTATTAATATTGTCTGCAAGGTCATTAATATACAACTTGAACAATAAGGGGCTCAACACACTTCCCTGGTGTACACTCAACGTTACTTCTACATCTGACAATGACTCTCCATCCAAGATAACATGCTGCATCCTCCCTACCAAAAAGTTCTCAATTCAGTCACAAATTTCACTTGATACCCCATGTGACAGTACTTTTTACAATAAGTGTAGACGTGGTACTGAATCAATTGCTTTTTGGAAATCAAGACACAAAAAAATAATTAATGCAGAGTGAAGAAATTTTGGGAATACATTCATCTAGGTAACATATTTAAGTGATAAACATTGCAAGACCATAAGTTAACGTAAGGGCGAGATAAGCCATTGCAACTGTGAAATTCTGGTACATTAATAACAGGTTTAACCCACAGAATGTTGAATGCAAGCATGCAAATATGTACGAATGGTGTTGTACAAGTTCGTAGGATGGAGTTCTGTATCTGTTGCACTTCCTTAGTCAATACAAGGACGGTTAATGCTGGTTGTGGACAACACTGGAATTGTCATCCAATGATGTCCAATATGTACTCGACTGGAGACAGATCTGGTGACTGAGTGGTACAAGGCAACATGTTGACACTCTGTAGAACATGTTGGGTTATAATAAGAGTATGTGGGTGAAAGTTATCCTGTTGGAAAACACCCCTTGGAATGCTGGTCATGAATGGCAGCACAACAGGTTGAATCACCAGATTGGTATACAAGTTTGCAGTCGAGTGCGTGGGATAACTGCACAAGAGACCATAACTCCAGGTCTAGCTCCAGAGTGTCTAGCAAGCAGACAGGCTGGTTGCAGGCCCTCAACTGTCCTGCCCCTAAATATTATATGGCCATCACTAGCAGATCCACCTTTCATCAGAAAATACAACAGACCACTGCCCTGCCTTCCAATGAGTTCTCACTTGGCCCCACAGAAGCTGCAAATCGGCATGATTTAGGGTCTGTGGAATGCATGCTACAGGGTGTCTGGCTTGCAGTTGTCCATGAAATAATCAATTTGTATCAGTTTGCTGTGTCACTCTTGTGCCAACTGCTCCTCAAACTGCTACTGCACATGCAGCACAATGAGCCAAGCCATATACTGAACATGATAGTCTGCCGCCCTGGTTGTGCCACATGGCTGTCCAGAACCTGGCCTTCTTGTGACTGCACATTCTTGTGACCATCACTGCCAGCAATCACGTACAGTGGCTACATTCCTGCCACATATCTCTGCAGTATCACAGGAGAAGCATCCAGCTTCTCACAGCGCTATTACATGAACTTGTCCAAACTCAAGTGAGGTGTTGATAATGGTGTCTCCGTCGCCCTAAAGCCATTCATGACTAACATCATATCACCACGTCCAATCCAATCTCACAGGTAACTAATGCTCACGACTGTTACAACATGTATTTAAGATAAACCTGATCTGTATCCTCATAGTGGCGCTACTAGTGCCACTCTTATGCAACTGGTGCAAATTTGCATAAACATCATGTTTCAGATGTTGGAACATACCTACCAACTTTTCTTTATGTCGCACAGCTCCCTGTTGGTGTTGAGATTTTTTTTTCCATCAGTTTATTAGCAGGCTTATTACACATCCCTGAGGCACGTTAACTCTTAGTTTTGTGTCTGTTCAACATTTACATGTAGTATAATGAAATAGTTCTATCAGCAAAAAAATATTTGAATTAGTCATATATCTGTGAGAATATACAAATTGTATCTTGATTACTAGGTGATGATATCGTAGTGTCAAATGACTTCCGGAAAACTAAGAAGAATGGGTCTACCTCTTCACCTGCTTCTTCATTCACAAAGACTGGTGTGTGAAAAAAGCAAGCTATGTTTCATAGGAGTGATTTTATCACTGTCATAATGTTTGACCTTAAAATATGTTCTAGGATTCTGCAACTGATGGCCATTATCAATATTGGTCTGTGACTCTTTTACGACTTCTGTAAATTGAAGTGACTTCCACTTTCTTCCAGTTACGTGAGACTGATCACTACAAAACAGCCACTCATTTAAATAAGGGGGAAGATGTCACAGCATGTCCAACCTAAAATTTATAAGGAATTTCATTATGGTTTAGTCTCTTGTTTGCTTTATGTAAGCACAATTGTTTTTCAACATTAAGGAAGCATATTTCAAAATCTCTCATTAGTTAGTGTGTGTACGGCAAGAAAACATAAATACAATAGTCTCCTCGTGTGAGAACCGGCTGCCTCTAGTTTCAACATCAGACTTATGCAGGAGAGATCAGATGGAAGGCTCCAATAACTTCATTCACTTTAAATATGGTCAGAACTTTCTTGGGTTTTCTGATAGATTTTTGGCCAGTGTCTGACTATGGAAATCATTGTAGACTTCATGACAGTCCTCCTTAGGCATGCACAAATTGCCATTACATTTTCTTTAGTTTTGTTGCATTTCTTTTGTTATGAGACTGCAGCTGTCTCCAAATGGTATCATCAAATCTAGGTGGTTCTCTGCAGCTTTATCTAGATAATGGTTGTTGATGTGTTTGAGTTGCAACCATAGCTGTTCTGTGTTTGGTGGATTTGAACTAAATGCTCTAATTTCAACTTTTAAGTAGATTGTTAGCAACTACCCTTCGGTTCAACCACACACGAATACTTCCCTAGCTGTCTTTATTATCTTTTAGCCTTTGGTGATCACCATTTCTGTCATAGCATCAGGATCACTAATATCTCTATCGTTGGTGACAACCTCAAAAAGACTAGTTCTGTATATGTCCATGAGGTCTAAAATATTTCTTCAACATGCAAGCTGTTGGAATAGTTGTTTCAGGCAGTTGTCTGACGAAATATTCAGTATTACTTCACAAGGCTATTTGTCCTTACTGGCAATAATACATGCATGGTTTCCACAATCAGTATGACAAATCTGTCACCACCTACTACTATTATTATAGTCAAATAGTTTTAGATTCCAGGCAACAGACAATTTTGGTCACAACATTTGTTAAGAACTGCAGCTGACTGCAACTGCTCTATCGATTGCCCCCAGGATGGCAACTTCCACCTGGAAAACAGCTCCTCCTGGGATACACAATGAGGGCACAGGTAACTTGTTCTCATCATGTGATGCTGTTTTACTAAGTGGGACCATCATATGTCAAATATTTAGTCTGCTTCTTGCAGATGATGCAGTTATCAATAATGAAGTGCTATCTGAAAGAAGCTGTATAAATCATTTAGATCTTGATAAGATTTCAAAGTGGTGCAAAGACTGGCAACTTGCTTTAAATGTTCAGAAATGTAAAATTGTGCACTTCACAAAACAAAACAAAAATATCACCCCATGACTATAAAGTCAATGAGTCACTGTTCGAATTGGCCAACTCATATCTGCTGTCTTATCTTTTGTTTCATTTTTAATGACCACATTGTCAATGAGGAATTAAACCCTAATATTCACTCATTTTCCCTTTTGTAGCTGCCTGGATCTTGACAGAGGAGAGAATGCTGCTCACACATGAGAGGTAAGTTTCACTGGCTCTATCTCATCATCAGTATAAAAAATGCCTCAAACCTATTCATTACAAGTATGAGTCCAGGCTTTTGACTGCTTGCCACACACTACCTTCCCCATAAAACAGCTCCACGTCTGGGCACAATTTGCTAGCCACTGTCATGTGTTCTTTGTAGATGGCATCAGCAACATGATTTACTGATAAGTTTTCAGCACAATTGTGACAACAAGGGACCACCCTACCTCTCCATGATCCATACAGTTCACAGTGGCCACATAAAGCCAAATGCCAATGCAGTTCCCAGCAGTTCACAGAGAGTAGTCTACTCCCCATTAAGATCCTGGAACAGCCATAGCTCCCAGCTGCCTCTACTCATGATCCTAGCTCTTGCAAAGATAAAAAGAAGTAAAAAAATGAAATCAAACACTAGTCTCTACTTATTTCCAAATAAAAAAAACTGCAGAAAAAACTTTAACCTATGGCTGCTACCAGAGATGTTCGTGCTGATGCCTATGGATCTGCTGCATTGCTGTTAGTTAGTGGTCATTGGTTCAAACTGCCTCAGTCAACAGTGATACATATGGTAATGTTAAAATACGCTACAAAGTCAACTGTGTGTGACTCTAGCTCTTGTGGACAGAAAAACAAGTAAAGAAATGAAAAAATAAACATGGGTCTAAACTAGTCGTTGCTCATTTCCTAACAGAAGTATGTAAAATGGTAAACTATGTGTAATGCAAATACTCGGATACATACAGAGGCTCAAAACCAATACCCCTTAAATGGCACAAGTCAAAATTGATTTGGAAAAAGCACAAGTAGATTCAGCGGACATCACAGACAAAAGTATCTATAGACACAAGTGGGAAGTAATGTCAGAGAAAACAGCACCTAAAGCCCAAAGACCAAAGTGGACCGAAGAAAGGAAGAGGGCTTTAATGAAAGAGAACAGGAAGAACTAGTAGTCATAAATGCTTTGCTTGGTCTGATAGAGGCCTGTAACATGTGAATTAATAATAATAAATAATAATAATAATAATAATAATAATAATAATAACAATTTTAAAAACATCACAAACATCTTTAAACAGGATGGCTAGATAGTCCAATACCTAACATAATGTGCCATTTTATGAGTAAAGTTTTAGTAAAGTCATCTTTCTGTCCTGTTCACATCTTGTTGCCAATTACTTATTCATAGGTTTAACGTGGGTTATTTATACATTACAGTAATTGGATCAGTCTCTTCTCTCTGTCACAGTTCTGCAGCGACCTGTGTGTCTGCCATGGCAATTTCACATCTACTTCTGTCCTACCTTGTTATCAACAATGGTGTTGTCAGTAACATCAATCAATAACATTACACTTTTTTATCATAATTACACTGGTAAGTACAACAGCATTTGTACTTCTTTCCTTATACTAATCTATCATATCACTGGAGGGAGCTTTCTTTTGGAACAAACACCTCATTACAAGACACATGCAAATGAACAAATGTAAAGACAAGTTAGTCCCAAGAAGATATAAGAATGTAAACACTCACTTCTAACATCTTCCCTGCTGCTAATGTTACTGACAATACCATACACAGAACATGTATCTACTGGAAATGCCACTTAACATGCTACAGGGACTGCATCTGAAGCCCATTTCTTTACATCTTCAATGTACACATTTTATAAGAAGAAAAGGAGAAATATGTATAATTTAGCAAATACTTACATATATACAACCGAAGGCTGCAAAGTGCTAGTTACAAGCAGATTAACTTGTGAATCTTCTGCAAGCTTATCCTCCTCTTTTCCAAGAAATGATGGACACTGAACACTTGAATATCTATCAAACATACGGACAGAAGACACTGATCCTGCAAAACGAGCACTCCAACTAGTTATAACTTCTCTATTTTGTGGATCAACAACTGATAACTTCATGTAACCACATTCACAACCATATGCTGTTAATCGTCTGAAACAACAAGCAGAAACAATTATTACTACAAGCAGTAAACAAAGCTCTTAGTGAATGGCTTCATCTTCATTTGCATATGATAGCCAGAGAATGTCTTAGAAATAGTGAGAATTTAGTGTTAACACTGTATGGTAAAAATGAGTGTAATTTAGTGGGTACGTTTCAAACTACAAATGTAAATGACAGGGGACAGAAGTCTTCAGATGCAGAAGTAACTTTGGGTGTGTCCCAGGGTAGTGTTAAATATATATGATGTCGCAATGCTAGAAAATTGTAGTCAAATACAGGAAGGTCTGCACAGGATTGACACCTGAAGCAAGGAATGGCAGCTGACGCTCAAGATAAACAAATGTAATGTGTAGCGAATACATATCCAGAAAAACCCTTTAACATACAATAACAAAATTGCAGAACAATCACTGGAAGCAGTTACTCTCATAAAATATCTAGGAGTATGCATATGGAGTGATTTGAAGTGGAACAGACTGAGTTTCACTGGAAGAATCCTCAGGAAATGTTATCCATCAACAAAGTCAGTAACTTACAACACACTCATTCAACCAATATTTGAATATTAGTCATCAGTATGGAATCCGTATCAGATACAACTGATAGAGGAAATGGAGAAGATCCAAAGAAGAGCAGTATGTTTCACTAAACGGTCATTTAGTGCGTGTGAAAGAGTAACGGAAATGCCCAGCCAATTCCAGTGGCAGATACTGCAAGAGAGGTGGCTGCATCACGGTACAGTCTGTTAAAGTTGTGTGAAGGTACATTCCTAGAAGAGTCAACCAATGTATTGCTTCGTTCTATGTATATTTTGTGAAAAGTCCATTAGTGTAAAATTAGAAGAGATTTGAGCCCACAAGAAGGCTTTTTTCTCTTGTTTATCACTTCTTTTGCTTCCAACAAAGATTTGTTAATCTGAACAAATGCTAAGCTGCACTGTGGTTCGAAGTACACATTAAACTGTAAGTTATTTATTAATTATGAGATAGATAGTGTATCTGATGAATTAGGGGGAAAAAATAAAAAAGTTGAAAGCCACAGCTGGCCTCTAACAGCACCGAAAGCAATGCTACTGAGCAGCACAAGAACTGACGCAAGATGATATTAAGCTGGCAGTTGACTGCTGAGGATATTCATTAGTAATGTTCTTGGATGGAAATGTTACTAGATGCAAAAGCATTAGGAAAAGTTATTACCTTATTTCTCACAGAATAAGAAAGCTCATTATCATCTAACCTTTTGGATAGAGATGCTGGTCTATGTTAACGCTCAAAGGTAATGTATTTGACAAAGTGGAAATATTAGTCTAATATATTCAAAACTGCTCTAGCTGTTTTTTCCTACAGTACGTCATGGCAGCACACAATGGGTCTCATCATACGTCATACAATAACATCACTAATACTTGTGTGTGTTTGTATAAGTTATATGATGGAGAGTCCAACATGAGCAAGTGACGTCTCACACTTCATAAGCATATAAACTGAATATTCTTTACAAGCAAAATCATTTTGAAATTATAGTGTTGTTCCTGTGTCTTCGTGATTGAATGAAGGCAAGGACAACTTGAATGCAAGCATCAAGAAAGGTACCGAGACAGAGAAACCAATATGTTCATACATCTATTCCAAAATATGGCACATTAGGTTCAACAATATCTAGCTCTGAACAATGGCTAATGTAGGCATTCTCCTATGTCATTACAATACCATATTGGTGTCAAACTTATTAATGTTGAAATACTAGTTTACTCCTTTCTATGCATTCCACACTGTTACTGCCTTCGCTATTCCTAAAAACTTCACTGGATGTTGTACGTAGCTCATACTGAATAATAAGAAAATTTAAACAAGCTATTAGCTATTAAATCTGATACACTGTAATCACATCTGTCAACATCACGTACATACCCACAGTTCAGTTACACATGAACATTTTTTGCTGCATATTAATTCAGCTGCATAGTAAAATACAACATAAAAGTAGAACACATAAATTATAGTTCACATTTAAAAATAGATATAGCAACATTAAACAAAACACTTTATATATAATTAATCTGTGAAAACTACTTGGCTGCACTGCCAATATGTAACAGTAACTACAACGAAGCAGTACCTCAGCTATAGTATAATTGTATTATGTGACTGAAATAATTAAAAATCACACACTTGTTTGCTGCTGTCACTCAACTGAATGTCAGTATCCTTACCCCAATTGCAGAAGAAAACTTCCAACACACCTTGTTATCGGACCAGTTCATATGTACGTAATATTTCACAAAGATATCTTACTAAGACAGGATTTAAGACAGAGATTTAGGAACCAGGTTTTAAATTGTAAGACATTTCCAGGTGCAGATGTGGATTCTGACCACAATCTATTGGTTATGACCTGTAGATTAAAACTGAAGAAACTGCAAAAAGGTGGGAATTTAAGGAGATGGGACCTGGATAAACTGACAAAACCAGAGGTTGTATAGAGTATCACGGAGAGCATAAGGGAACAATTGACAGGAATTGGGGAAAGAAATACAGCAGAAGAAGAATGGGTAGCTTTGAGGGATGAAGTAGTGAAGGCAGCAGAGAATCAAGTAGGTAAAAAGATGAGGGCTAGTAGAAACCCTTGGGTGACAGAAGAAATACTGAATTTCACTGATGAAAGGAGAAAACATAAAAATGCAGTAAATGAAGCAGGCAAAAAGGAATACAAACGTCTCAAAAATGAGATCGACAGGAAGTGCAAAATGGCTAAGCAGGGATGGCTAGAGGACAAATGTAAGAACGTAGAGGCTTATCTCACTAGGGGTAAGATAGATACTGCCTACAGGAAAATTAAAGAGACCTTTGGAGAAAAGAGAGCCACTTGTATGAATATCAAGAGCTCAGATGGAAACCCAGTTCTAAGCAAAGAAGGGAAAGCAGAAAGGTGGAAGGAGTATATAGAGGGTCTATACAAGGGCGATGTACTTGAGGACAATATTATGGAAATGGAAGAGGTTGTAGATGAAGATGAAATGGGAGATATAATACTGCATGAAGAGTTTGACAGAGCACTGAAAGACCTGAGTCGAAACAAGGCCCCGGGAGTAGACAACATTCCATTAGAACTACTGACAACCTTGGGAGAGCCATTCCTGACAAAACTCTACCATCTGGTGAGCAAGATGTATGAAACAGGCAAAATACCCTCAGACTTAAGAAGAATATAATAGTTCCAAATCCAAAAGAAAGCAGGTGTTGACAAATGTGAAAATTACCGAACTATCAGTTTAATACGTCACGGCTGCAAAATACTAATGCGGATTCTTTACAGACGAATGGAAAAACTGGTAGAAGCCAAACTCGGGGGAAATCAGTTTGGATTCCGTAGAAATGTTGGAACATGTGAGGCAATACTGACCCTACGATTTATCTTAGAAGCTAGATTAAGGAAAGGCAAACCTACGTTTCTAGCATTTGTAGACTTAGAGAAAGCTCCTGACAATGTTGACTGGAATACGCTCTTTCAAATTCTGAAGGTGGCAGGGGTAAAATATAGGGAGCGAAAGGCTATTTACAATTTGTACAGAAACAGATGGCAGTTATAAGAGTCGAGGGACATGAAAGGGAAGCAGTGGTTGGGAGGGGAGTGAGATAGAGTTGTAGCCTCTCCCCGGTACTATTCAATCTGTATATTGAGCAAGCAGTAAAGGGAACAAAAAAAAAGTTCTGAGTAGGTATTAAAATCTATGGAGAAGAAATAAAAACTTTGAGGTTCGCTGATGACATTGTAATTCTGTCTGAGACAGCAAAGGACTTGGAAGAGCAGTTGAATGGAATGGATAGTGCCTTGAAAGGAGGGTATAAGATGAACATCAACAAAAGCAAAACGAGGATAATGGAATGTAGTCAAATTAAGTCGGGTGATGCTGAGGGAATTAGATTAGGAAATGAGACACTTAAAGTAGTGAAGGAATTTTGCTATTTGGGGAGCAAAATAACTGATGATGGTTGAAGTAGAGAGGATATAAAATGTAGACTGGCAATGGCAAGGAAAGCATTTCTGAAGAAGAGAAATTTGTTAACATCGAGTATAGATTTAAGTGTCAGGAAGTCATTTCTGAAAGTATTTGTATGGAGTGTAGCCATGTATGGAAGTGAAACATGGACAATAAATGGTTTGGACAAGAAGAGAATAGAAGCTTTTGAAATGTGGTGCTACAGAAGAATGCTGAAGATTAGATGGGCAGATCACATAACTAATGAGGAAGTATTGAATAGGATTGGGGAGAAGAGAAGTTTGTGGCACAACTTGACTAGAAGAAGGGATCGGTTGGTAGGACATGTTCTGAGGCATCGAGGGATCACCAATTTAGTATTGGAGGGCAGCGTGGAGGGTAAAAATCGTAGGGGGAGACCAAGAGATGAATACACTAAGCAGATTCAGAAGGATGTAGGTTGCAGTAGGTACTGGGAGATGATGAAGCTTGCACAGGATAGAGTAGCATGGAGAGCTGCATCAAACCAGTCTCAGGACTGAAGACCACAACAACAACATCTTACTATTCTGGCAACCATGATGTTGCAGTCCAGTTGTTAACAAGTATATTATGATAGCATTTTCACTTACTGTGTGTGTTCTTCATTATACCGAATATCCATCCACATTACCACACTTGGAATGTCTGAAAATTCAGGAAAATAGGTATCTACTTCAACTTGACTGTAGCAGTGGTTTACTCTGTCCTCTCGAAACACATGAATCTTGTTATCACTTCCAGATAATAACCATACAACCTTTAAAAGAAAATATTTGGTGTTAAAGCTAACACTAAAATTTAAAACACTACACATTGATGATACATATTCAAATGAAATAAACTAATTTTGTTCATTGATTGTTTGTGTCACTGAGTCATTCATTCATTCACATTCCTTCATTCATTCATTCACTCACATTCCTCATCTAGGAAGAATATATGATTAAATTTGTATGTGATTCGAGGTCACAGAGTGAAAATTTTGGTGCACAGAGCTGTCACCTCTGGCAGCAGCAATGGTTCACTCAAAAAGGCCTTGAGTCGAACAGAACTTGGATAATAGATACAAGTAAGATTATGCCATGCTGCCTCAACTATGTTCCACAGTTAGTAGTTATAGCTACTGGCAAACGATTAGGTGCCAGTCTCTCAACAAACTGTGACCAGATGTTTTCAATGGGTGAGAGATCTGGAGAATATGCTGACCAGGGCAACAGTCATACACCCTCTATGTTGAGATAGGTCCGGGCAACATGCCGCCTTGCATTACCTTGTTGAAAGATAATGTTGTGGACAACTCGAATATGGTACGCTGCTACCAGCCTTAACATGTCAGAATTGTAACACCTGCTGTCCAAATTACGAACGATGTGAACAGTAAGCAATCGTGTTGTGTACCCAATTGCACCCCATACCACCATGCCAGGTGCAAGGCCCATCTGATAATGTAAAATGCAATCTGGATATGTTTTCTGTCCTCAGAGGCTCCACATGCAGTTACGTTTATCAAGACACTATACGCAAAACTGAGACCTGGTCTGAAAAGACAGTGTGGTGCCACTCCTGTATCCAGGGTGGTGGTTGTGTGCACCACTGTCATTGTGCCTCTGCTGGTGTGTCATGGGAAGCTGCTACAATGGTCATCACACTAGCAGTCTGTGGTACTCCAGACACGGGATTCTTATCTTATTGCAAACTACTCCACTGACTGGTTTAAAATACATGAAGTGACAGTACGTTGGTGCATGACCAAGCAACAGTATGTCAGTCCTCCTGGGTGGTGGTTGCATGGGCTGTAGAGATCTTGTGTTTTGTTGAGTATGAGCCTCCTGAACCTATCGATTTTATAGTCATGTGACAGTCACGGGGTCTGAGTTCGAACCCTGTTGCACAAATATCGTCAATTGCATCTCGCAGCAGTAACTACCATAACAACATGAAATGTTGAATCAAGTGGCAGTAGGAAAACACACACACACACACACACACACACACACACACACATACACACACAAAAAGCTTTCACTTGTGCAAGCTTTCGGAGCCAGTGGATCCTCCTTCCAGCAGAAGGGTTGAAGTGGAAGGAAGAGGGGTGAAGGAAAAGGACTGGAGAGGTTTAGGAAAAGGGGTAGAGTTTTGAAAAGTCACCCAGAACCCCAGGTCAGGGCGACTTACCAGACAGGATGAGAAGAAAAGACTTAGTACTCTGGAAGAAGGCACACACTGCCGCAGTAGAGAGAAGATGGATTCTGGGAACAACGCCTAGGCTGTAGCTATGCCATTTCTTCACAATATCTGTTCTTCTGTGAGAGCTAGTACTGAAGTGTGTGTAGGAGAACTTCTGCAATGTTTGAAGTAGGAGAACTGTACTGGTATAAATGAAGCTGTGGGTGCAGATCGTTAGTTGTGCCAAGATAGTTTAGTCAATAATGGCATTGTCCACGTAAGACAGGGCTTCACAACATACATGCTCGCGGAGCAAGCTGTGAGCAGCAAGGCGCGAGCACGGAGCAGCGCGAGCACGCTACCCCCACTACCGGACCAGAGCGGAGAGTGGGGAGAGTCACGTGGGGCACACAACAGCTGCCGCCAGTCAATGTAAATCCGCGGCCACCTGCAGGGATATCACGAATTCTTACTGCGACAAATGAAACAAATAGAGGAGAATGTACATGTACCACATAATTTTATCAGCTTAGTGTATGCCTCCACATTCGTATTAATTTCTGAACTGTTACACAATAAAAGGTGTCACTGAAGTGTGGAGATTCTCGGTTATCTTGTACTCTCTGCCCTTTACAAATGCGTCTATGTTTGGAGTAATTGTTCTTGTGCATTGTAGGCGCACCGTGCAGTTTAAATTTCGACCAGACAATGCGTTTCTCAGGCGCGTCTTGTTACATTTCATTGCAGAGAACAGTTGTTCACAAACATACGTGGAACCGAACATTGATATTATTCTAGCCGCCAGTTTGTGCAAACGAGGAAATCTATCCTGAGGGAAGTGTCTGTAGAATTCCAAAATGTTTTTCTTGTTCTGAAATTTGTCTCTGTATTCTCTGTCACACTGCAGGTCAATAATTTCTAGTTGCAGCTCAGGACGAATCTCTTCAATATTCGCTGAATATGGAGAGGAGAACAGATCGAAATCACTGTCTAGTGCTGTCAGATCTTGAAAGCGTTGATCAAATTCCTCCTTAAGGGCAACTAAACTATGGGAATAACGTTCACAGTCTTTGTGAACATCTTGCATGGATGATAATTTAGGAAAATGAGCTAGATTTCCTGTTTCCAGCTGACTCACCCAAGGTGTCAATTTCATTTCAAAAGTTCGTATTCGATCTATGAAATGAGTAATTAGCAGATCTTTACCTTGTAGTGGAATGTTCAAAGCATTCAGATGGCTAGTTAAATCTGATAAGAATGCGAAATCACATTTCCATGAAGGCTCTGTCAATTCAGGAACACACATGTTATTTATTTCCATGAACATAATTATTTCATCTAAAAGGCAAAAAAATCGATTTAATAATTCGCCACGACTAAGCCAGCGGACCTCTCTGTAATAAGGCAGGCTGCCACACTGGCTTTCTACATCCTCAAGAAAGCTTTTAAATTGCCTGTGTTGTAGCCCATGCTTCCTTATATAATTGGTTGTACGAACAACAACACTCATTACATTTTTTAGAGTGATACTCTTTGCACATAAGTTTTCCTGGTGGATCACACAGTAAACACCCCATATTTCATTCGGCACGGTCAGTTTTTGCATTTTCTCCTTCAACAGCACAACGAAACCTGATTATTTCCTTGTCATCGCTGGTGCACCGTCTGTAGACACCGAAACTAAAGAATTCTATGACAATCCTATTTTTTCAACACTTTGTTCAATACTACTTAAAATATCACCTCCGGTTGTAGTGTTCTTCATGGCTACTACATCGCGGAGCTCCTCTCTCACCTGAAGATCTCTTTTAACACCTCTAATAAATATGGCAAACTGCGCTGTTCCAGTGATATCAACACTTTCGTCCAGAGCTATAGAATAAGCCATAAAATCTTTACAGATATTTGCAAGCTTGCTCTGGACGTCGTCTGCCATGTTCTGTATGCGACGCATAATGGTCATGTTAGATAATGGCACAATCCGAAACTGTTCAACTTGAGATGGACACAAATGTTCCGCTGCAACTACCAAACATTCTTTTATTAAACCGCCATCAGTGAAGGTTCAAATGGTTCAAATGGCTCTGAGCACTATGGGATTCAACTGCTGAGGTCATTAGTCCCCTGGAACTTAGAACTAGTTAAACCTAACTAACCTAAGGACATCACAAACATCCATGCCCGGGGCAGGATTCGAACCTGCGACCGTAGCGGTCTTGCGGTTCCAGACTGCAGCGCCTTTAACCGCACGGCCACTTCGGCCGGCCATCAGTGAAGGGGCGCAGGGATTTTGCTAAAAGCAAAGCAATTTTGTAACTCACTCTGAGAGCTGCCTCAGTTTTTCTTCGTCGTCCAGATCTTCTTCGGATAGCTTTCTTTTAAGTTTAATAACTTCCTGTGCACGATCTGGTCCATCACATTTTCCACTTCTGTAGTCTTTCGCGTGGTACGACATATAATGTAGCTGCAAATTAAATTTCCTAAAAGAATTCAGCGTTTTGTGACATACTAAACATTTTGCAACACCATCTTTTTCTGTAAACAGATACAATTCCTCCCAACTGCAAAAGCGTGGTTGGGGTTACACAACGGCGACTTGACATGATTCTTAACCAGCGAAGTGACTGTTGGAGCTGATCGTAATACTTCAAACGTTACACAGTCGTCGCGATTTCAATAGGCACGCTGCGGCCCTATTCAAACGTGCGCGCGCATTTCCCCTCCCTCCCCTCCCTCCCTACTCCGCGACGTTGCACCTGCTCGCAAGCACGTGCCTGAGCAGACGCGAGTACTCACGCTCAAAACCGGCCAGTTGTTAAGCCCTGATGTAAGACAAGGTTCCGTGTTGAAGTTATGGTCCAGTAAATGGTTTTGATCTGCCAGGAAGTTTTAAAACATTACACTCTCTGCTGCAGAGTGAAAGATTCAGTCTGGGTTTTCATATTGTTCTGTATCTATTCAAGCAAAAGTGTCCCCCTGTCAAAACTAAAGTATAAATGCACTGATGCTGAATTAGCACTGACAACTGAACAGAGGTCATGCCATACTGCAAATCACAATCACAATATATTATAAAACATGTTTGTTATGGTATTAGTTAACTCTGTCAAAGTTTCAGTGAAACTTTAATGGGAGAAAGGTTGTTCAGTGTTGTGCTATAAGAATGTGAATCAACTTAATAAAAAGTAATTTTCTTTGCAATAAAGGAAAACATATGTGTGGATTAATAAGGCTATTTCCAAAAATGTAGTTTTTGTTATACATACTTATGAATTATACCTTGGTGGAAACTTAAATTCAGTGCAGATCCATCTATTTCCACGAGTTGAAGCGATCTTGCTGCTTAGCGACAAAGGGTCTAACGCAGGAGCGAGTACCACCCCTGGACTCTACTGTAGATTGCCGACCCCCCCCCCCCCCCCCCCCCCCCCGGCTCTGTATGTGACTGTGGTCAGTGTGCAGTAAATACTTGTTGAAACAAAAAATTTACTATAACCAAGAAAAGGACTTCAAGATAAACCCAGCTTTGGTACAGCTGTTAGAGCAACAATGGCTTCAAAGGATTATGTTACAACAATAATTAGCAGCTCAACAGGAGTGGCACTACCAGCAGACAGAGCCTCAAGAGGAATGGCACTACCAGGAAATGGGACATGCTAAGTCGGCAACTTGAGTAGCCACCTCGCGTTAGAAAATAGCAGCTAATGGTGCCATCCTAATCATTACTATCTCCACTTTGTCCACCCTGCATGGAATCGAAAGAGGACTGGGACATATATCTTCACTGCCTTCACTACTTCACAGCATTTAAAATAGTAGAAAGTGAGTTCCAGTGGACTTTTTTCTTACTGTAGCCTGAATTGCTCATGTTACTGCAAACCTTGCAACCATTAACGGATCCAATAATTCTGCCTTTTGAAGAGTTGTGTATCTTACTGGCAATTTATTACAGTCAACAGTGCCATGTGGTGTTCATCTGTCTGCAGTTCAATCAACACTAAAAAGGTGTAGACCAATATGCAATGTGGGTGGCTGATATTCAGGGACTCAGTCAAAAATGTCAATCTGTCCGTGACAACCTAGTATATATAACCTAGTATGCCAATCCATTTATTCGGGACTCAGAAATTCGATTCCCATAAGATGAACAGGTTTGCAATGAGGAATCAGAACTCCTGTACTTCACTTGGAAGGAATTCTATGCATTGCTCAACTATTCAAAGTTTTACAAGCAGTTATGTTACCCATGATGGTCTCCTTTGAACTAGCCCTGGTCAACCCCTGGAAACAGTATCAATCCCATCCATCCTCAGAATCTTTCTGATCACCACATGGTGTGGCGTTAGCCTCTGGCACTAATCCCTCCCATCATGTGAAGACTGCTTCAAAATGAACCGGTGATTCAAATGCCCTGTTGCCAGGAAATCTGTGCAAAATGTGGACATGAAGGGTATCTTGCTGTGGTGTACCAGAGCAGTTACAGCCATTCAGGTCTATTAGGCCTCCCATCCGGGAAGCACACATATAAACAGAATAAGGTTGTGAAAAGTGGACTCACTGAGACTGCCAATATCAAATCCTGGTCAAACAGATGTTGGTTACAAGAATGTCACTCAAAACCTAAACATCCTGGTAGTAGATTGCCTAGCAGAAGAACATATTTTTGGGCTACACATCTTTTCAGCTTTTGGGATCACTATCAATGTAAACCTAGCACTGGACACGATTCAATTTCAGTTGCTAGAGGCATCCTGCAAAGAATTTTCTGTGATATTTTGATAGGAACTGGGGCTGTTAATTCCTGCACTATCAGAGTGGTGCCTTCCTGGATTGCCTTATGCATTCTGCTTATGGAGAAACTTTATGAGTGAGTGCTATTCCTTTACTCTGTTCTGGCTCACTGCTGGAGTCTGCATATAACTCTGGTGCATACTGTGGTGAGCATGCCATAAATACTTGTTGAAACAGAAAAGCTACTATCTTTAAAACTGACCTTTTTAATCAATGACATTAATATTGGGAGGGTGTTTTAACTCTCATAGCTGAATACAGTTGTCATTGCACCACAAAATTAATCTATATCTTTATTCCTCATTGCATAGGCTGAGTTCAGTATTTTGACTCATTTCTGAATTTTCTTTCAGAAGGAATTACACAATGGCAAGCAACAAGCAGATGGAATATCTGCTGGATCTCGCCAAACACAGTGCTGAGAGGGCATTGCAAAGTAAGTGACATTCCATACCACCACAGAACTATGACCAGCAAAGTGAACCAGAATTGAATTGTTTCGTTACTTTTGACCGCCTCTTCAAGTTAAGATATAGAGGGTGGACAAAAACATGGAAACATCATAACTGCAACACATTATCACACATAATACAGTGTAGGAAAACCACTGGCATTCAAAACAGCTTCCAGTCATCTTGGAGGGGATAGATACAGGTCCTGCATTGTTTACAAGGGATCTTACATCATTCTTCCTGCAGTGTATTTGGCAAGTTCAGGTAGTTATGCTGGGGGTGGATAGTAATCACACACCCTTTTCTCCAAAGTAGATCACAAAGGCTCAATAATAGCCTATTGAGATCTGGTGACTGTGGTGGCCTGGGGAGATGTGACAATTCACTCCTGTGCTCACAAAACCAGTCCTGGATGATGCAAGCTGTGTGCACAGGGGCCCTGTCACCAAACAGCAAAGTCACTGGTCCACCCTCCAATTCCCTGCCTCTGGAGCTCCCTTTGTGTTGTTTTGGTGCTGACGGAGTTAACAAATGTGACATTCAGTTCCGCAGTGACTTTTTCAGCATTCCAGAAGTCACCCTCTTATTTTTTGTCACAATCCTCTAGAATGACTGTGTGGCACAATCACTCAACACACACTTTCATCTGTGTTGTGACTTAGGAGATGCTATTTTTTCACTTTCCCTGTACGTGGTATAAATCTTCGATACAATGTCTGTTAAAATACCAAACACTTTATCTACCTTGCTTGTGGAACCACTCATCATATTAGCACTAAAAATTTGCCTGTGCTTGAATTCATGTAGTTCCAACATGATGCACTCACACATACACAGAACACTGTTCTGACCACAACTGACACTGACACTTACAACATACTGAAGACATTGCAGGCCTGACATTTGTGGTCAAACACAACAATGCAATCTGCAGGCTCGGCTAACATCTGCATTTATGTTCAAGCATGCATTTCTCATGGTGTTTCTGTATTTTTGTCCAATCTATGTAATTCTGCGACATTAATTGTAAACTAATTTTCTTGAGTAGAATAGTTAACACTTCCTTTCTCTTGTTTTAATGCTAAATGGGCACAAACTCTGCTGAGAAGTTGAGAACTGTTTACCAGCGCTATTGTCTGATGTGTCATATTCAGTGCTCGAGATGATCTGGAATAGTGCAATAAGCATCTCAAATGTTTATATGATGAGTCTGTGCTGTCCCAGTTAACTGTGAGTAGTAGTGCTGCGGCTTGGTATGGCTGATGTGAAAAGACTCACCCTCATCCTCACACAGATGGGGACATAGGAAGTGCTTTCAAGATCATTCCATATGCCTGATGCCACTGGCAGGCAGTTTCTCATGCCATGGTTTTATAACCAAGCGACAGCAGCCTAGCAATAGATGAAAAACAGTGGAACCCACTGAAGCTAAGGGAAAGACTTATGAAATGGAAATCAATACAATGAAAACAAAAGTAATGGCACTAGGAAGAAATAAAAAGGTAAAGATAATACTGAATGGAGAAGTATTAGAACATATGCAAAGTTTTAAATACTGCAGAAGAAGGATATATAGAAACAGACTGGAAGGGCACCAACGGAATTAAAAATCATAATAGTAATGCCAAAAGAGGCATTTTATAAGAAAAGGAGAATTTTCTGCACCAATATGCCTAAGAATTGAGGAGAAGGTATGGAAATGACATTTAAAGAAAAAGGAAAAAAGGGAACATTTATTAAGAAATAAAATCTTACTGAATGAGTATATAAAAAACTGTAGGGTACATTAGAACCCAAAAATGAAAGAAAGTATAAAAAGAGAGAGTGACGCAAGAAAGGTTTAAAGAAGAAGAAGAAGAAGAAGAAGAAGAAAGAGAATATATAAAGAGGAACGGGGAAATCAGAAAATAAACTGTTCAATAATATGTGGTACAATACTTTGTTTTATTATCTGAACCCAACTGATGAGAATATTTTATTGTCAACATTTGACTATCATGGCCAGACAAAACATAGATAATTGTTTTAGATCTAAAATAATAAACCTTTAATCATTGATAAGCCAGATTTCACTTCACTGACATGACACTGGGGAAAAAAACAGTGCTGCTTCACTTATGTGTCCCACCTTGGAATGCTGCTCAAGTGTATGTGACCCCAAACAGGACCAACAGGGATACTGAAAGTATACAAAAAATGGCAGCACAAATGGTGACAGGTATGTTCGATCCACAGGGGAGTGTCAGCAAAAGCTGAGAAAACTGAACTGATAAACTCTTGTAGGTAGATTCAAATTATCCCATAAAAGGCCTAGTTATAACATTTCAAGAATCAGTATCATGTGAAGAATCAAGAGAGAATCTGTTTAGAGCCATACACATCATTTACAGAGTAACCACGAAGACAAAATTACATAAACTACAGTACTCATAGAGTCGTTTCAGCAGTCATCTTTCCGCACTTCATATGCAGTTGGAACAGCTATGAGGTGGTATCTAATTGGGCCATGGTTATGTGGGGTGAGGTGGGGGTGGGGTGGAGTGGAGGAGGTGGAAGGGTCTCAGGGGTTAGTGTTAGGACAACTCTCTCTCTCTCTCTCTCTCTCTCTCTCTCTCTCTCTCTCTCTCTCTCCCTCCCTCCCCCCCCCCCCCACCCCCAATCCTTTTCTACTATTTGCTTATAATATAGCCAAGCTGGGAGAGGGATTGCACAGGGAAACAACTTTATTGATTTTAATTGCTTTTATTTCATATCAGCATCCTATGTTATCCTTCAGTCATAACGTAATCGTCGTTAGGTCTGTGATGAATAAATGGTGTTTGTTTGAAACTGAATGTGTCATTATAGAGGCAGAGTAGCTTTCTTGGTTCTCATAGAAGCGGGGGAAGGTCTGCTGAATTGTAGCTTTCAAAGGTGGCTTGTGGTGTGATTGGCAGAGACATCATTTTGTTGCACTCTTTTTTCAATGTTCATTTCACATGCCACAGTTTACACACTGGTTTACACAACCAGCATGTCAACTGTGGCATTTTCCACCCAGCTTTCGCTCAAAATTCTTACAGTAAACTGATAACACCTGGCATTTTTTTAGCATCCATCCAACTGGGTGAAGTGTTTGGTGCAGCAGTGTCATTTTTCATGATAACTGGTCACCTGCTATCCCCACTCGAGGATGTTGCACCAGGTCACAGTTTTTGGGAAGTTTTAGAAAGCTTTGTGATCTCTTAGTTGTGGTCTGACAGTGTGGTGAATAGCATATGCTGCTTCCAAGCAAACATAGGATAAAATATTTTGGTTGGGATTCTGGTTAGACAATTCAGTTTATAATGTAGGTAATCTGTGCAGTAATTAACTTCAGTTATTGAGGGAATTATGTACCTAAATTTTTTGTGTACAGATTTTATTGGTTTTCAACATAGTTTTTGAAAGAGTGACTCACTTTTACTATCAACCCATGTTAGGATTTCTCCATTGTGCTCCGCAGATTTTTCTCGAGCATAATGAGTGGCCACTATACTTCGCAACAGAATGAGTGCCCATTCGGTTTCCGTGCCTCGTGCTGTCTGAAGCTCCGTCATATTTCAGAGTTCTATCGTGTTTTACGTGCGGAAAAGTGTGGTTGGCTGATTTCTGTTGTATACAGGGTCTTCTCTGAGTTTTGTCGTAATGGCTGAAACACCTAAACGTGGTCAAGTGTTTCACAAACAGGCAAGAGACTTATTTTTAGAGTGTACTCTTTCTTCATGCGTGAATCAGTTTCAGGTGAGCTGATCTGCGAGGTTGCCAAGGAGCAGGAACACACTGCAGCAGCCTGTGGCAATATTGGTGTATGAACTGTCAGGCGAGTTATACAGGAGGCGAAGCTGTCAGAGCAGGCAGTTGGCAATGTGGTGTTTCGGTCTCCAGGGAAGAAACAGCGTTCCAAAGAGGGTAACAGGAATCAATGACTTCGATCAAAATGTGTTACGTCGCAAGGTTTTCGAATTTTATGAAATCAGCGAAATTGTTCACTGTTATGCACGAAGCTACTGGGTTTGATGGAAGTGCAAGATCAATGCAAAGAATGTTGAAGTACATCGGATTTAAATATGTAAAGTCCAATGATGGGCACAAATTTTTAATCGAGCGTAATGAAATTGCTGCTGCTAGGATTACGTTTCTAAGAAAAATGCATGACACCAGATCAAACGGAATGTCAACTGTCTATTACTTGGATGAGACTTGGGTAAATCAAAACCATACTAGAAATTTTATTTGGTAAACAACAGATGGACAAAGTGGTTTGACAGTTTCAGTGGGAAAAGGAGGGCTTCTTATAATATGTCATGCTGGTTCTGCTGCTACTGGGTTTGTGCCTGAAAGTAAACTTATTTTCAAATCAAAATCGAAAACCACATCTGACTACCATACCGAAATGAGTGGAGAAACATTTTGAGAATGGTCTCAGAATCAGCTGTTGCCTTATTTGCATCCAGACTCTGTCATTGTTATAGACAATGCAAGCTATCACTCTATTGTTCTCAACAGGCCTCCCACTACAAGAACAAGGAAAAGTGATATTGTTTCTTGGTTGCGAAATAATAATGTAACGCACTGTGAAACACAAACAAGGGCAGAGCTTTTGTAACTGGTGAAGATGTCAAAGACCAGCGTTAAAAACTACAAAATTGACTCCATAGCTAAGCAACATGGACACAGAGTGATATGAGTACCTCCTTATCATTGCCACTAAAACCCCATTGAACTGGTGTGGGGACAGGTAAAGAAATATGTGTCAGACAAAAATACTACATTTAAAATAGCCAACACTGGAAGACTCACCCATGAAGTAATAGAGAAAATCACCGTTGCTGATTGGAAAGCTTGCATGTGTCTCACAAACTGCAAGAAGAAGATTACCAGAAAGAAGTTGTCAGAGACGAAATAATGGATTCGTTAATTGTCAGTCTAGCTCTCACATGTGGCGACTCCAATTCCGAAGGCAGTGACAATGAAAGCTCCGAGTAAAAGGGTATGTGAATGGAATGTAAACTTACTCTGTAGTTATCATGAACATTTACTTTCTTCTCAAGTTGTCTGTGCCGTAGAAAGTAGTTCAGTGGAATATCTATTCTGTAATGACAATTTTATTTTACTTCGTTTTTTTCTTTAAATTAAGCGCCTTTTCATGCTGCAATCTGTTTTATTAATCCAGACGCGTTCAGAATTTTATTTTAAGGCATCATCGGTGGATATCATCTGATGTAGTACACTGTAGCTATTATATGCCGTCATGTAGATTTGAAAACAGTTTATGCCCTTATTTTTGCATAAATAAATTATTACTTATGATTATTTGCAAAAATAAGGGCGTGAACTCTTCTTAAATCTACAACGACGGCAATTAATAGCCACAGTGTACTATTTCAGATGATATCCACTGATAATGACTTAAAATAAAATGTGGAATGCATCTGGATTAATAAAACAGATTGCAGCTAGAAAAGGCATTTCGTTCAAAAAATGATTATTTATATACTTGCCGCGGATAATGGCCATTCAAACAACTTTGTTTATTTTACTTCTCTTTCTATTCTGTCTACGATATAACGTAGATTAAAATGCTGCTCATCCTGGGGACTGAGGTGGGTATTTTAGATTTGATTCCTTCGTCTTTTTATTTATAAAGCAAGAGGAACAGAAGGCGTAATCTTTCTGTAAGGTGCATTTTGTTATAGAATTCATTCTGCAGGGAGAGAATATGTATCACTATTTCGTAATGTAGTTATGACTGGGAAAGATTGAATATACATTCCATTCTGTTATGTGTATGTTGCAGTTATTAGGTTTAATAAATTTATCATGGAACGGGGAGTAGAGCACCGTGAACCTGACAGTAACGAGACAGGTCAAACATCGGCTAAAGCAGCTGTCCATAGCATAGCTGCCGTCAATTCGCCCAGCGCCGAGTTGACAACGCAGCACTCCTTGGAAGCTGCGCGACGCGGCGACAGGCCATTAACGCTGTTGCGGACTATAGCCAGGTTTGATGGCAGCAGCACACAATTTGTAGGAATTCCTAGGATTTTCTTTGATTAGTAAATTTATCTTCTACTGACTCCCTTTCCCAGCTGTAGTAAGTACTTGATTTTTAATGCACTCATAAGAGCAAGCATGTCCTATCCTTCTGATCACACGATCCTTAGCTGACAGAATATGTTCAGAGAGTTTGCTAAGAAATCAATCCCCATCAGCAATCATGGGATACAATGAAATGTGCATGTGGCTAGAGCCGTCCGTCAGGTAGACTGGTCTCCCGATGCAAGCCTTTTTAGTTGATGACATTTCAGGGACTTGTGTGTCGAAGAGGATGAAATTATCATGAAGACAACACAACACACAGTCCCCAAGTGGAGAAAATAACCAACCCAGCCATCAACCAAACCTGAGCCCCTCACATGGTATTCTGCAGCACTGAAAAGTCAACTATGGAGGCAGAAGATACTAAGATGATTTTTGTTTCATTAACAGACTACGGTACTAAAATTTGAGGAGAGAATTCCTCATGTTAATAAATGTCCTTTTTCATGGAGTATAATTTGCTAGCTCTTCTGCATACATGCAGTCCACCACTTCCTTATATCTCCTCTGATAGTTTCATTTTAAATTACCAACGAAATTCATTCCATTATCAGTTGTGCTAAAGACATTTACTCAAATTCTGTACTGTGTTACGGATAAAACACTGGGCCATATCTCATTATATTTTCTTACAGACTTGAAACGACACTGCATTTAGTGGAATGTACCGCAAAAAAGTGCCATTTCCTGCTCCTGATAAAAAGCACAGTAGCTTCATACAGTACAGGGTGGCAATTATTGAACTATATGGAATAAAATCACCATAACTTCTGAACAGTTTGTGGTAGGATATTCAAACAGTACAGTTGCTCGAGGGCATAATGGGAATTAGTATGTGCATGTATGGTTTAGTTTAGCAATGAAGCCCACTTTCATATGGATGAGTTCATCAATAAGCAAAATTGGCACATTTGGAGGACTGAGAATCCGCATTTTGTGATCGAGAAGTCTCTTCACCCTCAACGGGTGACTGTGTGGGGTGCGATGTCCAGTCACAGAATAATCGGGGTGATATTCCTTGTTGGCATGGTGAATGCCAAATGGTATGTTGGAAGATGATTTCATCTCCATTATCCAAAGTGACCCTGATTTTGACAAGATCTGATTCATGCAAGACAGAGTTCGACCCCAATGAAGCAGGAGATTGATGTCCTGGAGGAGCACTTTGGGGACTGCATTCTGGCACTGGGTACCCAGAGGCCACTGGCATGGGCCTTGATTGGCTGCCATATTCTCCAGATATGAACACATGCTACACCTTTTTGTGGGGCTATATTAAACACAAGGCGTATAGCAATAATCCCAAAACCATTGCTGAGCTGAAAACAGCCATTCAAGAGGCCATCAACAGGAATGATGTTCCGACACTTCAGCGAGTCATGCATAATTTCGGTATTCGTCTGCACCACATCATTGCCAATGATGGCAGGCATACTGAACATGTCATAACCTGAATCCGAATATCTGTAGTAATGTTTACATGTTGAATAAAGTGTGTGCATGCTGTAGTTTGTTACTAATTTACATCTTTTTTTCATATAGTTCAATAATTGTCACCCTGTACATTACATTTGGTGAAAGATATATCCTATATTTTCAACAAACTAAACTTCTGAACCAAACAGAATCAGAAAATAAATAGCATTGATGTGTAAAATTAAATCTAATCGAAAGAACTACAGGCCTCCCTTGTCTAGTGATCTAGTGACACCTTCCCTGGACTGTTTTTTTTTTTTTTTTTTCATGCAGATCTTCTTATTAGCTGTTAAATTTAGTGAAGTGTCTAATCTGTAAAATTTATCTTGCAGGAGTCATGCAATTCTGTCTTGTGCCTGTTAGAGCATTGGGCAGATGTTTTTGCTGGATGAGACTGTTTTGTCACTGGACAAAACACAGTTAATTGATGCTGGGTTGGAAGACATAAGCCTAACGACTGCAAGGAACAAGGCTCTTGAGGACCAGTACAAAGGGAGATCACCCTCATGAATGGCCTGACTGGTCAGGTGCAGGGCAAGGTCCATGAATATGCAAGGTGAAGAACAGTGTTGAGAGCAGACTCATCTATTATGGCCATGTTTGACTTCAGCATATTCCAGAATCTAATTATGCTGTAATTCCAACCATGGAGTACCGGATTAAAGAACATAGGAAAGAGAATGGAAGAGCACAGTACTGGATTAGAGAAGGTACAAAAGAGAATGGGAGGGCAGAGTAATGTTTTAGAGGAGAAGACAGGGGAAAGGACTGAGGCACAAAACACGAAGTTAAAAGTGTATACTGCCAAAAACACAGGCACTACCAAAGAAATTAATCAGAAGATAAGTAAAGTCAGATCAGATTTAGGAAAATGAATCAGTGGCATGAAGAAATTGGCAAAAGGGTTGTAGATGTGGGGAAGCCAAGCAGAAACCAGCTGAAGAGAGAGAGAATGAGAGTTGGTCTTGTGAAACAAACAGAGCTGCGCAGCTTGACTAAACCCAACTATGCGAAGTTGTAAGTGAAATTACTAGAAAGCAGACTGAATTGCTATGGAATTTGTTTCAACAAGTTTAGCAGCATGAAGAGGGCATTAAAGCAAGGAAGAGGGGAGGCAGTAAAAGTTTGGGATAAGCTGGAGTTGCCAGGCACTGCCACTGAGTGACTTTCTCTTTGTACAGATAAGGACTCTGATCGTCCTTATCCCATCACTGTAGGTGGCAATGCAGAAGTCCAGCTACTGTCGCAATTCAAACAGAATGAGACTGAGATAAATCTACACTGACACCTGATGTTACTTCATCTTGGTTGACAAGTACTCCTTATTCCCCGATCCCACAACTGACCCACATCTACGAATGTAGCAAGATCAAATTGAAAAAGCATTGCCCATGGACCCTTCCTTTGAAGATGAAATTCGCCTGTGGACATTTACACATGAGGCGGTCTCCGAATGTGCTTAATCATATGAGACTGTAAGTTGTACCAATATTTCAGAAGTCATTTCTATCTGAGTTCTAGTCTAAAAGTACCCAGAACCTGGTAAAAATGAGTATTCTCTTGATGGAGGTGTATAGTGAGTCACATTCTAGTAGTTCAATCCAAATGATAAAGCAAAAACCAATACCTTGATTCGCTGTATTATCCAGCAGAGCTAGTGAGGATATGCTTCATCAAGCTGCCTGATCATCTCCAACATGAAACAGTCATAGCTGGGACATGCATGAATGATGTAAGGGCATTCCGACATCTCATACAAAAAGTGGCCTATGACCAAGCCAACGAGGTGCAAGTGCTGGTATAGCAAGCACGAAATATTTTGACTTCAGACTATCCTTCAGTGGGACTGAGAGATTGTCCTTGGCATCAATCGAATATTACTGATAACACACTGAACCATGTTTACAGGAGAGACTGCTGGTCTCTTAGAGAACACTACAACAATACATGTCACTTTGGGAGCTACAAGAGAGAAGAGAAGTGTGACATGCCACTGGAAATTGTAGAATTGCAGACAGCTGGTCCCAGAAATAATGGCAAAGTGCCAATGAAAGCAGTAATGAAAGGAACTGATGGGAGGAATGTGGACCTGGTAATGGTGTACATAAGCAGCAGCTACCTGTGTCATTGTAGATTAGTTTCAAAAGATTTACGGGAAGTACTATTAAGAGAGGAAGATGACTTGAAGATTCAGGTTATCCTGCACTTGAGAGTATGAGTAGTAAGGAAATCTGTTGTATTCTTGACAACAGTAGTCAGGTGTCCATGATAAGTAATAGTGTTTGTGAGGACTTTCTGCAGGAGAAAGCATGGACTGAATTGCCAATGCAGAAGATGAGCATTAGAGTAGCAGTAACGGGAAAAGCAGTGGAAGTCAAGAGACAAGCAAGAACTGATTTTGTGTGCCAATCACAAACAATGTGGGTGAATTTCTGGATTATGATCCTGAGGCTGGATTTTATAAATCATTATAAAATGATGATAAATGATGGTATGAAACTAGCTGTGCCACAACCTCAGAGAAAGGCATTCAAATTGTATTTCGATAATTGTGTAGAAAAGAGTGTCATAGAAAACAACTGTTTGTTTATTTATTTATTTTGGCTTTTAGTTTCATGAAAATAACTATTCAGTGGGTTTTGTTGATGTGTCACAAACAGAACATGTCCGAGGCAATACAAATAATGGGAAATCAGACTTGAACAGAGTAGGAGATGATGAATCAGGACAGCTTGAGATAACTGAAGAAAGAGAGCAGCTTGAGATATTTTGGTATCACAATGTAAAGTGTTTTCAGACATGCCTGGACCACACCAAAAGTTCTTTATGCAACATTGCTCAATTCCCTTGAAGTATAAGGAGCACAGTGAAGAAGAAATTTGGGTTATTGTTGAAACTTCCAGATCCTACAACAATCTGTTAGTATGTGTACCACAGAAAGCTGGGTCAATACGCTTGGTACTTGACTCATATAATATTAATATGATTATAGAGCCAGAAACAGATCATCCATAAACTTTCGAAGAACTGTTACATTTTCATGATATGAAGACACTCACCTCAGTAGATTTGTGCACAAGTTAATGGCAAGTGGAGATGAAACCAGAGTGCCACCAATACACCACATTTCTATGTTTTGAGTGTTGCTACCAGTTTAAAAATCTACCTTTTGGACTGAAAGTGTCATCAACTGCCTTCGTTAAGAGATTTAAACACAGTGATTCCTGCAGAACTATGTAAGAAGATAACCTCATATGAACCTCTTCCCTATTCTTATCAGCTGACCACTTGTTCTTCAAAACTGAGATGCGTGTCTGGGAGATCTTCTTGGAAATCTTCCAAGAAGATATCCCAGTTCCTGTGTTGTGTGTGTCATTACAAATGAATTATCCTCACAAGTGCCTTCATTATCCTTGCTGGAGGATTTGATACAGCATGGTAATGAGAAACAGATACTGTGATACTCTTCCTCTGTCATAAAGCATGGCAAAGAGCACAATAAGATCCTAAACTGTTTGCTGCAAAGGGGAGTTATGACCACAGCAGTTGAGTCCCATAGTGCTCAGAGCCATTTGAACCATTTTTGTTTGCTGCAAGCGTTCAAAGATCATGGAGTAACTGTGAACCTTGTAAAATCAGAACCTGGGCATAAAGGGAGCAAATGCATTGGGGAAGTGCTTTCACCAGAAGAGATTCATCCAGATCTGGAGTAGCTCTAAGGCACAAGAAATTATGCAGCACCAAAAAACTAAGCAACAGATTTGTGCCTTTTTAAGACTCGTAAATTATTACAAAAGATTCATCAAGGTGACTGTATCTACCCTGTGGCTCTGTCATCTAATGAGAAAGAACACAGATTGGGACTGGAACTAAGAAGCATAGTGTTAGTTTGTAGCACTGAAGGAAGCTTAATCAATGCCCCCATACTGGGACATCCTGATTTTGAGAGAGATAGAGTTCTCCATTGCCCCGGATACCTTCTGTATTTTCTTCTTGTTTGGTAGGGGACATAAAGGTGTACTGTGACCATAAACTGCTGCAGTGTTTGACGACTTCCAAACTGACACATGACCACTTGGTGCACTGGTCACTGTATCTTAGCTTCGATTAACAATTGTGTACGTATCAGGGAAAGGCTATGTACATTCTGGTGCAAAGGAATGCTCTGGCAGGTTAAGAGAGTCTATTTTTTCGACAATGTGGAGGGAAGAATCTGGAAAGTTATGGCAAACTGCAAGTCCTGTCAACATGCAATATTAGTCACTGTAATGCACAGAAGACCGGTATTTCTGATTATTCTGGTGAAGCTGTCAGAACTTGCTGCTACTGGGCTGTTCAGCCCATCCTGAGGGCAAGACAAAGTTATTAGTTTGTGTTAGTTATCGTTGAACTGACTAAACAATATGTAACCTTTGCACCTTTCAGACTGCTAGTGCAAAGACGGTGTGTAAGGGGTTTGCAGAGAGCTTTCTGAGAGGTGTAAGGGAAGAAGACAAGGCTGAATTAGACAGTGGTCCTCTGTTCAAATCACTCAGATGGCAAGCTTTTTTTATGACAGAGGAAAAGTATCACAGTATATGTTTCTCATTACCATGCTGTATCAAATCCTCCAGCAAGGATAATGAAGGCACTTGTGAGGATAATTCATTTGTAATGACACACAAAACACAGGAACTGGGATATCTTCTTGGAAGATTTCCAAGAAGATATCCCAGACACGCATCTCAGTTTTGAAGAACAAGTGGTCAGCTGATAAGAATAGGGAAGAGGTTCATTTCCCATCCACAGAGAGAGACAGACATGCTGTAATAGTACAGATGGCAATGTAACAAATATGAAGAGCTGCTGAGAGATGTAAAGCTAATCAGAAGGGAGCACTTCATCATATACATTTGACAGTAGGGAATAGGGTTTTGATTAAAGCTAATTTTAAATTCTTCAAAAAATTAGCATTTATTATTTTACTAAGCAATGAATATTAAAGGAAATCAGCAAAAAGTAAAGACTCAGTTGTATGAAGGTGGTTTCACTTTGCAACATAATTTTAAAATTTTTCATACAGTTAATATTTATTATCACAGTAACCAAGGAATATAAAAAGAAATACACAAAAAATAAACAATCAAATGGGATTAAATAACAAAGAAAATTGTGAAATTTTAGCAAAATTTTTTGAAAAGCTGTTAAACTGTCCAGTTTCAACAGATAAATTAGAATTTCCAGTGAGACCTCAAAATCTAGAGGAATATTTCTCACCAACAGAGTTAAAAACTCATGAAGCCATCAAAACACTCAAAACAATAAAGCAAGTGGTGAAGACTCCATTACAGCAGAATTATTGAAGTGGGCAGAACCAAAAATCATAAAGGATGTACAACTGCTTCTTGAGAACATTTGGAAAACTGAAAATATTCCAAAAAAACAGCATTAATCCACCCACTACATTAAAAGGGAGACAAACAAAATGTCAAAAATTACAGAGGAATGTCACTTCTGTCAGTGGCATACAAAATATCATCAAAAATTCTCCTGAACAGAGTGGTAGATACTTTAGATAAACAACTGGGAGAATATAAGGGTGGTTTTCGAAAGGGAAGATCCTGCGCAGATCCTGCGCAGAACGAATTTTTTACTTAAAGTCAATAATTCACCATAGAATGTTAACCAGCAAACCAATAATAGTGTCATTTATTGATTTCAAGAAAGCATTTGATTGTATAGACAGAGAAACAATAGATAAGGTGATTAGAGAATTTGCTGTTAAATCAAAATTAGCAAATATAATTTGTGAAACACTAACAGATACAATATCTACATTCAAATTTATGGGAGAAGAATCTCAGCCATTTGAAATAAAAACTGGTTTTAGATTAGGTGATGGTTTATCACCTTTACTGTTTAATTGTGTTCTAGAAAAAATTGTAAGCATCTGGAATTCGGAGCTAAAAAATCACAAAATTGAACCAATAACTCTGGGAAGGAAAACAAATGGAATCAAGGTAAGCTGCTTGGCTTTTGCGGATGATTTTGCAATACTTTTAGAAAACCTGACACAAGCAGTAATTCAGATAAACCTTCTGGAAAAAATAGCAAACAGAACTGGTCTCAAAATTTCAGCTGAAGAAACAAAATTCATGACAAATATAAAAAATGCACCAAAATTCATAGAAACACAAATAGGTAAAATTGAACACATAAATCAATTTAAATATCTTGGAGAGATTATAGAACAGAATGGACTAGAAAAATCTGCAATAGATGTAAGAATTAACAAAATGGAAAGAGCGTATGGTTTGACCAAAAATATTTACAACAAGAAGCGCATATCTAGCAAAGCAAAACTAAAACACTACACCACAGTGGTACAACCAGAATGCTTATATGGATCTGAATGGGTAACGATGAACTATAAGATGGGCAGACTAGAGGTACTGGAAAGAAGGATTATTAGAAAAATAATGGGTGCAATAGAAACTGCAGATGGTTGGAAAATAAGAACCAATGAGGGACCTACAAAAATATAGAGAAAATATCTGAAGTAATGGCCAAACGAAGATTAACCTTTTTCAGACACCTCTACCGGATGGATGGAAATAGACTAGCAAAACAAATACTCCTCTATTTCAGGAAGAAGGAATCAACAATAGCATGGATTACAGAAGTAAGGAAAGATACAGAAAGAAACAACATCAAAGAATCAGAAATAGTAGAAAGAAACCGTTTTAAAAATAAAATACTAAATTTGGAAGGCTTTCAAAGCAGAAGAAATAAAAAAATCAGGAACAACATGGACAGAAGAAAGGAAGAAACTTCATGGGGAGAATATGAGGGAATACTGGAAAAATAGGAAACAACAACAAAGGAAGAAGAGGAACTGAAGTTGTTAATGTGATCCTAGTTGGTCAGTACGATTGTAAAAAATCAAATGTTTTAAGGAGACAGTTTCACTTTGAACTCACTAGAACATAGTTTTCAACCACCCATCATTTCATGTCATTATTTGAAAGCAGATTCACATTTTTCCTAAACACGATCCCATGTCTCAAAAACAAGTTATATTCCTAAATAATAAGTGAAAATGGGCCTAAAATTTAATAAATTTGGCACTATATACTGTCACAGAAGTTTCATTTTAAAACACTATAAAAAAAGGGAAGTTACAATCTCCTCCAATCCTGTAGCACAGTCTCCGTGTCGACTGCTGCTTTGAACATTATAAGTGACGACTACAATGCAGTACATTCATAGAAATGCCTCAGTGCATCGCTAGGTGACAGTTTTCAACAGCGTTAGTGGTTTCATGCTACAAGCATTGGTACTTCAAGGAAAAAATTAATGAATCTGTGGTTTCAGGCAGAAACTCTTGGTACTCACAGGCTTAATATACAGGGTGTCCCAGCTATCTTGTCCACCCAAAATATCTCTGGAACAATAACAGCTATTGGAAAACGACTTTCACCGGTATCAATGTAGGGCTGGGGCCCATGAATGTACATATCTGGAAACATTCTAAAACAAAAGCATATGTGTTTTTAACATAAACTTATGTTTTTTAAATGGACCTCCTATATTTTTTCTTCAGCAATCCATAGAATGACAAAGCACATACACAATGGCGTTGATTGCATCGCAATATTCCCATTACATCCTGAGATATTGAGACGCGAAGTTGACGCTTGAAACACCCGATATGCGCTGCTAGCGCACGTCCTGAGGCTCAGGCGTGAACCCCATGCTGCCCGTAATCGCGATGTGATTGACATGCGTAATCACACTTCCATACTTATCAAGAGGTCCGAAACGAATAATACGGTCTGCTACCATCCTGCATTAACATCGTACATTCCAGTAGGTATTTATCCCATAGGCTAGGGGTGATGCGGTTCTGTAACATATCTGTGTACCGCAACGTTAGTCACAAAGTTAACTTCGCTTATCGTTAATCCGTTACTAAAAAGGTAATGCCGTTCAACGTTAAAACTTTACTTTACTGTAGATCTAGCGCAAGTGACAGTTAATAATTCACTCGTAATAGTAAAATTCATGTTGATGGTTTAGTGAAACGAGCAAGTGGACTAAAAGTTTTACCATTGTTTAGGTAAAAATGTTTTGATTTGGGAAGTTCAGGTAGGACATAGATGATGAATGTAAACATGTCTTACCAATTACTTTTATTATCACATAATTATCAATGTTATGTTTATCAAATGTGTTAAATGACAAATTGTTGCAAACAAATGTTTCTTAACATCACTGGGTAAAATGGCCCTTTGTAGAAACTTCCACTGTGATACCAGCACTACATACTAAACATAGCGTTCACATCTCATGCTCAAAGTGATGCCCATTGGCTTGTATACATAGGGTCACTCTGCGGATGAAGGATGCCCTACTTCGTGCTACTGTTTCCTCTTTGATGGCTGTACAAGCATCAATAATGCGTTGCTTCATGTCCTCTGGTGTTGTTGGTTCATGTTCGTAAACAGCATCCTTCACTGCTCCCCAAAGAAAATAATCCAGCAGTGTAAGGTCCGGAGATCGGGCAGGCCACCTAACTGGGCCACCTCATCCAATCCACCTACCAGGGAACTTACGGTTCAGAAGTCGTCGTGCTCGTAAGGCATTATGTGCAGGGCATCCGTCATGCTGATACCACATGACCATTCTCCGGTTCAGAGGTACAGTGTCCAAGAGAACAGGAAGATTGTGTCGTATAAATCTGGAGTATTGTCTGCCATTTTGGATGCCATTTATAAAGAAAGGTCCGATAATGGTATCTCCAATAATCCCACACCAAGCATTAACTTTCCACGGACGTTGATGCTCTACCTGACGGAGCCGTTTTGGATTCTCTGCGGACCAATAACGCATATTCCTCATATTGACAATTCCTTTGTTGGAGAATGATGCCTCGTCGGTAAAGAGAACATCTGCAAAAAAATTTGGATTAGTCAGAAGTTTTTGCTGAGCCTGCCAACAAAATGTTACCCTATTGCGGAAGTCATTTCCATGAAGATCCTGGTGTAAATGAACATGGTAAGGATGAAATTTATGACGTTTAAGAATACGCTGTGCACTTGATTTCGACACACCAACTTCACGTTCAATTTGACGTGTGCTGATTTGAGGATTCACAGCTATGGTAGCGAGCACAGCAACTTCAGCACGTTCTGTGCGTGTTCTAGGATGATGTCGAGGTCTTGGATTTAAGCTTCCCGTTTCACGTAGATGAGATGTGAGACGACCAAACATCCGGCGCGAAGGCGATGACTTGCCAGGGAATTGTCTTCTGTACAGTTGTTCTGCCTGAACAGCATTTCGTCCACCTACAACAGGGTACAGTACAGTTATGCAGAGTAGGGTAGAAAACAGACAAATTAACTTAATAATCATAATGTTCGCTAACAGTACTATCTACAAACTAGCAATCTCATAACGTATTTCCCGTCAACGTACATTCTCCATAGATCAGCAGCATTTCTACCATATCTTCATGTGTGTACATTATACTGTACAGTATAAGTTCCACAACACAACGTTTATTCACAATGTGTACTACCTCCATGCCGTCACTAGATTACTCTGCTGCACGACTACACTGGCAAGCGGTGTACTGCACGCCAAAGCAACAACAAATGGGATGCTCGGAGGGTGGTGGAGTACAGGAGTTTGCATGGGTCGCAAATCATAAACAAGGCGAAGTGGTAACTGTGGCAGTAGTGAGAACTACATTGGACACTTGACTAGGTAGAGCCAGGCCCTGCGCGACAGGCACAATGGGCCATATAACGCATTAGATAAACCTTATTTTGGGTATGCAGGATAAATAAGACAACCTGACGGGTGTACACCGATCGGTACTGGTTCATATTGTGTACGTAGATATGTAAAACGTGCAAGAGGGAAACCATTATGTGCTTATGAGATTTGATGGCAGCAGACCGTATTATTCGTTTTGGACCTCTTGATAAGTATGGAAGTGTGATTACACATGTCAATCACATCGCGATTACGGGCAGCATGGGGTTCACGCCTGAGCCTCAGGACATGCGCTGGCAGCGCATGTCGGATGTTTCAAGCGTCAACTTCGTGTCTCAATATCTTGTGATGTAATGGGAATATTGCGATGCAATCAATGCCATTGTGTATGTGCTTTGTCATGCTATGGATTGCTGAAGAAAAAATATAATAGGAGGTCCATTTAAAAAAACATAAGTTTGTGTTAAAAAACATATTCTGTCGTTTTAGAATGTTTCCAGATATGTACATTCATGGGCCCCAGCCCTACATTGATACCGGTGAAAGTCGTTTTCCAATAGCTGTTATTGTTCCAGAGATATTTTGGGTGGACAAGATAGCTGGGACACCCTATATATAGTGGGCAATTTCTGATCTGCTGAGAGTGGCTAATGAGGAGGCACTTCGCGTATCAGATCTCATGGTATATATCATGTATCAAACGTCAAGAAATTTTGGGAAAAGCCTGATGAGACAGAATCTGATAGATATATCATCTACAATCAATTGATGCCTTAACCACTGTCGTATAATGAGATGCTGGAAAGTTATGCTGAATACTAGTTTGTCTTGATGTCTGAGACATCTTGTGAATAATGGAATGTTCTTATTGTGTTTTTTTTCTTCATTTGAGTTGTGAAGAAGATGATTTTGCTGAAGTAAAAAGAAGGATACCTGAAGTGAGATTATGACTTACAGATGTGAAGAAGGGGTTTTATTGATTTTAAGTGCCAGCAGAACAAGGAACAATGTGGTGATTATTTAGATGAGTTCCCATAAATGTATGCAGAGGTGAGCAGAGTAGGTACATGGAGCAATGAATTTCCTGCCAGTGCAGAGGTGGATCAGAGGATAACAAGACTGAAAATTTGTAACTACTAATTGTATTTTCTCTATAGCACTTTAGTTAAGAGTGTCCTTTTGTGATGGGACCCTGGGAAGAGCACAGTGACTGCAGCACCAAAAGATAAGTAGCTAAGTAGGAATCAAGAAATGGAATTAACCCATGGAGCAATGAGGAGAGACTTGAGGGATATTAGCTGACCCACATCTATTGAGAAAGTATCAACAAGGGAAAAGAACATACATCAAGGAAAGAAAGGTACTCTGACAACCTACAGCCAGGTGCATGTTACTATGCTTATGTTAGTTGCAGACTTTTTATTATGCAGTTTATTAGTTTATATATGCAGTTTGTTCTGAGTGTTCATAGATCCGAGAGTAAAAGATGTGTCAAGTAATGACATACCAAGAAGAGTCACAGCAACTGAAGCGAAGTTATCCCTTACACTTTTTCTGTGCCACTTTTAGTGTTGTTCAGTAGTAACAGCTTCATGGACAGACCCAAACTTCCAAATGATATCATCCATGTTTTTACAGCTGGACTTCTACATCCATTATGTATACTCCTGTACAAGGGAGACATTTTAACTGAAAGTTGTTTGCCTGGTATCAGTGGATAAATACGAAGTTGCAGTGCATATATATCCGAAGAACCATGTGCTGTAGTGACTACAGCTGTTAGGAAAAACATGAAATGTATTTGCAGTTACAAATATGGATAACCTTCAGCTGTATAATGGAATGATGACACTGAAAATTTGTGCTGGACGGGGACTCAAACCCAGATTTCCCACTGTACGGGAATACACATAATGAATGGACAAGTGCACGCAGTAGATACATGGACAATGCCGTTTGGAAGTTTGGGTCTGGACATGAAGCATGCGCATATAACGAAAGTGGTTAAGGTGACCACTCGCGACAAGCGAGAAATTCAAATTCAAGTCTGGCTCCACCACAAATTTTCAATGTCATCATTCCATTACAGAGCTAACGGCTGTCCATATTTGCAACTGTGAATGCATTTCATGTGTTTCATAACAGCTAGTCACTGCAGGGCCCATTCCTTCAGACATGCACAAACTGCAATACTTAATTTATCTGTCAATACAAGGCAAGAAACTTTGAATTAAACTGTCTCCCTTGTACAAAAATATACACAAAGAATGTATGAGTGCAGATTTTAGGCACATGGATGGTGACATATGGAAGTTTGAGTCTTGCGATGAAGCGTGCTTGATTAGCCAAAGCAGTTTAGATGACTGCTCTTGACAAGTGGGAAATCCGAGTTTAAGTGCTGATCTGGCACAAATTTTCAGTGTCTTTGTTCAATTATACAACTGAAGGTTGTCCACATTTACAACTGAAAATATATTTCATGAATGAGAATAAACTTAAAAAAATGCTGTTTGGCACATAAAGTCATCCCAATGTATGCCAGGCCAAAGACGTTCAGTGCATCCAGGATGGTCATTAGGATCAGACAGCAAGCTTATTTGATTTGAAGCATTTTTTAACAATCACTATTTTGTATGTTATCACATGTTTCCCACAGATATAAATTTTTTGTAGACCCTTTGGAAATGGTGCAATTCCGAAACATGTAAGCTGTAATAAAGTCAATAAAATATTGTGGTCGAGACAAAAAATGTTATTATAGCGACAATCTTATTGGTGAAAATAGAGGGTGGTCCACAATAAATTGCAAGACTGAGCACTTTTTTTGATCAGTAATTAATGAAATAACATCAAGAAAAGACAGTGAGGTGTGGTTAATAAAAGAATGCTTTCAGTCTCATGTGGCCTGGGAGTGACTTTCTATGAGGCTAATGAGACATACTGCGTGAAACTCATTTTTTCATGTTGTTTTCCATTCTCTGCATGATCGTGTTCCCAGTTTCCATGATTAGATAAAACCAGATGAGCCTGGTCAATAACCCTCCCTCTCACAATTCTGTTATACTCCTATGAAATATGTTGTGATGTTAAGAGACTACAACATAAAGTGTGTTATGTCTCAGAATGGCTGTAGGAATTGTAACATTTTTATTTTCAGATGAAACTTTTATCATTTGCGTGATTATCGGTTTTCATGTGATTTTTTTCTGTAATTTCATACAAACGAGTGCTATGTTTCTGTGCACACACGTTTAATGGTAATTTTATGTTAAGTTCCGTAAATAGAGTTTTGTCACACCATTCATTCTTAGAAGAGCATGTTCATTGTGTCAACAGGTTTCTGTACAGTGACACGAGACAATGTTTATAGACACAAACACATTGATTGTTAGTGTGCTTTTGAACACAACCATAACATAATTAGTACCATGTTGAACTTTACAGGATGGTCAGATTCAGCCTGAAAAGATTATAAGGATGATGCAACATAGGTTGTGATGAGAAATAAGTGTAGGAAAAAAACTGCTATGTTGTGCTATTCCCAGTTTAGTTAGCATGGAAGTTAGCCAATCATGACATTGCATACCTAAATTCAAGCAACCTGCCACACGCGGTGATGTCAAAAGTGTTCTTCGTTTGGTTTTCTCAAACTGAACAAGAGAGTGATACAAAAACTGGACATTAGATGACAGCAAGGATCTCTTCTTCAGTTTAGGAAACCAAACAAGAACACTTTTGCAAACACCATCTCTGGTAGGCTGCTGTGATTTGCACGCACTAAGTCCTGATAGGCTAATTTCAATGCTAATTAAATCACAAATGGTGCAATGTATCGAATTTTTTCTTAACAATTATTTCTCAGCACCACATACCCTTGCAAGCTTTTCAGACTGTTTCTGACCATCCTGTATATTAGTGTAAAATATGTCAAACCTTTTGTACCTACGAAAATGCACTTTAACAATAAGCTGTCTTATTTAACCTATATGTCATCTACTGGTTTTGTTTATAAACCTTCAACACAGGATGACAGTTGTTTGAGTGTTTTCACTGTAAAGCTTGTTGTATCAACTTAAAAGAAAAATGGAATAAGTTTTTAACTGATCTGTTTTACCTTGCATCCAGTGATGATATGTGATTGAAACCACTAGATGGTGTATAGGTTAAATAAAACAGCTGGTGGATAAAATGCATTTTCTAAAGTACTTAACAGTTGTTGGTTCTCCTATGATGAAAACATTATCTTTTGTAATGATTGATTTTTGTTTATTTGCCTTCTATGTTACAATGAGACTTCAGCATGATTTACCATGCCTATTAATATGTCTTTTACAGTGGCAATGCTAGTGTATGCAGACATGCAGCTCTGATGCAACATGTAGTTTCTACCCTCTTGTACCCAGTTAAAATATTAGCTTTTGATCTTACATAGGAAATTATATTTTGTTAGTAGGACCCATGACTCTCGGTTTTGAACTGGGACATCTAGTATATTCCTTTTTGTGAGAATGACGATTGAATTGTTTTGTAAAATTATGAAATTAGTAATGTAATTAACTGTTTGTAGATTATGTATGGCCCAAGTGAGGGCAAGAAAAAATTTTCTTTGGGGAATATTTCCTGTATACATTTTATAATCATTCTGGTTCTAACAATTTTTTGTGTTTGATAGTATTTGTACAGTTAAAGTAACAATGAAAAGTTTTGAGGTTCTGACTTGGGTCCTCATCAGTGGATCAGGGTGACTACACTCTGATATCCTATGATAATAACAGATCCGGTACAGGTTTTCTTCCTGGCATTGGAGTAATGAATGGCATCTGCTTAGCCACCTTTCATGAACCTGTCATTTATAATGATTAACATGGCTTCACCTAAGAAACTTCCTGGCAGATTAAAACTGTGTGCCGGACCGAGACTCGAACTCGGGACCTTTGCCTTTCGCTGGCAAGTGCTCTACCAACTGAGCTACCTAAGCCGACTCACGCCCCATCCTCACAGCTTTACTTCTGCCAGTACCTCATCTCCTACCTTCCAAACTTTACAGAAGCTCTCCTGCGAACAGTTTTAATCTGTCAGTAAGTTTCATATCAGCGAACACTCCGCTGGAGAGTGAAAATCTCATTCTGGATGGCTTCACCTAGTTCAGCAGATTGCTTTTATGCTATCTGCTTATGATATAGCCATGTCTGGAAGAACAGTTGTGTACAGAACCAACTTTACTGATTTTATTTCCTTTTGTTTCATATCAGCACCCTACGTTACCCTTCATCCATAACTTAATTGTGGTTAATTCTGTAATGAATGAATGTGTGATTGTAGTCAGAATAGCTTTCTTGGTTCTCATAGATGTGGGGGAAGGTTCACTGAATTTTAGCTCTCAAAGCTGGCATTTGGTGTGACAAGTGGCGGATACATATGGGGGGCATGCGGTCGCGTGGCCCCCCCCCCCCCTCCCCGCCCTTGGGGGGCCCCCACACTGCCACCCGCACCACTCCCGCCAGTCAAACCGCACACTATTCATTTGTTTCTTTCATCAGTCAACTCGACTGAACCGAGTTATCGAGTATTTGTACTTTCCTATGTAGCTTTACCATTTAAAATTCAACATACTTTTGCCCTCACGACTACTGAAACATGACAATAATGATCTGAGACATAAAATGAATCAGTGCTTGACTTAACTACTGTTCTTCAAAGAAGAATCACTCTTTGTGATTAAAAAGAGACTTAATGGGAGAGATTCTTCAATACAAGCAAACGAGTATAAATGCCATTAATGACTGTGATTCTGTTAGGCATGCATTGTCTGTCTGTCTTAGAGCTGACTACCCTACTTTGCACATGCTGTACAAAATATTTGCTTGTCTCCCTGCATCTGCTGCTACAGCAGAAAGAATTTTTCTCAACATTGCGGTGTACAAAGACATGGCTGAGGTCGACACTGAAGGAGAACCGACTTAATGGCTTAGCTCCATTGAACACTCGCCCTGTAACATCTGTACTGAGTGGCAAGAGGTGCAATCTTAAGATGTTTTTTGGACAGATCAGCAGTACCAGGATTGGATGTAATGATTCAAGAAATCTGCTTTTGAACTAGGCTGGTGGGGTAGTCATGTTCGTGGCAGCCTGAGGTAAGAATGGTAGTGTATTGCCATAAAGAATCTGCATCAGAACAAACACATTTGCCTTGAAAGCCAAGGCTGTACGGGAGGGAACAACTGATGTGGAAAGGGTGGCGGCTATCAAAATGTAAGTTCTGATGTTTTAGAAGATTTATGTGAACAGAACTGTGTGTAGTTGGCCCTCAGTGAGGATGAGGCCAAGATCAGGGAAAGTGGCATGGGATTTGGAATAGGAGGAATGTACTAAGAGATCCAAAACTTTTAGCAGGTTAGCCTCACCATCAGTCCACATGACACAGTTGTCATTAACACAAAATAAACCAAAGCAGGGGTTGAAGGCATATGGATCCCAGAAAAGCCCCCTCCAAGCAACCCATAAAAAGGTTGGTATAGGAAGCAGCCACTGTGGCTCCCACTGTCATGCCACTGATCTTTGTGAGAATAAAGTTAATTAAAGTGAGCAGGAAGGATGACAAAGGTGGGCACCGGTTGAGATTATGTTCAGCAACAGACAGACCATGTACATGGGGAATGTTGGTATAGAGGGAGGTGGCAGCAATGGTGAAAAGGAAGGTGTGCAGTGGGAGTGGGATGTGCATAGATTTCGATGATCTATGAAATGGTTAGTGTCTTTAATATAGGAGGGCAGTTCATGTACTATATGGGCAGGTGTTGCTGACCTAAGGCAGACATATGTTTGGTCGATGTAATTAACCCATCAGACTAGTTGAAAAGTAGATTTCCCAGGCCATCACATCCAACCCTGGTACTGCTGATGCCTTTAAAAATAGTAAAATAATAATAATAAAAAAAAACTTAGGAGTAAACTTCTTTTCACTCAGTACTATCCTGGTCTTGAATGTATTAATCAGCTGCTTCCTAAAATCATGCCCTGAAATGAAGTCCATTCTGAACATCAAGCATATCTTTACCCCCCCCCCCTCCCCCCCCCCCCTCCCCCCCCCCCCCCCCCAACAAATCGTGGCAATATCTTAACATCTTGCTCAGATCTTACACCCACTCTGCACCCTTTTCCCTCCCCAATGGCTCCTAACTCTGTTATCATCTCTGCTGTAAGATTTGTCCTATCCACTCTCCCAACACTACCTATACCAGCCCTATAACTGGCAATACATATACATCAAAGAGAAAGCCATCTCTGAGATGACAAATGTTATCTACTGGTTGTTATGTAAACACTGTCTGGCAGTCTATATTGGTATGACTAGCAACACACAACATCCTGTTACAGAGTACGCTCTAAAACATGAAAGTCGTGACCTCAGTGCCTGTTCCACCACACATGCCAGAGGATTCTTTTCCCTGGCACCAGTTTCTCAAACTCCATAGGTGGGAACCAGTGTTACAGCACTGTCTTAAATTTATGCTAATTTCTTCAGCCTCAGCATTTCTTTTCATGAACTATTTCTCTTCTTTGTTCCCTTTCAGATTTCTATATATTTTATTTTCTGACTTCCTTGCACCTGTCTACCATGTACAATGCACTTAACTTTCCACTTTTATTAATTCCTGCACAATGATTTATCAGTAATCTGTGACTTGTTTATTGCCCTATCTTTCATCTTTAAGCTCTCAGTTTTTCAAATCTCATCAAACTCAGTCACAACAATGCAGAAGGCCAAAAGGTATTTACATAACAATTGGGACATGAGCTGTGTCATTTCGTGGGTGGTTCTCCCTTTGGTAGTATATGTTTTGCCAGTAAGTCTACCCTGACACAGAGTTCTGGGCGACTTATCTGTAATTCTCCCCATTTCTGAAACCTTGCTAATCCTTTTCCTTTATCTGTCTTCCTTCCCCTTCAACCCTTCTGCCAGAAGAAGGAGCCACTGTGTCTGACAGCCTACACATGTCTGTAACTTTTATATGTGTTCTCTCCTTTTGCTGTTTGGTGCCATCTATCCAATTATATTGCATTTTCAAAAACTGATTATTTTTGTTTGTATTTTAGTTGTTGCAGCCATTATACCTTCTCAAGTAACCCTCTTGTCAGTCTTTGCTGCCACGTTATCTTGTCCAAACTGTCATCTGTTTACATCCTTATGTGCTAGCTCATTCTTTTATTTATCAGTACCACCTATTATTAACCAATATCTCACTCCTGTATCTTTTCTAGTACTGGCACAGATTTCTGTTTGATTTTATGTGGCCAATGTTATTTACAAATTTGGGTATAACATTTTGTTGTTCATCATATGAGGGTAGTCCCAAAAGTAAGGTGTCCTATTTTTTTATAAGTACATAGACCTGTTTATTTCTAGAATGGTTTACATCAGTTTACAGCTTGAACATTTAGCTATTTTTCAACATAATCACCATTTCTGTCAATGTATTTTTGTAGATGCTGTGGCAGTTTTTGTATGCCCATGTCATACCAGCTCGCCACCATGCTGTTCATAAAGTTATGAACCTCTTCTTTCACCTCGTCGGAGCTGAATCGCTGGGACCACAATCAACACTGACAGGTACTGTGAGACTCTGAAATTTCAAACGGGCAATTCAGAACTGGAGAAGAGGAATGTTGAGCAAGGGCGTAAGCATTCTCCATGACAACACTCATCCACACATCGCTCGGCAGACTGTTGCTCTCCTGCAACAGTTTCAGTGCAACATAATCACCCACCCACTCTATATCCTGACTTGGCACCCAGTGACTATCACCTGTTCCCTAGGTTAAAAGAACATTTGGCCGGAAAGTGATTCAGCTCCGACAACGAGGTTTGTAACTTTCTGAACAGCATGCCCTTCTACTTTGGTGTGACTACCACCAAGTTACTAGTTAGGATGAAAATTGTCCTATGCACCCCTGTACCAGCCCTGCAATTGGCGAAACATATACTACGAAAGTGAGAGCCACCTGTGAAATGACACATGTCATGACCCAGTTGTTATGGAAACCCTTTTTGGCCTTCTGCATTGTTGTGACTACCACCAAGTTCTCATTTAGGATGAAAGTGCATAGACAGATGGTGTATACTGACAACATATAATATCCTGTTGCAGAACATTTTCTACCACATGACACTCATGAGCTTGATGTCTGTTTCATCACATTTGCCATAGGATTCTCCCCCCAACACCAATTTCTCAGAACTCCACACATGGGAACTGGCATTACAACATATCCTTGGGGCTCGCCACCCACCTGGCCTAAATTTACAATGGTTTTTTCAGCCTCGGCATTTATCTTAGTAACTAGAAACACAAAGACAAAATTTCAGTAATCAAATAATAAAAAACATCTTCTGCTGACTAAAATTTTGGCTTATGATTTTTTGGTGCTGGAAAGGGGTTTCTTACCTTATTTTGTTGCTTCTACAGCTCATCACTGTTCCCTAGGTTAAAAAAACAAACATATACATGCTGTATAATTCAATTTCATGTACTAAACTTGCAGAAATATTATTGAAAATGTATGCTTGTCTTGCGCATGAAATTAAGCTTTGCAGAGGTGAAACTTGAAGTGGCATACATTTTCATCAATTGGAATGACTGCTGCATACATACAAGGAGACTCGTGAAGTAACTCTACTGTGTGTGTGTGTGTGTGTGTGTGTGTGTGTTTGGGGGGGGGGGGGGGGGGGGAGGAGGGAGGAGGTGGTGCATGCTCTTGCCACTTGCACCCGTACTTTTTTGTACTGTGTTTGGTTTAAACATCATTTCCTAATTAAGCTACAATCTAACAAAAATATTTAAGTACCTCTTTAGTGTTCTCATTATTTTCATTTACCAGGATATACGAATGATACAGTTGATATGGTATAAAATCCAGCTCCAACATTAAACAGTTTTGAGCAACACTCTCTAGGTTGAATTCTGAGTTAGGCTCCCATTCAGAATAAATATTAAGATATGTTTCAGTATTGCTGTCACTGCTTGCCTATAATGCAGAAACAACAAACATATTACACAAAATGTAACAATTAACCATGAAACTATCCTATTACAAGGTGTTGATGGCTTCATGTCAACTGAGAAATATACGATATCATACCTTTATAATTGTTATTCCTATAACAAAATCATCACCTGATGTGCTCTTGTTGAATGAATCTATAGATATGATTTCTGCTCCACCTGAAACAGAGAATGAATTACTTATAGTTCATACCAATTTAATTACAGGAGGAGGAGATTAGTGTTGAACATCCTGTCGACAATGAAGTCATTAGAGACAGAGCACAAGCTCAGATTAGGGAAAGATGAGGAAGGAAATTGGCCATGTCATTTTAAAGAAACTATCCCAGCACATTCCTGAAGCAGTTTAGGGAAATCATGGAAAACCTAAATCAGGATGGCCGGACGTGAGTTTGAACCATCATCCTCCCAAATGCGAGTCCAGTGTGCTAACCACTGTACCACCTTGCTCATAATTTAACTATATAGCTTGATTTCAGTTACTGATAAGCTGAAGATTCACAAGCATGTATAAAAACACAAGTTATGAAAATTATAAGTACACAAAGATGGGCACATGAAATTAATTGATTCTCTAAAAATGTACTGTAGGCAGTTCTATATGACAAAATGGAACATAACAGTAATTACTGGCAACGTTTTTAACTCCTCTTCCACTGCTTGCTCCCACCAGAAATCATAACTGAAAAATTTTAATTCATTGTTACTGGAATGCAGCCCATCGTACAACATTACAATAAATCTCTATCTCTCTCTTTCTATGCGTGTGTTTATTATAGTCAACTAAGTTACAGAGAATGATCTGTTAAAATACAATAGGTCAGAAAACAGTATCACCGGATGCAAATTAACTGCATTTTTCTCTCCCAGTCACTATGGGTGTTCTTTGTAGCGTAGCACCATAAATATAAAATTAGCTAGAATTTTAATTGTGAATGGTTTCAAAGCCACCAATGGTTTGTTAATAACAGTTAAGGGTTACTGTAGCAACTGTTGAAGCAGTGCGCAAAGATAAATAATCTAATGGAAAAAGTGAGACAATTTATTCGCTTAGCATTTAGATAAAGTCTACAATGAAAAAATATGTAACATTATACTTTAATGCAGTTGTAAGTAGCAACTAAGAAAACCCTTAATAATAATAAAATAAGACAAATTCATAGTGTCAAAATAATTAGTGAGTACACTACAGTACATGAAAATGCCTGGCAGACAGACACTTCAAGTTCCAGACATAGAAAAAGGCAGCTGACAGCAGCAGCAGTACCTGATTTGTGCACAGTGTTTTTTTCTCCCCTTACATGTTTACATGGAGAAATTAATTGTATCACTGTATTTATTTCTGTTGGGTTTATTAAGAAAGATAAATATAGTGTTTGTGTGTTTCATGAGATTTATCGTAAAGTGTTCTGACTTTGCAATGTTGCTCCAGGCTGCCATAAGCAGGCTGCAACCTGATTCACTTTGAAAATCATGATCATCGCAAATAGTATCATAAATAATCAGTAGTATTACAGCTCCAGAGGCAAGAACAGCAGCAGTTTGTTCATTCATTGATTGGTTCACACATCTTGTTCTGTCAGTCTTACCATGAAGCAAAGCCGGTGTGTGTGAGTTCCTAAGGGGCCAAACTGCTGAGGTCACTTGTCCCTAGACTTACACACTACTTTAACTAACTTATGCTAAGAACAACACACACACCCATGCCCGAGGGAGGACTCAAACCTCTGGCAGGAGGGGCCACACATTGTGACATGGCTGACTCGTGGAGGTACCATCTTGGACCTATAGATAACAAACAGACCCGAACTTTTCGACTCTGTAAACGCAGAACAGGGAATCAGTGATCATAAGGCTGTTGCAGCATCCCTGAATAAGGAAGTAAATAGGAATATAAAAAAAGGGAGGAAGGTTTATCTGTTTAGCAAGAGTAATAGAAGGCAGATTTCAGACTACCTAACAGATCAAAATGAAAATTTCTGTTCTGACTCTGACAATGTTGAGTGTTTATGGAAAAAGTTCAAGGCAATCGTAAAATGCGTTTTAGACAGGTACATGCCGAGTAAAACTGTGAGGGACGGGAAAAACCCACTGTGGTTCAACAACAAAGTTAGGAAACTACTGCAAAAGCAAAGAGAGCTTCACTGCAAGTTTAAACGCAGCCAAAACCTCTCAGACGAACAGAAGCTAAAGGGTGTCAAAGTTAGCGTAAGGAGGGCTATGCATGAAGTGTTCAGTGAATTCAAAAGTAAAATTCTATGTACTGACTTGACAGAAAATCCCAGGAAGTTCTGGTCTTACCTTAAATCAGTAAGTGGCTCGAAACAGCATAACCAGACACTCTGGGATGATGATGGCATTGAAACAGAGGATGACACACCTAAAGCTGAAATACTAAACACCTTTTTCCAAAGCAATTTCACAGAGGAAGACTGCACTGCAGTTCCTTCTCTAAATCCTCGCACAAACAAAAAAATGGCTGACATCGAAATAAGTGTCCAAGGAATAGAAAAGCAACTGAAATCACTTAACAGAGGAAAGTCCACTGGACCTGATGGGGTACCAATTTGATTCTACACAGAGTATGTGAAAGAACTTGCCCCCCTTCCAACAGCCGTGTACCGCAAGTCTCTAGAGGAACGGAAGGTTCCAAATGATTGGAAAAGAGCACAGGTAGTCCCAGTCTTCAAGAAGGGTCGGAGCAGATACGCAAAACTATAGACCTATATCTCTTACATCAATCTGTTGTAGAATTTTAGAACATGTTTTTTGCTCGCGTATCATGTCATTTCTGGAAACCCAGAATCTACTCTGTAGGAATGAACATGAATTCTGGAAACAGCGATCGTGTGAGACCCAACTTGCTTTATTTGTTCATGAGACCCGGAAAATATTAGATACAGGCTCCCAGGTAGATGCTATTTTTCTTGACTTCCGAAAGGCATTCGATACAGTTCCACACTGTTGCCTGATAAACAAAGTAAGAGCCAATGGAATATCAGACCGAAGAGTTTTTAGGAAACAGAACACACCATGTTGTTCTCAATGGAGAGACGTCTACACACATTAAAGTAACCTCTGGCGTGCCACAGGGGAGTGTTTTGGGACCATTGCTTTTCACAATATATATATAAATGAACTAGTAGATAGTGTCAGAAGTTCCATACGGCTTTTCGGGGATGATGCTGTAGTATACAGAGAAGTTGCAGCATTAGAAAATTGCAGCGAAATGCAGGAAGATCTGCAGCGGATAGGCACTTGGTGCAGGGAGTGGCAACTGACCCCTAACATAGACAAATGTAATGTATTGCGGATACATAGAAAGAAGGATCCTTTATTGTATGATTATATGATAGCGGAACAAACAATGGTAGTAGTTACTTCTGTAAAATATCTGGGAGCATGCGTGCGGACGATCTGAAGTGGAATGATCATATAAAATTAATTGTTGGTAAGGCGGGTGCCAGGTTGAGATTCATTGGGAGAGTCCTTAGAAAATGTAGTCCCTCAACAAAGGAGGTGGCTTACAAAACACTCGTTCAACCTATACTTGAGTATTGCTCACCAGTGTGAGATCTGTACCAGGTCGGGTTGACAGAGGAGATAGAGAAGATCCAAAGAAGAGCAGCGCGTTTTGTCACAGGGTTATTTGGTAAGCGTGATAGCATTACGGAGATGTTTAGCAAACTCAAGTGGCAGACTCTGCAAGAGAGGTGCTCTGCATCGTGGTGTGGCTTGCTGTCCAGGTTTCAAGAGGGTGTATTTCTGGATGAGGTATTGAATATATTGCTTCCCCCTACTTATACCTCCCAAGGAGATCACAAATGTAAAATTAGAGAGATTCAAGCACGCACAGAGGCTTTCCGGCAGTCATTCTACCTGCGAACCATACGCGACTGGAACAGGAAAGGGAGGTTATGACAGTGGCACATAAAGTGCCCTCCGCCACACACCATTGGGTGGCTTGCGGAGTATAAATGTAGATGTAGATGGCGCCTCAAACTCCGTGCAACCATGAAGCAAAGCCTCTAGGAACACGAGAAGAAGCAAATTATACATTAACATGCAGAAGCAGCCACTTTTGGCTCCTTTTGTTTATTTTGAAGATGAATCCACTTTAGCTGTAAGTAGTTTATTTACAAACACAACCAATTTTGCAGCATTATAGGTACATCACAGGTGCAATCTGTACAAAGTTACAGACAAGAACCCATGTAAGGCAATGAAACATAAAAAATGAAGAGAGACAGCAGATGAACATACTCACAAGCTCAACTCATGTTCTGATCAGGAAAGAGAATGGGATGACTCAGTGTTCATAGTCAGCAATTTTTCACTGTTTAGTGGACTTCATAAAACAACAACACAACATAAAATAACATAGAGTGTTCCTGTAATGCCTAGAAAGGACAACAGTTAAAATAAGAACTTCTCAATAACAAACTATCTGGTAGGTAAAATACTACTAAATTCTGATCACCAGGAGTACCAGTTCCTGATGAGCTAAAGGTCCCCATGCACTGAAAAATTGGTCACAAACCGACTGTATCATCAATAGGATTATTTAAATTTAATCAGCATCATTCCCTCATTTACCTACAAAAGTTTGAAAAACACACTGGTAAAGACCCACATTATTCAGTCTTAAATTGTGGGGCACTCCCCCCCCCCTCCCTCCCCCCAAAGAAAAACATGAAAAAATGTTATAGCTTAGCATGCAACTGATGTGAAACAAGGCTGAGTATCATGTTGTATTTAAACAGCTCAATAGGTAGAAAGCAAAACCAGATAGCAAGAGGACGCACTTACCACTGCAATCACTCGCACTGGATGCGTAATAGCAGACAGCATGTCAAGACAGAACTGCAGAAGCACCATATAGTGACACAGAGAGAAGGTTCATGTGGAGCATGCATGTGCATCTGCAGGTAACTAGACATGTAAAACAGTGGCTAGGCTGATGGAAGAGCTGGGTGATCCTTTACAATGTTTTGAAACTAACATATATTCTTAAAAAAGTAAGTGCCAATGATATCCATAGAGAAACAGCATGTTAATGGTTGTAAAATGGTTCCAAGTTGGTATATAATAAAACTTCTATACTATGCATAAAACAATAATTTGTTAAACAGCCAGGTTCTAGACAAGCATCACACTTTACAGGAACTGTGCTTGATTTAAAATCTTAATACAATGATGAAAAACTCACAAGGTAAGATAATGTATTTTTTTTAAATAGAACTCAAAATTAAATATAAAGTCTTTGTTCTGTTTCATATACTAATGACAAATTATGACTAGTGATGATCTACTCGAACTGATAATTATGTCAATTACTTTTAAATTACTTTATACATGTAGTTTAGCAGAAAAAAAGCTACTTTGAAAAAACTCACTCCTCTCCTTCTATACTATACAGCAGCTGTTTTTATCTAATACTTCACACAAAGGATTTTAACTTTACACAGACCACTGTCTGTGTACTATCAAAATCAGGAGCTATCTGATACAAATACAGGACTTCCAGTATAGAGGTACATTAAAACCATTTTTTTCTCTTTCAGTACCTATTATGGTTTATAACTTTATTTGCCCAACAGTGTATACAGGAACCCAAACATTTTTATGCATGTTAGTACAGTTCAATGTAGGCACTGTTTGTAGTTCAACAGACACTGAAATGGTATTCCACTTCTCACATGTTTGTAAGCACAACAAGTGTTAATGGCTTCTACTGTGGTGTAGATCTGTTACATCAAATCTACCAGATCTTGAACCTTTGGTCTGTAAACAATATTCCAAATAAACCCCCATGTACTGAAATCCAATGGAGTCAGATGGGGAGATCGAGGGGGCACAACAATGAGACTCCTCCCCCCCCCCTCCCCTTTCTCATCCAACGTTCAGGAAACATCTCATGGAGATACTGGCAAGTAACAGTTCCAGGGATTCCAAGATTTTCGAGAATGTTTTAATTTCAATAATATAAATGCGACATAAAGCCATGCAGGGGGCAGGTGGCCATTACTGCACTAATCAGTAGTTCTTCATTCAGGCTGAGTGGGTTGCAATGGAAAAAGTCAAACATCAGGCAAAGAATGACTTTGTTGCTCATATGATGCATTTCAGAATTTATCCATCATCAGATATCCAGGAGCAATTACTGCATGCAGATATGGCATTTCACATACAACTGAAATGCCATGTCTATGTGTAGTAGGCCCAATCGCACATGGACATCTGATGATGGATAAATTCTGGAATGCATCATATGAGAATAAAGTCATTCCTTGCCTGATGTTTTACTTTTACATTGCAACCCATTCGACCTGAATGCAGAAGTACTGATTCTTTTAATTTCAAGTTTGAAGTCGGATAACAAATGAAATATTTTTTCGTGTGATATACAAGGGGGGTCTAGCCTAACAAATAAAATTTGCAGAAATTTTGTAACACCTATTTATTTTTCAATATAATACCCATGTACATTAATACACTTGTGGGTATGGTCAGATAACGTCTGCAAACCATTGAAATAAAGGTCTTCGATTTTGAGCATCAATCACTGCATCATCATTGTCAAATCATCCTCTGAGCTCTTTTTTTTTAGGTTTGGGAAAAGAAAAAAGTCTGATGGATCCAAATCTGGAGAATATGGTGGATGACATAACAATCTGAACCCACAGTCAGGCAGATTTTCCAGTGCTGTGAGGGCTTTGTGCACTGGTGCATTGTCCTGATGCAAAAGAACTCCAAACGCCAATTTTCCATGCCTTTTTTTCTTTATCTCTTCTCTCAAACAGTGCACGATGGTGAAATAGTACGATGCATTGATAGTCACATCCTTTTGCAAGTAATCCACCATAATCACCCCTTCTGCATCCCTGAAGACCGATGCCATCACCTTACTGGCTGATTTTTGCACCCCGAATTTTTTTGGGTAGGGGATGATGTTTCAATTGTTGTGACTGTTGTTTTGTCTCAGCATCAAAGTGGTGAAACTATGTTTCATCCGCTGTCACATACCTTGCAAGAAAGCCGTCGTCATCCGCTTCAAATTGGCGTATGATTTCTTCACAACACTGCACACGCACCCATCTCTGATCTGCTTTCAAGTCTTTCAGGACCCAGCAAGATGAAACTTTCCAGATTTCCAAAATATCCTAAGCAATGTCATCAGCACACTCTTAGGAGATTTCAAATGTGTTTTCACTTTGCTGCAATGTTGTTCAATGATCCTGCAAAATCGTATCGTGAATTGCAGTCACTGTTACATCAGTGGCAATGATGACAGGCCTTTCACTAATTGGCGCACCTTTCACACTCGTTCTCCCATATTTGAAGTAGAATGTCCAGTTTTTCACTGTCCTCAAGTGTATTCCGCATGTCCTCCGCAACTTCCTTGGGTGTTATTCCCTTCAAATGAAGATATTCAATCACAGCACGGTTCTTTATTCTCTCGATATTCACCATTTTGCTTATGTTACCATGTACAACGCATCCTAGCGGCAAAACTAACGAAGCTGGAGCCACGAAATTTGACTTGCATACCCACAAAAGGTCACCATAAAAGTAGGTGTTGTTGTTTGTGCAAGACATTATGGTAACTATCTTGATTTAGAAGCTTTTCAACCACCCCTCTTAACTACAAATTAACAATTTTTGGGGCTTTTCCTTTACTTGTACTGTAAAACCTTACTTCTTGCCACATTTCATCATTGTAGATTAATGGGAAGTACCCTACATGTTCTGACACGGGAGTTTGCAAATATGAAAATGTGACAAAAATGGCAGTACATTTGACTGCATGGGCTTAGAAGCCAACCTTTACTCTACCACCACAGGACCATAGATCTTAGAATGTAACATGAATTTCAACTTTATATGTCTACACAACCCTGATAAAAGGGTTTTTAACAGACAGAAAGACAGAGAGACAGATGGACAACAAAGCAATACTATAAGGGATTTGTTTTTACTGACTGAGGCACAGAACCCTAAAAATTTACTAATCACACCATGTTGATGAAATCCCAGCAATATGTTAACTTTTGTTGTGTCCCTTTCCTACTCAGTCAATGCTCCTGGAGGTTCACTTCCCCACATTCGACAGTTATGTTGGTTAACTTTGCCACAGTGCTGAAGGGTAGATTCATCATTGAACAGCACTGCATTGACATAGCCATTGTTTTCGGAGTTTGTAAGCATGCAATTGGCGCTGTTTGTGCACAATGTCACACACTGTCAAATAGGGAACAGTTAGTTCCCTACTAGGTCATCTAATGGATTTATGTGGGCTTATAACAAATACTTTGCATACTTGTTACACAGTCCCTTCATTTACATGAGTTTTATGATGTCTTCCACTATCTGAACTCAAAACTACCCATTTCTCGAAGAGTTCTGTCCCACTGATAAGCAGATTTACATGTGGGAGGATCCATGTTCCATTCTCTTCTTGCACACTGCTGAAGACATGTTGCAGATTTTAACACTTATAACCATGTCACATATTGCAGCTTTTCTAGTGGTATCCAAACGTTGATTGTCAGGAGTATGTCTTCTACTGTACAGTAAACATTTGTGCGCATGAGTCATGACTTAGTGCTGTTCATGAAATGGTGAAGATCACATTTTGAGTGTCTCTATTGATTGTGTATTTATCTAACAACATAAAATGTGATCAGGTTCTTCCATTAAAAGCATTTGTTTGTGTATACCTCTAGCCCAGACATCCTGTGTCAGAGTAAAGCAGCATAAGATGCTGCCGATTTCTTTCATTACAAGCATTTGTTTGTGTATACCTCTGGCCTGGATACCCTTATCAGAGTTAAGCAGAATTTAAATTCGTGAGTTGAAATAGTCAGAGATATTGTAGTACTGCCTAATGAGGTATATGCTTTTGCGAAATGTTTAAATATTTGGGAATTCCAATATCTCGTCTGATGTCCACTGTCCAACTTTTTGAGACCTTTTACTGGAATATAAAACTCCAGTCAGAATCCTACAGGGGACGCATAGTCTACATGGAAATTATTTCTATTTTTAGTATTGTGGTTGAGAATTGGAAAGTACACCATTAGTTCAGTCATATTATTAAGTTTAAGAATTCCTAGGTCCCTGAAGACTCTTCTGCAGGATATTCAATTACCAACTTTACAAAATATTCTTATTGCGTGCTTCTGTAGAACAAACACTTTTTTCACCTTAGTCGCATATTCCAAGATTATGCCATAGGGCAGAATTGAGAGAAAATATGGAAGATCTGATAGCAATGCGCAATCTTCTCTGCTGGTCTGTGCGGCAAGAGAAATTTCAGAGTTCACAGCAGGCAGAACTGAGCTTTTTGGTTAACTTATTCAGACACTGGTGCCACCTCAGTTTATTAACTATCTAGAGTCCCAGGAAATTCACACATCCAGTGTACGCTCATTGATCTCTGCTTCTGGTACCTGTAAGTCATTTTCATTTATCTGAAATTGCATAATATCAGGATATGCAAGATTAAGCCTGTTCTATTATTCTCCTGGCCATATCTGGTACGGATTGTTGAGATCTTTTATCAATATACTTGTGTCACAAGTACACATCAGCTTTTGAAGAGAACTAGTTGTTTTATGCACACACAGATCACTTTTATGGTAACATTGGGCATATCATTGTATTACAGGAAAAAAATTATATATATAGGTATTTACCAAAATACATATCTCATACGAATAGGATGGGACAGGTCATTTGCCATAGTTTATAGTAGGAACCATTGGCCGAAGTAATTTAGTGGAACTATGGGAAGCCTACATTAAAATGGCCAAATGGAGATTGCTTCCTGCATCATCATGAACAGAATGCCAGTCTGTTAAAAGCAACACAATCTCATTCAATGTATCGCTAGTGTAAAACATAGTTATGCAAAGTAGTTATTTAATAATGTAAAAAGCTTGTGTTACAATGTTAATTCATTTCAGGCATTTGAAATCCTGGCAGAGAGTGTGAGCCCATTCCTCCTGTTCTGGGTGGTACTGAGTCACGAGAAGAGTGCTCTGGACAGTGGGGTAGGCGACAGGAGAGACAAGACACAGAAGACCTGTTTCTGGACAAGGATAGGAGGGTAATTTCAGTCTTTGAAGGCCTCAGCAAGAGCCTTTGCATATTTGGAGAGGGACTGCTCATCACTAAAGATGTGATGACAATGACTGGCTAGGCTGTGTGGAAGGGATTTTTTGGTATAGAATGGGTGGTAGCTGTTGAAGTGGAGGTATTGTTGGTGGTGATCCACAAACAAAGCTGTAACCACTTGTGACGAAGCAAGCTGGGATATTTTTACTTCCCCTCTTGTTTTGCCATCTGCCTCTTTAAAACTTGTTTTTTTTTCCAGTTTTGACCAGGTTACTATTAACATACACGAGTATAAATTGCATCTTAATAAAAGAGAAAGGCTGGCCCTCTGTTTTAAAGAATGTAGCACCAGATCTAATTTTGTGCTTAGTTTTTTTTGTACGTAATCAATTTTCTAATTTGTTTTGACTCTTCCTAGATAATGTCTTTCATTATAGGGTGAAATCAGCAACTGTTCCATAACTCAAATTCTATTGTTGACTTATAAAGAAATATAAATTCTACAATAATTATAAACATTTGGGTGAACAACTAATAGCATTCTTTAAGTATTTATTTGGCTCTATTTGAAAACATGTTAGCAAAGCCAGCCCTTAATTAATTCCAAAGTAATTACCAGTTTTGTCAAAAGGTTTGTTTGTGTAACTATATCTGTTAATTACATCAATTAAACAAATAATTCAGCCTAACCTTTATAGTAGAAGAAACTGTTAAAAGGAACGAATTTTTTGATATATTCAGTTAACTTAATGAGTCATATTTTAATTGCAATTTCTGTAACTTAAACATCAAACAATGCATAGTTTCAGTGCCTATTATTGTGATGATATATTGAGGCCCGGTTTTTGGTCACGAAACAGTCAGTCCATGGCCGAGTTTCAGACAAGGAACCTGTATTGGTTAGATCAACAACAGTGCATCCAATTAACTGTGAAATAAGTTTAATACAATTAGACCATGTGATAAAACAATGACAGTGTGTGTTCAATACGTACCATTTTATTCTACAAGAACTGTGAAATCTGAGTTAGGTTTATACAGCTCGTAGATGTTTAACAGTAAACTATTGTAGCAGTATGTTGATGTTTGCTTGCAACCTATTAATGAGACTTATCGAAAGTTAAACAAGAGCGCACTGGCCATGTAACTGTGTATTATTGGGAGGTTCTGAACAGTGAAAGTAAAGAATTGTGAAACACAAATGTGCACCTGTCAGCTACATCATTTAAAGTAGTCAGTGTTGAACTTCCACCCTCCATTTTTCAGCCTGTACAGCAACACAGTATTTCGACACTGAGGACAATCAACGAGGAAATGAAGCAAGCGAATGTCACACACTGTTCTGCTTTCCACATGGCCATGACAACTAACAAACTGCCTGTCCAAACGAATGGTCATTGCCTAACTGTGGCCAAGAGACAGCTGGAGCACCCAGTTTCTGAACACGCTGCCCAACACAATGTGCTTCATTTTAATGTCTGCTTCACAGCCTCTGCCATTTACAGTCTTCCTACCAACATTAGCTTTTCTGAATTGCACAGATGGGAACACTCTGTACCAAGTAGTCTTCATTCCCATAGCTGCCCTGCCTTTAACCTTCACTAGTCCCTATCATCCACTTACCTATCCTTTCCGTGCTGCCACTCCAGCACTATACACACCATCATAACACTGTAGTGTATCGACGGTATTCAGTCAAAAAGAATGTCAGAGTGGAAGTGAGATGCAACAGAGGCAGCCACAGGCCGGCAAAAGTGTTATGCATTGCAAAGCAAAACACGGCCGACAGGTGTTGTGAAACAGAGGCAGCTGGTCACATTTTAGCAACAGCTGACACTGCAACATGCTAATGGAAGAATGGAAGCCTTTCCTCATTTGCCACCATGAAAGAGTTTAGAATACCTGCCTTAAGCCCTAAATGAACACAGTCTGTAGTGTATAAGTACTCAGCCATTTGTGTACTAAAATATTCTTGTCTCAGTATCATAGCCAACACCATGAGCCTGTAACATCCAGAGTGACACCCTGGAATACAACACAGTGGCATTCAAGTGATGTCCCCTTCGACCACACTAATTGTATTGTCAGCAATGTCAGACATCTATTGTTTCGCATGAAAGGCAACTGGACGCCTCCACCCAGCTATTCTTGATGTACTATGGCCTAGGACTGGAATAAAGCAGTTAATTAAACAAATCTACTGTTGTCCAGATGTCTCATTTCACTCTCCATGGGTAACAATCCACGAGTAATCTAACACTGACGTAAGATGTTGCCTTCTTAGAACAATGTCTGAACCTAAGCCTATGAAATAGTGAGTCCAAAAAGGTCGATTTATTTTGGTCATGGAGAGAAGGTTTGATGGTCATGTATTTCGTAAAGTAGATTTAACTGCGCATAGAGAACCAGTGAATTTGTCTAGTTTTAGAGATACTGGAAGTCATGATTGGTTAGTCCTTGTTAGGTGTGCACAGTGTGACCCTGAGGGCCACTCAGCACCATGTACAGAATCAGTTCCAGTAAAATATTATACATGTAATTGTTGGAGGCATATGGTTAGGCAATGCCAGGAGTCAAGATGACTCATGATTAGAGGTAAGAATTAAGTTGATGTATTTTGTTTTCTTGTCTTGTGAGTGTTAGTTCTAAAAACGAGTGTTGTCAAGGACAAAACTTTGACAGAAGCAGAAATACAGCTCGTACAAAATAGATATGTGTTTCAAATTTTTACAGATGTAATCATCGGCATTGTATATAACCCTTTGCCAGTGATGTGGAAGTCGTAGGATATTCTTAGCAGTGCCAGTTGTGTTGACAGTTCGAGCGGTGCAGTCTATTGCCCAACGAATTTGTAGCAGTTCTGAAGCGAATGCTGTGAAGTGTTTACTTCAGCTTAGAAATCGAGTTGAACTTGTGAGGGATTAAGTCGGGGGAGTGCAGTAGGTGGTATAACACTTAGCAGCCCAATCAGTCAAACAAATCAGTAACAGCTTGCACTGTTTGTGCTTGAGCACTGTACTGCAAAATGGTCAGGTCCTGCAGAAAGTGTCATCACTTCTGTCTCTACGCTGTTCATTTTTGGAACACAACCTACGACCAGCTTAGAGACAGAAGTGATGCCACTTTCTGCAGGACCTGACCATCATTTTGCAGGACAATGCTCAAGCACGTACAGTGCAAGCTGTTACTGATTCGTTTGACTGATGGGGCTGCTAAGTGCTACACCACCTACTGCACTCCCCTGACTTAAGCCCTCGTAAGTTCAACTCAGTTTCTGAACTGAAGGAAACACATCAAAGCATTCGCTTCAGAACTGCAACAAATTTGTCCTCAAGGCAAAGGCTGCTTGGGGGATGCAGCCTCCTGCTAAATCCCATGCACTTTGCTAATAGATTCAGTGTGCTATCTGATGCTGGGGGGGGGGGGGGGGGGGGGGAAGCTTAGCCGGATCAGAATGCACCTTCTGCCAGGATAGTGGCCGCTGCTTCAGCAAGGTCTGGACAGGCACATAAGGATAGGGGTTTGTTAGTTATTGGGTGCTCCAATGTTAGGCAGGTCATGGAGCTCCTCAGCAACATAGCGGCTAGGGTGGGGAAGAAGTCCAAAGTTCACTTGGTGTGCTTGCCAGGGGGCAGTGTCCGGAAAGTGGAAGAGGCTCTTTCAGCAGCTATCAAGCGTGCAGGGTGCAGCCAGCTGCAGATTGTTGCACATGTTGGCTCAAACAATGACAGTCGCTAGGGTTCCGAGGAAATCCTTGGGTCCTTTTGACAGCTGGCCAAATTGGCGAAGGCAGTCTCCATCTCTTGAGGAGTGGAAGTCAAGCTGACGATTTGCAGCATTGTACCCAGAGTGGATCCTCTGGTTTGGAGTCGATTGGAGAATCTAAACCAGAGGCTACGTCAACTCTGTGACAAAAATGGTTGTAGATTCATCGACCTATGCTATTGGGTGGAAGGTTGTAGGACGCCCCTCGATAGATCAGGTATGCACTACACACAAGAGGCAGCTACATGGGTAGCACAGTACTTGTGGCGTGCACATGGTCTTTTTTTAGATTAGGTTCCTCCCATGGGAAACAAACCATTGGCCTGAAAAATTGCCAGTTCATGACACTGATGTGGGTATGCCAACTGTAAAAATCATTAGTTCGACTAAACAGGTCATTCCAAAGGATTTAAATATGCCAAATCTCATGTTAGTAAATTGTCGAAGTGTCTGTAGCAAGATCCCCAAGTTATTCTCCGAAATAAACAGTAGTACCAATATTGTATTAGGTACCGAAATCTGGTTGAAACAAGACATAAATAGCAGTGAAATTTTGAACTTGGATTGGACAATGTTTAGGAAGGATAGGACTGATGCTATGGGAGGTGGTGTGTTCATTGCAGTTAAAAACTGTTTAAATGCAGTTGGGATCGATACTGGGTCAGACTGTGAAATAGGCTGGATAAAGCTGTCAATCAGACAAGGAGTGACCACTGTAATAGGATGGTTTTGTAGACCACCAGTATCCACAACAAACGTTACAGAACGTTTCAGGGAAAGACTTGAGTACGTAGGAAATAAATATCCAAATTATCTATTAGTTATAGGTGGAACACGAAGATAATGAGCATCTGTGGTCAGAATTTAAAGGTATTGTGTTAGAGAAATATGTGCCTAGCAAAAATATAAGGGCGGGAAAGGATCCACCTTGGTTCAACAAACATATTAGGAAGTTGCTGAGAAAGCAGAGAATTTTGCACAGTTGTTTTAAATATAGTCACTGCCCCACTGACAAACAGAAATTGAATGAAAGCAGTTGTCAAAAGGTAAATAAGAGATTCTTTTAACGAATTTGAAAGCAATATTTTATTTGCAGATGCTAAAAATAACCCCCAGAACTTTTGGCCATATGTAAAATCTATGAACACTGCAAATAATTCAATACCTTATCTTGCTAACAGTATGGGTAATGTAACAGATGATGATAAACAGAAGGCCGAAATTCTAAACCTAGCTTTCAAAAACTCATTTATGGTAGAGGACTGCAGCACCATTCCCCCTTTCAATTATCGAACAAATGCAAGGATGGCTGACATAGTGTTTAGTGTATCAGGGAATGTAAAACAGTTAAGATCCTTAGATGCCAGGAAGGCATCTGGCCCAGACAGTATCCCTGTAAAATTTTATGTTGATTATGCTACAAATATAGCACCATTCTTATCCGTCATCTATCAGAAGTCATTGGAACTGCGGAAAGTTCCATGGGACTGGAAGAAGGCCTAGGTCATAGCTATCTATAAAAAGGGTAGAAAATCGGATGCACATAATTACCGGACAATTTCACTAACATCGATTTGTTGTAGACTCATGGTTGATGGTATTGACAACGGCCTGAGACTGCTGATGATGCTGTAGTCTACAGGAAAGTAGTATCACACAAAAGTTGTGAACAAATCAATGAGGATTTGCATAAAATAAATGTGTAGTGTAATGACTGCCAGTTGTCTCTCAATATTATTAAGTGTAACCTACTGCATGTAACAAAGTGAAAATCCCCATTAAGGCACGAATACAAAGTAAATGCCCAGTCTTTGGAAGCGGTAACATCTGTCAAGTATCTGGGTGTGACAATTCAAAATGATCTCAAATGGAACAATCAGATTACACAAGTAACGGGTAAGGCAAACTCTAGATTGCGGTTTATTGGTAAAATCCTAAGCGATGCAGCCCTTCAACAAAAGAAATTTCGTACAATACTTTAGTTCGTCCAGTCTTGGAGTATTGTTTGTCTGTATGGGACCCTTACCGGTTGGGTCTAATTCAAGAGATTGAGAAGGCCCAAAGAAGAGCGACAAGATTCGTGACTGGTACATTTAGCCATCGCGAGAGCATTACAAATCTCATAGAAAGTTTGAAGTCGGGCACACTTGCAGATAGACGACGCACTAAACGGAAGGGACTGCTCACTAATTTCCAAAATCTGATCTTCGCCAAGGATGTACAGCATATATTATTACCACCAACTTTCAAATCGCGCAATGATCACCATTCAAAGATAGGGAAATTAGAGCTCGCGCTGAGGCGTTCAGACAGTCGTTTTTCCCTCACGTGAACTGATTCTGTGCGTAGGTTTGAGTGGCCCTCAACGTTACACTGTGCACATCTAACAGGTAGTAACCAATTTTCAGCAACTGTTTTTGAAGAATGCCAATGTGAAGAAATAGCACAGTAGATGCATTAAAAATTGTCTTTTAATGCTCCTGGCATACTGTTTCCTTACATCGGAAATCTTGTTATACCATTCACACCTCCACCCCAGTGCAATCGGACTTCTTATACTTTTGTGCCACATATATTTGCTTCACACAGTCAAAGTGAAAGATTGGATTCGATATTTAAAGCTCAAAAAGTAGTAAGATTCCTTCACACAGTGAAAGTAAAATTATGTCTACTACAACTTCAAAAGAACAACTTCACATATTTACTGAAAATTGTGAAAATATGTAATATAAAATAAAAATATTGGCACACAATAACACCATTTTGATATCAATGTATTAGGGGGAAAAATGTCGCCGATATACATTGATACTTTCTGGAAAAAATATCGATATATCAATATTTTATCAACATCCCTAATATGTACAGCCAAAAATCTGGTGCATTCTACTCTATTTACTGACTGCTGCTCGCACGCTATGTCAACTGCTGGTATGACTATTTTTTTTATTCTCGAGTCAGAAACAAACAAATTTACAGTAGCCATACACATCAATAAATATGTACATATATTAATAGAGGGAAACATTCCACATGGGAAAAATATATCTAAAATATGTACATATATATATACAAATTGTATTTATATTATGTGTGCTCAGTACTTTGCAACCTCCAAGGTGCTTGGAGTGGCTTGCAGGAGATCAATCTTCGTGCGGGATGTAGGGCACAAAAGGCACTGGAGCATGTGGCTTGTGGTTTGTTCTTGTCCACAATCACTGGATATATCCTCTGTTATGAAGCCCCATGTATTCAAGTTGTCTCTGGATCGTCCAACTCCTGGTTGTAATCTGTTTAAAGATTTCCCCACCAGCCAGCTCTCGTTGTGTCCGGGTGGTAGTTCTTCAGCTTCTGGTGTCTGCAGGTGAGGCGTCAACTTCCTCCATAACTCCAGCCTGGCCTTCTCTGGTGAAATGGTGAGCTTCTCGGATGTTCTCAGGAAGCTCTTTCGCGATCTCAGCTGTTGCTGCGGTGGATTATGTCCGTGCAGTGGATGGGCACTGTCCTGTTCCACTTTCAGTTTCTCCTTGTTGGCAGCCACTGTTCTGCGTACCCATGGTGGCACTATTCCAGCCAGGCAGTAGAGCTTATCAGTTGGGGGTAGATCTTAAGTAACCTGTGCTCAACCTGCAGGTTTCGTTGAGAGCAATGTCTACTTGTCTGGCATGAGATGACCTGTACCAGACTGGAGAAGCATATTCAGTAGTAGAAAAGCACAGTGCCATTGCAGAACAGCGAATAGTTTGTGGATGTGATCCCCACTATGTCCCCGCTAGTTTGCGAATTAGGTTGTTTCAAGTGGAGATTTTCATTTTGGTATTCTTGTAGTGAGTTTTGTATGTCAGAGTTCTATCGAAAGTGATTCCCAAGTATTTAGGTGCGTGATGATGCTGGAGCTGGATGCCTGACCATGCAATTTGTAGCTCATGATTAGCTTCCCTGTTCCTTAAATGAAAGGCACACACTTGTGTCTTCGAAGGGTTTGGTCTGAGTTGGTTCTGATTGTAGTAACCTGACAGTGTTCTAAGTGCTGTTGTCAGGTTTCTTTCCACTCTTTCAAAGCATGAGCTCTGCATAGCAAGGGCTAGGTCATCTGCATAGGGAGAGTCCATTTTCTGAGAACCACTTTATAGTTCTTTGGAAAATATTATTTACAATATCTTCTGTTATTGTATAAACTGTATTTTGACCATCACCAGCTTTTTTATTTAAAACCCAAATATCGACAAGTTTCACACAGATCATCTTCAAGGATTAGGGTTAAAACAGGTTAAGCCACAACATCACTCTTGGTCATTACTTAAATAATGGCCATGTCTCACATGTAGAGCATGTCATGAATTCCAATATACCACACAGGTCTTTTAAAGGCAAACATACACACTCTTCTGTTATTATTAACAAAAACTACCTAAGCTGGACTATGGATAAAATGAGTGTCTTAAAAAACTTTTACAAAACAATTAACATCTTTTCATCACACAATAAGATTAAATAAAATGATGATCTTCACATAACTTTAAAGAGCAGCTCAAAAACTGAATTGTCTGCTGCTGGCATAGGCATACTAATCATAAGTCCACATTCAAGCTTATAGGACACAACTCAGATGATAGCTGAACAGGCCTACAAGTGGTATGCTACACACTCAGTTACTGGTGACTATATTAATAAGTTCTAAATGTTTATTGAAGGGCCTGCCATGACATGCAAAGCTTCACGCATGCAGCATGTGTGGGCTGTGTGCGAGCCAAGGCCCGGCCTGTCACTCAGCTCTGCTTGACCCTTCTCTGAAATAGCCAGAACAGCATGACACTTCATTTAGCATTGCAGTGCAACATTTTTCAGTCAGTACAACTCTCTGATTTCTCTAGAATTGTGGTGTTCGTGCTGTTTACCCTTCGGTATTTGTTCGTATATGAAGGATATTCACAGGTTCAAAGGGTGTTCGCAAAAAAAGATGCAGTCTAGCAATCTACCATCACAGTCCTTTAAGATGACTGGGAATGACAGAAGAAAGGGTACTATATTGATATGACATTATATTTGATATGACATTACAAAACCATGCAAAAAGAATTTGGTAATTTAGCTGACAATGAAAGGCCAACAAATTGCAACAATCAACAGACGGGATTTATTGTTCTGCACATCAAGAAGCACTTTGTGCAAAATTTTTGGGCATGTAGCACATGAAGAAACTGGTGGCACAACTAGTAGAATTTCTAATGTAGCATGCATTAGTACACTGTCAGGTGCAACAGTTTCCAATGGAACTGAACGAAGAGTATGGAAACCTCATATATTACTGCAAAGTATGTTAGTTAATACAAGAGGCACCCAAGGCACTTTTGTTGAATTTACGAAGGTAAAAGGAATGTAGGAACAAAAATTAGTACATCTGGGATGGACTACAGACTTCACATTTTAAGTGGATTTGGCTGAACACTACCCAGAGTAAGACCGGCAAGGTAACTTCTTTCTAATTTAATTGAGATGCATTCATTGCGCATGCATAGAAGACTAATGGAAATAGTTAAAGGGAATAAGAAAGAGTTTCAGTGGTGTGGCGGGAGCAAATGAACCACTGTGACAACTGTTACTTTTTTTGCACTGATGTTAATGGTTATAATTCCAAAAACAAAACAAACAAAAAACCACACTGTACACCCAAACCTTCCATCTGGCATCCACCCGATTCCTCTTGGTCCAGGCACTACAATACCTCAACCTCCAGAGTCACTACAAGAAATTATGCTGCCTACAAACATGTCAAGTGATGATAACCTATTGGATTCAAGCGGAGAACCAGATCCTGCTTTCGAATGTGCTAGACATCTAAATCGTGAGGTGTTTACTCAATCTGAACTCAGTGACCTTAAAGAGAGATCTAGGTCTAACCAAAGAAAAGGCTGATCTACTTGCATCTAGACTGAAAGAAAATAATTTTCTGGCTTAATGCATGTCTGCTCATTTTTATAGGAAGAGAGAAATGCAGTTTACACCTTACTTTGAACAAGAAGGTGACTCGGTATTTTGTTCCTACATAACTGGATTAATGCATGAATTTGGAACAGAGTACGAAAATGAAGCTCGGAGGCTATTTAGTGATCCCTCTAAAAGAAGCTTAAAAGCTGTTCTTTTACATTATGGTGACAAATTTGAATCAGTGTAAATTGCTGATTAAGTGTGCTTAAAAGAAACTTGTGAAAACATGCAACTGATCCTTACGAAAGTAAAATAATCAGATCGTAAGTGGATTATCTGTGGGAAATTGACAGTTATATGCATGGTACTTGGCCAGCAGGCAGGCTTTACAAAGTACCCACATTTCTGCGTTGAGTGAAACGGCAGAGCCAGGAATCAAAAATGGATCAGAGACAAATGGCAAGTTTGCCAAAATCTCATTCCTGGAAATAAAAATGTGCAATTGGGCCTTGTCGATCATGGAAGAATACTACTCCACCCCACTCCACATTAAGCTATGTATAATGAAGCAATCAGTGATAGCACTACCTACAACAGGGAGACATTTGAAATATTTTTGTGAATGTTTTCCCAATTTGTCAGACACCAAACTCAGAGAAGGTGTTTTTGCTGGATCTGACACTCACAAATTAATGTGTGATGATAGATTTGTTACTACTATGACATATGATGAAAAGGAGGCAAGGACTGTATTAAGAGACACCATTTCCAAATTTTTGGGGAATACAAAGGATGCAGATTACAAGAACATTGTTCAAAACATGCTTCAGTAGTCTGAATGAAAAATTGGACTGTCTGAAGAGCTTGAAACTTCACTATCTTAAATCATGTTAGGATTTCTTTCCTGAAAATCTTGGATCAGTCAGTGATGAGCACGTGGAAAGATTTCATCAGGACATTCTTTTCATGGAGAGAAGGTATCGGCGAGACTGGAATGTTCTTATGATTGATGACATCAAGGAAACCCACAGTCATCTCACAAAAGGAAGAACAAAATATCAGATTTTACAGATAAAAGGAGGAGAACATATTAATGGGCAATTTCATCTCAAATCCTACAGGACATGACAAACTCATGATCATGATTTTTCTCTGGAAAAAATAGTGTTAGACCTCTATATTGTTGTAATTAGGTACAAGTAAAACACAATAAGTAGGTTGAACACATCGTTATTCCATGGAAGCATTAACAACTTCAACACAGTATTCACAGATTCTTGAGACATCCATGCTGTCCTCCTCGTCTGTTGGGTTCTAGCTAAGGCAAGGTGCTGGAGCAGGTGCGTAAGGCCTGAAATGTTTTCGGCGCAGACACATTCTGTGCCCACCTTCCCGTGGCAGCACCGGTAATACCAGGGCTGTTTCTGTGTTGACCTTGGGAGTCAGCTTTGGTGATGGTGAAGCTGATGATATTGGTATCAGCAGTTGCTCAGGATCGGGTGATGGAATCCCTAATGATCATATAAAAGCAATAGAGGAACTGCTGGTTCAGCCACTGAGGATGGATGCCCTCGCCCACACGTACGGGGGAAACTGGCAGCAGCATGTGATGTGACGCCTGATGTGGACGGCTTGGAGGCGATGGTGTGAAATCAGGGGGTGCCTGAGCATCCACGGAAAGGCGAATCTGATCATGGTGTCTCGAGCAGAGGATGTCCTCCATGCGGATCTCACAGAGCCACTGTCCCCAGCATCTGTTGATGACAGCTGGAATTCATTTAGGATGACGTTCGAAACCGCCCGCCAGACTGTGACAGCCGCACCCGGCCAGAAGAGGCACGGCAGCTGATCGGGTTGATGTTCAGGTGGATGACGTACGAGGTGTAACAGTGTCCTTGGTTGGCACCCGTGGAGGAGCTCTGCTGTGCTCTTCTCACCGAACGGTGTGAAACAGTATGAGGAGGGAAACCAGTCTAAGGCAATGTTGGACGAAGAGTTGGTAACATGCTTTTTCATCTGAGTTTAGAATGTTCACACTAGGTGCTCTGCCTCACCGTTAGATTGTGGATGGAATACCAGCTTCAGGACGTGACAGATACCATGGAAATCAAAAAATGCCAAAAACTCTTGTGATGAAAATTGTGGACCATTATGGAACAATAACATCGTGGGCAAGCCTTTGAATGAGAAAATTTTGAACAAGGCTGCAACAGTGGGAGTTGCGCATGTGCAAACATAATGAAAGAAAATGAGATTGCATCAATGACCAACAGATAATAAGTGTTGAGAAAGGAGCCAGTGAAGTCCACATGTATATGGTCCCATGCACATGACAGCATCGGCCAAGGAGACAGTGACACCCGGGGAGCTGCTTGGTGCATCACACACTGTGAACAGGAGGCAACCAGGTGGGTAACATCATTGTCCAATCCTGGCCAAAACACATGTTGATGAGCCAATGCTTTTGTGCACCCCAACGATCTGTAAGTAATAAATGGAGAACCTCTGAACGAAGCACCATGGGAATCACTACCCAAGTGACCACATGATCTCTGTCTAAAAGCAGAACACCATCCACAACAGAGAATCGATTTTGAAAGGTGTAATAATAATGGAGGCGGTCGGACGCACGAGAAGGTGGTGAATCCAGCCAACCATGTTGTACAATTGTTATGACTTTCTGCATAATGGGATAAGAAGCTAAAGCCTTCATGTTCTGTGTGCTAATTATAGGAAAACCTTCAACCATCTGCTGCATGATGAAATCAATGTGGAAACAAAGCAATTCCTCCTGATGAAATCCTGGGTCCAGATGGGAGAGCAGACGGGACAAAGCATCGGCATTTGTGGGTTGATTTGCAAGGCAGAAATGAATCTCATAGTTGTAATTCAAAAGGAAAAGAGCCCAGTGTTGAACGCGATATGCCACTTTATCTGGTAACGGCGCAGAAGGACTTTTATATAAGAAAACCAATGGTTTGTGATTGGTGACCAGGTGGAATTTGGTACCATAGGGAAAAATATGGAATTTCTCCATACTATATACAGTGGCCAAAGCTTCCTTTTCTATCTGAGAGTACTTAGTTTGTGCAGAAGTCAGCATTTTTGGGGCATAAGCAATAGGCCACTTGGAGCCACTGGGATATCTATGGGCCAGTGCCGCCCGCAACTCGTACCGTGAAGTGTCCTTTGCAAGGACCCAGAGGAGGCCCTTGGAGTATGTCACTAAACATGGCGCAGACTGCAACATGGTCTTAAGGATGGGAAATGTGGTTTCACATGCGTGCAACCATCATCAACACATGTAACGGTTATATGACTGCCATTGCCCCAGACAAAAATTTATGGTAGTAGGCGACTTTGCCTAGAAAAACATGACTGATGCAGAGCATGGAATTGACACAATAGCAGAAACATCTTTATGCAGGGGTTTGAGACCCTTGTGCCCGCAGCTCGTGGTCGTGCGGTAGCGTTCTCGTTTCCCACGCCCGGGTTCCCGGGTTCTATTCCCGGTGGGGTCAGGGATTTTCTCTGCCTCGTAATGGCTGAGTGTTGTGTGATGTCCGTAGGTTAGTTAGGTTTAAGTAGTTCTAAGTTATAGGGGACTGATGACCATAGATGTTAAGTCCCATAGTGCTCAGAGCCATTTGAACCATTTTTTTTGAGACCCTTGCAAAAAACTTCAAACCCAAGATAAATGACAGAAAGTTGAAAAAACTGACATTTTTCTAAATTATACTTGAACCCAGCCGCTTGGAGGACAGAAAAAAAAAGAGTACGAAGATTTTTGTAAATGTTCCTCAGTGGAGGCACCGGAAACTACAGTGTCATCCAAATAGTTTGCACAGCCCAATACAGAGGCTGTAAGTTGTTCCAAAAAATGTTGAAAAATAGCGGGAGCACTGGTGACCCCAAAAGCAGACTGCAAGAATTGATGTGGGCCAAAGGGGTATTGACAACTAACATACAGGGAGTTGTAAATAGGCAATTTTTGAGAAATACTGACCACCTGATAACTTCACAAAGAGTTCATCTGGGCGTGGTATCGGGTACTATCCACTAAAGATTATGCACTCACAGAAACTTTGAAATTGCCACAGAGCCGTAACTGGCCCGACAGTTTCTTTACTAAGCTAAGCGGGTGGACCAATCACTTGATGCAACTGGCTGACCAAGGCCGGATTCCATGAGGCGATCTAATTCATCTTTGACTTGTTCTCTGAGTTGCACTGGAACCAAACACGTCTGGAAAAAGCGACGCCGAGCAGAATGTTTCATGGTAATGTGTGCTTGAAAATTGTTGGCACATTCCAATCCAGGAGAGAACAAAGAGGAAAACTCAAAACACAATGCCTCTAGCTTTGTATACAGCACTTGTTCAGACACTAAATTCACTTCATCTGAAATGGTAAAACCTAACAACTTGAAAGCACCTGATCCAAAAAGATTCTCCGCACATGCTACCTACAGCAAGAAATGTAACTGACCGGACTATTGAGCTGTAGGTCACTGGGGCAGAGAATTTGCTCAGAATAGGAATACTCTATTTACTGTAATTTAATAACTTCCATGACACAGGGAGAAGTGGAGGGGAGCCCAAGTCCATATAAGTTTGAGAGTTTAACAAGGTTACCCCAATTCCTATATCTGCTTGCATGTTCAGAACTTTATGAAAAACCATAACATCAATAAAAAGCTCATTTGGTGCAACAGAAACAGCCGATATAATGTTCATGTCCAGACCCTCATCAGGATTGTTGTGCTGAATTTTTGCATTACAAACAGGGGCAATGTGACCTTTTTTGTTGCAATTACTACAGGTAGCCCAGAGTTTTGGGCAGTCTGGCCATTGATGGCTAACGAAACAATAAGGGCAGGAAGGGAGTGTGAAATGCATACATTGCTGTTTACTGACCTGTTTGCTTTGATGGTGCAGCTGCTGCTCGGAGCAAGGCCACCCCCTTGATGTTGTGATTGTGTGTGGACCACGGTGACAAAGTCTTCCCACTGCAAACTACCTGAAGCTTGGTGTGGACGAGAGAGTTGCATAGCTGATACCTCACACCATGACTGAATTTCGTGATCCGCAACTTGTGACTCCTCAAACAACTGTGCAATAGCTAAAACCTCGGACAGGGATGGACTTTCACATGGGAGCGCACACACTCCAACTTATGATCCAGAGCTAAATGAATGATAGCATCTCTCACCATCCAATCTGCATTTGAATCTTTATGGACACAAAATGACGACGACGACTTAATCCATGGAGTTCAACTGCCCATGCTCAATAGGACTGATGTGGTAGCTTCCTACAGCAGTAAGAATCAAACTAAGATGCAGTAATATGGGTGCACTTACAATAGTATTTTAAAAGAATTTCACACTTTTTTTCAAATGTTAAAAAGACGGATCCTGCAAAGTGGTGAGTTGATGCATTCTTGGCAATATCCATGAAAAGAACAAGGCATGACATAAAATAGCACCAGTAATCGCAAAAGCTTGATAGTACGGTTGCAGATGTTTCTCGTATGCGTCCCATTTCTCAATGGTCTAATCATGCGTAGAAAAGGGAGGTGGATAAACCATGGGGACTTAGCAAGGGCAAAACAGCAGGTGACACAACTGAGGAAAATGCCAACTAGAGGAAACAGAAGCCAATGATTGAAGTAACTGAGTTTGACTGTCCAATGCCTGGGATTGGTGGTGCAACGCTGTGGCGGATGATTCTCGCTGTTCGACCAACCAATGTAAAATGTCCTCCGCAAACACCATCGGCCATCATGAAAACAAACAGAGGACCAACCACAGTAGAAAGACGCATGGAGAAAAAGACCACACTCATCACCAATCATGTTATAATTAGGTGTAAGTACAGCATAAACATTAGACTGAACACAACTTTATTCCATGGAAGCATTTACAACTTGAACACTGCTTAAGTACCATTCTCTCTCTCTCTCTCTCTCTCTCTCTCTCTCTCTCTCTCTCTCTCTCTCTCTCACACACACACAAAGACAAAGACAAGTCTGAGGCACCCTCTGCGGACTATATAGCACTGCTGCAGCCTTTTGAAAGTACGCACACATGTGACTGCATATATAGTACACTGATTAGCGAAAATATTATGACCATCTACTTAATAGCTTGTTTGTTCATCTTTAGAACAAAATACATCACTGGTTTTGTGATTAGGGATCCAAAAGTTTGTTGGTAGGTTTGCGGAGGGATGTGGCATTGGATGTCTTTGCATAGATCATATAATTCACGTAAATAACGGGCCGCTGATTTGCATATGTGGTGACGGCGCCCGATAGTGATCCATATAAGTTCCATAGGATTTATATCAGGTGAATCTGGTCACCAAAACCTCAACATGAGTTCATTACAATGCTCCTCAAACCAATGTAGCATGGTTCTAGTTCAATGACATGGACAATTATATGGCTGAAAGACGACATCGCCATAGGGGAAGACATCACGCATGAAGGGATGCACATGGTTCGCAGCTGTCACCATGTCTTCAATTACTACCACAGGATCCATGCAAGCACAGGAGAATGTCTCCCACTGCATAATACTGCTCCCACGAGCCTGCATCTGCGAGGCGTTGCACGTTTCTAGCCGCCGTTCATCTCAATGACAGTGCTTATGGAGAGGACCATCACCTAGTGCAGTAAAAACGTCACTCACTCGAAGTGCCAACAAGTTTCCATTGATCGAAAGTTGAATCCCGATGGTCCCATGCCTATTGCAATCCTAACTGATGGTGTCATTGGGTCAACATGTGAACACGTAGGGGTGGTCTACTGCAGAGTTCTATGTTCAACAGTGAACGATGTGCTCCAAAACGCTTTTGCGTGCGCCAGCATTTTGCTCTATCAGCAGAGATGTCACAGATCCCCATCTATCGTACTTCACAGAGCAGACAAGCCTCTGAACCCCAAGGTCTATGAAGAGTTGTGAGCGTCCAACCATTTAGCGCCTAGTGGTAGTTTCACAGTCCTCCTACCTCTTTCAGTAGATGCAGATTACAGTAGTAAATGAACATTTGACCAGGTTCGCCGTTTTTGAGATGCTCATCCACAGGCTCTGTGTAATAATAATCTGCCCTTTGTCAAAGTCCCTTATCTCAAAGGATGTCCCCATTTGCAGCCTGTATCTTCACTATGGTGATCCCCATCCATCTCTGCTCTGTTTACATACGTTTGCTACCACGTCAGCAGGCGGCATCCAGTTTCGTGGTGGGCAGTGGTTATAATGTTTTGGATTATCAGTATATGTGTTATGAAATAAAATAGTTTCATTTTGTCTTGCCTTTTTTACATGGTACAGTCCTTTGAAAAATTTATGTTTTGTAAATAAGCCTTCAAACAGTAGAGAACTAAACAAATATAACTAATAAACTAAAAGTTCTGGAGACCTGGCAAATGTTTTGCTTTAAAGCTGCCTCTTTATATGTTCAAATTTAGTTCGTTCACACACACACACACACACACACACACACACACACACACACACAATGGCAATTTCCTTGTTGTATTACCAGATATAACTGCTCCAGCCGTTTGTATTACGTCAATATTTATTACTAAACTTTTTTTTTTAAAAATCGCATTTCTACAAATTATTTTCTAGAAAAGCTCTCTCACAAAACTTTTTATTAGATTCAGTGTCAGTGAGGAAATACAGTAGTGAAAGGGTGAGGTGTGTGGACTATGAAAAATGACACAAGAATGTGATGTTTAAGAAAACTGAAACACTTCATAATTGCTGGAAATTTGTCAGAGGTATTGCAGAAATATCTTGGTCCTAAAGTAACTGTGTTACCATCAAACCCATTGTGCAGGAATTGCTATACTCACTATGACAAGAAATTTAATGATAACCCACCGCAACAATCACCATCAAGAGAATGTGAAACTGAAGAAGACAATGTAGATGTTTATATTCCTGGGTGTGAAGCTGTTGATGTACTGAAAGTTAGCATTTCTGTAGTAGCCCCTAATACATACCCCCATAAACGCCTAGGCATGATAAGAAGCACATGAAGGAAACAGTGTGTACAAAGAAAACACTCAATAGGAATGCTAAGGCTCCATCAGATGTCCAGAGCCAAGCTGGGCTATAGTGACGATCTGGCCGCTGGACCTTGCTCCAGCCACTGGACCCTCCTCCGGCAGGTTTCTCATCAGCACCCCAGTGCTCCACAGGTCTCAACCCTCTGCTTGTATGTCCTACACTCATAGGAGGGCTCATCTAGCAGCTCCTACAGCAGGTTAAAGAGCTGGGTAACTACGTCTATATGACTATCTTGCAATTCACAGTCAAGTAAGTGCTTGCAGAGGTTTATGAAACACATTCAGATTATTAATCAACTGTTCCAGTCTCAGTTTGCACGTGAACACTTACATATTTCTATGCAAACTCTAATTTTGCTTATTTTATCAATATGATCATTCCTCTCTGCCAGATCTGGAGGTGTAGTGACAAAGTGCGTGCCTGGAAACCAAGAGGTTGGGGGATCGAATCCCGGCTGGACAATGGAAATTTCCAATCTCTTTCATCTGGCTTTCACTTCTCACAAGGGAACCTCCCCATCGCACCCCCCTCAGATTTAGTTATAAGTTGGCACAGTGGATAGGCCTTGATAAACTGAACACAGATCAATTGAGAAAACAGGAAGAAGTTGTGTGGAACTGTGAAAAAATAAGCAAAATATACAAACTGAGTAGTCCATGGGCCACATAAGCAACATCATGGACGAAGTGTGCTTAGAAGCGCCGTGGTCCCGTGGTAGCGTGAGCAGCTGCTGAACGAATGATCCTTGGTTCAAGTCTTCCCTCCACTGAAAATTTTACTTTCCTTATTTTTGCATAGTTATTATCTGACCGTTCGTTCATTGACATCTCTGTTCACTGTAATAAGTTTAGTGTCTGTGTTTTGCGACCGCACTGCAAAACCGTGCGATTAGTAGACGAAAGGACGTGCCTCTCCAATGGGAACAGAAAACATTTGATCGTAAGGTCATAGGTCAACCGATTCCTCCACAGGAAAACACATCTGATTTATTCTATACGACACTGGTGACGGCATGTGCGTCACATGACAGGAATATGTTGTCGACCCACCTAACTTATACACTTGGCGATGGGTAAAAAGATTCTTCTACCTTGCCCGACTTAGGTTTTCTTGTGGATGTGATAATCACTCCCAAAAAAGTTATGAAAACATAAGAGTTTGTCACATAAACTGAAAATAAAAAATTAAAATTTATACTTCTTGGAAGATTTGAACCTAGGACCTTTCGTTCCGCAGCTGCTCACGTTACCACGAGACCACGGTGCTCCTGCGTTCCTATCGTCTTTATTGTTGCTTATCTTCCCTTGAACTACTCAGTTTGTATATTTTGCTTATTTTTTCACAGTTCTACACAACTTCTTCCTGTTTTCTCAATTGATCTGTGTTCAGTTTTTCAAGGCCTATCCACTGTGCCAACTTATAACTAAATCTGAGGGGGGTGGGATGGGGAGGTTCCCTTGTCAGCAACATGAGGAATAGTCAGGAATGATACTTGGTCTGGATGCCATGTTAAACTGAAGGTTCCCTTTCCTTGTGTGGATAACTAGGATAGATTAGACACATGCAAGTGAATGAAGTGGTGTCCAATTGAAAGACGGGCACCTAACTATTGAGCCACATGAAATTGTTATTACAATTATTTTTTCTCCCTATGTAGGTGTGAGTCAACAATATATTTTGGCATTTAGAGGAGGAAGATGGTGATTGCAATTAAGAGTCTAGGTCTCGCTGCAGCAAAAACACCTTTGTTTTAATGATTCCCCTCCTGCTCCCTATCTTATATTATCTGGGATATTCTCTACACTATTTTGTGTCAATACAAAATTAGCTGCCCTTCTTTGAGCTTTTTCAATGTTCTTCATCAGTCCTATATGGTAAGGTTCCGATACCATGCAACTGTACTCCAGGAGATCAGCCGGCCGGGGTGGCCGAGCGGTTCTAGGCGCTACAGTCTGGAACCGTGCGACTGCTACGGTCGCAGGTTCGAATCCTGCCTTGGGCATGGATGTGTGTGATGTCCTTAGGTTAGTTAGGTTTAAGTAGTTCTAAGTTCTGGGGGACTGATGACCTCAGCAGTTAAGTCCCAGAAGCATAATGCAGGCAATCTCTTTAGTAGATTTCTTGTATCTTATAAGTGTTCTGTCAATAAAATACAGTCTTTGATCCACCTTCCTCACAACAGTTTAAATGTGGTTGTTCCAGTTTAAGTTTTTCGTAATTGTAATCACTACGTATTAAGCTGACTTGAAAATCTTTAATTCTGCGAGTCTTTTCAGGCAACCAAAATTTACCAAATCTTTTTTGTACTCATATAGATCTCACACTATTTATTGTTTAGGCTCAATTGCCACTTTCTGCACCATACAGATATCCTGTATAAATCATTTTATGGTACCTTTTCATCTGAAGATTTTACTAGATTGTAAATTTCACATATAACTTTGGTTTCAGTAGATGGTTTCCTGTTAATTACAACAAACTGACAATTCTGACAAGAAACCACAAATCTAGCAGCACAATTTCGATGATACTCCATAGACAAGCAATTTGGTCAAGAGCCATTTAAGAGGAAAGCTGTCAAAAAGCCTACTAAAGATCTAGATATATGGAATCAACAGGAGAGCCCATGTAATTAATACTCATTACTTTGTATAAATAAAAAGCCAGTTATGTTTCACTAGTACATTATTTTCTGAACCTGTACTGGTTGTTTGTCAATAGATCATTTACTCTTAGATATTTCATAATGTTGGAACACAGTATGTGTTCCAAAATCCAACTGCTAATTGATGTCAGTGATGTAAGTTTACAATGTAGAGGATTATATTTCCTTTCTTATGTGCGGTCTGATCTGGGCAACTTTCCAGTCTTTAGGTAAAGATGTTTTTTAAACACAATGAGCGGGATCTAAAAGGTTTACAATCTGGACTGGAAGACATACTTTTATCAAGTGACTTACACTGCTTTGCTACACTGACGGTATCTACTTCTAAATTACTCTTGTTGGCAGCTATTCTTGATTTGAATTATGGAATATTTGTTATCTTCTTTGGTGGAGGAACACTGCAAAACTGTGTTTAGTAACTCTGTTTTATTGGTAACATTACTGTTGCTCAGTAAATACTTTTAAAATGCATAGGTTATAGTTCACAGGGGCAGACCAAACCTATGTGCTCCAGTTTTACAAAGCCTTCATGCAGTCTCAGTTTGGTAATGGGTGCATGGTGTATGCATCTACATGGCCTTCTATTTTAGAATAGTGGACTTATTTCTAGATTTTCAGGCTTTTGACATCACTCCTCACAAGCAACTCTGATCAATTTGCGTGCCTATAGATATCATCTCTGTTGTGCAATTGATTTGTGATTCCTTGTCAAAAAGATCACAGTTTGTAGTAACTAAGAGAAAGTCATAGAGTCAAGCACAAGTGATACCTGGCATTCCCATAGGAAGATTTATGGGCTCTCTGGTGTTCCTAATTGATATAAACTGTTTAGGAGACAATCTAGCGATCCTCTTAGATTTTTTGCAGATGATATAGTCATTTACATCTTGTAAAGTCATCAGACAATCAAAACCAATTGCAAAATGATTTAGACATAATATCTGTATGGTGCAAAAAGCGATAATTGACTCCAAATAACAAAAAAAAAGTGAAGTTATTCACAAGAGTACTACAGGAATCTACTAGATTTCGATGACATGATGAAATACACAAATTTAAAGGATGTGAATTCAACTGAATACTCAGGGATTACAATTATGAATAACTTAAATTGGAGGGATACATACATAATGCTGTGGAGAGAGTAACCAAAGGCTGTGATTTAATGGCAGAATACTTAAATGATGCAACAGGTATAATAATGACACTGCCTACACTATGTTTACCCGTCATTTTCTGGAATACTGCTGCACAATGTGAGATCTGCATTAGAGTGAGAGTGTCACTGCTATGATGCATGAGTTATGGCAATCATTAAAACAAATGCTTTTTTGTTGCAGATGGAACTTTTCATGGAATTTCAATTACTAACTTTCTCCTCCGAATACAAAAATATTTTGTTGGTGTCTATTTACGAAGTAAGAAATAATCATCGTAATAAATAAGAGGAATCAGAGCTTGCACAGAAAGATTTAAGTGAACGTTTTTCCCCATCCACTGTTTGAGAGTGGAACAGTAAGCCGCGTCCATTCTGGCCAAACTGTGCAAAATCCAGACAAGAGGTTCAGTGCAGTACGGAGTGGCCAGTATGGACCCTGTAGAATAATCTTGGGTATGGCTGATAAAACTGCTTTGTACAACAATGAACCAGTTCCACGCAGTGTCAGTACATCCAAGGAAATGATTCATTCAAGCAAGGCTGTTTATGGACAGCATCTCTAATTTTTCATTGTTACTGAAGCACATACATGCACACTGGAGTGCACTTACAACACTCTGCTCCATTCTCTGTGATTGTGCACTACTCAGCACTGTTCTGCGCTGCTCTGCGCCACGAGTTTCTGCATGGCATGTCTGGTGTGGATGTGGGTGTAGAGAAATAGCTTGAAGGTGGTTCAACGAACCCTCTGCCAGAAACTTAGCTGTGAATCGTAGACGTGGATGAAGTGCAACACCATGGAACAGTATAGTTACTAAAAAATTTAGGGCAAGCTCTATGTCAAGCATCTGTGCTGATGCTGGTGAGCCACCACTTAACAGTAGGTGACTCCTCTTGGTGAGAGAAACCTATAAAACAACATCCACACCAGAGACGCTTGCAAATCATTCAACTGCCTCACCACCAATGGAATGACATTTCAGAATTTGAATGTGAGCCATAAAGCCCGAGGGCTCATTCCAAAGTTTTATATCAAGAGTGGAGCAGTTGTCCATCTCGGATTCTGAGGAGGTCCAGAATTATGTTGGATTTAAACTTCAAGAATGAACGTGCCTCTGATTTAACTTTTTAAGTCCTTGCTTTATAAAACTTTCAACCAACATCACAAACGCAGATGGTTCAAAACAAGGGACCTTCCTTGACTGATCACTCTGTTTTCCTGACCGTGTCCTCAAGATTTGGCTTTCCAATCAGTAGTCTGTATTTAGTGCAAAACTTTGTACAGTCCTAAAGGCACAGGAGTAGATGAAGCATTATCAAAGAAAACAGGTTCTCAGCTGCTCTGATTCTTTGCTGCCTTACAAGTGCTGCAGCAAATACACTCAGAAGAAAAAATACAGGAGAAACTGGTTCCATTTTACAACAGCAGGGGAAGGATGTCATGAGGTGCAAAGGCGTGTGGCAGTCAGGGGAAATGAGTAAACGAATCAAGCAAGCAAGAAGGCCAACAGAAAACCAACTGACACAAAGTCCCATTCCCTTGCATGCTGTTGTCACACAGTAGTCAGAAAAATATGCAACTGAGAGGGGAGGGAAAGCTGCCACTGAGGAGCAATAAATGCGATCAGTGAAGCCAAACATAGGGCTGTGGCATACCTCATGCTAGTCACTCCAATGGAATGGTCGCCCTTACTTGCCTCTCAACATACAGTCCATTAACTCATTAATTAATTCTTCCATGGAAGAACATCCATCTGTAATGTGACAATGATTAATTGCTACACCATAAATTTGTTATTGTTGTTGCAATAAGTGTAAATGACTTATTGCATAAAGAATCCATTAGATAAACACTCCTAACTATAATTTTGTTGCGTCTTTTTTTCAGTGTCAGCAACATTTGTAGCTATTTTTTGGGTGTTGAATAACTCATGGAAGATATATATTCAAAAGTTTGCCCAGAACTTCGGTTTTTGGAAAAAAAAAAAAAAAAAAAAAAAAAAATAGGCTGGTTAGAGAGACAGACATGTTCCACTGGACCTCAAGTAGTCTCTTAATCATTGCTACTGAACTGAAAACAACAACAATATTTAAGTGACAGACTTTTCTGTTTCATTCACACATTTCTTGCTTGAATGCTGTAAGGCACCCACTTATCTGTTGAGTGAATTTCCAAATGAGTAACTTTCTCCATCATTAGCCTACATCCTCCAAATCCCAAATAAAATACATGCTGACTGTAGGCATTTTGAATCATTCCTCACATCACTGAGTTTGGAGATATTTTTAAGATTCTTCATCTGAAATGTTCATAACGTCCTGATAGGGATTTTCAGACTTACCAGATGTCGTTGGCACTTGCAAGTCTAAAAGCTTGTCTGATACCTCCCTGTTCATTGCCGGATAGAGGGGAATGATATTGAGGGATACCCTGATCTTTCCAGCTATTATTTCTGTACAAAACTTTTACTGCTTACACATGTTATTGATCTACCATAAGTAGAATAATGTTTCGTCATGAAATTATAGTGAAGAAAGAAACAAAATGTTAATGCAAGGCACTAATGCCACATCATTATGAATGCATGTGTGTGTGATAAATCAGAAGAGTAGTAGCTGAGGATCCAGTGTATTTTATTCTAGATGAAATCACTGACAGGCAGAACTGGTATGTATTAAATATTTTAGTAGAACCCCTGAATAGAGAACAAGTGAAACCTGTGTGTTTGTTAACTTTCATTTTTAGGAAAACAGACAATGATACCATGTTGCGAAGTTTCAACAATGTATTTTTTGTGTTGTGGCCTGATTGAATAAAATGTGATCGTGTGTGGTTAGTGCATACAGATTAAGGTTGTTAAATCTTACCTGCACTTTTCAGTCTCAAGTCTATGTTCTTCAAATTAAAACACACGATCTGCATCCTGCACACTATTCATCCCATTTGTGAATCATTAAAATACATTACTCATGCGTCAAGCATTAAAACAGGTTTCTCATATGTCAATTAGGCTAATTTGTATCTTGCAGTGAGAAATTACAGATATAAGCTCCTACCACAATATAAGAGTACACAGAAAGCACAGTTTTTTCTTTCAGTTGACAAAGCTAAAAGGGGTCAAGTGCAAACTGGGCACTGATGAAATAAAACAAAATGTTTAGCAATCCCTACCTTATTTAAAAATCATTGGGATATACTATTACACATTCTACGGCAAACACATTATGAAGAAAACATCTGTAGAATGGGGCTGCAGAGCATGATGACAGAACAACAGTGTTGCGTTTCCATAACGACACACAAACTAAACTCCGCGCCGTCGTGACGTCACACACTACAACGGCCTTACGTCACGGGTCAAAGCTGACAGGTGGAATCGGATGCGTCCGTTGACCCAACACTAACAATTCTAAGAATTAAAAGGCTTTACAAGTTCCAAGGCAAAATAAAACAATATATCCCTTAAATGGTTACAGCATGATGATTCAGAACTTTGTTAGCAATGGTAAAAATTTTCTTCCAAAGATACATAAAAACAGGGGAACGTATACTGTTAAGACGAACGCAGTGTTAAACGCAAAATGTTATAAATGAGATCCTCTGTGGAACTGAAGTATGGAAGACGTTATACTTGTGAATAAAAAGGCGGCATCTGGAGAAGTGTGAAACTACAGAAAAAGCAGTTGGCAAATAAAAACACAAATACACTTACTTGGTATGTAAGTGAATACAACTTCTCTTACAGCAGGTATTAGAGCACCGTCAGAGCACATGTACTCAAACGAAAATATTTTTCTTCGGAGTGAAGCTGCCAATATTTTGTTATTGCCATTGCACATACACAATTTAGAAAGAGAATATATGTTTCCCTGCGAAGGGAGTAGAAAGTAATGAGCATCGATAATATTATCCATTACGGTGTCATCGAAGCACAGTTTCCCCACTACATTTATTCAACGCGTAAACAACTGGAGTTCCACCGCGCACATGTAAACAAACAAGACTAAAGACACTGTACAGGTAAGCAAAATAAACGAAACTCGTGAAGTACTCATTGGACACGGGGTCAGAGATGAATGGTTTGTCGGCTAGCTGTTAGACGGGCGGTTATCAGCTATTTTCATTTTCTTCAGATATACGTTGGCTGTAATTTAAAGTAAAAACTGTATACGTTAAGTTCTAAAACCCATAGATTATTTGAGTCATATAAACCAATCTCACTTCATCTATTTTCCCGTTGACAAGGAACTATGGTAGCCAGCATGTAATTGTTTTTCATCCAAGGGAACTTAAGGAGTGCGTTGAAGTTTGGTTAAGACTGTGTTTTAATTGAAAGTGAACTGTACGTTCTTACAACATTGCTTTGCTAAAGTTGTGATACAAGTGAAAGACAAATGATGCCATACTAAGTGGTGTGAGTTGTCACGGCTATTTTATTAGTTGGTAAGTTTGGGAATCGGTACTGACAAACAAATCCCATGCAGTAGGCCTATTAAAAGACCACTATGGAAATTAGTGTAACTAGAACGTATCGGCAATAAAACTAATTTGCCTAATAATGTAAAGCATGTGTAAATGCTGATAACTGTTTAACACTGAGAGTTTACTGAGTAATGTTCACTTTTTTTTTTAATTTACGATATGTAAGGAGAGCCGTGTAAAAATACCGCTTGGAACAATACTGACGTTGGAATCTAGGTAGAATCAAAAATGTCGTTGTTTTACCATAGAATTCAGTTTGAGTCGGTGCTTATTAAAGTGGTGTGTCACGTTTGCGATCTGAACAGACCAGTGACGTGTGTTTATAGTTTACTTTTGTAACTGAGTAGACGTCACAAAAAATTATATATACGTAGGCTTCTTTGCAAAACTGTTGCAATTTTTGTAGAACCCTGTACTTTTTCTTGTCGTGGTTAACACCTACTTCGTGGACATTTATTCTTTTGCTGCTGTGTCCGTTGCACATTAACGCCTCACAATGAGAAGTTATGTCATAGTAATGAAATGCGTTTCCAACACAGTGGTTGGCAGAAAATCACGAATTTTGGGGCAAATTGAGGATGAGATTATTTAATCAAATTGTGGTGCTCGATATGAAATCAGGACGACCTGACAGGCAACAAACAAGCTCTGTGCTAGGATATAGATAGTGATTTCCTTTTGTGTTGTGTCACAGAACAGCAGACAATTATTTTATGATGTTGAAAAGACATTAGTGAACTATGTAGTCCTTTTTTTATACGTTGATGTAACTGTGCAGGTCAATTAAGGGCAGTTACATGTACTAGTAAATACCTGTAGTATCATTTAGTGTTTTCACAATGGCAGCATAGAAACTGCTAGGTAGGCTAATGATTGATTGTACGCATCCGTCTGTTTACACTTTGAGAAGGGAGCAAGTAATGTGGGAACATATCTGTTTTGAGGTGCAATGTAAAGTAATATATTAAAATAGTAAATAATGCTTATACTCAACTTGCAAGATTTTTGGTCACAGTTAAGTTGTCATAAATGTTTCACACCAAATTATGTTGAGTAGGATCTACCTGTGAAACTAACAAAGGAAAAAAAAATCTCAGTTGCTCTATTGTAAATGTTTAGTTCTTGTCAAAATGACTTGTGGGAATGGTAAAGTTAAGTTTCTGATTTCTTGAATGCAATAAGTAAGTTGTTTCTCTGCAGGTACTACAAAACTTCTCTAGATCCAAAAGATTGTCTGATAGCTATAGTGTTTGTGATTATGTTAAAAAAAATTGTGAGCATATTTATAATCCTTATATCAGTATATTCCCTGTATCACTTCCCAGAAAATAAAATGGAATATGTTAATCCTATTGATTGGCGTAAATGGGATCAGAAGAAATGTGACATTTGTGGCATATCCCGATAACATATTTATTATTAAAGTGCTTCACTTAAGTTGTCACAGCGTACATTATAGATTGGTGTTGTCTGTGATCTCTCTTAAATTTCTTGGTTCTACTTTCAATTTGGTTCTCGATGGCTAGCGAAATGGGCCTTGGATGTAACCTGTGGAAGAATATTCGTTATACACCCCTAATGGAATTCTTCTGCTTAGCCTTAGTGTAAGTACATATTGTAATCGAGCTATTAATTGTACTGAAATGCATTTTCTACCTCCCTGAGTTGATGAATCCATAGTGAGCAGCACCTTTGCAATTTGTATGGTAATAGCTTTACACTGTGAGCATGCTTAATGGGTATCTTTTGTAGCCCAATTTAATGATTTACTTGTAATGTGATACATTCACTTTTTATTACTCCCAACACTAGTTTGAAACCCTGTAGTGCTTATTTATTATTTTTATCCCGTAGGATAGTGTAATTTTTTCATACAATTATGGAATAAGATATTACGTTAACTAAATAATTATTATATTTAAATTAAATAGTGACTACATAGTTTGTTGATTTCAAATGACTAATAATGGACTGAGAAGGAGAAAGATGATTAGGAAGTGTACCAATCTTTGCATGGTTTGAGTTGAGAAAACAATTGAAGATGGTCGCTGGGTAAGTAACAGTCCTGTATCCTAATTAAAGAATCTGTAGGTTTTTTAAATTGATTATTATGCTTACAAAAATGTTAGGTATTTCTGTAAGGGAAAGTAATAGGCATAGTTGACCAAAATAAAAGTCTTGAGCTTGGACGTAATAGTGAGTGGGTTTTCACCCAGTGCCATCAGTTTTTGCAGACAACTGCTGAAACTCGACACTGTGGAATATCACACTTTTTTGTGTGCAATAGACAAGACTATATACATGATAAACAGCCAAAAGTCCGTGATGGAATAACAACTAAAAGGAAAGGATAGATTGCTACTCACCATGTTGAGGAGGCATTGAGTCGCTTAGAGCTAGAATTCTGTTTTATTGTAAGTACAAACAATTTCCAACACACCCACCTACAGTCACGATGACACTGTTTTGATGTGTCACTGCCAACTGCCATGACAAGATTTTGATTAGGGGGAAAGGGGGAGACAGAGAGAGAGAGAGAGAGAGAGAGAGAGAGAGAGAGAGTATATCAGTATAAGCTTATGGACTAGCAGCTTACTTGATTTTCATGAATTGTGTGTATGGCACAGGGCCTGTGCCATCCATGCACTTTTTCTGTGTGATAAGGATATTGGCAACATGTATGTTTAATGCAGACAATGGAATGCTGTTTGTAAACAGTGAGATGCAGGAAAAGCAGCATTGTGTTTTTGGTGTTGAATATCAAAACCATTTAATGTTTTTTGAATTATTTGTGCCTACCTGTGTTTGCTCATGAAGCTGCTTTTAATTTCTGCCCCTGTAGCTTTCATTTTTCTCCTTTTTTTAAAAAAACTATATTGTGGTGATAGATTGATCTGTAGTATACTTTGTAGTTTTGTTTAAAATGGACGAGGATAATTTGGATTTGAGTTGAGGGAGTTGTTGAATTTGTCATACTAATAAGCTATTTTTGGCATGAAGGTGGTGGTGACAGACTGATCTGCAGCATAGTCAGAGATAAGTTGAGAAGTGGCCATTTGGTTGTAGTAGGCAAACCCAAACAATACGTTGTCTTCAGGAAAAGCTTGGCTACATAGTCTGATGTCTTGAGAAAATACTTGGTTACAGTTTCTGATGTCAGAAAATGCTTGGTTACAGTTATTGAACAAACATTTTAGTTGAAATTTTTTTCAAACATAGACAAAGGTAGATGATTTCATATCTTTTTCTGTGTACATTGTGCATAACATAGCTAGATTCACATCCAGTTTTGAAGTAATTACTTCAACTCATTGTTATGAAATGTGTCACCAATCTGTTGGTTCCTCACTGGGTATTCAGAACCAGCTGTCTCCTGTTTGAGTTCCCATTGCACTTCATACTTAGTATCTACAACATCACTTTATAGAACGCGTAAGAAACGACACTGCCTTTGTTCAAGAGTAGAATAGAATTTATTCACCTTTGAGCATTAGTACGTGTAATCTGTGTTATCACATAAAGCGTATATACAATATAGAAATTATATGAACTGAGCAGGCTTAAGTGACTTATTATCTAATTAAAGCTAGTACAAAGTGTTAAAATAATGATTAGTGGCATGCATAATTTTACATTTCTGACCATTCAAAGTAAGTTGCCTCAGTTTGCATCATTTTGAAATCTAATGAAGATCTAAATGAATATTTATGCAGCTTCTGTTAAGCAGTATTTCACTGTAGATAAATGTGTCAAGGGCCTATATAGTATATTAGACATTATGTCCATTGCTATTGTTATGGTGGTATGTTTTCTTAGTTTTTCCTTGACGGGAATAAGGCTGTACTAAACATGTAAACTAAAAGTAGTAGAGGTATTTGTTATTTTGGCAGCAAAATAAGTAGCGGTGGTCGATGTTTAGATAATGACAAATGTAAACTGGCAGTGACAAGAAAAGAGTTTCTGAAAACTAAACAGTATGTTAACATCAAATCTAAATTTAAGTGTTAGGAAGTCTTTTCTCCGGATATTTGTTTGGGGTATAGCTTGTACAGAAGTGAAATGTTGACAGTAAATAAGAGGATGCTTGAATGCTGAAGATTAGATGGGTATATAAGAAAAAAATTAGGAGGTATTGAATTGATTTGGGGAGAAAAGAAATTTATGCCAAAAATTGACTAAAAGGAGGGATTGGTTGATAGGACAATTCCTGAGGCATCAGGGAATCATCAGATCAACTCTTGACTACAGTTAGCAAGTTCAAATGGATGTAGGCTGTAGCACTTAGGCAGAGATGAAGACGCTTACACACAATAGACTAGCATGGTGAGATGCGTTTAAACAGTCTTCTGACGGGAGACTGCAAAACAAACATGTAACCTAGGGACAGTCATAACATTAAGCTCTTTCAGATACTGTCTTCACTTGTGAAACCCCAGAAATTCATGTAGTAGCCTTTTTATGCCTTGAAAACTATGTTGCTATTTTGGTCATAAACAGTAAGATGCAGCTTTCCATTCTTGTCATTGGCCAGCAATCCTCTGCAATTCAGCATAACTGTTGCACTCCTCATCATTGACTGATTGCCGTACGTACTAGGCCTGCACCTATGACCTTTTTGCTCTTTATTATTGCCTTCAGCAGCTACTAATGTTGTAATTATATTTTTCAATTCATTGTTATTTTAGTAGTATTTTTTCCTCATTCACTTTTTCCAGGATGTCTTCGTTCTTTACTCAGTCAACCCACCTGATCTTCAGCAGTCTTTTGTTACACCGTATTATAAAGGCTTCTGCTTATTCCATCTCTGTCTTCCCCATTGCCCATGTTTTGCACTCATAAAGATATGTTTTTTTGACTCATCAGTCTTGTGACTGGTATGATGTGGCCTGCCACGAATTCCTCTCCTGTGCCAACTTCTTCATCTCAAGCACTTGTAACCTACATCCTAAATTATTTGCTGGATGTATTCCAATCTATGTCTTCCTCTACAGTTTCTGCCCTCAACAGCCCCCACTAGTATCGTGGAAGTCATCCCCTGACATCTTAACAGATAGATGTCTTATCATCCTCTCTCTTCTCCTTGTCTGTTTTTTCCACACGTTCCTTTCCTCTCCAATTCTGCACAGAACCTCCTCATTCCTTACCTTATCAGTCCACCTAATTTTCGACATTTGTCAGTAGCACCACATCTCAACTGCTTTGATTTTCTTGTGTTCCGATTTTTCCACAGTCCATGTTTCACTACCATACAATGTTGTGCTCCAAACATACATTCCCAGAAATTTTTTACTCAAATTAAAGCCTGTGTTTGATACTAGTAGATTTCTCTTGGCCAGGAATGCCCTTTTTGCCAGTGATAGTCTGCTTTTAGTGTTCTTGCTTCATCCGTCATTGGATATTTTGCTGCCTAGGTAGTCCACTCCCTTATCTTCATCTACTTCGTGACCATCAATCCTGATGTTAAGTTTCTCGCTATTCTCATTTCTGCTACTTCTCATTACTTTTGTCTTCCTTCAGTGTACTCTCAGTCCATATTCTATACTCATTACACTCTTCATTCAGTTCAGCAGATCATGTAATTCTTCTTCATTTTCCACCTATCTGCTCTCTCCTCTGCGTTCAATAGTGGAATTGCCATTGCACTCTTAATGTTACCATCCTTGCTGTTAATTTCGCTGAAGGTAGTTTTAATGTTCCTATATGCTGAGTGAGTCGTTCCAACAATCATTTCTTTTTTTTTCAATTTCTTCACTTTTTTCACACAGCCATTTCATCTTAGCTTTCTTGCACTCCCTATTTATTTCATTCCTCAGCAACTTGTATTTCTGTATTCCTGAATTTCCCTGAATGTTTTTGTTCTTCCTTCTTTCATTGATCAACTGAAGTATTTCTTCTGTTACCCATGGTTTCTTCACAGTTAGGTCATTCCATATCAAGGGGACCACACTCGACCTTCGCCAAACTTCGGTTCAGTATCTTAAGTGGTTGAATTTTTAGAGTCCTTTGAGGCGAAGGTGCAAATGTGTTAAGTTTGCTAGACATTTTTAAAAGTTCTAGCAAACATTTCATCTTCTGCTTTAATGTACATAAACAACTCTTTATGTTCAATGTTCAATCACACCATGGCAAAAATGAGGGATTGAGCCACACCTAAATATAGATACAAGCCTCTAAAGTGGTTAAAAAATTCGTCACACTATTCTGAGAGCCAAGGTTTGACCGCCCACTGCTAATTCTCATTTGAACCAATAACACAAAAGATTATTCACACCAATGATGTCTACAAATGGATCATATTTAATTAACATTGGATGCCTAGATAAAAAGATCCGCATCTGAAAAGTTGGCCAAAATTTTCTACTTGCAAATTTGAACTTGACAGCAATTGCTTGAAGGCTGAAGCTTAACCTAAAATTCTTCAATTAAGATGTCCATATCTGTATCTGTTTTGGCACTTTTCCATTTGTATGTTAACAATATCTACTTTACTCACACCAGCAGATGTGGCAGTTACCTCAGTAATGCTGTCTTGGGCTTTCAGAACTTTGCACTTTATTTATCCAGTTGAATCCCTTTTGTCGATCCATTGAAGCTTTAATGGTGACTCTCCAAGTGGTGTTAATGAAGTATTAGCAGTAAAGCAAGTATCAACAACATCCATGTCATCAGTGGATGGTGGTTCGTTCTTATCCTGGTGGTGTGATCGTTTTTGGGCCAGTTCATGTTTACATTGGTACAGATTTTCTGACCAGTTTTACAAACTTCATTAGCCAGTACATTCAACCTATCAGACATTGCAATGGTTACCGCTGAAAAAGCCTTCTTGGTTATGTGTTTTTTCTTTACCAAATGGTTTGTAGGAAGTCTTCTGCTGGAATTGAAATTTTCTCATCACCATGACATTATGGTATGAACAAATTTGAGCATCTTCAGTAAAATCAAGTCCAGATGTACATCATAGAAGCTCCTTGTCCATTGGTGACATTTCCTCAACTGATTGTAGTTGACTTTTGCCATAATAGAAGGGTGATTACTTACGACAGTCAGCTCCATCTGATCCACCAGAGTAGCAGTGAGCAAGTGCCTCTTGGTTCATTTTATACAATAGTTTATTAACTTATAACAAGCAAATTTGAAAGCTCGTCAATAACCTGGTTTGAAGCATAATGTAAGATGCAGCTACACACAGTGATGTATATGCATCACTCACTTAAAATCTCACAGTTTTTGTAATTTACTTGTAATAGATTGTCCTGCTTGTATATAAAGTATACAGATTTGGCTATCAAAAAATATTGTTTTATTGATTTTGCTCAGCCACAACAATGATCATTGATTATTCAAACACTCGGTATTCAACACTAAGATTGTGCAATGTCAACACCAAAGATACCACACACAGAAGGCTTCCAGTGTTAAAATTGCCAGTAGTGGAAGCAACATTGCAAGTGTGACTCAGCAATATATCACTGTTGTGAGGATAGAGTCTTAAAAACTATTGCTGCCTTGTAATGACGATGGAAACTAAATGACAGGGCATATATGCACCACCATGCTGTGTACGGTTAAAATGTTCTAAAACAGCATAGCACTCCATTATGATCTCCTAGGATTTATAATCTTGAGAGGATTTTCTGACGTTTTGTTATATTTATGTTCTATGCTGTAAAATAATATAAAAACACTTCTTATTAGCATAGTTGCCTTATCCAAACCACAGGCGAATCTTATATCATTGAAAGACACTACAATTGCACGTATTTTGATTTGAAACTTCAAATTGCATTACTTTTTTGTATTTATATACAGGGTGATTCAAAAAGAATACCACAACTTTAGGAATTTAAAACTCTGCAACGACAAAAGGCAGAGCTAAGCACTATCTGTCGGCGAATTAAGGGAGCTATAAAGTTTCATTTAGTTGTACATTTGTTCGCTTGAGGCGCTGTTGACTAGGCGTCAGCGTCAGTTGATGCTAAGATGGCGACCGCTCAACAGAAAGCTTTTTGTGTTATTGAGTACGGCAGAAGTGAATCGACGACAGTTGTTCAGCGTGCATTTCGAACGAAGTATGGTGTTGAACCTCTTGATAGGTGGTGTATTAAACGTTGGTATAAACATTTTACAGAGAATGGGTGTTTGTGCAAAGGGAAAAGTTCTGGACGGCCGAGAACGAGTGATGAAAATGTAGCACGCATCCAGCAAGCATTTGTTCGCAGCCCAGGAAAATCGACTCGCAGAGCTAGCGGAGAGCTGCAAATTCCACAATCAACTGTATGGAGAGTCCTACGAAAAAGGTTAGTTATGAAACCTTATCGTCTGAAATTGGTTCAAGCACTGTCTGCGGCTGATAAGATTAAAAGAATCGATTTCTGTGAGTTTATCCTTCCTCAAATGGAAACAGATGAATCTTTCGTTTCAAAGATTGTGTTTAGTGATGAAGCAACTTTCCACACTAACGGGAAAGTCAACCGTCACAATGTCTGTATATGGGGCACTGAGAATCCGCGGGAAACAACTCAGTATGAACGTGACTCGCCTAAGGTGAACGTTTTCTGTGCCATTTCAGCCAATAAAGTTTTTGGTCCCTTTTTCTTCGAAGGTTCTACTGTAACTGGACTACAGTATCTGGAGATGTTAGAGAATTGGCTGTTCCCTCAGCTCGAACAAGAAGCACAACAATTCATATTTCAGCAGGATGGAGCGCCACCACATTGGCACTTATCTGTCCGTAACTACCTGAACGTCAACTACCCGAGGCGATGGATCGGCCGCCAGGCAGCCCGTGACAGAGAACTTCATCACTGGCCACCAAGAAACCCTGCGATTTTTTTCTTATGGGGGTATGTTAAGGATATGGTGTTTGGCCACCTCTCCCAGCCACCATTGATGATTTGAAACGAGAAATAACAGCAGCTATCGAAACTGTTACGCCTGATATGCTACAGAGAGTGTGGAACGAGTTGGAGTATCGGGTTGATATTGCTCGTGTGTCTGGAGGGGGCCATATTGGACATCTCTGAACTTGTTTTTGAGTGAAAAAAAAAAAACCTTTTTAAATACTCTTTGTAATGATGTATAACAGAAGGTTATATTATGTGTCTTTCATTAAATACACATTTTTAAAGTTGTGGTATTCTTTTTGAATCACCCTGTATAATCCATTTCCCTTTCTTTCGATCGGTATTCTTACTCAACAAAATGCAAGATCCAGAGATTAATTACTATAGCTCTAAAAGCTTACAGTATGCTCTTTCCAGCTGTGGCAAGAAAAAAAGAATTGAATTAGACATGGTTGAGATATTGCCCCAAAAGTACCCTAAAATTTGAACGAAAAAAAATTTGGCCAACTTTCCAGATGCATTTATTTTCATGCAGGCACCCAATGTTGATTAAATTTGATTCATATGTTGACATCATAGGTAAGAATGAACCCCTGAAGTTTCAGTGTCATTGGTTCTCTCAGAATAGTGTGATGAATTTTTTTAGCCACTTTAGAGGGTTGTATCTATATTTAGGTGTGGCTAAATCCCTAATTTTTGCCATGGTGTGATTCAGCATAAAAAGTTGTCAAGGTACTTTAAAACAAATGACAAAATGTTTGCTAGAACTTTTAAAAAAGCCTAGCAAACTTGGCGCATTTGCACCTTCATACGTGATGCAAAGGTGAGTAGCCTCTCTTTGAAAGGCCCTAAAAATCCAACCACTGGAGATACTGGACTGAAATTTGGTATGTAACCATCAAAGTCCATATAGAACCTTCACATCAAATCTCATTAGTTTTGGAGATGGTTGAGTGGGGACACTGTTTAATATTGGTCCCTTTGACATGGAATGACCCAGTTACCTTCTTTTCACCTATGTTTTTCTTTCCAACTTCTGTGATTACCCTTTTTAGAGATATCCATTCATCTTCAACTGTACTGCCTACTGTGCTATTCCTTATTGCTGTATCTATAGCCTGAGAGAACTTTTAAGTGTATCTCGCCATTCCTTAGTACTTCCATAACCCGTTTTTGCGTATTGATTCTTCCTGACTAATCTCTTGAACTTCAGCCTACTCTTCTTCACTACTACATTGTCATCCGAGTCTTTATCTGCTTCTGAGTATGCCTCGCAATCCAGCATCTGATTTTGGAATCTCTGTCTGACCATGATGTAATCGAACAGAAATCGTCCCATATCACCCGGCCTTTTCCAACTATACCTCTTTCTCTTGTAGTTCTTGAACAGGGTATTCGATATTACTAGCCGAAATGTACTACAGAACTCAATTAGTCTTTCTCCTCTCTCATTCCTTGTCCCAAGCCCATATTCTCCTATAACTTTTTCTTGTACTCCTTCTCCTAAAGCTCCATTCCATTCCCCCATGACTATTAGATTTTCATCTCCCTTTATGTGCTGTATCACCCTTTCAATATCCTCATATACTTCCTCTATTTTTTCAGCTTGTGATGTCGGCATGTATACCTGAACTATCGTTATGGGTGCTAGTTTTCTTTCGATTCTGATAAGAACAACAGTATCACTGAACTGTTCACAGCAACACACTCTCTACCATACCTTCCCATTCATAACGAATCCCACGATCGTTACACCATTTGCTGCTGCTGTTGATATTACCCTATGCTCATCTGACCAGAAATCCTTGTCTTCTTTCCGTTCCACTTCACTGATCCTTACTGTATCTAGATTGAGCCTTTGCATTTCCCTTTTCAGATTTTCTAGCTTCCCTACCATGTTGAAGCTTCTGACATTCCATGCTTTTACTCGTAGAATGTTATCCTTTTGTTGCTCGTTCAGTCTTTCTCTCATGGTCAACTCCTCTGTGGCACTCCCCGCCTGTAAATCTGAATGGAGGACTACTGGAATCTTTTGCCAATGGAGAGATTATCATGTCACTTTGAGTAACAGGCCATATGTCCTGTGAATACACATTATATGTCTTTATTGCAGTGGTTTCCACTGCCTTCTTTATCCTCATGCTGTTGATCATTGCTGATTCTTCCACCTTCAGGGGCAGTTTCCCACCCCAAGGACAAGAGAGTGCCCTGAATCTCTGTCCGCTCCTCCGCTCTCTTTGAAAAGGCTGTTGGCAGAATGAGGGTGGTGTCTTATGCCAGAAGTCTTCAGCCACCAGTGCTGATTAATAATCAAAATTTAAGCAGTGGCCAATTTCGAACCCGGGGCTGAGAACATTTTGATTACTGATCAAAGACATTAATCTAATTTTGTTGATTGCATTTGTTTCGATCCTTTCACTCAGTGTGTTTTTTTTTTTTTTTTTTTTTTTTTTTTTTTTACAGAGGACAACAAACCCTCTGACCAAGCACGCTGAGCTACCATACCAGCTAACCCCTAGACCATGGGTGCTTCATTCATATGTGCTAAAAACATAGTACAGTAAAACCTCGTTTATAAATTTTTGAAGAGGGTGATAAAATAAATATACAAGTGAGATTAACATTAAAATGAAACTTCTTAATATATTTCTATTAAACTCAAGGGTGTGCAACAGAAGCTATATATATTGTACAGTAATGGGTACAGTAGTTAAAATAGGCTTATGCCTAAGTTATGGACAATTAAAATTATTTAGCCATAAAGAATGAATCAGATGTGGTTTGTTTTTTGGAACCAATAATGCCTTCATAAAGTTTTCATATGCAGTCACTGTTCACATCTTGTCATCACTAACATTTCTTGATCTTATGTAGCATTGTGTTACATCCAGTGCAGTAAGTGATTCTGACAGACTGTGTGGGTCCACAGATTGACCATCTGATTCTTCGAATTTCTCAGAAGTGTTTATTTTAGCTGATACGGACACTACTTATTTAATTATTTCATCCTTATTTTGTACGCAACACATGACAGTATCAGCATCAAATCAACAAAATCAATTCCATTTGACATACGAGCCTATTCATTGTCTTCTGGTACCAGTACATCAAAATCTACATCAAAATGTTCAGCGTTTTCTGGGTAAGCTTGAGTTTCATCTTTTGTGATGTCCGCTTTTTGAAAGCACTTGCATATTGTGTTAGGCTCTAATTGATCCCCTGCAGTCCTTATGTACTGCATTGCCTAGATAAGAAAGCCAAATTTAAAAGATACGTATACATATTTGCACTAAATTTAATTTAGAGATCTGTTTCAAAAAGTTGGTAACATTCAGAAGGAACTGACAGGGAATGTGCATACGAATTGTGTGTGTAAAGTGTGTCCTAACCTTCAGTAGGACTTCTTTGCACTTCTTCAATTATGTTTACTTTCTCCTGATGGAAAAACATTTTCTTTTATTTTGTGGTGAACTAATCATTTTCGCATGCACAAAAATTGGAAATTACAGTAAAAAAGATCCAGTTCTCGCCTTGCAAAAAAACGCTCCATATTTCATTCAGTGTGCTCCACCTGTTTGCACTGCCGTCAAGTGCCACTGGTGTGTATTGTGTGGTAGTTGGACCACGGCAGCATTCCCCCTCCTTAGGGCCCCATTTCACAACGCCATTAAGAAACGCTACTCTGCAGCGCTCTTGCATTCACACAGTGTGGCATGTCATGCTGCCACCGAAAACAGGTGCAGCTGTTGCTGTGAACAACTTTGATGCTGCCGATACTGCTGTTGTTTTCGCTGATGTCTCGTGCTGGCTGTTCATAATCGGCAACCTGCTGCTTGGCCAGTCAACAGCACCCCAAAGTGGCATTGTGTGAAGGCCGCTATTGAGAGCAGTGTTCCGCCAAGTTATTCGATTCGAAACGGACTGCCACAAGGTCAACAACAACAGTGCCGCCATGTGTACTGTTGCTAAGGCCCGCAATAATAACTGTGACTTTGCGTGCAGTTAGCAAACCAATAATCACTGGCCACACCACATACAAAACATTTCAGGACGAGTTCTTGTATTTTATAATGTATAAGTGTGACAAAAATGGCTGTGGAGTAGTAAAAATAATAGCATAAAAGCGCGAAAACGTATAAATGGAAAACATGGATGTGGGGTAAATTTGTATGCAAAATTGAAAAAGTGCACGGTATAGTGCACAGTATACAATTAAAAAAGTGCGTAAAATGTAAGAGCTGAGAAACGTATAAATGTGGTTTCATTGTATTTCATGAATATTTTTTCTGATCTCGAGGTTTATATTTTTGGATATTAATAGCTGTTTCTTTTTATGGAAAGTCCTTTTGCCTTGTGCAGTTCTTATTATGTCTTTCTTGCATCTACCTTCTTTTTCTGTACTAGTTCAGAGATTGCAAAAAGTTGTACACCCCTTGAAGAGTCTCTAGCCCAAGTTTAACATTCAGGCGTCGAACATGTCCTGTTGTTCACACTGTTGCATTTGTTTTCTTGTTTCTTTCTGTGTTGCATTTGTTTTCTTGTTTCTTTCTGTGCGCATTGTAACTGTCAGCTAACACACTTTCAATTTCATTGAGCACCTGGTCAGTTCCTGTTCAGTTGCAGCACTGCAGCCACATCAGAAAACTCTTCTGCAGATTCATCTGCCTGTGCCAAAGAATTCTGACATTTCTTTAGTTCACTCACAGCCTCCTCTCAGTCAGTGGTGACAATGCAGTGGGCAGCAACGCCTTGCACCTTTCCCGATTTTGCCATTTTGTATCATTTTGTCAGTTCTGACTAAGTCAGTCTGCTTTAAATTAAGCGTGTTGATTACCCTTCCATCCCTGTAATTGATGCCACACCAACGAAGAATGGAAAACATCTTATTCCATTTCACAAAAGCAAAGGTCTTCTCCAAATTTCTGAATACAATACATGTTTAATTTTTTTGTCCTGAAACTAGTGTCTGTCACTAATTTCATTGCTTAACTTGCTTCTCTGGTTTCTGCTTCTTGTAAAATGAATCTGGTACTCTCCTAATCTACTTTCTATTTTCCCTTCCATTCTTTGATCTAGGTATTGTTTATCTTTTATGCACACGATACTGTGCTGTAATTTTCACTTCTAACCACTCTGGCTTTCTTGTGTAGCGTAGTTATTACATTCCTTTCAAAATCAGATAGAACTTGCCTAGTAACACAAGTTTCGTTCATGAGTTTGTATAATCCTTGCAGCCATGTGGGGCCGCCGTGTACCCTGTTGGCTGTAGCCCCCTGACCACACAGGGATCGCTCTCCTGATCGCTGCACCGCTATCTCCCCACATATGCCAAAGAGTAGATGCCCGTCACCCTGATATTTCATCAGTACCTAGACATTTGTTCCCTACCAATTTGTGCAAAGATTTCTGAAATTAAGAATAATTTTGTATGCCCCTTTAACCTTCTTTCAATGTTTATTTAAAGATGTCTGCTTGTGTCTGTATGTGTGGATGGATATGTGCGTGTGTGCGAGTGTATACCTGTCCTTTTTTCCCCCTAAGGTAAGTCTTTCCGCTCCCGGGATTGGAATGACTCCTTACCCTCTCCCTTAAAACCCACTTCCTTTCGTCTTCCCCTCTCCTTCCCTCTTTCCTGATGAGGCAACAGTTTGTTGCGAAAGCTTGAATTTTGTGTGTATGTTTGTGTTTGTTTGTGTGTCTATCGACCTGCCAGCGCTTTTGTTCGGTAAGTCACCTCATCTTTGTTTTTTTTTAATATATATATATTCACTCAAGCAAGCACACAACTGCTACCTCGGCCACTAATGCCAGAATGTGACTGTTTTGTTGAACAAAAGCAGTAGTTTGGAGAGGGGCAAGGAAGTGGGGAAGTGGGAGGAATAATAGGGTGCAGGTGGGGGGAGGGAAGAGCACTGTCTGGCAGATCATGTAGGGATTGGAAGGCAGCAGCACAGGGCTGCCAAACGCAGCGTTGAGAGGCTGTGGGTGGGTGGTGGAAAAACGGAGAACAACAGAGGGGGAAAAGACTGATGGGTGCTTTGCCAGAGAATGGTGCACAGTAGGGTGAAAGGACGTGAATTGGGAGGAGGTGATAGGACAGGGGGAATGTAAACTGTTTAGTGTAGTGTGTGGGACAGTAGATAATCATAGGTTGAGCCCTCTGCGAGTCCGGGTGTTAGAATAGGCCCGAGATATTCCTGTCTGTCGTAAGAGGTGACTAAAAGGAGTCTCGCATGTTTAAGGCCTTTACGTGATTGTCCCCTGTAGGGTTTGACCACTGTTTTTTAAAATTTTCCCAAAGAGCGAGCCAATTGGGGAAGGGTGCCTTACATGGTGCATAGTGTCCATCGTGCGCTGAGACCTCTCGCATTCTTTGTGGACGTGGATCTGCACTTCCTCTCATTCTCCAGCTGTTGGGCGAGGTCACCCTCCTGGGTGCATTTGCTTCCATCCTCCGTGCAGTATCGCTTTCAGCACTGTCGACGATAGTGGACTTCTTAGCTCGTTTGCACCTGATATCCAGCAAGGTAGCCAGTCCATTGCGGTGGGGCCGCCATGTACCCTGTTGGCTGTGTAGCCCCCTGACCACACAGGTATCGCTCTCCTGATCGCTGCACCGCTAACTCCCTACATATGCCAAAGAGTAGATGCCCATCACCCTGGGGCATTGGGACTCTCGGCAATGGCCGTCCTGCCAGGTGGCCTTTGCTGTGGCTGGGCAGAGCCTGTGGGAAGGGTTCCTGGTCGGAGTGGGTGGCATCAGGGCAGATGACACGCCATGAAGTGTACGTCATCTCTTGCTACACCAGCAGTCTCTAAGTGGTCAAGGTCTAAATTCAAAGAAAGTGGTCGCCAGAAGTCGCTGAGGCAATTCAAGAGCATTGGCGAACTCTACAGGGACATAAGTGGCACCCTTCCCTAGAGCACCTAATAGCCTTTAAGCAGCACCGTGCCTGCGTTTGCCAGCTTATAAAACGCTGGAAACAGGAGTGTTGGGAGATGTATGTGTCAACCATTGAGTGCCATATGTCACCTTCCCAAGTCTGGACGAAGATCATATGTCTTTTTGGGTACCAGACCCCAACAGGTATCCCTGTCTTTAACATCAATGGCGTGTTATTTACCGACACAAACGCGATTGCCGAGCATTTTGCTCGAGGCTCTGTGTTAGAGAACTACCCGCCACCCTCTCAAACGGTGGATTGAAAGGAAAGTCCTCTCGTGCACTACACACCACAGTGAACCCTATAACGCCCCATTTACAGAGTGGGATCTCCTCGGTGCCCTTGCACATTGCCCCGACAGAGATCCTGGGTCAGATTGGATCCATAGTCAGATGATTAAACATCTCTCATCTGACTGCAAGTGACATATCCTCGTCATCTTCAACTGAATCTGGTGCGATGGCGTCTTTCCATCACAATGGCAGGAGAGCACCATCATTCTGGTGCTCAAACCCAGTCAAAACCCACTTGATGTAGATAGCTACTGGCCCATCAGCCTCACCAACTTCCTTTGTAAGCTGCTGGAACGTATGTTGTGTTGGTGGTTGGGTTGAGTCCTGGAGTCACGTGGCCTACTGGCTCCCTGTCAGGGCGGCTCCCGCCAGGTTCGCTGTACTACTGATAATCTTGTGCCCGTCGAGTCTGCCATCTGAACAGCCTTTTCCAGACGCCAACATGTGGCTACCATCTTTTTGACTTATGTAAAGCATACGACATGACCTGGTGACATCATATCCGTATCCATTGTATGAGTGAGGTCTCCAGGGCCCACTCCCGATTTTTATCCAAAACTTCCTGTCACTCCGTACTTTTTGTGTCCAAGTTGGTGCCTCCCATAGTTCCCCCATATATTCAGAAGAATGGCATTCTGCAGCGCTCTGTATTCAGTGTGTCTGGATTTTTAGTGGCTATTCACAGTCTAGCAGCAACTGTAGGGCCGTCGGTCTCACCTTCTCTGTATGCGGATGACTTCAGCATTTCGTACTGCTTCTCCAGCACTGGTGTTGCTGGGTGGCACCTGTAGGGAGCCGTTCACAGGATGCAGTTATGGGCTCTAGCCCATGGCTTCCAGTTTTCAGCCGCAAAGTCGTGTTTCGTGAATTTCTCTCGGCGTCACACCATTTGTCCAGAGCCAGAACTTTTCCTTAATGATGACCCACTTACTGTAGTGGAGACATATCTATTTTTAGAACTGGTTTTCGATACCCAATTGACTTGGCTACCTCACCTTTGTCAGCTTAAGCGGAAGTGCTGGCAGCACCTCAGTGCCTTCTGCAGCCTGAGCAACACCGGCAGATCACTCTACACTGCTACAGCTCTAACAGAGTCCTTGTTCAATCCCGCCTTGACTATGTGAGTCTGGTTTATGGTTCAGTGGCACCCTCGGCGTTGCCTTTACTTGACCCAGTGCACCACTGTGGCGTTTGCCCAGTGACGGGAGCTTTTAGAACGAGTCCGGTGACCAGTGTCCTGGTGAAGGCCAGAGTCCCTCCATTGAAGGTTAGGTGTGCACAGCTGCTCACCAGTTGTATTGCACACGTTCGTAGTTCTCCTGTGCATCCAAATTACCGTCTCCTTTTCCCAACCACAGCGGTTCATCTCCCATATCAGCGGCCCAGTGGTTCGCGTCCAGCCCCTTCTATCTGAACTTGAGTCCTTCCCGTTACCACCTCTCCTCGAGGTCCATTCACGTACACCTCACCTCCATGGTGTACACGTAGGCTGCAGATTCTTCTGGACCTTTCACATGGCCCTAAGCACTCCATTATCCCTGTGGCTCTCCACTACCACTTCCTCTTGATTCTCGACATGTCCCGGGACCATGAAGTGGTTTACACTGACGGCTTGATGGCTGATGGTCACGTAGGCTTTGTATATGTTCATGGAGGACATATTGAACAGCACTCCTTTCCAGACGGCTGCAGTGTTTTCACTGCAGATCTGGCAGCCATATCTATTGTACTGACTCCTTGAGCAGCCTACAAGCTAACGACAAGTGCTACCCCCGCCATCCTTTGGTAGCGTCCATTCGGGAGTCCATCTATGCCCTGGAATGGTCCCGTTGTTGAGTGGTGTTTGTGTGGACCCCAGAACACATCGGAATCCCAGGCAACGAACTTGCCGACGGGCTGCCCAAACAAGCTATGCGGAAACTGCTTCTGGAGATGGTCATCTCCAAAACTGACCCGTGTTCTGTCTTAAGCCGCAGGGTCTTTCGGCTTTGGGAGACGGAATGGCATAACAGTACGCACAACAAACTGTGTGTCATTAAGGTGACTGTGAATGTGTGGAAGTCTTCCATGCGGTCCTCTCACAGGTAATCAGTTGTCCTCTGCCGGCTCCGCATTGGTCATACGTGGCTAACGCATGGCTACCTCCTTCGTTGCGAGGAACCACCTCGGTGTCATTGTGGTTCACAAATGACGGTCGTCCACCTGTTGCTGGATAGCCCACTTTTAGCCACTCTGTGGCGGACTTTTAACTTTCCCAGCACTCTACCATTGGTGTTAGGTGACGATGCCTCAGCAGCAGCTTTAGTTTTAAGTTTTATTCGTTAGGGTGGATTTTATCCTTTGATATAAGTTTTAACACATGTCCTTTGTCCTACACCCTAATGCTGTTAGGGTGGAGGTTTTAATGTGTTGCAGAGTGGCTGGCTTCTACTTTTTATTGTCATGGTCAGCCAGCCATGGTAATTTGCTCTCTTGTTTTGATCTCTTCTACATGTTTTTGTGTGTCTCTGTGGTTTTCTTGTCCAATTTGGTCCATTTTAGTGTTTGTTGCCCTTCTGTCATTTTCGTGGTTTTCTCCTTTCTTCCAGCTGTGTTTTGTATGTCTCAATTATTTTACTTGCACCCTTGTCACTCCCCCCCCCCCCCCCCACCACCACCACCACCACCACCACCACCATCACCATTTAAACCAACTATCTATCCAACCAAAGTTTGAGGCAGGGATAATTTCGGGAGAGGAGAATGTGTTGCAAGGATAACTCCCACCTGCACATTTCAGAAAAACTGGTGTTTGAGGAGAGGATCCAAGTGGCCTGTATCCTGTATTGTGAAGCAGCCATCGAAATCAAACATGTAATGTTCAGTTACATTTGTTCTTGGTCATAGTTCAGCTGTGGCCGTTCTTTCTGGTGGATAGCTACTTGGTAGTCATACCAATATAAAAAGCTGTGCAGTAATTGCAGCAGAGCTTGTGTATGACCCAACTGCTTTCACAGGTGGCCTGTTCTCTGATGGATTATGGTAAGCCTATGACACTTCATTATTTTTGATTTGGGAGACCAGAGTTTGACCATTTGATTGGAAGTGTTGATCAATGAGGAACGAAAGTTCATTGAGGGCACAATAACCGGCTGCTATGAGGCCTCCATGATTATTGCATTTGTGGATCTTTGGGAGAATTTAGAATGTGGGTGTGTGGGGTATCTTGGGGGTGAGATAGGAAATGGAGTCATGGGAAGGGCCTAAGACTTTAAGTAGGGATTGGAGATTATGTTGGACTTCTGGAATGGCATCACTCTGGCAGAGTTTATAAATGGAATTGACACAGCTTCTTGCAAGTGGATTTTAATCAAATTATATTCCTATGGATTGTGAGTTGTGTGACTGGATTCGTGATTCCCTGTCAGGAAAAGGATTTGTGATTCCCCGTCAGGAAAATTACAGTGCATAGTAATTGAGGGGATGTCATCTAGTGAAAAAGTGATATCTGGGGTTCCCCAAGGAATTGTTACAGGCCCTCTGCTCTTCATAAGCTATATGAACAATTTAAAAGACCATCTGAGTGTCCCTCAAAGATGGTTTGCAAATGATGCTGTCATTTACTGTCTTAAAGTCATCAGAAGATCAAAACTAATTGTAAAATGGTTTGGACAAAATATCTGTATTGTGGGAAAAGTGGAAATGTCCTCATGAATGCCAAGAGGAACATTCTAAATTTTGGTTACATGATAAATCACGCAAACCTAAAGGCAGTCAATTCAACTAAATACTTAGGGATTACAATTTACGATTAACTTAAATTGGAGTAATCACATAGATAATGTTGCGGAAAAAGCAAACCAAAGACTGTGATTTATTTGCAGAACACTTACAAAATACAACAGGTATAAAAAAGGGACTGCTTACACTATGCTTGTCCACCCTCTTTTTGTGGGTATGAGATCTGCACCAGATAGGATTGACGCAGGACATCAAAAAAGTTAAAAGAGGACAGCTTATGAAATTCCAATAATCAACTTTTTCCTCAGAGTGTGAAACTATTTTGTTGGCACCAGTCTTCTTCGGGAGAAATTACCACCATAATAAGATAAGAGAAATCAGAGCTCGCACTGAAAGATGTAGGTGTTCCTTTTTCTCACATGCTGTTTGAGTGTGGAAGGGTCGAGAATTGCTTGAAAGTGGTTCTGGGGACACTTTGCCAAACAGTTAAATGTGAACATCATGGCAGGCATGTAGGTGTAGATAGCTGTTTCCAAGTATTCCCAGCCCAGAGATCTGAATTGGGGGGGGGGGGGGGGGTCTACTTAATTGTCGGAACATTTTACCACGAGGAAGCTATCACTTTCATTGTAGTAGAGAGCTGCTTGTGTTAAGGAAATATTATGTGAATTGTTTCCCATTGTCTTCCAAATCACAGAACAGCATCCCCCCTGCAGGTCCGGGGGTTAGAATAGGCCCGAGGTCTTCCTGCCTGTCGTAAGAGGCGACTAAAAGGAGTCCATCCCCCTCAAGGGGGTAGTTAGCACCTGCGTCCGGAGACGGACGGTCCCACGACGTATATTTGTGGTCCTTTTGGTTTTTTACTTCTCGTTTCTTCCTTCTTTGGTTGGTTCCTTTCTTTGTTCTTCTCCATCTCACTGTCTTCCTTACTCCTTCCCTTGTCTTCTTCTCCTTGCCTTCTCATTGCCTTCTTCTCCTTGCCTTCTCATGGCCTTCTTCTCCTTGCCTTCTCATTGCCTTCTTCTCCTTGCCTTCTCTGGTCTCCGCCTCGGCGTTTGAGACAGTCTGTCCTCTCTCTCTCTCTCCCTCTCTCTCTCCCTTTTCCTCTTCTTCCTTCCTCCCTGTGCGTGCCTGAAGGCCGACCCACGCGTTCGCACGCGTAGCCGGTGACGGGGTAACGCGTAATTCCCCGCCCTGGGTAAACATGTAAGGCACGCACGTACCCCCTGGTAAAGGCCAGGCCCAGGGAGGGGTGATTGCCTGAGCTGATGCCTTCTGACCATGCCGATTGGTCCCTCCGTCTGTTTCTCGGGAGGTGTGACCTGAGGTGTAAACATTCACCTAAGGCGGGATTGCCCTCTGAGAGGGTCCCCACAAGGAAGGAGCGCGCCATCGGAGACGCTGGCAATCATGGGGGATTCCTCCGCAATGGATTTCACTCCATTTCTCTCGATTTCTGCCCGAAAACGGAAACATGACGAGCCACCAGTGACAAAAGTACTACCGCCTGCCCCACAGTTCCTCGTCGTTTCTCGATCTGAGGACGGAAAGGATTTTTCCTCTGTCAACACTTTCGTTATCCAGAAGGGCGTAGATGCCATAGCCGGATCTGTCAAATCTTGTACCAGGTTGCGTAACGGTACCTTATTACTAGAAACTGAAAGCGCCTTTCAGGCACAAAAACTGCTTTGGGCCACACTCCTGTACACGTTCCCTGTCCGGGTGGAGGCTCACCGAACTTTGAATTCGTCTCGTGGTGTAGTCTATACTAGCTCCCTTGACGGATTGACTGACGAGGAGATTCAATCTTTCCTCGCTGAGCAGGGCGTGACGGCTGTCCATAGGGTCATGAAAAAGGTCAACAATGACCTTGTACCGACCCGGACACTTTTCTTGACCTTCGATAGTGTTAAGCTGCCATCGCGCATCAAGGCGGGCTACGAGGTTATTTCTGTTCGCCCCTATGTCCCGACACCTACGCGCTGCTACCAGTGTCAGCGTTTCAATCACACTCGACAGTCTTGTTCCAATGCGGCTAAATGTGTCACTTGTGGCAGGGATGCCCATGAGGGTGACTGTCCACCTCCGTCTCCTCGTTGTGTGAACTGTCAGGGTGACCATGCCGCATCCTCCCGCGACTGTCCTGTCTATAAGGAAGAACGCTGTATCCAAGAAATTCGGGTCAAAGAGAAAGTGTCCACCTCGGCTGCTCGCAAGCTATTGGCTAGTAGGAAGCCCACGCTGCTCCCAGCGGGGAAATACAGTACTGTCCTCGCCTCTCCTCGGCCTACCAGGGAGGTGGCAACCCAGACATGCGATCTGACCTTCAGCACCACGGTCGTCCGTTCGGCCAGTGCTAAGATCGCGCGGTCGACGTCTCCTCTTCCTCCCATCACCCCACAGACACCAGCCCCTTCATCAGCTTCTGCTAAGACAAAGACCCAGAAGTCAGATACACGGGCCTTCAAGAAGGAACCGTCCCGTGCAGACTTCCTACGTACCTCGACCTCCCAGCCTTCGACCGATACTTCCACCAAACGTCCTTCCAAGAAGGCTCATAGGCAGCACAGTTCTCCTTCTCCACCACGGCGCATTTCTTCTCCTGCGCCACCCAGCGGTTGCCGCCCCAGGCCGTCATCCGTTTCGCCTGGCCACACCGCTGGTAGCCGAACATCTGGCCGTTCACCGGCGGAGGAAGCTCCCCCTCCCGGCCATCTTACCAAGATGGCCGATGAACCTATAGACCCAATGGACGATGACTGTCCGCCTACTGATAGCGGCAGCAGTGCTCGCTCGAAGCCAGGCCCTCAGCGGCCTTCGAGGTGACCCCTTCTTTCATCTTCCTTTTCTTCTTACGATGGCACTTATTCACTGGAATATTCGCAGCATTCGCTCCAACCGAGAGGACTTGAAGTTGCTGCTCTGCTTGCACCGTCCGCTCGTCGTAGCCCTCCAGGAAACGAAGCTACGCCCATGCGATCAAATTGCCTTGGCACACTACACCTCTGTGCGTTTTGACCTACCCCCTGTGGTAGGTATCCCGGCTCATGGAGGGGTTATGTTGCTGGTCCGGGATGATATTTACTACGATCCCATCACGTTGCACACCGGCCTGCAGGCAGTTGCCATCCGCATTACTCTCCCCACTTTTACATTTTCCATTTGTACCGTTTACACTCCATCGTCATCTGCCGTTACCAGGGCAGACATGATGCAACTTATTGCTCAGCTACCTGCACCATTTTTGTTAACTGGAGACTTCAATGACCACCATCCCCTTTGGGGCTCTCCAGCATCCTGCCCGAGGGGCTCCCTGTTAGCAGACCTTTTCAACCAGCTCAATCTTGTCTGCCTCAATACTGGCGCCCCTACTTTTCTTTCGGACACATCTCGCACCTATTCCCATTTAGACCTCTCTATATGTACTCCCCAACTTGCACGCTGGTTTGAGTGGTATGCACTTTCTGATACATATTCGAGCGACCACTTCCCTTGTGTTATCCATCTCCTGCAGCATACCCCCTCTCCGTGCTCATCTAGTTGGACCATCTCCAAGGCAGACTGGGGGCTCTTCTCTTCCAGGGCGACCTTTCAGGATCAAACCTTCACAAGCTGCGATCGTCAGGTCGCACACCTCACGGAAGTCATTCTCGCTGCTGCTGAATATTCCATCCCTCACCCTACTACTTCTCCACGTCGCGTACCGGTCCCCTGGTGGACCGCAGCATATAGAGACGCTTTACGTGTTCGTCGACGTGCTTTACACACCTTTAAACAGTGGCGAATTGTATCAATTATAAACAATTACGTGCACAGTGTCGTCGTATTATTAAAGAAAGCAAGAAAGCCAGCTGGGCTGCTTTCACAAGCACCTTCAACAGTTTTACTCCTTCTTCTGTTGTCTGGGGTAGCCTGCGCCGGCTATCTGGCACTAAGGTCCACTCACCAGTTTCTGGCTTGACGGTCGCGAATGACGTCCTGGTGGCCCCTGAGGATGTCTCCAATGCCTTCGGCCGCTTTTTCGCCGAGGTTTCGAGCTCCGCTCATTACCACCCTGCCTTCCTCCCCCGCAAACAGGCAGAGGAGGCTAGGCCACCTACTTCCGCTCCTCGAATCGTGAAAGCTATAATGCCCCATTCACCATGCGGGAACTCGAAAACGCACTTGGCCGATCACGGTCCTCCGCTCCAGGGCCTGATTCTATTCATATTCAGATGCTAAAGAACCTTTCTCCTGCGGGTAAAGGTTTTCTTCTTCGTACTTACAATCACATCTGGATTGAGGGACATGTTCCCGCATGCTGGCGCGAGTCTATTGTTGTCCCGATTCCTAAGCCGGGGAAGGACAAGCACTTGCCTTCCAGTTATCGACACATCTCACTTACCAGCTGTGTCTGTAAAGTGATGGAGCGAATGGTTAACTCTCGATTGGTTTGGCTGCTCGAGTCTCGACGCCTACTTACCAATGTACAATGTGGATTTCGTAGGCGCCGCTCTGCTGTTGACCATCTGGTTACCTTGTCGACCTTCATTATGAGTGACTTCTTGCGGAAGCGCCTGACCGCGGCTGTGTTCTTCGATTTGGAGAAGGCTTACGACACCTGTTGGAGGGCGGGCATTCTCCGCACCATGCATACATGGGGCCTTCGCGGTCGCCTCCCTCATTTTATTCGTTCCTTTTTAATGGATCGACAGTTCAGGGTACGTGTGGGTTCTGTCCTGTCAGCCACCTTTCGCCAGGAGAATGGGGTGCCACAGGACTCAGTTTTGAGCGTCGCTCTCTTCGCTATCGCGATCAATCCAATAATGGATTGCCTCCCAGCTGATGTATCAGGCTCCCTTTTCGTGGACGATTTTACCATCTATTGCAGTGCGCAGTGTACACGTGTCCTGGAGCGCTGTCTTCAGCATTCTCTTGACCGTCTTTACTCCTGGAGTGTCGCCAATGGCTTCTGTTTTTCTGCCGAGAAGACGGTCTGTATTAACTTCTGGCGCTACAAAGAGTTTCTCCCACCGTCCTTACGACTCGATCCCGTTGCCCTCCCAATCGTGGAGACAACAAAATTTGTAGGTCTTACATTTGACAGGAAACTTAGCTGGTCTCCACATGTCATGTTTGGCTGCCCGTTGTACCCGTTCTTTAAATGTCCTCCGTGTTCTCAGTGGTATGTCGTGGGGAGCGGATCGAACCGTCCTGCTTCGTCTATATCGGTCGATCGTCTGCTCCAAGCTGGATTATGGGAGCTTCGTATACTCCTCTGCACGGCCATCCATCTTACGCCGCCTCAACTCCATACAACATCGGGGTTTACGACTTGCGATCGGAGCGTTTTATACTAGTCCTGTAGAGAGTCTTCATGCTGACGCTGGCGAATTGCCACTCACCTACCGGCGCGATATACTGCTTTGTCGGTATGCCTGTCGGCTACTGTCAATGCCCGACCACCCGTCTTATCGTTCCTTTTTTGACGACTCTCTCGACCGTCAATACGGGTTGTATGTCTCTGCCCTGCTACCCCCTGAAGTTCGCTTTCGTCGCCTCCTTCAACACCTTAATTTTTCACTCCCTGCAACCTTTCGAGTGGGCGAGAGCCACACGCCACCTTGGCTCCAGGTTCAGGTCCGCGTTCACCTTGACCTCAGCTCGCTCCCAAAAGAGGTTACCCCCAGTTCGGTCTACCACTCCCGTTTTGTTGAACTTCGTTCGAAGTTCATCAATATGACCTTCATTTATACAGATGGCTCAAAGACCAATGACGGGGTCGGGTGTTCTTTTATTGTCGGGGCACAAAGTTTCAAATACCGGCTCCATGGCCATTGTTCGGTCTTCACAGCTGAGCTCTTTGCCCTCTACCAGGCTGTTCTTTACGTCTGCCGCCACCGACATTCTGCTTATGTCATCTGCTCCGATTCCCTGAGCGCCATCCAGAGCCTCAGTGATCCGTATCCGGTTCACCCTTTCGTGCACCGGATCCAACGCTCTCTTCAGCAGCTGGTGGACGTCGGTTCTCCGGTTAGCTTTATGTGGGTCCCTGGCCATGTCGGTATCCCTGGGAACGAAGCTGCAGATGCCGCGGCCAAGGCTGCGGTCCTCCAGCCTCGGACAGCTTCTTGTTATGTCCCTTCGTCGGATTGTAGCAGGGTAATTTGTCGGCGCATTTTATCGCTGTGGCATACCGATTGGGCTGCACTTACAGACAACAAGCTTCGGGCCTTGAAACCTCTTCCCGCGGCTTGGACGTCCTCCTCCCGCCCTTCTCGGCGGGAGGAGGTCGTTTTGGCCCGGTTACGCATTGGACACTGCCGGTTCAGCCATCGCCATCTGCTGACGGCTGCGCCGGCGCCGTTCTGCCCATGTGGGCAATTGCTGACGGTCCGCCACATTTTGATGTCCTGTCCAGATTTTAACACACTGCGTCTAGATCTTAACCTGCCATGTACTCTAGATGCCATTTTAGCGGATGACCCACGAGCAGCTGCTCGCGTTCTTCGTTTTATCAATTTGACAAACCTCTCTAAGGACATTTGATGATGCTGTTTTTTAATCCTATGCCTGTCAGTCTGTCTTTTATCGTGTTTTCCCTTTTAGTTGTTGTTTTAAACTTGTGCCTCGCGGTGCATTCTTAACGTAGTCAGGGTGCTAATGACCATTGAAGTTGTGCACACAGGAAAAAAAAAAAAAAAAACCCTGCAAAAAGTGTAGCTGCTTCTCTGCTGTGATGATATTTGTGAGTGCCTGGTCTTATCTTCCTCACAAACTATTTCATTCTTCACTGTTACACTGTCTGGAGCCTCTCGCATGGTGCCACTAACCAGTTGGACCTAGATTTGTAATGTATTGTTATGCCTCTGTCACCACCCCTTTAAATTGTTTTGTGACAGGCAGATCCTGACCTCCCAAGAGAGACGTCGGTGTGGCAGATTTTTGTAGACAATTGTATAAGAAAATTAACTCCATTTGAACAGGCCTCAGAAGGCCCAATAGTACCAGTTGACCACAATGTCATCCTCAGCTGACTTGCATCATCGAATGCGGACATGGACGGGTGTGGAATCAGCATACCATTCTCCTTGCCATTGTCAGTTTTTGTTTTTTTTTCATGTGGAATGACTACTACTCAGTTAAATAGCTCCTCAATTGACATCATGTGGCTAAGTGCACCCCAGGCCGGCCTAGCATGGTGGCCCAGATTGTCATCCATCCCAAGTGCCAACCACACTTGATGGTGCTTAACTTTGGTGATCTAATGGGAACTGGTGTATCTACTGCAGCACATCCATTGACAGACCACTGCATGCTTTTAATTAAATTACAAAATTGATGTCACACTTATTTATGAAGTAAGAAAATGTTACTCTGTTGTTGGGCTTTGCAGTCTAGTGGTAAAGCATGTGCCTGGAAACAAAAAGGTCACAGAATTGCATTCTAGTCAGACCGCAGGTAACTCAGTCTAACATTCACCTGTCAGTGTGATGGAGACACTACAAAAATGGCTCGTTTGGATTCCATGTTAAACTGTTGGTCCCTTTTCCCCCGTTGGATATCTGGGGTAGGTTAGGGACATATTAGTCACTGACATGGTGTCAGATTAAAAGACTTGAACCAGGCCATTGAGCCACAGGAAATTATTAATTATTAGTATTAGGCTTTAGAAGTCAACTAATCGTAGTTTTCCTTTTCTTGTGAAGAGGTGTCACCACTGAGCGAAACTGTTTGGATCAGATATGATTGAAAATATGTATTACAGAAATAAATATATTTCCAGGATATGGTTATAATGCTTAGTATATGATCTAGCTATATGTGTCCTCTGCTACAGTGACTTGCATCTATTCATGCACTATTTGTCTACAAAACATCATCTTTCATGAGTGTGTTACAAATCTGTTATATTGGAAATGGTAAACCAGTTGTGAGAAAGATTCATTTTGAGTTGACTTACAGTTAAAAGAAATTGTTATTGCACATTTTGCATATTTCTGTAATTTCATTGAATCTCTATTTTCTCTTTTCATCTGTGTGATATATGACTTACATCTGTTCCGTAGCATGGATGTTGGTGTTTTCCACACTGCTGAATTTGTTTCCAGACATGAATTTCATGTTGTGAGTCAAATGCTGTGACTGTTTCTTAAAATATTTCATAATACCTTACAGTATTTTCTGTAACAAGATGCTGCTGTGTATCATAATTTTCTCTGTCCTTTATCTCCCCATAATCTTTTTTACAGTTACTGCTTCTTTCCAGACTATACTCCAAAGCTGATTGTAAGCAAAATTGCCTCAACTATGATTTGATTTTCTTAATAGAAAGAACCTGTCAAAAATGTGGCAGATATCTAAGGGAATGTCAATTGGGAATAAAAATTGCTGTAACCAGTCACGTTTATTATACTGTACTTTCCACTGCATGTTTTGGAGACTTATTCATTCAGCATCATGGAACTTGTCATTTAATAAGGTGTGGATATATTGTATCTTACACCCAAACCTCCAGATGTCAGACACTTGGATTGGTACCAAAGTTTGTGTGTCGATACAGTATCGACCAAAACACTAATTTAGTTTGTGCTGTGTGCTGTTGTCTAGTAGAGCATCTGTTCTGTAGCATGGATGTTGGTGTTTTCCACACTGCTGAATTTGTTTTCAGACATGAATTTCATGTTGTGAGTCAAATGCTGTGACTGTTTCCTAAAATATTTCATAATACCTTACAGTGTTTTCTGTAACGAGATGTTGAAAGTAACACCTGAACTACAAAGTGTAGGAAAAGCCTATATGTGAGTTGCTATCGTGGGGGATCTCTGCTAGTTCAGTTGGTAGAGCTAAAGATCCCGAGTTCGAAACCCACTAGTGGCGAATTTTTGTTAACAGTTTATGAAAGAAATTGTTATATGGAAGGATATTATTCTGACGTTTTGGAGTTTTTAGTACTTTTTTTTCCGTCTGCTTTTGCTTCATTAGTTGAAAGTAGCAGACATATAGTGTACCTTTGTATAGATAGGTGTGGTGTTATGTATATAGATGTGCACTATAGGTTTGCCACTTTCAACTAATGAAACAAAAGCAGATTGCTAAAAGAACAGTGCTCCAAACTCTGAAATGTCCTTTTAGATGTCAGAAAAATGTCTCCGACTTAACAATTTCATACTTAAAATATTTTAAAAAATTCGCCATACCTTTAGTACGATGATCTGATGCTCTACCAATTCACCTACCAATGATCTACACTTTCTTTCCTCGCAGATACACTTTTCCTATACTCCGTAGTTCTGGTATTACTTTTAATTACCATTTATGCATCTTCTACTGGATTACAGCACACAGCACGAACTAAATCAGTGTTTTGGTTGATACTCTATTGACATACAATGTTTAGTACTGATCTGGAGATTTGGGTATTAAAGTAATTTATGTTGCTGTTTGGCAGCAGAAAACAAAATCTATTTTAATGCAAAGCTCAAAGACATTACATACATAAATATTAACATAAATGCAAGTAGCTTTCAGTGGTCACAGCTTCCTTTCTCTTGTCATATTTACATCACAGAGTACACACTGAACTAAGCAAAGGGGTAATTTTATACACTAATAAGTACAAAGAACACACAGGTTCTAAAAAGTAATAGTACTCCCAACAGTGACAAAAAGGCTAATTTTACTTATTATATTAAATGGATGCTGTGTGTGTGTGTGTGTGCAGTTTTTTTTTAAATATGCACAACAAAGTTAAAATACCTCTTTCGAAACCCTGTAATTGTCTCCCATTGCAATATATGAGTTTGAAATGTGGCTCAAAGCTGCCAACAACCTTCCTCTGTGACAATGCAAAAGCATGGACCCCTGTGATATCGTCCTTGGGCTTGGCGATGCTTCAGAAAGCAAGGCGTCCACACATGTGAAAAAAGGCCAGAGCTCCGACATCCAGGTGAGGTGTTAAGTGGTGTAATCATTTCTCATTGGCACAAAATTTCATGGTCAGGGTAGTATCAAATGTTTTATGTTTTTTTTTGTTTTATACTTTCTGATATGTTCCACACCCACGAGATTCATCTCATTTGTGGGTCTATGAAACGAAAACTGAATCTAATCCAATCTGATCATAGTCTGCCAACCACCATGTGGATGTTTCATGCAATGGGAAGCTCATCACAGCCCCTCTTACCATTATTTCACCCTTCCTTTTGGCACCTCTGTGATGGAGGTCAGAACTGTAATGCCTTGAGTTGAATCATGCTGTTTTCTTTCGGGTGGCTGGGGAAAACATTTCAGACACACTGCCACTCAATTGACATGAAAATACCACAGTGGGTGGCATAAAATGTATCACTCAAACCACTCCTTTCTTTGGCGTGTTGATTTCAGGTTGTTGTAGAGAGCTGCTTGTTTTAAGGAAATATTATGTTAATGTTAAAAACATCAGTTCACAGTGTGATTAGCAACAGGATGACATTCTTGACAAACTTGAAATTTGAATGTGATCCGAAGCAGCGAAAGGTGCCCAAGTTTTATTTTTCCAACCGTACTGTTTCACACCACCCTCTTGTGTTGTGATGTCAGGGGGATGAACATTGACACATCTGTGAATAAAACGGTTAAGGGTCCCTCTAAGACCTCCCAGTTTGGCAACACCCTCGGTGTCACCCACCCGCCCTCCTTTGTTGAGCACTTTAAAATGTACCTCTACAGAGAGACCTTGTGATTGATGCATGGGTCCATGCAGGCAGGTTATGCTGCTGCTGCTCTAGCTCCTGCTACAGAACATATGTATTGGAGGGATGCTAGGGGTGTAACAACCTGCCCATTATGTGATGTCCTTGGTGGCATTGGGCAGATTTATGGTGAAATTTGGTGTCAATATGACACCATTAAACCACTTTACAACTTACCTGTACATCTGAGCTCTGGCCTTTTTTGGCAAGTATTAACAAAATGCTGTTTGAAGCATCACGAAACCCGAGGGTGACGTCGCAGGTCCCCACATTTTTGTACCATTACAGAGGAAGGTTATGGGCACCTTTGAACCAAATCTCAAACTTCTATATGACAATGAGAGACAATTACTGGGTTTAAAAAAAACTGACCTTTAACTCTTTGAGTCCCAATTTCAAATTTTTTCACACAGTTAACCTTTATCATCATAGCAAGTAATGAATAAAGAAGAAAATGGCAAAAAGTAAACAAACTTGTTTCAGGGAAGTGGTTTTGCTTTGGAACCACTGTGACACGCAATTTTCAACTGCCCATCGTTCCATGTGATATATTTAAAACCAGATTTGCATTTTTCCGAGATAAAATCCCGCATCTCGATATTTTGATGATCTAATAATGCCTAAAACAAATTATAGTAAAATAACGAGCAAATTGGGTGTAAAATGTAATAAATTTTGTATCAGAATAACAGTCTGTGCCAGTGGTTTTATTCCAATAAAACTCACAAAAGCAGTAGTACAAACTCAGGTTTGTTGCAATATCTTATATACATGTACTTTCACTGTCTGTGATCTCCTGAGTATGCGCGCTATACAAAAAGCCCATGTCAAAATCTTCTACAATCAGGTAGCACGATCTCTGCATCAACTGTTGCTTTGAACACTATTAGTGACTGCTGCAATGCATTACATCGACATCTACACCCACACCCACACCCACACCCTGCAAACCACCATGAAATGCAAGGCAGAGGCTATGTCCCATTATACCAGTCAGTAGGGTTTCTTCCTGTTCAATTCACATATAGAGTGTGAGAAGAATGATTATTTGGAAGCCTCTGTGCATGCTGTAATTACTCTAATCTGGCCTTCACGGATCCGATGTTAATGATATATAGGTGGCTGTAGTCTGTTCCTAGTGTCATCACTTAGTTGGTTCTTGAAACTTTGTTATCAGACTTTCCCAGAACAATTTACATCTATCTTCAACAGTCTGCCAGTTCAGTTTCTTCAGCAACTCGGTAACACTTTCCCGTGTATCAAACATACATGTGATCATTCTTTCTGTCCTCCTCTGTATACATTCAGTATCCCCCATTAGTCCTATTTGGTAAAAGTTCCAATATTCTGGAATGGGTCTCACAAGTGATTTGTAAGCAATCTCCATTGCAGACTGATTGCATTTCTCCAGTATTCTACCAATAAACAGAACCTGCTTTACCCACAGCTGTGCCTGTGAGTTCATTCCATTTTATATCCTCACAAATTGTTATACTCATATATTTGTATGAGTTGGCTGATTTGAGCTGTGACTCATTGATATTACAGTCCTGGGATACTATGTCTTTTCATTTTATGAAGTGCACAGTTTTAAATTTCTGCTTTAACACATTGCCAATCTTTGCACTACTTTGAAATATTACCAAGGTCTGACTGATACAAATATGCTAATTCTTTTAGACAGTGCTTCATTATAGATAACTGAATCATCTGCAAAAAGTCTGAGGTTACTGTTAATATTGTCCACAAGGTCATTAATATACAACATGAACAGCAAGGACTCCCTGGGTCACATCTGAATTTACTTCTACATCTGACAATGACTCTCCATCCCAGATAACATGCTGTGTCCTCCCAGCCCAAAAGTCCTCAATCTAATCACAGATTTCACTTGATACCCCATACAATCAAACTTTTGACAATAAAGGTAGGTGTGGTACTGAGTGAACCACTATTCAGAAATCAAGAAATACTGTGTCTATACGACTGCTGTAATCCAAAGTTTTCAGTATGTTGTGTGAGAAAAGTGTGAGTTGGGTTTCATATGATCAGTGTTTTTGGAACCCATGCTGTTGGCATGGAACAGGTCATTCTGTTCAAGATACGTCATTATGTTTGAGCTCAGAATAAGTTCTAAGATTCTACAACAATTTGATGTCAAAGATGTTGGACGGTATGTGAAATACTTCTACTACTCTTCCTGTCGACTGGTGTTACCTGTTCTTTCTTCCAACTACTGAGCACGGCTTTTTGTTTGAGGGATCTACAATAGAAGAGTTAGAAGAGGGGCTAACCCAGGCACAAATTCAATATAGAATCTGGTAGGTATTCCATCAGACCCTGTTGCTTTGTTCAGTTTCAACAATTTCAACTGTTTCTCAACACCACTGACACTAATACTTACTACACTCATCTTCATCAGTGGTATGAGGATGAAGTTGGGGTAGTTCTGTTGGGTTTTCCATTGTAAAGGAAAATATGAAAACAGAGTTAAGGGTTTCAGCTTTTGCTTTGCTACCTTCAATTTGAATTCCTGTCTCATTTTCTAGGGCCAGGATGTTAACTATGGTGCCAGTAACAGCGTATGTATATGAACAGAATTTCTTTGGGTTTTTTTAAAGATCATTTGACAGCATTCTGCTACAGTAGTCACTGAAGGCTTCATGGATTGCTCTCTTGACTGCGAAACACTTCTCATTCAACATCTCCTTCTCTGCAGTCCTGTGCTTTGGTTTACACCTGTTATGCAGTATCCTCAGTTTCTTTAGAAGTTTATTTACAGTGACTGTATACCAAGGAGGGTCACTCGATTTATAAACTAAACTATTCTTCTGGGTATGATATCTGTCTGGTGCATGGTCAACTACTCTTCTAAACTTGAGCTGTAGTTTCTGTACATGCTTCTGTTCTGTGTTGAAAGTTTCATGTTCCTCATCGAGATATGACAGTACTGTTTTTTTTTGCTTGTTGTAGCTGCCTTTTGCACTTTGGTCATTATTGTTGCCACAACTGCATCATGATTGCTGATACAAATGGACAGGGTCAAAGAGGATTCTTTGGGATTTTCTCTGCCCGGGGACTGCGTGTTTGTGTTGTCCTCATCATTTCATCATCAGTCATGGAAGTGGCTAGACTGGACTGTGTTCTGATTAGGTATGTGTACAGATGCTGATGACCGCGCAGTTGAGTGCCCCACAAACCAATTATCATCATCATCATCATCATCATCAAAGAGGATTTGTCTCAGTGTACCAGAGGCGCTCTCTCTCTCTCTCTCTCTCTCTCTCTCTCTCTCTCTCGCAGTAGCATTGGTGGTTTCATGTGAAAGGTACTGATTCTTAAAAAATGTGTGAATTCATGCAGAAATCAGTGGTAATTAAAGGGTTAATTGTGTTGTGCAGGCTTTAGTGATGATACTTTTGTAAATTGTACCATTTAGGACGGACTTGAATTGGGGAAGAAGACTGTTAAGGCACAACTTGACTGAAAGAAAGGATTGGTGGATGGAATGCATCCTGAGGCATTATGGAATTGTCAGTTTGTTATATTTGGTTACAGAGGGAAGTGTGGTGGATAAAAATTGGAGAGGGAGATGTAGGCTTAGGTACAGTAAGCAAGTTTAAATGGATGTAGGTTGCAGTAGTCGTATAAAAGTGAAGAGAGTAGTATAGGATAGTAGTCTTACGCATAATAGTTTGCGACTGGGAATGATCAGTTTAGTTCGCGGTTCTGTTGCGAATTAGGTCGCTCTTTTAGTTCGTTAGCTCCCATCTCGATTTCGAGAAAGACAGTTCGCTCGCTTTGCTACCGCTACTGCACACACTCTATTATTCGTTATGCTGATCTTTTAAATAATGAGCAGTGTTGCCAATGCCCGTGTTATTACAGTTTCATGTCGAGTAATTAGACTTCGAAAGGGCAAATAAACCAGTTATTTACACCAATGGGTAAAATGGGGTAGTTAACTACTTTACTTTACATACAGTGCAGTCGTAGTATTCTAATTTTAAAATATATTTATTTATTTATTTATTAGTTCATTGTAGGAATATTACTTACAGAATGTGCTAAATGCATTTTTTTGTGAATAAAAATACACTTTCATAAATAATCGACTTTTTTAGTTTTGGAAATAACCAACAAAAAATATTTCTGCTTTAGGTAAAGGTTAAGTGCTATATTGCACAAACAGTAATACCTTTATCATTAACAGAAGAAACACTAACATTTATAATTTGTTACCAAACAATTAGGCATAGAAAAAATATGACCCCTGAGTGAGATCGTATTCTAAAGCATACTTTTTGTGCTTTGCATTATCATTCTTTAAATAATCAGTCTTCTAATTTTCAAGTGAAATATTACAAAAATTTACATATTATTATGTAAAAACACGTGATTTTTTTTAAAAAAAAAAAAGCCTACTGCGGGCTCTCGTTGCGTCTCGCTATTGTCCGTTGGTCTTTGGAAAAGAGCGAACGAACTAAATAGCGAGGTTATCCATGAACTAGTGTCGTAGTTCGCCTGTGGGAGTGCTCTTCTGAATTAGTTTGTTCGCGAACTACACAAGACTATAGGGTAGACTAGTATGAAGGGCTGCATGAAATCAGTCCTAGGACTGGAAATAAGAACAGCAACAATAGGGTGGACTTAGGTTGTTTTCTTTGGTGTTTGTATATTTCAGGTGTTTCAAATGTGTGTAGCTTTTTGCATTTTGGTTGGATATGTAAATGCCAGTGTTTACTTAATTACATGGTGTGTGTGTGTGTGTGTGTGTGTGTGTGTGTGTGTGTGTGGTTTTTTTTCTACATACAAGTAGTGGGTGGTGGGTACAGCTCTTATGTGGTATTTTTGTTTCTTAGTGCTTCCATGTGTTTCTTGGATCACCTGTATTATGAAGTGGGTCACTTTTATTGCACCTGTGAGGTAATTTTTGATCACCCTTGTTGGTGGTGGGTAAAGATATATTAATCCCTTTACATTCAAAGACAATAGTAATTTGATATCCCATTTATATTACTGTCCACCTGTATAATAAAAAAAATCCAGGTAACTTTAAACTTTGTATTAAAATAGTTTTTATGTCTTATTCTGTAAAACAGTTCCACAGGTTACCCAAAAATCATACATATGATACATCCAAGTATTATCAATTTGCATAAATCCACTTAATGTTGGAGGTACGAGGGTGGTTTGAAAAGTTCTCACAATGGAATAGAAAACAAGTACTTACATCACTGAAACTTTTTTTTTATTTTTCAATGTAGTCTCCTCGCAGAGTAATGCACTTGTCCAATGATGTTCCAGTGTCTTGACCCCATCTCGAAAATGTTTCCTCCAGGCCTGTAAAATAGTTGTCAACTCTGGCTATCAATTCTTTGTTTGAAGTGAATGTTCGTCCACCAAGAAAAATTTTCAGTTTTGGGAAGAGATGGAAGTCTGACAGACCCATATCAGATGAATAAGCATGTGGGGCGACAATTCATACCTCAGTTCATGTCATTTTGCCATGTGTGCAGGTGTGAATTGTCTTGATGGAACATAACTTTCTCCAGGAGGTTATCATAGTATTCTCCAGTAATTGTTTGCCCAGTGAGGAAGTAATCCACAAACAGAATCCCATTTGCATTCCAGAACACTGGTGCCATGACCTTTCCTGCTGAAGTAATTGTCTTTGCTTTCTTTGGTGGTAGAGAATCAGCGTGTTTACACTGTTTTGCCTGTTGTTTTGTCTCTGGGATATAGTAGTGCACCAAAGTTTCATCTGTCGTAACAAACTGGCGCACAAAAATCTTGTTTGTTTCTCCTAAAACGGGCTATACATTGTCCCGATATGTCAATTTTCATGTGTTTTTGATCCAGCATTGTGAGTCACGGCACCCATCTCGAAGATAATCTTTTTTATTTCTAATTCTTCAGTTAAAATGTGATATACCCTTTCAGATGACATCTGGCAAGCATGAGCAATTTCACGCACTTTCAATCGGCGACACTCTGTGACCATTTTGTGTGCTTTTGGAAGGATTTCTGGAGTAGTGACACATCTTGGCCGACCATTGTGCAGATCATCATCTAAGCTCTCCCGACCAATTTTAAATTTATTTGTCCACTTGGCAACAGTTGACTATGAAGGAGCAGAGTCCCACACTGTATTCTAGAAATCGACATGACTGCCTTTTGCTTTCATTCCTTTCTTTAGGAAGTACTTAATCTCTGCTCGAATCTCGATATGCCCCCCCCCCCCCCCCCAAATCAACAACTTGTTGTGCTAGTGCTGATCTCTCATGGTGATTCTGAGAACTTTTCAAACCACCTTTGTATGATCTGCTAAAACATGTAGTGGAATGTATCGTATAGTAATAGTGACTGGTTACAGCAAATTGTATTTTCAGTTGATGTTTGTAACGGCCATTTAAAGTCGGTAGTGATGAGATACTGATTTTGAAAAAACACAACAAATTGTGTCGAAACACGAAATGTTTAGTACTTTGCAAATCTGCACAAGCAGCAGCAGACGATACTGAAAATTTTAACACCATTGCTATTGCAGTTACACTAAACAAGTATTTTCAGCATTAAAATTTCAGTCCTCAGGCAATGAGTTTTGCCAGACAGACTTGCAAATCCACTATTCACTTGATAGTTGGTAATAGAAATCCCGTATTTCAGCTGAGTGTACTGACACATGAAAAGTAAGTCTGTATTCTTGGCACTTTTGATAGGCAACATTTTAACACACAAGATTGGGAAAACTAAAATATTGAATGGCCATGGATTTCTCCTCCCAGTACTTCTCATTTTCTTCACAATGCTTTTATAACCCCTGCACAATGCTTTTACAAACTCATGGTTGCAGGATGTTATGACTTTCTCTTTCCCTTTGTGCAGTACGGCCTCCAGATGAAATTAGTAGCCAGACGCACTCCGTTGTTCTGAACATCAGCATGTAGAAGAAAGTTAGAAATTGAATGGTCCAGTAACACTTCCTTGAGCTGTGCCCAAAGTTACTTTTATGTCTGAAGATTTTATCCATTAAGAATTGCAGGTTGCATTTTATTTGCAACGCAACTCTTCTACTTCTGTATCTACATACGTATTCTGCAAGCCACTGTATGAAGCGCAGCAGAGGATACTTTGTACCACAGCTATTTATTTCCTGTCCTGTTCCACTCTCAAATAGACAGAGGGAAAAAAGACTGTCTGTATCCTCTGTATGACCCCGAATTTCTCTTTATGTATCTTCATGGTCCTTTTGCAAAGTGTATCTTGGCGGCAGTAGGATTGTTCTGTTGTTAGTGTCAAATGCCTTTAATCCAACCTGTGTTCCCAAACACTTGAGCAGTACTCAAGAATGGTCATACTAGTGTTCTCTAAGTGGTGTACTTTACAGATCGACGACATTTTCTTAAAATGTGCTCTTCAATTCAGTTATAAAACTGTTGATTCCTGCTTAGGAGATTTTCAATCTACAGAAATATAATATGTGAGCATAAACACATTCAAAAATTCTACAACAGACTGACATTAACTATATAGGGCTAGACTGGTACTTGTTTACATCTGTTCAATGAATCTTTTTGAAAACAGGTATGACCCACACAATTTTCCAATCACTTGGAATACGTCGTTCTTCCACTGACCTACAGTAGTCAGTTGCTAGAATTAAGCAAGTTCTTTTGCATACACAGTGCGGAATCGCATAGTTATCCTATCAGGTCCAATTGAGTCTCCTCTGTTTACTTGGTTTTCTACTCCACAGCCACTTATTTAGATGTCTGTAATTTGATATTTGTATTACAGTTGAACAGAAGAATTTCAGCACAGTCTGCCTCAGGTAAGCAGTTTCAGCCTCCTATCTGTCATCCTCCACTTCAGCACCATTATGGTCGCTGACTGTGTGGACAAGTGGCTTTGATATGTGTTACCAACACTTCTTAGGATTTTCTGTCAGATTGATTGACAGAATTTTACTTTCTAATATGTTTAACACTTCACACATGTCTTTTCTTGGCTAATTCTGTCTTTTTTCAGTTTTTGTTTGTTGACAAGGCTTTGGCTGTGTATGAGGCTCTCTTTGCATTTGGTGCAGCTTTCTGACCCAGCTCTTGAGCCACTAAAATTCTTTTCCATTCCTCATAATTTTGCTCTCCACATACCTGTCTAAGCCATATTGTACACTACTCATTTATACTCAACTCCCAGTCTAAAGCTGGTAAGTTGAAATCACTCCCTAGCACTATAATATGGCCAGGAAATTTACAGGCACCTTTCTATGGGTTTCCACAGAAATATACCTCCACTACTACTACGCCTTTGGCAGGAGACTGATAAAATCATCAGACTACCATGTTTAGAGCCATCTTTCTACCATGTTTAAATCCACCTTTAACATTTACTCTCAGTAGATATTACCACATTTATGGCTAATAAATGCCTCCACCACAAACATCCAGCCCATCGTTGCAGTGTACATTCGAAACAGAATTTAGAATTTCATTCCTATTAACATCTGAATTCAGCCAGCTTTCTACCTATCGCACTGTGTTGACATATTACCGTTTAAAAGTGAGACTAGTTGTGGGTCCTTTCCATGGACTCCCCTGCAGTTAACAAATACGACATTCATATTCTCTTTTGTGATCTGCCATAATGAATATTTCTTTCTGTAATTATTGGGGCTGTTATTTTTCCCTTTCTGAAAACAGAACAGTTGTTGGGCCTGTGAAAGGCATTTATCTATCCTAAAAACCCACAGGCATATGCCAGATTTACTCTTCTAATCCAGTAGCTTCGTCCTGTGTGTAGTGCATCTCTGACTTATTAAGAAAGGGTCTACAGTTTGCCATACGATTTTGGCAGTGGAGTAATCTGCAGCCAAGATAATTACAGAATCATCTGAGTCTCTGATATTGAAGCTTTCCATTTGGGTTGGAACCAGAAGATTATGATCAGTTCTGGGAATGATGCTGTAGATCAATAGCTCAGTTTCTGCCCCATGTATTAGGATAACTGTCTTCACCAACATAGCTGCCCGCAGCTCGTGGTGTAGTGCCTAACGTTGCTACCTCTGGCTCACGGGATCCCAGGTTTGATTCCCGGCTGGGTTGAGGATTTTCTCTGTATGGGGACAGGGTGTTTGCGTTGTCCTCATCATTTCATCATCATAATCATCATTCATGACTGGTTGGATTGGATTGGGTACAAATTGGACTGTGTAAAAATTGGGATTTTATATGGGTGCTGATGACCATGACAAACCACACACCACCACAAATGCAGCCAGACTTCTGTAGGGACTGAGGATGGTCCCAGACCCCCAGCAGGCATCATTGGTGCTGAGTCACAATTAGCTAACTCCCCCCCCCCCCCTCTCGCCCCTGCCCTGCCCTGCCCTGCCAAGCATACAGAGTGGAAAGTAGCCTTCCTTTCCACCCTAACTACTATTTCCAACAGGGACTGTATCACCTGCCAAACCTTGAAGCTCTCACTGACCAACAAACCTCTCGAGAATTGTCTGAAAATTTGGAGGTCGACCCTAGTCCCAACAAACAAATCCTCCCATGTTGGCTGAGGTGTACTTTTGGCAATCAGCAAGACATACAAGTTATTTTTGAGGTGGAAGAGGACAGCTGTACTGCTGTTATCCACTTTTACCTGCCACCCAGAGATTTGTAGCCCCGGCATTGTTCACCATTCACACTCAGGTGAATATAAACCGGGTCATGAGGAGCAAATCTGAAGGAACTGTAACATCAGAGGTACCAGATGACACTGCAAGCACCAAAGGTGTTAAAACTGTGGCCTCACCCACATCAGCTCCGCAGCAACTGATGGCAGCAGCCTGAAGCCTTTCAATCGTGGCCAGTTGCTCCTGCATACATATTTTCAGGATTTAGGATATTCTTGAAAATCTTCATTGATTTGTTCGATGTTGGAAGGTGTGATTTTGATGCAGTATGTTGTTTTCTGAGTGATTTTACAAATTCTTCTAAGAATACTTCTTGTCAATTTGTTTGAATTGTAACTGGGATCTATGGAAGTCAGAAAACATAAGTAATGTATGCAAAAATATCTGAAATGTAGAATACATCGTTGATATGCATTTTATTTACAGCATCTTTGTTCTGTTGTAATCTTTGTTATTGTCATATGTCTTGCTGCAAAAATATCTGAAATGTAGAATACAATCATTGATATGCATTTTATTTGCAGCCTCTTTGTTCTGTTGTAATCTTTGTTCTTGTCATATGTCTTGCTGATTTTGCCATTGTGATGACTCATACCCATAAAATTTTTTGTTTTTCTTTGAGATGTAATTGACCACAGTAATGTCACTTTTGAAGTTAAATGATGACTGTGAACTTCACTGTTCATTATTTGCTGTGGGAATTCTAACATGATTTCCTGTGGAGTTCCTAATAGTGTCTCTTTCCTTTTTAACAACTGCTGTCTGGAATCAAAGGAAGTAAAAAAAGTTGTTGTATGTTACATTCTCACCTCTTGGTTCACTGATGAGATCTTACACATCATCATACCTTTTTAACTTTATTTTTTTTATTTTTTATTTCTGGTGCTGCTCATGTTGCTTCACCTGCATTAATTTGTACTTTTAGTACATCTGAAGTTCCCCAGCCACAAGCTGTCCATGTTCTTATCCCATACTTCGATGGTTCACTTAGAACATATTGTCTGGGACATCAACCCGAAAAACCTACCATTTACTTATTAACAGTCACATTTACTTCAAGATTGTATAATCTGGGAAAGACTTCTACCAAATATTTCTACATTTTTCCTCTTTCTTTTCTACTTAATTTCTTATCAAATTGTGCAACAAATTATTTTTTACTGAATGAGTTTCGTGGCATCACCCAAAATATATTCTGGCCTGTTTCCTTATCTCACAGTCTCTCTGTAAACTTTCCAAATTATCAGTAATATACAACCAAGTGACAGCAACCTATGAAATGCCTTAAATAGAACGCTGTCAATGTTTATCCATTGTTGGCCATAAATTCGTGCTCTTCAATGTTTTTGATCTCAATAATTTCATTTGTAACAGTATAAGGAAAAGATAGATTGCTAGTTACCGTAAAGATGATACATTAAGTTGCAGATAGGGACAGCTAAGAGACATTTACACATTAGCTTTCCACCACAGCCTTCGACAGAAAAGGAGATACACACATCCATTCGCAGAAGCAAACACACACCTCGTGTAAACAAGGCTGCCATCTCCATTGTATGTGTGAGGTGGGCACTTGTTTGCTTGTATGTAAGAATGAATGAATGTAAGCGCGCTCGCTTGTGTGTGTGTGTGTGTGTGTGTGTGTGTGTGTGTGTGTGTGTGTGTGTGTTTGCGCGTGTGCACGTCTGTCTGTCCTTCCGTCCTTTTCTGACAAAGGCTGTGGCAGAAAGCTAATGTGTAATTTTAATTGTGCTTGTCTGTGACTTATTGTATAATTTTTACTATAAGTAGTGATCTATCTTTTCCTTATGTAGTTGGTATTTCAACATGGAGTTACCATCATTTAATTTCATTTTCAGTTGTATAAAAAATTGTGTTGAATGAACTTTTATGTTAGCTATTCAAATATCTACATACCTTCCAATTCCAGGTGTGTTCTTGATGAAGTTAATTGCAGAAAGATTGCTATATTGCAGAAGCTGATGTTGGTACAATGTGATAGCATGATCTCTTAAAGAAATAGTTTGTATATTGCTGATAGCATGTTGACTGTGAGAATAACGAGAATCCTTACACTCAGCAAATCCATTACTTATATGATTTTCACATTCAGAAGTTGAGCCTTCCCCAGCATGCATTTAAAGTCAGCCCTATCATAGCATTAATTAGTGGTAAGTTCATTGCACAGTTTTCTGTCAGCAGATTTTCATTTGGGCAATAAATTATTGTCAACAAAAATCCATTATTAAATCTTTGATAGCATACATGTGTAACATACAGTAAACCCTACAAAAGATTCAAATCTCAGAATTAACCTAAAAGGATTTCTTGTTGGCTCATAATGAGGTGAATACTATGCATTGTAAGTTGCCACAGGTACCGGTGTTGAGTTTCACTGTGTGATGATGTGTGTGACTGAAAGTATGAAGAACTTACAAAATTTGCTAAACATAATGAGAGACTTATTAACACATATGGCGTATCTGTGGGTTGATTAGGTAGTGTTATTTTTCCAGTGTACTGTTCATTGTAGAATGCTAGGGAAATGCAATCAGTTTATGAAGGAGACTGCATACAAAACACACGTGTAACTACTTCCAGGATATTGATCAATTATGTGGGACCTGTACAATATATGACTAACAGGGGATATTGAATAGATACAACTATAAGAGAATGTCACAAAAATACCAAAAAAACTGAAATGGTGAATGTTTCAAGATAGACATGATCAATGCTGTAGAAAGCCTGCTTATAAAGTTTCTGTAATTAACTTTAACTGATGGATCTAGAAATATACTGCACCCCACTACATATTGCTCTCATAGGTATCACAAAAATTACACTAACTGCAGTGCATGTAGAGGTATTTAAGCAATCATTCTTTCCACAGTTCTACATGAATAGAACGGGGAAAAAGCCCTAATAACTGTTACAATGGCACATACCCTCCGCTGCCATTTCACATTGGTTTGCAGAGTATGGGTGTAAATGTAGGTGTACACAGTGTGCGATGTCGGGCTGAATTGACTGCTGAGCTTGACTCTCTGACATGAGGGAAATACGGAAAATCTTCACAATCATTGTTCCAATTTCACTATTGTTTCCCACAGCAAAACTTCATTGTTGCATATTTTTAACACGTCGGCGTATTTTATTTTTACAAACTTTGTCTTTCGGCACTCTAAATCTGTATCTACATGACTATTCTGCAATTCACAATTAAGTGTCTGGCAGAGGGTTCATTGAGCCAGTTTCATGCTATTTTACTACCATTCCAATCTCTAGCAGTGTGCAGGGAAAATTTACACTTAAATCTTTCTGTCTAAGCTCTCATTTCTCATGTTTTATTGGAGTGATCATACCTCCATAAGTAGATGGGCATCAACAAAATACTTTCCCATTCAGAGGGAAATACTGATAATTGAAAATTTTATGAAAACATCTTGCCATAATGAAAAATTGTTTTAATGATTGCCACCCCAACTTGCATATCATATCTGTGACACTCTCTCCCCTATTTCATAATAATACAAAATGAGCTGCTCTTTGAACTTTTTCGTTGTTCTCCGTCAATCCAATCTGGTAAGGATCCCATATTGTACAGCAATACTCTAGCAGAGGACGGACAAGTGTAGTGTAGGGAGTCTCTTTAGTAGATCTGTTGCATCTTCTAAGTGTTCTTCCAATAACACACAGTTTTCAGTTTGCCTTCTCCACATTATCTATGTTATTGTACAAATTGAAGTTGCTCGTAATTGTAATGCCTAGGTATTTAGTTGAATTGACAGTCTGATTTGTGTGATTTATTGTGTAACCGAAATTTAACAGATTGCTTTTAGTATTGAAGTGCATGATCTCACACTTTTCATTAATTGGGGTGAGTTGCCATTTTTCACACCACAGATATCGTGTTTAAACCATTTTGCAATTGGTTTTGATCTTCTGATGACTTTACTAGACAGTAAATCACAGCATCATCTGCAGACAATCTAAGGTGACTGCTGAGATTGTCACCTAAATCATTTGTATAGATTAGAAACAGCAGAGGGCTTATGACAATTCCTTGGGGAACGCCAGATACCACATCTGTTCTACTTGATAACTGTCCATCAATTAGTGCAGATTCTGAACTTCCAGACAGGAAGTCAGAAATGCAGTCAAAAATGCAGTTGCACAGCTGAGACGATACTCCATAGCCACGCAACTTCGTTTTAAGCCCTTGTGAGGAACAATATCAGAAGCCCTTTGAAAATCCGGAAATATGGTATCAGTTTGAGGTCCCCATTTGATAGCATTCATTAGTTTTTGAGAATGAACAGCTCGTTGTGTTTCACAAGAACATAATTTTTGGAATCCGTGCTGACTGTGCATCAACAGACCGGTGTCAATGTGTTCTTTTTTCCATTTCCAGGAGTGTATTTTTCGGTACCTTCAAGTCCTTTGTAAAAATTTTGGTTAAGTTTATCCAGCTGGCTTTCAGTACCTACAACGATTTGTGCTCAAGAGTTTCTATTCGTGCCTGGAGCTGGGGTTCGTTCCCATCACAGCTGTGACAATTTACTGCTATAACACCTATGATTCCTACAGCAATCCTTGTCCTGTGTTTCACCTGCACCATTTTTGTCCTTTCTTAAGACACTCTAACCTAATAAATGACACAGTTCACTCCACGCAGCCCCCACTACCAGTGCAATGACCCCTGTGGGTAGGGAACTCTGACCTCTGAAGTCCAGTTCTGCACTGTTATTGTACCAACTTCTTTTCAGAGAACCTGATTTAGCTATCTTTCACTGGAATAAAATAATTTGGTTTATATGCAGTGTTTTTGTATACATGTTTGTTGAAAGACACTTTTTTAACCCTTGTAACTAATGTGAGCTTGTTTCATCTGTTTGGTCTTGTTAGAACTTCTGCCACAATTTACTTCTGTACGTACATATTGCCTAGTAACAAGATGCATTCTACAGATATAAGTAATGTTTTTATAGCTTGGATCTTGTTTTACATTGTATATACTAAATTCAAATATATATGGGGGAAAAACTTTATTGCTTCATATTCTCTAAAAAATTAAAGAAAGTAACAAGTGATTTTATTGTAATTTAAAGCAACCCCTTCCCTCTCTGCTAGCAGTAAATAACATGTTCATGTATAGAAAATAAAGTTAATAAAGAATGTCCTTACATGTTGTCCTCGGTGTGGGTGGTGGAGGAGGGTAGTTACCTGTTTCACTTTGCTCAAGAATGACTGCAAAACAGGCAATTGGGAAGAGGATGTTCTCTGCCTTCAGTAGTACATACGCGTGAAAATTAGGGACTCAAGTTACATACTACTAAATAGGGATCTAGTGAAACTAGAAGAGGCTCCGAACTACGTATGCAAACTGGGAGAAGAATTATCAACATATGCCTGCGTTAGTGTAAATACCCCTATAAATAATGGAAATGATATAATGGTAGCAAAACATGGTTGTATTTCAGAATATTTCTAGAACTGCCTAACAGTATCACATAATGAACAGGACAATGTAGTAAAAAGAGTTATTGTTCCTAACTGTAACACTTTTCAAATGTAAAAAGTTATTGTGAAGGTTACTGCTTCCCCCCCCCCCCCCCCCCCAAAACAAACACACAAACACACACACACACACACACACACACACACACACACACACACACACACACGTATATATGATGACACAGGAATTACATTTTTTACTGGTGTTTCTAAATGGCTTTAACATATATGTAAGCTCTGACATCATTTAGTGTCCTACACTGATACATATGACACTGACATAGTTGTTATGTCTCTGTTGCAGGTAACTGTTATGGATGATTTTGGACAGCCTTTAGAGTTGGGTACACAAAATGATCACCGACGGACCATTATTCACATTGATATAGATTGTTTTTATGCCCAAGTGGAGATATTGAAAAATCCATCACTGAAAGATTTACCCGTTGGCATACAACAAAAAAACATAGTGGTTACCTGCAACTACATAGCAAGAGAATATGGTGTTAAGAAGTGCATGGAAGTCCGAGAAGCTCAGAGCCTGTGTCCACAGTTAGTGCTTGTTTGTGGAGAAGATTTGCATGATTATAGACAAATGTCATCCAAAGTAACAAACCTATTACAGAATTTCAGTACGCAGGTTGAGCGATTAGGGTTAGATGAAAATTTTGTTGATGTAAGCCACTTGGTATCTCAGTCAGACTTTAAAACTGAGAGGGCAGCTGCAGATGGGAAAATATTCAAAAATATAATGGATGAATGTGATTGTGGCTGCCATGAACGCCTGTGTATTGGTTCGCATATTGCAAGTAAAATTAGGAAGCAAATAAAAAGCGACTTGGGTTTAACCTGCTGTGCAGGAATATCGTACAACAAGTTATTATCAAAATTGGTATGCTCTGTTAATAAGCCTGATCAGCAAACAACCGTATTTGCATGCTGTGCCCTAGATTTAGTGTCAGGTCTTCCAGGTTTGAGATGTATCCCAGGCATAGGATCCAGGTTATGTGAAACCTTGCAATCAGTAGACATAACATCAATCAGTGACCTTCAGAACTGCAGCATGGAGAAATTAAGACGTGCGGTTGGTGTTGATAATGCTATACGCTTGAAAAGGCTAAGCTTTGGTATTGATAATTTACCTGTAAAACAGTCTGGTAAGCCACATACAATTAGCCTTGAGGATGGTTGCCGAAAAGTAAATTTGGAATCAGAGGTGCGAAGTAAATTTTCAGTGTTGCTGCAAAGACTTATGGTCTTGTTAAATGAAGATGGACGGATACCTTGTGCTGTTAAAGTAACTGTAAGAAAGTATGACAGTGTCACAAAAGTGAGTCACAGGGAGAGCAAACAATGTAATATACCTCCATCATTTTTTACTACTGCTAATTGTGAACAGCTTTCAAGTGACGTTACTGAAAAGTTAACGAGTTCAGTCATGCAGTTATTTCACAAAATGGTTAATATATCCAAACCATTTCATCTGACTCTTGTTGGTGTAGGATTTACCAAGTTTCAGGAGCGAAAGACGGGAAAAAGTTCCATAGCTTCATTCTTAAAAAAAGATTTGTCTGTTCAGTCAGTTACATCTTACAAGTATCTATCAGGGATCGGTAATGGAATGGAGCAGTCACCTTCACAGCCATTCCCAGTTCATAGATGCTTTCATAACACAGAAAAATCTGGCTCAGAATCTGAACCAGAACCATCACCAAAGAAAACAAGAATAGATTCTTGGGTTGCAAGAAGGAAGAGAACTGTGTGCATGGATGATGACAGTGATGATGCATCTCCTAGCAAGTTAAGAGTCTCGGATATTCATCTGAATTCAAGTGATTCTGTTGAAGAAACTTCCTCAGAAGAATTGCCTCACAATAAAATGGAGAAAAAATTAGATAGTGATTATTTGCATTCTGTATGTACATTGGAAGATGATTGTGTGCAAGCTACGAAAAGAGACTTTCCTGTTGAATGTAAGTGTCCAGATGGTGTTGATCAATCAGTGTTCAGGGAACTGCCGTATGAAATGCAAATGGAACTAGTTGAATCTTGGAATTATAAAGCTAAGACTAAAGAATTGAAAAGCAATGTGAAAGGAAATAAAAATACAATTTTGCATTACTTCATTCGAGATAAGCAGGCTAGTTAATTTCACAAGCTTAATCATGTCTGTAATAAATCAAAATTAAATATTCATAAATCACACCTATTTTCAAAGCATTTACATCTGCATTTACCTCACTCAAATTCACTGTACTGAATGTGGAGGACAGGAAATATCCAGAGTAATTTGTTTTTATAGCTGTAAGCATAATGTACTTGGCCAGGGAGAAAACTGCTAACTTTCAGACACATTGTTATGAAAGCAAACTTCATGCCTGATTAATCTCTCTAATTAAAAGCAATTACTAACTTCTTATTAACTTAAACATAAATATCAATGTATGACTGTCTTCCAGAATACACATATATTTTTGATATATATGTTCAAAAGTGAGCATAACAGTGCCATGATGACTGGTACATGGTTGTCAATTCTTTGTCTACTTGTAATTTTTGGTCCACTGGACTAGACCAATAATGGGTGGTACAGATCTCTAATCACTGTAAAAACATGAAATCAGTTTTAATATGAACGTAGCTATAATATGAATGAATGTAGCTATGTTACCCCTTAGGTTATAGTCAGTTGCTGCAGTTCATGCAAGTACCAGAGTCTGCTATACATTGGGCTAGTTCTTTCTCTTTCACTTAGAAGATATTGCTTTAAAACAAAACAAAAACCACATAAATAAGTGTTACAGTCCTCACTTTTCCACATTTTTTGTATTATTATTTTAATGAGAAGTAAAACTGAAAAGTAGTCCAGTAACTCAAATGAATGTAATCAGACTGCAGTTCTGTACATACTAGACTATTTAAAAATTTGTGTAACTTTAATTAATAAGTGGACTCTGGGAATTAAATAATGAAATGAAATACTGTTAACATTTCATGATGATACTCCTTGGTTCATGTTCACTTGGGGTTACATCGTATGACATCCTTTGGTGTGTTGAACCTCACAAGTACTTTCATGTGTGAATATTATATTTTGTTGGAAACAGGATGTGTGCTGCAATATTTCTAAGAGTGTGTGCTTTTCAAGCTTTTTTGGGCACGGAAGGAAAATGTTAACACTGGAGAGTCAACAGAAGCCAAACTACGTCCACAAACAATATCCTTTGTTGAGTGTGAAAATTTTGTTGTTTTATGTGTAGTCATTTCATTGTAATACAGTCCAGAAAAATGGTCTAATGTGGATCGAAGGGTGGCAGAGTTTGTGAAAATGTCGGGTTATCAGGAAAGATCTTTAAAAAAAAGTATCAGTACAAATTTTTTGTCATAAAACACCTTTTATTTGTTGCTTAAGAATACAACAGTTCACAAAGAATGCTATAACTCAGGTTTAAACTGTCCGAATGAATGTAAGAAAATACCTAATGTGTAAACTCTATATAAATGTAACTTACAAAAGTTTCAGTTTACCCTTAAACCAAAGGAAAATTGCTTTACGAAGGCACAGAGCCTTTACTAATGAAAGTTAAGGAATACAGTAATTTAACGAATAAGTCAGACTTCAGAAAATTACTTTGCGGGCATAAAGCTTTCTCTAATGAAAATGAACTAACACGTTTTTAAAAACAAACTGCCTAATTTTTTTTAAAGAAATGCATTATGTCCTGTTGTTTTCCGCACTGCACTCTGCATTTTGATTCTTTGTCAGGAAGACAACAGAGGAACTGTGTGCCTATTACTGACGCACCTTGTTGTTCAAATTACTGAAGGGCAGTTTTGACAGGCTGTAATCCGTCACTGTGTAGGGTCCTTTACAGTCGAGTCCTCAATGTCAACATCATCATTATTTTTGTGAATTTCTTCACTAACTGTGACAGCAGCAATAATTTCTTCATTGGATGTAATGTTTTGGTTGGTATCATTATATAATCGCTCTTTGGCTTTCATTAGCTTCTTCACGTCCAGGAATTTTGTTCACAAGTTTGATTAATTTCACATTTCTTTCATCGTGATGTTCAACGAATGTATTTTCTGCATATTGGAGGTGTTTTGTGCAGGCACAAACTAGTGTTAGTGACTTAACATATTCCAGGAATCCAACAATATCCAATAGGTCAACTTTCTTTATAAATTGACCATCGTTGCAGAAAGAAGGGAGAATAGCAGCTTGAGACTAACCAAAACTGTTCCATGGGCTGGCATAACGCTGTGTCATTGGATGGTAAAAACATCGCTTGTAGGTCCCCATTTTTTAACTCTTCAATGTCTGGGTGGGAAGATCTCCAAAATAAGAAAGCATTCCTTGGTGGGTTTTTAGATGTTAAAAACTGCTCAATTGATGGCACAAATACTTCATGAAACCATTCTTTGAAAATTGCACCACTCAGCGAGGCATTTGGCTGGTTTTGGCATCGAACCAATTTTGTCCATTTCAGTGTGCTTAAACATAAGTGGGTTCTTTGATTTTCCAATGATACCAAGTTTTAAGTTGTGGTCACATGTTACATTACTGCTTGCTCAGATTGTGACCATCGCCTTGCTCCTCTTAAAATGATGGGTTGATGATTCCTCCTTGAAAGCAAGAAAGCTGGTAACAGTTTATAATTTAACCCTGTTTCATCACAATTGCTCTCTAGTCATACCGTCAAGTTCAATAAATTTCTCAAACTTTTCCTGAAACTGAGACTTAATCTCTGTGTCACCAGATAATTTTTCCACACATATACCAAGCTGTCAGATGTCATAGCATTTTTTTCCCCAGCAATCAAGCCATACAGTGCTTCCAACAAATTTGGATCAATGTTGGTTTTTAATTCCTTGTAAAATTTCAAGGCCTTCTTGCTAGTTTGGCCCACTAATTGGTGTGCCCTTCTCTCTTGTTTGGCGAAACCAAATGTAAAGTGCTTCATTTACCTCATTAAACTCACTTTTTTTCATACTTTTGCCTGCAGAGTATTGTTCTCTAAAGCACACAAAACCTTTGAAACAGCTCTGAACAGTATTCACTCTCATTGACTTAAGCAGTGCAGTTAAGAAATCAGCTAACCATGCCAAAGGCTGCAGGTAGATGGAGCAGTCGAGTGCGCAATGGCGCCAGTCATGTGATGGAAGATTGGGAATGTGATGCAGTACAAAGGATTTTTCTTTTTTCTGCCCTGTGAGGGGGTGGCACCGTTATATGTTTGTCAGGTTATCAAGTGCTGAGTTTGCGGGACTCTACTGTAATGCCCAATGCAAGACTCAGCAAATACGTTTAACATATGTTGCAGTGGAGAATACACCACCATAAAGCTTGTTCATTTGTTGTTTGCATCATATATCATTAATAATGAAAAATTCCCTTGTTTGTGAGTTAAGACCCTGTTCACATTCCAGCAAAGTTCGTCAGTTTAACCTCACTTTCGGAGCAGACTCTGTTCGTGTCATGAAGTATTTTGGTGCTAGTGGGAATGGTTATCAAAGCATTTTCTGCATTGGCTTTAGCACTATGCATAAAGAAGAAACAGACGACAAGATGGTGGTCAAGAAAATTGTTGAAATTGAGAGAAAAATACACCTGTGAAGATCTGCTAAATGAAGTATTACACTTAGAATCTTGTGATTACCTCAACTTTCTCCAAATGGACTGTCAAACTTTTAGTAACTGCGTTACTTTGCCCCACATTGAAAAGGAAGATGAAAGTGAGTGAATATTTATTCTCTTCTACTTGGTCTCTAAAGACAGTTCATTAAAATAAAACAATATGAGGACATACACATAGTCTGTGGAAGAACTGGTAAGCTTAGATTTTTCTATTTTAATGTACTCTCACTTGTATGTTTTGTGAAGGAAATTGATTTTCTTCTTAATCCTTCCCACATAATACAGTAAAACTTGTTCACAATTGAATTGCATGGAATTAAATCAATTTCCAGATTAGACAAGTTTTAAGCTAGACAAAACACCTAGGCTTCACAAAATTTTTCAGGGATCATGCACAAAAGTATAAATTGGTAATTATGCACTTATTTATGTACCTTTACTCCTGAACAGTAGATGTTCAGTTACCGTATATTGTACAGTAGCACACTAAACTGTTACACTAATTGATACATAGTATAGCATGTGTGTGTTCTCACTGTAACTTTAAATTCATGTATTGTTGTATTGATATCTCATTCATGTGATTATTCGCTTTACATTTCACTTTGTCACCTCGTATCAAGAATGGAAACTGGTTTGAATTTCCTATTCAAAATTGCTTTTTTTTCCCCTGTGCCATTTTCTACACCATACAATAGTTGCAACAGCTTTGAAGAATTTGTGGTTTGCTTGCATAACGTGGTCTATGAATGCAATAGCTTCTTCAAGCGCCTTAATTTTTCTAGGGACATTATTTTGCTCCTCTTCCTCTGTTTTATGCTGTAGCAATCACTACCCGGGTCGACTGCTGTGGTTATGCATGTTGGCTCCGTTCACACCATCCAGAGATGCAGTTACAGCGTGAGTTGAGTGACTGTATGGTGACAAATGAATGGCATCAACCAACAAGTTTGTGTCCACTGCTTTGACCACTGTATTACTTACTTCTTGGAGTTGTAACTCTTTGACTTTGTTTATTCTGTGTATTCTTGCTGTGTCTTGACAAGTCACCTTAGCAACTGATTTTTTTTTTCCAATCTGTTATTTCTAGTTAAACTTTCAAGCCTATTCTCAGTGTGTGATTGAAATCTTATTAAGTATGAGCAGCACTATATACTATATATTACATCCTGTCAGTGGTGACCCCGACATGATCAGTGCTGAGAAGACTGATCTGTAGTAACATTAATTACAGGATGGAAATGTGTTTGGTATTGTGGCTGGCCATTTTGGCCACATAATACAGTTCTATGGTTTACCCAGGTCAATGGCCGCTTTTACATTGCTGGAATTATAGCGGATAAGACTAAATTTGCATTGATAGTCAGTCAGTCAGCTTGATCAGTGCTGCACTTCCAAATTCCAACATGTCATCATAGCTCCTGAGGCAGAGAACACCTATGAAAGATTAAAGACCAAGCTTATTCATAGTGTCTCACATCGCTGGAAGACCGCATCAGTCAAGTGCTTAGGCAAGACAACAGAAAACCGTCCCAGTACCTGCATCACCTTCGCAGCAAGGTGGAAACCGGAACAATGCCTGACAAGTCTTGAACACTCCACGGAGTAGCAATCTGCTGCCACAAGTAAAAGCGATCGTTGCATTGCAGACAGAGATGTCCCTGGACGCTGTTGCAGAACTAGCTGACAACATTCAAGAAGCCATCTCTCCAAACCAACAGGTTAGTGCTGTAACAGTGTGTGGCAGTGGCTTGTTCATGACTCCTCCAATCTCACACAGATTATAATGCACTGAGCAGACAGATTGCCCCTTTGGTGTTGTGAGGATGTCCTAGTCACTACAGAGCAATAGCTGCAAGTGATCTAGGAGCCGTGCTTCAACTCTGTATCAGACGCTGGTCCGTCAACTTGCTGGTACCACAGAAGATTCGGAGAGCAGCCATTTTAGTGTGCTAGTCCCTGGGCCTATCCAAATGCAAATGGTGGTCAGTAGTAGGCACTGCCCCACTACGTCCCGGTGCCTATTCATTACTGATGGTATCAGGCCAGAAGTATTTAATAACCACAGGGTCCAACCTTAGCATCCTGCCCAGAGCGTCTCTGCGCTGTTGTAGACCACCCGTTGCATTTAGCTTGCCTGTTACAAATAATTCAGCTATTGCGACATACAGCTCAAGGCAGGAAGGGTTAAATTTAGGACTCTGCCGTCAATTGACATGGGATTTTTTGTAGCGAACGTGGCCAAAGTAGTTGTAGGCGCTCTGATTTCCTAGCCCACTATCAGCTCCTACCGGACTTAGAAAATGTCCGCCAGGTTGACCGGACTTACGTCCACTGGGTGCCATCATGATGCCAAAACATGCGACATAAAGGTCACACTGCTCCATAATCTTAACAAGATCTCCAGGCATGCCACATCAAATTTTTCGTGATATGCCCCACCACAGGAAAACCACAAACTGCGTCTTTACGGATGAGAAGATTAGCTCAAGGATGCCTCACCATTGCTAAAATGGAATTCAACATGATGTTGTGAAGAGACGCCATCTGACCTTCCAGCAGCCCATAGGCATCCACACTGCATTTAGTACCTAAAAAGTGAGTCTGGAATCCGTGTGGTGATTGCAGAGCACTCAGCTCATGAACCATGCCTGATTGCTACCCAGTGCCACTATTAAGAGATTATAACCACATGCTGCAATGGAGCTACTATATTTGATATTATAGACTGCGCAAAGGTGCATACCCAGACTGCCGTGGCAACAGAGGACCTTCCAAAGATCTCGATTATTACATTGTTTGGGTTGTATGAGCAAGTTTTTGACATTCTGCCTACATAATGCTGCACAATCCTGGCAGTGGTTCACTGACTCTGTCTTGCATGTGCTGAACTTTTGTTTTGTGCATTTGGATGTGTTAGTGTATTCATTGACTGAGTATCATCATCACTAGCACATGAGAGAAGTTTTTGAGCTTTGGGAAAATTACAACATTGTTGAACATGGTGAAATGTGGGTTTGGACAATGTGAAGTTGAATTCCTGTATCATCAAATATGTTCTGCAGGCTCACTGAGAAGATTGAAGCCATATTGCAGCTACATAAGCCCTCTGTAATAAAAGGGCTACATAGTACTTAAGAATGCTCAATTTTTGCAGCTGGCGTTAACATGCACTGCAGAACAACAGGCACCATTGACGCAGCATTTCTCTTGTGCATTTGACTGAGGAGATAAAGCAACATTTGAAGCGACCAAAAAGAGTGTAGCACAAGCAGCACTGCTGGTGCACCCTAAGCTTGAAACTCCACTGGCTTCAGTGGTGAACGCCAATCAGCCAGCTGGTGCAGCTCTCCAACAATAGGCAGACAACACTTGACAACTGCTCGCTTACTTTTTAGGCAAGCTATCGCCTTCCCAGCAAAGGTGGAGCACATAAAATTGGGAACTCCTAGCCACATATAAAGCAATCGAGTACTTCCAGCTGCAGGTTGAGGCAAGATAATACGTGATATACCCAGGCCACAAGCCTTTAACATATGCTTTCAAGAAAAGCAGCTACACTTGTTCCTGACAACAGTACAACCAATTGGAATTCAAATTCATTAGTCAGTTTAGCATGGACACTCGCCTTGTATCGGGCACCACTAATAGCGTTTGCTGTCTGTCTGTCTCGAGTGGCCAGTGTCTCACAGTCTGTGGACATGATAGCACTTGCCAAGGAGCAACAGGAAGATCCTGAGCTGCATATCATATTGCATTATGACACCGTTACAGCTGGTCAACATACCCGATGAGAACAAGGAATTGTATTGTGAGGTGTCACACGACAGGTCAAGTCCTCTCGTCCCCATTGCATTTTGCAGACCATTGTTTGAGGCCTTACATAATCTTTGTCACCCAGAAGTTCGGTCGACATTGAAGCTAGTATCTCAGTAGTTTGTGTGGTTTGGGATAAAAGAGACTGCCATAAGTGGACAAGAACTTGCCAGTGTTGCCAACTTTGCAAAATTACTCTCTACATTCATACCCCAATTGGAGAGCTTCTTCGCGCTTCACTCACGTTCACCTTGACACAGTGGGACCACGTCCTCCATCAGATGGCCAATGTTATTTATTCACAAATCAGACTTTTTCATGCAGTTGGCGAAGTTCTGTCGTTGTGTTCATTACCAGATGACCAGTTATCATCCAGCCAGCAGCAGCGTTGTGGAACATTGGCATTGGACACTGAAGACTGTGCCAATGTGCTATGGCCGTCTTGGACATGCACTTCCCATAGTCCTATTGATTGAGCCTATGACCCACATACAAGCCAGATACAGTGTCCTCGGCAGCAGAATTGTTTTATGGCGAGACTTCGCGCCTGACACATGAGTTAATTTATGCCAGCGTACTATCAGAAATGGATGACAACCAGAGTTCCTTTTCATGTTACGGGAATATATAAACCACATCAGACCCACAAAGGCTTCCAGACCTGATTCTCCAACAAATTTTGTGCACAATGGCCTCAACTGCTTTTTGCATGTCATGTTATGTACAGACTGTGTGAAGCCACCACTGCAACCACCCTATTCTGAATGTGCCCTGTGCAGAGACATACGTACAATGGCCTTCACAGTGAATGGAAAATGGAGCCACCACTTCTCTCTGTAGAGTGAAGCCTGCTTGCATTTTCAAGGCGCCATTACCCACCTAGTGGTCAAGAGCTGCATGCAAGGCAGGTGCAACACCCCGATGCCCAACTCTGCTGTCATAAAACGTTGATGTAGAACCTACATGCACCACCTGCTTTAGACGACATGTCCACTTCCTGGTCTGGTTCAGAGAAGACGTTCCATGCTCTACTTTCACCAAGAGGGCTCCTGTAGCAACTGCTACACATGTCAACTACTGTAGAAAAGTGCATTAGCTCTGTTCACACCATCCAGAGATGCAGTTGTGGTGAGAGTTGAGTATGGCGACAAATGAATGGTGTCAACTGTCAAGTTTGTGTCCGACACTTGGAATATTGTATTAATGTTCATTGCTTCCTCTTTGGTGCTGTAACTCTTTGACTTTGTTTATTCTGTGTTTTTCTTGCTGTGCCTTGACAAGTCACCTATAGCAACAGATATTTTTTTCTTGTTCTGTTATTTCAAGTTAATAAAACTTTCAAGCATAATCTTAGCATGTGATTGAACACTTATCAAGTATGGGCAGTACTATATTCCCATCAGTCCTTATCATCTTCTGTGTTGTGTGTTTCTATTACATTTGTTACTGAAGTAAAAATGGAGTGAATTGACAGAAACTCATCACGTCAGATGTAGTCATCTGGACTGCATGAAATGCTTTGCAGGTGAGTCAATTCAGCAATTGCTGCTGCATTTCCTTGACTACAATGAGTACAGAAACATCGTCATCACCACCTCCAAACCCCACTTTGTTGAAGCACTTGGTGATAGTTTCCCGCTTTATTTCCTTACTGCCAAGCCAAACAAATTTACTGCACCCAGGACAGGAACAGTCTGTTAAAGGGCAAATGCACTTTTGGCTTCTTCAACACTAAGAATAATAGATTGCATCAATAGTTGTGTATAATGGGACTTGAATGAGTAAATAACTCTGTAGCCCATGGATTGTGAGAGTCTAGTTGAAAATGGTGGCAACCAAGCCAATTTGATGTCTGATAACTTCACTTTCAGGTGAAAGGTTGCATTGTGTAGGGAGAGGAGACCTTGACAGTATTATGAAAAAGACAGATTGTTTCTCACCATATAGAGGAGACAGTGACTCGCTTACAGGCACAACAAATAGACTGTCATACATTTAAACTTTTAGCCAAAAAGCCTTCTTAAAGAAAAAAAAAGGTGTGTGTGCGTGGGGGGGGGTAGGGTTCCCACACATTCTGAAAATCAGGGAATTTCAAACGTGTCAGGGAAATAAAAAAAACCTGGAAAAATCTCAGTTTAGACTCATTAGGTGAAATGGTTTGTTTAGTGAGAGGTCGTGCATTGTCACTGGCTGGGCGCAGCTGAGAACGTGCGCCGCTTCCCCACCCCTTCATTCTTACTGCTTCTCCCCTTCCTACCACTCCCCTCAACTCGGAATCAGAGCTGCCACCACTTCTTGCTGCTAGCCTAGCCACTGCTGACAAGAGGCAGGAAGGCATGAGGAGTGGTTTGTTTGGATCTGATTCTCAGAAATTGTTGATGCAGGGGCCGGCGACAGGGGTCGTGTGTGTATGAGTTGTGTCAGAGTGATTGTGTGTGCACTCTAGTTTTCTGACAAAGGCTATGGCCGAAAATTTAGTTGTGAGAATGTGATTGTCTTTTCTACATGCCTATCTGTGGCTCAGGGATCATCTCTAATGGATTGGACTTGTCGATCTGAAGGCCATCGTTTACTATTAATGCATGCAGGCCCTGCCCATCTGATCTAGGCGCACCGATCTGCCTGCATCCTTGGTCTGTTCGTGTGAGGCATAATACAGTGGATTTTCGTGGTTTATCCGTGGACCCAGGACTGAGGTGCTCCTTGGCAGGCCAGAGGGCACGGGCGATGGATTTCAGGAATTGCGACTGTCTCACCTCAAGTACATTCTGTGACACAAGGCGGTGAATGGGTGTCTCATAAAATTTCCAGGGCTGCGATGTTAAGCAGTTCCGCATGTACAGCTGGACGTCGTCGTCAGAGTTGAATCGTTATGCCGACGTTCTTCTTTGACCAAGATGGTCCCCTTCTGATTTACTTCCTGCAACAGGGGGCAACAATGAATGCCCAGCATTACTCGCAAACCTTGACCACCCTTTGCCAAGCAATCAAATCAAAATCTCACCCGTGGTGTCATTCTGCTCCACGACTATGCAAAGCCTCTTACGGTCAACACCGTAGTGGCACTCCTGCAGAAATTCAAATGAGAGGTTCTCAGCCATACTCGATACAATCTGGACCTCTCTCCTTGTGATTACGCCATTTTTGGTCCCCTTAAAAAGGCCCTGAGGGGCAAACAAGTTACCTAGGATGATGAGGTATGTGTAGAACTGGTTAACGTCGCAGCCCCGGTAATTTTATGAGACAGCCATTCACCGCCTCGTATCACAGTGGGACAAGTGCCTCAACAGTCAGGGTCAGAACTTCTAACAAACAGGTAATGGTTTCTGTAATTATGCCTCCGGCTCGTTTCTTTTGGATGCCCCTTATAGTATATTTTGGCACTTTGAAAGTAGTTTATATATTAGAAAGTATGGACAGTAAGAAGAAGAAAATTGTGGCAGTCGCTGGTGGTTTGTACACTAAGTACTCATATATTTCTCAAAAGAAAATCAGTGAAGGTATTTTAAATTTGTCTTGCGACTCCAAGGAAAAGCGTATTTTTGTCATCAATGTGTTTTGTTTTATTGAAATAAAATAATAATAATGGTCTTAATGAAACACATGCCATCTTGCTTGCTTTCTCCATCTAAAAACAGTTCATTACAAAAGATGTTGAGGTTAGTACTTATGATTTTTGCTTACACGAAGGAGAAATACAGAAGTTCGTACATTATTTTTTTATCAACTTATGTCTTTACTTACCCTTGAGATCTCAAAATTTGTCAGGGAAAAATGTTAAAACTTGTCTGGAAATCAGGCAAATATCGACTTTCACTTGGGGAAACTTGTGACAATTCTGGAGAATGAGCACATACACTTTGCACAATACTTAATAGACCAAAGCAATGCCCTTGCTGCATATCATTTAAGTCTTGTGCACATAATAGTAGAGGGGCATGAAAGGGAAGCAATGGTTGCTCAGGGAGTGAGGCAGGGTTGTAGCCTATCCCCGATGTTATTTAATCTGTATATTGAGCTGGCAGTAAAGGAAACAAAAGAAAAGTTCGGAGTAGGTATTAAAACCCATGGAGAAGGAATAAAAACTTTGAGGCTTGCCAATGACATTGTAATTCTGTCCAAGACAGCGAAGGACCTGGAGAGATGTTGAACAGAATGGACAGTGTCTTGAAAGGAGGATATAAGATAACATCAACTAAAGCAAAACAAAGATAATGGGATGTAGTCGAATTGAATCGGGTGATCCTGAGGGTATTATGTTAGGAAATGAGACACTTAAAGTAGTAGATGAGTTTTGCTATGTGGGGAGCAAAATAACTGATGATGGTCAACATGGAGAGGATATAAAATGTAGACTGGCAATGGCAAGGAAAGCGTTTCTGAAGAAGAGAAATTTGTTAACATTGAGTATAAATTTAAGTGTCAGAAAGTCTTTTTCCGGAAGGATTTGTACGGAGTGTAGCCATGTATGGAAGTGAAACATGATAACTACACTCCTGGAAATTGAAATAAGAACACCGTGAATTCATTGTCCCGGGAAGGGGAAACTTTATTGACACATTCATGGGGTCAGATACATCACATGATCACACTGACAGAACCACAGGCACATAGACACAGGCAACAGAGCATGCACAATGTTGGCACTAGTACAGTGTATATCCACCTTTCGCAGCAATGCAGGCTGCTATTCTCCCATGGAGACGATCGTAGAGATGCTGGATGTAGTCCTGTGGAACGGCTTGCCATGCCATTTCCACCTGGCGCCTCAGTTGGACCAGCGTTCGTGCTGGACGTGCAGACCGCGTGAGACGACGCTTCATCCAGTCCCAAACATGCTCAATGGGGGACAGATCCGGAGATCTTGCTGGCCAGGGTAGTTGACTTACACCTTCTAGAGCATGTTGGGTGGCACGGGATACATGCGGACGTGCATTGTCCTGTTGGAACAGCAAGTTCTTTTGCCGGTCTAGGAATGGTAGAACGATGGGTTCGATGACGGTTTGGATGTACCGTGTACTATTCAGTGTCCCCTCGACGATCACCAGTGGTGTACGGCCAGTGTAGGAGATCGCTCCCCACACCATGATGCCGGGTGTTGGCCCTGTGTGCCTCGGTCGTATGCAGTCCTGATTGTGGCGCTCACCTGCACGGCGCCAAACACGCATACGACCATCATTGGCACCAAGGCAGAAGCGACTCTCATCGCTGAAGACGACACGTCTCCATTCGTCCCTCCATTCACGCCTGTCGCGACACCACTGGAGGCGGGCTGCACGATGTTGGGGCGTGAGCGGAAGACGGCCTAACGGTGTGCGGGACCGTAGCCCAGCTTCATGGAGACGGTTGCGAATGGTCCTCGCCGATACCCGAGGAGCAACAGTGTCCCTAATTTGCTGGGAAGTGGCGATGCGGTCCCCTACGGCACTGCGTAGGATCCTACGGTCTTGGCGTGCATCCGTGCGTCGCTGCGGTCCGGTCCCAGGTCGACGGGCACGTGCACCTTCCGCCGACCACTGGCGACAACATCGATGTACTGTGGAGACCTCACGCCCCACATGTTGAGCAATTCGGCGGTACGTCCACCCGGCCTCCCGCATGCCCACTATACGCCTTCGCTCAAAGCCCGTCAGCTGCACATACGGTTCACGTCCACGCTGTCGCGGCATGCTACCAGTGTTAAAGACTGCGATGGAGCTCCGTATGCCACGGCAAACTGGCTGACACTGACGGCGGCGGTGCACAAATGCTGCGCAGCTAGCGCCATTCGACGGCCAACACCGCGGTTCCTAGTGTGTCCGCTGTGCCGTGCGTGTGATCATTGCTTGTACAGCCCTCTCGCAGTGTCCGGAGTAAGTATGGTGGGTCTGACACACCGATGTCAATGTGTTCTTTTTTCCATTTCCAGGAGTGTAGTTTAGACAAGAAGAGAATACAAGCTTTCGAAATGCAGTGCTACAGAAGAATGCTGAAAAGCTGAGATGAGTAGATCACGTAACTGATGAGGAGGTACTGAATAGAGTTGGAAAGAAGAGGAATTTGTGGCACAACTTGAATAGAAGAAGGGATTGGTTGGTAGGACATGTTCTGAGGCATCATGGGATCACCAATTTAGTGTTGGAGGGCAGTGTGGAGGATAAAAATGTTAGAGGGAGACTAAGAGATGAATACACTAAGCAGATTCAGAAGGATGGTAGGTTGCAGTAGTTGCTTGGAGATAAAGAAGCTTGTGCAGGATAGAGTAGCATGGAGCACTGCATCAAATCAGTCTCTGGACTGAAGACCACAGTGAGTGAGTGGCATTATTACTATTGCTACTCTGATCTTGATAAAAAAAAAATCCAAATAACGTCAATAACATTGGATTTGTGTTGCACCAAAGCAGCTTCATTTTTGTCGACTAAATGCCATGCTGGCTCCAAAAGCATTTTTTGTGACCTGGTGCATTCGTGTGTGTTTATTTACATCTACGTATATCCTCAGCAAGCCATTGTACAGTGTGTGGCTGAGTGTTCTTCAGACCAGTATTAGAGATTTTCTGTCACCCTGTCAGAGATACACTGAGGTGATCCTGTGCCCCCTCGCGGAACTGTCAAAACTTCACCTGCCCCCCCCCCCCCCCTCCCTCTTTTCCCCCCCACAATTCCACCATCTGCAGGTTTACAAATTCTACGATTTTGTACGTAGGTTTAGTAACAATGGAGCACTAATGAAAGATATTACTTCAGTGAACTATCTTGATAAAAATTGATGCACACAGTAGGTTAAATGTTTCATGACCTGTAAATAAATTGGACATGGTTTATGTTTCTGAAAAAAATTGAGCACTAAACAAATTCTGTAGATTATTAGATTCTACCACCCCATTTCTTCTAAAGAGTGACATTTCCACTCCCAGAGCATCCCAGTTCATTTTCATATGGACTATCCTGACCTGTCACAAAGCTAGTAGTACATCTCAATTCAATCTATACTTGTTGCCATGATTGTTTTGGAAGGAATCCCTATGCTGGAACCATCTAGTTGGTTGCTCTACCTTCTTGTATGTGGTTTCCTTTTCAGTTGTACTGCAAGTTTATAGAAACTTTGCAGTAATCTAGGCCTTTGCTAATACTGATTTGATGTGTCTGTTCTGTTTCTTATTGCTTCTCAGTATTACCCCTAAATACTTGTACAATCTGATGCACTCCAGATATTCACGACTAATCTTATTATTGGATACTATTGAGTTCTGTCTGTCTGTTATACACACTATATGCCATTTATCCTTCTTCAAAGAGAGGAGCCATTTGTTAAACTAAGTGGATATTCTGTCACAGTTTTTTGTGCATTTTCTTATGATTGTCCTTTGACAATAGTTACCCATAGTTGTCAGTCAACAATCTGATAGTGCTGCTGATGTCATCTGATAAATTGTTAATGCATTTTCAGAATATTAGCAATACTATAAGCTTTCTTGGGGGACATGTGCTTCAAGCTTTGTCGCTGTTGAACCTTTTCCATCTAATATAATGTAATTTACTGTGTTTTGGTAGTTAAATATTGCTTGAGCTAATTGCATATGGAAGAATACCCATTGTATACTCAATTAGTGGTCAGTGCCTTTTGTAAATTTTCTGTTTTCAGGATATTATGTGTGATTAAGGGTAACCATGTCACATGTAAGTGGTTTTTCCTGAATCCATGCTGATTCTCTGAGAGAAATTTCTTTTACGGTAGCTACATCACAATTTTTGAGATTAGAATATGCTCTATATATTGGTCTCTAATTCTGTGCATCAATACTTTTGCCAATTTCACAATCAGGAGTGATCTCTACTCTTTTTCCAGTGTTGTGGGAGTATTCTCTATTTAAGAGATTCTCAATAAACTGGAATTGGAAGGAAGTATTCAGATAGTGCAGGTTGTGAAGCAGCTATTGAACTTGAGCATGTTGTGCTGAGCAGCATGTTGTGCCACTTGGTGATCAACTTTGGTTTTGGCTACAAGTTGGTGGACAGCTGGTTTTTGGTGCTGCCTACATACACTGAGGTGACAAAAGTCATGGGATACTTCCTAATATTGTGTCGGACCTCCTTTTGTCCACCATAACACAACAGCATGATGTGGTAATGACTCAACAAGTTGTTAGAAGTCCCCTTCAGATATACTGAGCCATGGTGCCTCTATAACCAGCCATAATTGTGAAAGTCGGTGCAGGATTTTGTGGACAAACTGACTTCTCGATAATGTCTCATGAGTATTTGATGTGATTCGTGTTGGGTGGTCTGGCTGCCAAATCATGCACTTGAATTGTCCAGAATGTTCTTCAAATCAATTGTGAACCATTGTGGCCCAGTGACATGGCACATTGTCATCCCTAAAACTCTATAGTTATTTCAGAACATGAAGACCATGAATAGCCGAAAATGGTCAACAAGTAGCCAAATAAAATCATTTCCACCAGAGGACCCAGTCGATTCCTTGTAAACACAGATCACACCATTATGGAGTCACCATTAGCTTGGACAGTGCTGCGTTGTTGAAAACTTGGGTCCACAGCTTTGTGGCATCTGTGCCATACTCAAACCCTATAATCAGCTACTACAACTGAAACTGGGGCTCATCTGACCAGGGACACAGGTTTTCAATTGTCTTGGGTCTGCCCAGTGTGATCATGAGCCCAGGAGAGGCATTGTAGGCGATGTCATGCTGTTAGCAAAGGCACTCGAAATGATCATTTGCTGCTATAGCCTTTTAAAGCCAGATTTTGCCACACTGTCCTAGTGGATACATTCGTCATATGTCCAACATTGATTTCTGGTGTGTTGGCCAGACATTGTCCATGGTATGAGGTACTGCCAGAAATTTGGTATTCTGGGAATACTCTTGACCCTGTGGAGCTCGGAATATTGAATTCTCTAATGATCTCTGAAGAGGAATGTCCCACGCGGCTATTCTAACTGCCATACTGCATTCAGAATCTATCAATTCCCATCATGCAGCCATAATCACATAACACATTTTTACATAAACCACCTGAGTACATGCGACAGCTCTGCCAATGCACTGCTCTTTTATACCTTGTGTTTGGGATAATACTGCCATTTGCGTATGTCCATATCACTATCCCAAGGCTTTTGTCACCTCGGTGTAAAATGCTGTGCAGTAATTACAGCATGCAATGGAAATATCTTGGACCTTGTAGCTACAAATAGGCTGGATGGACATTATTGACAGTGTCAGTATAGAAACGGGGATTAGCGATCATGATGTCATTATAGCAAACATGATTATGAAAGTTAACTCACTATTGCATACTGAAGACTAGTCTGATGTCTATGAAAAGCAAAATCTGAATTCAAAATTCAATATTTTTCTAGAAAAAATGGTAAAGCATTATGATACAGCCTTCCCTCAAAAAATGGTAAATATAAGAGAGAAGACAAGAGGAAAGGGTTGGATTACTAAGGGAATCAGAACTTCTTGCCAGAAAAAAAAGGGAGCTCCACAGAATCTGCAAAGAAAATAATGCCACTGAGGAAATGCATACTCACTACAAAACATACACTAAAATCTTACAAAAGGTCATTAAACAGGCAAAAGGAATGTACAATGATTACTACATAAATAATTCTACAAATAAAGTGAAAGTTATGTGGGACATCATTAAAAAAGAAACTGGCAAGAATAAGAGAACTAAGGAGAGCATTGTCTTGATACACAACAATAAAAAGATTTTACAGCCTAGAGAAACAGCAAACATATTCAACAAATACTTCACTGGGATAGCTGAAAATTTAATAAAAACTAATTTTAGTTCAACTCAGCATCAAGTGGTAAACAAGTGCAACAGTAATAAATTTTCAATGTTTGTGGACCAAGTAAGCAGGGTGGAGACATTGAAGGCTGTCAGAGAACTAAAGACAACATACTCAGCAGGAATTGATGGTATACCGAACAGAATCCTAAAACTCTGTATCCAAAATATGATTGACTCCCTTACTCACTTATGCAACTGTTCCCTAGAGTCAGGCATCTTTCCAGATCATCTATAAACATCAAAATTCATCCCTATTTTCAAAGCTGCTGACAAAGATGAAGTAATAAACTATCGTCCCATTACATTAATATCCTGTTTCTCAAAAGTAATAGAAAAAAATTATGTGTAGTAAGTTGTTAAAGCTTATAAACAAAAACAGTGTGCTATCTAATACTCAACATGGTTTTAGAAGCAAGAAATCAATGGAGACAGCAATCTATGAATGCATATCTACTGTAATAAAAACAATAGATGAAAACAGCAAACAGGTATATTTTTGGACCTAACCAAAGCCTTTAATATGGTAAACCACAAAACCCTATTGAAGAAGCTAGAGCACTATGGAATTAGGGGTCGGATTCGTTCATTTCTCAGCGACCGTAAACAAAAAGTATCCATCCGGCATATAGATGATAAAGTACGAATAATCACAGAATATGTATTGTCAGAAAGCCCAATCACTTACGGGGTACCGCAAGGGTCGGTAATGGGACCCCTACTTTTCTTGTTATATATCAATGATGTGGATATACATATTGATTCCTACAAAGTAATACCGTTTGCTGACGACACAACAATACTGGTAAAAGCAGCAAAAAATGAAGATATACAAGAAGTAGTAAACACAGTTACAAATCATCTAAGTAATTGGACAGCAGAAAACCAGTTGATAAAAAACTACAACAAAACAGTAGCCTTAAATTTCCATAACCACCAAAACACCACATTGATATATCCAGAAATAAAAATCAATCAACACCCTATTGCAAATGATGAGGCTACAAAATTTCTCGGCATCTGAATACAAAGAGACTTAAAATGGGACAAACACACAGAACAAATTAATGCCAAGCTGAGCACGGGCTGTTATCTTCTTAGGGTTCTCAAATGATGCAAAAATGAACAGGCACTATTGTGTGCCTATTATGCGTACTTCAATGCCCATCTCAAGTATGGACTCATATTCTGAGGAAATTCCCCAGCAGCTCAAGGGACTTTCAGAACACAAAAAAGAGCCATTAGGATCATGACAGGGAGTGGTGCTCGACAGTCCTGCAAACCAATATTTAAAGCACTGAATATACTACCTCTACCGTGTATGTTTATTGTCGACACACTAATGTACGTAAAAAAGTATATGATTGGAAATGATGATAATACTTTAAAAAAAAAAAAAAAAAAAACCAAAGATATACATGATTGTAATACCCAATAAAATATAACTAGCATGTACCCCCAGCCAGTACCAGTTAGTATCAGAAAGGTACATGCTATCTGGGTATTAAACTCAATAATAGACTATCAAATACTATAAAATGCTTACAAAATATTAGTGTTTTCAAAGATCTGTCAGAGAATATCTACAGTACCACTGTTTCTACTCAGTAAAGGAATACTTGGACCAGAATAACTGTTAAGAACTAAAGCAACTGTAATTTGTAACATTGTATCATTGTAAGAACTAAAACTATTGAAATTGGTAGCATGTTGAAAAATGATTATTTAAATATGTATCATTTTGAACTTAGTAATAAGTCCAATATCATCCTGTACACTGTACTACATATGATCAAAGGCCTCAATAAATAAATTTAAAAAAAATAAAAAATAAAGTTAATAAATCAGTCAAGAAGGCTAAGAGTGTCATTCTGCTAGATACAGCACTTTAGCAGTTATTAACATCTCACTTAGACAGTGAACTGGCATAACTTAGTTCCAGTAAGGTGGATGTAGAGGACTTATGGGCAAAGTTTAAGCAGATTGTAAATTGTGGTCTGGACAGTTACATGTCTAGTAAGTGGATAAAGGATGAAAAAGATTCACCATTGTTTAATTATGAAATTCGGAGGATGCTGAGGAAGCAGAGGCGGTTGCATTCCAGGTTAAAAAGGGGATACACAAATGGTGATAAGCGACGGTTATTAGAAATTCGCATGTCTGTGAAAAGATCTGTGTGTGAAGCATAGAACTACTGCCACTTTCACACCTTAGTAAAAGATCTGGCAGAGAACCTGAGAAAATTCTGGTCATATGTAAAATGGCTGAGCTGGTCAAGGCTTCCATTAAGTCCCTTGTTGACCAATCTGGTATGACAGTTGAAGGTAGCAAAATGAAAGCTGAAGTTTTAAATTCCACTTTCAAGAAATCTTTCATACAGGAGAACCGTACAAATATATCATCATTTAACCATCGGACAGACTCCATATGGACGACACAGAAAGAAACATACCTGGCATAGAGGAACAACTGAAAGATTTGAAAACAAATAAATCACCAGGTCCAGATGGAGTCCCAGTTCGATTTTACAAAGAGTAGAGTCATTGTGAAGGTCCGAAGCTGGAAAAAGCCAGTGAGGGAACATGGTTGTCTGCTTCAGTTGAAGAACTTTCACCATGCAATTCAGATGGCTTTAGTTGCAAAAAAAATTAATATGGAATGATGGAAATTATGTCAGTTTGCTGACCCCATGAATCCACTTTAAAGTAAAATTTGAGAGTTAGAAACTTGTAAGCAGTAATTTTCAATTTTCTGGTGTCCAAACGCAATTTATACATTTTTACAAATTTTTGTGAGATTATTTACTTCCTGCAACTGTATGTTGTGTTAATCTGTTTGTATAGCTGAACATGCAGTGCACTACCTTGTAAGACAGGGAGGTGAGCCGGACCTGGATCTAAACCATACAGCGAATCATCAATTGCAAGTAGAGAAATCCAAACACTGCTATGTTTAAAATATTAGATTGGTGCATTTTTCTTTTGCACATCAGTATTCTAGTTGGTATGGGTTTATTTATTGATTGTCATATTTTATTTGTAGCTGACTGTTGTAATTTTACTTTACATACTGTCATTTGGACAAAGTGAGTGGAGCTATGGATGCTAGAAAATGGAGTGCCAAGTGGAGAAACCACATTTCCAACACATTTTTCTTTTTCAGTTCAATAGAGAGGTGACATCAGCGAAGACGGCCAGAAACATTTGCGCCATGTATGAGGCTAATGCCGTTGGACAGAGCAAGGCAAGAAAGTGGTTTTCTTGTTTTAAAGAGGATCGTTTTGGCATTTGTGATTATCCACATTCGGGATGACCTTCGTGGTTTGATGGAGATTGTTACACACATTAATCCACAATGACCCACGTCAGTGGCAAATGTAATGAACTGTGATCATTCCTCCATTGTATGACCTTTGCATTCAATTGGGAAGTTTCAAACCAATTGTACCAGTTATTAGGGTTTCTCCCTGTTCCATTCACTTATGGAGCACAGGAAGAGTGATTGTTTGAATGCGTCTGTGTATGCAGTCGTTATTTTAATCACTACGTGGTTCAAAGGACTTGAGGCTGTTTGCTTCTAAATGACACATCTACCAATTCTGTAAGTTATCTCAATAAATTTCTGTGTCATTCCAAAATAGTAAAGTCCTTTATGACTCATCCTGTTTTATTTGCGGGCAGCTAGAAAATGACACTGCAACCAAGATAGACCTATTGCAAACCAATAAAGCACTAAATACTTTAAACATCTCAGCCATTTGGATATCTCTACTTATAATGTCTCTGCAAAACATTTACCATGCCAAAGGCCCTCAAGAATACAAACCGAATCAACAGTTGTTGATCTGATACACCAACATCTGAGTGTTGGGTTTCAGATGGCTTTCAGAGCTCATTTATGCAAATGCTGGGCTGATTCCCACGTGGCCTCAGAAAAAAATTAGACACACACATGGTTGGAATACAGTAATACACAGTGCATGATTCACAGATTACACACATTAGGTTAACTGATGATTGTAGCAACAAAAAGGGCATCCAGCCACAGAGCTAAAGTAAAGCAAATTTGCCAAATAATGAAAATAGTGGACCTAGTACAGTGAGGAAAATGCTAGAAAAGTGAGCTCGTTACTAAATTCGCACTGTGTAGAAATTTTTAACTTAAATATTACCAGTTGCAATAAGGTGCCTCCCCCAGTGTTACAATGTAATGTAGCAACATTCTTGTCACATTCTCTTTACATGTTCTTGCTTCGATTTGTCAACACTCTTGCACTATAGCATTTTTTACCTATTCTTTTTGGTTCTCTTCTTCTGTGGTGTATGAAGTTTCTACTTACAGTGTTCTTTCAATAGAATTACCATTCTTTGTTTTGTTGTCAGGAGGTATAGGTTCAAAATGTCCAGTGTTTAGTTGTCATCAGTAAATGATGGAGGAGAGCTTGATTCTGTCAGAACTTCAGACTCCGTAATAGGAGCATCAGGTTCACACAATTCTATCTCATTTCCTCCTTTGTAGAGCAGCTCTTTCACCTCCAATACGAAGATTTCAGCGTGCATGACCAAAAACCATTGCAAAAGAGCCTCTTGTGTCTGAAGGCACAGAAATAAAAGAGCTAGAATACAAATTGAAGAATACAAATTGACAATACCTACTTCGTACAAAATACCTTAATGAAGAAACATACTGCATCTGTTACATCTTATTTCTTCTGTGGCTCATTCATGAAGACAAGGTTTGTCTGACACATCATTGTCGGGATCTTTTCAATTTATTATTGAATCGACACAACTGCCAGAACAAGTTCATGTCCATCAGAAAAACTGATGCTTACAGCAGTCACAATATATCTAATTTCCTTGAATTGTTTACCAGTTAACTATCAACTGTAAATCAAACCTGGAAAGTGTAACTCATTGATATGATCACTATTCATTTGAAATACTGCAAGTTTCATTAGAAGAGGAAAGCAAAGAGGCTAATGGTGTTGTGAAGACATTTTGGAAGTATCCATCTAGGCACTATGCATACTGGCTCAATTGAAGCACACTAAATCTGTGTGTGTGTGTGTGTGTGTGTGTGTGTGTGTGTGTGTGTGTGTAGGTACACACACACAATCTTTCAATCTTTCTTTTGTAAATTTGTGTTCAAATGTACTGTACCTGTTAAGGATCATTAATTGATTAATTGACTTCTACTAAAGATATTGTGTAAATGTGTTATATTATGATAAGTCTCATATGATTAGCAAAAAGTGTTTTGTAGTTAGAGAGAAGGAAAGAAAGAGAGATTATAGCAGTAATTGTCACATATATACCCAGATCGCTTTTATTCCCTCAATGACAAAATTTATTTTAGAATCACATGATTAACTGCTTTAGTTGTAAATAGTTTTACTGGTTCAATCGCGACTTGTTTCGGGTAATTACAAGCCCATCTTCAGGTGTATCAGAACTATGAGGTGTGTGGCTGCCACACACTGAACACCATGCTATGGGCAGGTGACAGCTGGATGTGAAGCTACTGTTCAAAATGATGATATGTAAATCTTGTAACACACTCATTGTAACAAACCCATAGTGACAGTTGAAAATTTGTGCCAGATCAAGACTTGAACCTGGATTTCCTGCGTTTTATGAGCAGTTACCTTAATCATTAAGTTACCCGAGTGCACCTTCAAGTCCCATTCAAACTTTCACCATCCTTGAAGTTCCCACCTGTTTCATTCTCTTGTCAAAGAGGAAAAAACGTTGCAAGGAATATGAGCAGCACTCAGACATATGGAAGCTGTCTGTGATCTGAATGCAGGATTTCTATCATTTGGCCGCCACCCCAGTTAGCAATCGCTTTCCTCCTCTAATTCTTAGATTTTTCAGAACGTGTTAGATTGCAGTGTTGATATGTATTGGTGACAGTCAAATGAAAATGAGATGGATTATATTAAAAAGTAAATAAACTGTTTATTATTTCAAAATCAATCACCATAACTGTTAATACATTTGTCCCACTGTGAGACAGGATAGTCAGTGCCATCAAGGAAAAATATTTACGGTTGCCTACAGAACCCTGATTGTGCCCAGGCATACATGTTCTAATCTGAAGCAAGCAGACAGCCACAAATGTCTTTCTCAGAGTTCCAAAAACATGAAAATCCCATGGGGAGAACTGGAACTGTATGGAGGATGTGTAAGGGCTTTCCAGTGAAACTTCAGCATAGTCGAAACAATAATGACAACTTGTGGGTAGGCTGCCACTTATACAAATGAAATATCACTATTTTTGGGTCTTCTGACAATTTTGCATGGTCTCAAATGAAGTCTGTGTCATGCATGGTCTTTGCTCTGTTATTCAAAAACTGAAAATTAATGACCTAACCTTTTCCATAGTGCCCCGTGTCTAGTATACTGAAGCTTGTCGAAATTCATGGGTTTTAGTGAGGGCAGACCAAGATTGTTCAAAAACAATGTTTGCTGATGAGTAAGCACTTCAGATGTGAACTGAGCAGGCTTATAAGTGATTCACAGCAAACAAGTTGACTTGTCTCAAAAATACTTACATTAGCCAATTTCAGACACATAAAAATTACCTGCTCATACCAGAAATACAAACTAAATGATACTGTGTGTTAAATTCCTTGTGATTCACTTTCAGTACAAGCTAACATGGAGCCAACAAATACACAAAAAAAGTAATCTGGTTGTTTAGTTCCACATGTTTGTAAGTTAATTTTCTCTTATTACATTGATTTTAAGACCAGAGTGCTAGCTTACTATACATCTTCAACTTCTTGTCTATTGAATTATCTTCTGGCGCTATGCAGCTAAAGTAAACAGTTTACAGAAGTATACTTATTTCAGTATAACTGATAATACACTTGATACTATTTTTAATAATAGTCCTTTCAAAGATATTCTAAATTTTTGATTGATGTATTTCACCTCAATTCCACTTTATTTCAGACTTGATAGTTTATTTTTTAGTAATGCAAATCAGTATAAAGATCATCTCTCAAGTTACCATACTCTTAACAGCTTTGAATTTTCTGGAAACAATATGCCAAAACTGAGTTACAGGGAGATATTGCGTGAAAACGCACAGATTTAGTAACTTCAACACAGTGCCCACAACAGATTCAAAACAAGAGTAAGCAAAATTTAAAGAGTGACACCACCATATGTTTTGCATGTAATCACTATATTTATCAATGTCAGTTTATTGTATGTGTCAACATTATATAACAACATTACTGAGCACTAAGCAAGGATGGACAGACAGATAATCTGGTATGAATTTTTAATAATTTTCACTTATTTTTAAACGGAGTTTCAGCCCATTGATTGTAACAACTTCCTAACACATTCAGTATCTTTAATTCTAAACTTCAGGATTCTGTTATTTCTACCGGTAGTATACTTACTGGAGGCTTATTTTTGATTTACTGAGCGAAGTGGTGTACTGGTTAAGACATTGGCCTCACATTCTGGAGGATGGGGATTCAGATGCCTGTCTGAAAAGCCAGATTTATATGATTCACCAAAATCACTTAAAGCAAAGACCGGGTGGTTTGTTTGCAGCATACCTTGATTATTTCCATCCCTGATTACCTTCTCTTTGACAAAATGCTGAATCTTAATCATTCTTCTTTTTGTAGCCTTTTACTGTGGCCTTCAAGTGCATTTGTCGAGAAAGCTCCTCTCTCCTCGGCTATGTCAGTAACAACAGATGTAATTCATTTTTACTATAAACACTGATTCAAGATTTTATTAAACTACAGATGAATGACTAAGTTGTGGGCTTGGCAAGACCATATTGTTTATTCCCATCTTTAGCTATCACAAATAGGTGTATTAATTTGTTGCAACGTAAGACTTGCATCATTTTAGGCTGGGATGATGAAAGTGACACGTACAAAGACATTCACAGTTTAAAGGTACAGGCTAAAGAAATAAAATTAGAAACACGCAGGCAGTACTAAAATGGCTGATTTCAAAATACAACTGTCTGTAACTGTTTCTTATCCCAACAAATTAAATAACAACAAATTGAATGTGGTTAAATGACTCGTAGATTAACAAAAATAATTCACAAGAGTTAAAAATAAGTTGTGCTTTCATTGTTACAGTGCACTCGCTCGCAGTAGTCACCACACACACGGTGCCAAGTTAAAAGTATCTGTATAATTGGTAATTGGCATGTGCAGCAGTGAAGTTTAAAAAAAAGTTGTGTGAAACAAGTTGTTTTTGGCACAGCTTCCTACACACTATACCACTGTCATGTATTCTTCGATTAACTAACATCAATATATGCTGCAGTCACATAAGGAAAATAAATAAGAGTCTCCTGATGGCAATTACAAATTAAAGCATGGAAGAAGCATAAGGAGCTATAAGCAGCAGTCACAAACTTGTGAATGTTAATGAAAAGCAGCAGTCATTTGTTTTTTAAATTATTACATTTTATTTAAAAAATGTTTAGAGAGATTCATGTGAAGAAATTTTGTAAACTCATTGCAGCATGTTAAAAAAAATGTTTACTCATCTTCTGAGAAATATTGTTCCTTACAAAAACATGTATCACAAATTAAAATCTTATTGGCTTCTGTTCCTTTTTCTCATAGTGTCCTGTATAATATATAACATATGTAGGATAGAACTCGTTATCAGAGAATTTCACAATAACGTGGCGATTTTCTTTAGTAGCAGTGTCATATCTAAGACACTGCATATAATCAAATTGAGGTGGTATTTTCATATACTTATTACCAACAGTTTCCTTTGCAATTAGAACCTTTGACACTATCATCATTCGTTGTGTGTTGCAGCTGTCTGAATAATGACTAGCATAGCAAGAAATAGGAGTAAATGAAACACCTTGTCCAAATATGTTGCCTACCGATTTGCCATGTTTCCTCCAGTCAAAATTATTTCTGCAAATGTTGTCTTTGTTTTGCTCTTTGGTACCATGAAATAAATACTCCTCAGTAACAGAACCATATCTTGATTGTATTTCTTCTTTCTTGAGCAAGTAACACCCCAACAAATAAGGATTCTGGACCCTATAAATTTTCTCAACCATGAACTGCTTCTGTGTGGTCTTCTTGAATAACCACAATATTTCCTTATATTCAGTAGTGTCAGAGAGCAACAACTGCAGCTCAAACTCTGAGCTAGCATTCATATGATCCCACCCAACAGTTAACTTCAAGACTGATTTGTGTAATGTAGATTCAACAGTTCTGGTTAGTGAATGACTTGGGTAACCTCTACTAACAATGCACTGTGTATTTGTCACTCTAGAATGTCTTGTGGAAGTTGGTGCATAGTAGGAATTGCTGTTATGTGCTTGTAAAGATGGTGATACAATTATATTGTTGGAACTGGTTACAGAGGGTTGAAACTGGTTGTTTCCCTCAAAGTATGTTTTTGGTCTCTTCGGTCTGACGGGTTCTTGATTGGTCTGCTGTGATCTTGCCAGTCTAGAATTGTTTATGGAAGTTGATGCATGGTGGAAACCGCTGCTGTTTGCTCGTACAGAGGGTAGTGACACAGTTATATCATAGCTCGTGGCTGCATATGGTTGAAAACTGTTGGTGGCCAGTGGTCTATGAGGTACGGTGACTTCCTCATTGCTGGAGTCCCGACTGAAACAACAGCCCATTTCTGAAACACATTTATAGTTGATTAGACAAAAATACCGATGAGATAGCAACCTATGATTTCACATTAGATACAAGAACTTCTTTTCCACTCTCTACCAAAAAGGAAACGCTGTATAATTATATGTTACTTTTGCACCTAACTTCTTGTTTTAATAGCACACAAAGTTACTGTGATACAACATGTTATCAAAATCCTTTGTTTGTTGTGAGCCTCTGCTTCCTGGTTATTCTCTATCTTAAGTTCACTGTGGTTTCATTTCGTAAATGACCTTACAATACCGTATGTCATTAGGACGAACTGAATTATTACCTGTAATTATGTCCTTCCTATTTAAAATTATAATATGCACATCTCTGATGTATTTATGTAAACCCATTTGTTTGATATAAACGCAATCAAAAACGTGGTGATAAAGAATTTATAGGGGGCAATGGAAATTTTGTAGTGCGATGGTAGTTATGATGTACATTACAAGATAGACAAAAGGTAACAGAAGTACAAGGTTTCCACTGTACTGAGTTATGTATCAAAATGTTGTAGCATTGTTAATAAAATATGACCTATGACAGCAAATGCTTAAATGCAGTGTGTGGTGGCAGGACGTCTTAATGTTTTGCCTTATTATCTTAAACATTTTTTCCTGTCATTCATTATTTTATCATCTATTTATCGGGCTTCTGAACCATGTTTTGACAATTACGCACATTTTTATATTCAAAACAAACACATAATACGGGAACGGTCATACACCTACCTAATAAAATTCGTGATTGGTGCAGGAAATGTTTGTCAATGACAAAAGTGAAATTAAGAAAAACTTGTGCAACAGGATTTGTTAGAAAAACTGTAATCTGTGAAAGAAAATGAGAAGACCAATGATAATACTGTACCAGTATGCAGCTGGTGCCTAACTCATCTGTGAATGGAAGTACTTAACTTGGTTTAATTACCGGTACTTTTATTGTACCCAACAGCTATTTCGTCTTCAGATTCAGACAGTGGAATATGGCGAAGACAATCACATGAACAGAACAGTAATTGTTAGTAAAATACATTTAATGTGTCGAAATGCATATTATTTGCAATGCATGACTGACAATAAAACGCAGGTAATATTGGTTATAAAGATGCAGATTCAATCTTACAGATTTGGTGTCAACTGGAAGATACTATATGCGGCTATTGCTGCAATACTGAAGAAATATCATCGGATTTATAGGCACAGGTATATAATCGACGATGTAGAACTAAGAACCAGTCTCGTTTACTTAAGCAAAAAAACACATTCATTAACACTACGTCCATGTGTATACCTTGGTTAAGACGTCGTTATGTAATGCTCCGCCCACAACACAAGCGGAATAGAATTGGTGAAGAGAACTGGGCGATAATCCGCAACTTTGGCAATTTCGGAAAACGTAAGCAGACACAGCATTAATTACAGCTGAAGTAAACAGCGTACTATCTGCACTAAATAAAGGAACAAGAATTTCTAAATACGCCACTTTACGAACAGCAAATATACAGCCTGGTAAGGCCGTCGTAAACGATCAAACTTGTTTGTCAAATTTGGCCCTATCAAGTCTTAGATTTGTCACTTAAGCTCGTAAACGTATCAACAAAATTTGTCAACTTATACACGTTCGAAGCAGACGCTGTTCATGTACGCGGTACTGTGAGGCTAGTTGGAAGGGCAAAAAATGCTGATAAAGCATTTCTGACGTTGACTCTGGCACTGTATCTAAAAATGCAGAACGAGAGAAAGAGAAAAAAGAGCTGGCCCGGTGAATGGTGTAAAATGAAAAACAAACATATGAAAACCCGTTAAAGGAAATGCTGCACCCGGAATCTGATGATTACGCCTACATGAACTTTCTATGAATGGAGAGTGCAAATTTTAATAACGTGTTTAGAGTTACTTCGCCCTGACACTGAGAAAGACGACCTATGCGAAATTATAGTCTCTTCTACTTTGCTCTCTAATGACAGTTCATTAAAATACTACAATGTGGAAACGTACAGCCTACATTATTTTTGGGAGAACGAGGTTTCTTTTGTTATTTAAATTGCACTCCCTCTTTATGTTGCGCGTAGGTTATTTATTTTTCTTCTTAACCTCTTCTTTATGCGTAATATATGCTAGGGAAAGATGTGTGACACCTCTGGCATTTTGGAAATTGTCAATACATTTTGTTTTTATCCTTGATAGTAGTTTCCATAGTCGAGAAAACAATACCTCGAGATAAATTGTTATAGATTTATTTTTCACTAAACATACGCGGCAAAAGAATGCAAACATCGTTCGCTTTCTCGCCAAATTATCAGTTAATCAAAATATCTTGTAAACACGCTCAATGTTTGACAAACATCGCCCTACACGTTCAAGTATTTGGCAAACATGGAAATATTTGACAAATTGTTTAATCATTTCCGGGGCCTATAGCTGGCAAATTTGCGATGCTTTGCTCGATTTACCACGCGGTGTATACACTGATCAGCCAGAACATTATGATCTCCTACATCATGGGTCTCCAAACTTTTTAGTCCGCGGGCCACATTGACTCCTCCACGAAGTCATAAGGGCCAAGATCTACCTAGTGGGATTAAAGTACACTAGCACTCCATGATCACCGCAATATTAGGCTAAAGGAAAGATGAAATCGCAAAAATCTAAGGTTGTGGGAATAGCTAGCACTGAAACGAACTACGATTTTTATTTAATTACATAAAAAGTATGTCACTGCACATTCTTCACGAAAGTGTCCTGCAAAGTTAACGAAATCTCAATCATTGTTACCAACACTATTACTGCAAGACGTAACAGAGGTAGAGCATGTCAACGCATTGTTATTTCAAGCGGCGCAACAATAAGTTTAGTTATGTAGTCTTGTAGCGAGTAGAAGAGCCAGAGCGTATATCTGATAGTTCTGTTGCGTGATTGTGTCTATGTTGCGAGTGTCTCACGAGTTTTTTAGTGTTTTATGCGCTGTACTAGTAGGTGAGACGACGAAGTGTGGGACAATTCAAAGTTTGAATTCGAAGAGAGAAGGAAAATCTGAAGATCTAAATATGTATAGCACGACTAGAGTATTTTTTCACTGTATTTTTTAGTGGAACTACAGTGTAATTGTATTTTAATTTAGTAATTAAAGTACCTTAAAAATAAATTCATTGCATTTTGTTTAGGCATACTACTCCCTAGTTTTATTAGTATTAAATAGTACAATTTTATTTTCAGGTTACAATCTTTTGTGAAGTTCTGTATAAATATGGAAAAGAAACGAAAGGTTGACAGTGAATGTAGAGCTTTTAAAGAGCAGTGGGGATGTCAATATTTCGTGGTGGAGTCAAGCAACAAACCAATGTGTGTTATTGGCAATGAAGCAATATCAGTCTTCAAAGAATCCAATATAAAACGTCATTATGAGACTAAGCACTCTCAGAATTACTCCAAGTTTACAGGATGCGAACGATTAGAAATGTATGAGTCTCTGAAACGCCAGCTAAAAACCCAGCAGTCGCTGTTTAAGAAAGTAAATGCTGAACAACATGCAGCAACTCGTGCTAGTTTTCGTGTGGCTCATTTAGTAGCGAAACAGTGTAAGCCATTTACCGACGGTGAATTAATTAAGAACTGCATAATTGCAACAACAGAAAAAATGTGTCCATAAAAAGTTAATTTAAAAACATAAGTTTGTCGGCAAACACTGTGGCTCTAAGAATAAATGACATTGCACGAAATATATCAGCACAACTGCGTGACAAAAATCAAGACTGATTGGTTCTCTTTGGCCTTGGATGAGTCAACAGATGTATCAGATACTGCTCTAGTACTACTTTTTATTCGAGGGATTGACAAAAATTATGAAGTGTATGAAGAGCTCCTTGATGTTCACAGTATTCACAGGACAACCACTGGCGAGGATATTTTTTAAAGGAGTTGAAAGAGCAGTTCCGAAAAATAATCTTCAGTGGAAGAAATTAAAATGTGTTACAACTGATGATGGCAAAAACATGTGTGGGAAAAATAAAGGTGTTGTTGCTCTCCTTTCTAAAGCCATAGAAAATGACGGTGGCTAAAACCATTAGTAGTGCATTGTATTATTCACCAACGGTCTTTGTGTGGAAAACATTTAGATATGTCAGAAGTTTTAAATCCAGTTATTTTAGTTGTTAATTATATCAGACCCCATGCACTCAGTCATCGCCAGTTCCTCGAGTTTCTTGAAGATATTGAGGAAAGTGACTTGCCATGTTATACTGCAGTGCACTGGCTTAGCTGCGGTAAAGTTCTGACCTGTTTTGTTTTTTAACTCTGAACAGTAATTGAAATTTTTTTGAACGAAAGGAATCGCCCTATAGCTGAGTTACGGAACGGTGAGTGGTTATACAGACGTAACTAAACATATGAATAACCTTAATTTAAAATTGCAAGGTGAAAACCAGGTTCTGCCTGATTTATACACGTATGTTAAGTCCTTTCGACAAAAGGTAGCTTTGTTTCAATCTTAGTTGAACAAAGTATGCTTCACGCATTTTAATAGATGCCAAACATTCAGTCAGCAAACTGAGATTCCGTTTCCTGTAGCTTTCTCAATTGAAGCTCTGGGCACTTTAAAAATTAATTTTGAATCACGTTTTTCAGATATCGATGCAAATTCAAATGCTATCAAGATATTTCAAAATCCTTTTGACGTCGATATAGAAGCGTTGCCCGCAGAACTTCAGTTTGAAATTATTGATTTGGAATGTAGCGACTTTTGTAAAGAAAAACATTCAAAGTCAATGTTACTGGAGTTTTATAAGTGTCTTCCATCCACACAGTTTCCAAATTAACATAAATTTGCCCCTGGCTTTTTTTCCGCTTTTGGCACTACTTATCTATGTGAAAAAACTTTCTCCAAAAAAAAAAAAAAAAAAGAGGCTCTCAGCACTATGCGACTTAACTTCTGAGGTCATCAGTCGCCTAGAACTTACGACTAATTAAACCTAAGGACATCACACATATCCATGCCCGAGGCAGGATTCGAACCTGCGACCATAGCGGTCACGTGGCTCCAGACTGAAGCGCCTAGAACTGCACGGCCACACCGGCCGGCCTTTCTCCAAAACGAAACACGCAAACAGTATTTACAGATCAAAATTAAGTGATGAGCATTTGAAGTCGCTGATGATTATCTCTACTAGTAAACTTGAGCCACAACTGGAGGTAATTATGAAAGGAAAGTTACAGCTACATAAAAGCCACTAATTATCACTAAGATATTAAATTTCTTTACGTAAATACAATAACACTGTGAGTTTTCAAGATATAAATTAATTACAGTTATTTTTATACATCAGTTACAACTAAAATATGCAATATCATTGTGTACACCAGGTATAGTATTTTTTTTTAAATTGCCTTTAAACAAAAATATTTTATACGATTTACTTCGTATGTGTTTTTTACAACGTAATCAAAAGAAAGTGAAACCTCGCTTAAGAAGCATATTCTATAATGATTGATTACTAAGGCTAGTCGCTGAAGTGGCGTACATTTGAAAGACTTGCACCAGACTCGTGAGTAGAATAAAATGCAAAGAATTTTTTTACTTAAAATGTTTTCGCCAAACTAGTCTGTTAACCGTTCCTTCTGTCTGTTTATTATGGATAGCCACAAGTTTAACCATGACCTTCCGCTTTGTAAAGATAGAGCTACAACAATGTCGCAGTGTATTGGTCGCGATAGGTCTCGAAACTCAATTGTTGGCAGTATAGGTACCAACTCAAATATTTGGCGGGGCAGATACCGGGGATGTCTGGCCAGCTAACGCGGACCGGTTTGCTGACCCTCGCGGGCTGGTTTCAGCCTTGCGGGCTGTAGTTTAGAGACCCATATCCTACATAATAGCCGGTATGTCCATGTTTGGCACGGATAGCAGCCGTGACACGTCGTAGCATGAAGCAATGAGGCCTCGGTAGGTCGCTGGAGAGAACTGGCACATCGGTACATGCAAGTCACCTAATTCCCGTAAATTCCGGGGAGGGGGGGGGGGGGGGGAGAGGCGATGAGCTCTGATGCTGTGTTCGGTCACATCCCAGTTGGGGGGATAGCATATCAGCTGGAACTTGCCACTGTGTTTCTTGAACAACTTTATCACACTCCTGGCCTTGTGACGTGTCACATTATCTTGGTTAAAAAAATGCCGCTGCTGTTGGGAAACTTAATCGTCATGAAGGGGTGTATGTGGTATGCAACCAATGAATAATCTCCTTGGCCATCATGGGGCCTTGCACGAGCTTCACTGGACCCATGGATACCCACATGCCGGCCGTGGTGGCTACGGTCGCAGGTTCGAATCCTGCCTCGGGCATGGATGTGTGTGATGTCCTTAGGTTAGTTAGGTTAACTTAGTTCTAAGTTCTAGGCCACTGGTGACCCCAGAAGTTAAGTCGCATAGTGCTCAGAACCATTTGATACCCACATGAATGTTCTCCAGAACATAAGGGAGCCACCACCAGCTAGTCTCCGTCCTGTAGTATAGGCATAAAGAAGCTGTTCCTTCAGAAGATGACAGGTATGTGCATTCCCATCAGACCATGCAATACTTTGCCCCTGTGCCAACGTCAAGTGCTGATGCTGATGTGCTCGTTTGTCATAGTTGCTGATGTCTTGTTGTTAACATTGGTACATGCATGGGTCATCACTTGCAGAGGAGTGTTAGAAGTCTTCGGTGCACTATATGTTAAGACACACTTGTACTCTGACCATCATTAAAGTCTGGTATTAGCTCCGCCAGAGTTCACCACCTGCCCTCTTTGACCATTCTGCCCAGCCTAAGATGTTCGATATCTGTGGTGAGTGTTGGCCACCCAACCCCACGACGTCTGGAGATGGTTTCATCTTGGTTCCACCTGCTGAAGACACTCACCACAACACTTCTCAAATGCCCAACAAGTCATGCAGTTTCCAAAATGCTCGCACTGAGCCTCTGGAGCATCACAATCCGCTGTCAGCCAAACTCCCCATTCTCCCCACGAACAGCACGCTCACCGATACTACATATACCGTGTGTGTGTGTGTGTGTGTGTGTGTGTGTCTGACTAGCAGTTATAACTCACCAGTGACACTGCAATTACCTGGACAGGTTCATATTGGTAGTAGGTGGGCGGTCACAATGTTCTGGCTGATCAGTGTAATCATGTAGTACAAAGTACCACCATTTTTGTTACATATATTTTAAACATTGATTTCAGCAAAGAATACGATAGAAATATTCAGATAACTGGGGAAAATGTTGACAAAGCTTCCCAACATTTGCACAATTGAAAAAGTTGAGAGATTGGTGCTGTCTGGAGCCAATGTTTTTTGGTCATGTAACAGCTCTATGGTGTCACACTGGGAGTGGGGTTGGGAAAAAATGTCTTCGAGGTGACAGAGTGAGACTCTGCTTATCATAAAACCGTTAGTTTCTACCATAATATACATCTACATCTACACCCTGCAAACCACCATGAGGTGTATGGCAGAGGATACATCCCATTGTACTAGGTATTAGGGTTTCTTCCCATTCCATTTACGTATGGCGCACAAGAAGAATGATTGTTTGAATGCCTTTGAGCGTGCAGTAATTATTCTAATCTTACAAGGAGATGGCATGACCGGGGGATTTATCCGAAATTTTGTGTGGTGAAAGAGGACCCCTAACACCTCACATGGTTAAAATATTACGACGCACTACCCGGAAAATCCCAGGAAAAATCGATCTAAAGTTTCTTAGGTGCCTTATGAGTACAAAATGTTAGTCCACTGCCGACCCGCCGTCTGGCCTAGATAAGTTGGTTCTCAGCCGTGTTGTGAAGTGGAGGGGCGTGTGTGTCTGTGCGGCGCCCCGCAAACGGGCCGTGTTAACTTGCGTGGGTAGTGGTACTGCAGTGTAAACAGATCACCTATCACGACGATGGCACTTTCTTATAGAAAGGCCACGATTAAAATAACGTTCGATCCACAGTACACACGATCTAAGGCATATGTGAAGTAGAGCATTTCCTGCGTGAAGTAATGTACGTTGAGCCACAGGAACTTATCGGTATACATCTTTCGATCATTTCCAGTACAGTTTACCTGAAACTTGTAAATGAAGCAGCGTGCGAACGACTTCTTCGACGTTCCACCAATGGATATCGTTTCCACCATTCGGATGGCAACGTGGGCGTAGTGACTGTCGACCATGCAGGACTCGGTGTTTGGAACATACGAATCTTCGAACTGCCTTTTGAAGTATGGGCCGTGCTTGTCATGAGCATGCTGTGGCCTTATGGGGAAGTACTATGTCACGTGGAAGAAAAGTGGCATATGTTTGAGACATATCCTGTACTGAATGGAGTGTGTCAGGTGCAAATCGAACTGCGTAAACACATCCCATCGTACGTGACCGTTGGTGGTTGTTGAGTGATCGTCATTTATGACGGTCAACTGCGGACTTGTTCAGGGTGCAGGCAGGAAGGGCATGTACGCTCTGAATGCCTGCAGCGACGCCTAGTCCAGATACCATGAGCAGACACGACACCTACAGTGCAACCAACAATGCTGCCTATTACATACGTTGAGGCAGCGAGGAACATGACAGACGCGGACGTTGTTATGTTACAGGTGGAGACCCCCGCAGGCCAGGTTTCTGCGCCCACGATGACGAAGCATTCACAGGAACCGTCGCTGTGTTCGACAGCAGCGACCAAGTCTGCACCCCAGCCATGTGAGGAAGGAGAGCATCAGCAAATCGATTTGAACTCTGACACGGAGATGTGGGAGGTGCCTACTGTTTGCCGTGATCCACAGGAGCCAGACATGCGTTCCTGCAAGCAGAAGTCGCCCAAGCGACGAAAGAGGAGGAGACTGTCTGCAGGAAATGATTCTAGAGATGGTGACACGTTGCAGGGGGATGAGGAAAATCCATCTGCAGCCAGGGCTGTGGACCACACACCAACGGTTCCTGGTTTGCTGCTGGCAACGTCCGCCCAAGGGCAAAGACAAGTTGACGATGCTCAGCTCACCGACGAGCCCACTGGTGATTCTGCGGCTAAGACATTGGAATAACGTCTTGCATTGCCTAATGTACCACACCTCCAGCTTGGTGATTGGGCGTCCAAAATGGAAAGAATGATATCAGACTTCAGTGACAACAAGATACCCACAGCCGGCGGATCGTCAGACGGATATCACGTCTCAACTGATCAATAATATATACGGTGCGGGTGACAGGGAAGGTAGGGCAGACGATGTGGCTCATACAGGCTTAAAAGACTGCAGGATACGTCATTGTACTATCAAATGACCCAGATGTATCGGATAGGTACAGTCAATGTCAACGGCATTAGCTCCACGATCAATACTCAGTTGTCAAAGGACATGATTCGAGCGGCGGACATTGATATCGTGTTTCTGCAAGAGGTACGGCCTGATCTGCACCTGGATGTTTATGGATATGCGTCTTACATCAACCCAACTTCTGATGGTGGTGGTGGTATGGCTATACTAATACACGATGGCATCAAACCAATGGATATTCAGTTTTTGCTATCAGCGGAAGGCATTGCGCTCACCATCGGCGATGTCTGTCTTGTGAGTCTGTATGTCCCGTCTGGTACTGTGAAACGTCGAGAGTGAAGACTCTTTTAATCCACTGAGGTAGCTCCATTGTGTCATGGCACTACATAGCAACTCGTGGTGGGCGTGGATTTTAACAGCATCTTACGCCCTGAGGATCAGATATCTCACCATGTCCCATGTCCAGCCCTACGTACTATGATCAGAGATCTTGCTTTGCATGATACATGGATGCTAATCCATGGTGACCAACACGGATATACACACTTCACCAGCCACTCGGCCAGCAGGTTGGGCAGGATTTATGTCTCCAGAGGTCTTCGGACAGCAACAGTCAGTGCTGAACTGTGGCCCATTGCATTCACAGACCATCAGGCCTTCATCTGCACCGAGACGCTGCCACAACAACAGACGAGCCATAGTAGAGGACCTTGGATTCTTAACGTTAACGTCCTCCAGAAAGAGGCTTGCCATGTAGCCGTCACTGATACCTGGCACAAATGTGAGCAGCGGTGTCATACCTATGATTCCACGACAAGACTGTGGACACACTGTGCCAAACCAGCTCTTCGTCGCATGCTCATGGCATATGGACGAGACAGGGCGCTTGGGCTCCGATCCACCTCTGAGCACAGCCTTTGCAGGAACTAGCGTCTCAACCACCTTTGCCAGAGTGCCAAATGGCCGGACACAGGCACAGCTTCTGCAGATCATGGCTGACAGATTGGATGGCACGCAGGTTCGATGGAGGCTGCAAGATTCCATCCCAGAGGAATGTGCCTCTCTTTATCAAATCGTCAGAGAACGGAGACATCATAAGAGATGACTCATCATGGCAGTTATTTCTGAGGATGGGCAATGAGCAGAGACATACACCACAATATCCCGTGCCCTCACAGATTAGTACTGCACACTCTATCTAGCAAATCAACGGCGTGACAATGACATTGAGGGCCTCCTGCACGACCTGCCACCTTTGGGTAGGGCGCAAGGCGACGCCACATTCTTGGAGGCCGTCACGTGGGAAGAAATGCGCATGGCCCTCTCGCAGGGTGCGGGAAACAAACCACCTGGACCTGATGGTCTTCCGCTCGAATTTTATAACACCTTTTCTGACCTGATGGGCGAAGTTTGGCGGCAGATGTGCTGTGAAATCCTGGATCTGGACTTCCGCGTCCCCCACGAATTTTTGGAGGGCATGATGATCCCTGTGCCAAATCCAAACAGGGGGTGCAGACTGTAAGACTTCCAGCCGTTGACGTTATTGAATTTGGATTACAAGCTGTTTGCCTGCATTCTTCGTGCTATTGTCAAAGATGCCATTCATGCTGACCAAACATGTCCGGGAGGTGGCAGTAATATACACTCAGCATTAAGCTCTTACAGAGATGTGGTTGCGTTCATGTCGGCATGACGCTTAGAAGGCACCCTCGTGGCGGTTGACCTAGACCACGCATTTGACCGCGTTGACCACCATTTCTTGCATGCTGTCTTAGACAAGATGGGATTGTCCTCAATATCGGCAGGTGTGTTTCTCCGTCTCATCCACGGAGCCCCTTCCACTATTCTGGTCAATGGCTACTTCTCGCCACCGTTCAGTATAGAGCGCTCAGTGTGACAAGGATGTCCCCTGTCAGCCTTTCTCTTCGCTGTTGTCCTCGAGCCTGCACTTCATGGTCTACGACAGCGTATGGAGGGCATTCACCTGTGTGATGTGCATTTTAAATGTTGTACCTATGTGGACGATGTAGTATTCTTGGCGAGGTCCGCGGAAGGTATATGTACGGCGATCGCGTGGTTTCAGCAATATGGAGAGGTGGCTGGGAGCCGTATCAAAAAATGGTTGAAATGGCTCTGAGCACTATGGGACTTAACATCTGAGGTCATCAGTCCCCTAGAACTTAGAACTAATTAAACCTGACTAACCTAAGGATATCAGACACATCCATGCCCGAGGCAGGATTCGAACCTGCGACCGCAGCGGGGAGCCGTATCAACCTGCGAAAGTCGCACTACATGGATGTGGGCAGAGGACTGCAAATGAGTATGCCAGTGCCCATTACCAAAGTCCCGACAACAAAGTGTTTGGGAGTGACCTTCCATGAGAATGTGCAGCGTACAGCAGCATACACGTATCGCAGACTACTTAATTTGATCTGTACGCAAGTTCGCCTCCACAACTTTTGAACACTTGACTTGATCATGCGGCTATATTTTGTCAATGTGTACCTCGCTCCGAAACTTAATCATTACACACACATTCTCCTGATGCCCGCTACAGTCGCTGCCAAGTTCCAGGCAGCCTTCAGTCATTTCGTTAGGGAGGGTAGAGTGTTCAAGAACAGTTACGAGACGCTAATGTTGCCCACACACGCAGGAGACGTTGGACTGAGAAATGTGCTCAACAGGGCGCATGCTCTCTTCCTGCAGACGATGTATTGCCTACATACTTCGGACAAGGCTACCCTCCCTGGTACACTGATTCAGAAGGTGGTGCCTCAACCCATCCGTCCGCCAATTCCTGTTGGACATATCACGTCAGCACTGTGTCACATTCGCACCTAACTGGTCGACATGAGTTATCTGCCGACCACGCGGGATCCTTGCACCAAGGACTTCTACCGGTACTTTCAGCGAACGCTGCCTGCTAATGCGGTTGAACGCCGACATCCAGCGGTTGGCTGGAGATGGGTGTGGAGTAACATACAGTCCTCTTTCCTTCCCACCACGGTCAGGGCACTGTGGTATGTGATAACGACCGAAAAATTCCCCACCCGACAACGTTCACACATGATCCATCATGCCGAGGATCCTCTCTGCCCCAGATGCGCTGCTGTCGACACCGACATGCACCGTTTCATTTGTGGTACGGTTGCCGACTGCTGGCTCCTCACACGGTGTATGTTGGCGTTGTTGCTGTGATGGACGCCTCAGTCCGTACAGCCCACCGAGCTGATCCATCCCGGCGACACTCACTTCCCTGCTACTCGTCATAACGCCACGGTGTGGGTTAAGGGTATGGCACTGTCATACTTTTTTAATGAGAGCGTTGCAGGGTTGTTAGATTCCTGGCATTATTTAACCAGTAATTACACAATTTTACAGTGCAATGCGTCGTATGGTATGCTCTTTGCGAATTACTTGCGGTCGTTGCTTATGCACCCTCCGGACCATTGGGGTGAGCCAGGTGTGAGAAGAGACTGAGAGATTGCACATGATGTACTGACAAGAGTCATAAATGGTAATTATAGGGTGTTTCACCCTCGCTGAATGAGAAGACGACCAGAACATCCCGCTGTCTGGCTGCTGTGGACAACCCCCGAGAAAAAAAAACAAACTACAACAACAAAAAGAGAATTCCAAATAAATACATGAGAACAAAATAAAAGCAAAATGAGCAACAAATAAAATATAATAAAATATTGTACCCTTTCTTTTCTCCTTTTCTTTTATTTAATAATGTTCAGAGGCATATTTAATTTTTGTTTGTGGGCGAAACCTGAAGTGGTGGCGAACAGCCGTCCTAGTTAGCTTTAGGATGAAAGTGGTGGTGGCACTAGTTTGTTTTTGTTTTTAGGCTAGATAGGTTTTTGGGGGTAGTATGGGTGATAGGGGCCAATGCCTGAAGTGGAAGAGGTAATTTTCTTTCTTTACTTATATATAAAGAAAAAATAAAGTAAAAGAAAATAGAAAAATTAAAACAAGATGGAAAAAAGGATGGATAGAGTAAAAAAAACAAAAAGATGGTTAGGGCTTGGACTGTTAAGCCAGAGGTCTCAGGTTCGATTCCTCCTCCAGCACTTTTTTTCCCTTCTGTTTCATTTTCTTTTGTTATTACACCAATTATTCAGAAAGTTTCCCAAACCTACATTATCTTTAACAAATTAGTTACATTATTGAATAAAAATTATTTTCTTTTTGTCCAACAAAATTCATGGCGGTGGGTTTTCCATTTTTCATTGTAAAGCATACGAGGAGAAACATTGGGTTTTTAATCAGAATAACAAAATCGATTGGGAAACAGTCAATTTTTGTAAATATAATAATTATAAGCAAGAACATCAGTGGTAATTATCGTAAAAACAAACAAAGCAATAATTTTTGCGACATCTTGTGCAACACATAAAAGAGGATTTTTTTACAATCACAGGGCGTTTGCAATAAATCTGTACAAAAACATCTCCCATTAACATTTACGAAAATGTTTCGAATTTCTGATAATTTTGAGGCAAACCAGGCATATTGAATCATGTCTCGGAATATTGGTGATGATAATTGATGGTCAATTATAGTATGAATTTTTGTACACTCCCGGGAATTAATTTCACGATTCTCCTGTAACAATGCGCTGCAATTTTGCAAGCGCTTTATGAAATTTTTAACTTGCCTGTAAAAGTAAACATCACAAGGTTGCACTAAAGAAGCGCATTTTGGAGGTACGACTTTTACAGACCAAGTTGGCATCTTGAAAAATTGCATCATGTATCTCTGGATTCGTTTGACCTCCCTAAGAGTCAATGAGCAGTAAATATTTATTCTCCCCCACGTAAGATTTTAAACATTTCCAGATAAAATCCATGTATAAAACTGTTGTTAATTTTCTGGACTACGATGATGTTACGATGACGTTCGTATAAGTATCTGTATAGCCATCTATTAACTTGTGAATACGAGGTCCGAAATGACCGGTCGCTTCTTGTAAGCATATGAAGACATGTGGAAGCAGTTTTCCGGATAATGTTATTGAATATTGTGCGGTGTACGAATGCGTCACTTTATTCAAATCCGACTTTTTCACGAAAACTGTTTTATTCCCTTTTTCAGTGAAAGTCCTGTTGAAAACAGATTGATATTGTCATCCTGAAACAATAGTATTTGTAATGTGAAACAATATTCGAAAGTATATGTAAATATCTTTTTCTATAATTAAATTTGAATTGATGTATTTTACATCGGTAAAAACATTTTGTACGCAGAAAACACGTATTTACCTGTTTGGTCAGTATTTATCGCATAATCTTCATGGTATTGAGGGATTAAATGGCACGTCTGCCGACGATAGGTCTCCGCAGACTCCTGGATGTCTTCCATTGACGCCGCTTCTTTTTTCGAAACCATTTTCGTGATCTTGCGCTGTGAAATTCTGTGCTGCTGTTTAAATGCAGTGACCCATCGATCAGACGCCTTGAATTTGAAATCGACGAATTGTGCAGCCGCAGCCAATGCCCATTGCTGTAAATTTCCTGCCGTGACTTACTGATATTGCTGTCTTGCTTCCTCAAAACGGTCGTAGGTCCACGAATCTATTGCCTCAGATTTATCCATTCGCGTACCACCACTTTTAATATCTTTCTCCCACTGTGAAAGATATTCTTTTCTTTTCAATTGGCGGCATCCTTTTTATTGCAATGTCGCCAAGGACCATGTGGCGTGCGCTTTAGCAATATTCACGACTTCGACTTAGTAGGCAATGGGAATCATGTCACTTTTAAATCTTTTTGTCTGGAGACGAATCACTTTGTGGCACTTCGAACTGTTCGTCGTTCTCACGTTCTTCGGAATCCTCATGAGCATGAATTAATTCCTCTTCAGTTACGAATGTTTTTTCACCCAAAAGTTCCAGTGTATTATTATAAAGTTCTCCGGCCAATAACATAGTATCGCGAGAGATTTCTTCCGATGATGTCAATGCAATTAAATTATTTTCCGTCAACAGCTTTTCATAATACACCACTGCGTCCTTCAATCATAATTTTGATATATCACTATGAATGGATTCTTCAGAAATTTCTTCTCCTATTCCAGATGAGCCAGCAACTTCTTCAGTCGACATGTTTAACCTCGGATCGGAATAACAGGCTGAAATTAGAAACAGGCATGTCTGTTCATGACGAAATCGAAAAACAAACTGCCGTTTACTTCTCACGGCTCACGCATAGTCCTATGCGCAGATGACTGTTATAATCCCAAGGGGACCCTTACAAAGCGCTTTTAAGCCTTGAGACCCCATAAAACGAAATAGAACAACGAGCACGAAAATTTTTCAGTGAATGAAAAACTTTACGTTCTTGAGCTAAAATAATGTTTTAAAAATAATGTAGGTTTGAGAAACTTTTTGAATAATTGGTGGAATAACAAAAGAAAATGAAACAGAAGAAATGAAAGTGCTAGAACCCGAGAACTCTGACGTAACAGTCCAAACCGTAACCATATAGGCCAGACGGCGGCTCGGCAGTGAACTAACATTTTATACTCATAAGGCACCTAAGAAACTTTGGAACGATTTTTCTCGGGATTTTACGAGTAGTGCGTCCTAATATTTTAACCACGTGAGGTGTTAGGGGTCCTCTTTCACCACACAAAATTTCGGACAAATCCCCGACCACACGGTCGTCCCGTCTCCTTGTTAGACTCATGTTCCCAAGGGGGTGATACATAGGAAGCTTGTTCTCGAAACTGTGTTAATAGACTTTCTCATGATAGTTTATGTCTATCTTGAAGAGTCTGCCAGTTCATTTTCTTCAGCATCTCTGTGACACTCTTCCATGGATTAAGCAAACCTGTGACCATTTGTGCTGCCCTTTTCTGTACATGTTCTATATCTCCTACTAGTCCTATGTGGTAGGGTCCCATACACTTCAGCAGTATTTTGGGATGGATCGTGCAAATGATTTGTAATCAATCTCCTTTGCAGGCTGATTGCACTTCCGCAGTATTCTACCAAGAAACCAAAGCCTACCACTTGCTTTACCCACGTCTGAGCCTACGTGATCATTCCATTTCGTATCCCTCCAGTGTTACACCCAGGTATTTGTACGAGTTGCCCGATTCCAACAGTAACTCATTGATATAATAGTCATAGGATACTATGTGTGTTCATTTTATGATGTGCACAATTTTACATTCTGAACATTTAAAGCAAGCCGCTAATCTTTGCACCACTTTGAAATCTCATCAAGATCTGACTGAATTTTTATACAGTTTCTTTCAGACAATAACATCTGCAAAAAGTCTGATGTTACAATGATTATTGTCCACAAGGTCATCAATATACAACATGAACAGCAAGAGTCCCAATGTACTTCCCTGGAGTACACCCGAAGTTACTTCTACATCTGATGATGACTCTCCATCTAAGTCAACATGCTGTGTCCTCCCTACCAAAAAGTCCTCAGTCCAGTCACAAATTTCAATTGATACACCATATGATTGTACTTTCGACAATTAGTGTAGCTGTGGTATTGAGACAAATGCTTTCAGGAAATCAAGAAATACTTCAGCTACCTGATTGCCTTGATCCAAAGCTTTCAGTATGTCATGTGAGAAAACTGAGTGTCGGGTTTCTCAGTATCAATGTTTTCAGAGTCCATTCTGGTTGGTGTTGAGGCAGTCATTGTGTTCAAGATACCTCATCATGCTTGAGATCAGATTTTGTTCTAAGATTCTACAACAAATCGATGTCAAGGATACTGGACAGTAATTTTGTGGAACATTTCTACTACCCTTCTTATAGACCTAGGCTTTTTCTGAAAACAGGACATGGTTTTTTGTTTGACAGATCTATGATAGATTATAATTAGAAGAGGGGCAAACTCAGCTGTGAATTCATTATACAATACGACAGGGATTCCATTGGGTCCTGGAGTTTTATTCAGTTTTAACTGATACTAATAATTATTTCATCCATCTTTTCAGTGATGTGAGGATTAAACCGGGGCAGTTCTCCTGTGCAAAGGAACATTTGAAAATGGAATTAAGCATTTCAACTTTTTCTTTGGTACCCTCATTTTCAGTTTGTCTTATTCACTAGGGACTGGACTCTGGCTTTTGTGCCACCAACAGACTTTACATGTTACCAAAATTTCTTTGGATTCTGTAGAAGATCATTTGACAATATTCTGCTGTGGCAGGCTTCGAAGGCATCATGCGTTGCTCTCTTGACAGCCAAAAGCCTTTCATTCACCATCTCTCTATTTTTACACCTATGGTTTGTTTTACACCTATTATGCAGTAACTTAAACTTCTTTGAAGGTTTCTTTACAATTAATGTATATGATGGAGGGCCCCTCCCACTAGGAACTATTCTACTGGGTACTTATATACCTTGTGCATGGTGAGTTATTCTTTTAAGCTTGAGCTATAGTTCCTGCCCTATGCTGAAAGTTTCAAGTTCCTCATTGAAAGATTTTTTATCTAGTTTACTGAACAGATATATCCTTCTGCTTGTTTTAGTTGTCCTATGTACATTGGTAATCATTGTTTTCACAACCGTGTCGTGGTGGACATCCTCAAGGAGGTTAGGTCTGTTTGTTGCTATTAGATCCAACGTATTTCCGTTATGAGTGGGGTACTTACTACCTGTTCAATGTAGTTTTCAGAGAAGCCATTTAGTAATGCATCACAGGATGTCTTATCACAACCAGCACTAACAAAACAGTGATTTTCCCTATTAATTATTGGATGATTGAAGTCTTCACTAGTGATTATGGTATGATTGGGGAACTTACGTACAAGTGAACAGGTTTTTTTTTCCAAAGTTTTTGGTTGCATCAGAAGATGAGATTACAGTTCAAGAGGAGCCAACTCCTACTTCACTGCAGAAGTAATTGATGTACTTATTATACAATACATCTCACAACATGAATTATGTATAATCGTGACTTCGGGACCGCTTAATTTTAGTTATGTGATTTGGATTAATATTAAAGATGATTTTCACTGGATGACATGGAGTGAAACATGTAAGCATTCCACAATTATTGCAACTTGAACTCTATATTGGTGTTATATATGGAACTGAACGCTGGTTGTACACATCAGCTGTGATATCTAGATATGATGTCACTATTTGTTATTGTAGATGCACAGAGCAACGATGCCTATAGCAGCGTGGACAGTCAGCTCGGTGACCATTGTTGTGGCTTCCATCGACAAGGCAGCAGGGAGAAGTGCACTGACAGTGGTGTGTCCAACAACCACACTAGACAGATGTGTGGCACCACATCAGCTTTTCAGATGTGTCCCAGTTCTCCACACAGCTTAAGGAAGTAAGTCTCCATAAATAAAGGCTCTGAGGATAGTGAACGTTACCAGACTGCATTTGTCATCTTCATGTGGGCCCAGCACCTTGCGTAACTATATAGGATAATACTGGGTACCTACACAATATGATCACCTCTTGTTCACATATCGAGTAATTTGCACAGTAGCCATTATACATAGACAGAAAAATAATCACAACGCCAAGAAGGAGTTGTGCGACATAAATGAAAGTTTGTAGGCGTGTTTCTACATCTAAAAGATAACATCTATTCAAATTTCACATCAGTCACATAAGATTGGCGCTAGTAGCACTATAGTGAGGATGCAAACCAGGTGTGCTTCAAATACATGCTTCAAATACATGCTATAATGGTTATGCTTGAACATGGTGAGTTTACGTTAGTCAAGAATGCCTTTAAGGCGACAAGGACAACATTATCAACACGTCATTGACTTTGAATGAGGTCTTATAATACAACTACGAGAAGCTGGATGTTCCTTCTGCAGTATTGCAGAAAAACATGGCAGGAATGTAGCCACTGCACATGAGTGCTGGCAGCACTAGTCATGAGAATGCACGATCACAAGAAGACGGGCTTCCAGATGGCCATGTGACACTACTGAGAAGGAAGACTATTGTGTTCAGCGTATGGCTCTGCTGCATCGTACTGCATCTGCAACAGCAATCTGACCAGCAGGTGGCACCACAGTTACACAGTGAACTGTTGCAAATTGGTTACCCCTTGGTACCAGTGTGGCCGTTTGTTCGTTAGGAGGTGACCAGTTGAGGGTCTACAACCAACCTATCTGCATTCTAGACACGCTGGACCTACACCTGGAGTTACAGTCTGGGGTGCGATTATGTATGACAGGGGCAGCACACTTGCTTGTGGTTACCACACACACACCCTGACTCATAAATTGTACCTCAATCTGGTGACTTGACCTGTTGTGCTACTTTTTATGAACATCATTCCAGGGGTGTTTTCCAACAGGATAATGCTCATCCACGCACCACTGTTGTAACCCAAGACACTCTACAGAGTGTTGACATATTCCCTTGGCCTGCTCTCTCATCAGATCCGTCTCCAATCGAACACATACGGGACATCATCAGATGACAACTCCAGTGTCATTCACAAACAGCATTAACCATCCCTGTATTGACCCACCAAGTGCAACAGGCATGGAACTCCATCTGACAAACTGACATCCGGCACCTGTTCAACACAATGCAAGCACATTTGCATGCTTACATTCAACATTCTGGAAGGAACATCGGTTATTTAAGTACCAGCATTTCACATTTGCTATGGCTTATCTCGCACTTACATTAATCTGTGATCCTGCAATGTTAATCACTTAATTATGTTACCCAGACAAATATTTTCCCGGAATTTCATTACCCTACATTAATTATTTTTTGGCGTTGTTTTTTTTCCGTCAAGGTATTTCCATTGTGTGAAGGACACTGTCCTTTCTTTGAGTGTCTATGACATTACCTTTCAACAAGGAAACACTAGGTTACACGTTGCCCTTGATGTCTTGACCTGTTTAGATGCATCGGGTCATGGGATACCAAGACACTGGTGTAACACCACTTGCCAGCCACTATGATTCACGAGCTCTGGCATGGAATTGAAGTCACAGTTAATGATGTAGCCATATTTGTCTTCTGAACTCAATTTGACTCAATCCTCAGCCATGTTTAAGCCGTTGTTTCTGTCAGAGATGACTGTTGCGTATGCTAAATTTTGCACCCTGTATGCTGCCTCTCTCTCTCTCTCTCTCTCTCTCTCTCTCTCTCTCTCTCTCTCTCTCTCGTGTGTGTGTGTGTGTGTGTGTGTGTGATCTATTTTTGATGAAGGCTTTACGGGCCGAAAGCTTTATTTGTAACAGTCCTTTTGTTGCACCTATCTGTGACTCGGCATCTCCACTATAATGGTGAGTGGCAACTTTCCTTTTCGTAATATTGTAACAACTAAAATTTATTTGTTTGCTGTCTTTCTTGTTGTTGCTATGAGGCATATCTGGAAAGTAAGTACCATTTTAGAAAAAAAACTCATAAAAGCAATTTTTTCAAACCAAAATTTATTTTTACAAGAAAGAGCACATCTCCAACTATTTTTCTACATAGCTGTCACCATTGTTCAGACATTTCTCATCCCAGGAAGCCAAATTTACTATCCACTCTTCATAGAAAGGTGCCATCAGTGAAGACTGCCACTGCTCAACACTTTTTTCTGTCATCACAATCACTGTCAAGGTATCTTCCTCCAAAATCATGTGCTTCAAGTTCAAGAACAAGTGGTAGTCAAAAGGCACGAACTCAGAGCTGAATGGTGGTGACTGAACTGCAGCCAACTGAATTGCTGAATAAAGTTTTGAGTAACATCAGAAACACAATGCTTGAACAGAGCACTCCATGCTGTAGAGCCCTGACCTCACACCTTCTGCCTACTACTTATTCTTGAAATTGAAAAGTGTTTTTAAAAGAAGGCATTTTGGGAGCTATGAAGAGAAAAATGGTGTTCAGCAGTGGCTGTGTTCATTAGCTGCATCTTTCGATGCAGAGAGCAGAGAAAGTTGGTTTCCAGTTAGTTTAAGACATACCCTTTCTTGTAAAAATAAACTTTTGTTTGAAAAAATGTTTTTGTGATTGTTTCCTGAAATGGTACTTACTTTACAGACATGCCTCCTATTTTAGTGGCCAGCAGTGTAAATCATCAGCGAAAGAATCGAAATTCTTTACTTCTTAATTTATTGCTCACACACATGTAATTCATACGTAACGAAAATTATTTTTTATTAAACACCTTCTTGGGTTACACTTGCATTAGAAAGTTATAACTCTGTCGCCATTTTTATACTGAACTGGATGTTTTCTTTAGGTCTTCGTTTCTACCAATGTGGGAACCATGAAGCAATGATATGAGCTGTAATATAAAAATCTTTTTAGTGAAATTGAGAGCCTTTTCATGCACCTGCACATGATCAATAATGTTAGAACTGACAAGAAACTGACTTTCATTTGATAAATGCTGCCATTAATCTCCAAACATGTTCATCAGTTTGCCTATCTATAAAAACTTTTTGGAAAGACTTCAGATACTGTCTTCATTTGACACACACATCAAAGAAAGTGCCACATTCCTAAATAATTTGCAAAATAAGTGAATTGTGAAAATTTTTTAGTTGTTTACATGTTGTCTGCAATTAAAGCAAGAGCAAAATGTAAGTAAGAAAAATTGTTTGTGTGCATATGTATAAGCAGGGTTTGGGAAAAGAAAATATGCATGTCTCTAGAAGTTCTTGATGCATTTCTCATAAAACATGTCTCATGATGGTAATCTAAACACTCTTCTGACATCATGATTACTGTAGTCAGAGTCTGAGGACAATAGCCTCGGTCGCTTGCAGGATGAACCAAAACCCTAAATTTGTAAACAGAAGTGTGGCCTTTCACTCACAGAAACACCCAACAACATACGGGGAAGTTTTATTCTTTTTATTTCAGTTGTACCGTTTATTTGATGTGAGTAAGAAAGAGATCTGCTGAAATAAGTGAAATGTATACTGATGCCAATAAAGAGCAGATCATTAGACTGGGAATGTTCTGCAGATGTCACGGAAAATAAAGTGCAATATTGCATTTGTTTTTGTTATTTTATTTTCGAAAGTCATAATTACTGTTGGCATGGTTTGTCAGTTGAAGAACCATGTAATGTTTCAAGGTTGTCAGGCATCAGGTTGTAGCTTCTCTTCTCTGTAGGTTACTAGTGTAGGTATGGGAAATAATGACATTCAGTAAGTCAATTCCTTGAGGTGAAAGGGCTTTGTATATGGGATAAAACTACTTGAGTCTATTATGATATTCACTCCTTCAGTTTACTTAGTAGCAGCCTTATCTAATTACTCCACTTCCTTACTTACCAACCGATCTTCACATGCACCAAGACAAATATATTCTGAGACCTAACTTGTTCTGCTTAGGGCTTATTTGGGAGATAAATCACTGTACTATCAAGAATGTATTCTGCATGTTGTAAATGCTGTATTAGTTATTTGACATATAAAATACACAAAAGAGTAGAAGTCAAACATTCTCAAATAAAATTAAACTTAAGGCACAGTACGTTTGAGATGAGCAATAAGTTTTTGATCATTTTGGGTTTTATTTTTTCTTTTAATGATTCATTTGGCGAAATACTCCTGTTAACCTGAATTTAATGTATCTAGAATTTTACTTTGAACAATACTTTACTGTGCAAATTATGATTAATGTTGTATTTTTACCATCAACATTCTGTAAGGGCCTACATATGTTGAGAAAGTTATATACGTACAACAGGATTATAAACTTTCTTATCAAAAACAACCCGATGTCTGAAAATCAAAATGGATTCCTAAAAGGTAAATCAACTAGCACTGCAGCTGCTCAACTAATTGAAGATGTGTTCGGGGGTACTGAGAGCAAGGAACATGTGGCAGGTGTATACCTGGACCAGGAAAAAGCCTTTGATTGGGTGAGTGTTGACATCCTATTAGACAAGCTATGGAACATGGGAATTAGAGGCGCTGCTTATGACCTAATAAAGTGTTATATGAGCAATAGAAAGCAGTTTGTTCTGCTTAAAACGGAAAGTGGTGTCTACAAATCAAATATCACTGGCATAAAATATGGCGTGCTCCAGGGCTCGGTGTTGGGCCCCCTTCTGTTCTTGATCTATGTAAATGGTATTAAATACTGTACTATAACTTCCAAAATTGTTCTGTATGCCGATGACACGGCCATTGTGTGTAAAAAGAAATCATGTAGTGAACGAGAGGCCGAGTGTAATAATGTGACAAAAGAAGTTGTTCAGTTTTTTAATGAAAGCCACTTAAATGTAAGCACCATTAAAACATGTTTGATGGAGTTTAACAAAAGTAGTTTGAATAATGAAATTAAATTATACATTGGCAACAAATTGGTAAAGAAAGAGTCTAGTGTAAAATTCCTTGATGTAACAATCGAAAGCAACCTGTAATGGGACACACATATTGACTATCTAGCAAATAAGTTGTCAAAAAATATATTTGCAATCAGTACTATTAGCAAGTTCTGTAAAGACACTGTAGTCCTAAAGGCTGCATACCATGCTCTTTTCTCCTCTCACTTGAACTACAGTACTGAAATTTGGGGGGCAACAACCAAAGGTAATCTAGATACGCTACTCATTCTTCAAAAAATGGGTGTGAGAATAATCTGTGGAGCAAAATATAGAGAATCTTGTCGCAACTTGTTTCCAAAAACAGAGGTGTTAACTGTTATAAATAGACACATTCTGAAGTCCATATTGATTGTGAAAAGACTGCACCCAAACACTTATTCAGATTTCCACCAGTACAATACTAAAAATAAAGAAAGATTTTACATTGGTGGCCACAGAACAGCACTTCGCGAAAAGGGGCCTCAGTACACAGGTATAAAATTAGCTAATGCACTGCCTAGTGCAGTCATGGCTCTTCCTACAATTAAACAGTTTAAGAAATTTTTAGTAAAACACCCTTTCTACACATTAGAAGAGTACCATACTTATATGAAGAACAACAACTGCTTTGTGAAATTATGTGAATAGAAATCAGTAATGATCTTATTGTAATTTTGTTGTAAATTAATGACGTATTCAGAAGAATGTGTCTTGTGTATTGTACAAATAACTTTAATCATTACTGTTCTTTGTACATGTGCAATGTACCATCTGATGTTGATTAAAGCTGTTATTATTATTGTTATTATTATTATTATTCTGATTTATTTCCCAACCAACCAACAAATTGTATATGTGTAGGTCTTTTGGAAAACTGACACACAGAGTATGCTTGTCAGGTGGTCAATTGTGTCTGACAATTTGGCGCCCTATACCAAAACCAAGTCACCCAATAATTGTGCCAGTTTTGCTTTTATGTCAACTACCAGACAAAAGTTCATCTGCTGTAAGTGCACACAGGGAATATGGCTGACGTAAGTGAATATGAGGTGGAGGAAACATTGATGACTAACTTTCTGGATTCTGTAATATCTGAAGGACTTCGGATGTTTGAGGGACCCACCATGCAAGGAATTTACCAATAGAGGCGCAAAAAATGAAGAACTTGCCCCATTGTTAGAAGTTTTTAAAAACACAACCAAAAGCCAAAGTTGTTACTTGCATGATAGTAATTCCAGAGGCTAAAAACACTATAGTATGTACAAATCGAACAGTTCACATATGAACAAGGCCAAAATTCTATCTTCAGAGTGAGTATGCAGACACAAACTCTCAGACAACATATACTGTTGTAAATGGGAAAAAATAACTTTACAATAAATTTCCCCACCACAATAAGATAATAAAATAACCACAAAATTCAAAATGATTATAAAACGTATGTAAGATAGATGCTGTTATGAATATGAATATGTAGGTATAAATTTAAATAGTTTCCCTCCTTATGCGTATATAAAAAAATTGCGCTGCGTCGTCTGCAACAATCCAACGCCTTGGGTCCACTGTCATCGATCATCCTCCATACAGTGCCGACTTTGCCCCACCCGTCATCAAAATCAGTCTACAGTGACGCTATAAACAAACTGGTCTCTAGCTGGGAGAAATGTGTTCTTCTGAGAAGAATAAAAAAGTTGAATGTTAATAAAGTTGATTTTATTTAAAAAGTTAGGAGCTTTCACATAAAAAATTCGGAGGCATTATCTTTCAGCAGCCTTTATAACAATTGATACGAAGCAAGTGTTTTCACTGTTATGAACACCAAGAGAAAATGCGGCACTAACACTGATTTTCTTCTTTTATAGAGGCGCAAATCAACTGTGCTCTTAACAGAGCTCTATATACTGTTACACTCCTTACTGACATAGGTGCTCTAATACATGAATATTTTGTGTGTATCGTAAAATCAGATGAACAAACAAAACGATAATTATACGCTGAAGTGGTATGGCCTAAGGCGACCGGAAAAGAATAACGTAACATACGGTATTTATCTACACTCCTGGAAATGGAAAAAAGAACACATTGACACCGGTGTGTCAGACCCACCATACTTGCTCCGGACACTGCGAGAGGGCTGTACAAGCAATGATCACACGCACGGCACAGCGGACACACCAGGAACCGCGGTGTTGGCCGTCGAATGGCGCTAGCTGCGCAGCATTTGTGCACCGCCGCCGTCAGTGTCAGCCAGTTTGCCGTGGCATACGGAGCTCCATCGCAGTCTTTAACACTGGTAGCATGCCACGACAGCGTGGACGTGAACCGTATGTGCAGTTGACGGACTTTGAGCGAGGGCGTATAGTGGGCATGCGGGAGGCCGGGTGGACGTACCGCCGAATTGCTCAACACGTGGGGCGTGAGGTCTCCACAGTACATCGATGTTGTCGCCAGTGGTCGGCGGAAGGTGCACGTGCCCATCGACCTGGGACCGGACCGCAGCGACGCACGGATGCACGCCAAGACCGTAGAATCCTACACAGTGCCGCAGGGGACCGCACCGCCACTTCCCAGCAAATTAGGGACACTGTTGCTCCTGGGGTATCGGCGAGGACCATTCGCAACCGTCTCCATGACGCTGGGCTACGGTCCCGCGCACCGTTAGGCCGTCTTCTGCTCACGCCCCAACATCGTGCACCCCGCCTCCAGTGGTGTCGCGACAGACGTGAATGGAGGGACGAATGGAGACGTGTCGTCTTCAGCGATGAGAGTCGCTTCTGCCTTGGTGCCAATGATGGTCGTATGCGTGTTTGGCGCCGTGCAGGTGAGCGCCACAATCAGGACTGCATACGACCGAGGCACACAGGGCCAACACCCGGCATCATGGTGTGGGGAGCGATCTCCTACACTGGCCGTACACCACTGGTGATCGTCGAGGGGACACTGAATAGTGCACGGTACATCCAAACCGTCATCGAACCCATCGTTCTACCATTCCTAGACCGGCAAGGGAACTTGCTGTTCCAACAGGACAATGCACGTCCGCATGTATCCCGTGCCACCCAACGTGCTCTAGAAGGTGTAAGTCAACTACCCTGGCCAGCAAGATCTCCGGATCTGTCCCCCATTGAGCATGTTTGGGACTGGATGAAGCGTCGTCTCACGCGGTCTGCACGTCCAGCACGAACGCTGGTCCAACTGAGGCGCCAGGTGGAAATGGCATGGCAAGCCGTTCCACAGGACTACATCCAGCATCTCTACGATCGTCTCCATGGGAGAACAGCAGCCTGCATTGCTGCGAAAGGTGGATATACACTATACTAGTGCCGACATTGCGCATGCTCTGTTGCCTGTGTCTATGTGCCTGTGGTTCTGTCAGTGTGATCATGTGATGTATCTGACCCCAGGAATGTGTCAATAAAGTTTCCCCTTCCTGGGACAATGAATTCACGGTGTTCTTATTTCAATTTCCAGGAGTGTAATTCCGATGTAAAACGACAGTGGCTTCGACATTCAAATTGAATTCTTTGTACTAACTCATCATTATCAATGGACTTTTTCGTTGTTATTTTCTTGACTGCTTTTAAGTCTAATAGAGGATTATCGCCAATTTATGAGTAGCCCTCGGGACAATCGTCGTTGTAATCTGATGAACATATATTACATAGTCTTTCAGTAAGTAGGTCATATTAAAAAGTTCCCCCCTCGAAAAGTAGACGCCACTGAGTACTATCAAACAATTTAAAATATTTGTGTCACTGTACAAGGAAAAGAAGGTGAGGGAAACTTTCTTGAGGCGAAGTCAAGCAGGTACCTTCCCTTCCCTCTCTCTGCTTCGGAATTCTTTTTATTTCTCCTGTCAAAACTCCTAGAACAATTTCGTTACATCTGAAGGCCACAAAGTTAACGTAGTTGTTTTGAAATGCTTATTTCTTTCTCTTCTTTTCTTTTGTGGACAGCTGTGAATGAGGTTGTCTGATTTTTAACTTCGCCTCACGAATGAAATGCAGCGTATAGTCGGGGCACCTTAATTATACATAAAATCGCATCCAACTGTAAAACTTAAGAAAAGCAAAGAAAACTGGTTACCAACGACTATTAGTCAGTAGAAAAGAAGTTTATTTGTGAGGGGTCATCCGTTTTTTTCTTCTGCTCTACTGCTCTGTTATTGTCAAGGAGACGTGAAGAATACCCCCTTCAGTTCTTATTTCCACTGTTCTTTATTTCTGCCTGCAGATTTTCCGTTGGGGAATAGGATTATTGAAAAATCGCTGCCTGAAGTTGAATTATACCCATTTATTTTCTCTTGCACAAATTGTTTCCACAGATTTTTTTAAAATTTAAATTCATTCCTCTGTTTGTTTACTTACAAACTCATATGCACACATGCGGAAGAGCTAGCGTTTTTTCTTTTATTTCTTTTTTTTTTTTTTTGCTATTGTTTGCTTTGCACACTACTTTTAGGAACTTAACGACAAAATATTTTCATAAGGGAACTATTGCAACCTCTTTGCTAATAGTTCTCAATTGTAATAAAGATACTGAAGAGAGTTAAATATAAGCCATATTTACAGTTCAGTAGGGACAATATTTCGCGACTAGCTCATTGGACAGGAAACAAACAATGCAGCTGCTTCTTATCGCAAATACTACTTGATTTTAACACCCATTAATCATGGTAACAAGATGTATCACTTATGTGTGTTATTTGACAATTGTTATTGCAACCTGATGCTTTCAAGAGCTTACTCTCTTTTGACTTACGCAAATAACCGTTATTGTTTAACTGGTGGTGCAGTTGTAGCTTTCAAATAAGAGGTGGAAAACCGAAAAACAAAACTAGTATTGCAAATATGGTCAGCTCGGTGTCTCTCCTGAACTGCTCCATCAGCGTTTAAGTTGCTGATTTCCACAAAATGCAAATTCCTTTTTTAGATCATCAAATCAGTCTTTTCATTGTTGCTTTATAGTTCACTTGCAGAGAAGTAATTAACGTGTAACTTTTACTGTTCTACTGTTCCTGGTTTATTATCAGGAATAATTTGGAGGGTAGGCTTACGTCCCTCCACTATTCTACCGTTTACAGAACGTGAAACATGTTTACACTTTCTAATTTTGCTCAAGCTTGTGCTAACATTACTTTCGCAGTGCGAATCGATCTGACTGTTGCACGTCCTTACGGTCAATTTTCGTTCAATTTAAGCTGTACCACCATCTTTCCCACCGAAAAAAAACTTTAGAAAAGTGTCCGTAGTATTTTAGATAGAAGCTCATGAAGAGAATCATGAATCTGTCACGACATACTGTTCATGAGTATAGATGTATGATGTTCCTTCAGTGATGCTGGCAGAACTCGATGGATTACCTACTGTTTCTTTCCTGCAGTTTTTGACAGTCGTGTTTCAGCGGCGAATCTGGAGACTGTGCAGTACTAAACTAATCTGAGTTTGTTTGTAATGTTTCTGTGCCTTTAGATCTCCCTCAGCTTTGCAGTCACACTTGGAGCCAGTACCAAACACATCCAGGTTCCCTCTAAATACGGAAAAAATCCCAAGGTTAAGAAGGAGTTGTGCGAAATAAACGAAATTTGATAAGTGCGTTTCAACACCTGAAAGATAATTTCTATTCAAATTTCGCGCCATTCGCATAAGAGTGGTGCTAGTAGCGCCATTACAAATTTTCAAAAAAGGTTTGCTTTAAATACGTCTGTATCGGTCTTGAGCGTCAGCTACCTTCGAGATTGGACGTAGCGAGTTGATATTGGTCAAGAAAGCCTATAAGACGACGACACAGTCATTATCAACAGCTCACTGAGTCTTAATGAGGTCATGTAATAGAGCTGTGAGAATCTGGATGTTCCTTCCGTGATACTGCAGAAAGACTTTAATTTAATTTAATTTCATTTCATTTATTGGCAGGAATGTAGCCGTTATACATGATAGCTGGCAGCAGTGGTCACAGGAAGGTACAGTAGGAAGAAGACAGACTCTGGAAGCCCACGTGCTACTAGGGAGATGGAAGACCACTGTGTTCGGCATATGGCTCTGGCGCATCAAACTGCATGTGCAGCAGCAATTTGAGTAGCAGTTGGCACCAAAGCGACACAATGAACTGTTACAAATTGGTTACTTCAATGACAGCTCCAAACCAGACACCCTGTAGCGTGCATTATACTGATCTCAAAACTAACGCCATTTGCGACTTCAGTGATCTCCAGCTAGAGCTCGCTGGAGGGCAGAGTGGAGATCTGTTGTGGATTTTGATGAAAGCTGGTTCTGTGTCGGATACAGTGACTGCCATGTGTTAGGAGGGCAGGTGAGTAGGGGGACAAGGCTGATGCGGCCCCAATCTACATTTTTGCCAAATTTATTCAAGATGGCAGCGATAGATGTGACAATGTCACAATGATGTCATGGTCGGGAGTTCAGATTTTGGTGGGGAAATAGGTCAATTGGGCTACCTCCACTAGCCTAAGTCGGTCAAACACCAAATCTCTTCCTTGGAATTGGCGGGAAAAGGACTCAGTCTGTGCTGGATAGGATAGGCATAAGTCTTTATCTTGTATGCATTGTTTATTTAAACAATTTGAGGTATCATAAGCAGTAGCTCCATCCCGTGTGTTCACCATGAGGTCTGGAGTCCAACTGACTGAGTACACAAAATCGCCACCTGAGGGCATTGTCGTCCCTCCCGTGATGTAATCCAAGATGACTGGGAAAAAATTGCGGGAACCAATAGGAACCCTTAATCCAGTCACAAGTTAAACTTCAGCCAGTAGGATGGCAGTATCTGGTAACATCATTGGAGGGGTATAGGGCAGGCTCAGCAGCTCTGGGACCTCTGTCTCGCTTAGTCAGCCAGCAGCAGCAGCCACAGAAGAAGAAGAAGAAGAGGAGGAAGAACCATGAAGCATCAACAGCAATCGGAATCCAACGCAACCTTGTAGAATAGGAAGAAATGGAAAAGTAAGAACCTCCTATCACATCGTTGTCTGCAGTTAGCATTATTATTATTATTATTATTAGTGGTATTTTCGCATCTTTGTCCATATGTAATGCTTCCTTGTCTTTGTTTGGCAATAGCCCTCGACACATCTAAGCCTGCAGGGTCGAGCATTAACATGTCGACCTATGCAATGTCCAAACCTGTAGCTACCTCAGCTGCCATCTTATCGAGACCTGTACCGACCTCTGGACCTGTGGCAGCAACAACCTCCAGCATGTATGAACCTGTAGTGACCACGTGGGATCCTGTAGCACACATAGACCACGTGGGATCCTGTAGCACACATAGACCACTTGCTGGAGCAGGAGAAGGAGCTGTTGTTGTCTGTCCCACTCATCGATTTGTGCGGTGAGGAGACGCAGTCTGGTCCCGACACAACGAATGCTGCTGGTGGTCCTAAGCAACAGCAAGATGGAGGACAGTACTGGTCACCAACAAGTGATCTATCCCAACAGAACACCCGTGTGCTAGTGCAGGCACAGAGTGCAGAATCTGTGGACAAGAAAGCATCAAGTGCACCCATCCTTTTCAGTTCTACAAACAATTTAACTCCCAGTGGAATGAAACATGTAAACGTTGGTATAGAAGCACATCACGACTGGGGCTTGGATGCAAGAATAGAAATTGAATATGCAATGAAGGGTGTTGAAGTGTCAGTTTATGAGTTCGATTGGGACGAAGTATGTGGTGCAGAGTGCTACATCAATCAGCAGATGACTGCAGAATATTATCGCATTGGAGGGATTGAATCATTGATTGCCGGGCATAGATTCTGCATATTATGATGTTGTAAACTTCCCACATGTGCATAGTGTACATGTTAATAATTTAGAGCAGTACCTTTATTTGCACATTAACATTGAACCAAAAGATAAATAGATTAAATGTGCATAAGTATTGTGAGGTATCCATTGGCTTGAGGGAGATACATGCGGCATTTATTGCATATCAAAAAAATTTGTTTGGGAAATACTGTACAGGTGCGAAGAATAAGACAAAGAAAACGTCGGCAGCTGATGTATGATATTTAAATAAATGTTTGTATATATAATCTCAAACTGTGTTTGTATTTTATTTTACACTTCTCTCATTATAGTCTAAGCATTGCGCCTATTAATATCATTATTTTTCAATGCTACACCTATAATGATGCAGCAGCAGCAGATAGTTACCCCAAATATCGCCTCACCAGTCATTGACCGAATGAATGACAAGTTACTCTTCATGGGTAAAATATACATACCTGATATCCATGTGTAGCCAATATAGCTCAGTTGGATAAGTGATGGAGCTATAGTGGCTACACATACTATTACTGTCCCTTCAAGTGTATCTTTCTATGTATGCCAAATGCTTGTCAGTACCTACTGTAGTTAGTATCATGGCAGGGTAGGTGAAACATCCTCATCACAAGGACTTTGTTGTTGGTGACTGATCCTCTGAGGATGAAAAACAAGACCTGAAGAAGAAGAAGAACAGAATACACCTTCCTGATAATATACGAGCACTTATTGTAGGTCCATCCAATTGTGGCAAGACTAATGTCCTCAATGACGCTGCCAACACATGTAGATGGAGTCCGATTTGAACATGTTGTGTATTCTCAAAAAAACTGTTTCAGCCAAGTACCAGCTGTTACAGGAGATATTGTGCGATGTAGGTGATGTTACAGACATGACATTCAGTGAAAGTGGTGATATCTCCCCATGTGAAAAAGCAAAGCCAAACACTATCTTCATATTTGACGATGTTGCTGTGGAAAACCAAGAGCAAATTCGAAAATATTTCTGTTCTGGTCGTCATATGGGTGCTGATGTATTTTTATCCAAGCCAAACATATTCCAGAATCCCGAAACAGTTGGTTAGGGATAATGCAAATCTCATTATAACCTTCAAACAAGACAATCTGAATTTAAAACACGTTTACCAGGCACATGAAGGAACAGACATGTCGTTCAATGCTTTTGTAAAGATGTGTGCTGATTGCTGGGATCATTCACAGTGTGGGTTTCTCGTTATTGATAAAGCAAGAAAAGTGAATGACAGTAGGTACAGGCGAAACTTTCAAGAGTTTCTGTGTATATAGCTTGGTAAGAGAGGTTAGTAAATCAGTATACGCTGCACCATGGACAGATGCGAGTGTGTGTCTAGCTCTCAACCTGAGAGAATGGGTGTACACAGACAGAACATTCACCTGTAAATGCATGCGTGAATTCAGGCTGTTATACATAAGGCTGGAGGTATGTGCAAGGAACAAGAGGTGTATTACCAGACTCTTCTGAGAATGATCAATGTGGTAAATGAGTTAGTTATGAAATTGGTAAGAAAGTAACGGACTTAACTGAAAAGGTCGAGGCTATTGAGGGGAAAATATATGTACAGTTCCTTGTTGAGAAGGGAGAGCAGGTACATAGTAAGAGGAAGAAGAAGAGTGGAAATATAAAGCCTCACGCTGTGGAGACGTCTGATTAGTATACACTGATTTTTGTCAACAAAGCAGGAAGTGACTCAAGTGCGGAAAGCAGTTTGAGAGAAATAACGGGTGCTAAGGTTAGGGCATATGCATCAACACCAGAGACCTTTAAGCCACTTACTAAATCTCTCAGGCGGTTTTCAACCAGAACAAAACCACATGATAACGATGGTGTTTCCATTGACGAATTCATTATCCCCCCTGGTCAGATAAATAGAACATTCAGTGTTACCAAGGGGAGACCATACACGTGAGGCATGCATCCTATAAATGTAACTGATGATGCAATACAGATTGGTCATAGTCAGCTTGAGAGAACACCAAAAAAGCTATAAATTATTCAGTTTATGATAGGGAAATCTACCGTGAAATACTGCATTTGACTGATGTACACAAGATCGCAAAAAGCCTGAACAACGAGAAATATAAAACCAATACCTGATGTCGAAAACAACAGCAACAACAACAACAGCAGCAGTGGCGATGGCATTGACATTGAGCATAAAGCAGTGAACAATCGAATCCTGCAGTGTTTACATTATGACGACCCAAACGAGCTAATGGATCAACTACAGCTGCTCATGGCATCAGCTGCTGTAGGTAATACAGCTCATTCGAATGAGGCTGTTTCAATAATCTCTGAGCTAGGAGAGAGAGGTATCATCGAATAAGTGCAGAGACAGTAGTTTGAGAACTGCACAAACCAGCATGCAAAACATACCCTTGTAGGCATGTTATGATTAAAGGTTTGGATGACTTATGGCAGGCTGATCTTGTAGATATGAGGGAATATTCATATGAGAATAATGGATTCAAATTTATTTTAATGGTTACTCATAAATACTCCAAATTTTCCTGGGTATTACCTGTTAAAACAAAACCAGGTAAAAATGTCGCAAATGTGTTTGCTACAGACAGGGACGAATCAATGCCCAAACATGCTCCAAACTGATCACGGTGGAGAGTTCTACAATCGGTATTTCAAGACTGTGATGCAGCGGTATGGAACAATCCGTTACTCAACATTCACTCATCTGAAGGCAAGTATCATGAGTCATCTGGAAAGAACAATAAAAGGTCGAATGTGGATGCGTTTCAATCTTCCTGGCTCATACATATGGACAGATATCTTCCTGGGAATAATTGCTCAGTATAATCAAACCAAATATAGAACAATAAAAATGAGACCAATCGATGTTCATGATAATGGACTCAGGAATACAGTGTACTATCACATCCACGCAGACAGAAATTTAATGTAGTTGATTTGATATGTATCTCAAAACACAAGACGACATTTGAGAAATCATACCTACTGAACTGGTCAACAGAGATATTCACAGTTTCAAACGTGCAAAGAGCGAATCCTAGAACTTATATATTGAAGCATAGTAAAGAGGAAGGAACTGCAGGCTGCTTCTACCCCGAGGAGTTGCAGAAAGTTCAGAACCAGATGTGTTTCTTGTGGAGAAAGTCATAAGACGTTGAGGAAATAGAGCACTAGTCAAATGGCTTGGTTTTCCTGCAGCACAAAACAGTTGGACTGATGCTAACGATTTGCTATATAATGGGGGTGCATAGTCCACAACCACAGCAGTAGCATAACATGCATGCTAGTAGATGCATTAGAGGATGTGGTGGCATTCTAGACAAACTGCCAGTGGAATTACACATTCCTGGCTATAACTGCTGTGGACCTGAAACAAAGCTTCAGAAACGCTTGACACGAGTTGAGGAGGGGGTTAATCTGCTCGACAAAGCATGAATGGAATATGACATTGCATACGCTGCAAAAGTCGTCACATTGCATATAGGATTTTAGCTGATAACGCTAAGGTGATATGGAGAAGAAGGGATATTGGCATAGGTCAATGCACCACATCATTTGCAGTTGATAAAACCAAGTGTGGAAAAATTAAGTTGTGTTTAGGTCTGATGAATTTCAAGGGAGTTATGAACGCTGCACGTTGTGCACTAAACGAGAAAAAGGAGAAGGGCGGTAAGTAGAGCTGCTTGAAGGACTGTATCCTGACAGCGATGTATGCAGCTAAAAATGCACTGAAGCAGAAAGGTGCAAGAAAAAGAAGAAGAAGAGGATCGGTTAAAGTGTATCGAGTTCTACCAATACACAAGATGTTTGGTGGTTTTCTTCCATTCCTCATCGCAGCCCTCTCCACGCTCTTGGCGGTAGATCCCTTCCTGGTGGTGCTGCAGCTATTGCTCGAACGGTCAAGAACGTACAAAACTCCTGAGCGCAGTTAGAAGAGGCAAGAAGACATGGAAGCCACAGCCATCGGAAAAGGACTATACTGGAAACTGTACAGGAAAGAGCTTGGTCTGTCCATAAAAAAAGCCCTTTTGCGATCTTACCACATCGACCACTCACAAATACTGATCTCCTTAAGTTTGTTAGTAAAAAATTCAACATTACAAGATTCCGTGGTGTGTTTATGCGGGATAGATTATCGAAGACTATATGGAAACTGGTGAATGCGGTATTATGAATTTAGATGTTGCTGGAGGCCCCAGCAGCCACTGGGGGTCATGTTATGAAAAATGTGGATACTGTCTACTATTTCGACTCATTTGCTGACCCGCAACCGCCAGAAGAATTACAATGATACTTCACTCACAAAAGACGTGTGTTCTACAATTTTTGGCGCTATCAGGACTTTAATACACACCTCTGCAGACATCTGTGCCTCATGTTTCTCTTGACGTTCATAAAGAAGATGAAGCAGATCCACCAGTGGATCTGCATAGTTTAGAAAATGCAGGATGGTTCATAGATGATCCGGAGGATAGAACAGTCGCAGAGTACAAGCTATTTACTGCATGCATACCTCTAAAATGCTTATTGGCTACTTTTAGGACTTGAGGCAGATTATTATGAATCTTATACAGGAACTCATTCTGGTACGGAGTGTGACAGATAATAACTCATACATTCAAGGAGCTCAGGAGGAGAACACAATCACAACCAGCAAGATAATATGGAAAATGCCTCAAATCAGTGTATCAGACGAAAACGTTTGAAACTTTTAAAAGTCCTGAATTCCGATACATTTCTATCACTGACATTTCGCTCGTGGGAGGTTTTCTAGTACCCATTGTTACCAACGAGACAAACATGGGCTATTAAAACCTCTTTGCAGCTAGAGATACTTAGATTCATCATACTTGGGTTTCAGACCTATAGAAGAGGGAATATAGCAAATGATTCCACTGTGTTCGACACTGTAACTTAACAAATGCGAAAGTCTACCTGAATTCAGAATTCTAACCAGATGAGAATTTACACCTGCAGTGGAATGAAAATGTATATATCTAGTATATGACATGTATGCAAGATTTTGTGCTTCTGACTATGAAAATGCTGAAGAAGAAGGAGGAGGGTGTTTACTCAGTCCACGGAAGTTCAAGGAGCTATCACTGATGATCGTAATAGACTGCTTGAAACAGGGTGAGATAATTAAGTCTGGATCTATAGATGTACGAATTGAATTTGAATCTTTGACAAATTTCTCAAAACACACTGCCACATAAGCTCTAGTTCTGCATGGCCGTGTGATCAACTACTGCCCGCTCACCAGTGTTGTGCAACGAGCTGTATAAATGAACAGGTGCTGCACCATACCTAGAGCATTTCACAATGGCATCTCGAGGCGTGAACATCATTGCAGGCGCTCAGGGTTTCTATCATGGTGAGCATAGACAGTTCACATTTAAAGATGTTGCATTTGTAGCTTACACAGAAGATGCAAGAATAATAGAGACATTCTAAGCAAAGAGTACATTATCAGGGTCTTTCAAGTATGCGAAGTGTGCAAGAGTATAAGGTGGTTAACACATTTCTACCATGGAATTCACTGGGATGATCCTAGCATACCCTATGTAGATGTTGTAACACCAATGTCAATTGTAAGCAGGTTATACTATGCAACTGTGACATTGTTCTTTACTAATGAAGGTCACTGAATTGTCAGAGGGAAAGTTGAAGTTTATAATGTATTTATTGTTATAGCTAAAGGATATTTAAAAATAATGGAATTTTATAATACATGTCTGCTCGTAAAAGCGAAATTCTACTTTGAACGCTGGTTCATGCTTAGCGAATTTGTATTGTGTAGTATAAAAGACGTAGGGAACCCCCTCCACTATGGAAGTGGCTGGGCACACAGTAAAAGGTGGTTTTCGCGGTCGATCTGGGCGGCTACTGGGTGAGCACGCTAGGCAGTCAGTGGCTAGCCGTTGTACAATTAACATCCAGGGTGCCAAGTGAAGCATTTGGAAGCCAATTTATATTACAACTTGCCTCGGATGTGGATTCAGCTGTCGAATGGTGCTCTTGACATTATGAAATGGGTCTGAAATGAGAAAATTACATCGCCAAGAAGAATTGGTAAAGAGCATGCAACTTCAAGAGCATGTGACCAGTTAGCTGCCACATTGCTTGCTACCACTATTGCGCCACTGCTCCGCCAACTACAGGAACACATACGTGTATAATAGCATGGATCAGTACATTTGTGTGTTTTTCTCAATAATAATTCAAGTATTATGAACCTGTGTTTGGACCCTGACATTATCCTAGTCATGAATCGATGCAGGATCCTATCTCAAGTGTGCAGAAATCCTGTTTCTAACTAAATGATAATTTGGTTTTGGTTTAAATGTGCAAAAGATCAGTGCCAGAGTGAGTAAATGTTGATGTAAAAATACCTACTTTACAGGTGATGAAAAAGGCACATAATTTGAACTTATATTTAACGTTATTTTGCATTGATTATTATCATGAACTATTTTCTACAGTTAATTAAGCTTAGTGTTTGTGTAAATTGCTGGAAAGGATAAATTATTTCAAATGGGGTTAGGTATCAATATTAGTGAATTGTAATTTCTTTATAAAATAATCACAGAGTTTTCACATAGAAAAAGTAACAGTTTATGGGTCCCCACACTAATCTTTTGTCAAGTTAAAAGAGAATTGGGAATTTCATTGCTACTAAAATAAACCTGTGACATTCTAATAATGAGAGTATAAAAAGTGTCTACGTATGATTATTTAATTTCATTTGTGGTATGAATATGTTAGCTAAATCAGGACTCTTTTCATACCCAACTTTAGTCAAGTATGTACTGTGGTAAAATATCAGGGCAGAGTTGATTAATGATTGCTATAGTAACTGTTATTATGATGTGTCAAGTACCTTTGTTTTCCTGTGATTACTGATTTTTGCATGTGATAACTACTGCTATCCACTACTTAGTTTGCCCTGTAGTCATGAGTATCCAGTGCACTATTTAAAGAGAGAAGTAATGAAAATCACTTTTGCAGAATTATATTTAAAATCTTTGAATATAATGTTTCATATTATTATGTCTAATTAGGCTGGCGACTGTTGGTTATTTCATTCATGGGAACTTCACTAATTTAATTGTCATTAAAGTAAAATCTGGTAATCTTTTTATTACTTACCACTTATACAAAATTAATGTTCAATACCCTCTGCCCATTAGGTAAACACAAGGTCAAACAAACTTCAAAATTCCTCCCAGAGGGTAACACTAATCTGTGAGCATTACGTTATACTTGGCGCAAACTTGCAAAGGTGTGTCATACTTGTCTTCCCTGTGACAAGACTAAAAGTTCAGTTACTAGGGAACACAAAGTGTCATAATGTGATGACATCACTTCAATTATTTGGCGACACAGACACCATCATTTACTTGAAGGGGAAGATCTCATGGATATGTTGAATCTTTAAGTTTGCTGATATTCAAGACCTGGAATTATACCGGTGTCCTTCTCTCCAGTGACTCAAGAAGAAGAATAAGAAGAAGAAGAAGAAGAAGAAGAAAATGTGTAAAAATAGTGTTGCTGTGCCTACTTATGAAAATGTAAGATGACTTTTAAGTCAGATGAGAAATAAATAAATTTTTACCTCACAACCTCTGTTTTCTGTTTTCCAACTCTGTTCCCACTTTGACAATGTAGAGTTTTAACCATGTGCAATGTCTGTGGTTTTCTTCAAGCACAGGAGATATAATGTTGGATGTGTGTGCTACGTATCTTTGGTAGCAGACACTGCCACGTGCCTCCTGCTCTCATAACCCAATTCATGCTGCACGATAGGTGTAATTCCATGCAACTATTCTGCATATTTTATCTTCCATCTTAAACTTCACCTCCTTAATAGCACTCATCTTCAGGAAAAATGATGTTATTTGTGACCTGCACAGCCTTTGTGCACATTTACATATATAATGAATCTGAGGATAGGTTTTTTTTTGTAAATAACAACAACGACGACGTATGGTGACGAATTTTTTTCCATGATTTATTCAGTTCACACAAATACAATATAGTTTCGAGATACGGTACAATATAATTCTTGAGGTAGAATGTAGTTTTTGAGGAACAATATAGTATTGGCTCTGAGCACTATGGGACTTAAGTGCTGAGGTCATCAGTCCCCTAGAACTTAGAACTACTTAAACCTAACTAACCTAAGGACATCACACACATCCATGCCCGAGGCAGGATTCGAACCTGCGACATATATATATATATATATATATATATATATATATATATATATATATATACAGGCTACACATACACTTTGTATGAACAAATAAAATAAATATACAATCTTTTCTCTGTTTATGCTTTTTAATATTTTTTATGCTTTTTTAAAAAAAAATTTCTTTCATATACACACAAAATTACTTACACTATGATAAGACTCTCTCTCTCTCTCTCTGTCTCTCTCTCATTCTGTCTCACTCTCGCTCAATCAGACTCCCCCATTCCTTCTCTCACTACAAGTGAGTAGTGTGAGTGTGGGAGAGCTTCAATCCCATCATCAAAAATGATCCTTTTATCATCATGAGGCGACAGGCCGATTTTAGATTGCAGCACAGTGTACACCTTGTGTCCTCTCGATCGATTGCTGGTCTGCTGTACCATATGTGGTGGCTGCAGTGCGGCACCGTGAACATCACTGTACAGGCACCACAAATAGTCTTCAATAGAGGGCTCTCACTGCCATATGACGCACCCCCTTAGTCCACCTCTGTGTTGCACCTTCCAATGTGCGATTGGCATACATTCTTGAGCATAGATCTACAAACTCCACAATCAGCAATCCATTGGCCTCATCCTACATAAGAGTGATAACCTTCTTGTTCTGTGGAATAATATCACAAGGATAATCGGCTGTGTATGAGGGCGTGTCGAATTTATTACCATAGTACCTCATTACTTCATATGGATCGCAGCTCTTCACTCAATAGATGAAACTATCTGTATCCATATAAAGTAATTTAGGATCTGTGAATTGAGTTTTCGCAAACTCATAATGAAAGTGGTAAATGTGAAGTGTGGATAGTTGTAGTATACACATCACCACATAAATAGGTTTCATAAACTCTATGGTGGTCTTCACTATCTTCACTGCAACAAAGTTCTTATTGAATACGGTGACCCACTTAAAATTTGGTTTGGCAATGCATTTTCTTACGCCATAATGCCCATCTCATTTGGTTCTAATCAAAATTTCATGTTGTTCCCTCAAATTCTTCATTGTTTTACTGAAAATTGAATTATTCATTAATTTGTAAAAATATTTCTCAAAGTCACACATTGTGGAACTCTGTCTCGTACCCAAATCAATATTCTTCTTCAGCCAGAGGGACTGCTTGAAGGACATAGCCCAGGTGTTTCCAACGAACTCCGTACCAAAGCTGAGACACTGCTGGAGATTACAATAATGAATAATCTATCTCCACTTACTTCCCAGCATTGTCATCAGTTTTGGTGTCGAGCCTCCTCCCAGAACTAGTTGCTCTGGACACAGTGGCAAATCAGCGTGCACATCATGCAAACTAATAGGGTATATGAGATCTACCTCCACCGCATACCCTACATCAGAATCAGCTGCCATACCCCTCATGATTTTTCCAATGATTTTTTCCACCTTGTCCCTTGCATTCGGGCACCTATCAAAACTCACAAATCAGCAGATTGCTTCATGGCGTGCCCGTGTAAGTTGTTTACATCCAGGTACATAATGTAACCTGTCACCCATCCACATGTTATTTGCCTTTTCATGCCTATGGAACCATTGGCAAAGTCCCCCTCGGATCCCTCGCTCAAAGAAAGGAAGCATGTCAGCATCGGTCAATAATTCAATGCTACACTTCTTTTTCTGGAGCATTGCGTTCCAAGACAACCCAGGTACCATGTAATAAAAGGCAGGATCCAGAGAACATGTGGCCGTGCATAGACTCCAGAGTTTCTTGAAAATGTCTGCAAGCAAGCACTCATCTGCGTCCATGTAAAGCTGTGCGTCCTAAAGTAGTGTTGTTGAATCCCTGCTAGACATTCATGGCATGCATACCATGCATCCATTATGGCATCACCTGAAAGGTTGCTAGAGAATGTAGTTATGTCAGGTAGCCTGGTTTTGTTTAGTTTCACTATACTATCCACATACTCATATGGGAAAACCCCCTTCCTAGTCACAAGTTGAAACTTTTCCTTGTTGGGAAATGCAGCTTGAGTGATATCCATATCCACCTGAGGCAGAGTTTAAACGAGTTTCTGGAGTGCCGCCTGCATAAAACGTACCGTATCAAGGAAGTGGACCAGAATTCTTGGTGTCACTTTCAGGTAGGACACTGACTTGATCTTTCTCCAAGCATAAATCAGCCAAGTGCTCAACTAGAAAGTGAGCATCATACTCGCTTAAATTGTGAGGGATAAAGGGTGTGTGACCTGGTAGATAGTACTTCAAATTGCACGCATTGTGAGTTGCACCACAGAACTTCCCTGTAAGATGGCTGTGGTCCCTATGAGGAGTTTCTGCTTTTCTGTCTAACAGCAGCCCACAAATATAACAATTAACTGCATTATTACACAAATCTTCATTCTCCTTCGATTTGATCATGGAAACATTGTCGCTGTAAAGCTTATCAACCTCCCATGAAAGTTTATCAAGCTCAGTGAGCAGCCAAAGTACAGGATTATCCCGGACATAAGATTTGCAGCGGTTAAGACTGGAATCATAGGACGATACAATTTGGTACCCTGCCACATATGGTACATGTTTTTCTGTAAAGGTGATGTTTGAGGCTGTAGGGTCACCTTCACAGTTGGTCACAGGAGCGAGGAGGCATTCAAAGTCAGTGTACACTACAAACAGGCATCGCTCCTGGTGGTGAGCATTCCTGAACTTTATGAATTTGTTTCCCTCAATAGGCATAATAACATGTACCAGGTCCTTGGAAGCGCAATCTACTAGATGCGCCGCTAATAACTTGTCTGAGGAGAAATAATTCAGGCACCTTAAGCAAACATGCTGCTTATGTCCATGTTAATTCATCTAGGCAGAAAGGAGTCAGGACATGTTGCATGGGGGCTTAATTAAATATTATGCAACTAATTTTAATTTTTTGATTTAGTAGCTGTCTGTCCGATTACGAAGTCTCGTAAACGGTTGGCCCTGACTAGTATTTGTACGCAATCTGACTGCATAGAACAACAACAAAGAATGAAATGAAAATTTCCATTTACACAATTAATTAATTAAGTCTCCAGCAATTATAAAACGTACGAAACCAAAGCACAAGTGTAACTGTTCTGTGTGTGGAAGTGTGATTCAACGTACACATCTGGCACGGTTCTTCTTCAATAAGACAAGAAATTTTAAATACCATTTATACTGAAGTAATTAAAAAAAATAGAAATACTATAATTGCGCAAGAAAACCAGAATTACACTCTAATACAAGAACACGAACCAGATGCTTTGTTGACTGAACTTGTAATGATGCATTATTTAAGACATTGAAATAATAGAAAGGAAAGGGAATTTTTGTACCTTCATATATATTGACGAAAAGCACTCTGATCATTACAATATCTCCATTCGAACAACATCTGCTGTCTAGCCCATCAAACAAACTGCATAAAACATGGAACAAGCACTCACTACTACGACATCTCAACAACGACTTGACTCCTACTACTTCTCAACAAGCACTCTCTACCACGACTTCTCGATAAGAACTGCTTACTGCTACTTCTCAATAAGCACTGTCCACTACCACATCTCAACAAGCACTGCCTACTGCTACTTCTCAATAAGCACTCTCCACTACGACATCTCAACAAGAACTGCCAGTGGCGGCGGCTGAATAATACTCTTTGGCGCAATCTCTGGCGCTGTGGCTCAGTGTAGCCACCTTTCATATGCCCTTCCTCCACAAGCCAGAATTTGATGGTATTTTTGCCAGTATTGGTGGTGAAAATACCACCAAATTCGTCCACAAAAATACAGACAAAGATAAAAGATAATATTAATACGTAAATATCACATAATTAGATAAAAGTTTGGCTTTGCACTGACCTTTCAATAACCTAATATATAAAATACAGTAAGCAATACAAATTCTTTCATACATGTGACTTTGCATAATAGTTTACACAATACACAAAAAAATCAGTTTATACAAATGTTCACATAAAATGCTTTCAATGATTCAAAAAAAAAAAAAAAAAAAAAAGCAAGTAGTTGATAGTTCCAGCAGTAGCACCCAGCAATGGTCAACAGGTGCAGACACCAACAAGTGACATCATTCAGCAGAAACAGTTCCATTAGTGGCACCCAGCAATGTTGAGTAGGTGCAGACACCACAAGTGACTTCATTTCAGTAGAAGCAGTTCCACCAGTGGCACCCAGCAATGTTGAACAGGTGCAGACACCAACAAGTGACATTATTTCAGTAGAAGCAGTCCATCAGTGGCAACCAGCAATGTTGAGCAGGTGCAGACACCAACAAGTGACATTATTTCAGTAGAAACAGTTCCATCAGTGGCACCCAGCAATGTTGAACAGGTGCAGAGACCAACAAGTGACATTTCAGTAGAAGCAGTTCCATCAGTAGCACCCAGCAATGTTGAACCGGTGCAGACACCAACAAGTGGCATTTCAGTAGATGCAGTTCCATCAGTGGCACCCAGCAATGTTGAACAGGTACAGACAGCAACAAGTGACATTATGTCAGTACAATCAGTTCCATCAGTGGCACCCAGTAATGTTGAACAGGTGCAGACAGCAGTCCATAATATTCACTATCACTAATCACACTGTTCATCAGAGTTTATCAGCAGAAATTAAACATGTCCTAGTGGCACCAATCATGTAGAAAAAGTGCAAGTAACAGTCCATAATATTCACTATCACTAATCACACAGTTCATCAGCAGAAATTAAACATTTCTAAGTGTCACACATCAATGTTGAACAGGTGCAGGTGTGAACAACAGTTTGAATGCACACACAATTGCTTTTACAAAATTATTATCAATGCTCTTACACTAAATATACAAATTATAATAAACACACAAATGATATCAGATAATTCTCATATTAACTATTACAATACACAAATAACAGTAAACCTATAATATTTGTGGGTGTCAGTGCAAGCCACAACAAACAAGTAAAATAATATTTAGGAGATAGGTCGGTACCAATTATCTGGGATTAGGAAAGGAAAACGCACAAAACACACTCACTCATCTTTCATCCACATTAAGTGCTACTGTGTAATTGAATAGTGTTAACTGTGTAAATAGAATTCTGTCAAAGATTTGATGTTCGACATGTGTATCAAGTAGTAGTGGCAGCAATGTATAACAGTCAATGATAGTTAGTCAACGTCATAGTCATCATGTCAAGACCAATGTTTGCCAAGCCAGATCAAAATGTACAGTTGCTGAACAACTGTCAGTGTGCCAAGACATGCAATTACTTCCTCTCTCCAAAAAAAAAGTATATACTGCTTATTGATTTAACGAAGTATGTGTGTAGACAATCTTCCTTCTGCTTGAGTGTTCTAGTCTGCCATCTTCATCCTCCTTGTTCCATATAAACCAACAAAAAAAATATGCTCCTCACTTACTTTGCCTCTTATCCACCAAAACTCCAATAATCATCAGCATCACATAATCTCAATACTTCAATAATACCTCTTACGTCGATACATATAAATCTTATCATCAATATCATTTACCTTACCTCTTGTCCACCAAAACTCCAATAATCATCAACTTCACACAATCTCAATACCTCAATAATACCTCTTCAATACGTCGATACATATAAACCTTATTACCAATATCATTTCACTTCCATAACAACTCTTTCCTCTAGTCAGTCTCCTCGAACAAGTACAGATAAAATCCTAGTGCAAACTTCAATTCATCATCCCATGCAATCCGAAGACACAGTGTCCACACACAACCTCTGTGTAATCCATCTGACCCAAATCTTCTACTCATTATGAATTATAAGATACATTTTGGTTACCTTGTCCATCATTAAATAAGAGAAATGCATACATGACCTTTAACAGACTTTAGTTCGAATAACTCTCAGTAATTAAGTACGATTACGTAGTGTGAATGATCATAATATTTCACAGTGTGTACACCACTTCAAGAATCATGGCAGAAGCAAACATGTGGAGTATTTTTTGTGTCAAGTGTCACTTGCTTTTTCTATTGCTCACGAAGAACGCAGTGTAATAATTGTCAATGGTCTAACCCTAGTGTTGGTATGTCATGTCGTTAGCTTCCTTCCTATTAGCATAAATTTATATAGCTTCCATAAAACCTCCAGCTCATGTGACTTCTATGAAGTTTCTTGTACTAATATCGTTCGTCGAATTATAGCAGTTCATTTTCTTATCTTAAAAATATAAGGCACTGAGCGTGAGCAAAACATGCAATAGCCGGTAAATATACCAGTAGAGAACATAATGTCAACAAGTGGATGCAGCACAATTCCTACCACGAGACTCTGCCAAGCAAACAATCTATAATTAATACCATAGTGTGACCTAAACTCTATGTTCGTACACAGTATATCAGCATTTCTATATATCAAATTAAAGAGTAGTTATGACAACAAAACAGAAATGTGTAAATATGCAATCCATACGCAAACCAGCAAATATATATTTTACATAATAAACAGGTCATTAGCATCATATCAGCATTAGCAAATAAATGTTCATATGTAATCTTAATAAGTAAACATGAAGGCGCAAGCAGATACATCACAAAGTATAACCTACATACATAACCATATCAGCACAACTAATCAGGTGACAATTATAATTTAAACAAATAAGCACAGCAGGCATATAATAGAAAAATATGACCAGTGAAAAAGCAGTGCAGCCAAGCGATGTATAATATACACAAGTAACAACCCTGTTCATTAATCAATCACTGTCAAAATCAGTTAATGTACGCAAGCACGTCGTTTCACAAGTAAATTCATAGAACATGAAATTTAGCACAAAGTATGAATCACGTAATCGGGAGCAGCAAATTACGTCTAAAGTACGTACCTAAGTGGAAATATGTTACCTGAAAAATAAACTCAATTAACAGTTACCTTTTTGGTTTATTACTTTTTTTTTCGAAATTACATTCTTCCTGAAATTTTCTCCATAGCAAGTCCTCTTCACGTCGGACACACACAGAATTAACCTGAAGTTCTTAAATATTTTATATAACCGTATCCTGAAAAATACTGAACGTTAATAACATAATTTATCAAGTCACTATAGCTTTATACTGAATTTAATCAGAGAAATTAGACTGTGTATTTGTTTACGGCTGTCAGTGCATTCGCACTGAGCGCTCGATCAGCTGTAGGCGCGTGACGTAGGAAGTAATTGTTTGCGGTCAACGACTGCCTTGTGCGGCGCGCAGACTTGACTGTTGCTTTGAGTATGTGCCGCCGCCGGAACGCGGCGCGGTATCCTTGTATTCTCTGCATGTTTACATGTAGCTGTTAGTTTCTCTAAAGTATGTCATTCCACAAAAATTTTAACGTTCGATATATCATGTATTCCCTTAGAGCGCCGAGATTTAAGAGTTTCTACTTCGACAGTGTTATCATGAATAATTTTGCGAACTGTATATGGACCGTTATAAAGCAGAAAAAAATTTGCGACACAAGCCCTTTCCTTTGTGAGACAAACGATGAGACTTAATTAACACCTTTTGGCCAACTGAAAAAGTTTTTAAACGACCAGGACGCTTAGCTGATTTCTCTCTTCTAGCAGCCGCAGACGCAATATTTTGTAGAGCCAGGTTGACAACTTCAGTATGCCGCAGTTTCCGTGAAGGCGGAAAAGGAATGATTTCAGAAATGCGATTTGTCGGTGCTTTGTTTTTTAATATCAGTATAGGCGGTAAAGAAGTTGAGTCATTAGGAAGTTCATTCAGAATGTTTTGAAAAATATGAAGTTACTGATCCCAAGTTCTGTGATTCTGATGACAATAAAGTCGACACAATTTATTGATTTCCTTCATCCATCTCTCTGAAGCATTAGATTGAGGGTGAAAAAGTGAAATGAAAATTGGTTTAATCTTACGACGCCATAGAGTACGAAGCCGAATTTTAGAGCGAAACTGTGATCCATTATCTGATATAACCTTATCAACATGACCAACTTCTTTAAGAAAATGTTTGATGAAAGCGTTAGATACTGAACGAGCTGTTGCTTTGCATAAAGGTGTAAAACACACGTATTTTGATGTCATTTCCACTACCACCAAAATGTACGCAAAACCATTAGTAGAACAAACCACTGGACCGAACAAATCGACTGCAGCCATGTCCTTTAATTTCGCTGGAATGATAGGAAACAACGGTGCTCTGTGAGAAATAGTTGGCGGCTTAGCCTTTTGACATAATTTGCATTTGGGAAGAACAGATCGGCAATAGTTTTCTACACTACAACGCTGTTATCTTCTATCTCTTGAAATAAGTGTGCATCTAGGCCTTTGTATGATGAGTCCATCGCCAAACAAAAATCTTTAGATAAATCCGGATGTGAAAGAAGTGAAGCAGCAACTAAAGCATCACGAAGTTGTTCAAATTCTGACTGAGCTTCCTCATCCCAACTCCAATTAGATTTCTTTCCAGATAGTTCACATAAACGAGGTGTGGTCAAATCGCCCAATCTAACAAAGCGTCTAAGAAAATTACAGACACCAAGGAAACTACGAACATCATGTTTTGTGGTAGGAACAGCATAATTACGAATAGCGTCTAGTTTCTCTGGATCAGGAAGAATACCTTCTGTAGAAATAATGTGACCGAGAAATTTCACCTGACAACGATCAAATTCAGATTTTTCCAAGTTCACTGTAATGCCAACTCTTGCAAAAATATGTAATAATGAATCCAAAATTTTGTTGTGCTCACTCCAAGAATGTTTAGCAATAAGAATATCGTCAACATATGAAGTAATATTGTCACGAAGATAAACAGGTAAAATTTCGTTTAAACTACGAATGAATGCTGCAGAAGATACAGTGAGTCCAAACGGAAATTTCCGAAATCACTTTTGGGTAAAATAGTCATATCCGGTTATTCTTTAACGACTCTCTAGATAGATTGATAGTTGAAGAGTTATTCTAATAGATGCAAAGAATAGTAAAAGAGGAGGCAGCAGTGCAGAAAACTAAAAGGGAAATAGCACCACTACAGCTCGGGGCCCTATGCACACTACGGCACATATTCACTTAGTGTAGTGAATCCCCTGAGGACCTTAATAGCCGCACATATTTTCTAGTTTGTGACTTAGTGGCCAATTTAGTGGAAGTGCGTACATAAATTGATCTAACCATGAACATGGATGTATGTCATTCTTAGAATTGCGAAAGATCTTAAATTTCCGAATAGTCAAGAAGTGTTTATAGTCAAAGTTTTCTCCTATTGGCGACAAAGACCTACCGCGTCTGTCCCAGTCCCAATGTCGATTATTGTCAAGTTCACGCACCTGGCGCTCTCTTGTTGCATCCCGTAAATGAAACAAATTATTTTCTTCAAAGCCCTCTGCTATCTGTGATTCTAAATTTCCTTTGCTGTCTTTTCCTACGATTTCGCCTTCAATTTGTTTGACTTGCTCTCGTAATGCCTCAAATTCCCTTTTGACGGGTTCATTAAATTTTCCTTGATTTTCAACATGCTTATTTATGTTCTGGTACTCTTCGGTTTCTGCAAATGGCAATGGAGCTGTATCATCTGACTCTCTGTCCCCATTTAAACTAAGACTTGTCAATCTATCTGCAATCTCCTCAACTCTTTCCGATAAGTCACCTATTTTTTCTTTCTGTTTATTTACGTCTTCCGTAAGTGTTGCGACTCGGATTTCAGTATTGACACATTTAGTAGTTAACTGTTCATATTGTTGTGTTAGGTTATTGATTCTGTCATTTGGTACGGATTCCTCGATTCTCTCAAGTATTTCTTCCTTATCGTGTGCACGTTGTAAATTTAACTCTGAAAATTTTTGTACTATCACGTGATCTTTTTCTTCCTGTTCTCTGTCCTGTTCCTCTTGTCTAATTTCTGTTGAAATTAAACTATTATTGTGAGCATTCAAAATCGGTTGTACTTCTTCTCTAATTTCTTTCTTTGATTCGTCTTTCATGTTTTTGAAACATATCCCTATTCGTGAGCCTAACTGTGTTTCCATTGTTTCCATCTCGGTTGTAATTGTTCCTATTTGTGATCCCAGTGAGTCTAACCGTGTTTCCATTGTTCCCATATCAGTTTTAATTTCAGATCGTAACTGTGATCCCACTGTTTTTAATTCAGATCTTAACTGTGATCCCAATGAGTCTAACCGTGTTTTTAATTCACATCCCAAATTTAATATTGCACTCATCAACTGCTCCATATCTTCTGTCGTTAACCACATATTCTGAAAATTTTTCGATTGTGAAAAATTTTGAACTGGTTCCGGACTATTTTCCCGACTTATTAAATTGTTTTCCACTTCATTATTCATCATTCTGTTCTCCTGTGTTGGCGAGTTCGCCATGTTAACAATTTCGTCATTCTCACTATTCATCATTTTTGCCTTTTTCATCGATCGCGTAATCATTTACGAAACATTCAAATTTCGTCACTACACGAAAATTACACACAATGACTCTTTATCTCCAACAATATCATTCACACGAAATGCTTCCCTCAAACACGATTAACGTACAATTGAAATCTTCCTAACTGCACAAAATTGTCAAACAAAGACAACAAAAATTAAATTCTGCAAAAAAATACCATTAGAAGAAAGACAATTACCAAATCTACATATGCCATATAGACTACAATTACTAAACTACAAATTACTACAACAATACTACTGTCTGCTATTTTTACAATCAGAAGAATTCCAAGGGGTGATCCGAAGCAGCGGTCGCCACGTGCATGGGGGCTTAATTAAATATTATGCAACTAATTTTAATTTTTTGATTTAGTAGCTGTCTGTCCGATTACGAAGTCTCGTAAACGGTTGGCCCTGACTAGTATTTGTACGCAATCTGACTGCATAGATCAACAACAAAGAATGAAATGAAAATTTCCGTTAACACAATTAATTAATTAAGTACCCAGCAATTATAAAACGTACGAATCCAAAGCACAAGTGTAACTGTTCTGTGTGTGGAAGTGTGATTCAACGTACACATCTGGCACGGTTCTTCTTCAATAAGACAAGAAGTTTTAAATACCATTTATACTGAAGTAATTAAAAAAATAAAAATACTATAATTGCGCAAGAAAACCAGAATTACACTCTAATACAAGAACACGAACCAGATGCTTTGTTGACTGAACCTGTAATGACGCATTATTTAAGACATTGAAATAATAGAAAGAAAAGGGAATTTTTTTACCTTCATATATATTGACGAAAAGCACTCTGATCATTACAATATCTCCATTCGAACAACATCTGCTGTCTAGCCCATCAAACAAACTGCATAAAACATGGAACAAGCACTCACTACTACGACATCTCAACAACGACTTGACTCCTACTACTTCTCAACAAGCACTCTCTACCACGACTTCTCGATAAGAACTGCTTACTGCTACTTCTCAATAAGCACTGTCCACTACCACATCTCAACAAGCACTGCCTACTGCTACTTCTCAATAAGCACTCTCCACTACGACATCTCAACAAGAACTGCCAGTGGCGGCGGCTGAATAATACTCTTTGGCGCAATCTCTGGCGCTGTGGCTCAGTGTAGCCACCTTTTAATGTCTTTGATTCAAACATAGTGATAATTATCAGCTTCAGAGAAGAGCAAAGGTGTACATGCAACTCACACTCACCAACAAATTTTGAGAAATGGAGGAGGCCAATGACAGTCTGCTTGTCTTGCTCATCTGACTTGCTTTTCTTCTCCAGGCCATAAACATGAACTGATATTCCAGTGTTCTACGTCTCAAATTTAGGTACGTCCTGGATCTTGACAGGGTACTTGATACCACCAAAATTATAACACCCGCAAATATTATCACCTCCATGATATGTACTGGGACACTCAGGATGATTCGTACGATCATAATATCTTTTGCAAGCCAGTATTCACCACGCAAAACAAGCCTGATCCTTTCTTTTTTCGACATTAATACATGCCTGCTTATTATCTATATCTTTTGGGAGCTTGATATAGCTTGACCCTCCATTTAGTGGATCGTAGACATATATGCATGTATGTCCTGGTGTAGTATTTGGCTGAGGGATTCAGCTGACTGTCTGACTTCCATCTCGAAAAAGTGGGTTGTTATAGCACTCGAGGTGGATTTACAGAACCCCTCGGTGATTGACGTGCTCCATGTTATCACTCCATTTCCCCCTCAAAGATAGTGAAGGGTCGTCTCTTCCACCCCAGTATCAACTTTGGGGGTGTGGGGGAGGGGGTGCAATAGTTCGGTGCAAAGCACTGCACTGCATTTATGGCAGGATACCATGGATCACTGACTACCTTGAGGAGCTCCGTTTCAACGACAGGAAGGCACACCCTTAGAAAACCAACAGGGTCTTGGTACCCTCCTGCCGGGTACTTGATCCTCATGAACGAGATTCGTTTCTCAAAGGTGTCTGCAATCACCGAGTATTCTAACTGCGGTATGGTATCACTGTGCTGATGTCCTTCGCTAAAAGGACAGGAGAGACAACTACCACTAGCCACAAGATCTTCTCTATTACTATTAATGCTATTCTGTGTCCACCCTGTTGATGATGGTGCTGGAGAGAGGCAAGTCGGTATGTGCTGAGGCACACATACCTTGCGTTTATTCCGATTCTGACGAGGCTGATAAGATGTTGACGTTGATGTTGGAGGAGAATACTGCGGTGTTACTGGGTCAGACCAAAGGGAACAGCTAGGCTGTGGTGATGGCTCCTGATGCTCTTGTTGCTGCTGCTGCAGACCCGACCTGGTAACTTGAAGGGAGGTGGCACATTGCTCAGCCCATGGACCCAAGAGCGGTGGTGCCAGGGCAAAAGTGGTGGCGGCGGCGGCTTCCCTCGCGGTGACAAGCGGCGCCCTTATAGGTGATGCATGCCTTACCAGGTGACGCTTTGGCGAGAAAGAAGGTTTAGCCACCACCAGTATGCGAGCTACACTGTGTTGCGGCTGTGGAGATGCGATGGCTGCAGAAGAAGAGATAAAAAAGTAATATGGTTCAAATAGCTCTGAGCACTATGGGACTCAACTGCTGAGGTCATTAGTCCCCTAGAACTTAGAACTAGTTAAACCTAAGTAACCTAAGGACATTACAAACATCCATGCCCGAGGCAGGATTTGAACCTGCGACCGTAGCGGTCTTGCGGTTCCAGACTGCAGCGCCTTTAACCGCACGGCCACTTCGGCCGGCGTAAAAAAGTAATAGTTAAGTACATTACTTACCACTGCTGGTGCAGTGAAAGAAAGAATACTGACGACCTCACTGTTGTAAGCAGAGTGAGTAATTACTTTTTTCGCTCTGGCTCCAAGGCATTAACACTTCATTGGGCGTCTCCAGCACACCCTCAAAGAAGTCATCATTATCTATAGTGCCAGATCACAGCGCCTTTCTTCCTCCTCTAGTTCAGTGACTCTGTCTGACCCATTCAGGCACGTCATCGTCCCCATTAGAATCAGCATCTGGCAATTGGTCTTCTCGCTTACAACAACAACAACAAACAAGAGATATAAACCGAAATAAGAAGTATGAAATAAGAAAATTTCGAATCGCTACTAAACAAGAACAAATTACAATGAAAATTACACTCACATTACAATTTCTGCGAAGGTTAAAACATGATGGACAGAGACCATCAGGGAGAATGCAGTCGATGTTATTCTGGGCTATTTTCGTGAACAGGCCCTGTTAGGACAAGAATTTCTACGCAGACAAGCTGAGACATCACGAAAGCGCCTACAACAACAACAAAAGCGACTGTTAACTATTTCTGCAACACTTTACGAATTCTGAGAAGGCACTGATAAGTAATGGATGGACTGTCCTGTTAGGATCACTAGGAAGAATGCATCCTGTGTTATTCTGGGAAGCATTACAAATGATTTCTATAGCGTGTCCAGAGGGAGACTTCGTTGTTATTTACATGGACATGAGACGTCAGTATAACACTGTATAACACTGACAACCTTTTAGCTGCACCCGCATGTGTGAATCACTAGGGGAAAATCTCGGAGCGATGCGTCAGTCACGGTGGCTGGGTAAACATGTATGCAGCCGGAGGCATCTCACATGTGGGATGGCTGTCCCAATAGGATTTCTAGGGAGGATGCACCCTGTGTTATTCTGGAATACTTTTGTAAACAGATAGCATTCAGAACCTTTTAGCTGTGTCTGCGATGGTGAGCCGTTATGCAAACATCTCTCTCTCGGTGCTGGACCCGCAGCCATGCGTCAGCCACAGTGGCCAGGTAAAAACGTGTTGAAACAGGAATTTCTCAGGTGTCAAGTATGAAAGGGATGCCGGCGCCTCATTCCTGTGGGAATCGAATGGACACCAGCGTGGCGCCTGGCATCTGACATCTGTGTCGTCGCTTTGCAGGGCAGGCCGCACCGGCATGTGCATATGTTGGACCTCTGAAGGGAGCATTTCGCTTATATGTTGTGGTCTAACGATATTTCGAAAGTGATTTTATGTACAATGAGTGTTTGTGCACTGCATTATTTTCGGCTGTTTAAGTGTTGTTAGTGTGTTGATAGAGTATAATATATGCATTATTTTTTGATAATTTAAGAGTTGTTTGCATGTCTGTCCATCAGTGTACGGCATTATTTCGATGATTTATGAGTAGTTTGCAGGTCTGTAGGCTATGTATTGTGACCCTAAGCATGCCAGGGCGAGTGTTTTGTGTCAATGTAATAAATAAACCATGTGAAATCAATTCCAAATAAATTGCTCTAACTTCCTACTGAAAATAAATAAAGTACACTCCTTCCCCTCCAGCAGCCCAGCACAGCCTGAGTTCTTTTCCCAGCAATTGCACGGAAGAGTTGGTGTTCAGATGACTTAGGTTAGTGGAGGCAGCCCAAGTGACCTATTTTCCCATCAAAACTCTCCCGCCAATTCCAAGGAAGAGGTGGTAGTCGAATGACTTAGGTTAGTGGAAGTAGCCCAATTGACCTATTTTCCCGCCAAAATTTTCCCGCCGTTTCCTTAGGTCAGTGGAAGTAGCCCAAGTGACCTATTTTCTCACGTAAACTTTCCCACCAATTGCAAGGAAGAGGTGGTGGGCAGATGACTAAGGTTAGTTGAGGTTGCCCAGTTGACCTATTTTCCCACCAATATATGAACTTCCCACCTAGACGTCATTGCGATGTTGCCACATCTATCGCTGCCAACTTGGATCCGCCATCTTGAATAAATTTGGCAACAATGCAGAATGGGGCCGCATTGGCCTCGTCCCCCTACTCAGGTGAACACCTGCAACCAACCTGTCTGTGGCCAAGACACACTGGACCTTCACCTGAGGTATGGTCTGTGGTGCGATTTTGTGTAGCTACAAGAGCGCTCTCTGATTGGCCTATGCACCCTGACTGCAAATTTGCATGTCTGTCTGGTGATCCACCATGTTATTCTGCTGTTCAGAAACAACATTCCAGGGGTTGTTTTCCAACAGGATATCGCTCACCCACATACCTCTGCTTTCACCCAACAAGTTTTAGAGAGTGTCAACATATTGCCTTCACCTGCTCGATCACCAGCTCTGTCTTGAATTGAGTGCGTATGGGACATCATCGGAGCACAACTCCAGCTCATTCACAGTCAGTCCCTGAATTCACTGACAAAGTGCAACAGCGATGGAACTCCATCCCATAAACTGACATCTGGCACCTGTACGACTCACTGCATGTACGTTTGCAAGCTTGAATTCCACATTTTGATGGTTACATCAGTTATTAATGTACCAGCATTTCATATTTGCATTGGCTTTTTCTTGGTCGTACGTTAATCTGTGATCTTGCAGCGTTAATCGCTTAAAAAAGTTACCAAGAGATATGTATTCCTGAAATTTCATCTCTCAACAATAATTATTTCTTGGTCAATATATTTTCCTTATAGGAGACAAGAACTCTCAGCTGTATAAGGCTCCCTATACGTGAAATTCACCACTTGGACCCAGATGTCGTTGTTTCTTTCTATTATTGATGTTTGCTGTTCTATCATGCGCAAAAGTATCCGAACGACCTTAATTGCTTTCTGCCTGATTTGTATGCAAATCGTATAATGTAACTGTGTTAAGGTCCTCTGCTCTATTTTCGGTACAGTCTTTTGACTATGCGAAATGGGTAGTGCAAGTGGCCACAAAAGATCGCGATTCTATATGGCTATCAGTCCAGACGCAAATTAATATCACGGTAGTCCAAATCTCAGAAAACACGTTATTAGAGATGATATAACCAGTACGCTTCTAAACTCAAATAAACACGTTATTAGAGATGATATAGCCAGTACGCTTCTAAACTCAAATTTATTGCAATAGATGACACTTCAAAAAGCAAGTTTAAAGTTGAAATTATATTAGAAACATTTTTGTACTGGACTGACACCCGGGACTCCAATCCATCAACTATTGTTCCTGGTAACTAATCACGAAAGATTTTAAATATGTTGTCAATCACAAGTAACAAAGTATGGACTGGTTTAAACTTGAAATGACATGGTATAAAGTTTTTTGTTAGACAGCACCTACTCGGACTGTTAACAAAACACTATCAAATTTAGCTGTCAATAATTTTCACGAGTAGCGAGATAACTGAAACTGAAATTTCGACCCTCGGGCATGGGTGTGTGTGTTTGTCCTTAGGATAATTTAGATTAAGTAGTGTGTAAGCTTAGGGACTGATGATCTTAGCAGTTAAGTCCCATAAGATTTCACACACTTTTTTTTTTTTTGAAATTTCGAAACGGAAAACGTTTGCCTTATTGGGAATAGAATATGACACCTGTCGTCTGTTTTCTAGCCACTAAAAATCGGTTTATTTCACAGGTAGTGAGATCTGCACAGGACTGACGGAAGAAACGTGAGGAAAAGTTCTGTGGTGATTGGAAGTCGAACCCTGCACATATCATCGTCGCTGGCTACACACGAAGAGCGTTACCTGTCGAATTCTTTTTCACCAATAGCTACGGGTGACATATTTGAATCTGAAATGATACGACGAAAAGTTGTGTGTCTGACTGCGAATCGAAACCGACTACAATCATTACTCTAGTAAAGCACAGAGAGACGTTAAAAATTATAATTATTTGTCATCTGTACCTTGGTGTACGTTTGTAATGAAATGACATGATGTAAACTTTTGTGCCAGACTCTGGACTTTGGAGTCTTGGAAAGACAATGAAACGCTGCAAGTTCGTCATCTCAAAAGAGTCAGACTCGGCGAAAGGAGAATCTGATTTCGAATTCCAGTCTAGCATCAATATCTTCGACGTCTCAAGTTCAAACTCAATACGAAATAAGTACCCTGTGACCTTACATGACGATTGGTTCATTTTTTTAAAAAAAAGAAAAACCCTCGTGTAAGGAAGATTACTGGTGACAGAATCTCAACATGGCACCTCCAGTAGGTCGTGAACGGACGTAAGTTTTTTTAATGTGGTCATGTAACCTCGGTGCACTCCTAACTTGTTCAGCAAGCATTACCGAGACGTTATCCATAGTTAGTGACATGTTCCACAAATCATTTGAACGATTCTTTTATCGAAATGAAGTGGAACGAGTCAGTTTAGAGGATATGTATACACGATTAGTGCAACTACACTTTAAAAAAGTTTTTTTTTTAACTGGCTACCTGTTTTTAAGTACAAATTTGTCAATGGACTAGAAGGAGTTGTCCTGGAAAAACGATTTTAAATATGATTTAATACTTGCTTCGCTACCTGTCAGACATTTTATGTTATTGGGCATATGGTCGCGAATAAAACAGTGATCCGAATATAAAATAAATTTCATTTACTTTACGTCTGTGGTCACATTTTTTTGTAATTAGACTAGCGGTTTTGGTCTATAATTATCATCTTCAGATCTGTTTTATAAAAACTTTTCCTAATGCACTGCAGCCATAGTGGCGTCGTCAAATGTTAAACACAAACATTAGGACATGTTTTTATAAAACAGATCTGAGGAGGTCATTACAGACCGAAACCGGTAGTCTGACGACAAAAAAAATTGTGACCATAGAAGCAAAGTAAAAAAAAAATTATGATGGATTTCATTAGCATAAATATGTTTTGTGACTGTGCAGTTAAAATTCTTACCTCCTTGAAGAGGTATCTACATGACGTCTATGTGTGAACACCATTTAATATTCTTTCTGCTCACTTTTGTGCGATAAGTACCTTCTTTCCATGTGATGAGTTAACCCAGAAAATTATTTCGTACGACATTATTGAGTGGAATCATGCAAAATTTGTCAGGACGCTGATATGTTTGTTTCCAAGATTAACAATTATAAGAAGAGCAAAAGTAGCTGAAGGTAATTGTTTGAGAATATCAGTAATATGCTTCTTCCAGTTCAAGTTTTCGTCAATATGTACACCCAAAAATTTGGAACATTCTACGCTACTTACTTACTCCTCATGTGTTACATCTTGGTATGACTAGTAGTCATACGCAAATGAATGTAGTGCGTTTTTTTTTTTTTTCAAAATTTGGACAGAGTCCATTTTCCGAAATGGTTCAAATGGCTCGGAGCACTATGGGACTTAACATCTGTGGTCATCAGTCCCCTAGAACTTAGAACTACTTAAACCTAACTAACCTAAGGACATCACACATATCCATGCCCGAGGCAGGATTCGAACCTGCGACCGTAGCGGTCACGCGGTTCCAGACTGAAGTGCCTAGAACCGCACGGCCACATCGGCCGGCCCATTTTCCGAGAACCACTTAATAGTTCTTTGAAAAATATCATTTACTGACCCTTCTGTTACTTTTTCTCTAATGGGATATATTACAACATTAGTATTGTCTGTAGAAAGTATCAATTTTACTTGGTGAATGTGAAGTGGAAGTTAGTCACATAAATAAGGGACAGGAGTGGCCACAAAATTGAACTCTGTGGGATTCCCTTTATGCTTTTTACCACAGTCGCTAAATTTTTTCACGTTTACGACATTGTCTGAATTATTCAGCACAACAGTTTGCATTCTGTTTGTCAAGTATGATTCAAACCAGCTATTTGTAAAGCCATCAACTCCATAAAACGTGAGTTTTTCTGAGAGTTTATCATGAGCTACACAATACAAGGCCTTGGAGAGATCATAAAAAATACCAATTGGCGATATACAGGGTGCCCATTAAGTCCATCTAGAACTTCAAAATTTTATTACTACGGTAGTTGTTGAAATATTTTAACAAAATTTCTTTTATTGTAATCACTGCTTACTGAAGTTTTTATGTATACTAAAATTTTGTGTTTCAGAGACTGTTGATGGAAGGAACTGAACCTCTATAAAATGGCAACTCCTCAAGAGGAGGCACGAAGTGTGTCCTGGTTTACTGAGACAAACTCGAGCGTTCAGACTCAACGAAACTTCAGAACGAAGTATGGAAGAGATCCACCATCGCGCCCTTCAATCCGCGCATGGCGCAAAAAATTTATGGAAGCACGGACAGTGTTGGATAAAGGGAGGAAGAGCGAGCAAGAACATTCGAGAAAAACAGCGATTTCGTTTTAGGTCGCGTTTTAAACGTCTCCACTCGTTCACCTACGAAGTCCATCCGCACTGCTGCAGGACAGTTGCAACTACCACGTTCAACTGTGCATATCGTCCTCCACAAGAACTTACGGTTGTTCCTTACAAAGTGCAACTCTGACAGACACTTGAGCCAAATGACAAGCCACAACGGACAGAGTTGGCACTCAACATGCTGGAACGCCTTTCGGAGGATGAAGCAGTCCTCAAGCGAGTTTGTTTCAGTGACGAGGCAACTTTTCACATATCTGGGACATTAAACAGACAAAATGTGAGAATCTGGGGATCTCAACACCCCCATGTGACTAGGGAGCTTCACCTGGATAGTCCAAAAGTGAATGTATGGTGTGGAATCATGTGCAACCGAATAATTGGTCAATTTTTCTTCAGTGACTCAACAATTACTGCAGATGTTTACCTCGACCTTCTGACCGAATACATAGTACCACAATTGATTGACTTACAACCTACTAACATTTTCCAGCAAGATGGTGCACCACCACATTGGGGACTGCACGTTCGTCGGTTCCTCAATGAAACATTTCCAGGCAGATGGATTGGGAGGGATGGGACAATTCCTTGACTACCGCATTCGCCAGATATCACTCCCTGGGACATTATTTTTAATGGAGGTATGTAAAAGCTATCGTGTATCAAACACAGATATGGGACATTGCTGACTTGAAGCAAAGGATTCGTAATGCCATTGCCGCCATTGATGCCGCTATGCTACAGTGAATATGGCAGGAAATCGAGGTCCGTCTAGATGTGCTTCGTGCAACTAAACGCGCTCGTGTTGTTGTGGTCTTCAGTCCTGAGATTGATTTGATGCAGCTCTCCATGCTACCATATACTGTGCAAGCTTCTTCATCTCCCAGTACTTACTGCATCCTACATCCTTCTGAATCTGCTTAGTGTATTCATCTCTTGGTCTCCCTCTACGATTTTTACCCTCCACGCTGCCCTCCAATGCTAAATTTGTGATCCCTTGGTGCCTCAGAACATGTCCTACCAACCCGTCCCTTCTTCTAGTCAAGTTGTGCCACAAACTTCTCTTCTCCCCAACTCTATTCAATACCTCTTCATTAGTTATGTGATCTACCCATCTAATCTTCAGCATTCTTCTGTAGCACCACATTTCGAAAGGGTCTATTCTCTTCTTGTCCAAACTATTTATCGTCCATGTTTCACTTCCATACATGGCTACACTCCATACAAAGACTTTCAGAAACGACTTCCTGACACTTAAATCTATACTCGATGTTAACAAATTTCTCCTCTTCAGAAACGCTTTTCTTGCCATTGCCAGTCTACATTTTATATCTTCTCTACTTCGACCATCATCAGTTATTTTGCTCCCCAAATAGCAAAACTCCTTTACTACTGTAAGTGTCTCATTTCCTAATCTAATTCCCTTAGCATCAACAGACTTAATTCGAATACATTCCATTATCCTCGTTTTGCTTTTGTTGATGTTCATCTTATATCCTCCTTTCAAGACACTGTCCATTCCGTTCAACTGCTGTTCCAAGTCCTTTGCTGTCTCTGACAGAATTACAATGTCATTGGCGAGCCTCAAAGTTTTAATTTCTTCTCCATGGATTTTAATACCCACTCCGAATTTTTCTTTTGTTTCCTTTACTGCTTGCTCAATATAGATTGAATAACATTGGGGAGAGGCTACAACCCTGTCTCACTACCTTCCCAACCACTCATATAGAGGTCTATTAAACACTGTCAAAAACGTTTATAAACACTGATTACAATAAAAGAATTTTTGTTAAAATATTTCAAGAAATGCCGTTGTAATAAAATTTTGAAGTTGTAAATTGACTTTCTGGACACCCTGTATTAGTATTTAAGGCTTGTTACTATTTGATGAGTGTATGTATAAATAGTATTCTCAGTCCAGCGACCTTTCTGGAATCCAAACTGTGATATGTTAAGTAAATTGCTTCCACTTAAGTATGCGACTACTCCTGAGTACTTTACTTTCTCGAATATTTTGGAAAAAGACGTCAGTAAGGAAATTGCCTTGACACGTTTCTCATATTTTAATCTGTCTGGAAAAATTTCCTGCGTCAGTGATGCCTTACGTATATCACTAAGGACATTACATATTAAGCAGGAACAACTTTTCAGAATTCTGTCTGCAATACCATCAACCCACAAGAGCTTTTGTGTTACAGAATTTTTTTAGAATTTTATTAATTTCAGTGAAGGACGTTGCTTCTAGATGCTTAAAATTGTGGAATAACATTTTTAATGTATTCACCTGCTTCTTCAATTGAACCACATAACCCTATATTTGCTGCTACGTAAGTGATTGTTAAAAGTACTTGTAACTTGTGAATCATCACTGACAATTGTTCAATTAAATTGTCATGGAAACTAGTACAATGACTGGCTGTCCTGTCTTCCGTCTGACAGTGCCCCGTATAGTTTTAATCTTATTACGTGCAATGTTTATTTCTGTCAGGACACGCTTACATCTGGACTCTTTTATGACTTTCCTTAACATTCTACAGTATTTTTTTGTAGTATGCAAGTAATGTCAGATCTTCACTTACTCTGGTCTTTATATAAATTTCTTTCGTCCTCTTACATGAGCTTTTAAGTTCCTTAGTTATCACTGCTTGGTTGTAATTTTAATGGATCTTTCCGATATTTTTTTAGGAAAGCAAGTTCCAAGTCTTGACAGAAATTTTCTGTAGAATTAACTGAATCTGACATCAGCATCTCTTTCTACACATGCGTCATCCTATACTACAGTTTTAGCTTAAACATTGTATCCTTCTCTCTTTAATGGGCTTTATTGCCTTTTATGAGCCTGCCTCTGGGTTTTAAGGTGCCATACTATTTATTTCTATTAATTGTGCATCCTGATCAGATAATCCATTAGCAACTGGGTACACACTAATTGTTTTAACCTGAGAACTATCTATATAAATGTTATCAAACAGTGTCCTATTCTTTTGCTGCACACGAGCTGAAAATTGACTACTGAAACTGAACCGAAACAGCCAAGCCGGCCGGAGTGGCCGTGCGGTTCTAGGCACTACAGTCTGGAGCCGAGCGACCACTACGGTCGCAGGTTCGAATCCTGCCTCGGGCATGGATGTGTGTGATGTCCTTAGGTTCGGTAGGTTTAAGTAGTTCTAAGTTCTAGGGGACTGATGACCTCAGTAGTTAAGTCCCATAGTGGTCAGAGCCATTTTTTGAAACACCCAAACAATAATTCTAGTGAAATTTTCCTGTCCGTATCTTTTAAGAATTTTGCACTGTAATCTCCAAAAACTGCTAACTGTTTCTTCTTGCTTGATAGGCAGCTCAGTAATGCATCTATACTGCTCATAAATAGCTGTAAGTTTCCTACATGGGGTCTGTATATTGCTACAATTATAAGAGAAGTATTCTGCAGTAATGGCCAACAAGCACATACTTCTAGGTTCTGACCAACAAAAAAACTATTTGTCTCAATATTTTTGACTTCGTGTCCAACTTTTTCTTCCTTTCTCCATATTAACTCTACACGAAAATGATGCTAGTCTATAATCGCTGACATTTAGCTTCTCCATCCCTGTGGTTACAAGGTGTTCAGAGAGACACTGAATATCTATCCCTTCAGAATTTTCCATATCTTCTAGACATACAATAATCTCATCTATATTGTTTATCAATCCTCTAATGTTCTGATGAAACAAATTAATTTTATTTTCCTGGAAAGTATTGTACGTATTATTGTCTTATACTGCTCTGATTTCTTTCAATATTCTCTGTTTGTAACCAGACTCTAACCTAAAAAGGTGTCCCTTCGATTCCAGTAATAACAGGAATGTTGTCTTATGTGCTTATGGCCCCTCTTAAACTTTCTGCAAGGTGTTCAGCTAATTTTTCCTTCCCCCTCCTATTTAGGTGCAGCCCATGATTGGCGTATCCCCATCTCCTACACCGCAGCAACAGACAAGGCACATGATATGAGACTTTGATTCAGTCAAAAGCAACTCACTCAGTTCTTTATTCACACACCTAACAGCCGTGTTAAACCAGGACTGGTCACGTCGCTGCAAATCTTCGTTAAACCCATCACGAGTGTACTTTGCTTCTTCTACTTTCTCCAGATCATCTTTAACGCTGTATTCTAAGTTGTTAGCCAGGCTTTTTCCTTCTCCTCCTACAATACGTACCTTATCCTTCCTATCAGGGACCGATGACCGTCGCAGTCTGGTCCCTTGCATCCCCCAAACCAACCAACCAACCTCCCCATTAAAATCTCTACCCAAGTCCGCTATGTTTTCTGTCACCTGGGTAGGCCTAGCGCTAGGTTTCACTATGCTTGTGACCTGGTATTCTGCGCCCAGCTCTCCCTGTAGCAAGTGGCCTACACCTCTCCTGTGATTCTCGTCTCTCGCTCAGATGTGAGCGGTACGCGGCGATCGGGGTGCGGTCGACGATGATGTCGTCGTTACCGCGACTTGAGTGGTGTCAGACGTACCTCGAGGAACCATGGCCTACAATAAGGAATATTACATATGTTGTTGTGGTCTTCAGTCCTGAGACTGGTTTGATGCAGCTCTCCATGCCACTCTATCCTGTGCAAGCTTTTTCATCTCCCAGTACCTACTGCAACCTACATCCTTCTGAATCTGCTTAGTGTATTCATCTCTTGGTCTCCCTCTACGATTTTTACCCTCCCCGCTGCCCTCCAATACTAAATTGGTGATCCCTTGATGCCTCAGAACATGTCCTACCAACCGATCCCTTCTTCTGGTCAAGTTGTGCCACAAACTTCTCTTCTCCCCAATCCTATTCAATACTTCCTCATTAGTTATGTGATCTACCCATCTAATCTTCAGCATTCTTCTGTAGCACCACATTTCGAAAGCTTCTATTCTCTTCTTGTCCAAACTATTTATCGTCCATGTTTCACTTCCATACATGGCTACACTCCATACGAATACTTTCAGAAATGACTTCCTGACACTTAAATCAATACTGGATGTTAACAAATTTCTCTTCTTCAGAAACACTTTCCTTGCCATTGCCAGCCTACATTTTATATCCTCTCTACTTCGACCATCATCAGTTATTTTGCTCCCCAAATAGCAAAACTCCTTTACTACTTTAAGTGCCTCATTTCCTAATCTAATTCCCTCAGCATCACCCGACTTAATTAGACTACATTCCATTATCCTTGTTTTGCTTTTGTTGATGTTCATCTTATATCCTCCTTTCAAGACACTGTCCATTCCATTCAACTGCTCTTCCAAGTCCTTTGCTGTCTCTGACAGAATTACAATGTCATCGGCGAACCTCAAAGTTTTTATTTCTTCTCCATGAATTTTAATACCTACCCCGAATTTTTCTTTTGTTTCCTTTACTGCTTGCTCAATATACAGATTGAACAACATCGGGGAGAGGCTACAACCCTGTCTTACTCCCTTCCCAACCACTGCTTCCCTTTCATGTCCCTCGACTCTTATAACTGCCATCTGGTTTCTGTACAAATTGTAAATAGCCTTTCGCTCCCTGTATTTTACCCCTGCCACCTTCAGAATTTGAAAGAGAGTATTCCAGTCAACATTGTCAAAAGCTTTCTCTAAGTCTACAAATGCTAGAAACGTAGGTTTGCCTTTCCTTAATCTTTCTTCTAAGATAAGTCGTAAGGTCAGTATTGCCTCACGTGTTCCAGTGTTTCTACGGAATCCAAACTGATCTTCCCCGAGGTTGGCTTCTACTAGTTTTTCCATTCGTCTGTAAAGAATTCGTGTTAGTATTTTGCAGCTGTGACTTATTAAGCTGATAGTTCGGTAATTTTCACATCTGTCAACACCTGCTTTCTTTGGGATTGGAATTATTATATTCTTCTTGAAGTCTGAGGGTATTTCGCCTGTTTCATACATCTTGCTCACCAGATGGTAGAGTTTTGTCAGGACTGGCTCTCCCACGGCCGTCAGTAGTTCCAATGGAATATTGTCTACTCCGGGGGCCTTGTTTCGACTCAGATTTTTCAGTGCTCTGTCAAACTCTTCACGCAGTATCGTATCTCCCATTTCATCTTCATCTACATCCTCTTCCATTTCCATAATATTGTCCTCAAGTACATCGCCCTTGTATAGACCCTCTATATACTCCTTCCACCTTTCTGCTTTCCCTTCTTTGCTTAGAACTGGGTTTCCATCTGAGCTCTTGATATTCATACCAGTCGTTCTCTTATCTCCAAAGGTCTCTTTAATTTTCCTGTAGGCGGTATCTATCTTACCCCTAGTGAGATAGGCCTCTACATCCTTACATTTGTCCTCTAGCCATCCCTGCTTAGCCATTTTGCACTTCCTGTCGATCTCATTTTTGAGACGTTTGTATTCCTTTTTGCCTGTTTCACTTACTGCATTTTTATATTTTCTCCTTTCATCAATTAAATTCAATATTTCTTCTGTTACCCAAGGATTTCTACTAGCCCTCGTCTTTTTACCTACTTGATCCTCTGCTGCCTTCACTACTTCATCCCTCAAAGCTACCCATTCTTCTTCTACTGTATTTATTTCCCCCATTCCTGTCAATTGCTCCCTTATGCTCTCCCTGAATCTCTGTACAACCTCTGGTTCTTTCAGTTTATCCAGGTCCCATCTCCTTAAATTCCCACCTTTTTGCAGTTTCTTCAGTTTTAATCTACAGGTCATAACCAATAGATTGTGGTCAGAGTCCACATCTGCCCCTGGAAATGTCTTACAATTTAAAACCTGGTTCCTAAACCTCTGTCTTACCATTATATAATCTATCTGATACCTTTTAGTATCTCCAGGGTTCTTCCATGTATACAACCTTCTTTCATGATTCTTAAACCAAGTGTTAGTTATGATTATGTTGTGCTCTGTGCAAAATTCTACCAGGCGGCTTCCTCTTTCATTTCTGTCCCCCAATCCATATTCACCTACTATGTTTCCTTCTCTCCCTTTTCCTACACTCGAATTCCAGTCACCCATGACTATTAAATTTTCGTCTCCCTTCACAATCTGAATAATTTCTTTTATTTCATCATACATTTCTTCAATTTCTTCGTCATCTGCAGAGCTAGTTGGCATATAAACTTGTACTACTGTAGTAGGTGTGGGCTTCGTATCTATCTTGGCCACAATAATGCGTTCACTATGCTGTTTGTAGTAGCTTACCCGCATTCCTATTTTCCTATTCATTATTAAACCTACTCCTGCATTCCCCCTATTTGATTTTGTGTTTATAACCCTGTAGTCACCTGACCAGAAGTCTTGTTCCTCCTGCCACCGAACTTCACTAATTCCCACTATATCTAACTTCAACCTATCCATTTCCCTTTTTAAATTTTCTAACCTACCTGCCCGATTAAGGGATCTGACATTCCACGCTCCGATCCGTAGAACGCCAGTTTTCTTTCTCCTGATAACGACATCCTCTTGAGTAGTCCCCGCCCGGAGATCCGAATGGGGGACTATTTTACCTCCGGAATATTTTACCCAAGAGGACGCCATCATCATGTAATCATACAGTAAAGCTGCATGCCCTCGGGAAAAATTACGGCTGTAGTTTCCCCTTGCTTTCAGCCGTTCGCAGTACCAGCACAGCAAGGCCGTTTTGGTTATTGTTACAAGGCCAGATCAGTCAATCATCCAGACTGTTGCCCTTGCAACTACTGAAAAGGCTGCTGCCCCTCTTCAGGAACCACACGTTTGTCTGGCCTCTCAACAGATACCCCTCCGTTGTGGTTGCACCTACGGTACGGCTATCTGTATCGCTGAGGCACGCAAGCCTCCCCACCAACGGCAAGGTCCATGGTTCATGGGGGGGTATATTACATATAGTATCTCATAAATGACACATTTATTGCAGCAGAAGCTCAGATAGCACAAGAAGTGTGTAGGAAATCCACCACAAGCCTTTCAAATCAGCCATCCCGCCTTTATCGAAACATGGAAGCTACTGAAAACGTAACTGTGTATTTCCTGATGAATCTGAAATGGCTCTTTCTCAGTGAGTGTCTGCCATCTCGCGCACAATAGGGCTCTAATGTGTAGAACAATAATTCGACTGTAGTCTGGTTCGTAAATACAGCTACACATTTATTTGGAACTACATAAATCCTAGAACGACTGTTAAAAGAAGAGAAGCTATTTGCGATCGAGCATTGCTTTTAAGACAACGCTAACCTGTTAACAAGGTCACAATAATGAGTTAATGATTTCTAGGTAAAAATTTGTAGTTTCCATTTTACTGTTTTACAACGTCTCACACCGCAACTCTATGCAGAACGAATTTCTTTCAGAAGTCTTGCAAAGACGTCACTAAAGGTTTATGGTATGTCACTCACCCTCTCAAGCCAAAACGCCAAAACCGTAGTTGTGGCTACTGATTCCTATAGGCGTGTGACTGTCACAACAGTTATTGCACGGCCGACATGTAAAACATCTGCAGACACGTGTTTCCATTTGACTACAGGATGGAAGATTAATGGTAGCTGTTCTTCGCGAGGTGTGTAGTGCACCAGGATGACGCCTATTTCTGCCCAAAACGGGGGTTATCATAAATACAGTTACTTCTCTATTTAGAACTGACTAGATAGATGCTAGAACAGTTGTTAATAGAAGAAAAGCTATTTGCGATCGAGCAGTGTTTCTAAGACAACGCTTATTTATCAACGGATTGTTAGTAATAGACTCACGTTTGAAAGGCTTAACAGTGGTTGCAATTAATGTATTGTGTCTACTATAGCGTCCTCAGTGAAATAATACGAAAAGACTTAAAAAAACAGTATTTATAAAGCAGAGACATTTAAAAATTGGATAATACACATTTTTCTCATGTATCCGTATTATAATAATTTCTCAGTGTAAGTTTCGAGGGCAAAGAAATATAACAAAATGATCTAAAGAGACGATAAGATACTCTCTTTTGTTAATTTTTTAGTCGTCTTCACTTCTTCTCTTGTCTTGGTTGCGTGTAGACGGACATCTTGCGAGTGTTGGCAAATGTAAGCATATTTGTACTAATTAAGCAGATAATATATTGATTTAATATTATTGTTCACTTTTAATTTATAAGAGGTGATCCCGATTTCATGTCCGCCTTCCTTTGAATTAACCTACATTCGAGTAATTTACAGTTCAACAATCGCAGCGGCCGATGCAGCCAACGACGCCATTACGTGGCGATATTAACTTATAAAAATTAGCGGAAGCGAAAAACTCGCCCTCTATTAACGTTGTTGTTGTTGTGGTCTTCAGTCCTGAGACTGGTTTGATGCAGCTCTCCATGCTACCATATCCTGTGCAAGCTTCTTCATCTCCCAGTACCTACTGCAACCTACATCCTTCTGAATCTGCTTGGTGTATTCATCTCTTGGTCTCCCTCTACGATTTTTACCCTCCACACCGCCCTCCAATAGTAAATTGGTGATCCCTTGATGCCTCAGAACATGTCCTACCAACCGATCCCTTCTTCTAGTCAAGTTGTGCCACAAACTTCTCTTCTCCCCAATCCTCTTCAACACCTCCTCATTAGTTATGTGATCTACCCATCTAATCTTCAGCATTCTTCTGTAGCACCACATTTCGGAAGCTTCTATTCTCTTCTTGTCTAAACTATTTATCATCCATGTTTCACTTCCATACAAGGCTACACTCCATACAAATACTTTCAGAAATGACTTTCTGACACTTAAACCTATACTCGATGTTAACAAATTTCTCTTCTTCAGAAACGCTTTCCTTCCCATTGCCAGTCTACATTTTATATCCTCTCTACTTCGACCACCATCAGTTATTTTGCTCCCCAAATAGCAAAACTCCTTTACTACTTTAAGTGTCTAATTTCCTAATCTAATACCCTCAGCGTCACCCGACTTAATTCGACAACATTCCATTATTACGCAATGGCGGCGAGGGTACATCAGATGAGGTGCGTTCTCAGCTCCGCAACTAATCGTGACTTGGATGAGATTCTCACTATGCAGTGGGTGTGCACTGATGAGAACCTTCCTGGCAGATTAAAACTGTATGCTGGACCGACACTCGAAGTCGGGACCTTTGCCTTTCGTGGGAAAGTGCTACCAACTGAGCTTTCTGAGCGCGATTTACGTTTCCCATCAATGCTCTACTTTCGCCAGTACCTCATCTCTGAGTCTCGGTCTGGCACACAGTTTTTATCTGCCAGGAAGTTTCATACCAGTGCACACTCCGCTGCAGGACGAAAATCTTACTGTGGAAACATCCGCCAGACTGTGGCTAGGCCATATCTCAGCGATATTCTTTCTTACAGGAGTGCTTCTCAGAATTTCGTAGGGTAGCAGATGAGGTAATGGCCGAAATAAAACTATGAATGCGGGTCGGGAGCTGTGCTTGGGGAGTTCAGTGCATCCGTGGTAGCTCAGTGTGTAGAGTCGTCGGGCTAGCTGCCTTCTGTAATTAAAAAAAAGTTTTCAACAATACACTTGAAAGATAGTCAAGGAACATAGGCCAAATACTGAGAACAATGGCGAACAAAATGAAGGGAAAAAAGTCGCTAGAGTACTTGTCCGCGAAGGACAAAGGTCCCGAGTTCGAGTCTCGGTCCGGCGCACAGTTTTAATCTTCCAGGAAGTTTCAGTGATGACTTAAATAAAATCGAGTGAAAATTACTTTGTACGGAGAGTGAATGACTCCCCTCTACTTCGAGTTAGTTTGAGCTAATGTCGGTGCTTTCACGAACAAAGTGTACTGATAATCTTTTATCAATAGTACGAAATTACTTTTCGAAATATGAACCCACTTTCTTCGTGTTACCAGATGCTACCATGCCTCCCTCCCCTATACAGCTTCTGACACAGCTCCAAGCATATCCTTATGGGCTCAACGTGACTGTGTTGACACACATCGATCGGAATGTTTCATACTTTTGTATCATTTCACATTCTCTGTTTCATTGCTTCCACTGTCGGAACCTTTTGCCCGTTCTTGTCTCGGCAGGGACACTGGCTGCTTTGGAGCCTCATCCTGACCCGGTTCTAGATCTGCGAAGCTTCTTGGTTTTAGCTTCAGTACAGTCATGTTACTCAATAACAAGAAAAGGAAGTACCTATGAGTCATGAACTGACAGACATTCCGTTTCTGAAATCCGTACTGGAACACTGCACAGCTGCTCCGTGCACCGGACATGATAGCCTGGAAACGAGCTGGCACCAAACTCTTCGACAATGGAGATGCAGCCGCAGTAGCCATGGAAACACTTGGTTTGTTTTGTTTGTCTTGTTTTGCTTTAGGGCGCAAAAACAACTGGGGTCATACGCGCCCAAGTCAAAACTATAGAACACGAAGACAGAGAGGAGTTAAAAAACGACTATGCATCAGTCCCAATCGACAGAAGAAAAGAAAACGAAAAATAGGGACGTGGAGAAAGGGCTAAAAAAGACACCATACAGAAACGGAGGTCCAAGACTAAAAATTAAATGGACTTCGCCATATTGCTTTGGCGGATAAAAAAAACGCGGACGACAGCCCACGCGTCATTTGCCAAAACGGCTGATAACTCAGACGCCAAACCCAAGAGGGAACGAAACGGTTAAAAAACGGGCATTCCGTCAGGAAGTGGCGGACAGTTAAAACTTGGGCGCAATGTGTACAAAGTGGTGGGATAGCGCTACTTATCAAACGACGGTGGCTAAAAAGGTAGTGCCCATTACGCAACCTAGTTAAAATGACCTCCTCCCGGCGGGAGGGCCGAAAGCAGGTCGTCCAAGCCGCTGGGAGAGGCTTAATAAGCTGGAGCTTATTCCTGTGAAGGGAGGACCAGTGGCGATACCAAAGGGACACCACCTCCTGACAGACGGCAACACGGAGATCATAGGAGGAAATATAGGAACGAGTGGGCTGATGTATGAGGACTGCAGTCTTGGCAGCAGCCTCGTTTCCTGGCTGACCGACATGGCCAGGAACCCACAATCATCACAGTGGCTCCACGAAGAGTGAGCAAGTGACAGTTTTCCTGGACCTGTTGCACTAAGGGATGGGCGGTGTACAGCGCACATGGACTTTGAAGGGCGCTGAGTGAGTCTGAGCAGAGGACACAATTGAAAAGTCTGTGTCGTCGGATGTACTCCGTGGCCTGATACAGGGCGAAGAGCTCGGCTGTAAGTACTGAGCAGTGTGCCGGAAGCCGATATCGAAAGACATGGGCGCCAATGACGAAGGCACGCCCGACACCACAGTCAGTCCGAGAGCCATCAATATACACAAAGGTACTTTTGCGAAGTTGCATGTGAAGGTCGTGAAACTGAAGATGATATAGCGAGGCTGGAGTAGTGTGCTTAGGAAGCGAATGAAGGCCAAGATTAAGGCGGGCCGTTTCATGAAGTCAAGGTGGAGACAGGTTCACCAGGAAGGTGACAGGTAGCGTGAAGTAAAGCTGATGTAGCAAGTGCCGAAAGCGGATTCCAGGAGGTAAAAGAGAAGAGGGACATGCCCCAAGTGGCGATCAAAGGAATCATCCAAGAAGGAGGCATAGGATGGGTGACCACGCATGGCAGACAAACGGCATGCATACCAGTTGAGGAGAAAGTCATGGCGGTAGAACAGTGGTAGTTCAGCAGCTTAAGCATACAGACTCTCGACTGGGCTAGTGTAAAAGGTGCCAGTGGCCAAATGGATGCCACGATGGTGGATAGTGTTGAGACAGCATTAGAGGAATGTAAGTGCAGATGCATGAACAAAGCACACGGAGTCGAGTTTCGAATGGACAAGGGACCAGTACAAACGGAGGAGGATGGTTCGATTGGCATCCCAGGAAGTACCATTAAGGAAACGTAGGACATTGAGCGACCGCGTACTTCGTGCTAAGCCTGTGAACCGGAATGTTCGCTCTGCTGCGTGCTGTGCTTTGTTTATGCATCTGCACCTACATCCCTCTAATGCTGAACTACCACTGTCCTGTCGCCAAGACTTTTTCCTCAGCAGGTATGCATGCCGTTTGTCTGCTATGCGTGGCCACCCATCCTATGTCTCCTTATTCCTCTGGTAAGTCGCCTGAGCGTCTGCAGAGCCGCACGCTTCCCAATGTGACACTGCCAGCACAGTGCGCTGCGGCTGTCGCGCAATTTGGCTGCGGATCTTCAATCTTATAACTGATGGGTCAAGTGCGTGGTCCGATTCCACTCGTCAGCTTCGACCAATGATGTGCTGTGTGAGGTCATGAGTTAAAGGTGCGAAGGATGTGAGAGGCCTATTACTGTGCTGTTTATTCCAAATATGACTTCATGTGTCAAAACAGACGCATGGATTCGGACCCTAAGCTGATTACCAACCGGCTAGGCATTCTGGCGTGTTGAGGGTAGTTGCTCTCATGTCTCATATCTATTGGAAAGATGCGAGGTGGTTGTAATTAAACTTTACTACTTGAGAGGGCACCATGAAAAGCGGGTGACCGGAGGACGATGAGGATTTGTGGAAACATTTATAAGGAAATGCGGAAGAGAAATAACGAATAAACCATTGAAAGAATCACTTTAATTTCCACGTGAGAAGATAACAATTTTTACCATGCTTAAGATCCAAGTTACAAACGCTGCTCCTTGTGACGACCATCTGCATCCACCACTGACTGGTGGTCTGTACGGATATCATTTCACAATTGTTTGCAGCACTTTTCGAACGGTGGACCATGGAATTTTCAGCTGTCGTAAAACAGCTCTTGCACTACATGATGATAGCACATTGCGTCCAGTGTTCGCAGTCATGGCAACAGTAACTTCATCAACAATTTGTGGTCCAATTCCTGTCGGCCTCTCCCAGGAACAATTCGCAAACCGTCAGTTAATTCGAATTTCCAAATCATGTTCTTCAAACCCAGTGCGGAAAGAGGACACCTCCGTATTCCTGTAATGTGCCGATACTAGCGAAGAGTAGCAGCACTATTGCTGTTGTTTTGGTAAAACAGTTTCACCAGTAGAGCCTTGTTCAGCTTGTCCAGACCCATGTTGACGTCTGAAACTGTAATGTGCACTGATGCTTGTGTTTCAGGCCTACATCGCCGTACCAGTACCGGCGCCAAACGGCAATTCATGACGTTAACACTACTAATACCGCGATATTTGCAGCCCGCAGTCTGAACATCATTCCTAAGAAGTTGGATACCCATATAGTAAATAGTTTTCTAGCCGCACTGGCACAGTTAGTGGCGGTTTAATTATAGCCACCCTGTATTTCTAAAAGTTATACGATAAATTTATGACCGTCTTAGGGAAATCGTCAGATGCGGGCAAGCAGAATTACTGAAAACACGCTAAGTTAAATAGCCACCACTAATAAATGGTTACAGCAGTTTCAGTGAAGTTTCAAAGAATAAATGAGTGAATTCTTCAACGGTCTCTAATTAACTCAAAGACATTTCTGTGTAACTTCGAGAATAAGCGTTGTGTAGATTTGCAGATTGTTCTCTTTGTTCGGCATTATTCTGTTACGTCAGCTTGGTGTTTATGGTCTAGTGGAAAAACTGACATCTATTTAGCTATATGTACAAACTATCAGATTATACTTTTATGTAGAAAAGAAAACAGTACAACTCCTTTTAGATGCGCCGCGAGTATTATCAGCAGTAACGCACTACTTTATATGATAGACGTGAAATGCAGAAGCAGCTACTCGGACGAAACGAGTTAAGAGATCAATCCAGACATTCTGATACTTCCCTTGAGAAATATACTATGTAGGACGGCTACATATAAAAAAGAAGTGGGTCAGTTTGCTTTATCAGTCCAGTGTTGCACTGAAACTGCACACACACGTCGTATATGTACAGTCGGTTAATCACACTCGATTATGATTACTTGAAGCAAAGCAGCATTTGCGATGTGAAAAAATACGGTATGTATTGGCCATAAGTGGAAACATAATTACAGGGAAATTATAATACGGATACGAATCTCCAGTTGATATAACATCGAAAGATCTTTGAGATATTTGGGAAGCTACGTATTCAATATCACTGATAAATACACAGCTACCCCGAAGAATTTTATTGTTAACGTTTCTGCTTGTTCAATTTATGACTATCCGTAATAACGCAACTTAAAAACATCACAGGTCCCCGAAAAATGGCGGCAACATCGCCTCCACGCGGACTAAAATGCAGTTTAGCCAAAAAACACTGCGTTACACACCTAGACACATTACTGACAACTTTGGATGTTTCAGTATGTGCGATCCATCCCAAATACGAGGGTTGGAACTTAAAAAGTGGCAACTATTTATTCACTATAGATACAAAAGCGTTAAATGTTTGCACCTTTTACTGTCCTTCAAAGTAGTCACCAGCGTTGTGTAGAACCCGTTGCCAGCGATGTGGAAGGCGTAGTATACCGTTAGTAGAGCCTGTTCTGTTGATGGTGCGAAAGGAGTGGTCTACTGCTTGTCGAATCTCTGGAACAGTTCTGAAGCGAATGCCACGAAGTGGTTCCTTCATCTTCAGAATCAAATCAAGGACTTTCTTCCGGGGAGTATGGTGGATGGTACAGTACTCCCCAGTCCCATCGACCGAACAGAGCAGCCACAGCTTGCGCTTTATGCGCCCGCGCGTTGTCGTGTAAAATGATGGGTGGGTTGCGTAGAAAGTATCGCCGCTTCTTTCGCAAAGCTTTTATTTGGAGCATCACCTGCGACCAGCTTTTCGAAAGAAGCGGCGACACTTTCTTCGCAACCCACCCATCGTTTTGCACGACATCGCGCGGGCGCATACAGCGCAAGCTGTGGCTTCTCTGTTTGGTCGATGGGACTGGGAAGTACTGTACCATCCACCGTACTCCGTGTGACTTTTATTCGATTCCGAAGATGAAGGAACCACTTCGTAGCACTTGCTTCAGAACTGTTCCAGAGATTCGACAAGCAGTAGACCGTTCCATTCGCACCACCAACAGAACAGGCTCTGTTAACGGTATAATGCGCCTTCCACATCGCTGGCAACGGGTTCTACACAGCGCTGGTGACTATTTTGAAGGACACAAAAGGTGCAAACATGTAACTCTCTTGTATCGGTTGTGAATAAATAGTTGCCACTATTTAAGTTCCAACCCTCGTATAATGATACATTTCAGCGATGAATTTATTATAAGCTCCATAATAGTAAATCGTTCGTTCAGCGGAACATGTGGTGTACACTATACGGCGTAGGAAATACAGAATGAGGTCCTAAAAACGATTGATGTGTTCAGTTTCTATGTTAGAGACGGAGACTCATTCTGGAACGCATCGTCCACGAATAAAGCCAAGCAAAGGTATTTGTTTCCCCTTCTATACGTCCGTCTCTACTCCGCAGTCCACCTAGCGGAGCGTTGAGGAGGCTGCTCCTGGCAACGCTATCAAACCTATCCCTCACTCTCCCTATTCCTCTCCTCCCCACTCTCCCCCAAACAGTTCTGTTCTCGCATGGAATGTGGGAACCATGACTGTCGGCAGATCTCCGTGTGAGCTCTCTTCGTGGCCATTTCGCGGAATGCCTGTGGGAGGAAGTACATGTCGGCCCACTCTTCCTGGAACATACGGTGTGAGAATTTCAACGATAAGCCTATCCATTTTGCACGACGCTTCTCTTAGTTTTCGTTAAGCATTTCCTTAACGCTTTCAGTTTGCTAAACGACCTCTAAAGAAACAAAAGAAGGAAGATAGGAGTGTAATTTCACGTCGACAGCGCAATCATCAGAGACGAAACTCAAGCTCGGATTACGAACGGATGAGTGAGGAAATCGTTAACACTCTTTTCGAGGGAAGCATCCCGGCATTTGCCTGGAGAGATTTAGGGAAATCACAGGAAGCCTAAATCTGGATGGGAGGACAAATATTTTAACCGTCGTCCACCAAATAGCGACTGCGTCATCTCACTCGGTCCCTAACGAAACGAGCCGCTCTTCGCTGGATCTTCTGCACCTTTGTTTTTTTTTTTTTTTTTTTTTTTTTTTTGTATCATCCTGATAAGAGTCCCAGACCGGTGGTCAGAACTCAACAGAGGGGCGCAATTTTGTTTCTTAAGCCAGTTCCTTCTTGGATGAATTAAATAGCCTTAAGTTTCTTTCGGTGGATCTCTGTCATCTGCATTTGCTACTGCTAACTGTATGGCATCATTCCAATTCAGATTGCTTCAGACTGTTAATCCTAGGTATTTTCGCCCGTTGTTGTTTCCTGTAATCTATTGCCAATAGCGTAATGGAACAGTAATGGATCTCTTCGCTTGTTTATAAGCTGTACTTTACGTTTACTTCCTGCTTTTCTGTACAGTCTTCTGCCATTGGGCAACAGCATCTTCCCCGAAAATCCTCACTAGATCATTCATATACACTACTGGCCATTATAATTGCTACACGAAGAAGAAATGCAGATGATAAATGGGTATTCATTGGACAAATATATTAACTAGAACTGACATGTGATTACATTTTCACGCAATTTGAGTTCATAGTTCCTGAGAAATCAGTACCCAGAACTACCACCTCTGGCCGTAATAACGGCCTTGATGCGCCTGGGAATTGAGTCAAACAGAGCTTGGATGGCGTGTACAGGTACAGCTGCCCATGCAGCTTCAACACGATACCACAGTTCATCAAGAGTAGTGACTGGCGTATTGTGACGAGCCAGTTGCTCGGCCACCATTGACCAGACGTTTTCAGTTGGTGAGAGATCTGGAGAATGTGCTGGCCAGGGCAGCAGTTGAACATTTTCTGTATCCAGAAAGGCCCGTACAGAACCTGCAACATGCGGTCGTGCATTATCCTGCTGAAATGTAGGGTTTCGCAGGGATCGAATGAAGGGTAGAGGCCGGCCGGTGTGGCCAAGCGGTTAAAGGCGCTACAGTCTGGAACCGCGCGACCGCTGCGGTCGCAGGTTCGAATCCTGCCTAGGGCATGGATGTGTGTGATGTCCTTAGGTTAGTTCGGTTTAAGTAGTTCTAAGTTCTAGGGGACTGATGACCTTAGAAGTTAAGTCCCATAGTGCTCAGAGCCATTTGAACCATTTTTGAAGGGTAGAGCCACGGGTTGTGACACATCTGAAATGTAACGTCCACTGTTCAAAGTGCCGTCAGTGCGAGCAAGAGGTGACAGGGACGTGTAACCTATGGCATCCCATACCATCACGCCGGGTGATACGCCAGTATGGCGATGACGAATACACGCTTGCAATATGCGTTCACCACGATGTCGCCAAACAGGGATGCTGTAAACAGAACCTGGATTCATCCGAAAAAATGACGTTTTGCCATTCATGCTCCAGGTTCGTCGTTGAGTACACCATCGCAGGCGCTCCTGTCTGTGATGCAGCGTCAAGGGTAACTGCAGCCATGGCCTCCGAGCTGCTGCAAACGTCGTCGAACTGTTCGTGCAGATGGTTGTAGTCTTGCAAACATCCCCATCTGTTGATTCAGGGATCGAGACGTGGCTGCACGATCCGTTACAGCCATGCGGATAAGATGCCTGTTGTCTCGACTGCTAGTGATACAAGGCCGTTGGGATCCAGCACGGCGTTCCGTATTACCCTCGTGAACCCACCGATTCCATATTCTGCCAACAGCCATTGGATCTCGACCAACGCGAGCATCAATGTCGCAATGCGATAAACCGCAATCGCGATAGGCTACAATCCGACCTTTATCAAAGTCGGAAACGTGATGATACGCATTTCTCCTCCTTACACGAGGCATCACCACAACGTTTCACCAGGCAACGCCGGTCAACCGCTTTTTGTGTACGAGAAATCGGTTGGAAACTTTCCTCATGTTAGCACGTTGTAGGTGTCGCCACCGGCGCCAACCTTGTGTGAATGCTCTGAAAAGCTAATCATTTGCATATCATAGCATCTTCTTCCTGTCGGTTAAATTTCGTGTCTGTAGCACGCCATCTTCAAGGTGTAGCAATTTTAATGGCCAGTAGTGCACATTGTAAACGGTGACTGCCCTGTAACTCTACCTTGTGTTACTCCCGAAATTTCTCTTGTCTCAATTTGTTGCTTCCCATTAAGAACGACAGGTCGGTTTCTGCCTGGAAGGAAGTCCTGATCCAGTCACAAACCAGGTTCGATACTCGAACAGCTCTTATTTCGTTCACTAATCGTCAGTGCAGAAATGTATGGAATACGTTCCGAAAATCAAACAACATGGCGTCAACACGGGGACCGTCGTCTACTGCGCTCTGGATCTCATGTTGAATAGAGTGAGCTTACGTCCTAGAGATCTGAATCCATTCTGGTTTCCACAGAGGAGATTTTCTTTCTCCAGGAAGGTTATAATTCGTCCAGATAAAATACAGAGTGATTATAACTAATGTTAAACTTTAAAACCGCTGTAGAAATAACATAACTGGTCAGAATGACATCAAATTGCAACGGAATATTATCGGAGAAGGAGGAAAACGTATTGCAGAAGAAAAGTAAATAATTACAAAATGTATCAATAGGTGGCACTGTAAGCATCGTAATTTAATAGTGGTTGACTACAAATAACGGTCTATCCGATGATATATGCGATTGGATAGAAAGAAACAGACAGGGAGCAGTATGCCGTCCTGAACGGGGTGACTTCAACAGAAAACAAGCGTAACTTTAGGCGTGCCCCAGGGCACCGAAATAGGTGCTCTGCTTTTTACGATTTACGTAAACGATCTGGTTGATGGCATTGACAGCGGCCTTAGACTGTTTGCCGATGATGCTGTAGTCTACAGGAAAGTAGTATCACACGAAAGTTGTGAACAAATCAATGAGGATTTGCAGAAAATGAATGCGGAGTGTAACGACTGGCAGTTATCTCTCGATATTAGTAAGTGTAACCTACTGCGTATAACAAGGCGAAAATCCCCATTAATGTACGAGTACAAAATAAATGCCCAGTCTTTAGAAGCGGTAACGTCCGTCAAGTATCTGGGTGTAACTATTCAAAATGATCTCAAGTGGAATGATCAGATTACACAAGTAACGGGTAAGGCGAACTCTAGATTGCGGTTTATTGGTAGAATCCTGAAGCGATACAGTCCTTCAACAAAGGAAGTAGCTAACAATACGATAGTTCGTCCGGTCATGGAGTATTGTTCGGCTGTATGGGACCCTTACCAGTTGGGCCTGATTCAAGAGATTGAGAAGGTCCAAAGAAGAGCGGCAAGATTCGTGACTGGTACACTTAGCCATCGTGAGAGCGTTACAAATCTCATAGAAAGTTTGAAGTGGGACGCACTTGCAGATAGATGGCGCGCTAAACAGAAGGGGCTGCTCACTAAATTCCGAAATCCGATCTTCACCGACGATGTAGAGCGTCAGTTATTACCACCAACTTTCAAATCGCTCAATGATCACGATTCAAAGATAAGGGAAATAAGAGCTCGTATTGAGGCGTTCAGACAGTCGTTTTTCCCTCGCGCGATCCGCGAGTGGAACAGACGGGGGGGGGGGGGGGGGGGGGGAAATATGACTTTGGCGCGAATTGTGCCCTCCACCACACACCGCTTGGTGGCTAGCGGAGTATATATGTAGATGTAGATGTAGTTGTAGATGACAAATGTATATATGTAGATGACAAATGAATCATACAACAATGTCTAAGATGTACGTTTGACTTTAAACAAACTGTACTGCTCAGTGTGCATGGATGTACAGATATACTACTGATAGTTATGTAAGCCCATCCACCACAGCAAGGTCATATCACATCGGATGAGAAAGATCAGGTTTTAACTGTCCTGAGCCCAAGAACCGCATAAAAAGCATCTCACATCGATTTTTAATTGTCCTGAGACCAAAAATCGCATAAAAAGCATCAATCACATCAGTTTTTAATTGGCCTGAGGCCAAAAACCGCATAAAAGCATCAATCCATATAAAATTGGATTATTAATTTCCGTGTGACTGGCACAAAAATATGTTCAGTATGCTGTCCACCGTTTTCTGCAACAAGTTGAAAACGAGAAACAGCATGTTTTGCTACTGAACAAAGTGCTTCCGGGATCATGTTCAGAACCTGTTATGCATGCCTTCAATGTAACTAAGTTTGCAGTCGGAACACTAAACACAACATCTTTCAGATAGCCCCACAGCCGGAAGTCACACGGATTAAGATCAGGTGATTGGTACGGCCAGGCTGTAGGGACGTGGCGACTGATAATTTCTAGCATTTCCGAAATGGCGCTTCAGCATGTGCGGAGGTGCCCCATCTTGAATAAAAATGACCCCATCCACACATCTACACTGTTGGAGAGCGGGAATAACGTGGTTGCGCAAAAAGACACTCACAGTGCTTACGAGTGACGGTACAAGTAACAGGACCGGAAGCACCTGTCTCTTCGAAAAAAATATGGCCCTATAATAAATGATGCCATAAACCTGCACCACACAGTGACCTTTTCGGGATGAAGTAGTACTGGCTGATTTGCGTGTGGATTTTCCGTTGCCCATATACGACAATTCTGTGTATTGATATATCCTGTCAGATGGAAGTGGGCTTCGTCTGTCCACAAAATCTTCCACTGCCAATCCCTGTCCACTCCCTTGCGAGCAAGAAATTGTAAAGCAAAACCCTCTCTTGCTGGCAGGTCAACAGGAAACAGCTAGTGTACATGGGTAACTTTGAATGGATAGCAAAGAAGGATGTTTTGTAGGATTTTACGCGCTGTGCTCATGGGTAAGACCAGTGTTGAGGCAGTGCTCGGTGCACTCCACGTCTGCACACCACCACTCGTCTCCTACTGCACTGCTGTGGCCGCTGCTCCCACTGACGTCGAATCAATTCGTTTCCTCCCTCTACCAGATTGCACACCAAAATAACCCGTCATTTCCAATTTCCGAATCATTTTCTCCAGACCCACGACAGTCATCGGACCAACGCGTCTTTTCAAACCCTTCAGTGTTCGGAACTTCTGCACAGCGACGCGTTCAAAGTCATCATCCTTGTAATACAGCTTTACAAGCAGAGCGCAATCCTACATTGAGAGAGTCATGGCGAACGTCGCAGAAGCGAAAGAAGGAAATTCCGTATACCCGGCGTGTATATACCAACTTCAATGAGTCGTGCGCACGACAAGTGTTTTCATTTACGTATTCTGTCACATACAATGCCATCTATTCATCAATTTTCAAACAATTTTTTTTTTCTTCTGCCATACGTTTTCCCCCTTCTGCGATAATATTCCGTTGTAATTTGGTATCATTCTGACTAGTGGTGTTATTTCAACAGTTGAAAGTTTGACTTTAATTATAGTCACCCTGTATGTTCCACAGTTCTAAAACAGAATGACGTCAGCTGTTAAACCCAATAATCGTATGCCTCTAACCGACGACTCCTTTTTCCCATTCGCTTGGTAACCTTCGGTGTTGTAACGATCTACGATAAACTGACGCTAGAAACGGAGCAAGTTCTTCTGCATAACCTCTACTTGGGACGATTGAAAGGACGAACAGTATTTTTATATTCTACAGTAAAACAATTTCGGAAAACCGATTCCGCATTTCGGCCTTCTGTCATCTTCCGTTTCGGTGCTAATTTGTGCCTGAACGGCTCTGAGCACTATGGGACTTAACGGCTGAGGTCATCAGTCCCCTAGAACTTAGAACTGCAGCGCATAGATATTTCTAATGCGCTTACTGGTTTTCGCAACTCCAAGAGTTCTTCAATTTTCAGTAATGTCGGTTGGCAGAATTTTTTCTTATTTTTAGCCAACGCTAGTAGACAACAGTACAAATGGCTCTGAGCACTATGGGACTCAACTGCTGAGGTCATTAGTCCCCTAGAACTTAGAACTAGTTAAACCTAACTAACCTAAGGACATCACAAACATCCATGCCCGAGGCAGGATTCGAACCTGCGACCGTAGCGGTCTTGCGGTTCCAGACTGCAGCGCCTTTAACCGCACGGCCACTTCGGCCAGCAGACAACAGTACAGATCCCTGTCGTACGCTGACCTCATCCTCACCTCCGTGTAAGTAGAATTGATGACTATCATCCCTATTAAATGTGTGTCCCATTAATGACCCGACACCGTAGAGATTGAAGACAAGGACAAGGCAGACTGTGGACGGAGGCTCATAGAAGAGAATAGTTCTGCATCTGGATCTGCATTAACATCTACATCAGCCACTGTACAACCTGCGGAGGTGGGTGTATAATACATCACAACAACTTTCTCCCCTATTTCGCGATAATACAAAACATGGTGCCCTTATTTGAACTTTGCCGATGTACACTCCGTCAATCCTGCCCGGTAAGGATACCACACCATACACCAGTATTCTAAAAGAGAATGGAGAAGCACACTGTAGGCAGTCTCCTTAGTAGATCTGTTACATTTTCTAAATATTCTGCCCATTAAACGCAGTCTTTGGTTAGCCTTTGCCACAACATTTTCTATGTGTTACTTCCAATTTACATTATTCGTTAAGTTTAATTTCTAGGTATTTAGTTGAATTTGTGGTGTTTAGATTTGGCTGATTTATCGTGTAACCGAAGTTTCACGGAGAATTTAGCACTACTGTGCACGACCTCACGCTTTCCGTTATTTAGGAACAACTGCCAATTTTTGCACCATACAGATATCTTTCATAAACAGTATTACAATTTTTTTGATCTTCTGTGACTTTATTAGTCGATAAACGACAACATCATGTGCAAACAACCTCAGACAGCTGCTCAGATTGTCTCCTAAATCGTTTATATAGATAAGGAACAGCAAATGGCCTATTACACTATCTTTGGGAACACCAGAAATCACTTCTGTTTTACTCAATGACTTTCCGTCAGTACTACGAAGTGTGACCTCTCTGACAGGAAATCACAAATCCAATCACATAACTGAGACGGTATTCCAGTTTCACTAAAAGCCTCTTGTGTGGTAGAGTGTCAAAAGCCTTCTGTAAATCTAGAAATATGAAATCAATTTTGAAACCCCTTGTCAATAGCACTCAACACTTCATATGAGTAAAGAGCTAGTTGTGTTTCAGAAGAATGATGTTTTCTAAATCCCTGTTGAACGTGTGTCAAAGGACCGTTCTCTTCGAGGTAATTCATAATATTCAAACGCAATATATGTTTCAAAATCCTGCTGCATTTCGACGTTAATGAAATAGGCCCGTAATTTAGTGGATTACTCCTATTATCTTTCTTGAATGTTGGTGCGACCTGTGCAACTTTCCAGTTTGTGAGTATGGATCTTCCGTCGAGCGAACGGTTATACATGGTTGTTAAGTATGGAGCTATTGTATCAGAATACCCTGAAAGGAACGTTGAGGGCTTTTGGTAGGGAGGAAACAGAATGTTATCTTGGATGGAGAGTCATCATCATATGTAGAAGTAACTTCAGGTGTGCGCCAGGGAAGGGTGTGGAGACCCTTCAAGTTGTATACTAATGGCCTTGCCAAACTGAACTCAGGCTGTTGAGCCCCTTCAAGTTGTATACTAATGGCCTTGCCAAACTGAACTCAGGCTTTTTGCAGATGATGCAGTTATCTATAATGAAGTATTATATGAGAGAAGCTGCATAAATATTCAATCAGATCTTGATAAGATTTTAACGTGTTGCAGAGATTGGCAACCCGCTCTAAATGTGCTGAAATATACACAATTTTGCACTTGACAAAACGGAAAAACGTAGTATTTTATGACTGCAGTATCAATGAGTCGATGTTGGAGTCGGCCAACTCATACAAATACCTGAGTGTATCATTTTGTGGGGTTATGAAATGGAATGATCACATAATTTCAGCCGTAAGTAAAGCAGAGACTTTGGTTTATTGGTAGAATACTGGGGAAGTGCAATCAGTCTTCAAAAGAGATTGCTTAAGAATGACTCTAGGTCTATACTACAACCCCCTATGTATCTCTCATATAGGGACTGTGAGGATAAGATTATAATAATTACTGCGAACACAGAGGCATTCAAACAAGCATTCTTCCCGGGCTCCATACATGAATGGAACAGGAAGAAACCCTAATAACTCGAACAATGGAGCGTACCCTCTGCCATGCACCTCACGGTGGTTTGCAGAGTATAGATGTAGATGTACATGTAGAGAGTGTACTCGAGGCTATTTCCATAGCAGCAAACATGAGAACTACATATGATTCACTGTTATTACCTGAAGATGACGCAGCTAATTCCAGCAGAACATTCCATGTCGAATGACTTTCTACAATTTGCTCGTACCACAATGGTTAAAATTTACGAAACAAAGCAATCATCCCTTTTAGCACAAGTCAACCATTCGGAGAAACACCAAACTTTTAATGGAGAATTTTCATTATTCACATACTTACATATAAACAATCAAAACGCCCATTTAAACCCCGAGGACCGTGTGACGCCGACTGGCCGCCGTGTCATCCTCTGCCAACGGTGTAACTTGGGTGCGATAAAGGAGCATGGGGTCGGCACACTAATCTCCCAGCCTTTGTCAGCTTCCCAGACCCTGAAGACGTCACTTCTCACTGCAGCAGCTCTCCAATTGGGATACTTAAGCTGACCGCCCAACTACGGAGGCGGAAAATTTTCGTTGTTCACTAATGAGAAATAAACTAACACATCAAGACCCTGATAAAGGTTTTAGTATTAAATTTGCAGTATTTACAATGTCCTCCGTACACATCTTGAATAGGAAATCATCTGATGGCAATTTCGTGATTTTCTTTTTAGTTTTTCTACTACATAACGTAAACGAAAATAACTTTTTGCTCACGTAAACACGACTACATCCTACAAAGTGTGAATGTCATTAAAAAAAGTTACAGAAGCACAAATGGTGCTTGTGTGATGGGGACTTGCTCAAAAAGAGAAGCGACAGAAATAAGTACACGTCTACATCTATATTCCACAACCCATGTGACGGAGGGTACTCTGATACCTCTAACAGTCGTAAATCCTCGGCTCTTCTCGTTCCGACCACTTCGTGTGACGTATTTGGGAGGAAGCAGTATGTTGCCCAACTCTTTACGGAGCGTCCTCTCTATCAACTTTGGTAGTAAACCTTTACGCGATGCACACTTTTAGCGTTTGCCACTGGAATTTGTTGAGCATATTCGTAATGCTCTCGTGTCGGCTATACGATGCTGTGACGAGACGCGCCGGCCTATGTTGCAACTTGTGTGTCTCTTCCACTGATCGGAGTTGATAAGTGCGCCAGACTGATGATCAATGCTCAAGAATCGAGCGATTACGTGGTTTGTAAGTTACTTCTTTCCTAACGATTTTTCTGGTGAATCTTAGCCTGATATCTACTTCTCCTACTACAGCTTTTGTATGGTCATTCTACAATATATCGCTACGGTTGATTATTCTTTGGTATCTTATAGTATTGTTCACTCTTTCGAGCGATTTGCCGTCAGCAGTGTAATCGTACAGTATTGGATTTCTTCATCTTTTTATGCGCATTGCGTCACATTTATTTACGTTCTGGATCAGCTGCCGGTGCCTGCGTTAATTATCGATCCTCTACCGATCTTCCTGGAATTCGCTAAAGCCTTCTGTCGTTATAACGTCCCTTTTAAAATGGAGCAACTATCTGTTTCAAAACTACACTCCTGGAAATGGAAAAAAGAACACATTGACACCGGTGTGTCAGACCCACCATACTTGCTCCGGACACTGCGAGAGGGCTGTACAAGCAATGATCACACGCACGGCACAGCGGACACACCAGGAACCGCGGTGTTGGCCGTCGAATGGCGCTAGCTGCGCAGCATTTGTGCACCGCCACCGTCAGTGTCAGCCAGTTTGCCGTGGCATACGGAGCTCCATCGCAGTCTTTAATACTGGTAGCATGCCGCGACAGCGTGGACGTGAACCGTATGTGCAGTTGACGGACTTTGAGCGAGGGCGTATAGTGGGCATGCGGGAGGCCGGGTGGACGTACCGCCGAATTGCTCAACACGTGGGGCGTGAGGTCTCCACAGTACATCGATGTTGTCGCCAGTGGTCGGCGGAAGGTGCACGTGCCCGTCGACCTGGGACCGGACCGCAGCGACGCACGGATGCACGCCAAGACCGTAGGATCCTACGCAGTGCCGTAGGGGACCGCACCGCCACTTCCCAGCAAATTAGGGACACTGTTGCTCCTGGGGTATCGGCGAGGACCATTCGCAACCGTCTCCATGAAGCTGGGCTACGGTCCCGCACACCGTTAGGCCGTCTTCCGCTCACGCCCCAACATCGTGCAGCCCGCCTCCAGTGGTGTCGCGACAGGCGTGAATGGAGGGACGAATGGAGACGTGTCGTCTTCAGCGATGAGAGTCGCTTCTGCCTTGGTGCCAATGATGGTCGTATGCGTGTTTGGCGCCGTGCAGGTGAGCGCCACAATCAGGACTGCATACGACCGAGGCACACAGGGCCAACACCCAGCATCATGGTGTGGGGAGCGATCTCCTACACTGGCCGTACACCACTGGTGATCGTCGAGGGGACACTGAATAGTGCACGGTACATCCAAACCGTCATCGAACCCATCGTTCTTCCACTCCTAGACCGGCAAGGGAACTTGCTGTTCCAACAGGACAATGCACGTCCGCATGTATCCCGTGCCACCCAACGTGCTCTAGAAGGTGTAAGTCAACTACCCTGGCCAGCAAGATCTCCGGATCTGTCCCCCATTGAGCATGTTTGGGACTGGATGAAGCGTCGTCTCACGCGGTCTGCACGTCCAGCACGAACGCTGGTCCAACTGAGGCGCCAGGTGGAAATGGCATGGCAAGCCGTTCCACAGGACTACATCCAGCATCTCTACGATCGTCTCCATGGGAGAATAGCAGCCTGCATTGCTGCGAAAGGTGGATATACACTGTACTAGTGCCGACATTGTGCATGCTCTGTTGCCTGTGTCTATGTGCCTGTGGTTCTGTCAGTGTGATCATGTGATGTATCTGACCCCAGGAATGTGTCAATAAAGTTTCCCCTTCCTGGGACAATGAATTCACGGTGTTCTTATTTCAATTTCCAGGAGTGTATTAAGCACCCCTGGTGCCTCAGCAGGAAGGCAGTGAATAGACTTCCTGCTATTTCACACTGCCACAGCAAAACGTAGCATCCGGAGACACTCTCCTTCGTGTGCAGTCAGAGTGGTTGCGGCGACTACAGTTGTGCATTGCACGGGATGGACAACACGTAGAACATGTGTTGTAGCAGTCGGTATGAGGCTAATTTCCCAACTTTGAACATTAATAACTCCTAAACTATACAAGATAGACAAGAACAAATTACACCACTAAATACCAGAGCTCAAGCGAGTGTTATTTGATGTGCCATACACCCCCCCTTCCCATTTAAAAAAAAAATGACTGGAATCCAAAATGGTGGATTTCAAGATGGCGGCCATGAATGACATTCTCTCAAAAAGTTGGGTCACCCCTCAACACCATGTTCCCATCATCACATTTCAATTTTCCCTTTAATCTCACAACTTACGAAGGTGTCCAAGGACAAATGAATCGCCCTGTATTATACCATTTCCGCCGTACTTCTCGATATCAAGCACTAGGCGGCCTCCTACCGATCGCTAGCGCAACATAATTCCCAAGATATAGACTGTAACTTATCTACAAACTCCAAACATTGGCGAGGTGCAGCTTGCTGTAAACCACTGACTAACTAGAAACAAATACAGCAAACTCCTAGTTCCAATCTCGATTACCAAAGTCGGTCATATTCCAAATCATCCCTACAATTTACAAGCCAAGTAAGGCCTTTCCCACGTCTAGCACTCTTTCTAAAGACCGGACATTCAGCGCCGTGCATAATCGAGGTATCGAATATGTTGCTTCCCCCTCATTGTACCTCCCGAGGAGATCACGAATGTAAAATTAGAGAGATTCGAGCGTGCACGGAGGCTTTCCGACAGTCGTTCTTCCCGCGAACCATACGCGACCGGAACAGGAAAGGGAGGTAACGACAGTGGCACGTAGAGTGCCCTCCGCCACATACCGTTGGGTGGCTTGCTGGGTATAAATGTAGATGTAGATGTAAATCCCTTTTACATCAGAGTACCCTCAGAGGACCGACGAAATTGTCAGAACTCTTCTGCAAATTCGAGATCGTTTCCCCTCGGCACAAACGTGTTACTGTTTCTGCTCCGAACCTGTAACGAAAGACAAGACATGATTACCTACTCTCCACAGCTTCCGAAATCTAATTTTCATCTGAATTCGTAAAACATAACATGAAAATATTCAATATCGAGCTATAACTTACCAAAAGAAAGAAATTTTCACTCAGTTATACACTGCACGTAGATAAATTCGGGGGGGGGGGGGGGTATACCATGTGCACAGTACTACCGATTTTCTTCTAGAATATGTCGCCGCTTCCAAAAATCCCATACGAACCTGTAATGAAAATGTTACACATAACACTGTACGTAGATAAATTTGGTGTGGGTTGTGCCATGTGCACAGGCACTAGCGATTTTATTCTAGAATTTGCCACCTCTTCCACACATCTTATGTGAACCTGTAACGAAAGAAAAGACATTAATACGTACCCCTCACAGCTTCGGAAATCTGTAACTTACATCTGAAATAGTAAAGCGTAACATGAAAAAATTTAAACATCGAGCTATAACTTAGTAAAAGAAACAAATATTCACTCAGCTATAAATTGCATTTAGATAAATTTGTTGTGTAGAATTGCTATGTGCACAGCACTAGCGATTTTCTTGTAGAATATGTCGCCGCTTCCACACATATCAATGAACCTACTAAAGAAAGGAAATAGACACATTAGCACTCTCCACTGCCACCGGAATGTGCATTTTCCATCTGCATTCTTAAAGCATAATATAAAAATATTCAAACATTACTCAGTTAGCCATTGCAAGTAGATGCATTTGGTGATAAGATATGCTATGCGCACAGCACTAGTGATTTTCTTGTAGAAAACGTTTCCGCTTCCACACATCTCATATGAAACTGTTAACGAAAGAATATACATACATTCGTAAACTCCACAGTATCTGGAACGCGTATTTTTGATTTGAATTCTTAAAGCATAGTATAAAATTAGTCAATCATCGAGCTGTTACATACCAAAAGAACGTAATATTGACTTTGTAGATATATTTGGTGCACAGCACTACCGATTTTCTTGTAGAATATATCACCGCATCCTCACATCTCATATAAACCTGCTAAAGAAAGAAGACACACGCATTATCACTCTTAACAGTCACCAGGATGTGTTTTTGACCTGAATACTTAAAGGATAATTTAAAAATATTCAAACATGGATGTGTTACATTCCTAAAGACGAAATATTCGCTCAGTAATCCATTACAAATAGATAAATTTGGTGTGAAGAATGCTTCGTGTACAGCACTAGCGATTTACTTGTAGAACACGTCTCTGATTCCACACATCTTATATGGACCTGTTAACGAAAGAAAATACATACATTAAAACTCTCCACAGTTTCCGAAATGTGTATTTTTCATCTGAATTCTTAAAGCGGAATATAAAATTTTTCAAACATCGAGCTGTTGCATACGAAAACAATGTAATATTGAATCTATTATTCAATGCATTTAAATACGTTTCGGATGTAGAATTGCTACGTGCACAGCAGTAGCGATTTTCTTGTACAATATGTAGCCGCTTTCACACACCTCATACGATCCTGTTAACGAAAGAAATTACATACATTAGTGCTCTTTAGCATTTCCAGAATGTGTATTCTTCATTTGAATTCTTGAAGCAAAATATATAAATATTCCAACATGTAACTCTTACTCACCAAGAGAGAAAAAATTCACTGAGTTATCAATTGCATGTAAACACATTTGGTTTGAAGAATGCTGTGCACAGAAATAGCGATTTTGTTTTAGAATATGTCGCCGCTTCCACACATATCATATCAACCTGCTAATGGAAGAAATTACATACATTACCACTCTCCACTGCCACTGGAATTTGTATTTGTAATCTGAATTCTTAAAGCATTAAATAAAAATGTTCCAACATCGAGCTATTACTTACCAAAAGAAAGATCTATTCATTTAATTATCCACTACACGTAGGTACTTATGTTGTGCACAGCTCTACCAAATACCTTGGAGAATATGCTACCGCTTCCACACATCTCATATGAAGCTGCGAACAAAAGAAAATACATACACTAGTATTCTCCACAGTTTCCGGAATGTGTACTTTCCATCTGAATTCTTACAGCAAAAGATACAAATATTCAAACATCGTGCTGTTACTTAATAAAAAAGAAATAGTCACTCAGTTATCCATTGTACATAGATACATTTGGCGTAAAAAAAAGTTATGTGCACAGCAATAGCGATTTTCGTGTAAAATATATCGCCTCCTCCACACATCCCATATGAACCTGCTAACGCAAGAAAATTCATACTTTAGTACTCTCCAGATTCACTGGAATGTGTAGTTTTCATCTAAATTATTAAAGCAAACTATAAAAATAATCAAACAATGAAGTGTTACTTACCAAAAAACGAAATATACGCTCAGTTATCTATTCCACGTAGAAACATTTGGTGTGAAGAATGCTATGTGCACAGCACTAGCGCTTTTCTTGTGGAATTTGTCGCCGCTTCCACACAACTCTTACGAACCTGCTAACGTAAGAAAATACATACTCTAGTACTCTTCCCAGTTTCCGGAATCTGTATTTTCCACCTGAATTCAAAAAGCATAAGATCAGAATATTCAAACATGGAGCTATTACTTACCAAAAGAAGAAATATTCTCTCAGTTATACATTGCACATAATAATATTTGTCGTGAAGAGTGCTATGTACACGGCGCAAGCGAATATCTTGTAGGGCATGTCACCGCTTCCACACATCTCATATGAACTAGAAAACGAAAGAAAATGCATACAATAGTACTCTCCACAGGTTCCGAAATGTGTATTTTCCATCTGAATTCTTACAGCAGAAGATAAAAATGTTCAAACAATGAGGTGTTACTTACCAACAAACGAAATATTCAATCAGTTATCCTTTGCACCTAGATACATTTGGTGTGAAGATTGCTATGTGCACAGCACTAGCGATTTTCTTGTAGAATATGTCGCCATGTACACACATATCAATGAACCTACTAAAGAAAGGAAATAGACACATTAGCACTCTCCACTGCCACCGGAATGTGCATTTTCCATCTGCATTCTTAAAGCATAATATAAAAATATTCAAACATTACTCAGTTAGCCATTGCAAGTAGATGCATTTGGTGATAAGATATGCTATGCGCACAGCACTAGTGATTTTCTTGTAGAAAACGTTTCCGCTTCCACACATCTCATATGAAACTGTTAACGAAAGAATATACATACATTCGTAAACTCCACAGTATCTGGATCGCGTATTTTTGATTTGAATTCTTAAAGCATAGTATAAAATTAGTCAATCATCGAGCTGTTACATACCAAAAGAACGTAATATTGACTTTGTAGATATATTTGGTGCACAGCACTACCGATTTTCTTGTAGAATATATCACCGCATCCTCACATCTCATATAAACCTGCTAAAGAAAGAAGACACACGCATTATCACTCTTAACAGTCACCAGGATGTGTTTTTGACCTGAATACTTAAAGGATAATTTAAAAATATTCAAACATGGATGTGTTACATTCCTAAAGACGAAATATTCGCTCAGTAATCCATTACAAATAGATAAATTTGGTGTGAAGAATGCTTCGTGTACAGCACTAGCGATTTACTTGTAGAACACGCCTCTGATTCCACACATCTTATATGGACCTGTTAACGAAAGAAAATACATACATTAAAACTCTCCACAGTTTCCGAAATGTGTATTTTTCATCTGAATTCTTAAAGCGGAATATAAAATTTTTCAAACATCGAGCTGTTGCATACGAAAACAATGTAATATTGAATCTATTATTCAATGCATTTAAATACGTTTCGGATGTAGAATTGCTACGTGCACAGCAGTAGCGATTTTCTTGTACAATATGTAGCCGCTTTCACACACCTCATACGATCCTGTTAACGAAAGAAATTACATACATTAGTGCTCTTTAGCATTTCCAGAATGTGTATTCTTCATTTGAATTCTTGAAGCAAAATATATAAATATTCCAACATGTAACTCTTACTCACCAAGAGAGAAAAAATTCACTGAGTTATCAATTGCATGTAAACACATTTGGTTTGAAGAATGCTGTGTGCACAGAAATAGCGATTTTGTTTTAGAATATGTCGCCGCTTCCACACATATCATATCAACCTGCTAATGGAAGAAATTACATACATTACCACTCTCCACTGCCACTGGAATTTGTATTTGTAATCTGAATTCTTAAAGCATTAAATAAAAATGTTCCAACATCGAGCTATTACTTACCAAAAGAAAGATCTATTCATTTAATTATCCACTACACGTAGGTACTTATGTTGTGCACAGCTCTACCAAATACCTTGGAGAATATGCTACCGCTTCCACACATCTCATATGAAGCTGCGAACAAAAGAAAATACATACACTAGTATTCTCCACAGTTTCCGGAATGTGTACTTTCCATCTGAATTCTTACAGCAAAAGATACAAATATTCAAACATCGTGCTGTTACTTAATAAAAAAGAAATAGTCACTCAGTTATCCATTGTACATAGATACATTTGGCGTAAAAAAAAGTTATGTGCACAGCAATAGCGATTTTCGTGTAAAATATATCGCCTCCTCCACACATCCCATATGAACCTGCTAACGCAAGAAAATTCATACTTTAGTACTCTCCAGATTCACTGGAATGTGTAGTTTTCATCTAAATTATTAAAGCAAACTATAAAAATAATCAAACAATGAAGTGTTACTTACCAAAAAACGAAATATACGCTCAGTTATCTATTCCACGTAGAAACATTTGGTGTGAAGAATGCTATGTGCACAGCACTAGCGCTTTTCTTGTGGAATTTGTCGCCGCTTCCACACAACTCTTATGAACCTGCTAACGTAAGAAAATACATACTCTAGTACTCTTCCCAGTTTCCGGAATCTGTATTTTCCACCTGAATTCAAAAAGCATAAGATCAGAATATTCAAACATGGAGCTATTACTTACCAAAAGAAGAAATATTCTCTCAGTTATACATTGCACATAATAATATTTGTCGTGAAGAGTGCTATGTACACGGCGCAAGCGAATATCTTGTAGGGCATGTCACCGCTTCCACACATCTCATATGAACTAGAAAACGAAAGAAAATGCATACAATAGTACTCTCCACAGGTTCCGAAATGTGTATTTTCCATCTGAATTCTTACAGCAGAAGATAAAAATGTTCAAACAATGAGGTGTTACTTACCAACAAACGAAATATTCAATCAGTTATCCTTTGCACCTAGATACATTTGGTGTGAAGATTGCTATGTGCACAGCACAAGCGATTTTCTTGTAGAATATGTCGCCATGTACACACATCTCATATGAACATGTTAACGAAAGAAAATAAATACATTAGCAGTCTCCACAGCCACCATAATGTGTTTGCCATCTGAATTCTTAAGACATAATATAAAAATTTGTATATATAAATATGTGTTGAGAGGTCAGAAAAACGTGTGGTTCCTGAAGAGGGGCAGCAGCCTTTTCAGTAGTTGCAGAGGCAACAGTCTGGATGATTGACTGATATGGCCTTGTAACACTAACCAAAACGGCCTTGCTGTGCTGCTACTGCGAACGGCTTAAAGCAAGGGGAAACTACACCCGTAATTTTTCCTGAGGGCATGCAACTTTACTGTATGGTTAAATGATGATGGTGTCCTCTTGGGTAAAATATTCCAGAGGTAAAATAGTCCCCCATTCGGATCTCCGGGCGGGGGCTACTCAGGAGGACGTCGTTATCAGGAGAAAGAAAACTGATGTTCTATGGATCGGGGCGTGGAATGTCAGATCCCTTAATCGGGCAGGTAGATTAGAAAATTTTAAAAGGGAAATGGATAGGTTAAAGTTAGAGATAGTGGGAATTAGTGAAGTTCGGTGGAAGGAGGAACAAGATCTTTGGTCAGGTGAATAGCGGGTTATAAATATAAAATCAAATAGTGGTAATGCACGAGTAGGTTTAATAATGAATAAAAAATAGGAGTGCAGGTAAGCTACTACAAACAGCATAGTGAACGCATTATTTTGGCCAAGATAGACACGAAGCCCACGCCTACCACAGTAATACACGTTTATATGCCAACTAGCTCTACAGATAAAGAAATTGAAGAAATGTATGATGAGATAAAAGAAATTATTCAGATAGTGAAGGGAGATGAAAATTTAATAGTCATGGGTGACTGGAATTCGATAGTAGGAAAAGGAAGAGAAGGAAACGTAGTAGGTGAATATGGATTGGGAGTAAGAAATGAAAGAGGAAGCCGCCTGGTAGAATTCTGCACAGAGCATAACTTAATCATAGCTAACAGTTCAAGAATCATAAAAGAAGGTTGTATACATGAAAGAAGCCAGGAGATACTGACTGGTTTCAGATAGATTATATAATGGTAAAACAGAGATTTAGGAACCAGGTTTTAAATTGTAAGATGAGAACTGTAGATTAAAACTGAAGAAACTGCAAAAAGGTGGGAATTTAAGGAGATGGGACGTGGATAAATTGACTAAACCAGAGGCTGTACAGAGTTTCAGGGAGAGCATAAGGGAACAATTGACAAGAATGGGGGAAAGAAATACAGTAGAAGAAGAATGGGTAGCTTTGAGGGATGAAGTAGTGAAGTCAGCAGAGAATCAAGTAGGTTAAAAGACGAGGGCTAGTAGAAATCCTTGGGTGACAGAAGAAATATTGAATTTAATTGATGAAAGGAGAAAATATAAAAATGCAGTAATGAAGCAGGCAAAAAGGAATACAAACGTCTCAGAAATAAGATCGACAGGAAGTGCAAAATGGCTAAGCAGGGATGGCTAGGGAACAAATGTAGAGATGTAGAGGCTTATCTCACTAGGGGTAAAATAGATACTGCCTACATGAAAATTAAAGAGACCTTTGGAGAAAACAGAACCACTTGTATGAATATCAAGAGCTCAGATGGAAACCTAGTTCTAAGTAAAGAAGAAAAAGCAGAAAGGTGGAAGGAGTATTAGAGGGTCTATACAAGGGCGAGGTACATGAGGGCAATATTATGGAACTGGAAGAGGATGTAGATGAAGATGAAATGGAAGATATGATACTGCGTGAAGAGTTTGATAGAGCACTGAAAGACCTAAGTCGAAACAAGGCCCAAGGAGTAGACAACATTCCATTAGAACTACTGACAGCCTTGGGAGAGCCAGTTCTGACAAAACTCTACCATCTGGTGAGCAAAATGTATGAGATAGACTTCAAGAAGAATGTAATAATTCCAATCCCAAAGAAAGCAGGCGTTGACAGATGTGAAAATTACCGAATTATCAGTTTAATAAGTCACGGCTGCAAAATACTAACGCGAATTCTTTACAGACGAAGGGAAAAACTGGTATAAGCCGACCTTGGGGAAGATCAGTTTGGATTCCGTAGAAATATTGGAACACGTGAGGCAATACTGCCCCGACGACTTATCTTACAAAATAGATTAAGAAAAGGCAAACCTACAGTACTGGCATTTGTAGAGTTAGAGAAAGCTTTTGACAATGTTGACTGGAATACTATCTCTCAAATTCTAAAGGTCGCAGGGGTAAAATACAGGGAACGAAAGGCTATTTGCAATTTGTACAGAAACCAGATGGCAGTTATAAGAGTTGAGGGGCATGAAAGGGAAGCAGTGGTTGGGAAGGGAGTGAGACAGGGTTGTAACCTATCACCGATGTCATTCGATCTGTATATTGAGCATGCAATGAAGGAAACAAAAGAAAAGAACGGAGAAGAAATAAAAACTTCAAGGTTCGCCGATGACATTGTAATTCTGTCAGAGACAGCAAAGGACTTGGAAGTGCAGTTGAATGGGATGGACAGTGTCTTGAAAGGAGGATATAAGATGAACCTCAACAAAAGCAAAATGAGGATAATGGAATGTAATCGAGTTAACTCGGGCGATGCTGAGGGAATTAGATTAGGGAATGAGACACTTAAACTAGTAAATGAGTTTTGTTATTTGGGGAGCAAAATAACTGATGATGGTCGAAGTAGAGACGATATAAAATGTAGACTGGCAATGGCAAGAAAAGCGTTTCTGAAGAAGAGAAATTTGTTAACATCGCGTATAAATTTAAGTTTTATGAAGCCTTTTCTCAGAGTATTTGTATGGAGTGTAGCCATGTATGGAAGTGAATCATGGACGATAAAAAGTTCGGACAAGAAGAGAATAGAAGCTTTCCAAATGTGGTGTTACAGAAGAAAGCTGAAGATTAGATGGGTAGAACAGATAAACTAATGAGGAAGTATTGAATAGAATTGGCGAGAAGATGAGTTTGTGGCACAACTTAACTACGAAGAAGGGATCGGTTTGTAGGATATGTTCTGAGGCATCAAGCGATCACCAATTTAGTATTGAAGGGCAGCGTGGAGGGTACAAATCTTAGAGGGAGGCCAAGAGTTGAATACACTAAGCAGATTCAGAAGGATGTATGCTGCAGTACGTACTGGGGTATGAAGCAGCTTGCAGAGGATAGAGTAGCATGGAGAGCTGCACCAAACCAGTCTCAGGACGGAAGACCGCAACAACAACAACAACAACATAAAAATATTCAAACATTGAGCTGATACCTACCAAAAAGCGAAATATACTATCAGTTATGACTTCCACGTAGATACATTTGGTGTGAAGAATGCTATGTGCACAGCACCAGCGATTTTCTTGTAGAATATGTCGCCGCTTACACACAATTCTTATGAACTTGCTAAAGAAAGAATATACAAGCATTTGCACTATCCACAGTCAACGGAATGTGTATTTTTCAACTGAAATCTTAAACCATAATATGAAATTTTTCAAACAACGAGCTGTTACTTACCAAAAGGCGAAATATTCACTCTGTCATCAATTGCATGTAGATACATTTGGTGTGAAGAATGCTATGTGCACAGCAACAGCAATTTACATGAAGAATATGTCGCCTCTTCCACACATGTCGTATGAACCTGATAAAGAAAGAAATTACATACCGGTATTCTACAAGAAAATCCCTAGTGCTGTGCACATACCATTCTTCACACCGAATGTATCTACGTACAATGGATGACTGAGAGGATATTTTGTTTTTTGATAAGTACAGCTCGATGTTTGAATATCTTTACATTATGCATGAGGGCAAAAGATGAAAAATACACATTATGGTGACTGTGGAGTGTGCTAATGTATGCATTTTCTTCCGTTAGCAGGATCACAAGAGATGTGTAGGAGCGCCAACATATTCTAGGAGACAAACGCTAATGCAGTGCACATAGCATTCTTCACATCGAATGTATCTACGTACAGTGAATGACTGAGTGGATATTTCGTTTTTTGGTAAGTAACAGCTAGATGTTTGAATAGTTTTATATTATACTTTAAGAATACAGATGAAAAATACAGATTCTGGTGACAGTGGATTGTGCAAGTGTATGTATTTTCTTTCGATAGCAGTTCATATGAGATCTGTGTAGGGAGCCACATATTCTACAAGAAAATCGTTAGTGCTGTGCACATATCTGCTTTCACAGCAAATGTACCTACGTGCAATGAATAACAAAGTGAATATTTGTTTTTTGATAAGCAACGGCTCAATGTTTGAATATTTTTATATTGTGCTTTAAAATTACAAATGAAAAATACACATTCTGGTGACTGTGGAGTGTGATACTGTATGTATTTTTTTTCGTTAGCAAGTTCACTGGAGAGGTGTGGAAGTGGCCACATATTCTATAAGAAAATCGTTAGTGCTGCACACATAGAATTATTCACACCAGATGTATGTATGTGCAATGGATAACTGAGTGAATATTCGTTGCTTGGTAAGAAACGGCTCAATGTTTGAATATTTTTACATTATTCATTAAGACTAGAAATGAAAAACGCGCAATCTGGTCACCGTGGAGTGCACTAATGTCTGTTTCTTCTTTTGTTAATAGGTTCATATTACGTGTGTGGTAGCGGCCACATATTCTACAAAAAAATCGCTAGTGCTCTGCACATGGCATTTTTCACATCAAATGTAAGACAGTGTAATAGGTAACTGAGTGAATATTCGTTTTTTGGTAATTAACAGCTCGATATTTGAATATTTTTTTATTGTGCCTTAAGAATACACAAGAAAAATACATATTCTGGTAACTGTGGAGTGTGCTAATGTATGTATTTTCTTGCGTTAGCAGGTTCATATGAGATGTGTGGAAGCGGCCACATATCCTAGAAGAAATTCGCTAGTGTTGTACACGTAACATTCTTCACACCAACTATATCACTGTGTATTACGTAACTTAGTGGATATTCGTTTTTTGGTAAGTAACAGCTCGATGATCGAATATTTTTATATTATGCTTTAAGAATATAGATCAAAAACAAACATTATGGTGTATGCTTTAAGAATACAGGTGAAAATACATATTCCGTTGGTGTGGAATGTGCTAATGTATTTATTTACTTTCGTTAGCAGGTTCAAATGAGTTGTGTGGAAGCGGCCACATATTCTAGAAGAAAATCGCTAGAGCTGTGCACATTGCATTCTTCTCACCAAATGTATCTGTGTAATAAGTAACTGAGTGAATATTCGTTTTTTGGTAAGTAACGGCTGTATGTTTGTATATTTTTATATTATGCTTTAAGAATACAGATGAAAACCACACACTCTGATGACAGTAGATTGCGCTAAAATCGGTTTCTTCTTCTGTTAACAGGTCCATATTATGTGTGTGGTAGTGTAAGATATTCGACAAGAAAATAGCTTGTGCTGTGCACATAGCATTTTTCACATCAAATATAAGACAGTGTTGTAGGTAACTGGGTGAATATTCGTTTTTTGGTTAGCAACAGCTAGATGTTTGAATATTTTTATACTATCCTTTAAGAATAGAGATGAAACATACGCATTCTATTGACTATGGAGAGTGCTAATGCATGTATTTTCTTTCGATAGCAGGTTGATATGAAATGTGTGGAAGCGGCGACGTATGCTACAAGAAAATCGCTAGTGTTGCGAGCATAGCATTCTTCACACGAAATTTATCATCGTGTAATAGGTAACTGAGTGATAGTTACGTTTTTTGTTAAGCAAGAGCTAGATGATTGCATACTTTTATATTATACTAAATATTTTAAATGAAAAAAAAAAGCATTCTCGTGATTGTGGAGGATGCTAATGTATGTATTTTCTTTCGTTAGCAGGTTCACATGAAATGTGTGGAAGCTGCCACATATTCTGCAAGAAAATCGCTTGTGCTGTGCACATAGCATTCTTCACTCGAAATGTAACTCCGTGTTGTAGGTAACTGAGTGAATAATCATTTTTTTGTTAAGTAACAGTTGTACGTTTGAATATTTTTATATTGCGCTTTTAGAATACAGATGAAAAATACACACTCCGGTGACTGTAGGGAATGCAAATGTATGTATTTTCTTTCGTAATCAATTTCTTATGTGACTGAGGGAGCGACGACATAGTCCACAAGGATATCGCTAGTGCTGTGCACATAGCATTCTTCACACCAAATGTATCACCGTGTAATAGGTAACTGAGTCATTATTCCTGTTTTGGTAAGTACAACTCGATGTTTGAATATTTTTGTGTTATGCTTTAAGAATACACATGAAAAATTCACATTCTGGTAATTCTGGAGTGTGCTAATGCATGTATTTTCTATCATTAGCAGGTTCATAAAAGATGTGTGGAAGCGGCGACGAGTGCTACAAGAAAATCGCTAGTCCTATCCACATTCCATTCTTCAAACGAAATGTGTAACCGTGTAATAGGTAACTGAGTGAATATTCGTTTTTTAGTAAGTAACAGCTCGATGTTTGAATATTTTTGTATTATCCTTTAAGGATACAAATGAATAATACAGAATCTGGTGACTGGTGTGTGCTAATGTATGTACTGTATTACCTTTCGTTAGCAGGTGCCTATGAGATGTGTGGAAGCTGCGTCATATTCTGCATGAAAATCGCTAGTGATGTGCACATAGCATTCTTCACTCGAAATGTAACTCCATGTTATCGGTAACTGAGTGAATAATCCTTTTTTGGTAAGTAACAAACGTATCTACGGGCAATAGATAAATGAGAGAATAATTCTTCCCTCTGGTAAGTAACAACTCGATGATTGACTATTTTTATACTATGCTTTAAGAATTCAGAAGGAAAATACACATTTCCGAGACTATGGAGAGTACAAGTGTATGTATTTTCTTTCGTTTTTATCATCATATCATACGTCTGTAAGCGGTGACAAGATATTCACTAGTTCCTTGCACATAGCACTTATTACAACTAACGTATCTATGTGCAATGGATAACTGAGAGAACATTTCTTTCTTTTGGTAAGTAATAGTTCAATGTTTGAATATTTTTATATTGTGCTTTAAGAATTCAGATGAAGCATACACACTCCCGTGTCTGTGGAGAGTGGTACTGTATATATTTTCTTACGTTGGCAGGTTCATATGAAATGTGTTTAAGTGGCGACATATTCTACAAGAAATCGCTAGTTCTGTGCACATAGCATTCCTCAAGCAAAACCTATCTATGTGCAATGGATAACTGCGTTAATATATCGATTTTTGGTAAGTAACAGCTCGTTATTTGAATATATTTTTATTATACTTTATGAATTCAGATGGAAAACACCCATTCTGGTGACGGTGGATTGTGCTAAAGTGTGAATTTTCATTGTTAGCAGGTTCATATGAGATGTGTGGAGGCGAAGACATATTTTACAAAAAAATTGCTAGTGCTGTGGACACAGCATTCTTGACACCAAATGTAATGGACTACTGAGTGAATGTTTCGTTTTTTGGCAAGTTACACTTCGTTGTTAGTACATTTTTATATTATACTTTAAGAAATGAGATAAAAAAAAAGCACTCCAGTAACTATGTATGGAAGTGCTAATGTACGTAATTTCTTTCTTTAGCAGGTTCATATGAGATGTGTGGAAGAAGCAACATACTCTACATGAAAAGGTCTATAGCTGTGCACATAGCGTTCTTCACACCGAATGTATCTACCTGCAATGGATAACTGAGTTAATGTTTGTTTTTTGGTAAGTAATAGCTTGATCTTTGAATATTTTTGCGTTATGTCTTAAGAATACAGATGAAAAAAAAAAAAATTTCCGGTCACTGTGAGTGCTAATGTACCGTATGACGCCGCTCTCACACGTATGTTGTAAACCTGCTAACGAAAGAAAATGCAAACGTCAAGACACTCCACAGTCACCAGAATATGTATTTTTCATCTGTATTCGTAAAGAAAAATACAAAAATATTCATACATCGAACAGTAACTTATCAAAAATCGTGTAATAACTGAGACCACCGTTGTACGTATATACATTCGGTGTAAAGAATGCTATGTTCACAGCACTAGCGATTTCCTTGTAGAATATGTCGCTGCTCCCACACATTCCATGTGAACCTGCTAATGAAAGAAAATGCATACATTAGCGCACTCCACAGTCATCAGAATGTGTATTTTTCATTTGTATTCTTAAAGCATAATATCAAAAAATTTAAACACCGAGCAGTCCTTACCGATAATCGAAATGTCCACTCAGTCATCCACTGTATGTAGATACATTCGGTGTGAAGTGTGCTATGTGTACAGCACTAGCGGATTCCTTCTAGTATATGTCGCCCCTCCCACACATCTATTGTGAACTTGCTAACGAAAGAAGATGCATACATTAGCGCACCCCAAAGCCAACAGAATGTTTCTTTTTCATCGGTATTCTTAAAGCATAATAAAGAAGTTTTTAAATATCGAGCTGTTACTTATCGAAAAACAAAATATTCACTCAGTCATCCACTGTAATTAGATACATTTGGTTTGAAGTATGCTATGTGTACAGCACTAGCAGTTTTTCTTCCAGAATAAGTCACCGCTCAAACAAATCTCTTGTGAACCTGCTAACGAAAGAAAATGTATAGATTAGCGCACTCCAAAGTCACCAGAATGTGTATTTTTATCTGTATTCTTAAAGAATAATATATAAATATTTACCAAACCAAAAAATATCCACGCAGTCATTTACTGTACGTAGATACATTCGGTGTGAAGAATCCTATGTGTACAGCACTAGCGATTTTCTTCTGCAATATGTTGCCAGACCCTAACATCTCTTGTCAACCTGCTAACGAAAGAAAATGAATACATTAGCGCACTCCAAAGTCACCAGAATGTGTATTTTTCAATGGTTCAAATGGCTCTGAGCACTATGCGACTTAACTTCTGAGGTCATCAGTCGACTAGAACTTAGAACTAATTAAACCTAACTAACCTAAGGACATCACACACATCCATGCCCGAGGCAGGATTCGAACCTGCGACCGTAGCGGTCGCTCGGTTCCAGACTGTAGCGCCCAGAACCGCGCGGCCACTCGGGCCGGCTGGGTATTTTTGTCTCTATTGTTAAAGCATAACATAAAAATATTTAAACATCGAACTGTTACTTACCAAAAAACCGAATATCGACGGAGTCATCCATTGTATGTAGATACATTCGGTTTGAAGAATGCTATGTGCACAGCACTATCGATTTTGTTCCACAATATGTCGCCGCCAACTCACATCTCTTGCCAACCTGCTAACGAAAGAAAATGTATCATTAGCGTACTCCCAAGTCACCAGAATGTGCACTTTTATCTCTATTGTTAAAGCACAATTTAAAAATATTTAAACATTGAGCTGCTACTTACCAAAAAACCAAATATCCACGCAGTCATCCGTTCTACGTACATACATTCGGTGTGAAATATGCTAAGTGAACAGCACTACCGATTTTGTTCCACAAAATATCGCCGCCAGCTGACGTCGTTTGTCAACCTGCTAACGAAAGAAAATGTGTACATTAGCGCACTCCAAAGTCACTTGAACGTGTATTTTTGTCTCTATTGTTAAAGCATAATATAAAAACATTTAAACATCGAGCTGTTACATACAAATAAACCAAATATCCACACACTTATCCACTGCACGTAGATACATCCGGTGTGAAGAATGTTATGTGCACAGCACTATCGATTTTGTTCCACAATATGTCGCCGCCAACTCACACCTCTTGTCAACCTGCTAACGAAAGAAAATGTATACATTAGTGCACTTCAAAGTCAACAGAATGTGTGTTTCATTCTCTATTCTTAAAGCATAACATAACAATATTTAAATATCGAGCTAATACTTACCGAAAAACGAAGTACCGATGCAGTGATCCACAGTACGTAGATACATTCGGTGTGAAGAATGCTACGTGCACAGCACTAGCGATTTTCTTCTACAATACGTCGCCGTCCTTCACATGGCTTTCAACCTGCTAACGAAAGAAAATGTATACATTAGCGCACTTCAAAGTCAACAGAACGTGTGTTTTTATCTCTGTTATTAAAGCATCACATAAAAATATTTAAACATCGACCTGTTACCTACCAAATAAACGAAATGTCGACAAAGTCATCCACAATAAGTAGATACGTTCGGGGTGATGAATGCTATATGTACATCACTTGCGATTTTCTTCTACAATATGTCGCCGCCCCATCACACCTGTTGTCAATCTGATGACGGAAGAAAATGTGTACATTAGCGCGATCCATCTCTATTGTTATAGCATAAAGTAAAAATATTCAAACATAGAGCTGTTACTTCCCAAAAAACGAAACATCGACGCAGTCATCCGTAGTAAGTAGATACAAACGGTATGAAGAATGCTATGTGTACAGCACTAGCGATTTTCTTCTACAATATCTTGCCGCCATTTCACACCGCTTTCAACCTGCTACGGAAAGAAAATGTATACATTAGCGCACTCCAAAGCAGCCAGAATGTGTTATTTTATCCCTATTTTTAAAGCATAACATAAAAATATTTAAACATCGAGCTGTTACTTCCCAAAAAACGAAATATCGACGCAGTCATCCACAGTACATAGATACATTCGGTGTGGAGAATGCAATGTGCACAGAGCTAGCGATTTTCTTCTACAATATGTCGCCAAACCCTCACACCTCTTGTGAATTTGCTAACGTAAGAAAATGTATACATTAGAGCACTCGAAATTCACCAGAATGTGTATATTTATCACTATTGTTAATGCATAACAGAAAAATATTTAAACATCGAACTGCTACCTCACAAAAAACGAAATATCGACGTAGTCCTCCAAGTACGTAGATACATTCGGTGTGAAGAATGCTATGTGCACAGCGCCAACGATTTTCTTCTACAATATGTCGCCGCCCCTCACACCTCTTGTCAACCTGCATACGAAAGAAAATGTATACATTAGCGATATCCAAAGTCACCAGAATGTGTATTTTAATCTCTTTTGTTAAAGCATAACATAAAAATTTTTAAACATCGAGCTGTTACTTACCAAAAGGGGAAATATAGACGAACTCGTCCATAGTACGTAGACACATTCAGTGTGAAGAATGCTATGTGCACAGCACTAGCGATTCTCTTCTATAATATGTCGCCCCCCATCACACACTTTGTCAACCTGATGACGAAGGAAAATGTATGAATTAGCGGACTCCAAAATCACCAGAATGTGTATTTTTATCTCTGTTGTTAACTCATAACATAAAAATATTTAAACGTCGAGCTGTTACTTACCAAAAAACGAAATATCGACGCAGTCATCCACAGTACGTAGATACATTCGGTGTGAAGAATGCTATGTGCACAGCACTAGCGATTTTCTTCTACAATATGTCGCCGCCCCTCACACCTGTTCCCAACCTGCTAATGAAAGAAAATTTATACATTAGCGCAAACCAAAGTCGCCAGAATGAGTGTTTTTATGTCTATTGTTAAAGCATAACATAAAAATATTTAATCATCGAGCTGTTACTTACCAAAAAACGAAATATTGACGCAGTCATCTACAGTACGTAGATACATTCGGTGTGAAGAATGCTATGTGCACAGCACTAGCGATCCTCTTCTACAATATGTCGACGCCCCTCACACCTCTTCTCAACCTACTAATGAAAGAAAATTTATACAATAGGGCAAACCAAAGTCACCAGAATGAGTAATTTTATCTCTATTGTTAAAGCATAACATAAAATTATTTAATCATCGACGTAGTCATCCACAGTACATAGATACATTCGGTGTGATGAATGCTATGTGCACAGCACTAGCGATTCTCTTCTACAATATGTCGACGCCCCTCACACCTCTTCTCAACCTGCTAATGAAAGAAAATTTATTCATTAACTCAAATCAAAGACACCAAAATGAGTAATTTAACCTCTATTGTTATAGCATAACACAAAATATTAAATCGTCGAGCTGTTACTCACCAAGAAAGAAATATCGACGCAGTTATCCACAGTACGAAGATACATTTGGTGTGTAGAATGCTATGTGCACAACACTAGCGATTTTCTCCTACAATATGTCACCGCCCCTCACACCCTTTCTCAACCAGCTAATGAAAGAAAATTTATACATTAGCGGAAACCAAAGTCACCAGAATGAGTGTTTTTATCTCTATTGTTAAAGGATAACATAAAAATATTTAATCATCCAGCTGTTACATACAAAAAAACGAAATATCGACGGAATCATCCACACTACGTAGATACATTCGATGTGAAGAATGCTATGTGCACAGCATTAGCGATTTTCTTCTACAATATGTCGCCGCCCCTCACACCACTTCTCAACCTGCTAATGAAAGAAAATTTATACATTAGCGCAAACCAAACTCACCAGAATGAGTATTTTTATCTCTGTTGTTAAAGCGTTCAAAAAAACATGTAATCATCGAGCTGTTACTTCCCAAAAAACGAAATATAGACGCAATCAACCACAGTACGTAGATACATTTGGTGTGAAGAATGCTATGTGCACAGCAGCAGCGATTTTCTTCTTTAATATGTCGCCGCCCCTCACACCCCTTCACAACCTGCTAATGATAGAATATTTATACATTAGCGCAAACCCAAGTCACTAGAATGAGTTTTTTTATCACTAATGTTAATGAATAACATAAAAATATTTAATCATCGAGCTGTTACTTACCAAAAAACGAAATATCGACGCAGTCATCTACAGTACGTAGATACATTCGGTGTGAAGAATGCTATGTCCACAGCACTAGCGATTTTCTTCTACAATATGTCGCCGCCCCTCACACCTCTTCTCAACCTGCTCATGAAAGAAAATTTATACAATAGCGAAAAGCAAATTCACCTGAATGAGTATTTTTATCTCTATTGTTAAAGCATTACAAAATAATATTTCATTATCGAGCTATTACTTACCAAAAAAGGAAATATCGACGTAGTCATCCACAGTACGTAGATTCATTCGATGTGAAGAATGCTATGTGCACAGCACTAGCGATTTTCTTTTACAATATGTCGCTGGCCCTCACATCTCTTCTCAACCTGCCAATGAAGGAAAATTTATACATTAGCGCAAACCAACGTCACCAGAATGAGTATTTTTATCAGAATTGTTAAAGCATTAAATAAAAATATTTAATCATCGAGCTGTTACTTAGCAATGAACGAAATACCGACGCAGTCATCCACACTACATAGATACATTCGGTATGAAGAATGCTATGTGCACAGCACTAGCGACTTTCTTCTACAATATGTCGCCGCCCCTCAAACCTCTTCTGAACCTGCTAATGAAAGATAACTTATACATTAGCGCAAATCAAAGTCACCAGAATGAGTATTTTTATCTTTACTGTTAAAGCATAACATAAAAGTATTTAATCATCGAGCTGTTACTTCCCAAAAAACGAAACATCGACGCAATCATCCACAGTACGTAGATACATTCGGTGTGAAGAATGCTATGTGCACAGCAGCAGCGAATTTCCTCTATAATATGTCGCCGCCCCTCAAACCTCTTCTCAACCTGCTAATGAAAGAAAATTTATACATTAGCGCAAACCAAAGACACCAGAATGAGTAATTTAACCTCTATTGTTATAGCATAACACAAAATATTTAATCATCGAGCTGTTACTTCCCAGAAAACGAAATAACGACGCAGTCATCACAGTACGTAGATACATTTGGTGTGAAGAATGCTATGTGCACAGCAGCAGCGATTTTCTTCTTTAATATGTCGCCGCCCCTCACACCTCTTCACAACCTGATAATGATAGAATATTTATACATTAGCGCAAACCCAAGTCACCAGAATGAGTTTTTTTATCACTAATGTTAATGAATAACATAAAAATATTTAATCATCGAGCTATTACTTATGAAAAAACGAAATATCGACGCAGTCATCCACAGTACGTAGATACATTCGGTGTGAAGAATGCTATGTGCACAGCACTAGCAATTTTCTGCTACAATATGTCGCCGCCCCTCATACCTCTTCTTAACCTGCTAATGAATGAAAATTTATACATTAGCGCAAACCAAAGTCACAAGAATGAGTGTTTTTACCTCTATTGTTAAAGCATAACATAAAAATATCTAATCATCGAGCTGTTACTTACCAAAAAACGAAATATCGACGCAGTCATCTACAGTACGTAGATACATTCGGTGTGAACAATGCTATGTCCACAGCACCAGCGATTTTCTTCTACAATATGTCGCCGCCCCTCACACCTCTTCTCAACCTGCTCATGAAAGAAAATTTATACATTAGCGAAAAGCAAAGTCACCTGAATGAGTATTTTTATCTCTATTGTTAAAGCATTACAAAAAAATATTTAATCATCGAGCTGTTACTTACCAAAAAAGGAAATATCGACGTAGTCATCCACAGTACGTAGATACATTCGATGTGAAGAATGCTATGTGCACGGCACTAGCGATTTTCTTTTACAATATGTCGCTGGCCCTCACATCTCTTCTCAACCTGCTAATGAAAGAAAATTTATACATTAGCGCAAACCAAAGACAATAGAATGAGTATTTTATCCTCCATTGTTAAAGCATAACATAAAATATTTAATCATCGAGCTGTTACTTAACAAAAAACGAAATATCGACGCAGTCATCCACAGTACCTAGATACATTCAGTGTGTAGTATGCTATGTGCACAGCACTAGCGATTTTCCTCTACATTATGTCGCCGCCCCTCACACCTCTTCTCAACCTGCTAATGAAAGAAAATATATACATTAGCGCAAACCAAAGTCATAAGAATGAGTATTTTTAACTCTACTGTTAAAATAACATAACATAAAAATATTTAATCATCGAGCTCATACTTAGCAAAGAACGAAATACCGACGCAGTCATCCACACTACATAGATACATTCGGTATGAAGAATGCTATGTGCACAGCACTAGCGACTTTCTTCTACAATATGTCGCCGCCACTCACACCTCATCTCAACCTGCTAATGAAAGTAAGTTTATACACTAGTGCAAACCAAAGTGACCAGAATGAGTATCTTTATCTTTATTGTTAAAGCATAACACAAAAGTATTTAATCATCGAGCTGTTACTTACCAAAAAACGAAATATCGACGCAGTCATCCACAGTACCTAGATACATTCAGTGTGTAGTATGCTATGTGCACAGCACTAGCGATTTTCCTCTACATTATGTCGCCGCCCCTCACACCTCTTCTCAACCTGCTAATGAAAGAAAATATATACATTAGCGCAAACCAAAGTCATAAGAATGAGTATTTTTAACTCTACTGTTAAAATAACATAACATAAAAATATTTAATCATCGAGCTCATACTTAGCAAAGAACGAAATACTGACGCAGTCACCCACACTACATAGATACATTCGGTATGAAGAATGCTATGTGCACAGCACTAGCGACTTTCTTCTACAATATGTCGCCGCCACTCACACCTCATCTCAACCTGCTAATGAAAGTAAGTTTATACATTAGTGCAAACCAAAGTGACCAGAATGAGTATCTTTATCTTTATTGTTAAAGCATAACACAAAAGTATTTAATCATCGAGCTGTTACTTACCAAGAAACGAAATATCGACGCAGTCATCCACAGTACCTAGATACATTCAGTGTGTAGTATGCTATGTGCACAGCACTAGCGATTTTCCTCTACATTATGTCGCCGCCCCTCACACCTCTTCTCAACCTGCTAATGAAAGAAAATATATACATTAGCGCAAACCAAAGTCATAAGAATGAGTATTTTTAACTCTACTGTTAAAATAACATAACATAAAAATATTTAATCATCGAGCTCATACTTAGCAAAGAACGAAATACCGACGCAGTCATCCACACTACATAGATACATTCGGTATGAAGAATGCTATGTGCACAGCACTAGCGACTTTCTTCTACAATATGTCGCCGCCACTCACACCTCATCTCAACCTGCTAATGAAAGTAAGTTTATACATTAGTGCAAACCAAAGTGACCAGAATGAGTATCTTTATCTTTATTGTTAAAGCATAACACAAAAGTATTTAATCATCGAGCTGTTACTTACCAAGAAACGAAATATCGACGCAGTCATCCACAGTACCTAGATACATTCAGTGTGTAGTATGCTATGTGCACAGCACTAGCGATTTTCCTCTACATTATGTCGCCGCCCCTCACACCTCTTCTCAACCTGCTAATGAAAGAAAATATATACATTAGCGCAAACCAAAGTCATAAGAATGAGTATTTTTAACTCTACTGTTAAAATAACATAACATAAAAATATTTAATCATCGAGCTCATACTTAGCAAAGAACGAAATACTGACGCAGTCATCCACACTACATAGATACATTCGGTATGAAGAATGCTATGTGCACAGCACTAGCGACTTTCTTCTGCAATATGTCGCCGCCACTCACACCTCATCTCAACCTGCTAATGAAAGTAAGTTTATACATTAGTGCAAACCAAAGTGACCAGAATGAGTATCTTTATCTTTATTGTTAAAGCATAACACAAAAGTATTTAATCATCGAGCTGTTACTTACCAAGAAACGAAATATCGACGCAGTCATCCACAGTACCTAGATACATTCAGTGTGTAGTATGCTATGTGCACAGCACTAGCGATTTTCCTCTACATTATGTCGCCGCCCCTCACACCTCTTCTCAACCTGCTAATGAAAGAAAATATATACATTAGCGCAAACCAAAGTCATAAGAATGAGTATTTTTAACTCTACTGTTAAAATAACATAACATAAAAATATTTAATCATCGAGATCATACTTAGCAAAGAACGAAATACTGACGCAGTCATCCACACTACATAGATACATTCGGTATGAAGAATGCTATGTGCACAGCACTAGCGACTTTCTTCTACAATATGTCGCCGCCACTCACACCTCATCTCAACCTGCTAATGAAAGTAAGTTTATACATTAGTGCAAACCAAAGTGACCAGAATGAGTATCTTTATCTTTATTGTTAAAGCATAACACAAAAGTATTTAATCATCGAGCTGTTACTTACCAAGAAACGAAATATCGACGCAGTCATCCACAGTACCTAGATACATTCAGTGTGTAGTATGCTATGTGCACAGCACTAGCGATTTTCCTCTACATTATGTCGCCGCCCCTCACACCTCTTCTCAACCTGCTAATGAAAGAAAATATATACATTAGCGCAAACCAAAGTCATAAGAATGAGTATTTTTAACTCTACTGTTAAAATAACATAACATAAAAATATTTAATCATCGAGCTCATACTTAGCAAAGAACGAAATACTGACGCAGTCATCCACACTACATAGATACATTCGGTATGAAGAATGCTATGTGCACAGCACTAGCGACTTTCTTCTGCAATATGTCGCCGCCACTCACACCTCATCTCAACCTGCTAATGAAAGTAAGTTTATACATTAGTGCAAACCAAAGTGACCAGAATGAGTATCTTTATCTTTATTGTTAAAGCATAACACAAAAGTATTTAATCATCGAGCTGTTACTTACCAAGAAACGAAATATCGACGCAGTCATCCACAGTACCTAGATACATTCAGTGTGTAGTATGCTATGTGCACAGCACTAGCGATTTTCCTCTACATTATGTCGCCGCCCCTCACACCTCTTCTCAACCTGCTAATGAAAGAAAATATATACATTAGCGCAAACCAAAGTCATAAGAATGAGTATTTTTAACTCTACTGTTAAAATAACATAACATAAAAATATTTAATCATCGAGCTCATACTTAGCAAAGAACGAAATACTGACGCAGTCATCCACACTACATAGATACATTCGGTATGAAGAATGCTATGTGCACAGCACTAGCGACTTTCTTCTGCAATATGTCGCCGCCACTCACACCTCATCTCAACCTGCTAATGAAAGTAAGTTTATACATTAGTGCAAACCAAAGTGACCAGAATGAGTATCTTTATCTTTATTGTTAAAGCATAACACAAAAGTATTTAATCATCGAGCTGTTACTTAACAAAAAACGAAATATCGACGCAGTCATCCACAGTACGTAGATACATTCAGTGTGTGGTATGCTATGTGCACAGCACTAGCGATTTTCCTCTACATTATGTCGCCGCCCCTCACACCTCTTCTCAACCTGCTAATGAAAGAAAATATATACATTAGCGCAAACCAAAGTCATAAGAATGAGTATTTTTAACTCTACTGTTAAAATAACATAACATAAAAATATTTAATCATCGAGCTCATACTTAGCAAAGAACGAAATACTGACGCAGTCATCCACACTACATAGATACATTCGGTATGAAGAATGCTATGTGCACAGCACTAGCGACTTTCTTCTACAATATGTCGCCGCCACTCACACCTCATCTCAACCTGCTAATGAAAGTAAGTTTATACATTAGTGCAAACCTAAGTGACCAGAATGAGTATCTTTATCTTTATTGTTAAAGCATAACACAAAAATATTTAATCATCGAGCTGTTACTTAACAAAAAACGAAATATCGACGCAGTCATCCACAGTACGTAGATACATTCAGTGTGTAGTATGCTATGTGCACAGCACTAGCGATTTTCCTCTACATTATGTCGCCGCCCCTCACACCTCTTCTCAACCTGCTAATGAAAGAAAATATATACATTAGCGCAAACCAAAGTCATAAGAATGAGTATTTTTAACTCTACTGTTAAAATAACATAACATAAAAATATTTAATCATCGAGCTCATACTTAGCAAAGAACGAAATACTGACGCAGTCATCCACACTACATAGATACATTCGGTATGAAGAATGCTATGTGCACAGCACTAGCGACTTTCTTCTACAATATGTCGCCGCCACTCACACCTCATCTCAACCTGCTAATGAAAGTAAGTTTATACATTAGTGCAAACCAAAGTGACCAGAATGAGTATCTTTATCTTTATTGTTAAAGCATAACACAAAAATATTTAATCATCGAGCTGTTACTTACCAAGAAACGAAATATCGACGCAGTCATCCACAGTACCTAGATACATTCAGTGTGTAGTATGCTATGTGCACAGCACTAGCGATTTTCCTCTACATTATGTCGCCGCCCCTCACACCTCTTCTCAACCTGCTAATGAAAGAAAATATATACATTAGCGCAAACCAAAGTCATAAGAATGAGTATTTTTAACTCTACTGTTAAAATAACATAACATAAAAATATTTAATCATCGAGCTCATACTTAGCAAAGAACGAAATACTGACGCAGTCATCCACACTACATAGATACATTCGGTATGAAGAATGCTATGTGCACAGCACTAGCGACTTTCTTCTGCAATATGTCGCCGCCACTCACACCTCATCTCAACCTGCTAATGAAAGTAAGTTTATACATTAGTGCAAACCAAAGTGACCAGAATGAGTATCTTTATCTTTATTGTTAAAGCATAACACAAAAATATTTAATCATCGAGCTGTTACTTACCAAGAAACGAAATATCGACGCAGTCATCCACAGTACCTAGATACATTCAGTGTGTAGTATGCTATGTGCACAGCACTAGCGATTTTCCTCTACATTATGTCGCCGCCCCTCACACCTCTTCTCAACCTGCTAATGAAAGAAAATATATACATTAGCGCAAACCAAAGTCATAAGAATGAGTATTTTTAACTCTACTGTTAAAATAACATAACATAAAAATATTTAATCATCGAGCTCATACTTAGCAAAGAACGAAATACTGACGCAGTCATCCACACTACATAGATACATTCGGTATGAAGAATGCTATGTGCACAGCACTAGCGACTTTCTTCTACAATATGTCGCCGCCACTCACACCTCATCTCAACCTGCTAATGAAAGTAAGTTTATACATTAGTGCAAACCTAAGTGACCAGAATGAGTATCTTTATCTTTATTGTTAAAGCATAACACAAAAATATTTAATCATCGAGCTGTTACTTAACAAAAAACGAAATATCGACGCAGTCATCCACAGTACGTAGATACATTCAGTGTGTAGTATGCTATGTGCACAGCACTAGCGATTTTCCTCTACATTATGTCGCCGCCCCTCACACCTCTTCTCAACCTGCTAATGAAAGAAAATATATACATTAGCGCAAACCAAAGTCATAAGAATGAGTATTTTTAACTCTACTGTTAAAATAACATAACATAAAAATATTTAATCATCGAGCTCATACTTAGCAAAGAACGAAATACTGACGCAGTCATCCACACTACATAGATACATTCGGTATGAAGAATGCTATGTGCACAGCACTAGCGACTTTCTTCTACAATATGTCGCCGCCACTCACACCTCATCTCAACCTGCTAATGAAAGTAAGTTTATACATTAGTGCAAACCAAAGTGACCAGAATGAGTATCTTTATCTTTATTGTTAAAGCATAACACAAAAATATTTAATCATCGAGCTGTTACTTAACAAAAAACGAAATATCGACGCAGTCATCCACAGTACCTAGATACATTCAGTGTGTAGTATGCTATGTGCACAGCACTAGCGATTTTCCTCTACATTATGTCGCCGCCCCTCACACCTCTTCTCAACCTGCTAATGAAAGAAAATATATACATTAGCGCAAACCAAAGTCATAAGAATGAGTATTTTTAACTCTACTGTTAAAATAACATAACATAAAAATACTTAATCATCGAGCTCATACTTAGCAAAGAACGAAATACCTTCGCAGTCATCCACACTACATAGATACATTCGGTATGAAGAATGCTATGTGCACAGCACTAGCGACTTTCTTCTACAATATGTCGCCGCCACTCACACCTCATCTCAACCTGCTAATGAAAGTAAGTTTATACATTAGTGCAAACCAAAGTGACCAGAATGAGTATCTTTATCTTTATTGTTAAAGCATAACACAAAAATATTTAATCATCGAGCTGTTACTTAACAAAAAACGAAATATCGACGCAGTCATCCACAGTACCTAGATACATTCAGTGTGTAGTATGCTATGTGCACAGCACTAGCGATTTTCCTCTACATTATGTCGCCGCCCCTCACACCTCTTCTCAACCTGCTAATGAAAGAAAATATATACATTAGCGCAAACCAAAGTCATAAGAATGAGTATTTTTAACTCTACTGTTAAAATAACATAACATAAAAATACTTAATCATCGAGCTCATACTTAGCAAAGAACGAAATACCGACGCAGTCATCCACACTACATAGATACATTCGGTATGAAGAATGCTATGTGCACAGCACTAGCGACTTTCTTCTACAATATGTCGCCGCCACTCACACCTCATCTCAACCTGCTAATGAAAGTAAGTTTATACATTAGTGCAAACCAAAGTGACCAGAATGAGTATCTTTATCTTTATTGTTAAAGCATAACACAAAAATAGTTAATCATCGAGCTGTTACTTAACAAAAAACGAAATATCGACGCAGTCATCCACAGTACCTAGATACATTCAGTGTGTAGTATGCTATGTGCACAGCACTAGCGATTTTCCTCTACATTATGTCGCCGCCCCTCACACCTCTTCTCAACCTGCTAATGAAAGAAAATATATACATTAGCGCAAACCAAAGTCATAAGAATGAGTATTTTTAACTCTACTGTTAAAATAACATAACATAAAAATATTTAATCATCGAGCTCATACTTAGCAAAGAACGAAATACCGACGCAGTCATCCACACTACATAGATACATTCGGTATGAAGAATGCTATGTGCACAGCACTAGCGACTTTCTTCTACAATATGTCGCCGCCACTCACACCTCATCTCAACCTGCTAATGAAAGTAAGTTTATACATTAGTGCAAACCAAAGTGACCAGAATGAGTATCTTTATCTTTATTGTTAAAGCATAACACAAAAATATTTAATCATCGAGCTGTTACTTAACAAAAAACGAAATATCGACGCAGTCATCCACAGTACCTAGATACATTCAGTGTGTAGTATGCTATGTGCACAGCACTAGCGATTTTCCTCTACATTATGTCGCCGCCCCTCACACCTCTTCTCAACCTGCTAATGACAGAAAATATATACATTAGCGCAAACCAAAGTCATAAGAATGAGTATTTTTAACTCTACTGTTAAAATAACATAACATAAAAATATTTAATCATCGAGCTCATACTTAGCAAAGAACGAAATACCGACGCAGTCATCCACACTACATAGATACATTCGGTATGAAGAATGCTATGTGCACAGCACTAGCGACTTTCTTCTACAATATGTCGCCGCCACTCACACCTCATCTCAACCTGCTAATGAAAGTAAGTTTATACATTAGTGCAAACCAAAGTGACCAGAATGAGTATCTTTATCTTTATTGTTAAAGCATAACACAAAAATAGTTAATCATCGAGCTGTTACTTAACAAAAAACGAAATATCGACGCAGTCATCCACAGTACCTAGATACATTCAGTGTGTAGTATGCTATGTGCACAGCACTAGCGATTTTCCTCTACATTATGCCGCCGCCCCTCACACCTCTTCTCAACCTGCTAATGAAAGAAAATATATACATTAGCGCAAACCAAAGTCATAAGAATGAGTATTTTTAACTCTACTGTTAAAATAACATAACATAAAAATATTTAATCATCGAGCTCATACTTAGCAAAGAACGAAATACTGACGCAGTCATCCACACTACATAGATACATTCGGTATGAAGAATGCTATGTGCACAGCACTAGCGACTTTCTTCTACAATATGTCGCCGCCACTCACACCTCATCTCAACCTGCTAATGAAAGTAAGTTTATACATTAGTGCAAACCAAAGTGACCAGAATGAGTATCTTTATCTTTATTGTTAAAGCATAACACAAAAATATTTAATCATCGAGCTGTTACTTAACAAAAAACGAAATATCGACGCAGTCATCCACAGTACCTAGATACATTCAGTGTGTAGTATGCTATGTGCACAGCACTAGCGATTTTCCTCTACATTATGTCGCCGCCCCTCACACCTCTTCTCAACCTGCTAATGACAGAAAATATATACATTAGCGCAAACCAAAGTCATAAGAATGAGTATTTTTAACTCTACTGTTAAAATAACATAACATAAAAATATTTAATCATCGAGCTCATACTTAGCAAAGAACGAAATACCGACGCAGTCATCCACACTACATAGATACATTCGGTATGAAGAATGCTATGTGCACAGCACTAGCGACTTTCTTCTACAATATGTCGCCGCCACTCACACCTCATCTCAACCTGCTAATGAAAGTAAGTTTATACATTAGTGCAAACCAAAGTGACCAGAATGAGTATCTTTATCTTTATTGTTAAAGCATAACACAAAAATAGTTAATCATCGAGCTGTTACTTAACAAAAAACGAAATATCGACGCAGTCATCCACAGTACCTAGATACATTCAGTGTGTAGTATGCTATGTGCACAGCACTAGCGATTTTCCTCTACATTATGTCGCCGCCCCTCACACCTCTTCTCAACCTGCTAATGAAAGAAAATATATACATTAGCGCAAACCAAAGTCATAAGAATGAGTATTTTTAACTCTACTGTTAAAATAACATAACATAAAAATATTTAATCATCGAGCTCATACTTAGCAAAGAACGAAATACCGACGCAGTCATCCACACTACATAGATACATTCGGTATGAAGAATGCTATGTGCACAGCACTAGCGACTTTCTTCTACAATATGTCGCCGCCACTCACACCTCATCTCAACCTGCTAATGAAAGTAAGTTTATACATTAGTGCAAACCAAAGTGACCAGAATGAGTATCTTTATCTTTATTGTTAATGCATAACACAAAAATATTTAATCATCGAGCTGTTACTTAACAAAAAACGAAATATCGACGCAGTCATCCACAGTACCTAGATACATTCAGTGTGTAGTATGCTATGTGCACAGCACTAGCGATTTTCCTCTACATTATGTCGCCGCCCCTCACACCTCTTCTCAACCTGCTAATGAAAGAAAATATATACATTAGCGCAAACCAAAGTCATAAGAATGAGTATTTTTAACTCTACTGTTAAAATAACATAACATAAAAATATTTAATCATCGAGCTCATACTTAGCAAAGAACGAAATACCGACGCAGTCATCCACACTACATAGATACATTCGGTATGAAGAATGCTATGTGCACAGCACTAGCGACTTTCTTCTACAATATGTCGCCGCCACTCACACCTCATCTCAACCTGCTAATGAAAGTAAGTTTATACATTAGTGCAAACCAAAGTGACCAGAATGAGTATCTTTATCTTTATTGTTAAAGCATAACACAAAAATATTTAATCATCGAGCTGTTACTTAACAAAAAACGAAATATCGACGCAGTCATCCACAGTACCTAGATACATTCAGTGTGTAGTATGCTATGTGCACAGCACTAGCGATTTTCCTCTACATTATGTCGCCGCCCCTCACACCTCTTCTCAACCTGCTAATGAAAGAAAATATATACATTAGCGCAAACCAAAGTCATAAGAATGAGTATTTTTAACTCTACTGTTAAAATAACATAACATAAAAATATTTAATCATCGAGCTCATACTTAGCAAAGAACGAAATACCGACGCAGTCATCCACACTACATAGATACATTCGGTATGAAGAATGCTATGTGCACAGCACTAGCGACTTTCTTCTACAATATGTCGCCGCCACTCACACCTCATCTCAACCTGCTAATGAAAGTAAGTTTATACATTAGTGCAAACCAAAGTGACCAGAATGAGTATCTTTATCTTTATTGTTAAAGCATAACACAAAAATATTTAATCATCGAGCTGTTACTTAACAAAAAACGAAATATCGACGCAGTCATCCACAGTACCTAGATACATTCAGTGTGTAGTATGCTATGTGCACAGCACTAGCGATTTTCCTCTACATTATGTCGCCGCCCCTCACACCTCTTCTCAACCTGCTAATGAAAGAAAATATATACATTAGCGCAAACCAAAGTCATAAGAATGAGTATTTTTAACTCTACTGTTAAAATAACATAACATAAAAATATTTAATCATCGAGATCATACTTAGCAAAGAACGAAATACCGACGCAGTCATCCACACTACATAGATACATTCGGTATGAAGAATGCTATGTGCACAGCACTAGCGACTTTCTTCTACAATATGTCGCCGCCACTCACACCTCATCTCAACCTGCTAATGAAAGTAAGTTTATACATTAGTGCAAACCAAAGTGACCAGAATGAGTATCTTTATCTTTATTGTTAAAGCATAACACAAAAATATTTAATCATCGAGCTGTTACTTAACAAAAAACGAAATATCGACGCAGTCATCCACAGTACCTAGATACATTCAGTGTGTAGTATGCTATGTGCACAGCACTAGCGATTTTCCTCTACATTATGTCGCCGCCCCTCACACCTCTTCTCAACCTGCTAATGAAAGAAAATATATACATTAGCGCAAACCAAAGTCATAAGAATGAGTATTTTTAACTCTACTGTTAAAATAACATAACATAAAAATATTTAATCATCGAGCTCATACTTAGCAAAGAACGAAATACCGACGCAGTCATCCACACTACATAGATACATTCGGTATGAAGAATGCTATGTGCACAGCACTAGCGACTTTCTTCTACAATATGTCGCCGCCACTCACACCTCATCTCAACCTGCTAATGAAAGTAAGTTTATACATTAGTGCAAACCAAAGTGACCAGAATGAGTATCTTTATCTTTATTGTTAAAGCATAACACAAAAATATTTAATCATCGAGCTGTTACTTAACAAAAAACGAAATATCGACGCAGTCATCCACAGTACCTAGATACATTCAGTGTGTAGTATGCTATGTGCACAGCACTAGCGATTTTCCTCTACATTATGTCGCCGCCCCTCACACCTCTTCTCAACCTGCTAATGAAAGAAAATATATACATTAGCGCAAACCAAAGTCATAAGAATGAGTATTTTTAACTCTACTGTTAAAATAACATAACATAAAAATATTTAATCATCGAGCTCATACTTAGCAAAGAACGAAATACCGACGCAGTCATCCACAGTACATAGATACATTCGGTATGAAGAATGCTATGTGCACAGCACTAGCGACTTTCTTCTACAATACGTCGCCGCCACTCACACCTCATCTCAACCTGCTAATGAAAGTAAGTTTATACATTAGTGCAAACCAAAGTGACCAGAATGAGTATCTTTATCTTTATTGTTAAAGCATAACACAAAAATATTTAATCATCGAGCTGTTACTTAACAAAAAACGAAATATCGACGCAGTCATCCACAGTACCTAGATACATTCAGTGTGTAGTATGCTATGTGCACAGCACTAGCGATTTTCCTCTACAATATGTCGCCGCCCCTCACACCTCTTCTCAACCTGCTAATGAAAGAAAATATATACATTAGCGCAAACCAAAGTCATAAGAATGAGTATTTTTAACTCTACTGTTAAAATAACATAACATAAAAATATTTAATCATCGAGCTCATACTTAGCAAAGAACGAAATACCGACGCAGTCATCCACAGTACATAGATACATTCGGTATGAAGAATGCTATGTGCACAGCACTAGCGACTTTCTTCTACAATACGTCGCCGCCACTCACACCTCATCTCAACCTGCTAATGAAAGTAAGTTTATACATTAGTGCAAACCAAAGTGACCAGAATGAGTATCTTTATCTTTATTGTTAAAGCATAACACAAAAATATTTAATCATCGAGCTGTTACTTAACAAAAAACGAAATATCGACGCAGTCATCCACAGTACCTAGATACATTCAGTGTGTAGTATGCTATGTGCACAGCACTAGCGATTTTCCTCTACATTATGTCGCCGCCCCTCACACCTCTTCTCAACCTGCTAATGAAAGAAAATATATACATTAGCGCAAACCAAAGTCATAAGAATGAGTATTTTTAACTCTACTGTTAAAATAACATAACATAAAAATATTTAATCATCGAGCTCATACTTAGCAAAGAACGAAATACCGACGCAGTCATCCACAGTACATAGATACATTCGGTATGAAGAATGCTATGTGCACAGCACTAGCGACTTTCTTCTACAATACGTCGCCGCCACTCACACCTCATCTCAACCTGCTAATGAAAGTAAGTTTATACATTAGTGCAAACCAAAGTGACCAGAATGAGTATCTTTATCTTTATTGTTAAAGCATAACACAAAAATATTTAATCATCGAGCTGTTACTTAACAAAAAACGAAATATCGACGCAGTCATCCACAGTACCTAGATACATTCAGTGTGTAGTATGCTATGTGCACAGCACTAGCGATTTTCCTCTACATTATGTCGCCGCCCCTCACACCTCTTCTCAACCTGCTAATGAAAGAAAATATATACATTAGCGCAAACCAAAGTCATAAGAATGAGTATTTTTAACTCTACTGTTAAAATAACATAACATAAAAATATTTAATCATCGAGCTCATACTTAGCAAAGAACGAAATACCGACGCAGTCATCCACAGTACATAGATACATTCGGTATGAAGAATGCTATGTGCACAGCACTAGCGACTTTCTTCTACAATACGTCGCCGCCACTCACACCTCATCTCAACCTGCTAATGAAAGTAAGTTTATACATTAGTGCAAACCAAAGTGACCAGAATGAGTATCTTTATCTTTATTGTTAAAGCATAACACAAAAATATTTAATCATCGAGCTGTTACTTAACAAAAAACGAAATATCGACGCAGTCATCCACAGTACCTAGATACATTCAGTGTGTAGTATGCTATGTGCACAGCACTAGCGATTTTCCTCTACAATATGTCGCCGCCCCTCACACCTCTTCTCAACCTGCTAATGAAAGAAAATATATACATTAGCGCAAACCAAAGTCATAAGAATGAGTATTTTTAACTCTACTGTTAAAATAACATAACATAAAAATATTTAATCATCGAGCTCATACTTAGCAAAGAACGAAATACTGACGCAGTCATCCACACTACATAGATACATTCGGTATGAGGAATGCTATGTGCACAGCACTAGCGATTTTCTTCTACAATATGACGCCGCCCCTCACACTTCTCCTCACCCTACTAATGAAAGAAAATTTATACATTAGCGCAAACTAAAGTCACCAGAATGAGTATTTTGATGTCTATTGTTAAAGCACAACACAAAAATATTTAATCATCGAGCTGTTCCTTTCCTGAAAACGAAATATCGACGCTGTCATCCACAGTACGTAGAGACGTTCGGTGTGAAGAATGCTATGTGCACAGCACTAGCGATTTTCTTCTACAATTTGTCGCCGCCACTCACACATCTTCTCAACCTGCTAATGAAAGAAAATTAATACATTAGCGCAAACCAAAGTCACCAGGATGATTATTTTCATCTCTATTGTTAAAGCATAACATAGGAATATTTAATCATCGAGCTGTTACTTCCCAGAAAAAGAAATATCGGCGCAGTCATCCACAGTACGTAGATACATTCGGTCTGTAGAATGTTATGTCCACAGCAGTAGCGATTTTCTTCTAAAATATGTCGCCGCCCCTCACACCTCTTCACAACCTGCTAATGAAAGAAAATTTATACATTAGCGCAAACCAAAGTCATAAGAATGAGTATTTTTAACTCTATTGTTAAAGCATAACATAAAAATATTTAATCATCGAGGTGTTCTTTTCCAGAAAGCGAAATATCGACGCTGTCATCCACAGTACGTAGATACATTCGGTGTGAAGAATGCTATGTGCTCAGCAATAGCGTCTTTCTTCAACAATTTGTCGCCGCCCCTCACACCTCTTCTCAACCTTCTAATGAAAGAAAATTTATACGTAAGCGCAAACCAAAGTCACCAGAATGAGAAATTTTATCTCTATTGTTAAAGTATAACATAAAATATTTAAACATCGAGCTGTTACTTCCCAGAAAACGAAATATCGGCGCAGACAACCACAGTACGTAGATACATTCGGTCGAAGAATGCTATGTGCACAGCACTAGCGATTTTCTTCTACAATCTGTAGCCGCCCCTCACACATCTTCTCAACCTGCTAGTGAAAGAATATTTATACATTAGCACAAACCAAAGTCACCAGAATGAGAATTTTTATCCCTATTGGTAAAGCATAACATAAAATATTTGGTCATAGAGCTGTTACTTCCCAGAAAAAGAAATATCGGCGCAGTCATCAACAGTACGTAGATACATTCCGTGTGAAGAATGCTATGTGCACAGCACTAGCGACTTTCTTCTACAATCTGTCGCCGCCCCACACACATCTTCTCAACCTGCTAATGAAAGAAAATTTATACATTAGCGCAAACCAAAGTCACCAGAATGAGTATTTTTATCTCGATTGTTAGAGCATAACATAAAAATATTTAATCTTCAAGCTTTTACTTACCAATTAACGAAATATCGGCGCAGTCATCCACAGTACGTAGATACATTCGGTCTGTAGAATGTTATGTCCACAGCACTAGCGATTTTCTTCTAAAATATGTCGCCGCCCCTCACACCTCTACACAACCTGCTAATGAAAGAAGATTTCTACATTAGCGCAAACCAAAGTCATAAGAATGAGTATTTTTAACTCTATTGTTAAAGCATAACATAAAAATATTTAATCATCGAGGTGTTCCTTTCCAGAAAACGAAATATCGACGCTGTCATCCACAGTACGTAGATACATTCGGTGTGAAGAATGCTATGTGCTCAGCAATAGCGTCTTTCTTCAACAATTTGTCGCCGCCCCTCACACCTCTTCTCAACCTTCTAATGAAAGAATATTTATACGTAAGCGCAAACCAAAGTCACCGGAATGAGAAATTTTATCTCTATTGTTAAAGTATAACATAAAATATTTAAACATCGAGCTGTTACTTCCCAGAAAACGAAATATCGGCGCAGACAACCACAGTACGTAGATACATTCCGTGTGAAGAATGCTATGTGCTCAGCACTAGCGATTTTCTTCTACAATCTGTCGCCGCCCCTCACACATCTTCTCAACCTGCTAGTGAAAGAATATTTATACATTAGCACAAACCAAAGTCACCAGAATGAGTATTTTTTTCTCTATTGTTAAAGCATAACATAAAAATATTTAATCACCGAGCTGTTACTTCCTAGAAAAAGAAATATCGATGCAGCCATCCACAGTACGTAGATACATCCGGAGTGAAGAATGCTATGTGCACAGCACTAGCGGTTTTCTTCTACATTATGTCGCCTCCCCTCACACCTCTTCTCAACCTGCTAATTGAAGAAAATTTATACATTAGCGGAAACCAAAGTCACCAGAATGAGTATTTTTATCTCTATTGTTAAAGCATAACAGAAATATATTTAATCATCCAGCTGTTACTTACCAAAAAACGAAATAACAACGCAGTCATCCACAGTACGTAGATACATTCGTAGTGAAGAATACTATGTGCACAGCAGTAGTGATTTTCTTTTACAATATGTCGCCTTCGCTCACACCTCTTCTCAACTTGCTAATAAAGGAAAATTTATACATTAGCGCAAACCAAAGTCACCAGAATGAGTATTTTTATCTCCATTGTTAAAGCATAAAATAAAAATACTTCATCATGGACCTGTTAGCTACCAAAAAACCAAATATCGACGCAGTCATCCGCAGTACGTAGATACATTCGGAGTGTAGAATGTTATGTCCACAGCACTAGCGATTTTCTTCTACATTATGTCGCCGCCCCTCACACCTCTTCTCAACCTGCTAATGAAAGAAAATTTATACATTAGCGCAAACCAAAGTCACCAGAATGAGTATTTTCATCTCTATCGTTAAAGCATAACATAAAAATATCTAATCATCAAGCTGTTACTTACAAAAAGACGAAATATCGACGCTGTCATCCACAGTACGTAGATACACCCGGTGTGAAGAATGCTATGTGCATAGCACTAGCGATTTTTTTCTACAATTTGTCGCCGCCATTCACACCTCCTCTCAACCTGCTAATGAAAGAAAATTTATACATTAGCGCAAACCAAAGTCACCAGAATGAGTATTTTTATCTGTATTGTTAAAGCATAACATTAAAATATTTAATAATCAAGCTGTTACTTACCAAAGCTATTGTTAGAGCATAAAATAAAAATACCTCATCATCGAGCTGTTAGCTCCCAAAAAACGGTATATTGACGCAGTCATCCACAGTACGTAGATACATTCGGTGTGTAGAATGCTATGTGCACAGCACTAGCGATTTTCTTCTACATTATGTCGCCGCCCCTCACACCTCTTCTCAACCTGTTAATGAAAGAAAAGTTATACATTAGCGCAAACCAAAGTCACCTGAATGAGTATGTTCATCTCTATGCTTAAAGCATAAAATAAAAATACTTCATCATCAAGCTGTTAGCTACCAAAAACCGAAATATCGACGCAGTCATCCACAGTACGTAGATACATTCGGTGTGTAGAATGCTATGTGCACAGAACTAGCGATATTCTTCTACACTATGTCGCCGCCCCTCACACCTCTTCTCAACCTGTTAATGAAAGAAGAGTTATACATTAGCGCAAACCAAAGTCACCAGAATGAGTATGTTCACCTCTATTCTTAAAGCGTAAAATAGAAATACTTCATCATCAAGCTGTTAGCTACCAAAAACCGAAATATCGACGCAGTCATCCACAGTACGTAGATACATTCGGTGTGAAGAATGCTATGTGCATAACACTAGCGACTTTCTTCTACAATTTGTCGCCGCCATTCACACCTCCTCTCAACCTGCTAATGTAAGAAAATTTATACATTAGCGCAAACCAATGTCACCAGAATGAGTATTTTTATCTGTATTGTTAAAGCATAACATTAATATATTTAATCATCGAGCTGTTACTTACCAAAAAACGATATATCGACGTAGTCGTCCACAGTACGTAGATACATTCGGTGTGAAGAATGCTATGTGCACAGTACTAGCGATTTTCTTCTACAATTTGTCGCTGCCATTCACACCTCCTCTCAACCTGCTATTGAAAAAAAATTTATACATTAGCGCAAACCAAAGGCACCAGAATGAGTATTTTAATCTCTATTGTTAAAGCATAACATAAAAATATTTAATCATCGAGCTGTTACTTACCAAAAAACGAAATATTGACGTAGTCGTCCACAGTACGTAGATACATTCGGTGTGAAGAATGCTATGTGCACAGCACTAGCGATTTTCTTCTACACTATGTCGCCGCCCCTCACACCTCTTCTCAACCTGTTAATGAAAGAAGAGTTATGCATTAGCGCAAACCAAAGTCACCAGAATGAGTATGTTCACCTCTATTCTTAAAGCATAAAATAGAAATACTTCATCATCAAGCTGTTAGCTACAAAAAACCGAAATATCGACGCAGTCATCCACAGTACGTAGATACATTCGGTGTGTAGATCGTTATGTCCACAGCACTAGCGATTTTCTTCTACAATATGTCGCCGCCCCTCACACCTCTTCTCAACCTCTTAATGAAAGGAAATTTATACATTAGCGCAAATCAAAGTCACCAGAATGAGTATTTTTATCTCTATTGTTAAAGCATAACATAAAAATATTTAATCATCGAGCTGTTACTTCCCAGAAAGCGAAATATCGACGCAGTCATCCACAGTACGTAGATACACCCGGTGTGAAGAATGCTATGTGCATAACACTAGCGATTTTCTTCTACAATTTGTCGCCGCCATTCACACCTCCTCTCAACCTGCTAATGAAAGAAAATTTATACTTTAGCGCAAACCAATGTCACCAGAATGAGTATTTTTATTTGTACTGTTAAAGCATAACATTAATATATTTAATCATCGAGCTGTTACTTCCCAGAAAGCGAAATATCGATGCAGTCATCCACAGTACGTAGATACATTCGGTGTGATGAATGCTATGTGCACAGCACTAGCGATTTTCTTATACAATATTCCGCCGCAACTCACACCTCTTCTCATCCTGTTAAAGAAAGCAAATTTATACATTAGCGCAAACCAAAGGCACCAGAATGAGAATTTTTAATACTATTGTTAAAGCATAACATAAAAATATTTAATCATCGAGCTGTTACTTACCAAAAAACGAAATATTGACGTAGTCGTCCACAGTACGTAGATACATTCGGTGTGAAGAATGCTATGTGCACAGCACTAGCGATTTTTTTCTACATTATGTCGCCGCCCCTCACACCTCTTCTCAACCTGTTAATGAAAGGAAATTTATACATTAGCGCAATCCAAAGGCACCAGAATGGGTATTTTTATCACTATTGTTAAAACATAAGATAAAAATATATTTAATCATCGAGCTGTTACTTGCCAAAAAACGAAATATCGACGCAGTCATCCACAGTACGTAAATACATTCGGTGTGAAGAATGCTATGTGCACAGCACTAGCGATTTTCTTCTACAATATGTCGGCGCCCCTCATACCTCTTCTCAACCTGCCAATGAAAGATAATTTATACATTAGCGCAAACCAAAGTCACCAGAATGAGTATTTTTATCTCTATTGTTAAAGAATAACATAAAAATATTTATTCATCGAGCTGTTACTTCCTAGAAAGCGAAATATCGATGCAGTCATCCACAGTACGTGGATACATTCGGTGTGAAGAATGCTATGTGCACAGCACTAGCGATTTTCTTCTACAATTTGTCGCTGCCATTCACACCTTCTCTCAACCTGCTATTGAAAAAAAATTTATACATTAGCGCAAACCAAAGGCACCAGAATGAGTATTTTAATCTCTATTGTTAAAGCATAACATAAAAATATTTAATCATCGAGCTGTTACTTACCAAAAAACGAAATATCGACGTAGTCGTCCACAGTACGTAGATACATTCGGTGTGAAAAATGCTATGTGCACAGCACTAGCGATTGTCTTCTACAATTTGTCGCTGCCATTCACACCTCCTCTCAACCTGCTATTGAAAAAAAATTTATACATTAGCGCAAACCAAAGGCACCAGAATGAGTATTTTAATCTCTATTGTTAAAGCATAACATAAAAATATTTCATCATCGAGCTGTTACTTACCAAAAAACGAAATATCGACGTAGTCGTCCACAGTACGTAGATACATTCGGTGTGAAGACTGCTATGTGCACAGCACTAGCGATTTTCTTCTACAATATGTCGCCTCCCCTCACACCTCTTCACAACCTGCTAATGAAAGAAAATTTATACATTAGCGCAAACCAAAGTCACCAGAATGAGTATTTTTATCTCTATTGTTAGAGCATAACATAAAAATATTTAATCATCAAGCTGTTACTTACAAAAAGGCGAAATATCGACTCTGTCATCCACAGTACGTAGATACAACCGGTGTGTAGAATGTTATGTCAACAGCACTAGCGATTTTCTTGTACAATATATCACCGCCCCTCACACCAGGTCTCAACCTGCCAATGAAAGAAAATTTATACATTAGCGCAAACCAAAGTCACCAGAATGAGTATTTTTATCTCTATTGTTAAAGCATAACATAAAAATATTTAATCATCGAGCTTTTACTTACCAAAAAACGAAATATCGACGCAGTCATCCACAGTACGTAGATGCATTCGGTGTGTAGAATGTTATGTCCATAGCACTAGCGATTTTCTTCTACAATATGTCGCCGCCCCTCACACCTCTTCTCAACCTGTTAATGAAAGCAAATTTGTACATCAGCGCAAACAAAAGGCACCAGAATGAGTATTTTTATCACTATTGTTAAAGCATAACATAACAATATATTTAATCATCGTTTTGTTACTTGCCAAAAAACGAAATATCGACGCAGTCATCCATAGTACGTAGATACATTCAGTGTGTAGAATGCTATGTGCACAGCACTAGCGATTTTCTTCTACATTATGTCGCCGCCCCTCACACCTCTTCTCAACCCGTTAATGAAAGAAAATTTATACATTAGCGCAAACCAAGGCTCAAGAATGAGTATTTTTACCTATATTGTCACAGCATAACATAAAAAATTTTTAATCATCGACCTGTTACTTGCCAAAAATCGAAATATCGACGCAGTCATCCACAGTACGTAGATACATTCGGTGTAAAGAATGCTATGTGCACAGCACTAGCGAATTTCTTCTACAATCTGTCGCCGCCCCTCACACATCTTCTCAACCTGCTAATGAAAGAAAATTTAATCATTAGCGTAAACAAAAGTCACCAGAATGAGTATTTTTATCTCTATTGTTAAAGCATAACATAGAAATATTTAATCATCGAGCTGTTACTTCCCAGAAAACCAGATATCGGCGCAGTCATCCACAGTACGTAGATCCATTCGGTGTGAAGAATGCTATGTGCACAGCACTAGCGATTTTCTTCTACAATCTGTCGCCGCCCCTCACACATCTTCTCAACCTTCTAATGAAAGAAAATTTATACATTAGCGCAAACCAAAGGCATCAGAATGAGTATTTTTATCTCTATTGTTAAAGCATAACATAAAAATAATTAATCATCCAGCTGTTACTTACCAAAAAACGGAGTAGCGACGCAGTCATCCACACTGCATAGATACATTCGGTGTGATGAATGCTATGTGCACAGCACTAGCGATTTTCTTCTAAAATATGTCGCCGCCCCTCACACCTCTTCTCAACCTGCTAATGAAAGAGAATTTATACATTATCGCACACCAGAGTCGCCAGAATCAGTATTTTTATCTCTATTGTTAAAGCATAACATAAAACTACACTCCTGGAAATTGAAATAAGAACACCGTGAATTCATTGTCCCAGGAAGGGGAAACTTTATTGACACATTCCTGGGGTCAGATACATCACATGATCACACTGACAGAACCACAGGCACATAGACACAGGCAACAGAGCATGCACAATGTCGGCACTAGTACAGTGTATATCCACCTTTCGCAGCAATGCAGGCTGCTATTCTCCCATGGAGACGATCGTAGAGACGCTGGATGTAGTCCTGTGGAACGGCTTGCCATGCCATTTCCACCTGGCGCCTCAGTTGGACCAGCGTTCGTGCAGAACGTGCAGACCGCGTGAGACGACGCTTCATCCAGTCCCAAACATGCTCAATGGGGGACAGATCCGGAGATCTTGCTGGCCAGGTTAGTTGACTTACACCTTCTAGAGCACGTTGGGTGGCACGGGATACATGCGGACGTGCATTGTCCTGTTGGAACAGCAAGTTCCCTTGCCGGTCTAGGAATGGTAGAACGATGGGTTCGATGACGGTTTGGATGTACCGTGCACTATTCAGTGTCCCCTCGACGATCACCAGTGGTGTACGGCCAGTGTAGGAGATCGCTCCCCACACCATGATGTCGGGTGTTGGCCCTGTGTGCCTCGGTCGTATGCAGTCCTGATTGTGGCGCTCACCTGCACGGCGCCAAACACGCATACGACTATCATTGGCACCAAGGCAGAAGCGACTCTCATCGCTGAAGACGACACGTCTCCATTCGTCCCTCCATTCACGCCTGTCGCGACACCACTGAAGGCGGGCTGCACGATGTTGGGGCGTGAGCGGAAGACGGCCTAACGGTGTGCGGGACCGTAGCCCAGCTTCATGGAGACGGTTGCGAATGGTCCTCGCCGATACCCCAGGAGCAACAGTGTCCCTAATTTGCTGGGAAGTGGCGGTGCGGTCCCCTACGGCACTGCGTAGGATCCTACGGTCTTGGAGTGCATCCGTGCGTCGCTGTGGGCCGGTCCCGGGTCGACGGGCACGTGTACCTTCCGCCGACCACTGGCGACAACATCGATGTACTGTGGAGACCTCACGCCCCACGTGTTGAGCAATTCGGCGGTACGTCCACCCGGCCTCCCGCATGCCCACTATACGCCCTCGCCCAAAGTCCGTCAAATGCACATACGGTTCACGTCCACGCTGTCGCGGCATGCTACCAGTGTTAAAGACTGCGATGGAGCTCCGTATGCCACGGCAAACTGGCTGACACTGACGGCGGCGGTGCACAAATGCTGCGCAGCTAGTGCCATTCGACGGCCAACACCGCGGTTCCTGGTGTGTCCGCTGTGCCGTGCGTGTGATCATTGCTTGTACAGCCCTCTCGCAGTGTCCGGAGCAAGTATGGTGGGTCTGACACACCGGTGTCAATGTGTTCTTTTTTCCATTTCCAGGAGTGTATTTAATTATCGAGCTGTTACTTCCTAGAAAACGAAATATGGACGCAGTCATTCACAGTACGTAGTTACATTCGGTGTGAAGAATGCCATATGCACAGCACAAACGATTTTCTTTTACAATATGTCGCCGCCCCTCACACCTCTTCTCAACCTGCTAATGAAAGAAAATTTATACATTAGCGCAAACCAAAGTCACCAGAATGAGTATTTTTATCTCTATTGTTAATGCATAACATAAAAATGTTTAATCATCGAGCTGTTACTTCCCAAAAAACGAAATATCGACGGATTCATCCACAGTACGTAGATACATTCGGTGTGAAGAATGCTATGTGCACAGCAGTAGGGATTTTCTTCTAAAATATGTCGCCGCCCCTCACACCTTTTTTGAACCTGCTAATGAAAGAAAATTTATACATTAGCGCAAACCAAAGTCACCAGAATGAGTAATATTATCTCTATTGTAAAAGCATAACATAAAAATATTTAATTATCGAGCTGTTACTTCCGAGAAAACGAAATATCGACGCATTCATCCACAGTATGTAGATACATTCGGTGTGAAGAATGCTATGTGCACAACACTACCGAATTTCTTCTACAATATGTCGCCGCCCCTCACCCCTCTTCTCAACCTGCTAATAAAAGAAAATTTATACATAAGCGCAAACCAAAGGCACCAGAATGAGTATTTTTATCTCTATTGTTAAAGAATAACATAAAAATATTTAATCATCGAGCAGTTACTTACCCAGAAACGAAATATCGACGCAATCATCCACAGTACGAGGATACATTCGGTGTGAAGAATGCTATTTGCACAGCACTAGCGATTTTCTTCTACAATATTTCGCCGCCCCTCACATCTCTACTCAAACTGCTAATGAAAGAAAATTTATACATTAGCGCTAACCAAAGTCAGCAGAATGAGTATTTTTATCTCTATTGTCAACGCATAACAAAAAAATATTTAATCATCGAGCTGTTGCTTACCAAAAAACGAAATATCGACGCAGTGATCCACATCACGTAGATACATTCGGTGTGAAGAATGCTATGTGCACAGAACTAGCGATTTTCTTCTACATTACGTCAGCGGCCCTAACACCTCTTCTCAACCTGCTAATGAAAGGAAATTTATACATTAGCGCAAACCAAAGTCACCAGAATGAGTATTTTTATCTCTATTGTTAAAGCATAACATAAAAATAATTAATCATCCAGCTGTTACTTACCAAAAAACGGAGTAGCGACGCAGTCATCCACACTGCATAGATAAATTCGGTGTGAAGAATGCTATGTGCACAGCACTAGCGATTTTCTTCTAAAATATGTCGCCGCCCCTCACACCTCTTCTCAACCTGCTAATGAAAGAAAATTTATACATTATCGCAAACCAGAGTCGCCAGAATCAGTATTTTTATCTCTATTGTTAAAGCATAACATAAAACTATTTAATCATCGAGCTGTTACTTCCTAGAAAACGAAATATCGACGCAGTCATCCACAGTACGTAGTTACATTCGGTGTGATGAATGCTATATGCACAGCACAAGCGATTTTCTTCTACAATATGTCGCCGCCCCTAACACCTCTTCTCAACCTGCTAATGAAAGAAAATTTTACATTAGCGCAAACCAAAGTCACCAGATTGAGTAATTTTATCTCTATTGTAAACGCATAACATAAAAATATTTAATTATCGAGCTGTTACTTCCGAGAAAACGAAATATCGACGCATTCATCCACAGTACGTAGATACATTAGGTGTGAAGAATGCTATGTGCACAGCACTAGCGAATTTCTTCTACAATATGTCGCCGCCCTTAACTCTCTTGTCAACCTGCTAATGACAGAAAAATCATACTTTAGCGCAAACCAAAGTCTCCAGAATGAGTATTTTTAACCCTAATGTTAAAGCATAACATAAAAATATTTAATCATCGATCTGTTACTTACCAAAAAACGAAATATCGACGCAGTCATCTACAGTACGTAGATACATTCGGTGTGAAGAATGCTATGTGCACAGCACTAGCAATTTTCTTCTACAATATGTCGCCGCCCTTAACACTCTTGTCAACCTGCTAATGACAGAAAAATTATACTTTAGCGCAAACCAAAGTCTCCAGAATGAGTATTTTTAACCCTAATGTTAAAGCATAACATAAAAATATTTAATCATCGAGCTGTTACTTACCAAAAAACGAAATATCGACGCAGTCATCTACAGTACGTAGATACATTCGGTGTGAAGAATGCTATGTGCACAGCACTAGCGATTTTCTTCTACAATTTGTCGCAGCCATTCACACCTCCTCTCAACCTGCTATTGAAAAAAAATTTATACATTAGCGCAAACCAAAGTCACCAGAATGAGTATTTTCATCTCTATCGTTAAAGCATAACATAAAAATATCTAATCATCAAGCTGTTACTTACAAAAAGACGAAATATCGACGCTGTCATCCACAGTACGTAGATACACCCGGTGTGAAGAATGCTATGTGCATAACACTAGCGATTTTCTTCTACAATTTGTCGCCGCCATTCACACCTCTTCTCAACCTGTTAATGAAAGGAAATTTAAACATTAGCGCAATCCAAAGGCACCAGAATGGGTATTTTTATCACTATTGTTAAAACATAACATAAAAATATATTTAATCATCGAGCTGTTACTTGCCAAAAAACGAAATATCGACGCAGTCATCCACAGTACGTAAATACATTCGGTGTGAAGAATGCTATGTGCACAGCACTAGCGATTTTCTTCTACAATATGTCGGCGCCCCTCATACCTCTTCTCAACCTGCCAATGAAAGAAAATTTATACATTAGCGCAAACCAAAGTCACCAGAACGAGTATTTTTATCTCTATTGTTAAAGAATAACATAAAAATATTTATTCATCGAGGTGTTAATTTCCAGAAAACGAAATATCGACGCTGTCATCCACAGTACGTAGATACATTCGGTGTGAAGAATGCTATGTGCTCAGCAATAGCGTCTTTCGTCAACAATTTGCCGCCGCCCCTCACACCTCTTCTCAACCTTCTAATGAAAGAAAATTTATACGTAAGCGCAAACCAAAGTCACCAGAATGAGAAATTTTATCTCTATTGTTAAAGTATAACATAAAATATTTAAACATCGAGCTGTTACTTCCCAGAAAACGAAATATCGGCGCAGACAACCACAGTACGTAGATACATTCCGTGTGAAGAATGCTATGTGCTCAGCACTAGCGATTTTCTTCTACAATCTGTCGCCGCCCCTCACACATCTTCTCAACCTGCTAGTGAAAGAATATTTATACATTAGCACAAACCAAAGTCACCAGAATGAGTATTTTTTTCTCTATTGTTAAAGCATAACATAAAAATATTTAATCACCGAGCTGTTACTTCCTAGAAAAAGAAATATCGATGCAGCCATCCACAGTACGTAGATACATCCGGAGTGAAGAATGCTATGTGCACAGCACTAGCGGTTTTCTTCTACATTAAGTCGCCTCCCCTCACACCTCTTCTCAACCTGCTAATTCAAGAAAATTTATACATTAGCGGAAACCAAAGTTACCAGAATGAGTATTTTTATCTCTATTGTTAAAGCATAACAGAAATATATTTAATCATCCAGCTGTTACTTACCAAAAAACGAAATAACAACGCAGTCATCCACAGTACGTAGATACATTCGTAGTGAAGAATACTATGTGCACAGCAGTAGTGATTTTCTTTTACAATATGTCGCCTTCGCTCACACCTCTTCTCAACTTGCTAATAAAGGAAAATTTATACATTAGCGCAAACCAAAGTCACCAGAATGAGTATTTTTATCTTCATTGTTAAAGCATAAAATAAAAATACTTCATCATGGACCTGTTAGCTACCAAAAAACCAACTATCGACGCAGTCATCCGCAGTACGTAGATACATTCGGAGTGTAGAATGTTATGTCCACAGCACTAGCGATTTTCTTCTACATTATGTCGCCGCCCCTCACACCTCTTCTCAACCTGCTAATGAAAGAAAATTTATACATTAGCGCAAACCAAAGTCACCAGAATGAGTATTTTCATCTCTATCGTTAAAGCATAACATAAAAATATCTAATCATCAAGCTGTTACTTACAAAAAGACGAAATATCGACGCTGTCATCCACAGTACGTAGATACACCCGGTGTGAAGAATGCTATGTGCATAGCACTAGCGATTTTTTTCTACAATTTGTCGCCGCCATTCGCACCTCCTCTCAACCTGCTAATGAAAGAAAATTTATACATTAGCGCAAACCAAAGTCAACAGAATGAGTATTTTTATCTGTATTGTTAAAGCATAACATTAAAATATTTAATAATCGAGCTGTTACTTACCAAAGCTATTGTTAGAGCATAAAATAAAAATACCTCATCATCGAGCTGTTAGCTCCCAAAAAACGGTATATTGACGCAGTCATCCACAGTACGTAGATACATTCGGTGTGTAGAATGCTATGTGCACAGCACTAGCGATTTTCTTCTACATTATGTCGCCGCCCCTCACACCTCTTCTCAACCTGTTAATGAAAGAAAAGTTATACATTAGCGCAAACCAAAGTCACCTGAATGAGTATGTTCATCTCTATGCTTAAAGCATAAAATAAAAATACTTCATCATCAAGCTGTTAGCTACCAAAAACCGAAATATCGACGCAGTCATCCACAGTACGTAGATACATTCGGTGTGAAGAATGCTATGTGCATAACACTAGCGATTTTCTTCTACAATTTGTCGCCGCCATTCACACCTCCTCTCAACCTGCTAATGAAAGAAAATTTATACATTAGCGCAAACCAATGTCACCAGAATGAGTATTTTTATCTGTATTGTTAAAGCATAACATTAATATATTTAATCATCGAGCTGTTACTTCCCAGAAAGCGAAATATCGATGCAGTCATCCACAGTACGTAGATACATTCGGTGTGAAGAATGCTATGTGCACAGCACTAGCGATTTTCTTATACAATATTCCGCCGCAACTCACACCTCTTCTCATCCTGTTAATGAAAGAAAATTTATACATTAGCGCAAACCAAAGGCACCAGAATGAGTATTTTTAATACTATTGTTAAAGCATAACATAAAAATATTTAATCATCGAGCTGTTACTTGTCAAAAAACGAAATATTGACGTAGTCGTCCACAGTACGTAGATACATTCGGTGTGTAGAATGCTATGTGCACAGCACTAGCGATTTTCTTCTACAATATGTCGCCGCCCCTCACACCTCTTCTCAACCTGCTAATGAAAGAAAATTTATACATTAGTGCAAACCAAAGTCACCGGAATGGGTATTTTTATCTCTATTGTTAAGGCATAACATATAAAATATTTAATCATCGAGCTGTTACTTACCAAAAAACGATATATCGACGTAGTCGTCCACAGTACGTAGATACATTCGGTGTGAAGAATGCTATGTGCACAGTATTAGCGATTTTCTTCTACAATTTGTCGCTGCCATTCACACCTCCACTCAACCTGCTATTGAAAAAAAATTTATACATTAGCGCAAACCAAAGGCACCAGAATGAGTATTTTAATCTCTATTGTTAAAGCATAACATAAAAATATTTAATCATCGAGCTGTTACTTACCAAAAAACAAAATATTGACGTAGTCGTCCACAGTACGTAGATACATTCGGTGTGAAGAATGCTATGTGCACAGCACTAGCGATTTTCTTCTACACTATGTCGCCGCCCCTCACACCTCTTCTCAACCTGTTAATGAAAGAAGAGTTATGCATTAGCGCAAACCAAAGTCACCAGAATGAGTATGTTCACCTCTATTCTTAAAGCATAAAATAGAAATACTTCATCATCAAGCTGTTAGCTACCAAAAACCGAAATATCGACGCAGTCATCCACAGTACGTAGATACATTCGGTGTGTAGATCGTTATGTCCACAGCACTAGCGATTTTCTTCTACAATATGTCGCCGCCCTTCACACCTCTTCTCAACCTCTTAATGAAAGAAAATTTATACATTAGCGCAAATCAAAGTCACCAGAATGAGTATTTTTATCTCTATTGTTAAAGCATAACATAAAAATATTTAATCATCGAGCTGTTACTTCCCAGAAAGCGAAATATCGACGCAGTCATCCACAGTACGTAGATACACCCGGTGTGAAGAATGCTATGTGCATAACACTAGCGATTTTCTTCTACAATTTGTCGCCCGCCATTCACACCTCCTCTCAACCTGCTAATGAAAGAAAATTTATACTTCAGCGCAAACCAATGTCACCAGAATGAGTATTTTTATCTGTATTGTTAAAGCATAACATTAATATATTTAATCATCGAGCTGTTACTTCCCAGAAAGCGAAATATCGATGCAGTCATCCACAGTACGTAGATACATTCGGTGTGATGAATGCTATGTGCACAGCACTAGCGATTTTCTTATACAATATTCCGCCGCAACTCACACCTCTTCTCATCCTGTTAATGAAAGAAAATTTATACATTAGCGCAAACCAAAGGCACCAGAATGAGTATTTTTAATACTATTGTTAAAGCATAACATAAAAATATTTAATCATCGAGCTGTTACTTACCAAAAAACGATATATCGACGTAGTCGTCCACAGTACGTAGATACATTCGGTGTGAAGAATGCTATGTGCACAGCACTAGCGATTTTCTTCTACAATTTGTCGCTGCCATTCACACCTCCTCTCAACCTGCTATTGAAAAAAAATTTATACATTAGCGCAAACCAAAGGCACCAGAATGAGTATTTTAATCTCTATTGTTAAAGCATAACATAAAAATATTTAATCATCGAGCTGTTACTTACCAAAAAACGAAATATTGACGTAGTCGTCCACATTACGTAGATACATTCGGTGTGTAGATCGTTATGTCCACAGCACTAGCGATTTTCTTCTCCAATATGTCGCCGCCCCTCACACCTCTTCTCAACCTGTTAATGAAAGAAAATTTATACATTAGCGCAAACCAAAGGCACCAGAATGAGTATTTTTAATACTATTGTTAAAGCATAACATAAAAATATTTAATCATCGAGCTGTTACTTACCAAAAAACGAAATATTGACGTAGTCGTCCACAGTACGTAGATACATTCGGTGTGAAGAATGCTATGTGCACAGCACTAGCGATTTTTTTCTACATTATGTCGCCGCCCCTCACACCTCTTCTCAACCTGTTAATGAAAGGAAATTTATACATTAGCGCAATCCAAAGGCACCAGAATGGGTATTTCTATCACTATTGTTAAAACATAACATAAAAATATATTTAATCATCGAGCTGTTACTTGCCAAAAAACGAAATATCGACGCAGTCATCCACAGTACGTAAATACATTCGGTGTGAAGAATGCTATGTGCACAGCACTAGCGATTTTCTTCTACAATATGTCGGCGCCCCTCATACCTCTTCTCAACCTGCCAATGAAAGAAAATTTATACATTAGCGCAAACCAAAGTCACCAGAATGAGTATTTTTATCTCTATTGTTAAAGAATAACATAAAAATATTTATTCATCGAGCTGTTACTTCCTAGAAAGCGAAATATCGATGCAGTCATCCACAGTACGTGGATACATTCGGTGTGAAGAATGCTATGTGCACAGCACTAGCGATTTTCTTCTACAATGTGTCGCCGCCCCTCACACCTTTTCTCAACCTGCTAATGAAAGAAAATTTATACATTAGCGCAAACCAAAGTCACATGAGTGAGTATTTTAATCTCTATTGTTAAAGCATAACATAAAAATATTTAATTATCGAGCTGTTACTTACCAAAAAACGAAATATCGACGTAGTCGTCCACAGTACGTAGATACATTCGGTGTGAAGAATGCTATGTGCACAGCACTAGCGATTTTCTTCTACAATATGTCGCCTCCCCTCACACCTCTTCACAACCTGCTAATGAAAGAAAATTTATACATTAGCGCAAACCAAAGTCACCAGAATGAGTATTTTTATCTCTATTGTTAGAGCATAACATAAAAATATTTAATCATCAAGCTGTTACTTACAAAAAGGCGAAATATCGACTCTGTCATCCACAGTACGTAGATACAACCGGTGTGTAGAATGTTATGTCAACAGCACTAGCGATTTTCTTGTACAATATATCACCGCCCCTCACACCAGGTCTCAACCTGCCAATGAAAGAAAATTTATACATTAGCGCAAACCAAAGTCACCAGAATGAGTATTTTTATCTCTATTGTTAAAGCATAACATAAAAATATTTAATCATCGAGCTTTTACTTACCAAAAAACGAAATATCGACGCAGTCATCCACAGTACGTAGATACATTCGGTGTGTAGAATGTTATGTCCATAGCACTAGCGATTTTCTTCTACAATATGACGCCGCCCCTCACACCTCTTCTCAATCTGTTAATGAAAGAAAATTTATACATCAGCGCAAACAAAAGGCACCAGAATGAGTATTTTTATCACTATTGTTAAAGCATAACATAACAATATATTTAATCATCGTTTTGTTACTTGCCAAAAAACGAAATATCGACGCAGTCATCCATAGTACGTAGATACATTCAGTGTGTAGAATGCTATGTGCACAGCACTAGCGATTTTCTTCTACATTATGTCGCCGCCCCTCACACCTCTTCTCAACCTGTTAATGAAAGAAAATTAGTACATCAGCGCAAACCAAAGTCAGCAGAATGAGTATTTTTATCTCTATTGTTAAAGCATAACATAAAGATATTTAATCATCGAGCTGTTACTTGCCAAAATACGAAATATCGACGCAGTCATCCACAGTACGTAGATACATTCGGTGTGTAGAATGCTATGTGAACAGCACTAGCGATTTTCTTCTACATTATATCGCCGCCGCTCACACCTCTTCTCAACCTGTTAATGAAAGAAAATTTATACATTAGCGCAAACCAAGGCTCAAGAATGAGTATTTTTACCTATATTGTTACAGCATAACATAAAAAATTTTTAATCATCGACCTGTTACTTGCCAAAAATCGAAATATCGACGCAGTCATCCACAGTACGTAGATACATTCGGTGTGAAGAATGCTATGTGCACAGCACTAGCGATTTTCTTCTACAATCTGTCGCCGCCCCTCACACATCTTCTCAACCTTCTAATGAAAGAAAATTTATACATTAGCGCAAACCAAAGGCATCAGAATGAGTATTTTTATCTCTATTGTTAAAGCATAACATAAAAATAATTAATCATCCAGCTGTTACTTCCAAAAAACGGAGTAGCGACGCAGTCATCCACACTGCATAGATACATTCGGTGTGATGAATGCTATGTGCACAGCACTAGCGATTTTCTTCTAAAATATGTCGCCGCCCCTCACACCTTTTTTGAACCTGCTAATGAAAGAAAATTTATACATTAGCGCAAACCAAAGTCACCAGAATGAGTAATATTATCTCTATTGTAAAAGCATAACATAAAAATATTTAATTATCGAGCTGTTACTTCCTAGAAAACGAAATATGGACGCAGTCATTCACAGTACGTAGTTACATTCGGTGTGAAGAATGCCATATGCACAGCACAAACGATTTTCTTTTACAATATGTCGCCGTCCCTCACACCTCTTCTCAACCTGCTAATGAAAGAAAATTTATACATTAGCGCAAACCAAAGTCACCAGAATGAGTATTTTTATCTCTATTGTTAAGGCATAACATAAAAATGTTTAATCATCGAGCTGTTACTTCCCAAAACAGGAAATATCGACGCATTCATCCACAGTACGTAGATACATTCGGTGTGAAGAATGCTATGTGCACAGCAGTAGGGATTTTCTTCTAAAATATGTCGCCGCCCCTCACACCTCTTCTCAACCTGCTAATGAAAGAAAATTTATACATTATCGCAAACCAGAGTCGCCAGAATCAGTATTTTTATCTCTATTGTTAAAGCATAACATAAAACTATTTAATCATCGAGCTGTTACTTCCTAGAAAACGAAATATCGACGCAGTCATCCACAGTACGTAGTTACATTCGGTGTGATGAATGCTATATGCACAGCACAAGCGATTTTCTTCTACAATATGTCGCCGCCCCTAACACCTCTTCTCAACCTGCTAATGAAAGAAAATTTATACATTAGCGCAAACCAAAGTCACCAGATTGAGTAATTTTATCTCTATTGTAAAATCATAACATAAAAATATTTAATTATCGAGCTGTTACTTCCGAGAAAACGAAATATCGACGCATTCATCCACAGTACGTAGATACATTCGGTGGGAAGAATGCTATGTGCACAGCACTAGCGAATTTTTTCTACAATATGTCGCCGCCCTTAACTCTCTTGTCAACCTGCTAATGACAGAAAAATTATACTTTAGCGCAAACCAAAGTCTCCAGAACGAGTATTTTTAACCCTAATGTTAAAGCATAACATAAAAATATTTAATCATCGATCTGTTACTTACCAAAAAACGAAATATCGACGCAGTCATCTACAGTACGTAGATACATTGGGAGTGAAGAATGCTATGTGCACAGCACTAGCAATTTTCTTCTACAATATGTCGCCGCCCTTAACACTCTTGTCAACCTGCTAATGACAGAAAAATTATACTTTAGCGCAAACCAAAGTCTCCAGAATGAGTATTTTTAACCCTAATGTTAATGCATAACATAAAAATATTTAATCATCGAGCTGTTACTTACCAAAAAACGAAATATCGACGCAGTCATCTACAGTACGTAGATACATTCGGTGTGAAGAATGCTATGTGCACAGCACTAGCAAATTTCGTCTACAATATGTCGCCGCCTTTAACACTCTTGTCAACCTGCTAATGACAGAAAAATTATACTTTAGCGCAAACCAAAGTCTCCAGAATGAGTATTTTTAACCCTAATGTTAAAGCATAACATAAAAATATTTAATCATCGAGCTGTTACTTACCAAAAAACGAAATATCGACGCAGTCATCTACAGTACGTAGATACATTCGGTGTGAAGAATGCTATGTGCACAGCACTAGCAATTTTCGTCTACAATATGTCGCCGCCCTTAACACTCTTGTCAACCTGCTAATGACAGAAAAATTATACTTTAGCGCAAACCAAAGTCTCCAGAATGAGTATTTTTAACCCTAATGTTAAAGCATAACATAAAAATATTTAATCATCGAGCTGTTACTTACCAAAAAACGAAATATCGACGCAGTCATCTACAGTACGTAGATACATTCGGTGTGAAGAATGCTATGTGCACAGCACTAGCAATTTTCTTCTACAATACGTCGCCGCCTTTAACACTCTTGTCAACCTGCTAATGACAGAAAAATTATACTTTAGCGCAAACCAAAGTCTCCAGAATGAGTATTTTTAACCCTAATGTTAAAGCATAACATAAAAATATTTAATCATCGAGCTGTTACTTACCAAAAAACGAAATATCCACGCAGTCATCTACAGTACGTAGATACATTCGGTGTGAAGAATGCTATGTGCACAGCACTAGCAATTTTCTTCTACAATATGTCGCCGCCTTTAACACTCTTGTCAACCTGCTAATGACAGAAAAATTATACTTTAGCGCAAACCAAAGTCTCCAGAATGAGTATTTTTAACCCTAATGTTAAAGCATAACATAAAAATATTTAATCATCGAGCTGTTACTTACCAAAAAACGAAATATCGACGCAGTCATCTACAGTACGTAGATACATTCGGTGTGAAGAATGCTATGTGCACAGCACTAGCAATTTTCTTCTACAATATGTCGCCGCCTTTAACACTCTTGTCAACCTGCTAATGACAGAAAAATTATACTTTAGCGCAAACCAAAGTCTCCAGAATGAGTATTTTTAACCCTAATGTTAAAGCATAACATAAAAATATTTAATCATCGAGCTGTTACTTACCAAAAAACGAAATATCGACGCAGTCATCTACAGTACGTAGATACATTGGGAGTGAAGAATGCTATGTGCACAGCACTAGCAATTTTCTTCTACAATATGTCGCCGCCCTTAACACTCTTGTCAACCTGCTAATGACAGAAAAATTATACTTTAGCGCAAACCAAAGTCTCCAGAATGAGTATTTTTAACCCTAATGTTAAAGCATAACATAAAAATATTTAATCATCGAGCTGTTACTTACCAAAAAACGAAATATCGACGCAGTCATCTACAGTACGTAGATACATTCGGTGTGAAGAATGCTATGTGCACAGCACTAGCAATTTTCTTCTACAATACGTCGCCGCCTTTAACACTCTTGTCAACCTGCTAATGACAGAAAAATTATACTTTAGCGCAAACCAAAGTCTCCAGAATGAGTATTTTTAACCCTAATGTTAAAGCATAACATAAAAATATTTAATCATCGAGCTGTTACTTACCAAAAAACGAAATATCCACGCAGTCATCTACAGTACGTAGATACATTCGGTGTGAAGAATGCTATGTGCACAGCACTAGCAATTTTCTTCTACAATATGTCGCCGCCTTTAACACTCTTGTCAACCTGCTAATGACAGAAAAATTATACTTTAGCGCAAACCAAAGTCTCCAGAATGAGTATTTTTAACCCTAATGTTAAAGCATAACATAAAAATATTTAATCATCGAGCTGTTACTTACCAAAAAACGAAATATCGACGCAGTCATCTACAGTACGTAGATACATTGGGAGTGAAGAATGCTATGTGCACAGCACTAGCAATTTTCTTCTACAATATGTCGCCGCCCTTAACACTCTTGTCAACCTGCTAATGACAGAAAAATTATACTTTAGCGCAAACCAAAGTCTCCAGAATGAGTATTTTTAACCCTAATGTTAAAGCATAACATAAAAATATTTAATCATCGAGCTGTTACTTACCAAAAAACGAAATATCGACGCAGTCATCTACAGTACGTAGATACATTCGGTGTGAAGAATGCTATGTGCACAGCACTAGCAATTTTCTTCTACAATATGTCGCCGCCTTTAACACTCTTGTCAACCTGCTAATGACAGAAAAATTATACTTTAGCGCAAACCAAAGTCTCCAGAATGAGTATTTTTAACCCTAATGTTAAAGCATAACATAAAAATATTTAATCATCGAGCTGTTACTTACCAAAAAACGAAATATCGACGCAGTCATCTACAGTACGTAGATACATTCGGTGTGAAGAATGCTATGTGCACAGCACTAGCAATTTTCTTCTACAATATGTTGCCGCCTTTAACACTCTTGTCAACCTGCCAATGACAGAAAAATTATACTTTAGCGCAAACCAAAGTCTCCAGAATGAGTATTTTTAACCCTAATGTTAAAGCATAACATAAAAATATTTAATCATCGAGCTGTTACTTACCAAAAAACGAAATATCGACGCAGTCACCTACACTACGTAGATACATTCGGTGTGAAGAATGCTATGTGCACAGCACTAGCAATTTTCTTCTACAATATGTCGCCGCCTTTAACACTCTTGTCAACCTGCTAATGACAGAAAAATTATACTTTAGCGCAAACCAAAGTCTCAAGAATGAGTATTTTTAACCCTAATGTTAAAGCATAACATAAAAATATTTAATCATCGAGCTGTTACTTACCAAAAAACGAAAAATCGACGCAGTCATCTACAGTACGTAGATACATTCGGTGTGAAGAATGCTATGTGCACAGCACTAGCAATTTTCTTCTACAATATGTCGCCGCCTTTAACACTCTTGTCAACCTGCTAATGACAGAAAAATTATACTTTAGCGCAAACCAAAGTCTCCAGAATGAGTATTTTTAACCCTAATGTTAAAGCATAACATAAAAATATTTAATCATCGAGCTGTTACTTACCAAAAAACGAAATATCGACGCAGTCATCTACAGTACGTAGATACATTGGGAGTGAAGAATGCTATGTGCACAGCACTAGCAATTTTCTTCTACAATATGTCGCCGCCCTTAACACTCTTGTCAACCTGCTAATGACAGAAAAATTATACTTTAGCGCAAACCAAAGTCTCCAGAATGAGTATTTTTAACCCTAATGTTAAAGCATAACATAAAAATATTTAATCATCGAGCTGTTACTTACCAAAAAACGAAATATCGACGCAGTCATCTACAGTACGTAGATACATTCGGTGTGAAGAATGCTATGTGCACAGCACTAGCAATTTTCTTCTACAATATGTCGCCGCCTTTAACACTCTTGTCAACCTGCTAATGACAGAAAAATTATACTTTAGCGCAAACCAAAGTCTCCAGAATGAGTATTTTTAACCCTAATGTTAAAGCATAACATAAAAATATTTAATCATCGAGCTGTTACTTACCAAAAAACGAAATATCCACGCAGTCATCTACAGTACGTAGATACATTCGGTGTGAAGAATGCTATGTGCACAGCACTAGCAATTTTCTTCTACAATATGTCGCCGCCTTTAACACTCTTCTCAACCTGCTAATGACAGAAAATTTATACTTTAGCGCAAACCAAAGTCTCCAGAATGAGTATTTTTAACCCTAATGTTAAAGCATAACATAAAAATATTTAATCATCGAGCTGTTACTTACCAAAAAACGAAATATCGACGCAGTCATCTACAGTACGTAGATACATTCGGTGTGAAGAATGCTATGTGCACAGCACTAGCAATTTTCTTCTACAATATGTCGCCGCCTTTAACACTCTTGTCAACCTGCTAATGACAGAAAAATTATACTTTAGCGCAAACCAAAGTCTCCAGAATGAGTATTTTTAACCCTAATGTTAAAGCATAACATAAAAATATTTAATCATCGAGCTGTTACTTACCAAAAAACGAAATATCGACGCAGTCATCTACAGTACGTAGATACATTCGGTGTGAAGAATGCTATGTGCACAGCACTAGCAATTTTCTTCTACAATATGTCGCCGCCTTTAACACTCTTGTCAACCTGCTAATGACAGAAAAATTATACTTTAGCGCAAACCAAAGTCTCCAGAATGAGTATTTTTAACCCTAATGTTAAAGCATAACATAAAAATATTTAATCATCGAGCTGTTACTTACCAAAAAACGAAATATCGACGCAGTCATCTACAGTACGTAGATACATTCGGTGTGAAGAATGCTATGTGCACAGCACTAGCAATTTTCTTCTACAATATGTCGCCGCCTTTAACACTCTTGTCAACCTGCTAATGACAGAAAAATTATACTTTAGCGCAAACCAAAGTCTCCAGAATGAGTATTTTTAACCCTAATGTTAAAGCATAACATAAAAATATTTAATCATCGAGCTGTTACTTACCAAAAAACGAAATATCCACGCAGTCATCTACAGTACGTAGATACATTCGGTGTGAAGAATGCTATGTGCACAGCACTAGCAATTTCCTTCTACAATATGTCGCCGCCTTTAACACTCTTGTCAACCTGCTAATGACAGAAAAATTATACTTTAGCGCAAACCAAAGTCTCCAGAATGAGTATTTTTAACCCTAATGTTAAAGCATAACATAAAAATATTTAATCATCGAGCTGTTACTTACCAAAAAACGAAATATCGACGCAGTCATCTACAGTACGTAGATACATTCGGTGTGAAGAATGCTATGTGCACAGCACTAGCAATTTTCTTCTACAATATGTCGCCGCCTTTAACACTCTTGTCAACCTGCTAATGACAGAAAAATTATACTTTAGCGCAAACCAAAGTCTCCAGAATGAGTATTTTTAACCCTAATGTTAAAGCATAACATAAAAATATTTAATCATCGAGCTGTTACTTACCAAAAAACGAAATATCGACGCAGTCATCTACAGTACGTAGATACATTCGGTGTGAAGAATGCTATGTGCACAGCACTAGCAATTTTCTTCTACAATATGTCGCCGGCTTTAACACTCTTGTCAACCTGCTAATGACAGAAAAATTATACTTTAGCGCAAACCAAAGTCTCCAGAATGAGTATTTTTAACCCTAATGTTAAAGCATAACATAAAAATATTTAATCATCGAGCTGTTACTTACCAAAAAACGAAATATCGACGCAGTCATCTGCAGTACGTAGATACATTCGGTGTGAAGAATGCTATGTGCACAGCACTAGCAATTTTCTTCTACAATATGTCGCCGCCTTTAACACTCTTGTCAACCTGCTAATGACAGAAAAATTATACTTTAGCGCAAACCAAAGTCTCCAGAATGATTATTTTTAACCCTAATGTTAAAGCATAACATAAAAATATTTAATCATCGAGCTGTTACTTACCAAAAAACGAAATATCGACGCAGTCATCTACAGTACGTAGATACATTCGGTGTGAAGAATGCTATGTGCACAGCACTAGCAATTTTCTTCTACAATATGTCGCCGCCTTTAACACTCTTGTCAACCTGCTAATGACAGAAAAATTATACTTTAGCGCAAACCAAAGTCTCCAGAATGAGTATTTTTAACCCTAATGTTAAAGCATAACATAAAAATATTTAATCATCGAGCTGTTACTTACCAAAAAACGAAATATCGACGCAGTCATCTACAGTACGTAGATACATTCGGTGTGAAGAATGCTATGTGCACAGCACTAGCAATTTTCTTCTACAATATGTCGCCGCCTTTAACACTCTTGTCAATCTGCTAATGACAGAAAAATTATACTTTAGCGCAAACCAAAGTCTCCAGAATGAGTATTTTTAACCCTAATGTTAAAGCATAACATAAAAATATTTAATCATCGAGCTGTTACTTACCAAAAAACGAAATATCGACGCAGTCATCTACAGTACGTAGATACATTCGGTGTGAAGAATGCTATGTGCACAGCACTAGCAATTTTCTTCTACAATATGTCGCCGCCTTTAACACTCTTGTCAACCTGCTAAAGACAGAAAAATTATACTTTAGCGCAAACCAAAGTCTCCAGAATGAGTATTTTTAACCCTAATGTTAAAGCATAACATAAAAATATTTAATCATGGAGCTGTTACTAGCCAAAAAACGAAATATCGACGCAGTCATCTACAGTACGTAGATACATTCGGTGTGAAGAATGCTATGTGCACAGCACTAGCAATTTTCTTCTACAATATGTCGCCGCCTTTAACACTCTTGTCAACCTGCTACTGACAGAAAAATTATACTTTAGCGCAAACCAAAGTCTCCATTATGAGTATTTTTAACCCTAATGTTAAAGCATAACATAAAAATATTTAATCATCGAGCTGTTACTTACCAAAAAACGAAATATCGACGCTGTCATCTACAGTACGTAGATACATTCGGTGTGAAGAATGCTATGTGCACAGCACTAGCAATTTTCTTCTACAATATGTCGCCGCCTTTAACACTCTTGTCAACCTGCTAATGACAGAAAAATTATACTTTAGCGCAAACCAAAGTCTCCAGAATGAGTATTTTTAACCCTAATGTTAAAGCATAACATAAAAATATTTAATCATCGAGCTGTTACTTACCAAAAAACGAAATATCCACGCAGTCATCTACAGTACGTAGATACATTCGGTGTGAAGAATGCTATGTGCACAGCACTAGCAATTTTCTTCTACAATATGTCGCCGCCTTTAACACTCTTGTCAACCTGCTAATGACAGAAAAATTATACTTTAGCGCAAACCAAAGTCTCCAGAATGAGTATTTTTAACCCTAATGTTAAAGCATAACATAAAAATATTTAATCATCGAGCTGTTACTTACCAAAAAACGAAATATCGACGCAGTCATCTACAGTACGTAGATACATTCGGTGTGAAGAATGCTATGTGCACAGCACTAGCAATTTTCTTCTACAATATGTCGCCGCCTTTAACACTCTTGTCAACCTGCTAATGACAGAAAAATTATACTTTAGCGCAAACCAAAGTCTCCAGAATGAGTATTTTTAACCCTAATGTTAAAGCATAACATAAAAATATTTAATCATCGAGCTGTTACTTCCCAAAAACGAAATATCGACGCAGTCATCTACAGTACGTAGATACATTCGGTGTGAAGAATGCTATGTGCACAGCACTAGCAATTTTCTTCTACAATATGTCGCCGCCTTTAACACTCTTGTCAACCTGCTAATGACAGAAAAATTATACTTTAGCGCAAACCAAAGTCTCCAGAATGAGTATTTTTAACCCTAATGTTAAAGCATAACATAAAAATATTTAATCATCGAGCTGTTACTTACCAAAAAACGAAATATCGACGCAGTCATCTACAGTACGTAGATACATTCGGTGTGAAGAATGCTATGTGCACAGCACTAGCAATTTTCTTCTACAATATGTCGCCGCCTTTAACACTCTTGTCAACCTGCTAATGACAGAAAAATTATACTTTAGCGCAAACCAAAGTCTCCAGAATGAGTATTTTTAACCCTAATGTTAAAGCATAACATAAAAATATTTAATCATCGAGCTGTTACTTCCCAAAAACGAAATATCGACGAAGTCATCTACAGTACGTAGATACATTCGGTGTGAAGAATGCTATGTGCACAGCACTAGCAATTTTCTTCTACAATATGTCGCCGCCTTTAACACTCTTGTCAACCTGCTAATGACAGAAAAATTATACTTTAGCGCAAACCAAAGTCTCCAGAATGAGTATTTTTAACCCTAATGTTAAAGCATAACACAAAAATATTTAATCATCGAGCTGTTACTTACCAAAAAACGAAATATCGACGCAGTCATCTACAGTACGTAGATACATTCGGTGTGAAGAATGCTATGTGCACAGCACTAGCAATTTTCCTCTACAATATGTCGCCGCCTTTAACACTCTTGTCAACCTGCTAATGACAGAAAAATTATACTTTAGCGCAAACCAAAGTCTCCAGAATGAGTATTTTTAACCCTAATGTTAAAGCATAACATAAAAATATTTAATCATCGAGCTGTTACTTACCAAAAAACGAAATATCGACGCAGTCATCTACAGTACGTAGATACATTCGGTGTGAAGAATGCTATGTGCACAGCACTAGCAATTTTCTTCTACAATATGTCGCCGCCTTTAACACTCTTGTCAACCTGCTAATGACAGAAAAATTATACTTTAGCGCAAACCAAAGTCTCCAGAATGAGTATTTTTAACCCTAATGTTAAAGCATAACATAAAAATATTTAATCATCGAGCTGTTACTTCCCAAAAACGAAATATCGACGCAGTCATCTACAGTACGTAGATACATTCGGTGTGAAGAATGCTATGTGCACAGCACTAGCAATTTTCTTCTACAATATGTCGCCGCCTTTAACACTCTTGTCAACCTGCTAATGACAGAAAAATTATACTTTAGCGCAAACCAAAGTCTCCAGAATGAGTATTTTTAACCCTAATGTTAAAGCATAACATAAAAATATTTAATCATCGAGCTGTTACTTACCAAAAAACGAAATATCGACGCAGTCATCTACAGTACGTAGATACATTCGTTGTGAAGAATGCTATGTGCACAGCACTAGCAATTTTCTTCTACAATATGTCGCCGCCTTTAACACTCTTGTCAACCTGCTAATGACAGAAAAATTATACTTTAGCGCAAACCAAAGTCTCCAGAATGAGTATTTTTAACCCTAATATTAAAGCATAACATAAAAATATTTAATCATCGAGCTGTTACTTACCAAAAAACGAAATATCGACGCAGTCATCTACAGTACGTAGATACATTCGGTGTGAAGAATGCTATGTGCACAGCACTAGCAATTTTCTTCTACAATATGTCGCCGCCTTTAACACTCTTGTCAACCTGCTAATGACAGAAAAATTATACTTTAGCGCAAACCAAAGTCTCCAGAATGAGTATTTTTAACCCTAATGTTAAAGCATAACATAAAAATATTTAATCATCGAGCTGTTACTTACCAAAAAACGAAATATCGACGCAGTCATCTACAGTACGTAGATACATTCGGTGTGAAGAATGCTATGTGCACAGCACTAGCAATTTTCTTCTACAATATGTCGCCGCCTTTAACACTCTTGTCAATCTGCTAATGACAGAAAAATTATACTTTAGCGCAAACCAAAGTCTCCAGAATGAGTATTTTTGACCCTAATGTTAAAGCATAACATAAAAATATTTAATCATCGAGCTGTTACTTACCAAAAAACGAAATATCGACGCAGTCATCTACAGTACGTAGATACATTCGGTGTGAAGAATGCTATGTGCACAGCACTAGCAATTTTCTTCTACAATATGTCGCCGCCTTTAACACTCTTGTCAACCTGCTAAAGACAGAAAAATTATACTTTAGCGCAAACCAAAGTCTCCAGAATGAGTATTTTTAACCCTAATGTTAAAGCATAACATAAAAATATTTAATCATCGAGCTGTTACTAGCCAAAAAACGAAATATCGACGCAGTCATCTACAGTACGTAGATACATTCGGTGTGAAGAATGCTATGTGCACAGCACTAGCAATTTTCTTCTACAATATGTCGCCGCCTTTAACACTCTTGTCAACCTGCTACTGACAGAAAAATTATACTTTAGCGCAAACCAAAGTCTCCAGAATGAGTATTTTTAACCCTAATGTTAAAGCATAACATAAAAATATTTAATCATCGAGCTGTTACTTACCAAAAAACGAAATATCGACGCAGTCATCTACAGTACGTAGATACATTCGGTGTGAAGAATGCTATGTGCACAGCACTAGCAATTTTCTTCTACAATATGTCGCCGCCTTTAACACTCTTGTCAACCTGCTAATGACAGAAAAATTATACTTTAGCGCAAACCAAAGTCTCCAGAATGAGTATTTTTAACCCTAATGTTAAAGCATAACATAAAAATATTTAATCATCGAGCTGTTACTTACCAAAAAACGAAATACCGACGCAGTCATCTACAGTACGTAGATACATTCGGTGTGAAGAATGCTATGTGCACAGCACTAGCAATTTTCTTTTACAATATGTCGCCGCCTTTAACACTCTTGTCAACCTGCTAATGACAGAAAAATTATACTTTAGCGCAAACCAAAGTCTCCAGAATGAGTATTTTTAACCCTAATGTTAAAGCATAACATAAAAATATTTAATCATCGAGCTGTTACTTACCAAAAAACGAAATATCCACGCAGTCATCTACAGTACGTAGATACATTCGGTGTGAAGAATGCTATGTGCACAGCACTAGCAATTTTCTTCTACAATATGTCGCCGCCTTTAACACTCTTGTCAACCTGCTAATGACAGAAAAATTATACTTTAGCGCAAACCAAAGTCTCCAGAATGAGTATTTTTAACCCTAATGTTAAAGCATAACATAAAAATATTTAATCATCGAGCTGTTACTTCCCAAAAACGAAATATCGACGCAGTCATCTACAGTACGTAGATACATTCGGTGTGAAGAATGCTATGTGCACAGCACTAGCAATTTTCTTCTACAATATGTCGCCGCCTTTAACACTCTTGTCAACCTGCTAATGACAGAAAAATTATACTTTAGCGCAAACCAAAGTCTCCAGAATGAGTATTTTTAACCCTAATGTTAAAGCATAACATAAAAATATTTAATCATCGAGCTGTTACTTACCAAAAAACGAAATATCGACGCAGTCATCTACAGTACGTAGATACATTCGGTGTGAAGAATGCTATGTGCACAGCACTAGCAATTTTCTTCTACAATATGTCGCCGCCTTTAACACTCTTGTCAACCTGCTAATGACAGAAAAATTATACTTTAGCGCAAACCAAAGTCTCCAGAATGAGTATTTTTAACCCTAATGTTAAAGCATAACATAAAAATATTTAATCATCGAGCTGTTACTTCCCAAAAACGAAATATCGACGCAGTCATCTACAGTACGTAGATACATTCGGTGTGAAGAATGCTATGTGCACAGCACTAGCAATTTTCTTCTACAATATGTCGCCGCCTTTAACACTCTTGTCAACCTGCTAATGACAGAAAAATTATACTTTAGCGCAAACCAAAGTCTCCAGAATGAGTATTTTTAACCCTAATGTTAAAGCATAACATAAAAATATTTAATCATCGAGCTGTTACTTACCAAAAAACGAAATATCGACGCAGTCATCTACAGTACGTAGATACATTCGGTGTGAAGAATGCTATGTGCACAGCACTAGCAATTTTCCTCTACAATATGTCGCCGCCTTTAACACTCTTGTCAACCTGCTAATGACAGAAAAATTATACTTTAGCGCAAACCAAAGTCTCCAGAATGAGTATTTTTAACCCTAATGTTAAAGCATAACATAAAAATATTTAATCATCGAGCTGTTACTTACCAAAAAACGAAATATCGACGCAGTCATCTACAGTACGTAGATACATTCGGTGTGAAGAATGCTATGTGCACAGCACTAGCAATTTTCTTCTACAATATGTCGCCGCCTTTAACACTCTTGTCAACCTGCTAATGACAGAAAAATTATACTTTAGCGCAAACCAAAGTCTCCAGAATGAGTATTTTTAACCCTAATGTTAAAGCATAACATAAAAATATTTAATCATCGAGCTGTTACTTCCCAAAAACGAAATATCGACGCAGTCATCTACAGTACGTAGATACATTCGGTGTGAAGAATGCTATGTGCACAGCACTAGCAATTTTCTTCTACAATATGTCGCCGCCTTTAACACTCTTGTCAACCTGCTAATGACAGAAACATTATACTTTAGCGCAAACCAAAGTCTCCAGAATGAGTATTTTTAACCCTAATGTTAAAGCATAACATAAAAATATTTAATCATCGAGCTGTTACTTACCAAAAAACGAAATATCGACGCAGTCATCTACAGTACGTAGATACATTCGTTGTGAAGAATGCTATGTGCACAGCACTAGCAATTTTCTTCTACAATATGTCGCCGCCTTTAACACTCTTGTCAACCTGCTAATGACAGAAAAATTATACTTTAGCGCAAACCAAAGTCTCCAGAATGAGTATTTTTAACCCTAATATTAAAGCATAACATAAAAATATTTAATCATCGAGCTGTTACTTACCAAAAAACGAAATATCGACGCAGTCATCTACAGTACGTAGATACATTCGTTGTGAAGAATGCTATGTGCACAGCACTAGCAATTTTCTTCTACAATATGTCGCCGCCTTTAACACTCTTGTCAACCTGCTAATGACAGAAAAATTATACTTTAGCGCAAACCAAAGTCTCCAGAATGAGTATTTTTAACCCTAATGTTAAAGCATAACATAAAAATATTTAATCATCGAGCTGTTACTTACCAAAAAACGAAATATCAACGCAGTCATCTACAGTACGTAGATACATTCGGTGTGAAGAATGCTATGTGCACAGCACTAGCAATTTTCTTCTACAATATGTCGCCGCCTTTAACACTATTGTCAACCTGCTAAAGACAGAAAAATTATACTTTAGCGCAAACCAAAGTCTCCAGAATGAGTATTTTTAACCCTAATGTTAAAGCATAACATAAAAATATTTAATCATCGAGCTGTTACTTACCAAAAGACGAAATATCGACGCAGTCATCTACAGTACGTAGATACATTCGGTGTGAAGAATGCTATGTGCACAGCACTAGCAATTTTCTTCTACAATATGTCGCCGCCCTTAACACTCTTGTCAACCTGCTAATGACAGAAAAATTATACTTTAGCGCAAACCAAAGTCTCCAGAATGAGTATTTTTAACCCTAATGTTAAAGCATAACATAAAAATATTTAATCATCGAGCTGTTACTTACCAAAAAACGAAATATCGACGCAGTCATCTACAGTACGTAGATACATTCGGTGTGAAGAATGCTATGTGCACAGCACTAGCAATTTTCTTCTACAATATGTCGCCGCCTTTAACACTCTTGTCAACCTGCTAATGACAGAAAAATTATACTTTAGCGCAAACCAAAGTCTCCAGAATGAGTATTTTTAACCCTAATGTTAAAGCATAACATAAAAATATTTATTCATCGAGCTGTTACTTACCAAAAAACGAAATATCGACGCAGTCATCTACAGTACGTAGATACATTCGGTGTGAAGAATGCTATGTGCACGGCACTAGCAATTTTCTTCTACAATATGTCGCCGCCTTTAACACTCTTGTCAACCTGCTAATGACAGAAAAATTATACTTTAGCGCAAACCAAAGTCTCCAGAATGAGTATTTTTAACCCTAATGTTAAAGCATAACATAAAAATATTTAATCATCGAGCTGTTACTTACCAAAAAACGAAATATCGACGCAGTCATCTACAGTACGTAGATACATTCGGTGTGAAGAATGCTATGTGCACAGCACTAGCAATTTTCTTCTACAATATGTCGCCGCCTTTAACACTCTTGTCAACCTGCTAATGACAGAAAAATTATACTTTAGCGTAAACCAATGTTTCCAGAATGAGTATTTTTAACCCTAATGTTAAAGCATAACATAAAAATATTTAATCATCGAGCTGTTACTTACCAAAAAACGAAATATCGACGCAGTCATCTACAGTACGTAGATACATTCGGTGTGAAGAATGCTATGTGCACAGCACTAGCAATTTTCTTCTACAATATGTCGCCGCCTTTAACACTCTTGTCAACCTGCTAATGACAGAAAAATTATACTTTAGCGCAAACCAAAGTCTCCAGAATGAGTATTTTTAACCCTAATGTTAAAGCATAACATAAAAATATTTAATCATCGAGCTGTTACTTACCAAAAAACGAAATATCGACGCAGTCATCTACAGTACGTAGATACATTCGGTGTGAAGAATGCTATGTGCACAGCACTAGCAATTTTCTTCTACAATATGTCGCCGCCTTTAACACTCTTGTCAACCTGCTAATGACAGAAAAATTATACTTTAGCGCAAACCAAAGTCTCCAGAATGAGTATTTTTAACCCTAATGTTAAAGCATAACATAAAAATATTTTATAATCGAGCTGTTACTTACCAAAAAACGAAATATCCACGCAGTCATCTACAGTACGTAGATACATTCGGTGTGAAGAATGCTATGTGCACAGCACTAGCAATTTTCTTCTACAATATGTCGCCGCCTTTAACACTCTTGTCAACCTGCTAATGACAGAAAAATTATACTTTAGCGCAAACCAAAGTCTCCAGAATGAGTATTTTTAACCCTAATGTTAAAGCATAACATAAAAATATTTAATCATCGAGCTGTTACTTACCAAAAAACGAAATATCCACGCAGTCATCTACAGTACGTAGATACATTCGGTGTGAAGAATGCTATGTGCACAGCACTAGCAATTTTCTTCTACAATATGTCGCCGCCTTTAACACTCTTGTCAACCTGCTAATGACAGAAAAATTATACTTTAGCGCAAACCAAAGTCTCCAGAATGAGTATTTTTAACCCTAATGTTAAAGCATAACATAAAAATATTTAATCATCCAGCTGTTACTTACCAAAAAACGAAATATCGACGCAGTCATGTACAGTACGTAGATACATTCGGTGTGAAGAATGCTATGTGCACAGCACTAGCAATTTTCTTCTACAATATGTCGCCGCCTTTAACACTCTTGTCAACCTGCTAATGACAGAAAAATTATACTTTAGCGCAAACCAAAGTCTCCAGAATGAGTATTTTTAACCCTAATGTTAAAGCATAACATAAAAATATTTAATCATCGAGCTGTTACTTACCAAAAAACGAAATATCGACGCAGTCATCTACAGTACGTAGATACATTCGGTGTGAAGAATGCTATGTGCACAGCACTAGCAATTTTCTTCTACAATATGTCGCCGCCTTTAACACTCTTGTCAACCTGCTAATGACAGAAAAATTATACTTTAGCGCAAACCAAAGTCTCCAGAATGAGTATTTTTAACCCTAATGTTAAAGCATAACATAAAAATATTTAATCATCGAGCTGTTACTTACCAAAAAACGAAATATCGACGCAGTCATCTACAGTACGTAGATACATTCGGTGTGAAGAATGCCATGTGCACAGCACTAGCAATTTTCTTCTACAATATGTCGCCGCCTTTAACACTCTTGTCAACCTGCTAATGACAGAAAAATTATAGTTTAGCGCAAACCAAAGTCTCCAGAATGAGTATTTTTAACCCTAATGTTAAAGCATAACATAAAAATATTTAATCATCGATCTGTTACTTACCAAAAAACGAAATATCGACGCAGTCATCTACAGTACGTAGATACATTGGGAGTGAAGAATGCTATGTGCACAGCACTAGCAATTTTCTTCTACAATATGTCGCCGCCCTTAACACTCTTGTCAACCTGCTAATGACAGAAAAATTATACTTTAGCGCAAACCAAAGTCTCCAGAATGAGTATTTTTAACCCTAATGTTAAAGCATAACATAAAAATATTTAATCATCGAGCTGTTACTTACCAAAAAACGAAATATCGACGCAGTCATCTACAGTACGTAGATACATTCGGTGTGAAGAATGCTATGTGCACAGCACTAGCAATTTTCTTCTACAATATGTCGCCGCCTTTAACACTCTTGTCAACCTGCTAATGACAGAAAAATTATACTTCAGCGCAAACCAAAGTCTCCAGAATGAGTATTTTTAACCCTAATGTTAAAGCATAACATAAAAATATTTAATCATCGAGCTGTTACTTACCAAAAAACGAAATATCAACGCAGTCATCTACAGTACGTAGATACATTCGGTGTGAAGAATGCTATGTGCACAGCACTAGCAATTTTCTTCTACAATATGTCGCCGCCTTTAACACTCTTGTCAACCTGCTAAAGACAGAAAAATTATACTTTAGCGCAAACCAAAGTCTCCAGAATGAGTATTTTTAACCCTAATGTTAAAGCATAACATAAAAATATTTAATCATCGAGCTGTTACTTACCAAAAGACGAAATATCGACGCAGTCATCTACAGTACGTAGATACATTCGGTGTGAAGAATGTTATGTGCACAGCACTAGCAATTTTCTTCTACAATATGTCGCCGCCCTTAACACTCTTGTCAACCTGCTAATGACAGAAAAATTATACTTTAGCGCAAACCAAAGTCTCCAGAATGAGTATTTTTAACCCTAATGTTAAAGCATAACATAAAAATATTTAATCATCGAGCTGTTACTTACCAAAAAACGAAATATCGACGCAGTCATCTACAGTACGTAGATACATTCGGTGTGAAGAATGCTATGTGCACAGCACTAGCAATTTTCTTCTACAATATGTCGCCGCCTTTAACACTCTTGTCAACCTGCTAATGACAGAAAAATTATACTTTAGCGCAAACCAAAGTCTCCAGAATGAGTATTTTTAACCCTAATGTTAAAGCATAACATAAAAATATTTATTCATCGAGCTGTTACTTACCAAAAAACGAAATATCGACGCAGTCATCTACAGTACGTAGATACATTCGGTGTGAAGAATGCTATGTGCACGGCACTAGCAATTTTCTTCTACAATATGTCGCCGCCTTTAACACTCTTGTCAACCTGCTAATGACAGAAAAATTATACTTTAGCGCAAACCAAAGTCTCCAGAATGAGTATTTTTAACCCTAATGTTAAAGCATAACATAAAAATATTTAATCATCGAGCTGTTACTTACCAAAAAACGAAATATCGACGCAGTCATCTACAGTACGTAGATACATTCGGTGTGAAGAATGCTATGTGCACAGCACTAGCAATTTTCTTCTACAATATGTCGCCGCCTTTAACACTCTTGTCAACCTGCTAATGACAGAAAAATTATACTTTAGCGTAAACCAATGTTTCCAGAATGAGTATTTTTAACCCTAATGTTAAAGCATAACATAAAAATATTTAATCATCGAGCTGTTACTTACCAAAAAACGAAATATCGACGCAGTCATCTACAGTACGTAGATACATTCGGTGTGAAGAATGCTATGTGCACAGCACTAGCAATTTTCTTCTACAATATGTCGCCGCCTTTAACACTCTTGTCAACCTGCTAATGACAGAAAAATTATACTTTAGCGCAAACCAAAGTCTCCAGAATGAGTATTTTTAACCCTAATGTTAAAGCATAACATAAAAATATTTAATCATCGAGCTGTTACTTACCAAAAAACGAAATATCGACGCAGTCATCTACAGTACGTAGATACATTCGGTGTGAAGAATGCTATGTGCACAGCACTAGCAATTTTCTTCTACAATATGTCGCCGCCTTTAACACTCTTGTCAACCTGCTAATGACAGAAAAATTATACTTTAGCGCAAACCAAAGTCTCCAGAATGAGTATTTTTAACCCTAATGTTAAAGCATAACATAAAAATATTTTATAATCGAGCTGTTACTTACCAAAAAACGAAATATCCACGCAGTCATCTACAGTACGTAGATACATTCGGTGTGAAGAATGCTATGTGCACAGCACTAGCAATTTTCTTCTACAATATGTCGCCGCCTTTAACACTCTTGTCAACCTGCTAATGACAGAAAAATTATACTTTAGCGCAAACCAAAGTCTCCAGAATGAGTATTTTTAACCCTAATGTTAAAGCATAACATAAAAATATTTAATCATCGAGCTGTTACTTACCAAAAAACGAAATATCCACGCAGTCATCTACAGTACGTAGATACATTCGGTGTGAAGAATGCTATGTGCACAGCACTAGCAATTTTCTTCTACAATATGTCGCCGCCTTTAACACTCTTGTCAACCTGCTAATGACAGAAAAATTATACTTTAGCGCAAACCAAAGTCTCCAGAATGAGTATTTTTAACCCTAATGTTAAAGCATAACATAAAAATATTTAATCATCCAGCTGTTACTTACCAAAAAACGAAATATCGACGCAGTCATGTACAGTACGTAGATACATTCGGTGTGAAGAATGCTATGTGCACAGCACTAGCAATTTTCTTCTACAATATGTCGCCGCCTTTAACACTCTTGTCAACCTGCTAATGACAGAAAAATTATACTTTAGCGCAAACCAAAGTCTCCAGAATGAGTATTTTTAACCCTAATGTTAAAGCATAACATAAAAATATTTAATCATCGAGCTGTTACTTACCAAAAAACGAAATATCGACGCAGTCATCTACAGTACGTAGATACATTCGGTGTGAAGAAAGCTATGTGCACAGCACTAGCAATTTTCTTCTACAATATGTCGCCGCCTTTAACACTCTTGTCAACCTGCTAATGACAGAAAAATTATACTTTAGCGCAAACCAAAGTCTCCAGAATGAGTATTTTTAACCCTAATGTTAAAGCATAACATAAAAATATTTAATCATCGAGCTGTTACTTACCAAAAAACGAAATATCGACGCAGTCATCTACAGTACGTAGATACATTCGGTGTGAAGAATGCCATGTGCACAGCACTAGCAATTTTCTTCTACAATATGTCGCCGCCTTTAACACTCTTGTCAACCTGCTAATGACAGAAAAATTATAGTTTAGCGCAAACCAAAGTCTCCAGAATGAGTATTTTTAACCCTAATGTTAAAGCATAACATAAAAATATTTAATCATCGATCTGTTACTTACCAAAAAACGAAATATCGACGCAGTCATCTACAGTACGTAGATACATTGGGAGTGAAGAATGCTATGTGCACAGCACTAGCAATTTTCTTCTACAATATGTCGCCGCCCTTAACACTCTTGTCAACCTGCTAATGACAGAAAAATTATACTTTAGCGCAAACCAAAGTCTCCAGAATGAGTATTTTTAACCCTAATGTTAAAGCATAACATAAAAATATTTAATCATCGAGCTGTTACTTACCAAAAAACGAAATATCGACGCAGTCATCTACAGTACGTAGATACATTCGGTGTGAAGAATGCTATGTGCACAGCACTAGCAATTTTCTTCTACAATATGTCGCCGCCCTTAACACTCTTGTCAACCTGCTAATGACAGAAAAATTATACTTTAGCGCAAACCAAAGTCTCCAGAATGAGTATTTTTAACCCTAATGTTAAAGCATAACATAAAAATATTTAATCATCGAGCTGTTACTTACCAAAAAACGAAATATCGACGCAGTCATCTACAGTACGTAGATACATTCGGTGTGAAGAATGCTATGTGCACAGCACTAGAAATTTTCTTCTACAATATGTCGCCGCCTTTAACACTCTTGTCAACCTGCTAATGACAGAAAAATTATACTTTAGCGCAAACCAAAGTCTCCAGAATGAGTATTTTTAACCCTAATGTTAAAGCATAACATAAAAATATTTAATCATCGAGCTGTTACTTACCAAAAAACGAAATATCCACGCAGTCATCTACAGTACGTAGATACATTCGGTGTGAAGAATGCTATGTGCACAGCACTAGCAATTTTCTTCTACAATATGTCGCCGCCTTTAACACTCTTGTCAACCTGCTAATGACAGAATAATTATACTTTAGCGCAAACCAAAGTCTCCAGAATGAGTATTTTTAACCCTAATGTTAAAGCATAACATAAAAATACTTAATCATCGAGCTGTTACTTACCAAAAAACGAAATATCGACGCAGTCATCTACAGTACGTAGATACATTCGGTGTGAAGAATGCTATGTGCACAGCACTAGCAATTTTCTTCTACAATATGTCGCCGCCTTTAACACTCTTGTCAACCTGCTAATGACAGAAAAATTATACTTTAGCGCAAACCAAAGTCTCCAGAATGAGTATTTTTAACCCTAATGTTAAAGCATAACATAAAAATATTTAATCATCGAGCTGTTACTTACCAAAAAACGAAATATCGACGCAGTCATCTACAGTACGTAGATACATTCGGTGTGAAGAATGCTATGTGCACAGCACTAGCAATTTTCTTCTACAATATGTCGCCGCCTTTAACACTCTTGTCAACCTGCTAATGACAGAAAAATTATACTTTAGCGCAAACCAAAGTCTCCAGAATGAGTATTTTTAACCCTAATGTTAAAGCATAACATAAAAATATTTAATCATTTAGCTGTTACTTACCAAAAAACGAAATATCGACGCAGTCATCTACAGTACGTAGATACATTCGGTGTGAAGAATGCTATGTGCACAGCACTAGCAATTTTCTTCTACAATATGTCGCCGCCTTTAACACTCTTGTCAACCTGCTAATGACAGAAAAATTATACTTTAGCGCAAACCAAAGTCTCCAGAATGAGTATTTTTAACCCTAATGTTAAAGCATAACATAAAAATATTTAATCATCGAGCGGTTACTTACCAAAAAACGAAATATCGACGCAGTCATCTACAGTACGTAGATACATTCGGTGTGAAGAATGCTATGTGCACAGCACTAGCAATTTTCTTCTACAATATGTCGCCGCCTTTAACACTCTTGTCAACCTGCTAATGACAGAAAAATTATACCTTAGCGCAAACCAAAGTCTCCAGAATGAGTATTTTTAACCCTAATGTTAAAGCATAACATAAAAATATTTAATCATCGAGCTGTTACTTACCAAAAAACGAAATATCGACGCAGTCATTTACAGTACGTAGATACATTCGGTGTGAAGAATGCTATGTGCACAGCACTAGCAATTTTCTTCTACAATATGTCGCCGCCTTTAACACTCTTGTCAACCTGCTAATGACAGAAAAATTATACTTTAGCGCAAACCAAAGTCTCCAGAATGAGTATTTTTAACCCTAATGTTAAAGCATAACATAAAAATATTTAATCATCGAGCTGTTACTTACCAAAAAACGAAATATCGACGCAGTCATCTACAGTACGTAGATACATTCGGTGTGAAGAATGCTATGTGCACAGCACTAGCAATTTTCTTCTACAATATGTCGCCGCCTTTAACACTCTTGTCAACCTGCTAATGACAGAAAAATTATACTTTAGCGCAAACCAAAGTCTCCAGAATGAGTATTTTTAACCCTAATGTTAAAGCATAACATAAAAATATTTAATCATCGATCTGTTACTTACCAAAAAACGAAATATCGACGCAGTCATCTACAGTACGTAGATACATTCGGTGTGAAGAATGCTATGTGCACAGCACTAGCAATTTTCTTCTACAATATGTCGCCGCCCTTAACACTCTTGTCAACCTGCTAATGACAGAAAAATTATACTTTAGCGCAAACCAAAGTCTCCAGAATGAGTATTTTTAACCCTAATGTTAAAGCATAACATAAAAATATTTAATCATCGAGCTGTTACTTACCAAAAAACGAAATATCGACGCAGTCATCTACAGTACGTAGATACATTCGGTGTGAAGAATGCTATGTGCACAGCACTAGCAATTTTCTTCTACAATATGTCGCCGCCCTTAACACTCTTGTCAACCTGCTAATGACAGAAAAATTATACTTTAGCGCAAACCAAAGTCTCCAGAATGAGTATTTTTAACCCTAATGTTAAAGCATAACATAAAAATATTTAATCATCGAGCTGTTACTTACCAAAAAACGAAATATCGACGCAGTCATCTACAGTACGTAGATACATTCGGTGTGAAGAATGCTATGTGCACAGCACTAGAAATTTTCTTCTACAATATGTCGCCGCCTTTAACACTCTTGTCAACCTGCTAATGACAGAAAAATTATACTTTAGCGCAAACCAAAGTCTCCAGAATGAGTATTTTTAACCCTAATGTTAAAGCATAACATAAAAATATTTAATCATCGAGCTGTTACTTACCAAAAAACGAAATATCGACGTAGTCATCTACAGTACGTAGATACATTCGGTGTGAAGAATGCTATGTGCACAGCACTAGCAATTTTCTTCTACAATATGTCGCCGCCCTTAACACTCTTGTCAACCTGCTAATGACAGAAAAATTATACTTTAGCGCAAACCAAAGTCTCCAGAATGAGTATTTTTAACCCTAATGTTAAAGCATAACATAAAAATATTTAATCATCGAGCTGTTACTTACCAAAAAACGAAATATCGACGCAGTCATCTACAGTACGTAGATACATTCGGTGTGAAGAATGCTATGTGCACAGCACTAGCAATTTTCTTCTACAATATGTCGCCGCCCTTAACACTCTTGTCAACCTGCTAATGACAGAAAAATTATACTTTAGCGCAAACCAAAGTCTCCAGAATGAGTATTTTTAACCCTAATGTTAAAGCATAACATAAAAATATTTAATCATCGAGCTGTTACTTACCAAAAAACGAAATATCGACGCAGTCATCTACAGTACGTAGATACATTCGGTGTGAAGAATGCTATGTGCACGGCACTAGAAATTTTCTTCTACAATATGTCGCCGCCTTTAACACTCTTGTCAACCTGCTAATGACAGAAAAATTATACTTTAGCGCAAACCAAAGTCTCCAGAATGAGTATTTTTAACCCTAACGTTAAAGCATAACATAAAAATATTTAATCATCGAGCTGTTACTTACCAAAAAACGAAATATCCACGCAGTCATCTACAGTACGTAGATACATTCGGTGTGAAGAATGCTATGTGCACAGCACTAGCAATTTTCTTCTACAATATGTCGCCGCCTTTAACACTCTTGTCAACCTGCTAATGACAGAAAAATTATACTTTAGCGCAAACCAAAGTCTCCAGAATGAGTATTTTTAACCCTAATGTTAAAGCATAACATAAAAATATTTAATCATCGAGCTGTTACTTACCAAAAAACGAAATATCGACGCAGTCATCTACAGTACGTAGATACATTCGGTGTGAAGAATGCTATGTGCACAGCACTAGCAATTTTCTTCTACAATATGTCGCCGCCTTTAACACTCTTGTCAACCTGCTAATGACAGAAAAATTATACTTTAGCGCAAACCAAAGTCTCCAGAATGAGTATTTTTAACCCTAATGTTAAAGCATAACATAAAAATATTTAATCATCGAGCTGTTACTTACCAAAAAACGAAATATCGACGCAGTCATCTACAGTACGTAGATACATTCGGTGTGAAGAATGCTATGTGCACAGCACTAGCAATTTTCTTCTACAATATGTCGCCGCCTTTAACACTCTTGTCAACCTGCTAATGACAGAAAAATTATACTTTAGCGCAAACCAAAGTCTCCAGAATGAGTATTTTTAACCCTAATGTTAAAGCATAACATAAAAATATTTAATCATTGAGCTGTTACTTACCAAAAAACGAAATATCGACGCAGTCATCTACAGTACGTAGATACATTCGGTGTGAAGAATGCTATGTGCACAGCACTAGCAATTTTCTTCTACAATATGTCGCCGCCTTTAACACTCTTGTCAACCTGCTAATGACAGAAAAATTATACTTTAGCGCAAACCAAAGTCTCCAGAATGAGTATTTTTAACCCTAATGTTAAAGCATAACATAAAAATATTTAATCATCGAGCTGTTACTTACCAAAAAACGAAATATCGACGCAGTCATCTACAGTACGTAGATACATTCGGTGTGAAGAATGCTATGTGCACAGCACTAGCAATTTTCTTCTACAATATGTCGCCGCCTTTAACACTCTTGTCAACCTGCTAATGACAGAAAAATTATACTTTAGCGCAAACCAAAGTCTCCAGAATGAGTATTTTTAACCCTAATGTTAAAGCATAACATAAAAATATTTAATCATCGATCTGTTACTTACCAAAAAACGAAATATCGACGCAGTCATCTACAGTACGTAGATACATTGGGAGTGAAGAATGCTATGTGCACAGCACTAGCAATTTTCTTCTACAATATGTCGCCGCCCTTAACACTCTTGTCAACCTGCTAATGACAGAAAAATTATACTTTAGCGCAAACCAAAGTCTCCAGAATGAGTATTTTTATTCCTAATGTTGAAGCATAACATAAAAATATTTAATCATCGAGCTGTTACTTACCAAAAAACGAAATATCGACGCAGTCATCTACAGTACGTAGATACATTCGGTGTGAAGAATGCTATGTGCACAGCACTAGCAATTTTCTTCTACAATATGTCGCCGCCTTTAACACTCTTGTCAACCTGCTAATGACAGAAAAATTATACGTTAGCGCAAACCAAAGTCTCCAGAATGAGTATTTTTAACCCTAATGTTAAAGCATAACATAAAAATATTTAATCATCGAGCTGTTACTTACCAAAAAACGAAATATCGACGCAGTCATCTACAGTACGTAGATACATTCGGTGTGAAGAATGCTATGTGCACAGCACTAGCAATTTTCTTCTACAATATGTCGCCGCCTTTAACACTCTTGTCAACCTGCTAATGACAGAAAAATTATACTTTAGCGCAAACCAAAGTCTCCAGAATGAGTATTTTTAACCCTAATGTTAAAGCATAACATAAAAATATTTAATCATCGAGCTGTTACTTACCAAAAAACGAAATATTGACGCAGTCATCTACAGTACGTAGATACATTCGGTGTGAAGAATGCTATGTGCACAGCACTAGCAATTTTCTTCTACAATATGTCGCCGCCTTTAACACTCTTGTCAACCTGCTAATGACAGTAAAATTATACTTTAGCGCAAACCAAAGTCTCCAGAATGAGTATTTTTAACCCTAATGTTAAAGCATAACATAAAAATATTTAATCATCGAGCTGTTACTTACCAAAAAACGAAATATTGACGCAGTCATCTACAGTACGTAGATACATTCGGTGTGAAGAATGCTATGTGCACAGCACTAGCAATTTTCTTCTACAATATGTCGCCGCCTTTAACACTCTTGTCAACCTGCTAATGACAGAAAAATTATACTTTAGCGCAAACCAAAGTCTCCAGAATGAGTATTTTTAACCCTAATGTTAAAGCATAACATAAAAATATTTAATCATCGAGCTGTTACTTACCAAAAAACGAAATATTGACGCAGTCATCTACAGTACGTAGATACATTCGGTGTGAAGAATGCTATGTGCACAGCACTAGCAATTTTCTTCTACAATATGTCGCCGCCTTTAACACTCTTGTCAACCTGCTAATGACAGAAAAATTATACTTTAGCGCAAACCAAAGTCTCCAGAATGAGTATTTTTAACCCTAATGTTAAAGCATAACATAAAAATATTTAATCATCGAGCTGTTACTTACCAAAAAACGAAATATTGACGCAGTCATCTACAGTACGTAGATACATTCGGTGTGAAGAATGCTATGTGCACAGCACTAGCAATTTTCTTCTACAATATGTCGCCGCCTTTAACACTCTTGTCAACCTGCTAATGACAGTAAAATTATACTTTAGCGCAAACCAAAGTCTCCAGAATGAGTATTTTTAACCCTAATGTTAAAGCATAACATAAAAATATTTAATCATCGAGCTGTTACTTACCAAAAAACGAAATATTGACGCAGTCATCTACAGTACGTAGATACATTCGGTGTGAAGAATGCTATGTGCACAGCACTAGCAATTTTCTTCTACAATATGTCGCCGCCTTTAACACTCTTGTCAACCTGCTAATGACAGAAAAATTATACTTTAGCGCAAACCAAAGTCTCCAGAATGAGTATTTTTAACCCTAATGTTAAAGCATAACATAAAAATATTTAATCATCGAGCTGTTACTTACCAAAAAACGAAATATTGACGCAGTCATCTACAGTACGTAGATACATTCGGTGTGAAGAATGCTATGTGCACAGCACTAGCAATTTTCTTCTACAATATGTCGCCGCCTTTAACACTCTTGTCAACCTGCTAATGACAGAAAAATTATACTTTAGCGCAAACCAAAGTCTCCAGAATGAGTATTTTTAACCCTAATGTTAAAGCATAACATAAAAATATTTAATCATCGAGCTGTTACTTACCAAAAAACGAAATATCGACGCAGTCATCTACAGTACGTAGATACATTCGGTGTGAAGAATGCTATGTGCACAGCACTAGCAATTTTCTTCTACAATATGTCGCCGCCTTTAACACTCTTGTCAACCTGCTAATGACAGAAAAATTATACTTTAGCGCAAACCAAAGTCTCCAGAATGAGTATTTTTAACCCTAATGTTAAAGCATAACATAAAAATATTTAATCATCGAGCTGTTACTTACCAAAAAACGAAATATTGACGCAGTCATCTACAGTACGTAGATACATTCGGTGTGAAGAATGCTATGTGCACAGCACTAGCAATTTTCTTCTACAATATGTCGCCGCCTTTAACACTCTTGTCAACCTGCTAATGACAGAAAAATTATACTTTAGCGCAAACCAAAGTCTCCAGAATGAGTATTTTTAACCCTAATGTTAAAGCATAACATAAAAATATTTAATCATCGAGCTGTTACTTACCAAAAAACGAAATATTGACGCAGTCATCTACAGTACGTAGATACATTCGGTGTGAAGAATGCTATGTGCACAGCACTAGCAATTTTCTTCTACAATATGTCGCCGCCTTTAACACTCTTGTCAACCTGCTAATGACAAAAAATTATACTTTAGCGCAAACCAAAGTCTCCAGAATGGGTATTTTTAACCCTAATGTTAAAGCATAACATGAAAATATTTAATCATCGAGCTGTTACTTACCAAAAAACGAAATACTGACGCAGTCATCTACAGTACGTAGATACATTCGGTGTGAAGAATGCTATGTGCACAGCACTAGCAATTTTCTTCTACAATATGTCGCCGCCTTTAACACTCTTGTCAACCTGCTAATGACAGAAAAATTATACTTTAGCGCAAACCAAAGTCTCCAGAATGAGTATTTTTAACCCTAATGTTAAAGCATAACATAAAAATATTTAATAATCGAGCTGTTACTTACCAAAAAACGAAATATCGACGCAGTCATCTACAGTACGTAGATACATTCGGTGTGAAGAATGCTATGTGCACAGCAATAGCAAATTTCTTCTACAATATGTCGCCGCCCTTAACACTCTTGTCAACCTGCTAATGACAGAAAAATTATACTTTAGCGCAAACCAAAGTCTCCAGAATGAGTATTTTTAACCCTAATGTTAAAGCATAACATAAAAATATTTAATCATCGAGCTGTTACTTACCAAAAAACGAAATATTGACGCAGTCATCTACAGTACGTAGATACATTCGGTGTGAAGAATGCTATGTGCACAGCACTAGCAATTTTCTTCTACAATATGTCGCCGCCTTTAACACTCTTGTCAACCTGCTAATGACAGAAAAATTATACTTTAGCGCAAACCAAAGTCTCCAGAATGAGTATTTTTAACCCTAATGTTAAAGCATAACATAAAAATATTTAATCATCGAGCTGTTACTTACCAAAAAACGAAATATTGACGCAGTCATCTACAGTACGTAGATACATTCGGTGTGAAGAATGCTATGTGCACAGCACTAGCAATTTTCTTCTACAATATGTCGCCGCCCTTAACACTCTTGTCAACCTGCTAATGACAGAAAAATTATACTTTAGCGCAAACCAAAGTCTCCAGAATGAGTATTTTTAACCCTAATGTTAAAGCATAACATAAAAATATTTAATCATCGAGCTGTTACTTACCAAAAAACGAAATATCGACGCAGTCATCTACAGTACGTAGATACATTCGGTGTGAAGAATGCTATGTGCACAGCACTAGCAATTTTCTTCTACAATATGTCGCCGCCCTTAACACTCTTGTCAACCTGCTAATGACAGAAAAATTATACTTTAGCGCAAACCAAAGTCTCCAGAATGAGTATTTTTAACCCTAATGTTAAAGCATAACATAAAAATATTTAATCATCGAGCTGTTACTTACCAAAAAACGAAATATTGACGCAGTCATCTACAGTACGTAGATACATTCGGTGTGAAGAATGCTATGTGCACAGCACTAGCAATTTTCTTCTACAATATGTCGCCGCCTTTAACACCCTTGTCAACCTGCTAATGACAGAAAAATTATACTTTAGCGCAAACCAAAGTCTCCAGAATGAGTATTTTTAACCCTAATGTTAAAGCATAACATAAAAATATTTAATCATCGAGCTGTTACTTACCAAAAAACGAAATATTGACGCAGTCATCTACAGTACGTAGATACATTCGGTGTGAAGAATGCTATGTGCACAGCACTAGCAATTTTCTTCTACAATATGTCGCCGCCTTTAACACTCTTGTCAACCTGCTAATGACAGAAAAATTATACTTTAGCGCAAACCAAAGTCTCCAGAATGAGTATTTTTAACCCTAATGTTAAAGCATAACATAAAAATATTTAATCATCGAGCTGTTACTTACCAAAAAACGAAATATTGACGCAGTCATCTACAGTACGTAGATACATTCGGTGTGAAGAATGCTATGTGCACAGCACTAGCAATTTTCTTCTACAATATGTAGCCGCCCTTAACACTCTTGTCAACCTGCTAATGACAGAAAAATTATACTTTAGCGCAAACCAAAGTCTCCAGAATGAGTATTTTTAACCCTAATGTTAAAGCATAACATAAAAATATTTAATCATCGAGCTGTTACTTACCAAAAAACGAAATATCGACGCAGTCATCTACAGTACGTAGATACATTCGGTGTGAAGAATGCTATGTGCACAGCACTAGCAATTTTCTTCTACAATATGTCGCCGCCCTTAACACTCTTGTCAACCTGCTAATGACAGAAAAATTATACTTTAGCGCAAACCAAAGTCTCCAGAATGAGTATTTTTAACCCTAATGTTAAAGCATAACATAAAAATATTTAATCATCGAGCTGTTACTTACCAAAAAACGAAATATTGACGCAGTCATCTACAGTACGTAGATACATTCGGTGTGAAGAATGCTATGTGCACAGCACTAGCAATTTTCTTCTACAATATGTCGCTGCCTTTAACACTCTTGTCAACCTGCTAATGACAGAAAAATTATACTTTAGCGCAAACCAAAGTCTCCAGAATGAGTATTTTTAACCCTAATGTTAAAGCATAACATAAAAATATTTAATCATCGAGCTGTTACTTACCAAAAAACGAAATATTGACGCAGTCATCTACAGTACGTAGATACATTCGGTGTGAAGAATGCTATGTGCACAGCACTAGCAATTTTCTTCTACAATATGTCGCCGCCTTTAGCACTCTTGTCAACCTGCTAATGACAGAAAAATTATACTTTAGCGCAAACCAAAGTCTCCAGAATGAGTATTTTTAACCCTAATGTTAAAGCATAACATAAAAATATTTAATCATCGAGCTGTTACTTACCAAAAAACGAAATATCGACGCAGTCATCTACAGTACGTAGATACATTCGGTGTGAAGAATGCTATGTGCACAGCACTAGCAATTTTCTTCTACAATATGTCGCCGCCCTTAACACTCTTGTCAACCTGCTAATGACAGAAAAATTATACTTTAGCGCAAACCAAAGTCTCCAGAATGAGTATTTTTAACCCTAATGTTAAAGCATAACATAAAAATATTTAATCATCGAGCTGTTACTTACCAAAAAACGAAATATTGACGCAGTCATCTACAGTACGTAGATACATTCGGTGTGAAGAATGCTATGTGCACAGCACTAGCAATTTTCTTCTACAATATGTCGCCGCCTTTAACACTCTTGTCAACCTGCTAATGACAGAAAAATTATACTTTAGCGCAAACCAAAGTCTCCAGAATGAGTATTTTTAACCCTAATGTTAAAGCATAACATAAAAATATTTAATCATCGAGCTGTTACTTACCAAAAAACGAAATATTGACGCAGTCATCTACAGTACGTAGATACATTCGGTGTGAAGAATGCTATGTGCACAGCACTAGCAATTTTCTTCTACAATATGTCGCCGCCTTTAACACTCTTGTCAACCTGCTAATGACAGAAAAATTATACTTTAGCGCAAACCAAAGTCTCCAGAATGAGTATTTTTAACCCTAATGTTAAAGCATAACATAAAAATATTTAATCATCGAGCTGTTACTTACCAAAAAACGAAATATTGACGCAGTCATCTACAGTACGTAGATACATTCGGTGTGAAGAATGCTATGTGCACAGCACTAGCAATTTTCTTCTACAATATGTCGCCGCCCTTAACACTCTTGTCAACCTGCTAATGACAGAAAAATTATACTTTAGCGCAAACCAAAGTCTCCAGAATGAGTATTTTTAACCCTAATGTTAAAGCATAACATAAAAATATTTAATCATCGAGCTGTTACTTACCAAAAAACGAAATATTGACGCAGTCATCTACAGTACGTAGATACATTCGGTGTGAAGAATGCTATGTGCACAGCACTAGCAATTTTCTTCTACAATATGTCGCCGCCTTTAACACTCTTGTCAACCTGCTAATGACAGAAAAATTATACTTTAGCGCAAACCAAAGTCTCCAGAATGAGTATTTTTAACCCTAATGTTAAAGCATAACATAAAAATATTTAATCATCGAGCTGTTACTTACCAAAAAACGAAATATCGACGCAGTCATCTACAGTACGTAGATACATTCGGTGTGAAGAATGCTATATGCACAGCACTAGCAATTTTCTTCTACAATATGTCGCCGCCCTTAACACTCTTGTCAACCTGCTAATGACAGAAAAATTATACTTTAGCGCAAACCAAAGTCTCCAGAATGAGTATTTTTAACCCTAATGTTAAAGCATAACATAAAAATATTTAATCATCGAGCTGTTACTTACCAAAAAACGAAATATTGACGCAGTCATCTACAGTACGTAGATACATTCGGTGTCAAGAATGCTATGTGCACAGCACTAGCAATTTTCTTCTACAATATGTCGCCGCCTTTAACACTCTAGTCAACCTGCTAATGACAGAAAAATTATACTTTAGCGCAAACCAAAGTCTCCAGAATGAGTATTTTTAACCCTAATGTTAAAGCATAACATAAAAATATTTAATCATCGAGCTGTTACTTACCAAAAAACGAAATATTGACGCAGTCATCTACAGTACGTAGATACATTCGGTGTGAAGAATGCTATGTGCACAGCACTAGCAATTTTCTTCTACAATATGTCGCCGCCTTTAACACTCTTGTCAACCTGCTAATGACAGAAAAATTATACTTTAGCGCAAACCAAAGTCTCCAGAATGAGTATTTTTAACCCTAATGTTAAAGCATAACATAAAAATATTTAATCATCGAGCTGTTACTTACCAAAAAACGAAATATTGACGCAGTCATCTACAGTACGTAGATACATTCGGTGTGAAGAATGCTATGTGCACAGCACTAGCAATTTTCTTCTACAATATGTCGCCGCCTTTAACACTCTTGTCAACCTGCTAATGACAGAAAAATTATACTTTAGCGCAAACCAAAGTCTCCAGAATGAGTATTTTTAACCCTAATGTTAAAGCATAACATAGAAATATTTAATCATCGAGCTGTTACTTACCAAAAAACGAAATATTGACGCAGTCATCTACAGTACGTAGATACATTCGGTGTGAAGAATGCTATGTGCACAGCACTAGCAATTTTCTTCTACAATATGTCGCCGCCTTTAACACTCTTGTCAACCTGCTAATGACAGAAAAATTATACTTTAGCGCAAACCAAAGTCTCCAGAATGAGTATTTTTAACCCTAATGTTAAAGCATAACATAAAAATATTTAATCATCGAGCTGTTGCTTACCAAAAAACGAAATATTGACGCAGTCATCTACAGTACGTAGATACATTCGGTGTGAAGAATGCTATGTGCACAGCACTAGCAATTTTCTTCTACAATATGTCGCCGCCTTTAACACTCTTGTCAACCTGCTAATGACAGAAAAATTATACTTTAGCGCAAACCAAAGTCTCCAGAATGAGTATTTTTAACCCTAATGTTAAAGCATAACATAAAAATATTTAATCATCGAGCTGTTACTTACCAAAAAACGAAATATTGACGCAGTCATCTACAGTACGTAGATACATTCGGTGTGAAGAATGCTATGTGCACAGCACTAGCAATTTTCTTCTACAATATGTCGCCGCCTTTAAAACTCTTGTCAACCTGCTAATGACAGAAAAATTATACTTTAGCGCAAACCAAAGTCTCCAGAATGAGTATTTTTAACCCTAATGTTAAAGCATAACATAAAAATATTTAATCATCGAGCTGTTACTTACCAAAAAACGAAATATTGACGCAGTCATCTACAGTACGTAGATACATTCGGTGTGAAGAATGCTATGTGCACAGCACTAGCAATTTTCTTCTACAATATGTCGCCGCCTTTAACACTCTTGTCAACCTGCTAATGACAGAAAAATTATACTTTAGCGCAAACCAAAGTCTCCAGAATGAGTATTTTTAACCCTAATGTTAAAGCATAACATAAAAATATTTAATCATCGAGCTGTTACTTACCAAAAAACGAAATATTGACGCAGTCATCTACAGTACGTAGATACATTCGGTGTGAAGAATGCTATGTGCACAGCACTAGCAATTTTCTTCTACAATATGTCGCCGCCCTTAACACTCTTGTCAACCTGCTAATGACAGAAAAATTATACTTTAGCGCAAACCAAAGTCTCCAGAATGAGTATTTTTAACCCTAATGTTAAAGCATAACATAAAAATATTTAATCATCGAGCTGTTACTTACCAAAAAACGAAATATCGACGCAGTCATCTACAGTACGTAGATACATTCGGTGTGAAGAATGCTATATGCACAGCACTAGCAATTTTCTTCTACAATATGTCGCCGCCTTTAACACTCTTGTCAACCTGCTAATGACAGAAAAATTATACTTTAGCGCAAACCAAAGTCTCCAGAATGAGTATTTTTAACCCTAATGTTAAAGCATAACATAAAAATATTTAATCATCGAGCTGTTACTTACCAAAAAACGAAATATTGACGCAGTCATCTACAGTACGTAGATACATTCGGTGTGAAGAATGCTATGTGCACAGCACTAGCAATTTTCTTCTACAATATGTCACCGTCACCGCCCTTAACACTCTTGTCAACCTGCTAATGACGGAAAAATTATACTTTAGCGCAAACCAAAGTCTCCAGAATGAGTATTTTTAACCCTAATGTTAAAGCATAACATAAAAATATTTAATCATCGAGCTGTTACTTACCAAAAAACGAAATATCGACGCAGTCATCTACAGTACGTAGATACATTCGGTGTGAAGAATGCTATATGCACAGCACTAGCAATTTTCTTCTACAATATGTCGCCGCCCTTAACACTCTTGTCAACCTGCTAATGACAGAAAAATTATACTTTAGCGCAAACCAAAGTCTCCAGAATGAGTATTTTTAACCCTAATGTTAAAGCATAACATAAAAATATTTAATCATCGAGCTGTTACTTACCAAAAAACGAAATATTGACGCAGTCATCTACAGTACGTAGATACATTCGGTGTCAAGAATGCTATGTGCACAGCACTAGCAATTTTCTTCTACAATATGTCGCCGCCTTTAACACTCTAGTCAACCTGCTAATGACAGAAAAATTATACTTTAGCGCAAACCAAAGTCTCCAGAATGAGTATTTTTAACCCTAATGTTAAAGCATAACATAAAAATATTTAATCATCGAGCTGTTACTTACCAAAAAACGAAATATTGACGCAGTCATCTACAGTACGTAGATACATTCGGTGTGAAGAATGCTATGTGCACAGCACTAGCAATTTTCTTCTACAATATGTCGCCGCCTTTAACACTCTTGTCAACCTGCTAATGACAGAAAAATTATACTTTAGCGCAAACCAAAGTCTCCAGAATGAGTATTTTTAACCCTAATGTTAAAGCATAACATAAAAATATTTAATCATCGAGCTGTTACTTACCAAAAAACGAAATATTGACGCAGTCATCTACAGTACGTAGATACATTCGGTGTGAAGAATGCTATGTGCACAGCACTAGCAATTTTCTTCTACAATATGTCGCCGCCTTTAACACTCTTGTCAACCTGCTAATGACAGAAAAATTATACTTTAGCGCAAACCAAAGTCTCCAGAATGAGTATTTTTAACCCTAATGTTAAAGCATAACATAAAAATATTTAATCATCGAGCTGTTACTTACCAAAAAACGAAATATTGACGCAGTCATCTACAGTACGTAGATACATTCGGTGTGAAGAATGCTATGTGCACAGCACTAGCAATTTTCTTCTACAATATGTCGCCGCCTTTAACACTCTTGTCAACCTGCTAATGACAGAAAAATTATACTTTAGCGCAAACCAAAGTCTCCAGAATGAGTATTTTTAACCCTAATGTTAAAGCATAACATAAAAATATTTAATCATCGAGCTGTTACTTACCAAAAAACGAAATATTGACGCAGTCATCTACAGTACGTAGATACATTCGGTGTGAAGAATGCTATGTGCACAGCACTAGCAATTTTCTTCTACAATATGTCGCCGCCTTTAACACTCTTGTCAACCTGCTAATGACAGAAAAATTATACTTTAGCGCAAACCAAAGTCTCCAGAATGAGTATTTTTAACCCTAATGTTAAAGCATAACATAAAAATATTTAATCATCGAGCTGTTACTTACCAAAAAACGAAATATTGACGCAGTCATCTACAGTACGTAGATACATTCGGTGTGAAGAATGCTATGTGCACAGCACTAGCAATTTTCTTCTACAATATGTCGCCGCCTTTAACACTCTTGTCAACCTGCTAATGACAGAAAAATTATACTTTAGCGCAAACCAAAGTCTCCAGAATGAGTATTTTTAACCCTAATGTTAAAGCATAACATAAAAATATTTAATCATCGAGCTGTTACTTACCAAAAAACGAAATATTGACGCAGTCATCTACAGTACGTAGATACATTCGGTGTGAAGAATGCTATGTGCACAGCACTAGCAATTTTCTTCTACAATATGTCGCCGCCTTTAACACTCTTGTCAACCTGCTAATGACAGAAAAATTATACTTTAGCGCAAACCAAAGACTCCAGAATGAGTATTTTTAACCCTAATGTTAAAGCATAACATAAAAATATTTAATCATCGAGCTGTTACTTACCAAAAAACGAAATATCGACGCAGTCATCTACAGTACGTAGATACATTCGGTGTGAAGAATGCTATGTGCACAGCACTAGCAATTTTCTTCTACAATATGTCGCCGCCCTTAACACTCTTGTCAACCTGCTAATGACAGAAAAATTATACTTTAGCGCAAACCAAAGTCTCCAGAATGAGTATTTTTAACCCTAATGTCAAAGCATAACATAAAAATATTTAATCATCGAGCTGTTACTTACCAAAAAACGAAATATCGACGCAGTCATCTACAGTACGTAGATACATTCGGTGTGAAGAATGCTATGTGCACAGCACTAGCAATTTTCTTCTACAATATGTCGCCGCCCTTAACACTCTTGACAACCTGCTAATGACAGAAAAATTATACTTTAGCGCAAACCAAAGTCTCCAGAATGAGTATTTTTAACCCTAACATTAAAGCATAACATAAAAATATTTAATCATCGAGCTGTAAATTCCCAAAAAACGAAATATCGACGCAGTCATCTACAGTACGTAGATACATTCGGTGTGAAGAATGCTATGTGCACAGCACTAGCAATTTTCTTCTACAATATGTCGCCGCCCTTAACACTCTTGTCAACCTGCTAATGACAGAAAAATTATACTTTAGCGCAAACCAAAGTCATCAGAATGAGTATTTTTATCTCTATTGTTAAAGCATTTCGTAAAAATATTTAATCATCGAGTTGTTACTTACCAAAAAAGAACTATCGACGCAGTCATCTACAGTACGTAGATACATTCGGTGTGAAGAATGCTATGTGCACAGCACTAGCAATTTTCTTCTACAATATGTCGCCGCCTTTAACACTCTTGTCAACCTGCCAATGACAGAAAAATTATACTTTAGCGCAAACCAAAGTCTCCAGAATGAGTATTTTTAACCCTAATGTTAAAGCATAACATAAAAATATTTAATCATCGAGCTGTTACTTACCAAAAAACGAAATATCGACGCAGTCACCTACACTACGTAGATACATTCGGTGTGAAGAATGCTATGTGCACAGCACTAGCAATTTTCTTCTACAATATGTCGCCGCCTTTAACACTCTTGTCAACCTGCTAATGACAGAAAAATTATACTTTAGCGCAAACCAAAGTCTCAAGAAGGAGTATTTTTATCTCTATTGTTAAAGCATTTCGTAAAAATATTTAATCATCGAGCTGTTACTTCCCAAAAAACGAAATATCGATGCAGTCATCTACAGTACGTAGATACATTCGGTGTGAAGAATGCTATGTGCACAGCACTAGCAATTTTCTTCTACAATATGTCGCCGCCCTTAACACTCTTGTCAACCTGCTAATGACAGAAAAATTATACTGTAGCGCAAACCAAAGTCTCCAGAATGAGTATTTTTAACCCTATTTTTAAAGCATAACATAAAAATATTTAATCATCGACTTACCAAAAAACGAAATATCGACGCAGTCATCTACAGTACGTAGATACATTCGGTGTGAAGAATGCTATGCGCACAGCACTAGGAAATTTTCTTCTACAATATGTCGCCGCCCTTAACACTCTTGTCAACCTGCTAATGACAGAAAAATTATACTTTAGCGCAAACCAAAGTCTCCAGGATGAGTATTTTTAACCCTAATGTTAAAGCATAACATAAAATATTTAATCATCGAGCTGTTACTTACCAAAAAACGAAATATCGACGCAGTCATCTACAGTACGTAGATACATTCGGTGTGAAGAATGCTATGTGCACAGCACTAGCAATTTTTTTCTACAATATGTCGCCGCCGTTAACACTCTTGTCAACCTGCTAATGACAGAAAAATTATACTTTAGCGCAAACCAAAGTCTCCAGAATGAGTATTTTTAACCCTAATGTTAAAGCATAACATAAAAATAATTAATCATCGAGCTGTTACTTACCAAAAAACGAAATATCGACGCAGTCATCTACAGTACGTAGATACATTCGGTGTGAAGAATGCTATGTGCACAGCACTAGCAATTTTCTTCTACAATATGTCGCCGCCCTTAACACTCTTGTCAACCTGCTAATGACAGAAAGATTATACTTTAGCGCAAACCAAAGTCTCCAGAATGAGTATTTTTAACCCTAATGTTAAAGCATAACATAAAAATATTTAATCATCGAGCTGTTACTTACCAAAAAAAGAAATATCGACGCAGTCATCTACAGTACGTAGATACATTCGGTGTGAAGAATGCTATGTGCACAGCACTAGCAATTTTCTTCTACAATATGTCGCCGCCCTTAACACTCTTGTCAGCCTGCTAATGACAGAAAAATTATACTTTAGCGCAAACCAAAGTCATCAGAATGAGCATTTTTATCTCTATTGTTAAAGCATTTCGTAAAAATATTTAATCATCGAGCTGTTACTTACCAAAAAACGAAATATCGACGCAGTCATCTACGGTACGTAGATACATTCGGTGTGAAGAATGCTATGTGCACAGCACTAGCAATTTTCTTCTACAATATGTCGCCGCCCTTAACACTCTTGTCAATCTGCTAATGACAGAAAAATTATACTTTAGCGCAAACCAAAGTCTCCAGAATGAGTATTTTTAACCCTAATGTTAAAGCATAACATAAAAATATTTAATCATCGAGCTGTTACTTACCAAAAAACGAAATATTGACGCAGTCATCTACAGTACGTAGATACATTCGGTGTGAAGAATGCTATGTGCACAGCACTAGCAATTTTCTTCTACAATATGTCGCCGCCTTTAACACTCTTGTCAACCTGCTAATGACAGAAAAATTATACTTTAGCGCAAACCAAAGTCTCCAGAATGAGTATTTTTAACCCTAATGTTAAAGCATAACATAAAAATATTTAATCATCGAGCTGTTACTTACCAAAAAACGAAATATTGACGCAGTCATCTACAGTACGTAGATACATTCGGTGTGAAGAATGCTATGTGCACAGCACTAGCAATTTTCTTCTACAATATGTCGCCGCCTTTAACACTCTTGTCAACCTGCTAATGACAGAAAAATTATACTTTAGCGCAAACCAAAGTCTCCAGAATGAGTATTTTTAACCCTAATGTTAAAGCATAACATAAAAATATTTAATCATCGAGCTGTTACTTACCAAAAAACGAAATATTGACGCAGTCATCTACAGTACGTAGATACATTCGGTGTGAAGAATGCTATGTGCACAGCACTAGCAATTTTCTTCTACAATATGTCGCCGCCTTTAACACTCTTGTCAACCTGCTAATGACAGAAAAATTATACTTTAGCGCAAACCAAAGACTCCAGAATGAGTATTTTTAACCCTAATGTTAAAGCATAACATAAAAATATTTAATCATCGAGCTGTTACTTACCAAAAAACGAAATATCGACGCAGTCATCTACAGTACGTAGATACATTCGGTGTGAAGAATGCTATGTGCACAGCACTAGCAATTTTCTTCTACAATATGTCGCCGCCCTTAACACTCTTGTCAACCTGCTAATGACAGAAAAATTATACTTTAGCGCAAACCAAAGTCTCCAGAATGAGTATTTTTAACCCTAATGTCAAAGCATAACATAAAAATATTTAATCATCGAGCTGTTACTTACCAAAAAACGAAATATCGACGCAGTCATCTACAGTACGTAGATACATTCGGTGTGAAGAATGCTATGTGCACAGCACTAGCAATTTTCTTCTACAATATGTCGCCGCCCTTAACACTCTTGACAACCTGCTAATGACAGAAAAATTATACTTTAGCGCAAACCAAAGTCTCCAGAATGAGTATTTTTAACCCTAACATTAAAGCATAACATAAAAATATTTAATCATCGAGCTGTAAATTCCCAAAAAACGAAATATCGACGCAGTCATCTACAGTACGTAGATACATTCGGTGTGAAGAATGCTATGTGCACAGCACTAGCAATTTTCTTCTACAATATGTCGCCGCCCTTAACACTCTTGTCAACCTGCTAATGACAGAAAAATTATACTTTAGCGCAAACCAAAGTCATCAGAATGAGTATTTTTATCTCTATTGTTAAAGCATTTCGTAAAAATATTTAATCATCGAGTTGTTACTTACCAAAAAAGAACTATCGACGCAGTCATCTACAGTACGTAGATACATTCGGTGTGAAGAATGCTATGTGCACAGCACTAGCAATTTTCTTCTACAATATGTCGCCGCCTTTAACACTCTTGTCAACCTGCCAATGACAGAAAAATTATACTTTAGCGCAAACCAAAGTCTCCAGAATGAGTATTTTTAACCCTAATGTTAAAGCATAACATAAAAATATTTAATCATCGAGCTGTTACTTACCAAAAAACGAAATATCGACGCAGTCACCTACACTACGTAGATACATTCGGTGTGAAGAATGCTATGTGCACAGCACTAGCAATTTTCTTCTACAATATGTCGCCGCCTTTAACACTCTTGTCAACCTGCTAATGACAGAAAAATTATACTTTAGCGCAAACCAAAGTCTCCAGGATGAGTATTTTTAACCCTAATGTTAAAGCATAACATAAAATATTTAATCATCGAGCTGTTACTTACCAAAAAACGAAATATCGACGCAGTCATCTACAGTACGTAGATACATTCGGTGTGAAGAATGCTATGTGCACAGCACTAGCAATTTTTTTCTACAATATGTCGCCGCCGTTAACACTCTTGTCAACCTGCTAATGACAGAAAAATTATACTTTAGCGCAAACCAAAGTCTCCAGAATGAGTATTTTTAACCCTAATGTTAAAGCATAACATAAAAATAATTAATCATCGAGCTGTTACTTACCAGAAAACGAAATATCGACGCAGTCATCTACAGTACGTAGATACATTCGGTGTGAAGAATGCTATGTGCACAGCACTAGCAATTTTCTTCTACAATATGTCGCCGCCCTTAACACTCTTGTCAACTTGCTAATGACAGAAAGATTATACTTTAGCGCAAACCAAAGTCTCCAGAATGAGTATTTTTAACCCTAATGTTAAAGCATAACATAAAAATATTTAATCATCGAGCTGTTACTTACCAAAAAAAGAAATATCGACGCAGTCATCTACAGTACGTAGATACATTCGGTGTGAAGAATGCTATGTGCACAGCACTAGCAATTTTCTTCTACAATATGTCGCCGCCCTTAACACTCTTGTCAGCCTGCTAATGACAGAAAAATTATACTTTAGCGCAAACCAAAGTCATCAGAATGAGCATTTTTATCTCTATTGTTAAAGCATTTCGTAAAAATATTTAATCATCGAGCTGTTACTTACCAAAAAACGAAATATCGACGCAGTCATCTACGGTACGTAGATACATTCGGTGTGAAGAATGCTATGTGCACAGCACTAGCAATTTTCTTCTACAATATGTCGCCGCCCTTAACACTCTTGTCAATCTGCTAATGACAGAAAAATTATACTTTAGCGCAAACCAAAGTCTCCAGAATGAGTATTTTTAGCCCTAATGTTAAAGCATAACATAAAAATATTTAATCATCGAGCTGTTACTTACCAAAAAACGAAATATCGACGCAGTCATCTACAGTACGAAGATACATTCGGTGTGAAGAATGCTATGTGCACAGTACTAGCAATTTTCTTCTACAATATGTCGCCGCCCTTAACACTCTTGTCAACCTGCTAATGACAGAAAAATTATACTTTAGCGCAAACCAAAGTCATCAGAATGAGTATTTTTATCTCTATTGTTAAAGCATTTCGTAAAAATATTTAATCATCGAGCTGTTACTTACCAAAAAACGAAATATCGACGCAGTCATCTACAGTACGTAGATACATTCGGTGTGAAGAATGCTATGTGCACAGCACTAGCAATTTTCTTCTACAACATGTCGCCGCCCTTAACACTCTTGTCAACCTGCTAATGACAGAAAAATTATACTTTAGCGCAAACCAAAGTCATCAGAATGAGTATTTTTATCTCTATTGTTAAAGCATTTCGTAAAAATATTTAATCATCGAGCTGTTACTTCCCAAAAAACGAAATATCGACGCAGTCATCTACAGTACGTAGATACATTAGGTGTGAAGAATGCTATGTGCACAGCACTAGCAATTTTCTTCTACAATATGTCGCCGCCCTTAACACTCTTGTCAACCTGCTAATGACAGAAAAATTATACTTTAGCGCAAACCAAAGTCTCCAGAATGAGTATTTTTAACCCTAATGTTAAAGCATAACATAAAAATATTTAATCATCGAGCTGTTACTTACCAAAAAACGAAATATCGACGCAGTCATCTACAGTACGTAGATGCATTCGGTGTGAAGAATGCTATGTGCACAGCACTAGCAATTTTCTTCTACAATATGTCGCCGCCCTTAACACTCTTGTCAACCTGCTAATGACAGAAAAATTATACTTTAGCGCAAACCAAAGTCTCCAGAACGAGTATTTTTAACCCTAATGTTAAAGCATAACATAAAATATTTAATCATCGAGCTGTTACTTACCAAAAAACGAAATATCGACGCAGTCATCTACAGTACGTAGATACATTCGGTGTGAAGAATGCTATGTGCACAGCACTAGCAATTTTCTTCTACAATATGTCGCCGCCCTTAACACTCTTGTCAACCTGCTAATGACAGAAAGATTATACTTTAGCGCAAACCAAAGTCTCCAGAATGAGTATTTTTAACCCTAATGTTAAAGCATAACATAAAAATATTTAATCATCGAGCTGTTACTTACCAAAAAAAGAAATATCGACGCAGTCATCTACAGTACGTAGATACATTCGGTGTGAAGAATGCTATGTGCACAGCACTAGCAATTTTCTTCTACAATATGTCGCCGCCCTTAACACTCTTGTCAGCCTGCTAATGACAGAAAAATTATACTTTAGCGCAAACCAAAGTCATCAGAATGAGCATTTTTATCTCTATTGTTAAAGCATTTCGTAAAAATATTTAATCATCGAGCTGTTACTTACCAAAAAACGAAATATCGACGCAGTCATCTACGGTACGTAGATACATTCGGTGTGAAGAATGCTATGTGCACAGCACTAGCAATTTTCTTCTACAATATGTCGCCGCCCTTAACACTCTTGTCAATCTGCTAATGACAGAAAAATTATACTTTAGCGCAAACCAAAGTCTCCAGAATGAGTATTTTTAGCCCTAATGTTAAAGCATAACATAAAAATATTTAATCATCGAGCTGTTACTTACCAAAAAACGAAATATCGACGCAGTCATCTACAGTACGTAGATACATTCGGTGTGAAGAATGCTATGTGCACAGCACTTGCAATTTTCTTCTACAATATGTCGCCGCCCTTAACACTCTTGTCAATCTGCTAATGACAGAAAAATTATTCTTTAGCGCAAACCAAAGTCTCCAGAATGAGTATTTTTAACCCTAATGTTAAAGCATAACATAAAAATATTTAATCATCGAGCTGTTACTTACCAAAAAACGAAATATCGACGCAGTCATCTACAGTACGTAGATACATTCGGTGTGAAGAATGCTATGTGCACAGCACTAGCAATTTTCTTCTACAATATGTCGCCGCCCTTAACACTCTTGTCAATCTGCTAATGACAGAAAAATTATACTTTAGCGCAAACCAAAGTCTCCAGAATGAGTATTTTTAACCCTAATGTTAAAGCATAACATAAAAATATTTAATCATCGAGCTGTTACTTCCCAAAAAACGAAATATCGACGCAGTCATCTACAGTACGTAGATGCATTCGGTGTGAAGAATGCTATGTGCACAGCACTAGCAATTTTCTTCTACAATATGTCGCCGCCCTTAACACTCTTGTCAATCTGCTAATGACAGAAAAATTATTCTTTAGCGCAAACCAAAGTCTCCAGAATGAGTATTTTTAACCCTAATGTTAAAGCATAACATAAAAATATTTAATCATCGAGCTGTTACTTACCAAAAAACGAAATATCGACGCAGTCATCTACAGTACGTAGATACATTCGGTGTGAAGAATGCTATGTGCACAGCACTAGCAATTTTCTTCTACAATATGTCGCCGCCCTTAACACTCTTGTCAACCTGCTAATGACAGAAAAATTATACTTTAGCGCAAACCAAAGTCTCCAGAATGAGTATTTTTAACCCTAATGTTAAAGCATAACATAAAAATATTTAATCATCGAGCTGTTACTTACCAAAAAACGAAATATCGACGCAGTCATCTACAGTACGTAGATGCATTCGGTGTGAAGAATGCTATGTGCACAGCACTAGCAATATTCTTCTACAATATGTCGCCGCCCTTAACACTCTTGTCAACCTGCTAATGACAGAAAAATTATACTTTAGCGCAAACCAAAGTCTCCAGAATGAGTATTTTTAACCCTAATGTTAAAGCATAACATAAAAATATTTAATCATCGAGCTGTTACTTACCAAAAAACGAAATATCGACGCAGTCATCTACAGTACGTAGATACATTCGGTGTGAAGAATGCTATGTGCACAGCACTAGCAATTTTCTTCTACAATATGTCGCCGCCCTTAACACTCTTGTCAACCTGCTAATGACAGAAAAATTATACATTAGCGCAAACCAAAGTCTCCAGAATGAGTATTTTTAACCCTAATGTTAAAGCATAACATAAAAATATTTAATCATCGAGCTGTTACTTACCAAAAAACGAAATATCGAAGCAGTCATCTAAAGTACGTAGATACATTCGGTGTGAAGAATGCTATGTGCACAGCACTAGCAATTTTCTTCTCCAATATGTCACCGCCCTTAACACTCTTGTCAATCTGCTAATGACAGAAAAATTATTCTTTAGCGCAAACCAAAGTCTCCAGAATGAGTATTTTTAACTCTAATGTTAAAGCATAACATAAAAATATTTAATCATCGAGCTGTTACTTACCAAAAAACGAAATATCGACGCAGTCATCTACAGTACGTAGATACATTCGGTGTGAAGAATGCTATGTGCACAGCACTAGCAATTTTCTTCTACAATATGTCGCCGCCCTTAACACTCTTGTCAACCTGCTAATGACAGAAAAATTATACTTTAGCGCAAACCAAAGTCTCCAGAATGAGTATTTTTAACCCTAATGTTAAAGCATAACATAAAAATATTTAATCATCGAGCTGTTACTTACCAAAAAACGAAATATCGACGCAGTCATCTAGAGTACGTAGATACATTCGGTGTGAAGAATGCTATGTGCACAGCACTAGCAATTTTCTTCTACAATATGTCGCCGCCCTTAACACTCTTGTCAACCTGCTAATGACAGAAAAATTATACTTTAGCGCAAACCAAAGTCATCAGAGTGAGTATTTTTATCTCTATTGTTAAAGCATTTCGTAAAAATATTTAATCATCGAGCTGTTACTTACCAAAAAACGAAATATCGACGCAGTCATCTAGAGTACGTAGATACTTTCGGTGTGAAGAATGCTATGTGCACAGCACTAGCTATTTTCTTCTACAACATGTCGCCGCCCTTAACACTCTTGTCAACCTGCTAATGACAGAAAAATTATACTTTAGGGTAAACCAAAGTCATCAGAATGAGTATTTATATCTCTATTGTTAAAGCATTTCGTAAAAATATTTAATCATCGAGCTGTTACTTCCCAAAAAACGAAATATCGACGCAGTCATCTACAGTACGTAGATACATTCGGTGTGAAGAATGCTATGTGCACAGCACTAGCAATTTTCTTCTACAATATGTCGCCGCCCTTAACACTCTTGTCAACCTGCTAATGACAGAAAAATTATACTTTAGCGCAAACCAAAGTCTCCAGAATGAGTATTTTTAACCCTAATGTTAAAGCATAACATAAAAATATTTAATCATCGAGCTGTTACTTACCAAAAAAAGAAATATCGACGCAGTCATCTACAGTACGTAGATACATTCGGTGTGAAGAATGCTATGTGCACAGCACTAGCAATTTTCTTCTACAATATGTCGCCGCCCTTAACACTCTTGTCAACCTGCTAATGACAGAAAAATTATACTTTAGCGCAAACCAAAGTCTCCAGAATGAGTATTTTTAACCCTAATGTTAAAGCATAACATAAAAATATTTAATCATCGAGCTGTTACTTACCAAAAAACGAAATATCGACGCAGTCATCTACAGTACGTAGATACATTCGGTGTGAAGAATGCTATGTGCACAGCACTAGCAATTTTCTTCTACAATATGTCGCCGCCCTTAACAATCTTGTCAACCTGCTAATGACAGAAAAATTATACTTTAGCGCAAACCAAAGTCTCCAGAATGAGTATTTTTAACCCTAATGTTAAAGCATAACATAAAAATATTTAATCATCGAGCTGTTACTTAACAAAAAACGAAATATCGACGCAGTCATCTACAGTACGTAGATACATTCGGTGTGAAGAATGTTATGTGCACTGCACTAGCAATTTTCTTCTACAACATGTCGCCGCCCTTAACACTCTTGTCAACCTGCTAATGACAGAAAAATTATACTTTAGCGCAAACCAAAGTCATCAGAGTGAGTATTTTTATCTCTATTGTTAAAGCATTTCGTAAAAATATTTAATCATCGAGCTGTTACTTACCAAAAAACGAAATATCGACGCAGTCATCTACAGTACGTAGATACATTCGGTGTGAAGAATGCTATGTGCACAGCACTAGCTATTTTCTTCTACAACATGTCGCCGCCCTTAACACTCTTGTCAACCTGCTAATGACAGAAAAATTATACTTTAGGGTAAACCAAAGTCATCAGAATGAGTATTTTTATCTCTATTGTTAAAGCATTTCGCAAAAATATTTAATCATCGAGCTGTTACTTCCCAAAAAACGAAATATCGACGCAGTCATCTACAGTACGTAGATACATTCGGTGTGAAGAATGCTATGTGCACAGCACTAGCAATTTTCTTCTACAATATGTCGCCGCCCTTAACACTCTTGTCAACCTGCTAATGACAGAAAAATTATACTTCAGCGCAAACCAAAGTCTCCAGAATGAGTATTTTTAACCCTACTGTTAAAGCATAACATAAAAATATTTAATCACCGAGCTGTTACTTGCCAAAAAACGAAATATCGACGCAGTCATCTACAGTACGTAGATACATTCGGTGTGAAGAATGCTATGTGCACAGCACTAGCAATTTTCTTCTACAATATGTCGCCGCCCTTAACACTCTTGTCAACCTGCTAATGACAGAAAAATTATACTTTAGCGCAAACCAAAGTCATCAGAATGAGTATTTTTATCTCTATTGTTAAAGCATTTCGTAAAAATATTTAATCATTGTGCTCTTACTTACCAAAAAACGAAGAATCGACGCAGTCATCTACAGTACGTAGATACATTCGGTGTGAAGAATGCTATGTGCACTGCACTAGCAATTTTCTTCTACAACATGTCGCCGCCCTTAAAACTCTTGTCAACCTGCTAATGACAGAAAAATTATACTTTAGCGCAAACCAAAGTCATCAGAATGAGTATCTTTATCTCTATTGTTAAAGCATTTCGTAAAAATATTTAATCATCGAGCTGTTACTTCCCAAAAAACGAAATATCGACGCAGTCATCTACAGTACGTAGATACATTCGGTGTGAAGATTGCTATGTGCACAGCACTAGCAATTTTCTTCTACAATATGTCGCCGCCCTTAACACTCTTGTCAACCTGCTAATGACAGAAAAATTATACTTTAGCGCAAACCAAAGTCTCCAGAATGGGTATTTTTAACCCTAATGTTAAAGCATAACATAAAAATATTTAATCATTGAGCTGTTACTTACCAAAAAACGAAATATCGACGCAGTCATCTACAGTACGTAGATGCATTCGGTGTGAAGAATGCTATGTGCACAGCTAAAGCAATTTTCTTCTACAATATGTCGCCGCCCTTAACACTCTTGTCAACCTGCTAATGACAGAAAAATTATACTTTAGCGAAAACCAAAGTCATCAGAATGAGTATTTTTATCTCTATTGTTAAAGCATTTCGTAAAATTATTTAATCATCGAGCTGTTACTGACCAAAAAACGAAATATCGACGCAGTCATCTACAGTACGTAGATACATTCGGTGTGAAGAATGCTATGTGCACTGCACTAGCAATTTTCTTCTACAACATGTCGCCGCTCTTAACACTCTTGTCAACCTGCTAATGACAGAAAAATTATACTTTAGCGCAAACCAAAGTCATCAGAATGAGTATTTTTATCTCTATTGTTAAAGCATTTTGTAAAAATATTTAATCATCGAGCTGTTACTTCCCAAAAAACGAAATATCGACGCAGTCATCTACAGTACGTAGATACATTCGGTGTGAAGATTGCTATGTGCACAGCACTAGCAATTTTCTTCTACAATATGTCGCCGCCCTTAACACTCTTGTCAACCTGCTAATGACAGAAAAATTATACTTTAGCGCAAACCAAAGTCTCCAGAATGAGTATTTTTAACCCTAATGTTAAAGCATAACATAAAAATATTTAATCATCGAGCTGTTACTTACCAAAAAACGAAATATCGACGCAGTCATCTACAGTACGTAGATACATTCGGTGTGAAGAATGCTATGTGCACAGCACTAGCAATTTTCTTCTACAATATGTCGCCGCCCTTAACACTCTTGTCAACCTGCTAATGACAGAAAAATTATACTTTAGCGCAAACCAAAGTCTCCAGAATGAGTATTTTTAACAGTAATGTTAAAGCATAACATAAAAATATTTAATCATCGAGCTGTTACTTACCAAAAAACGAAATATCGACGCAGTCATCTACAGTACGTAGATACATTCGGTGTGAAGAATGCTATGTGCACAGCACTAGGAATTTTCTTCTACAATATGTCGCCGCCCTTAACACTCTTGTCAACCTGCTAATGACAGAAAAATTATACTTTAGCGCAAACCAAAGTCATCAGAATGAGTATTTTTATCTCTATTGTTAAAGCATTTCGTAAAAATTTTTAATCATCGAGCTGTTACTTCCCAAAAAACGAAATATCGACGCAGTCATCTACGGTACGTAGATACATTCGGTGTGAAGAATGCTATGTGCACAGCACTAGCAATTTTCTTCTACAATATGTCGCCGCCCTTAACACTCTTGTCAATCTGCTAATGACAGAAAAATTATACTTTAGCGCAAACCAAAGTCTCCAGAATGAGTATTTTTAGCCCTAATGTTAAAGCATAACATAAAAATATTTAATCATCGAGCTGTTACTGACCAAAAAACGAAATATCGACGCAGTCATCTACAGTACGAAGATACATTCGGTGTGAAGAATGCTATGTGCACAGCACTAGCAATTTTCTTCTACAATATGTCGCCGCCCTTAACACTCTTGTCAACCTGCTAATGACAGAAAAATTATACTTTAGCGCAAACCAAAGTCTCCAGAATGAGTATTTTTAACCCTAATGATAAAGCATAACATAAAAATATTTAATCATCGAGTTGTTACTTATTAAAAAACGAAATATCGACGCAATCATCTACAGTACGTAGATACATTCGGTGTGAAGAATGCTATGTGCACAGCACTAGCAATTTTCTTCTACTACATGTCGCCGCCCTTAACACCCTTGCCAACCTGCTAATGACAGAAAAATTATACTTTAGCGCAAACCAAAGTCATCAGAATGAGTATATTTATCTCTATTGTTAAAGCATTTCGTAAAAATATTTAATCATCGAGCTGTTACTTCCCAAAAAACGAAATATCGACGCAGTCATCTACAGTACGTAGATACATTCGGTGTGAAGATTGCTATGTGCACAGCATTAGCAATTTTCTTCTACAATATGTCGCCGCCCTTAACACTCTTGTCAACCTGCTAATGACAGAAAAATTATACTTTAGGGAAAACCAAAGTCTCCAGAATGAGTATTTTTAACCCTAATGTTAAAGCATAACATAAAAATATTTAATGATTGAGCTGTTACTTACCAAAAAACGAAATATCGACGCAGTCATCTACAGTACGTAGATGCATTCGGTGTGAAGAATGCTATGTCCACAGCAATAGCAATTTTCTTCTACAATATGTCGCCGCCCTTAACACTCTTGTCAACCTGCTAATGACAGAAAAATTATACTTTAGCGCAAACCAAAGTCATCAGAATGAGTATCTTTAACCCTAATGTTAAAGCATAACATAAAAATATTTAATCATCGAGCTGTTACTTACCAAAAAACAAAATATCGACGCAGTCATCTAGAGTACGTAGATACATTCGGTGTGAAGAATGCTATGTGCACTGCACTAGCAATTTTCTTCTACAACATGTCGCCGCCCTTAACACTCTTGTCAACCTGCTAATGACAGAAAAGTTATACTTTAGCGCAAACCAAAGTCATCAGAATGAGTATTTTTATCTCTATTGTTAAAGGATTTCGTAAAAATATTTCATCATCGAGCTGTTACTTCCCAAAAAACGAAATATCGACGCAGTCATCTACAGTACGTAGATACATTCGGTGTGAAGATTGCTATGTGCACAGCACTAGCAATTTTCTGCTACAATATGTCGCCGCCCTTAACACTCTTGTCAACCTGCTAATGACAGAAAAATTATACTTTAGCGCAAACCAAAGTCATCAGAATGAGTATTTTTATCTCTATTGTTAAAGCATTTCGTAAAAATATTTAATCATTGAGCTGTTACTTACCAAAAAACGAAATATCGACGCAGTCATCTACAGTACGTAGATACATTCGGTGTGAAGAATGCTATGTGCACAGCACTAGCAATTTTCTTCTACAATATGTCGCCGCCCTTAACACTCTTGTCAACCTGCTAATGACAGAAAAATTATACTTTAGCGCAAACCAAAGTCTCCAGAATGAGTATTTTTAACCCTATTGTTGAAGCATAACATAAAAATATTTAATCATCGAGCTGTTACTTACCAAAAAACGAAATATCGACACAGTCATCTACATTACGTAGATACATTCGGTGTGAAGAATGCTATGTGCACAGCACTAGCAATTTTCTTCTACAATATGTCGCCGCCCTTAACACTCTTGTCAACCTGCTAATGACAGAAAAATTATACTTTAGCGCAAACCAAAGTCTCCAGAATCAGTATTTTCAACCCTAATGTTAAAGCATAACATAAAAATATTTAATCATCGAGCTGTTACTTACCAAAAAACGAAATATCGACGCAGTCATCTACAGTACGTAGATACATTCGGTGTGAAGAATGCTATGTGGACAGCACCAGCAATTTTCTTCTACAATATGTCGCCGCCCTTAACACTCTTGTCAACCTGCTAATGACAGAAAAATTATACTTTTGCGCAAACCAAAGTCTCCAGAATGAGTATTTTTAACCCTAATGTTAAAGCATAACATAAAAATATTTAATCATCGAGCTGTTACTTACCAAAAAAAGAAATATCGACGCAGTCATCTACAGTACGTAGATACATTCGGTGTGAAGAATGCTATGTGCACAGCACTAGCAATTTTCTTCTACAATATGTCGCCGCCCTTAACACTCTTGTCAACCTGCTAATGACAGAAAAATTATACTTTAGCGCAAACCAAAGTCTCCAGAATGAGTATTTTTAACCCTAATGTTAAAGCATAACATAAAAATATTTAATCATCGAGCTGTTACTTACCAAAAAACGAAATATCGACGCAGTCATCTACAGTACGTAGATACATTCGGTGTGAAGAATGCTATGTGCACAACACTAGCTATTTTCTTCTACAACATGTCGCCGCCCTTAACACTCTTGTCAACCTGCTAATGACAGAAAAATTATACTTTAGCGTAAACCAAAGTCATCAGAATGAATATTTTTATCTCTATTGTTAAAGCATTTCGTAAAAATATTTAATCATGGAGCTGTTACTTCCCAAAAAACGAAATATCGACGCAGTCATCTACAGTACGTAGATACATTCGGTGTGAAGAATGCTATGTGCACAGCACTAGCAATTTTCTTCTACAATATGTCGCCGCCCTTAACACTCTTGTCAACCTGCTAATGACAGAAAAATTATACTTTAGCGCAAACCAAAGTCATCAAAATGAGTATTTTTATCTCTATTGTTAAAGCATTTCGTAAAAATATTTAATCATTGAGCTGTTACTTACCAAAAAACGAAATATCGACGCAGTCATCTACAGTACGTAGATACATTCGGTGTGAAGAATGCTATGTGCACAGCACTAGCAATTTTCTTCTACAATATGTCGCCGCCCTTAACACTCTTGTCAACCTGCTAATGACAGAAAAATTATACTTTAGCGCAAACCAAAGTCTCCAGAATGAGTATTTTTAACCCTATTGTTGAAGCATAACATAAAAATATTTAATCATCGAGCTGTTACTTACCAAAAAACGAAATATCGACACAGTCATCTACATTACGTAGATACATTCGGTGTGAAGAATGCTATGTGCACAGCACTAGCAATTTTCTTCTACAATATGTCGCCGCCCTTAACACTCTTGTCAACCTGCTAATGACAGAAAAATTATACTTTAGCGCAAACCAAAGTCTCCAGAATCAGTATTTTCAACCCTAATGTTAAAGCATAACATAAAAATATTTAATCATCGAGCTGTTACTTACCAAAAAACGAAATATCGACGCAGTCATCTACAGTACGTAGATACATTCGGTGTGAAGAATGCTATGTGGACAGCACCAGCAATTTTCTTCTACAATATGTCGCCGCCCTTAACACTCTTGTCAACCTGCTAATGACAGAAAAATTATACTTTTGCGCAAACCAAAGTCTCCAGAATGAGTATTTTTAACCCTAATGTTAAAGCATAACATAAAAATATTTAATCATCGAGCTGTTACTTACCAAAAAACGAAATATCGACGCAGTCATCTACAGTACGTAGATACATTCGGTGTGAAGAATGCTATGTGCACAGCACTAGCAATTTTCTTCTACAATACGTCGCCGCCCTTAACACTCTTGTCAACCTGCTAATGACAGAAAAATTATACTTTAGCGCAAACCAAAGTCTCCAGAATCAGTATTTTCAACCCTAATGTTAAAGCATAACATAAAAATATTTAATCATCGAGCTGTTACTTACCAAAAAACGAAATATCGACGCAGTCATCTACAGTACGTAGATACATTCGGTGTGAAGAATGCTATGTGGACAGCACCAGCAATTTTCTTCTACAATATGTCGCCGCCCTTAACACTCTTGTCAACCTGCTAATGACAGAAAAATTATACTTTTGCGCAAACCAAAGTCTCCAGAATGAGTATTTTTAACCCTAATGTTAAAGCATAACATAAAAATATTTAATCATCGAGCTGTTACTTACCAAAAAACGAAATATCGACGCAGTCATCTACAGTACGTAGATACATTCGGTGTGAAGATTGCTATGTGCACAGCACTAGCAATTTTCTGCTACAATATGTCGCCGCCCTTAACACTCTTGTCAACCTGCTAATGACAGAAAAATTATACTTTAGCGCAAACCAAAGTCATCAGAATGAGTATTTTTATCTCTATTGTTAAAGGATTTCGTAAAAATATTTCATCATCGAGCTGTTACTTCCCAAAAAACGAAATATCGACGCAGTCATCTACAGTACGTAGATACATTCGGTGTGAAGATTGCTATGTGCACAGCACTAGCAATTTTCTGCTACAATATGTCGCCGCCCTTAACACTCTTGTCAACCTGCTAATGACAGAAAAATTATACTTTAGCGCAAACCAAAGTCATCAGAATGAGTATTTTTATCTCTATTGTTAAAGCATTTCGTAAAAATATTTAATCATTGAGCTGTTACTTACCAAAAAACGAAATATCGACGCAGTCATCTACAGTACGTAGATACATTCGGTGTGAAGAATGCTATGTGCACAGCACTAGCAATTTTCTTCTACAATATGTCGCCGCCCTTAACACTCTTGTCAACCTGCTAATGACAGAAAAATTATACTTTAGCGCAAACCAAAGTCTCCAGAATGAGTATTTTTAACCCTATTGTTGAAGCATAACATAAAAATATTTAATCATCGAGCTGTTACTTACCAAAAAACGAAATATCGACACAGTCATCTACATTACATAGATACATTCGGTGTGAAGAATGCTATGTGCACAGCACTAGCAATTTTCTTCTACAATATGTCGCCGCCCTTAACACTCTTGTCAACCTGCTAATGACAGAAAAATTATACTTTAGCGCAAACCAAAGTCTCCAGAATCAGTATTTTCAACCCTAATGTTAAAGCATAACATAAAAATATTTAATCATCGAGCTGTTACTTACCAAAAAACGAAATATCGACGCAGTCATCTACAGTACGTAGATACATTCGGTGTGAAGAATGCTATGTGGACAGCACCAGCAATTTTCTTCTACAATATGTCGCCGCCCTTAACACTCTTGTCAACCTGCTAATGACAGAAAAATTATACTTTTGCGCAAACCAAAGTCTCCAGAATGAGTATTTTTAACCCTAATGTTAAAGCATAACATAAAAATATTTAATCATCGAGCTGTTACTTACCAAAAAAAGAAATATCGACGCAGTCATCTACAGTACGTAGATACATTCGGTGTGAAGAATGCTATGTGCACAGCACTAGCAATTTTCTTCTACAATATGTCGCCGCCCTTAACACTCTTGTCAACCTGCTAATGACAGAAAAATTATACTTTAGCGCAAACCAAAGTCTCCAGAATGAGTATTTTTAACCCTAATGTTAAAGCATAACATAAAAATATTTAATCATCGAGCTGTTACTTACCAAAAAACGAAATATGGACGCAGTCATCTACAGTACGTAGATACATTCGGTGTGAAGAATGCTATGTGCACAACACTAGCTATTTTCTTCTACAACATGTCGCCGCCCTTAACACTCTTGTCAACCTGCTAATGACAGAAAAATTATACTTTAGCGTAAACCAAAGTCATCAGAATGAATATTTTTATCTCTATTGTTAAAGCATTTCGTAAAAATATTTAATCATGGAGCTGTTACTTCCCAAAAAACGAAATATCGACGCAGTCATCTACAGTACGTAGATACATTCGGTGTGAAGAATGCTATGTGCACAGCACTAGCAATTTTCTTCTACAATATGTCGCCGCCCTTAACACTCTTGTCAACCTGCTAATGACAGAAAAATTATACTTTAGCGCAAACCAAAGTCATCAAAATGAGTATTTTTATCTCTATTGTTAAAGCATTTCGTAAAAATATTTAATCATTGAGCTGTTACTTACCAAAAAACGAAATATCGACGCAGTCATCTACAGTACGTAGATACATTCGGTGTGAAGAATGCTATGTGCACAGCACTAGCAATTTTCTTCTACAATATGTCGCCGCCCTTAACACTCTTGTCAACCTGCTAATGACAGAAAAATTATACTTTAGCGCAAACCAAAGTCTCCAGAATGAGTATTTTTAACCCTATTGTTGAAGCATAACATAAAAATATTTAATCATCGAGCTGTTACTTACCAAAAAACGAAATATCGACACAGTCATCTACATTACGTAGATACATTCGGTGTGAAGAATGCTATGTGCACAGCACTAGCAATTTTCTTCTACAATATGTCGCCGCCCTTAACACTCTTGTCAACCTGCTAATGACAGAAAAATTATACTTTAGCGCAAACCAAAGTCTCCAGAATCAGTATTTTCAACCCTAATGTTAAAGCATAACATAAAAATATTTAATCATCGAGCTGTTACTTACCAAAAAACGAAATATCGACGCAGTCATCTACAGTACGTAGATACATTCGGTGTGAAGAATGCTATGTGGACAGCACCAGCAATTTTCTTCTACAATATGTCGCCGCCCTTAACACTCTTGTCAACCTGCTAATGACAGAAAAATTATACTTTTGCGCAAACCAAAGTCTCCAGAATGAGTATTTTTAACCCTAATGTTAAAGCATAACATAAAAATATTTAATCATCGAGCTGTTACTTACCAAAAAACGAAATATCGACGCAGTCATCTACAGTACGTAGATACATTCGGTGTGAAGAATGCTATGTGCACAGCACTAGCAATTTTCTTCTACAATACGTCGCCGCCCTTAACACTCTTGTCAACCTGCTAATGACAGAAAAATTATACTTTAGCGCAAACCAAAGTCTCCAGAATCAGTATTTTCAACCCTAATGTTAAAGCATAACATAAAAATATTTAATCATCGAGCTGTTACTTACCAAAAAACGAAATATCGACGCAGTCATCTACAGTACGTAGATACATTCGGTGTGAAGAATGCTATGTGGACAGCACCAGCAATTTTCTTCTACAATATGTCGCCGCCCTTAACACTCTTGTCAACCTGCTAATGACAGAAAAATTATACTTTTGCGCAAACCAAAGTCTCCAGAATGAGTATTTTTAACCCTAATGTTAAAGCATAACATAAAAATATTTAATCATCGAGCTGTTACTTACCAAAAAACGAAATATCGACGCAGTCATCTACAGTACGTAGATACATTCGGTGTGAAGAATGCTATGTGCACAGCACTAGCAATTTTCTTCTACAATATGTCGCCGCCCTTAACACTCTTGTCAACCTGCTAATGACAGAAAAATTATACTTTAGCGCAAACCAAAGTCTCCAGAATGAGTATTTTTAACCCTAATGTTAAAGCATAACATAAAAATATTTAATCATCGAGCTGTTACTTACCAAAAAACGAAATATCGACGCAGTCATCTACAGTACGTAGATACATTCGGTGTGAAGAATGCTATGTGCACAGCACTAGCTATTTTCTTCTACAACATGTCGCCGCCCTTAACACTCTTGTCAACCTGCTAATGACAGAAAAATTATACTTTAGCGTAAACCAAAGTCATCAGAATGAATATTTTTATCTCTATTGTTAAAGCATTTCGTAAAAATATTTAATCATGGAGCTGTTACTTCCCAAAAAACGAAATATCGACGCAGTCATCTACAGTACGTAGATACATTCGGTGTGAAGAATGCTATGTGCACAGCACTAGCAATTTTCTTCTACAATGTGTCGCCGCCCTTAACACTCTTGTCAACCTGCTAATGACAGAAAAATTATACTTTAGCGCAAACCAAAGTCATCAAAATGAGTATTTTTATCTCTATTGTTAAAGCATTTCGTAAAAATATTTAATCATTGAGCTGTTACTTACCAAAAAACGAAATATCGACGCAGTCATCTACAGTACGTAGATACATTCGGTGTGAAGAATGCTATGTGCACAGCACTAGCAATTTTCTTCTACAATATGTCGCCGCCCTTAACACTCTTGTCAACCTGCTAATGACAGAAAAATTATACTTTAGCGCAAACCAAAGTCTCCAGAATGAGTATTTTTAACCCTATTGTTGAAGCATAACATAAAAATATTTAATCATCGAGCTGTTACTTACCAAAAAACGAAATATCGACACAGTCATCTACATTACGTAGATACATTCGGTGTGAAGAATGCTATGTGCACAGCACTAGCAATTTTCTTCTACAATATGTCGCCGCCCTTAACACTCTTGTCAACCTGCTAATGACAGAAAAATTATACTTTAGCGCAAACCAAAGTCTCCAGAATCAGTATTTTCAACCCTAATGTTAAAGCATAACATAAAAATATTTAATCATCGAGCTGTTACTTACCAAAAAACGAAATATCGACGCAGTCATCTACAGTACGTAGATACATTCGGTGTGAAGAATGCTATGTGGACAGCACCAGCAATTTTCTTCTACAATATGTCGCCGCCCTTAACACTCTTGTCAACCTGCTAATGACAGAAAAATTATACTTTTGCGCAAACCAAAGTCTCCAGAATGAGTATTTTTAACCCTAATGTTAAAGCATAACATAAAAATATTTAATCATCGAGCTGTTACTTACCAAAAAACGAAATATCGACGCAGTCATCTACAGTACGTAGATACATTCGGTGTGAAGAATGCTATGTGCACAGCACTAGCAATTTTCTTCTACAATATGTCGCCGCCCTTAACACTCTTGTCAACCTGCTAATGACAGAAAAATTATACTTTAGCGCAAACCAAAGTCTCCAGATCGAGTATTTTTAACCCTAATGTTAAAGCATAACATAAAAATATTTAATCATCGAGCTGTTACTTACCAAAAAACGAAATATCGACGCAGTCATCTACAGTACGTAGATACATTCGGTGTGAAGAATGCAATGTGCACAGCACTAGCTATTTTCTTCTACAACATGTCGCCGCCCTTAACACTCTTGTCAACCTGCTAATGACAGAAAAATTATACTTTAGCGTAAACCAAAGTCATCAGAATGAGTATTTTTATCTCTATTGTTAAAGCATTTCGTAAAAATATTTAATCATCGAGCTGTTACTTCCCAAAAAACGAAATATCGACGCAGTCATCTACAGTACGTAGATACATTCGGTGTGAAGAATGCTATGTGCACAGCACTAGCAATTTTCTTCTACAATATGTCGCCGCCCTTAACACTCTTGTCAACCTGCTAATGACAGAAAAATTATACTTTAGCGCAAACCAAAGTCTCCAGAATGAGTATTTTTAACCCTAATGTTAAGGCATAACATAAAAATATTTAATCATCGAGCTGTTACTTACCAAAAAACGAAATATCGACGCAGTCATCTACAGTACGTAGATACATTCGGTGTGAAGAATGCTATGTGCACAGCACTAGCAATTTTCTTCTACAATATGTCGTTGCCCTTAACACTCTCGTCAACCTGCTAATGACAGAAAAATTATACTTTAGCGCAAACCAAAGTCTCCAGAATGAGTATTTTTAACCCTACTGTTAAAGCATAACATAAAAATATTTAATCATCGAGCTGTTACTTCCCAAATAACGAAATATCGACGCAGTCATCTACAGTACGTAGATACATTCGGTGTGAAGAATGCTATGTGCACTGCACTAGCAATTTTCTTCTACAACATGTCGCCGCCCTCAACACTCTTGTCAACCTGCTAATGACAGAAAAATTATACTTTAGCGCAAACCGAAGTCATCAGAATGAGTATTTTTATCTCTATTGTTAAAGCATTTCTTAAAAATATTTAATCATCGAGCTGTTACTTCCCAAAAAACGAAATATCGACGCAGTCATCTACAGTACGTAGATACATTCGGTGTGAAGAATGCTATGTGCACAGCACTAGCAATTTTCTTCTACAATATGTCGCCGCCCTTAACACTCTTGTCAACCTGCTAATGACAGAAAAATTATACTTTAGCGCAAACCAAAGTCTCGAGAATGAGTATTTTTAACCCTAATGTTAAAGCATAACATAAAAATATTTAATCATCGAGCTGTTACTTACCAAAAAACAAAATATCGACGCAGTCATCTAGAGTACGTAGATACATTCGGTGTGAAGAATGCTATGTGCACTGCACTAGCAATTTTCTTCTACAACATGTCGCCGCCCTTAACACTCTTGTCAACCTGCTAATGACAGAAAAATTATACTTTAGCGCAAACCAAAGTCATCAGAATGAGTATTTTTATCTCTATTGTTAAAGCATTTCGTAAAAATATTTAATCATCGAGCTGTTACTTACCAAAAAACGAAATATCGACGCAGTCATCTACAGTACGTAGATACATTCGGTGTGAAGATTGCTATGTGCACAGCACTAGCAATTTTCTTCTGCAATATGTCGCCGCCCTTAACACTCTTGTCAACCTGCTAATGACAGAAAAATTATACTTTAGCGCAAACCAAAGTCATCAGAATGAGTATTTTTATCTCTATTGTTAAAGCATTTCGTAAAAATATTTCATCATCGAGCTGTTACTTCCCAAAAAACGAAATATCGACGCAGTCATCTACAGTACGTAGATACATTCGGTGTGAAGATTGCTATGTGCACAGCACTAGCAATTTTCTTCTACAATATGTCGCCCCCCTTAACACTCTTGTCAACCTGCTAATGACAGAAAAATTACACTTTAGCGCAAACCAAAGTCATCAAAATGAGTATTTTTATCTCTATTGTTAAAGCATTTCGTAAAAATATTTAATCATTGAGCTGTTACTTACCAAAAAACGAAATATCGACGCAGTCATCTACAGTACGTAGATACATTCGGTGTGAAGAATGCTATGTGCACAGCACTAGCAATTTTCTTCTACAATATGTCGCCGCCCTTAACACTCTTGTCAACCTGCTAATGACAGAAAAATTATACTTTAGCGCAAACCAAAGTCTCCAGAATGAGTATTTTTAACCCTATTGTTGAAGCACAACATAAAAATATTTAATCATCGAGCTGTTACTTACCAAAAAACAAAATATCGACACAGTCATCTACATTACGTAGATACATTAGGTGTGAAGAATGCTATGTGCACAGCACTAGCAATTTTCTTCTACAATATGTCGCCGCCCTTAACACTCTTGTCAACCTGCTAATGACAGAAAAATTATACTTTAGCGTAAACCAAAGTCTCCAGAATCAGTATTTTCAACCCTAATGTTAAAGCATAACATAAAAATATTTAATCATCGAGCTGTTACTTACCAAAAAACGAAATATCGACGCAGTCATCTACAGTACGTAGATACATTCGGTGTGAAGAATGCTATGTGCACAGCACCAGCAATTTTCTTCTACAATATGTCGCCGCCCTTAACACTCTTGTCAACCTGCTAATGACAGAAAAATTATACTTTTGCGCAAACCAAAGTCTCCAGAATGAGTATTTTTAACCCTAATGTTAAAGCATAACATAAAAATATTTAATCATCGAGCTGTTACTTACCAAAAAACGAAATATCGACGCAGTCATCTACAGTACGTAGATACATTCGGTGTGAAGAATGCTATGTGCACAGCACTAGCAATTTTCTTCTACAATATGTCGTTGCCCTTAACACTCTCGTCAACCTGCTAATGACAGAAAAATTATACTTTAGCGCAAACCAAAGTCTCCAGAATGAGTATTTTTAACCCTACTGTTAAAGCATAACATAAAAATATTTAATCATCGAGCTGTTACTTCCCAAAAAACGAAATATCGACGCAGTCATCTACAGTACGTAGATACATTCGGTGTGAAGAATGCTATGTGCACAGCACTAGCTATTTTCTTCTACAACATGTCGCCGCCCTTAACACTCTTGTCAACCTGCTAATGAAAGAAAAATTATACTTTAGCGTAAACCAAAGTCATCAGAATGAATAATTTTATCTCTATTGTTATAGCATTTCGTAAAAATATTTAATCATCGAGCTGTTACTTCCCAAAAAACGAAATATCGACGCAGTCATCTACAGTACGTAGATACATTCGGTGTGAAGAATGCTATGTGCACAGCACTAGCAATTTTCTTCTACAATATGTCGCCGCCCTTAACACTCTTGTCAACCTGCTAATGACAGAAAAATTATACTTTAGCGCAAACCAAAGTCTCCAGAATGAGTATTTTTAACCCTAATGTTAAAGCATAACATAAAAATATTTAATCATCGAGCTGTTACTTCCCAAAAAACGAAATATCGACGCAGTCATCTACAGTACGTAGATACATTCGGTGTGAAGAATGCTATGTGCACAGCACTAGCAATTTTCTTCTACAATATGTCGTTGCCCTTAACACTCTCGTCAACCTGCTAATGACAGAAAAATTATACTTTAGCGCAAACCAAAGTCTCCAGAATGAGTATTTTTAACCCTACTGTTAAAGCATAACATAAAAATATTTAATCATCGAGCTGTTACTTCCCAAAAAACGAAATATCGACGCAGTCATCTACAGTACGTAGATACATTCGGTGTGAAGAATGCTATGTGCACTGCACTAGCAATTTTCTTCTACAACATGTCGCCGCCCTTAACACTCTTGTCAACCTGCTAATGACAGAAAAATTATACTTTAGCGCAAACCGAAGTCATCAGAATGAGTATTTTTATCTCTATTGTTAAAGCATTTCTTAAAAATATTTAATCATCGAGCTGTTACTTCCCAAAAAACGAAATATCGACGCAGTCATCTACAGTACGTAGATACATTCGGTGTGAAGAATGCTATGTGCACAGCACTAGCAATTTTCTTCTACAATATGTCGCCGCCCTTAACACTCTTGTCAACCTGCTAATGACAGAAAAATTATACTTTAGCGCAAACCAAAGTCTCCAGAATGAGTATTTTTAACCCTAATGTTAAAGCATAACATAAAAATATTTAATCATTGAGCTGTTACTTACCAAAAAACGAAATATCGACGCAGTCATCTACAGTACGTAGATACATTCGGTGTGAAGAATGCTATGTGCACAGCACTAGCAATTTTCTTCTACAATATGTCGCCGCCCTTAACACTCTTGTCAACCTGCTAATGACAGAAAAATTATACTTTAGCGCAAACCAAAGTCATCAGAATGAGTATTTTTAACCCTAATGTTAAAGCATAACATAGAAATATTTAATCATTGAGCTGTTACTTACCAAAAAACGAAATATCGACGCAGTCATCTACAGTACGTAGATGCATTCGGTGTGAAGAATGCTATGTCCACAGCAATAGCAATTTTCTTCTACAATATGTCGCCGCCCTTAACACTCTTGTCAACCTGCTAATGACAGAAAAATTATACTTTAGCGCAAACCAAAGTCATCAGAATGAGTATTTTTAACCCTAATGTTAAAGCATAACATAAAAATATTTAATCATCGAGTTGTTACTTACCAAAAAACAAAATATCGACGCAGTCATCTAGAGTACGTAGATACATTCGGTGTGAAGAATGCTATGTGCACTGCACTAGCAATTTTCTTCTACAACATGTCGCCGCCCTTAACACTCTTGTCAACCTGCTAATGACAGAAAAATTATACTTTAGCGCAAACCAAAGTCATCAGAATGAGTATTTTTATCTCTATTGTTAAAGCATTTCGTAAAAATATTTAATCATCGAGCTGTTACTTCCCAAAAAACGAAATATCGACGCAGTCATCTACAGTACGTAGATACATTCGGTGTGAAGATTGCTATGTGCACAGCACTAGCAATTTTCTTCTGCAATATGTCGCCGCCCTTAACACTCTTGTCAACCTGCTAATGACAGAAAAATTATACTTTAGCGCAAACCAAAGTCATCAAAATGAGTATTTTTATCTCTATTGTTAAAGCATTTCGTAAAAATATTTACTCATTGAGCTGTTACTTACCAAAAAACGAAATATCGACGCAGTCATCTACAGTACGTAGATACATTCGGTGTGAAGAATGCTATGTGCACAGCACTAGCAATTTTCTTCTACAATATGTCGCCGCCCTTAACACTCTTGTCAACCTGCTAATGACAGAAAAATTATACTTTAGCGCAAACCAAAGTCTCCAGAATGAGTATTTTTAACCCTAATGTTAAAGCATAACATAAAAATATTTAATCATCGAGCTGTTACTTACCAAAAAACGAAATATCGACGCAGTCATCTACAGTACGTAGATACATTCGGTGTGAAGAAGGCTATGTGCACAGCACTAGCAATTTTCTTCTACAATATGTCGTTGCCCTTAACACTCTCGTCAACCTGATAATGACAGAAAAATTATACTTTAGCGCAAACCAAAGTCTCCAGAATGAGTATTTTTAACCCTACTGTTAAAGCATAACATAAAAATATTTAATCATCGAGCTGTTACTTCCCAAAAAACGAAATATCGACGCAGTCATCTACAGTACGTAGATACATTCGGTGTGAAGAATGCTATGTGCACAGCACTAGCAATTTTCTTCTACAATATGTCGCCGCCCTTAACACTCTTGTCAACCTGCTAATGACAGAAAAATTATACTTTAGCGCAAACCAAAGTCATCAGAATGAGTATTTTTATCTCTATTGTTAAAGCATTTCGTAAAAATATTTATTCATCGTGCTCTTACTTACCAAAAAACGAAATATCGACGCAGTCATCTACAGTACGTAGATACATTCGGTGTGAAGAATGCTATGTGCACAGCACTAGCAATTTTCTTCTACAATATGTCGCCGCCCTTAACACTCTTGTCAACCTGCTAATGACAGAAAAATTATACTTTAGCGCAAACCAAAGTCTCCAAAATGAGTATTTTTAACCCTAATGTTAAAGCATTTCGTAAAAATATTTAATCATCGAGCTGTTACTTCCCAAAAAACGAAATATCGACGCAGTCATCTACAGTACGTAGATACATTCGGTGTGAAGATTGCTATGTGCACAGCACTAGCAATTTTCTTCTACAATATGTCGCCGCCCTTAACACTCTTGTCAACCTGCTAATGACAGAAAAATTATACTTTAGCGCAAACCAAAGTCTCCAGAATGGGTATTTTTAACCCTAATGTTAAAGCATAACATAAAAATATTTAATCATTGAGCTGTTACTTACCAAAAAACGAAATATCGACGCAGTCATCTACAGTACGTAGAAACATTCGGTGTGAAGAATGCTATGTGCACAGCACTAGCAATTTTCTTCTACAATATGTCGCCGCCTTTAACACTCTTGTCAACCTGCTAATGACAGAAAAATTATACTTTTGCGCAAACCAAAGTCTCCAGAATGAGTATTTTTAACCCTAATGTTAAAGCATAACATAAAAATATTTAGTCATTGAGCTGTTACTTACCAAAAAACGAAATATCGACGCAGTCATCTACAGTACGTAGATGCATTCGGTGTGAAGAATGCTATGTCCCCAGCAATAGCAATTTTCTTCTACAATATGTCGCCGCCCTTAACACTCTTGTCAACCTGCTAATGACAGAAAAATTATACTTTAGCGCAAACCAAAGTCATCAGAATGAGTATTTTTAACCCTAATGTTAAAGCATAACATAAAAATATTTAATCATCGAGCTGTTACTTACCAAAAAACAAAATATCGACGCAGTCATCTACAGTACGTAGATACATTCGGTGTGAAGAATGCTATGTGCACTGCACTAGCAATTTTCTTCTACAACATGTCGCCGCCCTTAACACTCTTGTCAACCTGCTAATGACAGAAAAATTATACTTTAGCGCAAACCAAAGTCATCAGAATGAGTATTTTTATCTCTTCTGTTAAAGCATTTCGTAAAAATATTTAATCATCGAGCTGTTACTTCCCAAAAAACGAAATATCGACGCAGTCATCTACAGTACGTAGATACATTCGGTGTGAAGATTGCTATGTGCACAGCACTAGCAATTTTCTTCTGCAATATGTCGCCGCCCTTAACACTCTTGTCAACCTGCTAATGACAGAAAAATTATACTTTAGCGCAAACCAAAGTCATCAAAATGAGTATTTTTATCTCTATTGTTAAAGCATTTCGTAAAAATATTTAATCATTGAGCTGTTACTTACCAAAAAACGAAATATCGACGCAGTCATCTACAGTACGTAGATACATTCGGTGTGAAGAATGCTATGTGCACAGCACTAGCAATTTTCTTCTACAATATGTCGTCGCCCTTAACACTCTTGTCAACCTGCTAATGACAGAAAAATTATACTTTAGCGCAAACCAAAGTCTCCAGAATGAGTATTTTTAACCCTATTGTTAAAGCATAACATAAAAATATTTAATCATCGAGCCGTTACTTACCAAAAAACGAAATATCGACACAGTCATCTACATTACGTAGATACATTCGGTGTGAAGAATGCTATGTGCACAGCACTAGCAATTTTCTTCTACAATATGTCGCCGCCCTTAACACTCTTGTCAACCTGCTAATGACAGAAAAATTATACTTTAGCGCAAACCAAAGTCTCCAGAATGAGTATTTTCAACCCTAATGTTAAAGCATAACATAAAAATATTTAATCATCGAGCTGTTACTTACCAAAAAACGAAATATCGACGCAGTCATCTACAGTACGTAGATACATTCGGTGTGAAGAATGCTATGTGCACAGCACTAGCAATTTTCTTCTACAATATGTCGCCGCCCTTAACACTCTTGTCAACCTGCTAATGACAGAAAAATTATACTTTTGCGCAAACCAAAGTCTCCAGAATGAGTATTTTTAACCCTAATGTTAAAGCATAACATAAAAATATTTAATCATCGAGCTGTTACTTACCAAAAAACGAAATATCGACGCAGTCATCTACAGTACGTAGATACATTCGGTGTGAAGAATGCTATACGGCACAGCACTAGCAATTTTCTTCTACAATATGTCGCCGCCCTTAACACTCTTGTCAACCTGCTAATGACAGAAAAATTATACTTTAGCGCAAACCAAAGTCTCCAGAATGAGTATTTTTAACCCTAATGTTAAAGCATATCATAAAAATATTTAATCATCGAACTGTTACTTACCAAAAAACGAAATATCGACGCAGTCATCTACAGTACGTAGATACATTCGGTGTCAAGAATGCTATGTGCACAGCACTAGCTATTTTCTTCTACAACATGTCGCCGCCCTTAACACTCTTGACAACCTGCTAATGACAGAAAAATTATACTATAGCGTAAACCAAAGTCATCAGAATGAATATTTTTATCTCTATTGTTAAAGCATTTCGTAAAAATATTTAATCATCGAGCTGTTACTTCCCAAAAAACGAAATATCGACGCAGTCATCTACAGTACGTAGATACATTCGGTGCGAAGAATGATATGTGCACAGCACTAGCAATTTTCTTCTACAATATGTCGCCGCCCTTAACACTCTTGTCAACCTGCTAATGACAGAAAAATTATACTTTAGCGCAAACCAAAGTCTCCAGAATGAGTATTTTTAACCCTAATGTTAAAGCATAACATAAAAATATTTAATCATCGAGCTGTTACTTACCAAAAAACGAAATATCGACGCAGTCATCTACAGTACGTAGATACATTCGGTGTGAAGAATGCTATGTGCACAGCACTAGCAATTTTCTTCTACAATATGTCGTTGCCCTTAACACTCTCGTCAACCTGCTAATGACAGAAAAATTATACTTTAGCGCAAACCAAAGTCTCCAGAATGAGTATTTTTAACCCTACTGTTAAAGCATAACATAAAAATATTTAATCATCGATCTGTTACTTCCCAAAAAACGAAATATCGACGCAGTCATCTACAGTACGTAGATACATTCGGTGTGAAGAATGCTATGTGCACAGCACTAGCAATTTTCTTCTACAATATGTCGCCGCCCTTAACACTCTTGTCAACCTGCTAATGACAGAAAAATTATACTTTAGCGCAAACCAAAGTCATCAGAATGAGTATTTTTATCTCCATTGTTAAAGCATTTCGTAAAAATATTTATTCATCGTGCTCTTACTTACCAAAAAACGAAATATCGACGCAGTCATCTACAGTACGTAGATACATTCGGTGTGAAGAATGCTATGTGCACTGCACTAGCAATTTTCTTCTACAACATGTCGCCGCCCTTAACACTCTTGTCAACCTGCTAATGACAGAAAAATTATACTTTAGCGCAAACCAAAGTCATCAGAATGAGTATTTTTATCTCTATTGTTAAAGCATTTCTTAAAAATATTTAATCATCGAGCTGTTACTTCCCAAAAAACGAAATATCGACGCAGTCATCTACAGTACGTAGATACATTCGGCGTGAAGATTGCTATGTGCACAGCACTAGCGATTTTCTTCTACAATATGTCGCCGCCCTTAACACTCTTGTCAACCTGCTAATGACAGAAAAATTATACTTTAGCGCAAACCAAAGTCTCCAGAATGAGTATTTTTATCCCTAATGTTAAAGCATAACATAAAAATATTTAATCATTGAGCTGTTACTTACCAAAAAACGAAATATCGACGCAGTCATCTACAGTACGTAGATACATTCGGTGTGAAGAATGCTATGTGCACAGCACTAGCAATTTTCTTCTACAATATGTCGCCGCCCTTAACACTCTTGTCAACCTGCTAATGACAGAAAAATTATACTTTAGCGCAAACCAAAGTCTCCAGAATGAGTATTTTTAACCCTATTGTTAAAGCATAACATAAAAATATTTAATCATTGAGTTGTTACTTACCAAAAAACGAAATATCGACGCAGTCATCTACAGTACGTAGATACATTCGGTGTGAAGAATGCTATGTGCACAGCACTAGCAATTTTCTTCTACAATATGTCGCCGCCCTTAACACTTTTGTCAACCTGCTAATGACAGAAAAATTATACTTTAGCGCAAACCAAAGTCATCAGAATGAGTATTTTTATCTCTATTGTTAAAGCATTTCGTAAAAATATTTAATTATCGAGCTGTTACTTCCCAAAAAACGAAATATCGACGCAGTCATCTACAGTACGTAGATACATTCGGTATGAAGAATGCTATGTGCACAGCACTAGCAATTTTCTTCTACAATATGTCGCCGCCCTTAACACTCTTGTCAACCTGCTAATGACAGAAAAATTATACTTTAGCGCAAACCAAAGCCATCAGAATGAGTATTTTTATCTCTATTGTTAAAGCATTTCGTAAAAATATTTAATCATCGAGCTGTTACTTCCCAAAAAACGAAATATCGACGCAGTCATCTACAGTACGTAGATACATTCGGTGTGAAGAATGCTATGTGCACAGCACTAGCAATTTTCTTCTACAATATGTCGCCGCCCTTAACACTCTTGTCAACCTGCTAATGACAGAAAAATTATACTTTAGCGCAAACCAAAGTCTCCAGAATGAGTATTTTTAACACTAATGTTAAAGCATAACATAAAAATATTGAATCATCGAGCTGTTACTTACCAAAAAACGAAATATCGACGCAGTCATCTACAGTACGTAGATACATTCGGTGTGAAGAATGCTATGTGCACAGCACTAGCAATTTTCTTCCACAATATGACGCCACCCTTAACACTCTTGTCAACCTGCTAATGACAGAAAAATTATACTTTAGCGCAAACCAAAGTCTCCAGAATGAGTATTTTTAACACTAATGTTAAAGCATAACATAAAAATATTGAATCATCGAGCTGTTACTTACCAAAAAACGAAATATCGACGCAGTCATCTACAGTACGTAGATACATTCGGTGTGAAGAATGCTATGTGCACTGCACTAGCAATTTTCTTCTACAACATGTCGCCGCCCTTAACACTCTTGTCAACCTGCTAATGACAGAAAAATTATACTTTAGCGCAAACCAAAGTCATCAGAATGAGTATTTTTATCTCTATTGTTAAAGCATTTCGTAAAAATATTTAATCATCGAGCTGTTACTTCCCAAAAAACGAAATATCGACGCAGTCATCTACAGTACGTAGATACATTCGGTGTGAAGAATGCTATGTGCACAGCACTAGCAATTTTCTTCTACAATATGTCGCCGCCCTTAACACTCTTGTCAACCTGCTAGTGACAGAAAAATTATACTTTAGCGCAAACCAAAGTCTCCAGAATGAGTATTTTTAACCCTAATGTTAAAGCATAACATAAAAATATTTAATCATTGAGCTGTTACTTACCAAATAACGAAATATCGACGCAGTCATCTACAGTACGTAGATACATTCGGTGTGAAGAATGCTATGTGCACAGCACTAGCAATTTTCTTCTACAATATGTCGCCGCCCTTAACACTCTTGTCAACCTGCTAATGACAGAAAAATTATACTTTAGCGCAAACCAAAGTCTCCAGAATGAGTATTTTTAACCCTATTGTTAAAGCATAACATAAAAATATTTAATCATCGAGCTGTTACTTACCAAAAAACGAAATATCGACGCAGTCATCTACAGTACGTAGATACATTCGGTGTGAAGAATGCTATGTGCACAGCACTAGCAATTTTCTTCTACAATATGTCGCCGCCCTTAACACTCTTGTCAACCTACTAATGACAGAAAAATTATACTTTAGCGCAAACCAAAGTCTCCAGAATGAGTATTTTTAACCCTAATGTTAAAGCATAACTAAAAAATATTTAATCATCGAGCTGTTACTTACCAAAAAACGAAATATCGACGCAGTCATCTACAGTACGTAGATACATTCGGTATGAAGAATGCTATGTGCACAGCACTAGCAATTTTCTTCTACAATATGTCGCCGCCCTTAACACTCTTGTCAACCTGCTAATGACAGAAAAATTATACTTTAGCGCAAACCAAAGCCATCAGAATGAGTATTTTTATCTCTATTGTTAAAGCATTTCGTAAAAATATTTAATCATCGAGCTGTTACTTCCCAAAAAACGAAATATCGACGCAGTCATCTACAGTACGTAGATACATTCGGTGTGAAGATTGCTATGTGCACAGCACTAGCAATTTTCTTCTACAATATGTCGCCGCCCTTAACACTCTTGTCAACCTGCTAATGACAGAAAAATTATACTTTAGCGCAAACCAAAGTCTCCAGAATGAGTATTTTTAACCCTAATGTTAAAGCATAACATAAAAATATTTAATCATTGAGCTGTTACTTACCAAATAACGAAATATCGACGCAGTCATCTACAGTACGTAGATACATTCGGTGTGAAGAATGCTATGTGCACAGCACTAGCAATTTTCTTCTACAATATGTCGCCGCCCTTAACACTCTTGTCAACCTGCTAATGACAGAAAAATTATACTTTAGCGCAAACCAAAGTCTCCAGAATGAGTATTTTTAACCCTATTGTTAAAGCATAACATAAAAATATTTAATCATCGAGCTGTTACTTACCAAAAAACGAAATATCGACGCAGTCATCTACAGTACGTAGATACATTCGGTGTGAAGAATGCTATGTGCACAGCACTAGCAATTTTCTTCTACAATATGTCGCCGCCCTTAACACTCTTGTCAACCTACTAATGACAGAAAAATTATACTTTAGCGCAAACCAAAGCCTCCAGAATGAGTATTTTTAACCCTAATGTTAAAGCATAACTAAAAAATATTTAATCATCGAGCTGATACTTACCAAAAAACGAAATATCGACGCAGTCATCTACAGTACGTAGATACATTCGGTGTGAAGAAAGCTATGTGCACAGCACTAGAAATTTTCTTCTACAATATGTCGCCGCCCTTAACACTCTTGTCAACCTGCTAATGACAGAAAAATTATACTTTAGCGCAAACCAAAGTCATCAGAATGAGTATTTTTATCTCTATTGTTAAAGCATTTCTTAAAAATATTTAATCATCGAGCTGATACTTACCAAAAAACGAAATATCGACGCAGTCATCTACAGTACGTAGATACATTCGGTGTGAAGAATGCTATGTGCACAGCACTAGCAATTTTCTTCTACAATATGTCGCCGCCCTTAACACTCTTGTCAACCTGCTAATGACAGAAAAATTATACTTTAGCGCAAACCAAAGTCTCCAGAATGAGTATTTTTAACCCTATTGTTAAAGCATAACATAAAAATATTTAATCATTGAGCTTTTACTTACCAAAAAACGAAATATCGACGCAGTCATCTACAGTACGTAGATACATTCGGTGTGAAGAATGCTATGTGCACAGCACTAGCAATTTTCTTCTACTATATGTCGCCGCCCTTAACACTTTTGTCAACCTGCTAATGACAGAAAAATTATACTTTAGCGCAAACCAAAGTCATCAGAATGAGTATTTTTATCTCTATTGTTAAAGCATTTCGTAAAATTATTTAATCATCGAGCTGATACTTACCAAAAAACGAAATATCGACGCAGTCATCTACAGTACGTAGATACATTCGGTGTGAAGAATGCTATGTGCACAGCACTAGCAATTTTCTTCTACAATATGTCGCCGCCCTTAACACTCTTGTCAACCTGCTAATGACAGAAAAATTATACTTTAGCGCAAACCAAAGCCATCAGAATGAGTATTTTTATCTCTATTGTTAAAGCATTTCGTAAAAATATTTAATCATCGAGCTGTTACTTCCCAAAAAACGAAATATCGACGCAGTCATCTACAGTACGTAGATACATTCGGTGTGAAGAATGCTATGTGCACAGCACTAGCAATTTTCTTCTACAATATATCGCCGCCCTTAACACTCTTGTCAACCTGCTAATGACAGAAAAATTATACTTTAGCGCAAACCAAAGTAATCAGAATGAGTATTTTTATCTCTATTGTTAAAGCATTTCGTAAAATTATTTAATCATCGAGCTGATACTTACCAAAAAACGAAATATCGACGCAGTCATTTACAGTACGTAGATACATTCGGTGTGAAGAATGCTATGTGCACAGCACTAGCAATTTTCTTCTACAATATGTCGCCGCCCTTAACACTTTTGTCAACCTGCTAATGACAGAAAAATTATACTTTACCGCAAACCAAAGTCATCAGAATGAGTATTTTTATCTCTATTGTTAAAGCATTTCGTAAAAATATTTAATTATCGAGCTGTTACTTCCCAAAAAACGAAATATCGACGCAGTCATCTACAGTACGTAGATACATTCGGTATGAAGAATGCTATGTGCACAGCACTAGCAATTTTCTTCTACAATATGTCGCCGCCCTTAACACTCTTGTCAACCTGCTAATGACAGAGAAATTATACTTTAGCGCAAACCAAAGCCATCAGAATGAGTATTTTTATCTCTATTGTTAAAGCATTTCGTAAAACCATTTAATCATCGAGCTGTTACTTCCCAAAAAACGAAATATCGACGCAGTCATCTACAGTACGTAGATACATTCGGTGTGAAGAATGCTGTGTGCACAGCACTAGCAATTTTCTTCTACAATATGTCGCCGCCCTTAACACTCTTGTCAACCTGCTAATGACAGAAAAATTATACTTTAGCGCAAACCAAAGTCTCCAGAATGAGTATTTTTAACACTAATGTTAAAGCATAACATAAAAATATTGAATCATCGAGCTGTTACTTACCAAAAAGCGAAATATCGACGCAGTCATCTACAGTACGTAGATACATTCGGTGTGAAGAATGCTATGTGCACAGCACTAGCAATTTTCTTCTACAATATGACGCCACCCTTAACACTCTTGTCAACCTGCTAATGACAGAAAAATTATACTTTAGCGCAAACCAAAGTCATCAGAATGAGTATTTTTATCTCTATTGTTAAAGCATTTCGTAGAAATATTTAATCATCGTGCTCTTACTTACCAAAAAACGAAATATCGACGCAGTCATCTACAGTACGTAGATACATTCGGTGTGAAGAATGCTATGTGCACTGCACTAGCAATTTTCTTCTACAACATGTCGCCGCCCTAAACACTCTTGTCAACCTGCTAATGACAGAAAAATTATACTTTAGCGCAAACCAAAGTCATCAGAATGAGTATTTTTATCTCTATTGTTAAAGCATTTCGTAAAAATATTTAATCATCGAGCTGTTACTTCCCAAAAAACGAAATATCGACGCAGTCATCTACAGTACGTAGATACATTCGGTGTGAAGAATGCTATGTGCACAGCACTAGCAATTTTCTTCCACAATATGTCGCCGCCCTTAACACTCTTGTCAACCTACTAATGACAGAAAAATTATACTTTAGCGCAAACCAAAGTCTCCAGAATGAGTATTTTTAACCCTAATGTTAAAGCATAACATAAAAATATTTAATCATTGAGCTGTTACTTACCAAATAACGAAATATCGACGCAGTCATCTACAGTACGTAGATACATTCGGTGTGAAGAATGCTATGTGCACAGCACTAGCAATTTTCTTCTACAATATGTCGCCGCCCTTAACACTCTTGTCAACCTGCTAATGACAGAAAAATTATACTTTAGCGCAAACCAAAGTCTCCAGAATGAGTATTTTTAACCCTATTGTTAAAGCATAACATAAAAATATTTAATCATCGAGCTGTTACTTACCAAAAAACGAAATATCGACGCAGTCATCTACAGTACGTAGATACATTCGGTGTGAAGAATGCTATGTGCACAGCACTAGCAATTTTCTTCTACAATATGTCGCCGCCCTTAACACTCTTGTCAACCTACTAATGACAGAAAAATTATACTTTAGCGCAAACCAAAGTCTCCAGAATGAGTATTTTTAACCCTAATGTTAAAGCATAACTAAAAAATATTTAATCATCGAGCTGTTACTTACCAAAAAACGAAATATCGACGCAGTCATCTACAGTACGTAGATACATTCGGTATGAAGAATGCTATGTGCACAGCACTAGCAATTTTCTTCTACAATATGTCGCCGCCCTTAACACTCTTGTCAACCTGCTAATGACAGAAAAATTATACTTTAGCGCAAACCAAAGCCATCAGAATGAGTATTTTTATCTCTATTGTTAAAGCATTTCGTAAAAATATTTAATCATCGAGCTGTTACTTCCCAAAAAACGAAATATCGACGCAGTCATCTACAGTACGTAGATACATTCGGTGTGAAGATTGCTATGTGCACAGCACTAGCAATTTTCTTCTACAATATGTCGCCGCCCTTAACACTCTTGTCAACCTGCTAATGACAGAAAAATTATACTTTAGCGCAAACCAAAGTCTCCAGAATGAGTATTTTTAACCCTAATGTTAAAGCATAACATAAAAATATTTAATCATTGAGCTGTTACTTACCAAATAACGAAATATCGACGCAGTCATCTACAGTACGTAGATACATTCGGTGTGAAGAATGCTATGTGCACAGCACTAGCAATTTTCTTCTACAATATGTCGCCGCCCTTAACACTCTTGTCAACCTGCTAATGACAGAAAAATTATACTTTAGCGCAAACCAAAGTCTCCAGAATGAGTATTTTTAACCCTATTGTTAAAGCATAACATAAAAATATTTAATCATCGAGCTGTTACTTACCAAAAAACGAAATATCGACGCAGTCATCTACAGTACGTAGATACATTCGGTGTGAAGAATGCTATGTGCACAGCACTAGCAATTTTCTTCTACAATATGTCGCCGCCCTTAACACTCTTGTCAACCTACTAATGACAGAAAAATTATGCTTTAGCGCAAACCAAAGCCTCCAGAATGAGTATTTTTAACCCTAATGTTAAAGCACAACTAAAAAATATTTAATCATCGAGCTGATACTTACCAAAAAACGAAATATCGACGCAGTCATCTACAGTACGTAGATACATTCGGTGTGAAGAAAGCTATAAGCACAGCACTAGCAATTTTCTTCTACAATATGTCGCCGCCCTTAACACTCTTGTCAACCTGCTAATGACAGAAAAATTATACTTTAGCGCAAACCAAAGTCATCAGAATGAGTATTTTTATCTCAATTGTTAAAGCATTTCTTAAAAATATTTAATCATCGAGCTGATACTTACCAAAAAACGAAATATCGACGCAGTCATCTACAGTACGTAGATACATTCGGTGTGAAGAATGCTATGTGCACAGCACTAGCAATTTTCTTCTACAATATGTCGCCGCCCTTAACACTCTTGTCAACCTGCTAATGACAGAAAAATTATACTTTAGCGCAAACCAAAGTCTCCAGAATGAGTATTTTTAACCCTATTGTTAAAGCATAACATAAAAACATTTAATCATTGAGCTGTTACTTACCAAAAAACGAAATATCGACGCGGTCATCTACAGTACGTAGATACATTCGGTGTGAGGAATGCTATGTGCACAGCACTAGCAATTTTCTTCTACTATATGTCGCCGCCCTTAACACTTTTGTCAACCTGCTAATGACAGAAAAATTATACTTTAGCGCAAACCAAAGTCATCAGAATGAGTATTTTTATCTCTATTGTTAAAGCATTTCGTAAAATTATTTAATCATCGAGCTGATACTTACCAAAAAACGAAATATCGACGCAGTCATCTACAGTACGTAGATACATTCGGTGTGAAGAATGCTATGTGCACAGCACTAGCAATTTTCTTCTACAATATGTCGCCGCCCTTAACACTCTTGTCAACCTGCTAATGACAGAAAAATTATACTTTAGCGCAAACCAAAGCCATCAGAATGAGTATTTTTATCTCTATTGTTAAAGCATTTCGTAAAAATATTTAATCATCGAGCTGTTACTTCCCAAAAAACGAAATATCGACGCAGTCATCTACAGTACGTAGATACATTCGGTGTGAAGAATGCTATGTGCACAGCACTAGCAATTTTCTTCTACAATATGTCGCCGCCCTTAACACTCTTGTCAACCTGCTAATGACAGAAAAATTATACTTTAGCGCAAACCAAAGTCTCCAGAATGAGTATTTTTAACACTAATGTTAAAGCATAACATAAAAATATTTAATCATCGAGCTGTTACTTACCAAAAAACGAAATATCGACGCAGTCATCTACAGTACGTAGATACATTCGGTGTGAAGAATGCTATGTGCACAGCACTAGCAATTTTCTTCTACAATATGACGCCACCCTTAACACTCTTGTCAACCTGCTAATGACAGAAAAATTATACTTTAGCGCAAACCAAAGTCATCAGAATGAGTATTTTTATCTCTATTGTTAAAGCATTTCGTAAAAATATTTAATCATCGTGCTCTTACTTACCAAAAAACGAAATATCGACGCAGTCATCTACAGTACGTAGATACATTCGGTGTGAAGAATGCTATGTGAACTGCACTAGCAATTTTCTTCTACAATATGTCGCCGCCCTTAACACTCTTGTCAACCTGCTAATGACAGAAAAATTATACTTTAGCGCAAACCAAAGTCTCCAGAATGAGTATTTTTAACCCTAATGTTAAAGCATAACATAAAAATATTTAATCATTGAGCTGTTACTTACCAAATAACGAAATATAGACGCAGTCATCTACAGTACGTAGATACATTCGGTGTGAAGAATGCTATGTGCACAGCACTAGCAATTTTCTTCTACAATATGTCGCCGCCCTTAACACTCTTGTCAACCTACTAATGACAGAAAAATTATACTTTAGCGCAAACCAAAGTCTCCAGAATGAGTATTTTTAACCCTAATGTTAAAGCATAACATAAAAATATTTAATCATCGAGCTGTTACTTACCAAAAAACGAAATATCGACGCAGTCATCTACAGTACGTAGATACATTCGGTGTGAAGATTGCTATGTGCACAGCACTAGCAATTTTCTTCTACAATATGTCGCCGCCCTTAACACTCTTGTCAACCTGCTAATGACAGAAAAATTATACTTTAGCGCAAACCAAAGTCTCCAGAATGAGTATTTTTAACCCTAATGTTAAAGCATAACATAAAAATATTTAATCATTGAGCTGTTACTTACCAAATAACGAAATATCGACGCAGTCATCTACAGTACGTAGATACATTCGGTGTGAAGAATGCTATGTGCACAGCACTAGCAATTTTCTTCTACAATATGTCGCCGCCCTTAACACTCTTGTCAACCTGCTAATGACAGAAAAATTATACTTTAGCGCAAACCAAAGTCATCAGAATGAGTATTTTTATCTCTATTGTTAAAGCATTTCGTAAAAATATTTAATCAACGAGCTGTTACCTCGCAAAAAACGAAATATCGACGCAATCATCTACAGTACGTAGATACATTCGGTGTGAAGAATGCTATGTGCACAGCACTAGCAATTTTCTTCTACAATATGTCGCCGCCCTTAACACTCTTGTCAACCTGCTAATGACAGAAAAATTATACTTTAGCGCAAACCAAAGTCTCCAGAATGAGTATTTTTAACCCTAATGTTAAAGCATAACATAAAAATATTTAATTATCGAGCTGTTACTTACCAAAAAACGAAATATCGACGCAGTCATCTACAGTACGTAGATACATTCGGTGTGAAGAATGCTGTGTGCACAGCACTAGCAATTTTCTTCTACAATATGTCGCCGCCCTTAACTCTCTTGTCAACCTGCTAATGACAGAAAAATTATACTTTAGCGCAAACCAAAGTCATCACAATGAGTATTTTTATCTCTATTGTTAAAGCATTTCGTAAAAATATTTAATTTTCGAGCTGTTACTTCCCTAAAAAGGAAATATCGACGCAGTCATTTACAGTAGGTAGATACATTCGGTGTGAAGAATGCTATGTGCACAGCACTAGCAATTTTCTTCTACAATATGTCGCCGCCCTTAACTCTCTTGTCAACCTGCTAATGACAGAAAAATTATACTTTAGCGCAAACCAAAGTCATCAGAATGAGTATTTCTATCTCTATTGTTAAAGCATTTCGTAAAAATATTTAATTATCGAGCTGTTACTTCCCTAAAAAGGAAATATCGACGCAGTCGTTTACAGTACGTAGATACATTCGGTGTGAAGAATGCTATGTGCACAGCACTAGAAATTTTCTTCTACAATATGTCGCCGCCCTTAACACTCTTGTCAACCTGCTAATGACAGAAAAATTATACTTTAGCGCAAACCAAAGTCTCCAGAATGAGTATTTTTAACCCTAATGTTAAAGCATTTCATAAAAATATTTAATCATCGAGCTGTTACTTACCAAAAAACGAAATATCGACGCAGTCATCTACAGTACGTAGATACATTCGGTGTGAAGAATGCTATGTGCACAGCACTAGCAATTTTCTTCTACAATATGTCGCCGCCCTTAACACTCTTGTCAACCTGCTAATGACAGAAAAATTATACTTTAGCGCAAACCCAAGTCTCCAGAATGAGTATTTTTAACCCTAATGTTAAAGCATAACATAAAAATATTTAATCATCGAGCTGTTACTTACCAAAAAACGAAATATTGACGCAGTCATCTACAGTACGTAGATACATTCGGTGTGAAGAATGCTATGTGCACAGCACTAGCAATTTTCTTCTACAATATGTCGCCGCCCTTAACTCTCTTGTCAACCTGCTAATGACAGAAAAATTATACTTTAGCGCAAACCAAAGTCATCAGAAAGAGTATTTTTAACCCTAATGTTAAAGCATAACATAAAAATATTTAATCATTGAGCTGTTACTTACCAAAAACCGAAATATCGACGCAGTCATTTACAGTACGTAGATACATTCGGTGTGAAGAATGCTATGTGCACAGCACTAGCAATTTTCTTCTACAATATGTCGCCGCCCTTAACTCTCTTGTCAACCTGCTAATGACAGAAAAATTATACTTTAGCGCAAACCAAAGTCATCAGAATGAGTATTTCTATCTCTATTGTTAAAGCATTTCGTAAAAATATTTAATTATCGAGCTGTTACTTCCCTAAAAAGGAAATATCGACGCAGTCATTTACAGTACGTAGATACATTCGGTGTGAAGAATGCTATGTGCACAGCACTAGCAATTTTCTTCTACAATATGTCGCCGCCCTTAACACTCTTGTCAACCTGCTAATGACAGAAAAATTATACTTTAGCGCAAACCAAAGTCTCCAGAATGAGTATTTTTAACCCTAATGTTAAAGCATTTCATAAAAATATTTAATCATCGAGCTGTTACTTACCAAAAAACGAAATATCGACGCAGTCACCTACAGTACGTAGATACATTCGGTGTGAAGAATGCTATGTGCACAGCACTAGCAATTTTCTTCTACAATATGTCGCCGCCCTTAACTCTCTTGTCAACCTGCTAATGACAGAAAAATTATACTTTAGCGCAAACCAAAGTCATCAGAATGAGTATTTCTATCTCTATTGTTAAAGCATTTCGTAAAAATATTTAATCATCGAGCTGTTACTTCCCAAAAAACGAAATATCGACGCAGTCATCTACAGTACGGAGATACATTCGGTGTGAAGAATGCTATGTGCACAGCACTAGCAATTTTCTTCTACAATTTGTCGCCGCCCTTAACACTCTTGTCAACCTGCTAATGACAGAAAAATTATACTTTAGCGCAAACCAAATTCTCCAGAATGAGTATTTTTAACCCTAATGTTAAAGCATAACATAAAAATATTTAATCATCGAGCTGTTACTTACCAAAAAACGAAATATCGACGCAGTCATCTACAGTACGTAGATACATTCGGTGTGAAGAATGCTATGTGCACAGCACTAGCAATTTTCTTCCACAATATGTCGCCGCCCTTAACACTCTTGTCAACCTGCTAATGACAGAAAAATTGTACTTTAGCGCAAACCAAAGTCTCCAGAATGAGTATTTTTAACCCTAATGTTAAAGCATAACATAAAAATATTTATCATCGAGCTGTTACTTACCAAAAAACGAAATATCGACGCAGTCATCTACAGTACGTAGATACATTCGGTGTGAAGAATGCTATGTGCACAGCACTAGCAATTTTCTTCTACAATATGTCGCCGCCCTTAACACTCTTGCAACCTACTAATGACAGAAAAATAATACTTTAGCGCAAACCAAAGTCTCCAGAATGAGTATTTTTAACCCTAATGTTAAAGCATAACTAAAAAATATTTAATCATCGAGCTGTTACTTACCAAAAAACGAAATATCGACGCAGTCATCTACAGTACGTAAATACATTCGGTGTGAAGAATGCTATGTGCACAGCACTAGCAATTTTCTTCTACAACATGTCGCCGCCCTTAACACTTTTGTCAACCTGCTAATCACAGAAAAATTATACTTTAGCGCAAACCAAAGTCATCAGAATGAGTATTTTTATCTCTATTGTTAAAGCATTTCGTAAAAATATTTAATCATCGAGCTGTTACTTCGCAAAAAACAAAATATCGACGCAGTCATCTACAGTACGTAGATACATTCGGTGTGAAGAAAGCTATGTGCACAGCACTAGCAATTTTCTTCTACAATATGTCGCCGCCCTTAACACTCTTGTCATCTTGCTAATGACAGAAAAATTATACTTTAGCGCAGACCAAAGTCTCCAGAATGAGTATTTTTATCTCTATTGTTAAAGCATTTCGTAAAAATATTTAATTTTCGAGCTGTTACTTCCCTAAAAAGGAAATATCGACGCAGTCATTTACAGTACGTAGATACATTCGGTGTGAAGAATGCTATGTGCACAGCACTAGCAATTTTCTTCTACAATATGTCGCCGCCATTAACACTCTTGTCAACCTGCTAATGACAGAAAAATTATACTTTAGCGCAAACCAAAGTCTCCAGAAGGAGTATTTTTAACCAAAATGTTAAAGCATTTCATAAAAATATTTATACATCGAGCTGTTACTTACCAAAAAACGAAATATCGACGCAGTCACCTACAGTACGTAGATACATTCGGTGTGAAGAATGCTATGTGCACAGCACTAGCAATTTTCTTCTACAATATGTCGCCGCCCTTAACTCTCTTGTCAACCTGCTAATGACAGAAAAATTATACTTTAGCGCAAACCAAAGTCATCAGAATGAGTATTTCAATCTCTATTGTTAAAGCATTTCATAAAAATATTTAATCATCGAGCTGTTACTTCCCAAAAAACGAAATATCGACGCAGTCACCTACAGTACGTAGAAACATTCGGTGTGAAGAATGCTATGTGCACAGCACTAGCAATTTTCTTCTACAATTTGTCGCCGCCCTTAACACTCTTGTCAACCTGCTAATGACAGAAAAATTATACTTTAGCGCAAACCAAAGTCTCCAGAATGAGTATTTTTAACCCTAATGTTAAAGCATAACATAAAAATATTTAATCATCGAGCTGTTACTTACCAAAAAACGAAATATCGACGCAGTCATCTACAGTACGTAGATACATTCGGTGTGAAGAATGCTATGTGCACAGCACTAGCAATTTTCTTCCACAATATGTCGCCGCCCTTAACACTCTTGTCAACCTGCTAATGACAGAAAAATTGTACTTTAGCGCAAACCAAAGTCTCCAGAATGAGTATTTTTAACCCTAATGTTAAAGCATAACATAAAAATATTTATCATCGAGCTGTTACTTACCAAAAAACGAAATATCGACGCAGTCATCTACAGTACGGAGATACATTCGGTGTGAAGAATGCTATGTGCACAGCACTAGCAATTTTCTTCTACAATATGTCGCCGCCCTTAACACTCCTGTCAACCTACTAATGACAGAAAAATTATACTTTAGCGCAAACCAAAGTCTCCAGAATGAGCATTTTTAACCCTAATGTTAAAGCATAACTAAAAAACATTTAATCATCGAGCTGTTACTTACCAAAAAACGAAATATCGACGCAGTCATCTACAGTACGTAAATACATTCGGTGTGAAGAATGCTATGTGCACAGCACTAGCAATTTTCTTCTACATCATGTCGCCGCCCTTAACACTTTTGTCAACCTGCTAATGACAGAAAAATTATACTTTAGCGCAAACCAAATTCATCAGAATGAGTATTTTTATCTCTATTGTTAAAGCATTTCGTAAAAATATTTAATCATCGAGCTGTTACTTCGCAAAAAACGAAATATCGACGCAGTCATCTACAGTACGTAAATACATTCGGTGTGAAGAATGCTATGTGCACAGCACTAGCTATTTTCTTCTACAATATGTCGCCGCCCTTAACGCTCTTGTCAACCTGCTAATGACAGAAAAATTATACTTTAGCGCAAACCAAAGTCTCCAGAATGAGTATTTTTAACCCTAATGTTAAAACATAACATAAAAATATTTATCATCGAGCTGTTACTTCCCAAAAAACGAAATATCGACGCAGTCATCTACAGTACGTAGATACATTCGGTGTGAAGAATGCTATGTGCACAGCACTAGCAATTTTCTTCTACAATATGTCGCCGCCCTTAACACTCTTGTCAACCTGCTAATGACAGAAAAATTATACTTTAGCGCAAACCAAAGTATTCAGAATGAATATTTTTAACCCTATTGTTAAAGCATAACATAAAAATATTTAATCATCGAGCTGTTACTTACCAAAAAACGAAATATCGACGCAGTCATCTACAGTACGTAGATACATTCGGTGTGAAGAATGCTATGTGCACAGCACTAGCAATTTTCTTCTACAATATGTCGCCGCCCTTAACACTCTTGTCAACCTGCTAATGACAGAAAAATTATACTTTAGCGCAAACCAAAGTCTCCAGAATGAGTATTATTATCTCTATTGTTAAAGCATTTCGTAAAAATATTTAATCATCGAGCTGTTACTTCCCAAAAAACGAAATATCGACGCAGTCATCTACAGTACGTAGATACATTCGGTGTGAAGAATGCTATGTGCACAGCACTAGCAATTTTCTTCTACAATATGTCGCCGCCCTTAACACTCTTGTCAACCTGCTAATGACAGAAAAATTATACTTTAGCGCAAACCAAAGTCTCCAGAATGAGTATTTTTAACCCTAATGTTAAAGCATAACATAAAAATATTTAATCATCGAGCTGTTACTTACCAAAAAACGAAATATCGACGCAGTCATCTACAGTACGTAGATACATTCGGTGTGAAGAATGCTATGTGCACAGCACTAGCAATTTTCTTCTACAATATGTCGCCGCCCTTAACGCTCTTGTCAACCTGCTAATGACAGAAAAATTATACTTTAGCGCAAACCAAAGTCTCCAGAATGAGTATTTTTAACCCTAATGTTAAGGCATAACATAAAAATATTTATCATCGAGCTGTTACTTCCCAAAAAACGAAATATCGACGCAGTCATCTACAGTACGTAATTACATTCGGTGTGAAGAATGCTATGTGCACAGCACTAGCAATTTTCTTCTACAATATGTCGCCGCCCTTAACACTCTTGTCAACCTGCTAATGATAGAAAAATTATACTTTAGCGCAAACCAAAGTCTCCAGAATGAGTATTTTTAACCCTATTGTTAAAGCATAACATAAAAATATTTAATCATCGAGCTGTTACTTACCAAAAAACGAAATATCGACGCAGTCATCTACAGTACGTAGATACATTCGGTGTGAAGAATGCTGTGTGCACAGCACTAGCAATTTTCTTCTACAATATGTCGCCGCCCTTAACACTCTTGTCAACCTGCTAATGACAGAAAAATTATACTTTAGCGCAAACCAAAGTCTCCAGAATGAGTATTATTATCTCTATTGTTAAAGCATTTTGTAAAAATATTTAATCATCGAGCTGTTACTTCCCAAAAAACGAAATATCGACGTAGTCATCTACAGTACGTAGATACATTCGGTGTGAAGAATGCTATGTGCACAGCACTAGCAATTTTCTTCTACAATATGTCGCCGCCCTTAACACTCTTGTCAACCTGCTAATGACAGAAAAATTATACTTTAGCGCAAACCAAAGTCATCAGAATGAGTATTTTTATCTCTATTGTTAAAGCATTTCGTAAAAATACTTAATCATCGAGCTGTTACTTCCCAAAAAACGAAATATCGACGCAGTCATCTACAGTACGTAGATACATTCGGTGTGAAGAATGCTATGTGCACAGCACTAGCAATTTTCTTCTACAATATGTCGCCGCCCTTAACACTCTTGTCAACCTGCTAATGACAGAAAAATTATACTTTAGCGCAAACCAAAGTCTCCAGAATGAGTATTTTTAACCCTAATGTTAAAGCATAACATAAAAATATTTAATCATCGAGCTGTTACTTACCAAAAAACGAAATATCGACGCAGTCATCTACAGTACGTAGATACATTCGGTGTGAAGAATGCTATGTGCACAGCACTAGCAATTTTCTTCTACAATATGTCGCCGCCCTTAACACTCTTGTCAACCTGCTAATGACAGAAAAATTATACTTTAGCGCAAACCAAAGTCTCCAGAATGAGTATTATTATCTCTATTGTTAAAGCATTTCGTAAAAATATTTAATCATCGAGCTGTTACTTCCCAAAAAACGAAATATCGACGCAGTCATCTACAGTACGTAGATACATTCGGTGTGAAGAATGCTATGTGCACAGCACTAGCAATTTTCTTCTACAATATGTCGCCGCCCTTAACGCTCTTGTCAACCTGCTAATGACAGAAAAATTATACTTTAGCGCAAACCAAAGTCAAAAGAATGAGTATTTTTATCTCTATTGTTAAAGCATTTCGTAAAAATATTTAATCATCGAGCTGTTACTTCGCAAAAAACAAAATATCGACGCAGTCATCTACAGTACGTAGATACATTCGGTGTGAAGAATGCTATGTGCACAGCACTAGCAATTTTCTTCCACAATATGTCGCCGCCCTTAACACTCTTGTCAACCTGCTAATGACAGAAAAATTGTACTTTAGCGCAAACCAAAGTCTCCAGAATGAGTATTTTTAACCCTATTGTTAAAGCATAACATAAAAATATTTAATCATCGAGCTGTTACTTACCAAAAAACGAAATATCGACGCAGTCATCTACAGTACGTAGATACATTCGGTGTGAAGAATGCTATGTGCACAGCACTAGCAATTTTCTTCTACAATATGTCGCCGCCCTTAACACTCTTGTCAACCTACTAATGACAGAAAAATTATACTTTAGCGCAAACCAAAGTCTCCAGAATGAGTATTTTTAACCCTAATGTTAAAGCATAACTAAAAAATATTTAATCATCGAGCTGTTACTTACCAAAAAACGAAATATCGACGCAGTCATCTACAGTACGTAAATACATTCGGTGTGAAGAATGCTATGTGCACAGCACTAGCAATTTTCTTCTACAACATGTCGCCGCCCTTAACACTTTTGTCAACCTGCTAATGACAGAAAAATTATACTTTAGCGCAAACCAAAGTCTCCAGAATGAGTATTTTTATCTCTATTGTTAAAGCATTTCGTAAAAATATTTATCATCGAGGTGTTACTTACCAAAAAACGAAATATCGACGCAGTCATCTACAGTACGTAGATACATTCGGTGTGAAGAATGCTATGTGCACAGCACTAGCAATTTTCTTCTACAATATGTCGCCGCCCTTAACACTCTTGTCAACCTACTAATGACAGAAAAATTATACTTTAGCGCAAACCAAAGTCTCCAGAATGAGTATTATTATCTCTATTGTTAAAGCATTTCGTAAAAATATTTAATCATCGAGCTGTTACTTCCCAAAAAACGAAATATCGACGTAGTCATCTACAGTACGTAGATACGTTCGGTGTGAAGAATGCTATGTGCACAGCACTAGAATTTTCTTCTACAATATGTCGCCGCCCTTAACACTCTTGTCAACCTGCTAATGACAGAAAAATTATACTTTAGCGCAAACCAAAGTCATCAGAATGAGTATTTTTATCTCTATTGTTAAAGCATTTCGTAAAAATATTTAATCATCGAGCTGTTACTTCCCAAAAAACGAAATATCGACGCAGTCATCTACAGTACGTAGATACATTCGGTGTGAAGAATGCTATGTGCACAGCACTAGCAATTTTCTTCTACAATATGTCGCCGCCCTTAACACTCTTGTCAACCTGCTAATGACAGAAAAATTATACTTTAGCGCAAACCAAAGTCATCAGAATGAGTATTTTTATCTCTATTGTTAAAACATTTCGTAAAAATATTTAATCATCGAGCTGTTACTTCCCAAAAAACGAAATATCGACGCAGTCATCTACAGTACGTAGATACATTCGGTGTGAAGAATGCTATGTGCACAGCACTAGCAATTTTCTTCTACAATATGTCGCCGCCCTTAACACTCTTGTCAACCTGCTAATGACAGAAAAATTATACTTTAACGCAAACCAAAGTCTCCAGAATGAGTATTTTTAACGCTAATGTTAAAGCATAACATAAAAATACTTAATCATCGAGCTGTTACTTACCAAAAAACGAAATATCGACGCAGTCATCTACAGTACGTAGATACATTCGGTGTGAAGAATGCTATGTGCACAGCACTAGCAATTTTCTTCTACAATATGTCGCCGCCCTTAACACTCTTGTCAACCTGCTAATGACAGAAAAATTATACTTTAGCGCAAACCAAAGTCTCCAGAATGAGTATTATTATCTCTATTGTTAAAGCATTTCGTAAAAATATTTAATCATCGAGCTGTTACTTCCCAAAAAACGCAATATCGACGCAGTCATCTACAGTACGTAGATACATTCGCTGTGAAGAATGCTATGTGCACAGCACTAGCAATTTTCTTCTACAATATGTCGCCGCCCTTAACGCTCTTGTCAACCTGCTAATGACAGAAAAATTATACTTTAGCGCAAACCAAAGTCATCAGAATGAGTATTTTTATCTGTATTGTTAAAGCATTTCGTAAAAATACTTAATCATCGAGCTGTTACTTCCCAAAAAACAAAATATCGACGCAGTCATCTACAGTACGTAGATACATTCGGTGTGAAGAATGCTATGTGCACAGCACTAGCAATTTTCTTCCACAATATGTCGCCGCCCTTAACACTCTTGTCAACCTGCTAATGACAGAAAAACTGTACTTTAGCGCAAACCAAAGTCTCCAGAATGAGTATTTTTAACCCTAATGTTAAAGCATAACATAAAAATATTTATCATCGAGCTGTTACTTACCAAAAAACGAAATATCGACGCAGTCATCTACAGTACGTAGATACATTCGGTGTGAAGAATGCTATGTGCACAGCACTAGCAATTTTCTTCTACAATATGTCGCCGCCCTTAACACTCCTGTCAACCTACTAATGACAGAAAAATTATACTTTAGCACAAACCAAAGTCTCCAGAATGAGTATTTTTAACCCTAATGTTAAAGCATAACTAAAAAATATTTAATCATCGAGCTGTTACTTACCAAAAAACGAAATATCGACGCAGTCATCTACAGTATGTAAATACATTCGGTGTGAAGAATGCTATGTGCACAGCACTAGCAATTTTCTTGTACAACATGTCGCCGCCCTTAACACTTTTGTCAACCTGCTAATGACAGAAAAATTATACTTTAGCGCAAACCAAAGTCATCAGAATGAGTATTTTTATCTCTATTGTTAAAGCATTTCGTAAAAATATTTAATCATCGAGCTGTTACTTCGCAAAAAACGAAATATCGACGTAGTCATCTACAGTACGTAGATACATTCGGTGTGAAGAATGCTATGTGCACAGCACTAGCAATTTTCTTCTACAATATGTCGCCGCCCTTAACACTCTTGTCAACCTGCTAATGACAGAAAAGTTATACTTTAGCGCAAACCAAAGTCTCCAGAATGAGTATTTTTAACCCTATTGTTAAAGCATAACATAAAAATATTTAATCATCGAGCTGTTACTTACCAAAAAACGAAATATCGACGCAGTCAACTACAGTACGTAGATACATTCGGTGTGAAGAATGCTATGTGCACAGCACTAGCAATTTTCTTCTACAATATGTCGCCGCCCTTAACACTCTTGTCAACCTGCTAATGACAGAAAAATTATACTTTAGCGCAAACCAAAGTCATCAGAATGAGTATTTTTATCTCTATTGTTAAAGCATTTCGTAAAAATATTTAATCATCGAGCTGTTACTTCCCAAAAAACGAAATATCGACGCAGTCATCTACAGTACGTAGATACATTCGGTGTGAAGAATGCTATGTGCACAGCACTAGCAATTTTCTTCTACAATATGTCGCCGCCCTTAACACTCTTGTCAACCTGCTAATGACAGAAAAATTATACTTTAGCGCAAACCAAAGTCTCCAGAATGAGTATTTTTAACCCTAATGTTAAAGCATAACATAAAAATATTTAATCATCGAGCTGTTACTTACCAAAAAACGAAATATCGACGCAGTCATCTACAGTACGTAGATACATTCGGTGTGAAGAATGCTATGTGCACAGCACTAGCAATTTTCTTCTACAATATGTCGCCGCCCTTAACACTCTTGTCAACCTGCTAATGACAGAAAAATTATACTTTAGCGCAAACCAAAGTCTCCAGAATGAGTATTATTATCTCTATTGTTAAAGCATTTCGTAAAAATATTTAATCATCGAGCTGTTACTTCCCAAAAAACGAAATATCGACGCAGTCATCTACAGTACGTAGATACATTCGGTGTGAAGAATGCTATGTGCACAGCACTAGCAATTTTCTTCTACAATATGTCGCCGCCCTTAACGCTCTTGTCAACCTGCTAATGACAGAAAAATTATACTTTAGCGCAAACCAAAGTCAAAAGAATGAGTATTTTTATCTCTATTGTTAAAGCATTTCGTAAAAATATTTAATCATCGAGCTGTTACTTCCCAAAAAACAAAATATCGACGCAGTCATCTACAGTACGTAGATACATTCGGTGTGAAGAATGCTATGTGCACAGCACTAGCAATTTTCTTCCACAATATGTCGCCGCCCTTAACACTCTTGTCAACCTGCTAATGACAGAAAAATTGTACTTTAGCGCAAACCAAAGTCTCCAGAATGAGTATTTTTAACCCTATTGTTAAAGCATAACATAAAAATATTTAATCATCGAGCTGTTACTTAACAAAAAACGAAATATCGACGCAGTCATCTACAGTACGTAGATACATTCGGTGTGAAGAATGCTATGTGCACAGCACTAGCAATTTTCTTCTACAATATGTCGCCGCCCTTAACACTCTTGTCAACCTGCTAATGACAGAAAAATTATACTTTAGCGCAAACCAAAGTCTCCAGAATGAGTATTATTATCTCTATTGTTAAAGCATTTTGTAAAAATATTTAATCATCGAGCTGTTACTTCCCAAAAAACAAAATATCGACGCAGTCATCTACAGTACGTAGATACATTCGGTGTGAAGAATGCTATGTGCACAGCACTAGCAATTTTCTTCTACAATATGTCGCCGCCCTTAACGCTCTTGTCAACCTGCTAATGACAGAAAAATTATACTTTAGCGCAAACCAAAGTCAAAAGAATGAGTATTTTTATCTCTATTGTTAAAGCATTTCGTAAAAATATTTAATCATCGAGCTGTTACTTCCCAAAAAACAAAATATCGACGCAGTCATCTACAGTACGTAGATACATTCGGTGTGAAGAATGCTATGTGCACAGCACTAGCAATTTTCTTCCACAATATGTCGCCGCCCTTAACACTCTTGTCAACCTGCTAATGACAGAAAAATTGTACTTTAGCGCAAACCAAAGTCTCCAGAATGAGTATTTTTAACCCTAATGTTAAAGCATAACATAAAAATATTTATCATCGAGCTGTTACTTACCAAAAAACGAAATATCGACGCAGTCATCTACAGTACGTAGATACATTCGGTGTGAAGAATGCTATGTGCACAGCACTAGCAATTTTCTTCTACAATATGTCGCCGCCCTTAACACTCTTGTCAACCTACTAATGACAGAAAAATTATACTTTAGCGCAAACCAAAGTCTCCAGAATGAGTATTTTTAACCCTAATGTTAAAGCATAACTAAAAAATATTTAATCATCGAGCTGTTACTTACCAAAAAACGAAATATCGACGCAGTCATCTACAGTACGTAAATACATTCGGTGTGAAGAATGCTATGTGCACAGCACTAGCAATTTTCTTCTACAACATGTCGCCGCCCTTAACACTTTTGTCAACCTGCTAATGACAGAAAAATTATACTTTAGCGCAAACCAAAGTCTCCAGAATGAGTATTTTTATCTCTATTGTTAAAGCATTTCGTAAAAATATTTATCATCGAGGTGTTACTTACCAAAAAACGAAATATCGACGCAGTCATCTACAGTACGTAGATACATTCGGTGTGAAGAATGCTATGTGCACAGCACTAGCAATTTTCTTCTACAATATGTCGCCGCCCTTAACACTCTTGTCAACCTACTAATGACAGAAAAATTATACTTTAGCGCAAACCAAAGTCTACAGAATGAGTATTTTGAACCCTAATGTTAAAGCATAACTAAAAAATATTTAATCATCGAGCTGTTACTTACCAAAAAACGAAATATCGACGCAGTCATCTACAGTACGTAAATACATTCGGTGTGAAGAATGCTATGTGCACAGCACTAGCAATTTTCTTCTACAACATGTCGCCGCCCTTAACACTTTTGTCAACCTGCTAATGACAGAAAAATTATACTTTAGCGCAAACCAAAGTCTCCAGAATGAGTATTTTTATCTCTATTGTTAAAGCATTTCGTAAAAATATTTATCATCGAGGTGTTACTTACCAAAAAACGAAATATCGACGCAGTCATCTACAGTACGTAGATACATTCGGTGTGAAGAATGCTATGTGCACAGCACTAGCAATTTTCTTCTACAATATGTCGCCGCCCTTAACACTCTTGTCAACCTACTAATGACAGAAAAATTATACTTTAGCGCAAACCAAAGTCTCCAGAATGAGTATTATTATCTCTATTGTTAAAGCATTTCGTAAAAATATTTAATCATCGAGCTGTTACTTCCCAAAAAACGAAATATCGACGTAGTCATCTACAGTACGTAGATACGTTCGGTGTGAAGAATGCTATGTGCACAGCACTAGAATTTTCTTCTACAATATGTCGCCGCCCTTAACACTCTTGTCAACCTGCTAATGACAGAAAAATTATACTTTAGCGCAAACCAAAGTCATCAGAATGAGTATTTTTATCTCTATTGTTAAAGCATTTCGTAAAAATATTTAATCATCGAGCTGTTACTTCCCAAAAAACGAAATATCGACGCAGTCATCTACAGCACGTAGATACATTCGGTGTGAAGAATGCTATGTGCACAGCACTAGCAATTTTCTTCTACAATATGTCGCCGCCCTTAACACTCTTGTCAACCTGCTAATGACAGAAAAATTATACTTTAGCGCAAACCAAAGTCATCAGAATGAGTATTTTTATCTCTATTGTTAAAACATTTCGTAAAAATATTTAATCATCGAGCTGTTACTTCCCAAAAAACGAAATATCGACGCAGTCATCTACAGTACGTAGATACATTCGGTGTGAAGAATGCTATGTGCACAGCACTAGCAATTTTCTTCTACAATATGTCGCCGCCCTTAACACTCTTGTCAACCTGCTAATGACAGAAAAATTATACTTTAACGCAAACCAAAGTCTCCAGAATGAGTATTTTTAACCCTAATGTCAAAGCATAACATAAAAATACTTAATCATCGAGCTGTTACTTACCAAAAAACGAAATATCGACGCAGTCATCTACAGTACGTAGATACATTCGGTGTGAAGAATGCTATGTGCACAGCACTAGCAATTTTCTTCTACAATATGTCGCCGCCCTTAACACTCTTGTCAACCTGCTAATGACAGAAAAATTATACTTTAGCGCAAACCAAAGTCTCCAGAATGAGTATTATTATCTCTATTGTTAAAGCATTTCGTAAAAATATTTAATCATCGAGCTGTTACTTCCCAAAAAACGAAATATCGACGCAGTCATCTACAGTACGTAGATACATTCGCTGTGAAGAATGCTATGTGCACAGCACTAGCAATTTTCTTCTACAATATGTCGCCGCCCTTAACGCTCTTGTCAACCTGCTAATGACAGAAAAATTATACTTTAGCGCAAACCAAAGTCATCAGAATGAGTATTTTTATCTGTATTGTTAAAGCATTTCGTAAAAATATTTAATCATCGAGCTGTTACTTCCCAAAAAACAAAATATCGACGCAGTCATCTACAGTACGTAGATACATTCGGTGTGAAGAATGCTATGTGCACAGCACTAGCAATTTTCTTCCACAATATGTCGCCGCCCTTAACACTCTTGTCAACCTGCTAATGACAGAAAAATTGTACTTTAGCGCAAACCAAAGTCTCCAGAATGAGTATTTTTAACCCTAATGTTAAAGCATAACATAAAAATATTTATCATCGAGCTGTTACTTACCAAAAAACGAAATATCGACGCAGTCATCTACAGTACGTAGATACATTCGGTGTGAAGAATGCTATGTGCACAGCACTAGCAATTTTCTTCTACAATATGTCGCCGCCCTTAACACTCCTGTCAACCTACTAATGACAGAAAAATTATACTTTAGCACAAACCAAAGTCTCCAGAATGAGTATTTTTAACCCTAATGTTAAAGCATAACTAAAAAATATTTAATCATCGAGCTGTTACTTACCAAAAAACGAAATATCGACGCAGTCATCTACAGTATGTAAATACATTCGGTGTGAAGAATGCTATGTGCACAGCACTAGCAATTTTCTTCTACAACATGTCGCCGCCCTTAACACTTTTGTCAACCTGCTAATGACAGAAAAATTATACTTTAGCGCAAACCAAAGTCATCAGAATGAGTATTTTTATCTCTATTGTTAAAGCATTTCGTAAAAATATTTAATCATCGAGCTGTTACTTCGCAAAAAACGAAATATCGACGTAGTCATCTACAGTACGTAGATACATTCGGTGTGAAGAATGCTATGTGCACAGCACTAGCAATTTTCTTCTACAATATGTCGCCGCCCTTAACACTCTTGTCAACCTGCTAATGACAGAAAAGTTATACTTTAGCGCAAACCAAAGTCTCCAGAATGAGTATTTTTAACCCTATTGTTAAAGCATAACATAAAAATATTTAATCATCGAGCTGTTACTTACCAAAAAACGAAATATCGACGCAGTCATCTACAGTACGTAGATACATTCGGTGTGAAGAATGCTATGTGCACAGCACTAGCAATTTTCTTCTACAATATGTCGCCGCCCTTAACACTCTTGTCAACCTGCTAATGACAGAAAAATTATACTTTAGCGCAAACCAAAGTCATCAGAATGAGTATTTTTATCTCTATTGTTAAAGCATTTCGTAAAAATATTTAATCATCGAGCTGTTACTTCCCAAAAAACGAAATATCGACGCAGTCATCTACAGTACGTAGATACATTCGGTGTGAAGAATGCTATGTGCACAGCACTAGCAATTTTCTTCTACAATATGTCGCCGCCCTTAACACTCTTGTCAACCTGCTAATGACAGAAAAATTATACTTTAGCGCAAACCAAAGTCTCCAGAATGAGTATTTTTAACCCTAATGTTAAAGCATAACATAAAAATATTTAATCATCGAGCTGTTACTTACCAAAAAACGAAATATCGACGCAGTCATCTACAGTACGTAGATACATTCGGTGTGAAGAATGCTATGTGCACAGCACTAGCAATTTTCTTCTACAATATGTCGCCGCCCTTAACACTCTTGTCAACCTGCTAATGACAGAAAAATTATACTTTAGCGCAAACCAAAGTCTCCAGAATGAGTATTATTATCTCTATTGTTAAAGCATTTCGTAAAAATATTTAATCATCGAGCTGTTACTTCCCAAAAAACGAAATATCGACGCAGTCATCTACAGTACGTAGATACATTCGGTGTGAAGAATGCTATGTGCACAGCACTAGCAATTTTCTTCTACAATATGTCGCCGCCCTTAACGCTCTTGTCAACCTGCTAATGACAGAAAAATTATACTTTAGCGCAAACCAAAGTCAAAAGAATGAGTATTTTTATCTCTATTGTTAAAGCATTTCGTAAAAATATTTAATCATCGAGCTGTTACTTCCCAAAAAACAAAATATCGACGCAGTCATCTACAGTACGTAGATACATTCGGTGTGAAGAATGCTATGTGCACAGCACTAGCAATTTTCTTCCACAATATGTCGCCGCCCTTAACACTCTTGTCAACCTGCTAATGACAGAAAAATTGTACTTTAGCGCAAACCAAAGTCTCCAGAATGAGTATTTTTAACCCTATTGTTAAAGCATAACATAAAAATATTTAATCATCGAGCTGTTACTTACCAAAAAACGAAATATCGACGCAGTCATCTACAGTACGTAGATACATTCGGTGTGAAGAATGCTATGTGCACAGCACTAGCAATTTTCTTCTACAATATGTCGCCGCCCTTAACACTCTTGTCAACCTGCTAATGACAGAAAAATTATACTTTAGCGCAAACCAAAGTCTCCAGAATGAGTATTATTATCTCTATTGTTAAAGCATTTTGTAAAAATATTTAATCATCGAGCTGTTACTTCCCAAAAAACAAAATATCGACGCAGTCATCTACAGTACGTAGATACATTCGGTGTGAAGAATGCTATGTGCACAGCACTAGCAATTTTCTTCTACAATATGTCGCCGCCCTTAACGCTCTTGTCAACCTGCTAATGACAGAAAAATTATACTTTAGCGCAAACCAAAGTCAAAAGAATGAGTATTTTTATCTCTATTGTTAAAGCATTTCGTAAAAATATTTAATCATCGAGCTGTTACTTCCCAAAAAACAAAATATCGACGCAGTCATCTACAGTACGTAGATACATTCGGTGTGAAGAATGCTATGTGCACAGCACTAGCAATTTTCTTCCACAATATGTCGCCGCCCTTAACACTCTTGTCAACCTGCTAATGACAGAAAAATTGTACTTTAGCGCAAACCAAAGTCTCCAGAATGAGTATTTTTAACCCTAATGTTAAAGCATAACATAAAAATATTTATCATCGAGCTGTTACTTACCAAAAAACGAAATATCGACGCAGTCATCTACAGTACGTAGATACATTCGGTGTGAAGAATGCTATGTGCACAGCACTAGCAATTTTCTTCTACAATATGTCGCCGCCCTTAACACTCTTGTCAACCTACTAATGACAGAAAAATTATACTTTAGCGCAAACCAAAGTCTCCAGAATGAGTATTTTTAACCCTAATGTTAAAGCATAACTAAAAAATATTTAATCATCGAGCTGTTACTTACCAAAAAACGAAATATCGACGCAGTCATCTACAGTACGTAAATACATTCGGTGTGAAGAATGCTATGTGCACAGCACTAGCAATTTTCTTCTACAACATGTCGCCGCCCTTAACACTTTTGTCAACCTGCTAATGACAGAAAAATTATACTTTAGCGCAAACCAAAGTCTCCAGAATGAGTATTTTTAACCCTACTGTTAAAGCATAACATAAAAATATTTATCATCGAGCTGTTACTTCCCAAAAAACGAAATATCGACGCAGTCATCTACAGTACGTAGATACATTCGGTGTGAAGAATGCTATGTGCACAGCACTAGCAATTTTCTTCTACAATATGTCGCCGCCCTTAACACTCTTGTCAACCTGCTAATGACAGAAAAATTATACTTTAGCGCAAACCAAAGTCTCCAGAATGAGTATTTTTAACCCTATTGTTAAAGCATAACATAAAAATATTTAATCATCGAGCTGTTACTTACCAAAAAACGAAATATCGACGCAGTCATCTACAGTACGTAGATACATTCGGTGTGAAGAATGCTATGTGCACAGCACTAGCAATTTTCTTCTACAATATGTCGCCGCCCTTAACACTCTTGTCAACCTGCTAATGACAGAAAAATTATACTTTAGCGCAAACCAAAGTCTCCAGAATGAGTATTATTATCTCTATTGTTAAAGCATTTCGTAAAAATATTTAATCATCGAGCTGTTACTTCCCAAAAAACGAAATATCGACGTAGTCATCTACAGTACGTAGATACGTTCGGTGTGAAGAATGCTATGTGCACAGCACTAGAATTTTCTTCTACAATATGTCGCCGCCCTTAACACTCTTGTCAACCTGCTAATGACAGAAAAATTATACTTTAGCGCAAACCAAAGTCATCAGAATGAGTATTTTTATCTCTATTGTTAAAGCATTTCGTAAAAATATTTAATCATCGAGCTGTTACTTCCCAAAAAACGAAATATCGACGCAGTCATCTACAGTACATAGATACATTCGGTGTGAAGAATGCTATGTGCACAGCACTAGCAATTTTCTTCTACAATATGTCGCCGCCCTTAACACTCTTGTCAACCTGCTAATGACAGAAAAATTATACTTTAGCGCAAACCAAAGTCATCAGAATGAGTATTTTTATCTCTATTGTTAAAACATTTCGTAAAAATATTTAATCATCGAGCTGTTACTTCCCAAAAAACGAAATATCGACGCAGTCATCTACAGTACGTAGATACATTCGGTGTGAAGAATGCTATGTGCACAGCACTAGCAATTTTCTTCTACAATATGTCGCCGCCCTTAACACTCTTGTCAACCTGCTAATGACAGAAAAATTATACTTTAACGCAAACCAAAGTCTCCAGAATGAGTATTTTTAACCCTAATGTTAAAGCATAACATAAAAATACTTAATCATCGAGCTGTTACTTACCAAAAAACGAAATATCGACGCAGTCATCTACAGTACGTAGATACATTCGGTGTGAAGAATGCTATGTGCACAGCACTAGCAATTTTCTTCTACAATATGTCGCCGCCCTTAACACTCTTGTCAACCTGCTAATGACAGAAAAATTATACTTTAGCGCAAACCAAAGTCTCCAGAATGAGTATTATTATCTCTATTGTTAAAGCATTTCGTAAAAATATTTAATCATCGAGCTGTTACTTCCCAAAAAACGAAATATCGACGCAGTCATCTACAGTACGTAGATACATTCGCTGTGAAGAATGCTATGTGCACAGCACTAGCAATTTTCTTCTACAATATGTCGCCGCCCTTAACGCTCTTGTCAACCTGCTAATGACAGAAAAATTATACTTTAGCGCAAACCAAAGTCATCAGAATGAGTATTTTTGTCTCTATTGTTAAAGCATTTCGTAAAAATATTTAATCATCGAGCTGTTACTTCCCAAAAAACAAAATATCGACGCAGTCATCTACAGTACGTAGATACATTCGGTGTGAAGAATGCTATGTGCACAGCACTAGCAATTTTCTTCCACAATATGTCGCCGCCCTTAACACTCTTGTCAACCTGCTAATGACAGAAAAATTGTACTTTAGCGCAAACCAAAGTCTCCAGAATGAGTATTTTTAACCCTAATGTTAAAGCATAACATAAAAATATTTATCATCGAGCTGTTACTTACCAAAAAACGAAATATCGACGCAGTCATCTACAGTACGTAGATACATTCGGTGTGAAGAATGCTATGTGCACAGCACTAGCAATTTTCTTCTACAATATGTCGCCGCCCTTAACACTCTTGTCAACCTACTAATGACAGAAAAATTATACTTTAGCGCAAACCAAAGTCTCCAGAATGAGTATTTTTAACCCTAATGTTAAAGCATAACTAAAAAATATTTAATCATCGAGCTGTTACTTACCAAAAAACGAAATATCGACGCAGTCATCTACAGTATGTAAATACATTCGGTGTGAAGAATGCTATGTGCACAGCACTAGCAATTTTCTTCTACAACATGTCGCCGCCCTTAACACTTTTGTCAACCTGCTAATGACAGAAAAATTATACTTTAGCGCAAACCAAAGTCATCAGAATGAGTATTTTTATCTCTATTGTTAAAGCATTTCGTAAAAATATTTAATCATCGAGCTGTTACTTCGCAAAAAACGAAATATCGACGTAGTCATCTACAGTACGTAGGTACATTCGGTGTGAAGAATGCTATGTGCACAGCACTAGCAATTTTCTTCTACAATATGTCGCCGCCCTTAACACTCTTGTCAACCTGCTAATGACAGAAAAATTATACTTTAGCGCAAACCAAAGTCTCCAGAATGAGTATTTTTAACCCTATTGTTAAAGCATAACATAAAAATATTTAATCATCGAGCTGTTACTTACCAAAAAACGAAATATCGACGCAGTCATCTACAGTACGTAGATACATTCGGTGTGAAGAATGCTATGTGCATAGCACTAGCAATTTTCTTCTACAATATGTCGCCGCCCTTAACGCTCTTGTCAACCTGCTAATGACAGAAAAATTATACTATAGCGCAAACCAAAGTCTCCAGAATGAGTATTATTATCTCTATTGTTAAAGCATTTCGTAAAAATATTTAATCATCGAGCTGTTACTTCCCAAAAAACGAAATATCGACGCAGTCATCTACAGTACGTAGATACATTCGGTGTGAAGAATGCTATGTGCACAGCACTAGCAATTTTCTTCTACAATATGTCGCCGCCCTTAACACTCTTGTCAACTTGCTAATGACAGAAAAATTATACGTTAGCGCAAACCAAAGTCTCCAGAATGAGTATTTTTAACCCTATTGTTAAAGCATAACATAAAAATATTTAATCATCGAGCTGTTACTTACCAAAAAACTAAATATCGACGCAGTCATCTACAGTACGTAGATACATTCGGTGTGAAGAATGCTATGTGCACAGCACTAGCAATTTTCTTCTACAATATGTCGCCGCCCTTAACACTCTTGTCAACTTGCTAATGACAGAAAAATTATACTTTAGCGCAAACCTAAGTCTCCAGAATGAGTATTTTTAACCCTATTGTTAAAGCATAACATAAAAATATTTAATCATCGAGCTGTTACTTACCAAAAAACGAAATATCGACGCAGTCATCTACAGTACGTAGATACATTCGGTGTGAAGAATGCTATGTGCACAGCACTAGCAATTTTCTTCTACAATATGTCGCCGCCCTTAACACTCTTGTCAACTTGCTAATGACAGAAAAATTATACTTTAGCGCAAACCAAAGTCTCCAGAATGAGTATTTTTAACCCTATTGTTAAAGCATAACATAAAAATATTTAATCAACGAGCTGTTACTTACCAAAAAACGAAATATCGACGCAGTCATCTACAGTACGTAGATACATTCGGTGTGAAGAATGCTATGTGCACAGCACTAGCTATTTTCTTCTACAATATGTCGCCGCCCTTAACGCTCTTGTCAACCAGCTAATGACAGAAAAATTATACTTTAGCGCAAACCAAAGTCTCCAGAATGAGTATTTTTAACCCTAATGTTAAAGCATAACATAAAAATATTTATCATCGAGCTGTTACTTCCCAAAAAACGAAATATCGACGCAGTCATCTACAGTACGTAGATACATTCGGTGTGAAGAATGCTATGTGCACAGCAGTAGCAATTTTCTTCTACAATATGTCGCCGCCCTTAACACTCTTGTCAACCTGCTAATGACAGAAAAATTATACTTTAGCGCAAACCAAAGTCTCCAGAATGAGTATTTTTAACCCTATTGTTAAAGCATAACATAAAAATATTTAATCATCGAGCTGTTACTTACCAAAAAACGAAATATCGCCGCAGTCATCTACAGTACGTAGATACATTCGGTGTGAAGAATGCTATGTGCACAGCACTAGCAATTTTCTTCTACAATATGTCGCCACCCTTAACACTCTTGTCAACCTGCTAATGACAGAAAAATTATACTTTAGCGCAAACCAAAGTCTCCAGAATGAGTATTATTATCTCTATTGTTAAAGCATTTCGTAAAAATATTTAATCATCGAGCTGTTACTTCCCAAAAAACGAAATATCGACGCAGTCATCTACAGTACGTAGATACATTCGGTGTGAAGAATGCTATGTGCACAGCACTAGCAATTTTCTTCTACAATATGTCGCCGCCCTTAACACTCTTGTCAACCTGCTAATGACAGAAAAATTATACTTTAGCGCAAACCAAAGTCTCCAGAATGAGTATTTTTAACCCTAATGTTAAAGCATAACATAAAAATATTTAATCATCGAGCTGTTACTTACCAAAAAACGAAATATCGACGCAGTCATCTACAGTACGTAGATACATTCGGTGTGAAGAATGCTATGTGCACAGCACTAGCAATTTTCTTCTACAATATGTCGCCGCCCTTAACACACTTGTCAACCTGCTAATGACAGAAAAATTATACTTTAGCGCAAACCAAAGTCTCCAGAATGAGTATTTTTAACCCTAATGTTAAAGCATAACATAAAAATATTTATCATCGAGCTGTTACTTCCCAAAAAACGAAATATCGACGCAGTCATCTACAGTACGTAGATACGTTCGGTGTGAAGAATGCTATGTGCACAGCACTAGCAATTTTCTTCTACAATATGTCGCCGCCCATAACACTCTTGTCAACCTGCTAATGACAGAAAAATTATACTTTAGCGCAAACCAAAGTCTCCAGAATGAGTATTTTTAACCCTATTGTTAAAGCATAACATAAAAATATTTAATCATCGAGCTGTTACTTACCAAAAAACGAAATATCGACGCAGTCATCTACAGTACGTAGATACATTCGGTGTGAAGAATGCTATGTGCACAGCACTAGCAATTTTCTTCTACAATATGTCGCCGCCCTTAACACTCTTGTCAACCTGCTAATGACAGAAAAATTATACTTTAGCGCAAACCAAAGTCTCCAGAATGAGTATTATTATCTCTATTGTTAAAGCATTTCGTAAAAATATTTAATCATCGAGCTGTTACTTCCCAAAAAACGAAATATCGACGCAGTCATCTACAGTACGTAGATACATTCGGTGTGAAGAATGCTATGTGCACAGCACTAGCAATTTTCTTCTACAATATGTCGCCGCTTTTAACACTCTTGTCAACCTGCTAATGACAGAAAAATTATACTTTAGCGCAAACCAAAGTCATCAGAATGAGTATTTTTAACCGTAGTGTTAAAGCATAACATAAAAATATTTAATCATCGAGCTGTTACTTACCAAAAAACGAAATATCGACGCAGTCATCTACAGTACGTAGATAAATTCGGTGTGAAGAATGCTATGTGCGCAGCACTAGCAATTTTCTTCTACAATATGTCGCCGCCCTTAACACTCTTGTCAACCTGTTAATGACAGAAAAATTATACTTTAGCGCAAACCAAAGTCATCAGAATGAGTATTTTTATCTCTATTGTTAAAGCATTTCGTAAAAATATTTAATTATCGAGCTGTTACTTCCCAAAAAACGAAATATCGACGTAGTGGTCTACAGTACGTAGATACATTCGGTGTGAAGAATGCTATGTGCACAGCACCAGCAATTTTCTTCTACAATATATCGCCGCCCTTAACACTCTTGTCAACCTGCTAATGACAGAAAAATTATACTTTAGCGCAAACTAAAGTCTCGAGAATGAGTACTTTTAACCCTAATGTTAAAGCATAACATAAAAATATTTAATCATCGAGCTGTTACTTACCAAAAAACGAAATATCGACGCAGTCATCTACAGTACGTAGATACATTCGGTGTGAAGAATGCTATGTGCACAGCACTAGCAATTTTCTTCTACAATATGTCGCCGCCCTTAACACTCTTGTCAACCTACTAATGACAGAAAAATTATACTTTAGCGCAAACCAAAGTCTCCAGAATGAGTATTTTTAACCCTAATGTTAAAGCATAACATAAAAATATTTAATCATCGAGCTGTTACTTACCAAAAAACGAAATATCGACGCAGTCATCTACAGTACGTAGATACATTCGGTGTGAAGAATGCTATGTGCACAGCACTAGCAATTTTCTTCTACAATATGTCGCCGCCCTTAACACTCTTGTCAACCAGCTAATGACAGAAAAATTATACTTTAGCGCAAACCAAAGTCTCCAGAATGTGTATTTTTAACCCTAATGTTAAAGCATAACATATAAATATTTATCATCGAGCTGTTACTTACCAAAAAACGAAATATCGACGCAGTCATCTACAGTACGTAGATACATTCGGTGTGAAGAATGCTATGTGCACAGCACTAGCAATTTTCTTCTACAATATGTCGCCGCCCTTAACACCCTTGTCAACCTGCTAATGACAGAAAAATTATACTTTAGCGCAAACTAAAGTCTCGAGAATGAGTACTTTTAACCCTAATGTTAAAGCATAACATAAAAATATTTAATCATCGAGCTGTTACTTACCAAAAAACGAAATAGCGACGCAGTCATCTACAGTACGTAGATACATTCGGTGTGAAGAATGCTATGTGCACAGCACTAGCAATTTTCTTCTACAATATGTCGCCGCCCTTAACACTGTTGTCAACCTGCTAATGACAGAAAAATTATACTTTAGCGCAAACCAAAGTCATCAGAATGAGTATTTTTATCTATATTGTTAAAGCATTTCGTAAAAATATTTAATCATCGAGCTGTTACTTCCCTAAAAACGAAATATCGACGCAGTCATCTACAGTACGTAGATACATTCGGTGTGAAGAATGCTATGTGCACAGCACTAGCAATTTTCTTCTACAATATGTCGCCGCCCTTAACACTCTTGTCAACCTGCTAATGACAGAAAAATTATACTTTAGCGCAAACCAAAGTCTCCAAAATGAGTATTTTTAACCCTAATGTTAAAGCATTTCGTAAAAATCTTTAATCATCGAGCTGTTAATTCCCAAAAAACGAAATATCGATGCAGTCATCTATAGTACGTAGATACATTCGGTGTGAAGAATGCTATGTGCACAGCACTAGCAATTTTCTTCTACAATATGTCGCCGCCCTTAACACTCTTGTCAACCTGCTAATGACAGAAAAATTATACTTTAGCGCAAACGAAAGTCTCCAGAATGAGTATTTTTAACCCCAATGTTAAAGCATAACATAAAAATATTTAATCATCGAGCTGTTACTTACCAAAAAACGAAATATCGACGCAGTCATCTACAGTACGTAGATACATTCGGTGTGAAGAATGCTATGTGCACAGCACTAGCAATTTTCTTCTACAATATGTCGCCGCCCTTAACACTCTTGTCAACCTGCTAATGACAGAAAAATTATACTTTAGCGCAAACCAAAGTCTCCAGAATGAGTATTTTTAACCCTAATGTTAAAGCATAACATAAAAATATTTAATCATCGAGCTGTTACTTCCCAAAAAACGAAATATCGACGCAGTCATCTACAGTACGTAGATACATTCGGTGTGAAGAATGCTATGTGCACAGCACTAGCAATTTTCTTCTACAATATGTCGCCGCCCTTAACACTCTTGTCAACCTGCTAATGACAGAAAAATTATACTTTAGCGCAAACAAAAGTCTCCAGAATGAGTATTTTGAACCCTAATGTTAAAGCATAACATAAAAATATTTAATCATCGAGCTGTTACTTACCAAAAAACGAAATATCGACGCAGTCATCTACAGTACGTAGATACATTCGGTGTGAAGAATGCTATGTGCACAGCACTAGCAATTTTCTTCTACAATATGTCGCCGCCCTTAACACTCTTGTCAACCTGCTAATGACAGAAAAATTATACTTTAGCGCAAACCAAAGTCATCAGAATGAGTATTTTTATCTCTATTGTTAAAGCATTTCGTAAAAATATTTAATCATCGAGCTGTTACTTACCAAAAAACGAAATATCGACGCAGTCATCTACAGTACGTAGATACATTCGGTGTGAAGAATGCTATGTGCACAGCACTAGCAATTTTCTTCTACAATATGTCGCCGCCCTTAACACTCTTGTCAACCTGCTAATGACAGAAAAATTATACTTTAGCGCAAACCAAAGTCTCCAGAATGAGTATTTTTAACCCTAATGTTAAAGCATAACATAAAAATATTTAATCATCGAGCTGTTACTTACCAAAAAACGAAATATCGACGCAGTCATCTACAGTACGTAGATACATTCGGTGTGAAGAATGCTATGTGCACAGCACTAGCAATTTTCTGCTACAATATGTCGCCGCCCTTAACACTCTTGTCAACCTGCTAACGACAGAAAAATTATACTTTAGCGCAAACCAAAGTCTCCAGAATGAGTATTTTTAACCGTAGTGTTAAAGCATAACATAAAAATATTTAATCATCGAGCTGTTACTTACCAAAAAACGAAATATCGACGCAGTCATCTACAGTACGTAGATACATTCGGTGTAAAGAATGCTATGTGCACAGCACTAGCAATTTTCTTCTACAATATGTCGCCGCCCTTAACACTCTTGTCAACCTGTTAATGACAGAAAAATTATACTTTAGCGCAAACCAAAGTCATCAGAATGAGTATTTTTATCTCTATTGTTAAAGCATTTCGTAAAAATATTTAATTATCGAGCTGTTACTTCCCAAAAAACGAAATATCGACGTAGTCATCTACAGTACGTAGATACATTCGGTGTGAAGAATGCTATGTGCACAGCACCAGCAATTTTCTTCTACAATATATCGCCGCCCTTAACACCCTTGTCAACCTGCTAATGACAGAAAAATTATACTTTAGCGCAAACTAAAGTCTCGAGAATGAGTACTTTTAACCCTAATGTTAAAGCATAACATAAAAATATTTAATCATCGAGCTGTTACTTACCAAAAAACGAAATATCGACGCAGTCATCTACAGTACGTAGATACATTCGGTGTGAAGAATGCTATGTGCACAGCACTAGCAATTTTCTTCTACAATATGTCGCCGCCCTTAACACTCTTGTCAACCTGCTAATGACAGAAAAATTATACTTTAGCGCAAACCAAAGTCTCCAGAATGAGTATTTTTAACCCTAATGTTAAAGCATAACATATAAATATTTATCATCGAGCTGTTACTTACCAAAAAACGAAATATCGACGCAGTCATCTACAGTACGTAGATACATTCGGTGTGGAGAATGCTATGTGCACAGCACTAGCAATTTTCTTCTACAATATGTCGCCGCCCTTAACACTCTTGTCAACCTGCTAATGACAGAAAAATTATACTTTAATGCAAACTAAAGTCTCGAGAATGAGTACTTTTAACCCTAATGTTAAAGCATAACATAAAAATATTTAATCATCGAGCTGTTACTTACCAAAAAACGAAATAGCGACGCAGTCATCTACAGTACGTAGATACATTCGGTGTGAAGAATGCTATGTGCACAGCACTAGCAATTTTCTTCTACAATATGTCGCCGCCCTTAACACTCTTGTCAACCTGTTAATGACAGAAAAATTATACTTTAGCGCAAACCAAAGTCATCAGAATGAGTATTTTTATCTCTATTGTTAAAGCATTTCGTAAAAATATTTAATTATCGAGCTGTTACTTCCCAAAAAACGAAATATCGACGTAGTCATCTACAGTACGTAGATACATTCGGTGTGAAGAATGCTATGTGCACAGCACCAGCAATTTTCTTCTACAATATATCGCCGCCCTTAACACTCTTGTCAACCTGCTAATGACAGAAAAATTATACTTTAGCGCAAACTAAAGTCTCGAGAATGAGTACTTTTAACCCTAATGTTAAAGCATAACATAAAAATATTTAATCATCGAGCTGTTACTTACCAAAAAACGAAATATCGACGCAGTCATCTACAGTACGTAGATACATTCGGTGTGAAGAATGCTATGTGCACAGCACTAGCAATTTTGTTCTACAATATGTCGCCGCCCTTAACACTCTTGTCAACCTGCTAATGACAGAAAAATTATACTTTAGCGCAAACCAAAGTCTCCAGAATGAGTATTTTTAACCCTAATGTTAAAGCATAACATATAAATACTTATCATCGAGCTGTTACTTCCAAAAAACGAAATATCGACGCAGTCATCTACAGTACGTAGATACATTCGGTGTGGAGAATGCTATGTGCACAGCACTAGCAATTTTCTTCTACAATATGTCGCCGCCCTTAACACTCTTGTCAACCTGCTAATGACAGAAAAATTATACTTTAGCGCAAACAAAAGTCTCGAGAATGAGTACTTTTAACCCTAATGTTAAAGCATAACATAAAAATATTTAATCATCGAGCTGTTACTTACCAAAAAACGAAATAGCGACGCAGTCATCTACAGTACGTAAATACATTCGGTGTGAAGAATGCTATGTGCACAGCACTAGCAATTTTCTTCTACAATATGTCGCCGCCCTTAACACTCTTGTCAACCTGCTAATTACAGAAAAATTATACTTTAGCGCAAACCAAAGTCATCAGAATGAGTATTTTTATCTCTATTGTTAAAGCATTTCGTAAAAATATTTAATCATCGAGCTGTTACTTCCCTAAAAACGAAATATCGACGCAGTCATCTACAGTACGTAGATACATTCGGTGTGAAGAATGCTATGTGCACAGCACTAGCAGTTTTCTTCTACAATATGTCGCCGCCCTTAACACTCTTGTCAACCTGCTAATGACAGAAAAATTATACTTTAGCGCAAACCAAAGTCTCCAGAATGAGTATTTTTAACCCTAATGTTAAAGCATAACATAAAAATATTTAATCATCGAGCTGTTACTTACCAAAAAACGAAATATCGACGCAGTCATCTACAGTACGTAGATACATTCGGTGTGAAGAATGCTATGTGCACAGCACTAGCAATTTTCTTCTACAATATGTCGCCGCCCTTAACACTCTTGTCAACCTGCTAATGACAGAAAAATTATACTTTAGCGCAAACCAAAGTCTCCAGAATGAGTATTTTTAACCCTAATGTTAAAGCATAACATAAAAATATTTAATCATCGAGCTGTTACTTACCAAAAAACGAAATATCGACGCAGTCATCTACAGTACGTAGATACATTCGGTGTGAAGAATGCTATGTGCACAGCACTAGCAATTTTCTTCTACAATATGTCGCCGCCCTTAACACTCTTGTCAACCTGCTAATGACAGAAAAATTATACTTTAGCGCAAACCAAAGTCTCCAAAATGAGTATTTTTAACCCTAATGTTAAAGCGTTTCGTAAAAATATTTAATCATCGAGCTGTTAATTCCCAAAAAACGTAATATCGATACAGTCATCTATAGTACGTAGATACATTCGGTGTGAAGAATGCTATGTCCACAGCACTAGCAATTTTCTTCTACAATATGTCGCCGCCCTTAATACTCTTGTCAACCTGCTAATGACAGAAAAATTATACTTTAGCGGAAACCAAAGTCTCCAGAATGAGTATTTTTAACCCCAATGTTAAAGCATAACATAATAATATTTAATCATCGAGGTGTTACTTACCAAAAAACGAAATATCAACGCAGTCATCTACAGTACGTAGATACATTCGGTGTGAAGAATGCTATGTGCACAGTACTAGCAATTTTCTTCTACAATATGTCGCCGCCCTTAACACTCTTGTCAACCTGCTAATGACAGAAAAATTATACTTTAGCGCAAACCAAAGTCTCCAGAATGAGTATTTTTAACCCTAATGTTAAAGCATAACATAAAAATATTTAATCATCGAGCTGTTACTTACCAAAAAACGAAATATCGACGCAGTCATCTACAGTACGTAGATACATTCGGTGTGAAGGTTGCTATGTGCACAGCACTAGCAATTTTCTTCTACAATATGTCGCCGCCCTTAACACTCTTGTCAACCTGCTAATGACAGAAAAATTATACTTTAGCGCAAACCAAAGTCTCGAGAATGAGTATTTTTAACCCTAATGTTAAAGCATAACATAAAAATATTTAATCATCGAGCTGTTACTTACCAAAAAACGAAATATCGACGCAGTCATCTACAGTACGTAGATACATTCGGTGTGAAGAATGCTATGTGCACAGCACTAGCAATTTTCTTCTACAATATGTCGCCGCCCTTAACACTCTTGTCAACTTGCTAATGAGAGAAAAATTATACTTTAGCGCAAACCAAAGTCTCGAGAATGAGTATTTTTAACCCTAATGTTAAAGCATAACATAAAAAGATTTTTCATCGAGCTGTTACTTACCAAAAAACGAAATATCGACGCAGTCATCTACAGTACGTAGATACATTCGGTGTGAAGAATGCTATGTCCACAGCACTAGCAATTTTCTTCTACAATATGTCGCCGCCCTTAACACTCTTGTCAACCTGCTAATAACAGAACAATTATACTTTAGCGCAAACCAAAGTCTCCAGAATGAGTATTTTTAACCCTAATGTTAAAGCATAACACAAAAATATTTAATCATCGAGCTGTTACTTCCTAAAAAACGAAATATCGACGCAGTCATCTACAGTACGTAGATACATTCGGTGTGAAGAATGCTATGTGCACAGCACTAGCAATTTTCTTCTACAATATGTCGCCGCCCTTAACACTCTTGTCAACCTGCTAATGACAGAAAAATTATACTTTAGCGCAAACCAAAGTCATCAGAATGAGTATTTTTATCTCTATTGTTAAAGCATTTCGTAAAAATATTTAATCATCGAGCTGTTACTTCCCTAAAAACGAAATATCGACGCAGTCAACTACAGTACGTGGATACATTCGGTGTGAAGAATGCTATGTGCACAGCACTAGCAGTTTTCTTCTACAATATGTCGCCGCCCTTAACACTCTTGTCAACCTGCTAATGACAGAAAAATTATACTTTAGCGCAAACCAAAGTCTCCAAAATGAGTATTTTTAACACTAATGTTAAAGCATTTCGTAAAAATATTTAATCATCGAGCTGTTACTTCCCAAAGAACGAAATATCGACGCAGTCATCTACAGTACGTAGATACATTCGGTGTGAAGAATGCTATGTGCACAGCACTAGCAATTTTCTTCTACAATATGTCGCCGCCCTTAACACTCTTGTCAACCTGCTAATGACAGAAAAATTATACTTTAGAGCAAACCGAAGTCTCCAGAATGAGTATTTTTAACCCTAATGTTAAAGCATAACATAAAAATATTTAATCATCGAGCTGTTACTTACCAAAAAACGAAATATCGACGCAGTCATCTACAGTACGTAGATACATTCGGTGTGAAGAATGCTATGTGCACAGCACTAGCAATTTTCTTCTACAATATGTCGCCGCCCTTAACACTCTTGTCAACCTGCTAATGACAGAAAAATTATACTTTAGCGCAAACCAAAGTCTCCAGAATGAGTATTTTTAACCCTAATGTTAAAGCATAACATAAAAATATTTAATCATCGGGCTGTTACTTACCAAAAAACGAAATATCGACGCAGTCATCTACAGTACGTAGATACATTCGGTGTGAAGAATGCTATGTGCACAGCACTAGCAATTTTCTTCTACAATATGTCGCCGCCCTTAACACTCTTGTCAACCTGCTAATGACAGAAAAATTATACTTTAGCGCAAACCAAAGTCTCCAAAATGAGTATTTTTAACCCTAATGTTAAACCATTTCGTAAAAATATTTAATCATCGAGCTGTTACTTCCCAAAAAACGAAATATCGATGCAGTCATCTATAGTACGTAGATACATTCGGTGTGAAGAATGCTATGTGCACAGCACTAGCAATTTTCTTCTACAATATGTCGCCGCCCTTAACACTCTTGTCAACCTGCTAATGACAGAAAAATTATACTTTAGCGCAAACCAAAGTCTCCAGAATGAGTATTTTTAACCCTAATGTTAAAGCATAACATAAAAATATTTAATCATCGAGCTGTTACTTACCAAAAAACGAAATATCGACGCAGTCATCTACAGTACGTAGATACATTCGGTGTGAAGAATGCTATGTGCACAGCACTAGCAATTTTCTTCTACAATATGTCGCCGCCCTTAACACTCTTGTCAACCTGCTAATGACAGAAAAATTATACTTTAGCGCAAACCAAAGTCTCGAGAATGAGTATTTTTAACCCTAATTTTAAAGCATAACATAAAAATATTTAATCATCGAGCTGTTACTTCCCAAAAAACGAAATATCGACGCAGTCATCTACAGTACGTAGATACATTCGGTGTGAAGAATGCTATGTGCACAGCACTAGCAATTTTCTTCTACAATATGTCGCCGCCCTTAACACTCTTGTCAACCTGCTAATGACAGAAAAATTATACTTTAGCGCAAACCAAAGTCTCCAAAATGAGTATTTTTAACCCTAATGTTAAAGCATTTCGTAAAAATATTTAATCATCGAGCTGTTACTTCCCAAAAAACGAAATATCGATGCAGTCATCTATAGTACGTAGATACATTCGGTGTGAAGAATGCTATGTGCACAGCACTAGCAATTTTCTTCTACAATATGTCGCCGCCCTTAACACTCTTGTCAACCTGCTAATGACAGAAAAATTATACTTTAGCGCAAACCAAAGTCATCAGAGTGAGTATTTTTATCTCTATTGTTAAAGCATTTCGTAAAAATATTTAATCATCGAGCTGTTACTTCCCAAAAAACGAAATATCGACGCAGTCATCTACAGTACGTAGATACATTCGGTGTGAAGAATGCTATGTGCACAGCACTAGCAATTTTCTTCTACAATATGTCGCCGCCCTTAACACTCTTGTCAACCTGCTAATGAGAGAAAAATTATACTTTAGCGCAAACCAAAGTCATCAGAATGAGTATTTTTATCTCTATTGTTAAAGCATTTCGTAAAAATATTTAATCATCGAGCTGTTACTTCCCTAAAAACGAAATATCGACGCAGTCAACTACAGTACGTGGATACATTCGGTGTGAAGAATGCTATGTGCACAGCACTAGCAGTTTTCTTCTACAATATGTCGCCGCCCTTAACACTCTTGTCAACCTGCTAATGACAGAAAAATTATACTTTAGCGCAAACCAAAGTCTCCAGAATGAGTATTTTTAACCCTAATGTTAAAGCATAACATAAAAATATTTAATCATCGAGCTGTTACTTACCAAAAAACGAAATATCGACGCAGTCATCTACAGTACGTAGATACATTCGGTGTGAAGAATGCTATGTGCACAGCACTAGCAATTTTCTTCTACAATATGTCGCCGCCCTTAACACTCTTGTCAACCTGCTAATGACAGAAAAATTATACTTTAGCGCAAACCAAAGTCTCCAGAATGAGTATTTTTAACCCTAATGTTAAAGCATAACATAAAAATATTTAATCATCGGGCTGTTACTTACCAAAAAACGAAATATCGACGCAGTCATCTACAGTACGTAGATACATTCGGTGTGAAGAATGCTATGTGCACAGCACTAGCAATTTTCTTCTACAATATGTCGCCGCCCTTAACACTCTTGTCAACCTGCTAATGACAGAAAAATTATACTTTAGCGCAAACCAAAGTCTCCAGAATGAGTATTTTTAACCCTAATGTTAAAGCATAACATAAAAATATTTAATCATCGAGCTGTTACTTACCAAAAAACGAAATATCGACGCAGTCATCTACAGTACGTAGATACATTCGGTGTGAAGAATGCTATGTGCACAGCACTAGCAATTTTCTTCTACAATATGTCGCCGCCCTTAACACTCTTGTCAACCTGCTAATGACAGAAAAATTATACTTTAGCGCAAACCAAAGTCTCGAGAATGAGTATTTTTAACCCTAATTTTAAAGCATAACATAAAAATATTTAATCATCGAGCTGTTACTTCCCAAAAAACGAAATATCGACGCAGTCATCTACAGTACGTAGATACATTCGGTGTGAAGAATGCTATGTGCACAGCACTAGCAATTTTCTTCTACAATATGTCGCCGCCCTTAACACTCTTGTCAACCTGCTAATGACAGAAAAATTATACTTTAGCGCAAACCAAAGTCTCCAAAATGAGTATTTTTAACCCTAATGTTAAAGCATTTCGTAAAAATATTTAATCATCGAGCTGTTACTTCCCAAAAAACGAAATATCGATGCAGTCATCTATAGTACGTAGATACATTCGGTGTGAAGAATGCTATGTGCACAGCACTAGCAATTTTCTTCTACAATATGTCGCCGCCCTTAACACTCTTGTCAACCTGCTAATGACAGAAAAATTATACTTTAGCGCAAACTAAAGTCTCCAGAATGAGTATTTTTAACCCTAATGTTAAAGCATAACATAAAAATATTTAATCATCGAGCTGTTACTTACCAAAAAACGAAATATCGACGCAGTCATCTACAGTACGTAGATACATTCGGTGTGAAGAATGCTATGTGCACAGCACTAGCAATTTTCTTCTACAATATGTCGCCGCCCTTAACACTCTTGTCAACCTGCTAATGACAGAAAAATTATACTTTAGCGCAAACCAAAGTCTCCAGAATAAGTATTTTTAACACTAATGTTAAAGCATAACATAAAAATACTTAATCATCGGGCTGTTACTTACCAAAAAACGAAATATCGACGCAGTCATCTACAGTACGTAGATACATTCGGTGTGAAGAATGCTATGTGCACAGCACTAGCAATTTTCTTCTACAATATGTCGCCGCCCTTAACACTCTTGTCAACCTGATAATGACAGAAAAATTACACTTTAGCGCAAACCAAAGTCTCCAAAATGAGTATTTTTAACCCTAATGTTAAAGCATTTCGTAAAAATATTTAATCATCGAGATGTTACTTACCAAAAAACGAAATATCGACGCAGTCATCTACAGTACGTAGATACATTCGGTGTGAAGAATGCTATGTGCACAGCACTAGCAACTTTCTTCTACAACATGTCGCCGCCCTTAACACTCTTGTCAACCTGCTAATGACAGAAAAATTATACTTTAGCGCAAACTAAAGTCTCGAGAATGAGTACTTTTAACCCTAATGTTAAAGCATAACATAAAAATATTTAATCACTGAGCTGTTACTTACCAAAAAACGAAATAGCGACGCAGTCATCTACAGTACGTAGATACATTCGGTGTGAAAAATGCTATGTGCACAGCACTAGCAATTTTCTTCTACAATATGTCGCCGCCCTTAACACTCTTGTCAACCTACTAATGACAGAAAAATTATACTTTAGCGCAAACCAAAGTCATCAGAATGAGTATTTTTATCTCTATTGTTAAAGCATTTCGTAAAAATATTTAATCATCGAGCTGTTACTTCCCTAAAAACGAAATATCGACGCAGTCATCTACAGTACGTAGATACATTCGGTGTGAAGAATGCTATGTGCACAGCACTAGCAGTTTTCTTCTACAATATGTCGCCGCCCTTAACACTCTTGTCAACCTGCTAATGACAGAAAAATTATACTTTAGCGCAAACCAAAGTCTCCAGAATGAGTATTTTTAACCCTAATGTTAAAGCATAACATAAAAATATTTAATCATCGAGCTGTTACTTACCAAAAAACGAAATATCGACGCAGTCATCTACAGTACGTAGATACATTCGGTGTGAAGAATGCTATGTGCACAGCACTAGCAATTTTCTTCTACAATATGTCGCCGCCCTTAACACTCTTGTCAACCTGCTAATGACAGAAAAATTATACTTTAGCGCAAACCAAAGTCTCCAGAATGAGTATTTTTAACCCTAATGTTAAAGCATAACATAAAAATATTTAATCATCGGGCTGTTACTTACCAAAAAACGAAATATCGACGCAGTCATCTACAGTACGTAGATACATTCGGTGTGAAGAATGCTATGTGCACAGCACTAGCAATTTTCTTCTACAATATGTCGCCGCCCTTAACACTCTTTGTCAACCTGCTAATGACAGAAAAATTATACTTTAGCGCAAACCAAAGTCTCCAAAATGAGTATTTTTAACCCTAATGTTAAACCATTTCGTAAAAATATTTAATCATCGAGCTGTTACTTCCCAAAAAACGAAATATCGATGCAGTCATCTATAGTACGTAGATACATTCGGTGTGAAGAATGCTATGTGCACAGCACTAGCAATTTTCTTCTACAATATGTCGCCGCCCTTAACACTCTTGTCAACCTGCTAATGACAGAAAAATTATACTTTAGCGCAAACCAAAGTCTCCAGAATGAGTATTTTTAACCCTAATGTTAAAGCATAACATAAAAATATTTAATCATCGAGCTGTTACTTACCAAAAAACGAAATATCGACGCAGTCATCTACAGTACGTAGATACATTGGGTGTGAAGAATGCTATGTGCACAGCACTAGCAATTTTCTTCTACAATATGTCGCCGCCCTTAACACTCTTGTCAACCTGCTAATGACAGAAAAATTATACTTTAGCGCAAACCAAAGTCTCGAGAATGAGTATTTTTAACCCTAATTTTAAAGCATAACATAAAAATATTTAATCATCGAGCTGTTACTTCCCAAAAAACGAAATATCGACGCAGTCATCTACAGTACGTAGATACATTCGGTGTGAAGAATGCTATGTGCACAGCACTAGCAATTTTCTTCTACAATATGTCGCCGCCCTTAACACTCTTGTCAACCTGCTAATGACAGAAAAATTATACTTTAGCGCAAACCAAAGTCTCCAAAATGAGTATTTTTAACCCTAATGTTAAAGCATTTCGTAAAAATATTTAATCATCGAGCTGTTACTTCCCAAAAAACGAAATATCGATGCAGTCATCTATAGTACGTAGATACATTCGGTGTGAAGAATGCTATGTGCACAGCACTAGCAATTTTCTTCTACAATATGTCGCCGCCCTTAACACTCTTGTCAACCTGCTAATGACAGAAAAATTATACTTTAGCGCAAACCAAAGTCATCAGAGTGAGTATTTTTATCTCTATTGTTAAAGCATTTCGTAAAAATATTTAATCATCGAGCTGTTACTTCCCAAAAAACGAAATATCGACGCAGTCATCTACAGTACGTAGATACATTCGGTGTGAACAATGCTATGTGCACAGCACTAGCAATTTTCTTCTACAATATGTCGCCGCCCTTAACACTCTTGTCAACCTGCTAATGAGAGAAAAATTATACTTTAGCGCAAACCAAAGTCATCAGAATGAGTATTTTTATCTCTATTGTTAAAGCATTTCGTAAAAATATTTAATCATCGAGCTGTTACTTCCCTAAAAACGAAATATCGACGCAGTCAACTACAGTACGTGGATACATTCGGTGTGAAGAATGCTATGTGCACAGCACTAGCAGTTTTCTTCTACAATATGTCGCCGCCCTTAACACTCTTGTCAACCTGCTAATGACAGAAAAATTATACTTTAGCGCAAACCAAAGTCTCAAAAATGAGTATTTTTAACCCTAATGTTAAAGCATTTCGTAAAAATATTTAATCATCGAGCTGTTACTTCCCAAAAAACGAAATATCGATGCAGTCATCTATAGTACGTAGATACATTCGGTGTGAAGAATGCTATGTGCACAGCACTAGCAATTTTCTTCTACAATATGTCGCCGCCCCTAACACTCTTGTCAACCTGCTAATGACAGAAAAATTATACTTTAGCGCAAACCAAAGTCTCCAGAATGAGTATTTTTAACCCTAATGTTAAAGCATAACATAAAAATATTTAATCATCGAGCTGTTACTTACCAAAAAACGAAATATCGACGCAGTCATCTACAGTACGTAGATACATTCGGTGTGAAGAATGCTATGTGCACAGCACTAGCAATTTTCTTCTACAATATGTCGCCGCCCTTAACACTCTTGTCAACCTGCTAATGACAGAAAAATTATACTTTAGCGCAAACCAAAGTCTCCAGAATGAGTATTTTTAACCCTAATGTTAAAGCATAACATAAAAATATTTAATCATCGGGCTGTTACTTACCAAAAAACGAAATATCGACGCAGTCATCTACAGTACGTAGATACATTCGGTGTGAAGAATGCTATGTGCACAGCACTAGCAATTTTCTTCTACAATATGTCGCCGCCCTTAACACTCTTGTCAACCTGCTAATGACAGAAAAATTATACTTTAGCGCAAACCAAAGTCTCCAAAATGAGTATTTTTAACCCTAATGTTAAACCATTTCGTAAAAATATTTAATCATCGAGCTGTTACTTCCCAAAAAACGAAATATCGATGCAGTCATATATAGTACGTAGATACATTCGGTGTGAAGAATGCTATGTGCACAGCACTAGCAATTTTCTTCTACAATATGTCGCCGCCCTTAACACTCTTGTCAACCTGCTAATGACAGAAAAATTATACTTTAGCGCAAACCAAAGTCTCCAGAATGAGTATTTTTAACCCTAATGTTAAAGCATAACATAAAAATATTTAATCATCGAGCTGTTACTTACCAAAAAACGAAATATCGACGCAGTCATCTACAGTACGTAGATACATTCGGTGTGAAGAATGCTATGTGCACAGCACTAGCAATTTTCTTCTACAATATGTCGCCGCCCTTAACACTCTTGTCAACCTGCTAATGACAGAAAAATTATACTTTAGCGCAAACCAAAGTCTCGAGAATGAGTATTTTTAACCCTAATTTTAAAGCATAACATAAAAATATTTAATCATCGAGCTGTTACTTCCCAAAAAACGAAATATCGACGCAGTCATCTACAGTACGTAGATACATTCGGTGTGAAGAATGCTATGTGCACAGCACTAGCAATTTTCTTCTACAATATGTCGCCGCCCTTAACACTCTTGTCAACCTGCTAATGACAGAAAAATTATACTTTAGCGCAAACCAAAGTCTCCAAAATGAGTATTTTTAACCCTAATGTTAAAGCATTTCGTAAAAATATTTAATCATCGAGCTGTTACTTCCCAAAAAACGAAATATCGATGCAGTCATCTATAGTACGTAGATACATTCGGTGTGAAGAATGCTATGTGCACAGCACTAGCAATTTTCTTCTACAATATGTCGCCGCCCTTAACACTCTTGTCAACCTGCTAATGACAGAAAAATTATACTTTAGCGCAAACTAAAGTCTCCAGAATGAGTATTTTTAACCCTAATGTTAAAGCATAACATAAAAATATTTAATCATCGAGCTGTTACTTACCAAAAAACGAAATATCGACGCAGTCATCTACAGTACGTAGATACATTCGGTGTGAAGAATGCTATGTGCACAGCACTAGCAATTTTCTTCTACAATATGTCGCCGCCCTTAACACTCTTGTCAACCTGCTAATGACAGAAAAATTATACTTTAGCGCAAACCAAAGTCTCCAGAATGAGTATTTTTAACACTAATGTTAAAGCATAACATAAAAATATTTAATCATCGGGCTGTTACTTACCAAAAAACGAAATATCGACGCAGTCATCTACAGTACGTAGATACATTCGGTGTGAAGAATGCTATGTGCACAGCACTAGCAATTTTCTTCTACAATATGTCGCCGCCCTTAACACTCTTGTCAACCTGATAATGACAGAAAAATTACACTTTAGCGCAAACCAAAGTCTCCAAAATGAGTATTTTTAACCCTAATGTTAAAGCATTTCGTAAAAATATTTAATCATCGAGCTGTTACTTACCAAAAAACGAAATATCGACGCAGTCATCTACAGTACGTAGATACATTCGGTGTGAAGAATGCTATGTGCACAGCACTAGCAACTTTCTTCTACAACATGTCGCCGCCCTTAACACTCTTGTCAACCTGCTAATGACAGAAAAATTATACTTTAGCGCAAACTAAAGTCTCGAGAATGAGTACTTTTAACCCTAATGTTAAAGCATAACATAAAAATATTTAATCACTGAGCTGTTACTTACCAAAAAACGAAATAGCGACGCAGTCATCTACAGTACGTAGATACATTCGGTGTGATAAATGCTATGTGCACAGCACTAGCAATTTTCTTCTACAATATGTCGCCGCCCTTAACACTCTTGTCAACCTACTAATGACAGAAAAATTATACTTTAGCGCAAACCAAAGTCATCAGAATGAGTATTTTTATCTCTATTGTTAAAGCATTTCGTAAAAATATTTAATCATCGAGCTGTTACTTCCCTAAAAACGAAATATCGACGCAGTCATCTACAGTACGTAGATACATTCGGTGTGAAGAATGCTATGTGCACAGCACTAGCAGTTTTCTTCTACAATATGTCGCCGCCCTTAACACTCTTGTCAACCTGCTAATGACAGAAAAATTATACTTTAGCGCAAACCAAAGTCTCGAGAATGAGTATTTTTAACCCTAATGTTAAAGCATAACATAAAAATATTTAATCATCGAGCTGTTACTTCCCAAAAAACGAAATATCGACGCAGTCATCTACAGTACGTAGATACATTCGGTGTGAAGAATGCTATGTGCACAGCACTAGCAAATTTCTTCTACAATATGTCGCCGCCCTTAACACTCTTGTCAACCTGCTAATGACAGAAAAATTATACTTTAGCGCAAACCAAAGTCTCCAAAATGAGTAATTTTAACCCTAATGTTAAAGCGTTTCGTAAAAATATTTAATCATCGAGCTGTTACTTCCCAAAAAACGAAATATCGACGCAGTCATCTACAGTACGTAGATACATTCGGTGTGAAGAATGCTATGTGCACAGCACTAGCAATTTTCTTCTACAATATGTCGCCGCCCTTAACACTCTTGTCAACCTGCTAATGACAGAAAAATTATTCTTTAGCGCAAACCACAGTCTCCAGAATGAGTATTTTTAACCCTAATGTTAAAGCATAACATAAAAATATTTAATCATCGAGCTGTTACTTACCAAAAAACGAAATATCGACGCAGTCATCTACAGTACGTAGATACATTCGGTGTGAAGAATGCTATGTGCACAGCACTAGCAATTTTCTTATACAATATGTCGCCGCCCTTAACACTCTTGTCAACCTGCTAATGACAGAAAAATTATACTTTAGCGCAAACCAAAGTCATCAGAATGAGTATTTTTATCTCTGTTGTTAAAGCATTTCGTAAAAATATTTAATCATCGAGCTGTTACTTCCCAAAAAACGAAATATCGACGCAGTCATCTATAGTACGTAGATACATTCGGTGTGAAGAATGCTATGTGCACAGCACTACCAATTTCCTTCTACAATATGTCGCCGCCCTTAACACTCTTGTCAACCTGCTAATGACAGAAAAATTATACTTTAGCGGAAACGAAAGTCTCCAGAATGAGTATTTTTAACCCCAATGTTAAAGCATAACATAAAAATATTTAACCATCGAGCTGTTACTTACCAGAAAACGAAATATCGACACAGTCATCTACAGTACGTAGATACATTCGGCGTGAAGAATGCTATGTGCACAGCACTAGCAATTTTCTTCTACAATATGTCGCCGCCCTTAACACTCTTGTCAACCTGCTAATGACAGAAAAATTATACTTTAGCGCAAACCAAAGTCTCCAGAATGAGTATTTTTAACCCTAATGTTAAAGCATAACATAAAAATATTTAATCATCGAGCTGTTACTTACCAAAAAACGAAATATCGACGCAGTCATCTACAGTACGTAGATACATTCGGTGTGAAGAATGCTATGTGCACAGCACTAGCAATTTTCTTCTACAATATGTCGCCGCCCTTAACACTCTTGTCAACCTGCTAATGACAGAAAAATTATACTTTAGCGCAAACCAAAGTCTCGAGAATGAGTATTTTTAACCCTAATGTTAAAGCATAACATAAAAATATTTAATCATCGAGCTGCTACTTACCAAAAAACGAAATATCGACGCAGTCATCTACAGTACGTAGATACATTCGGTGTGAAGAATGCTATGTGCACAGCACTAGCAATTTTCTTCTACAATATGTCGCCGCCCTTAACACTCTTGTCAATCTGCTAATGACAGAAAAATTATACTTTAGCGCAAACCAAAGTCTCGAGAATGAGTATTTTTAACCCTAATGTTAGAGCACAACATAAAAATATTTTTCATCGAGCTGTTACTTACCAAAAAACGAAATATCGACGCAGTCATCTACAGTACGTAGATACATTCGGTGTGCAGAATGCTATGTGCACAGCACTAGCAATTTTCTTCTACAATATGTCGCCGCCCTTAACACTCTTGTCAACCTGCTAATGACAGAAAAATTATACTTTAGCGCAAACCAAAGTCATCAGAATGAGTATTTTTATCTCTGTTGTTAAAGCATTTCGTAAAAATATTTAATCATCGAGCTGTTACTTCCCAAAAAACGAAATATCGACGCAGTCATCTATAGTACGTAGATACATTCGGTGTGAAGAATGCTATGTGCACAGCACTACCAATTTCCTTCTACAATATGTCGCCGCCCTTAACACTCTTGTCAACCTGCTAATGACAGAAAAATTATACTTTAGCGGAAACGAAAGTCTCCAGAATGAGTATTTTTAACCCCAATGTTAAAGCATAACATAAAAATATTTAACCATCGAGCTGTTACTTACCAGAAAACGAAATATCGACACAGTCATCTACAGTACGTAGATACATTCGGCGTGAAGAATGCTATGTGCACAGCACTAGCAATTTTCTTCTACAATATGTCGCCGCCCTTAACACTCTTGTCAACCTGCTAATGACAGAAAAATTATACTTTAGCGCAAACCAAAGTCTCCAGAATGAGTATTTTTAACCCTAATGTTAAAGCATAACATAAAAATATTTAATCATCGAGCTGTTACTTACCAAAAAACGAAATATCGACGCAGTCATCTACAGTACGTAGATACATTCGGTGTGAAGAATGCTATGTGCACAGCACTAGCAATTTTCTTCTACAATATGTCGCCGCCCTTAACACTCTTGTCAACCTGCTAATGACAGAAAAATTATACTTTAGCGCAAACCAAAGTCTCGAGAATGAGTATTTTTAACCCTAATGTTAAAGCATAACATAAAAATATTTAATCATCGAGCTGCTACTTACCAAAAAACGAAATATCGACGCAGTCATCTACAGTACGTAGATACATTCGGTGTGAAGAATGCTATGTGCACAGCACTAGCAATTTTCTTCTACAATATGTCGCCGCCCTTAACACTCTTGTCAATCTGCTAATGACAGAAAAATTATACTTTAGCGCAAACCAAAGTCTCGAGAATGAGTATTTTTAACCCTAATGTTAGAGCACAACATAAAAATATTTTTCATCGAGCTGTTACTTACCAAAAAACGAAATATCGACGCAGTCATCTACAGTACGTAGATACATTCGGTGTGCAGAATGCTATGTGCACAGCACTAGCAATTTTCTTCTACAATATGTCGCCGCCCTTAACACTCTTGTCAACCTGCTAATGACAGAAAAATTATACTTTAGCGCAAACCAAAGTCTCCAGAATGAGTATTTTTAGCCCTAATGTTAAAGCATAACATAAAAATATTTAATCATCGAGCTGTTACTTACCAAAAAACGAAATATCGACGCAGTCATCTACAGTACGTAGATACATTCGGTGTGAAGAATGCTATGTGCACAGCACTAGCAATTTTCTTCTACAATATGTCGCCGCCCTTAACACCCTTGTCAACCTGCTAATGACAGAAAAATTATACTTTAGCGCAAACCAAAGTCATCAGAATGAGTATTTTTATCTCTATTGTTAAAGCATTTCGTAAAAATATTTAATCATCGAGCTGCTACTTCCCTAAAAACGAAATATCGACGCAGTCATCTAAAGTACGTAGATACATTCGGTGTGAAGAATGCTATGTGCACAGCACTAGCAGTTTTCTTCTACAATATGTCGCCGCCCTTAACACTCTTGTCAACCTGCTAATGACAGAAAAATTATACTTTAGCGCAAACCAAAGTCTCCAGAATGAGTATTTTTAACCCTAATGTTAAAGCATAACATAAAAATATTTAATCATCGAGCTGTTACTTACCAAAAAACGAAATATCGACGCAGTCATCTACAGTACGTAGATACATTCGGTGTGAAGAATGCTATGTGCACAGCACTAGCAATTTTCTTCTACAATATGTCGCCGCCCTTAACACTCTTGTCAACCTGCTAATGACAGAAAAATTATACTTTAGCGCAAACCAAAGTCTCCAGAATGAGTATTTTTAACCCTAATGTTAAAGCATAACATAAAAATATTTAATCATCGAGCTGTTACATCCCAAAAAACGAAATATCGACGCAGTCATCTACAGTACGTAGATACGTTCGGTGTGAAGAATGCTATGTGCACAGCACTAGCAATTTTCTTCTACAATATGTCGCCGCACTTAACACTCTTGTCAACCTGCTAGTGACAGAAAAAATATACTTTAGCGCAAACCAAAGCCTCCAAAATGAGTATTTCTAACCCTAATATTAAAGCATTTCGTAAAAATATTTAATCATCGAGCTGTTACTTCCCAAAAAACGAAATATCGATGCAGTCATCTATAGTACGTAGATACATTCGGTGTGAAGAGTGCTATGTGCACAGCACTAGCAATTTTCTTCTACAATATGTCGCCGCCCTTAACACTCTTGTCAACCTGCTAATGACAGAAAAATTATACTTTAGCGCAAACAAAAGACTCCAGAATGAGTATTTTTAACCCCAATGTTAAAGCGTAACATAAAAATATTTAATCATCGAGCTGTTACTTACCAAAAAACGAAATATCGACGCAGTCATCTACAGTACGTAGGTAAATTCGGTGTGAAGAATGCTATGTGCACAGCACTAGCAATTTTCTTCTACAATATGTCGCCGCCCTTAACACTCTTGTCAACCTGCTAATGACAGAAAAATTATACTTTAGCGCAAACCAAAGTCATCAGAATGAGTATTTTTATCTCTATTGTTAAAGCATTTCGTAAAAATATTTAATCATCGAGCTGTTACTTCCCAAAAAACGAAATATCGACGCAGTCATCTACAGTACGTAGATACATTCGGTGTGAAGAATGCTATGTGCACAGCACTAGCAATTTTCTTCTACAATATGTCGCCGCCCTTAACACTCTTGTCAACCTGCTAATGACAGAAAAATTATTCTTTAGCGCAAACCACAGTCTCCAGAATGAGTATTTTTAACCCTAATGTTAGGGCATAACATAAAAATATTTAATCATCGAGCTGTTACTTACCAAAAAACGAAATATCGACGCAGTCATCTACAGTACGTAGATACATTCGGTGTGAAGAATGCTATGTGCACAGCACTAGCAATTTTCTTATACAATATGTCGCCGCCCTTAACACTCTTGTCAACCTGCTAATGACAGAAAAATTATACTTTAGCGCAAACCAAAGTCATCAGAATGAGTATTTTCATCTCTGTTGTTAAAGCATTTCGTAAAAATATTTAATCATCGAGCTGTTACTTCCCAAAAAACGAAATATCGACGCAGTCATCTACAGTACGTAGATACATTCGGTGTGAAGAATGCTATGTGCACAGCACTAGCAATTTTCTTCTACAATATGTCGCCGCCCTTAACACTCTTGTCAACCTGCTAATGACAGAAAAATTATACTTTAGCGCAAACCAAAGTCATCAGAATGAGTATTTTTATCTCTGTTGTTAAAGCATTTCGTAAAAATATTTAATCATCGAGCTGTTACTTCCCAAAAAACGAAATATCGATGCAGTCATCTACAGTACGTAGATACATTCGGTGTGAAGAATGCTATGTGCACAGCACTAGCAATTTTCTTCTACAATATGTCGCCGCCCTTAACACTCTTGTCAACCTGCTAATGACAGAAAAATTATACTTTAGCACAAACCAAAGTCATCAGAATGAGTACTTTTATCTCTGTTGTTAAAGCATTTCGTAAAAATATTTAATCATCGAGCTGTTACTTCCCAAAAAACGAAATATCGACGCAGTCATCTACAGTACGTAGATACATTCGGTGTGAAGAATGCTATGTGCACAGCACTAGCAATTTTCTTATACAATATGTCGCCGCCCTTAACACTCTTGTCAACCTGCTAATGACAGAAAAATTATACTTTAGCGCAAACCAAAGTCATCAGAATGAGTATTTTTATCTCTGTTGTTAAAGCATTTCGTAAAAATATTTAATCATCGAGCTGTTACTTCCCAAAAAACGAAATATCGACGCAGTCATCTACAGTACGTAGATACATTCGGTGTGAAGAATGCTATGTGCACAGCACTAGCAATTTTCTTCTACAATATGTCGCCGCCCTTAACACTCTTGTCAACCTGCTAATGACAGAAAAATTATACTTTAGCGCAAACCAAAGTCATCAGAATGAGTATTTTTATCTCTGTTGTTAAAGCATTTCGTAAAAATATTTAATCATCGAGCTGTTACTTCCCAAAAAACGAAATATCGACGCAGTCATCTACAGTACGTAGATACATTCGGTGTGAAGAATGCTATGTGCACAGCACTAGCAATTTTCTTCTACAATATGTCGCCGCCCTTAACACTCTTGTCAACCTGCTAATGACAGAAAATTTATTCTTTAGCGCAAACCAAAGTCTCCAGAATGGGTATTTTTAACCCTAATGTTAAAGCATAACATAAAAATATTTAATCATCGAGCTGTTACTTACCAAAAAACGAAATATCGACGCAGTCATCTACAGTACGTAGATACATTCGGTGTGAAGAATGCTATGTGCACAGCACTAGCAATTTTCTTCTACAATATGTCGCCGCCCTTAACACTCTTGTCAACCTGCTAATGACAGAAAAATTATTCTTTAGCGCAAACCAAAGTCTCCAGAATGAGTATTTTTAACCCTAATGTTAAAGCATAACATAAAAATATTTAATCATTGAGCTGTTACTTACCAAAAAACGAAATATCGACGCAGTCATCTACAGTACGTAGATACATTCGGTGTGAAGAATGCTATGTGCACAGCACTAGCAATTTTCTTCTACAATATGTCGCCGCCCTTAACACTCTTGTCAACCTGCTAATGACAGAAAAATTATACTTTAGCGCAAACCAAAGTCATCAGAATGAGTATTTTTATCTCTGTTGTTAAAGCATTTCGTAAAAATATTTAAACATCGAGCTGTTACTTCCCAAAAAACGAAATATCGATGCAGTCATCTACAGTACGTAGATACATTCGGTGTGAAGAATGCTATGTGCACAGCACTAGCAATTTTCTTCTACAATATGTCGCCGCCCTTAACACTCTTGTCAACCTGCTAATGACAGAAAAATTATACTTTAGCACAAACCAAAGTCATCAGAATGAGTACTTTTATCTCTGTTGTTAAAGCATTTCGTAAAAATATTTAATCATCGAGCTGTTACTTCCCAAAAAACGAAATATCGACGCAGTCATCTACAGTACGTAGATACATTCGGTGTGAAGAATGCTATGTGCACAGCACTAGCAATTTTCTTATACAATATGTCGCCGCCCTTAACACTCTTGTCAACCTGCTAATGACAGAAAAATTATACTTTAGCGCAAACCAAAGTCATCAGAATGAGTATTTTTATCTCTGTTGTTAAAGCATTTCGTAAAAATATTTAATCATCGAGCTGTTACTTCCCAAAAAACGAAATATCGACGCAGTCATCTACAGTACGTAGATACATTCGGTGTGAAGAATGCTATGTGCACAGCACTAGCAATTTTCTTCTACAATATGTCGCCGCCCTTAACACTCTTGTCAACCTGCTAATGACAGAAAAATTATACTTTAGCGCAAACCAAAGTCATCAGAATGAGTATTTTTATCTCTGTTGTTAAAGCATTTCGTAAAAATATTTAATCATCGAGCTGTTACTTCCCAAAAAACGAAATATCGACGCAGTCATCTACAGTACGTAGATACATTCGGTGTGAAGAATGCTATGTGCACAGCACTAGCAATTTTCTTCTACAATATGTCGCCGCCCTTAACACTCTTGTCAACCTGCTAATGACAGAAAAATTATACTTTAGCGCAAACCAAAGTCATCAGAATGAGTATTTTTATCTCTGTTGTTAAAGCATTTCGTAAAAATATTTAATCATCGAGCTGTTACTTCCCAAAAAACGAAATATCGACGCAGTCATCTACAGTACGTAGATACATTCGGTGTGAAGAATGCTATGTGCACAGCACTAGCAATTTTCTTCTACAATATGTCGCCGCCCTTAACACTCTTGTCAACCTGCTAATGACAGAAAATTTATTCTTTAGCGCAAACCAAAGTCTCCAGAATGGGTATTTTTAACCCTAATGTTAAAGCATAACATAAAAATATTTAATCATCGAGCTGTTACTTACCAAAAAACGAAATATCGACGCAGTCATCTACAGTACGTAGATACATTCGGTGTGAAGAATGCTATGTGCACAGCACTAGCAATTTTCTTCTACAATATGTCGCCGCCCTTAACACTCTTGTCAACCTGCTAATGACAGAAAAATTATTCTTTAGCGCAAACCAAAGTCTCCAGAATGAGTATTTTTAACCCTAATGTTAAAGCATAACATAAAAATATTTAATCATTGAGCTGTTACTTACCAAAAAACGAAATATCGACGCAGTCATCTACAGTACGTAGATACATTCGGTGTGAAGAATGCTATGTGCACAGCACTAGCAATTTTCTTCTACAATATGTCGCCGCCCTTAACACTCTTGTCAACCTGCTAATGACAGAAAAATTATACTTTAGCGCAAACCAAAGTCATCAGAATGAGTATTTTTATCTCTGTTGTTAAAGCATTTCGTAAAAATATTTAATCATCGAGCTGTTACTTCCCAAAAAACGAAATATCGACGCAGTCATCTACAGTACGTAGATACATTCGGTGTGAAGAATGCTATGTGCACAGCACTAGCAATTTTCTTCTACAATATGTCGCCGCCCTTAACACTCTTGTCAACCTGCTAATGACAGAAAAATTATACTTTAGCGCAAACCATAGTCATCAGAATGAGTATTTTTATCTCTGTTGTTAAAGCATTTCGTAAAAATATTTAATCATCGAGCTGTTACTTCCCAATAAAACGAAATATCGACGCAGTCATCTACAGTACGTAGATACATTCGGTGTGAAGAATGCTATGTGCACAGCACTAGCAATTTTCTTCTACAATATGTCGCCGCCCTTAACACTCTTGTCAACCTGCTAATGACAGAAAATTTATTCTTTAGCGCAAACCAAAGTCTCCAGAATGGGTATTTTTAACCCTAATGTTAAAGCATAACATAAAAATATTTAATCATCGAGCTGTTACTTACCAAAAAACGAAATATCGACGCAGTCATCTACAGTACGTAGATACATTCGGTGTGAAGAATGCTATGTGCACAGCACTAGCAATTTTCTTCTACAATATGTCGCCGCCCTTAACACTCTTGTCAACCTGCTAATGACAGAAAAATTATACTTTAGCGCAAACCAAAGTCTCCAGAATGAGTATTTTTAACCCTAATGTTAAAGCATAACATAAAAATATTTAATCATTGAGCTGTTACTTACCAAAAAACGAAATATCGACGCAGTCATCTACAGTACGTAGATACATTCGGTGTGAAGAATGCTATGTGCACAGCACTAGCAATTTTCTTCTACAATATGTCGCCGCCCTTAACACTCTTGTCAACCTGCTAATGACAGAAAAATTATACTTTAGCGCAAACCAAAGTCATCAGAATGAGTATTTTTATCTCTGTTGTTAAAGCATTTCGTAAAAATATTTAATCATCGAGCTGTTACTTCCCAAAAAACGAAATATCGACGCAGTCATCTACAGTACGTAGATACATTCGGTGTGAAGAATGCTACGTGCACAGCACTAGCAATTTTCTTCTACAATATGTCGCCGCCTTTAACACTCTTGTCAACCTGCTAACGACAGAAAAATTAAACTTTAGCGGAAACCAAAGCCTCCAAAATGAGTATTTTTAACCCTAATGTTAAAGCATTTCGTAAAAATATTTAATCATCGAGCTGTTACTTCCCAAAAAACGAAATATCGATGCAGTCATCTATAGTACGTAGATACATTCGGTGTGAAGAATGCTACGTGCACAGCACTAGCAATTTTCTTCTACAATATGTCGCCGCCCTTAACACTCTTGTCAACCTGCTAATGACAGAAAAATTATACTTTAGCGCAAACAAAACTCTCCAGAATGAGTATTTTTAACCCCAATGTTAAAGCATAACATAAAAATATTTAATCATCGAGCTGTTACTTACCAAAAAACGAAATATCGACGCAGTCATCTACAGTACGTAGATACATTCGGCGTGAAGAATGCTATGTGCACTGCACTAGCAATTTTCTTCTACAATATGTCGCCGCCCTTAACACGCTTGTCAACCTGATAATGACAGAAAAATTATACTTTAGCGCAAACCAAAGTCTCCAGAATGAGTATTTTTAACCCTAATGTTAAAGCATAACATAAAAATATTTAATCATCGAGCTGTTACTTACCAAAAAACGAAATATCGACGCAGTCATCTACAGTACGTAGATACATTCGGTGTGAAGAATGCTATGTGCACAGCACTAGCAATTTTCTTCTACAATATGTCGCCGCCCTTAACACTCTTGTCAACCTGCTAATGACAGTAAAATTATACTTTAGCGCAAACCAAAGTCTCCAGAATGAATATTTTTAACCCTAATGTTAAAGCATAACATAAAAATATTTAATCATCGAGCTGTTACTTACAAAAAAACGAAATATCGACGCAGTCATCTACAGTACGTAGATACATTCGGTGTGAAGAATGCTATGTGCACAGCACTAGCAATTTTCTTCTACAATATGTCGCCGCCTTTAACACTCTTGTCAACCTGCTAATGACAGAAAAATTATACTTTAGCGCAAACCAAAGTCTCGAGAATGAGTACTTTTAACCCTAATGTTAAAGCATAACATAAAAATATTTAAGCATCGAGCTGTTACTTACCAAAAAACGAAATATCGACGCAGTCATCTACAGTACGTAGGTACATTCGGTGTGAAGAATGCTATGTGCACAGCACTAGCAATTTTCTTCTACAATATGTCGCCGCCCTTAACACTCTTGTCAACCTGCTAATGACAGAAAAATTATACTTTAGCGCAAACCAAAGTCTCCAGAATGAATATTTTTAACCCTAATGTTAAAGCATAACAAAAAAATATTTAATCATCGAGCTGTTACTTACAAAAAAACGAAATATCGACGCAGTCATCTACAGTACGTAGATACATTCGGTGTGAAGAATGCTATGTGCACAGCACTAGCAATTTTCTTCTACAATATGTCGCCGCCCTTAACACTCTTGTCAACCTGCTAATGACAGAAAAATTATACTTTAGCGCAAACCAAAGTCATCAGAATGAGTATTTTTATCTCTATTGTTAAAGCATTTCGTAAAAATATTTAATCATCGAGCTGTTACTTCCCAAAAAACGAAATATCGACGCAGTCATCTACAGTACGTAGATACATTCGGTGTGAAGAATGCTATGTGCACAGCACTAGCAATTTTCTTCTACAATATGTCGCCGCCCTTAACACTCTTGTCAACCTGCTAATGACAGAAAAATTATACTTTAGCGCAAACCAATGCCTCCAAAATGAGTATTTTTAACCCTAATGTTAAAGCATTTCGTAAAAATATTTAATCATCGAGCTGTTACTTCCCAAAAAACGAAATATCGATGCAGTCATCTATAGTACGTAGATACATTCGGTGTGAAGAATGCTATGTGCACAGCAGTAGCAATTTTCTTCTACAATATGTCGCCGCCCTTAACACTCTTGTCAACCTGCTAATGACAGAAAAATTATACTTTAGCGCAAACAAAAGTCTCCAGAATGAGTATTTTTAACCCCAATGTTATAGCATAACATAAAAATATTTAATCATCGAGCTGTTACTTACCAAAAAACGAAATATCGACGCAGTCATCTACAGTACGTAGATACATTCGGCGTGAAGAATGCTATGTGCACTGCACTAGCAATTTTCTTCTACAATATGTCGCCGCCCTTAACACTCTTGTCAACCTGCTAATGACAGAAAAATTATACTTTAGCGCAAACCAAAGTCTCCAGAATGAGTATTTTTAACCCTAATGTTAAAGCATAACATAAAAATATTTAATCATCGAGCTGTTACTTACCAAAAAACGAAATATCGACGCAGTCATCTACAGTACGTAGATACATTCGGTGTGAAGAATGCTATGTGCACAGCACTAGCAATTTTCTTCTACAATATGTCGCCGCCCTTAACACTCTTGTCAACCTGCTAATGACAGTAAAATTATACTTTAGCGCAAACCAAAGTCTCCAGAATGAATATTTTTAACCCTAATGTTAAAGCATAACATAAAAATATTTAATCATCGAGCTGTTACTTACAAAAAAACGAAATATCGACGCAGTCATCTACAGTACGTAGATACATTCGGTGTGAAGAATGCTATGTGCACAGCACTAGCAATTTTCTTCTACAATATGTCGCCGCCCTTAACACTCTTGTCAACCTGCTAATGACAGAAAAATTATACTTTAGCGCAAACCAAAGTCTTCAGAATGAGTATTTTTATCTCTATTGTTAAAGCATTTCGTAAAAATATTTAATCATCGAGCTGTTACTTACCAAAAAACGAAATATCGACGCAGTCATCTACAGTACGTAGATACATTCGGTGTGAAGAATGCTATGTGCACAGCACTAGCAATTTTCTTCTACAATATGTCGCCGCCCTTAACACTCTTGTCAACCTGCTAATGACAGAAAAATTATACTTTAGCGCAAACCAAAGTCATCAGAATGAGTATTTTTATCTCTATTGTTAAAGCGTTTCGTAAAAATATTTAATCATCGAGCTGTTACTTCCCAAAAAACGAAATATCGACGCAGTCATCTGCAGTACGTAGATACATTCGGTGTGAAGAATGCTATGTGCACAGCATTAGCAATTTTCTTCTACAATATGTCGCCGCCCTTAACACTCTTGTCAACCTGCTAATGACAGAAAAATTATTCTTTAGCGCAAACCAAAGTCTCCAGAATGAGTATTTTTAACCCTAATGTTAAAGCATAACATAAAAATATTTAATCATCGAGCTGTTACTTACCAAAAAACGAAATATCGACGCAGTCATCTACAGTACGTAGATACATTCGGTGTGAAGAATGCTATGTGCACAGCACTAGCAATTTTCTTCTACAATATGTCGCCGCCCTTAACACGCTTGTCAACCTGCTAATGACAGAAAAATTATACTTTAGCGCAAACCAAAGTCATCAGAATGAGTATTTTTATCTCTACTGTTAAAGCATTTCGTAAAAATATTTAATCATCGAGCTGTTACTTCCCAAAAAACGAAATATCGACGCAGTCATCTACAGTACGTAGATACATTCGGTGTGAAGAATGCTATGTGCACAGCACTAGCAATTTTCTTCTACAATATGTCGCCGCCCTTAACACTCTTGTCAACCTGCTAATGGCAGAAAAATCATACTTTAGCGCAAACCAAAGTCATCAGAATGAGTACCTTTAACTCTATTGTTAAAGCATTTCGTAAAAATATTTAATCATCGAGCTGTTACTTCCCAAAAAACGAAATATCGACGCAGTCATCTACAGTACGTAGATACATTCGGTGTGAAGAATGCTATGTGCACAGCACTAGCAATTTTCTTCTACAATATGTCCCGCCCTTAACACTCTTGTCAACCTGCTAATGACAGAAAAATTATACTTTAGCGCGAACCAAAGTCATCAGAATGAGTATCTTTATCTCTATTGTTAAAGCATTTCGTAAAAATATTTAATCATCGAGCTGTTACTTCCCAAAAAACGAAATATCGACGCAGTCATCTACAGTACGTAGATACATTCGGTGTGAAGAATGGTATGTGCACAGCACTAGCAGTTTTCTTCTACAATATGTCGCCGCCCTTAACACTCTTGTCAACCTGCTAATGACAGAAAAATTATACTTTAGCGCAAACCAAAGTCTCCAGAATGAGTATTTTTAACCCTAATGTTAAAGCATAACATAAAAATATTTAATCATCGAGCTGTTACTTACCAAAAAACGAAATATCGACGCAGTCATCTACAGTACGTAGATACATTCGGTGTGAAGAATGCTATGTGCACAGCACTAGCAATTTTCTTCTACAATATGTCGCCGCCCTTAACACTCTTGTCAACCTGCTAATGACAGAAAAATTATACTTTAGCGCGAACCAAAGTCATCAGAATGAGTATCTTTATCTCTATTGTTAAAGCATTTCGTAAAAATATTTAATCATCGAGCTGTTACTTCCCAAAAAACGAAATATCGACGCAGTCATCTACAGTACGTAGATACATTCGGTGTGAAGAATGCTATGTGCACAGCACTAGCAGTTTTCTTCTACAATATGTCGCCGCCCTTAACACTCTTGTCAACCTGCTAATGACAGAAAAATTATACTTTAGCGCAAACCAAAGTCTCCAGAATGAGTATTTTTAACCCTAATGTTAAAGCATATGATAAAAATATTTTATCATCGAGCTGTTACTTACCAAAAAACGAAATATCGACGCAGTCATCTACAGTACGTACATACATTCGGTGTGAAGAATGCTATGTGCACAGCACTAGGAATTTTCTTCTACAATATGTCGCCGCCCTTAACACTCATGTCAACCTGCTAATGACAGAAAAATTATACTTTAGCGCAAACCAAAGTCTCCAGAATGAGTATTTTTAACCCTAATGTTAAAGCATAACATAAAAATATTTAATCATCGAGCTGTTACTTACCAAAAAACGAAATATCGACGCAGTCATCTACAGTACGTAGATACATTCGGTGTGAAGAATGCTATGTGCACAGCACTAGCAATTTTCTTCTACAATATGTCGCCGCCCTTAACACTCTTGTCAACCTGCTAATGACAGAAAAATTATACTTTAGCGCAAACCAAAGTCTCCAGAATGAGTATTTTTAACCCTAATGTTAAAGCATAACATAAAAATATTTAATCATCGAGCTGTTACTTCCCAAAAAACGAAATATCGACGCAGTCATCTACAGTACGTAGATACATTCGGTGTGAAGAATGCTATGTGCACAGCAGTAGCAATTTTCTTCTACAATATGTCGCCGCCCTTAACACTCTTGTCAACCTGCTAAAGACAGAAAAATTATACTTTAGCGCAAACCAAAGTCATCAGAATGAGTATCTTTATCTCTATTGTTAAAGCATTTCGTAAAAATATTTAATCATCGAGCTGTTACTTCCCAAAAAACGAAATATCGACGCAGTCATCTACAGTACGTAGATACATTCGGTGTGAAGAATGCTATGTGCACAGCACTAGCAGTTTTCTTCTACAATATGTCGCCGCCCTTAACACTCTTGTCAACCTGCTAATGAGAGAAAAATTAAAGTTTAGCGCAAACCAAAGTCTCCAGAATGAGTATTTTTAACCCTAATGTTAAAGCATATGATAAAAATATTTTATCATCGAGTTGTTACTTACCAAAAAACGAAATATCGACGCAGTCATCTACAGTACGTAGATACATTCGGTGTGAAGAATGCTATGTGCACAGCACTAGGAATTTTCTTCTACAATATGTCGCCGCCCTTAACACTCTTGTCAACCTGCTAATGACAGAAAAATTATACTTTAGCGCAAACCAAAGTCTCCAGAATGAGTATTTTTAACCCTAATGTTAAAGCATAACATAAAAATATTTAATCATCGAGCTGTTACTTACCAAAAAACGAAATATCGACGCAGTCATCTACAGTACGTAGATACATTCGGTGTGAAGAATGCTATGTGCACAGCACTAGCAATTTTCTTCTACAATATGTCGCCGCCCTTAACACTCTTGTCAACCAGCTAATGACAGAAAAATTACACTTTAGCGCATACCAAAGTCTCCAGAATGAGTATTTTTAACCCTAATGTTAAAGCATAACATAAAAATATTTAATCATCGAGCTGTTACTTACCAAAAAACGAAATAGCGACGCAGTCATCTACAGTACGTAGATACATTCGGTGTGAAGATTGCTATGTGCACAGCACTAGCAATTTTCTTCTATAATATGTCGCCGCCCTTAACACTCTTGTCAACCTGCTAATGACAGAAAAATTATACTTTAGCGCAAACCAAAGTCTCCAGAATGAGTATTTTTAACCCTAATGTTAAAGCATAACATAAAAATATTTAATCACCGAGCTGTTACTTACCAAAAAACAAAATATCGACGCAGTCATCTACAGTACGTAGATACATTCGGTGTGAAGAATGCTATGTGCACAGCACTAGCAATTTTCTTCTACAATATGTCGCCGCCCTTAACACTCTTGTCAACCTGCTAATGACAGAAAATTTATACTTTAGCGCAAACCAAAGTCTCGAGAATGAGTATTTTCAACCCTAATGTTAAAGCATAACATAAAAATATTTAATCATCGAGCTGTTACTTACCAAAAAACGAAATATCGACGCAGTCATCTACAGTACGTAGATACATTCGGTGTGAAGAATGCTATGTGCACAGCACTAGCAATTTTCTTCTACAATATGTCGCCGCCCTTAACACTCTTGTCAACCTGCTAATGACAGAAAAATTATACTTTAGCGCAAACCAAAGTCATCAGAATGAGTATTTTTATCTCTATTGTTAAAGCATTTCGTAAAAATAATTAATCATAGAGCTGTTACTTACCAAAAAACGAAAAATCGACACAGTCATCTACAGTACGTAGATACATTTGGTGTGAAGAATGCTATGTGCACAGCACTAGCAATTTTCTTCTACAATATGTCGCCGCCCTTAACACTCTTGTCAACCTGCTAATGACAGAAAAATTATACTTTAGCGCAAACCAAAGTCATCAGAATGAGTATTTTTATCTCTATTGTTAAAGCATTTCGCAAAAATATTTAATCATCGAGCTGTTACTTCCCAAAAAACGAAATATCGACGCAGTCATCTACAGTACGTAGATACATTCGGTGTGAAGAATGCTATGTGCACAGCACTAGCAATTTTCTTCTACAATATGTCGCCGCCCTTAACACTCTTGTCAACCTGCTAATGACAGAAAAATTACACTTTAGCGCAAACCAAAGTCTCCAGAATGAGTATTTTTAACCCTAATGTTAAAGGATAACATAAAAATATTTAATCATCGAGCTGTTACTTACCAAAAAACGAAATATCGACGCAGTCATCTACAGTACGTAGATACATTCGGTGTGAAGAATGCTATGTGCACAGCACTAGCAATTTTCTTCTACAATATGTCGCCGCCCTTAACACTCTTGTCAACCTGCTAATGACAGAAATATTATACTTTAGCGCAAACCAAAGTCATCAAAATGAGTATTTTTATCTCTGTTGTTAAAGCATTTCGTAAAAATATTTAATCATCGAGCTGTTACTTCCCAAAAAACGAAATATCGACGCAGTCATCTACAGTACGTAGATACATTCGATGTGAAGAATGCTACGTGCACAGCACTAGCAATTTTCTTCTACAATATGTCGCCGCCCTTAACACTTTTGTCAACCTGCTAATGACAGAAAAATTATACTTTAGCGCAAACCAAAGTCATCAGAATGAGTATTTTTATCTCTATTGTTAAAGCATTTCGTAAAAATATTTAATCATCGAGCTGTAACTTCCCAAAAAACGAAATATCGACGCAGTCATCTACAGTACGTAGATACATTCGGTGTGAAGAATGCTATGTGCACAGCACTAGCAATTTTCTTCTACAATATGTCGCCGCCCTTAACACTCTTGTCAACCTGCTAATGACGGAAAAATTATACTTTAGCGCAAACCAATGCCTCCAAAATGAGTATTTTTAACCCTAATGTTAAATCATTTCGTAAAAATATTTAATCATCGAGCTGTTACTTCCCAAAAAACGAAATATCGATGCAGTCATCTATAGTACGTAGATACATTCGGTGTGAAGAATGCTATGTGCACAGCAGTAGCAATTTTCTTCTACAATATGTCGCCGCCCTTAACACTCTTGTCAACCTGCTAATGACAGAAAAATTATACTTTAGCGCAAACAAAAGTGTCCAGAATGAGTATTTTTAACCCCAATGTTATAGCATAACATAAAAATATTTAATCATCGAGCTGTTACTTACCAAAAAACGAAATATCGACGCAGTCATCTACAGTACGTAGATACATTCGGCGTGAAGAATGCTATGTGCACAGCACTAGCAATTTTCTTCTACAATATGTCGCCGCCCTTAACACTCTTGTCAACCTGCTAATGACAGAAAAATTATACTTTAGCGCAAACCAAAGTCTCCAGAATGAGTATTTTTAACCCTAATGTTAAAGCATAACATAAAAATATTTAATCATCGAGCTGTTACTTACCAAAAAACGAAATATCGACGCAGTCATCTACAGTACGTAGATACATTCGGTGTGAAGAATGCTATGTGCACAGCACCAGCAATTTTCTTCTACAATATGTCGCCGCCCTTAACACTCTTGTCAACCTGCTAATGACAGTAAAATTATACTTTAGCGCAAACCAAAGTCTCCAGAATGAATATTTTTAACCCTAATGTTAAAGCATAACATAAAAATATTTAATCATCGAGCTGTTACTTACAAAAAAACGAAATATCGACGCAGTCATCTACAGTACGTAGATACATTCGGTGTGAAGAATGCTATGTGCACAGCACTAGCAATTTTCTTCTACAATATGTCGCCGCCCTTAACACTCTTGTCAACCTGCTAATGACGGAAAAATTATACTTTAGTGCAAACCAAAGTCTCGAGAATGAGTATTTTTAACCCTAATGTTAAAGCATAACATAAAAATATTTCATCATCGAGCTGTTACTTACCAAAAAACGAAATATCGACACATCCATCTACAGTACGTAGGTACATTCGGTGTGAAGAATGCTATGTGCACAGCACTAGCAATTTTCTTCTACAATATGTCGCCGCCCTTTACACTCTTGTCAACCTGCTAATGACAGAAAAATTATACTTTAGCGCAAACCAATGTCTCCAGAATGAGTATTTTTAACCCTAATGTTAAAGCATAACATAAAAATATTTAATCATCGAGCTGTTACTTCCCAAAAAACGAAATATGGACGCAGTCATCTACAGTACGTAGATACATTCGGTGTGAAGAATGCTATGTGCACAGCACTAGCAATTTTCTTCTACAATATGTCGCCGCCCTTAACACTCTTGTCAACCTGCTAATGACAGAAAAATTATACTTTAGCGCAAACCAAAGTCTTCAGAATGAGTATTTTTATCTCTATTGTTAAAGCATTCCGTAAAAATATTTAATCATCGAGCTGTTACTTACCAAAAAACGAAATATCGACGCAGTCATCTACAGTACGTAGATACATTCGGTATGAAGAATGCTATGTGCACAGCACTAGCAATTTTCTTCTACAATATGTCGCCGCCCTTAACACTCTTGTCAACCTGCTAATGACAGAAAAATTATACTTTAGCGCAAACCAAAGTCATCAGAATGAGTATTTTTATCTCTATTGTTAAAGCATTTCGTAAAAATATTTAATCATCGAGCTGTTACTTCCCAAAAAACGAAATATCGACGCAGTCATCTACAGTACGTAGATACATTCGGTGTGAAGAATGCTATGTGCACAGCACTAGCAATTTTCTTCTACAATATGTCGCCGCCCTTAACACTCTTGTCAACCTGCTAATGACAGAAAAATTATTCTTTAGCGCAAACCAAAGTCTCCAGAATGAGTATTTTTAACCCTAATGTTAAAGCATAACATAAAAATATTTAATCATCGAGCTGTTACTTACCAAAAAACGAAATATCGACGCAGTCATCTACAGTACGTAGATACATTCGGTGTGAAGAATGCTATGTGCACAGCACTAGCAATTTTCTTCTACAATATGTCGCCGCCCTTAACACTCTTGTCAACCTGCTAATGGCAGAAAAATTATACTTTAGCGCAAACCAAAGTCATCAGAATGGGTACCTTTAACTCTATTGTTAAAGCATTTCGTAAAAATATTTAATCATCGAGCTGTTACTTCCCAAAAAACGAAATATCGACGCAGTCATCTACAGTACGTAGATACATTCGGTGTGAAGAATGCTATGTGCACAGCACTAGCAATTTTCTTCTACAATATGTCGCCGCCCTTAACACTCTTGTCAACCTGCTAATGACAGAGAAATTATACTTTAGCGCAAACCAAAGTCATCAGAATGAGTATCTTTATCTCTATTGTTAAAGCACTTCGTAAAAATATTTAATCATCGAGCTGTTACTTCCCAAAAAACGAAATATCGACGCAGTCATCTACAGTACGTAGATACATTCGGTGTGAAGAATGCTATGTGCACAGCACTAGCAGTTTTCTTCTACAATATGTCGCCGCCCTTAACACTCTTGTCAGCCTGCTAATGACAGGAAAATTATACTTTAGCGCAAACCAAAGTCTCCAGAATGAGTATTTTTAACCCTAATGTTAAAGCATATGATAAAAATATTTTATCATCGAGCTGTTACTTACCAAAAAACGAAATATCGACGCAGTCATCTACAGTACGTACATACATTCGGTGTGAAGAATGCTATGTGCACAGCACTAGCAATTTTCTTCTACAATATGTCGCCGCCCTTAACACTCTTGTCAACCTGCTAATGACAGAAAAATTATACTTTAGCGCAAACCAAAGTCTCCAGAATGAGTATTTTTAACCCTAATGTTAAAGCATAACATAAAAATATTTAATCATCGAGCTGTTACTTACCAAAAAACGAAATATCGACGCAGTCATCTACAGTACGTAGATACATTCGGTGTGAAGAATGCTATGTGCACAGCACTAGGAATTTTCTTCTACAATATGTCGCCGCCCTTAACACTCTTGTCAACCTGCTAATGACAGAAAAATTATACTTTAGCGCAAACCAAAGTCTCCAGAATGAGTATTTTTAACCCTAATGTTAAAGCATAACATAAAAATATTTAATCATCGAGCTGTTACTTCCCAAAAAACGAAATATCGACGCAGTCATCTACAGTACGTAGATACATTCGGTGTGAAGAATGCTATGTGCACAGCACTAGCAATTTTCTTCTACAATATGTCGCCGCCCTTAACACTCTTGTCAACCTGCTAAAGACAGAAAAATTATACTTTAGCGCAAACCAAAGTCATCAGAATGAGTATCTTTATCTCTATTGTTAAAGCATTTCGTAAAAATATTTAATCATCGAGCTGTTACTTCCCAAAAAACGAAATATCGACGCAGTCATCTACAGTACGTAGATACATTCGGTGTGAAGAATGCTATGTGCACAGCACTAGCAGTTTTCTTCTACAATATGTCGCCGCCCTTAACACTCTTGTCAACCTGCTAAGGAGAGAAAAATTATACTTTAGCGCAAACCAAAGTCTCCAGAATGAGTATTTTTAACCCTAATGTTAAAGCATATGATAAAAATATTTTATCATCGAGCTGTTACTTACCAAAAAACGAAATATCGACGCAGTCATCTACAGTACGTAGATACATTCGGTGTGAAGAATGCTATGTGCACAGCACTAGCAATTTTCTTCTACAATATGTCGCCGCCCTTAACACTCTTGTCAACCTGCTAATGACAGAAAAATTATACTTTAGCGCAAACCAAAGTCTCCAGAATGAGTATTTTTAACCCTAATGTTAAAGCATAACATAAAAATATTTAATCATCGAGCTGTTACTTCCCAAAAAACGAAATATCGACGCAGTCATCTACAGTACGTAGATACATTCGGTGTGAAGAATGCTACGTGCACAGCACTAGCAATTTTCTTCTACAATATGTCGTCGCCCTTAACACTCTTGTCAACCTGCTAATGACAGAAAAATTACACTTTATCGCAAACCAAAGTCATCAGAATGAGTATTTTTATCTCTATTGTTAAAGCATTTCGTAAAAATATTTAATCATCGAGCTGTTACTTCCCAAAAAACGAAATATCGACGCAGTCATCTACAGTACGTAGATACATTCGGTGTGAAGAATGCTATGTGCACAGCACTAGCAATTTTCTTCTACAATATGTCGCCGCCCCTAACACTCTTGTCAACCTGCTAATAACAGAAAAATTATACTTTAGCGCAAACCAAAGTCATCAGAATGAGTATCTTTATCTCTATTGTTAAAGCATTTCGTAAAAATATTTAATCATCGAGCTGTTACTTCCCAAAAAACGAAATATCGACGCAGTCATCTACAGTACGTAGATACATTCGGTGTGAGGAATGCTATGTGCACAGCACTAGCAGTTTTCTTCTACAACATGTCGCCGCCCTTAACACTCTTGTCAACCTGCTAATGACAGAAAAATTATACTTTAGCGCAAACCAAAGTCTCCAGAATGAGTATTTTTAACCCTAATGTTAAAGCATATGATAAAAATATTTTATCATCGAGCTGTTACTTACCAAAAAACGAAATATCGACGCAGTCATCTACAGTACGTAGATACATTCGGTGTGAAGAATGCTATGTGCACAGCACTAGCAATTTTCTTCTACAATATGTCGCCGCCCTTAACACTCTTGTCAACCTGCTAATGACAGAAAAATTATACTTTAGCGCAAACCAAAGTCTCCAGAATGAGTATTTTAAACCCTAATGTTAAAGCATAACATAAAAATATTTAATCACCGAGCTGTTACTTACCAAAAAACGAAATATCGACGCAGTCATCTACAGTACGTAGATACATTCGGTGTGAAGAATGCTATGTGCACAGCACTAGCAATTTTCTTCTACAATATGTCGCCGCCCTTAACACTCTTTTCAACCTGCTAATGACAGAAAAATTATACTTTAGCGCAAACCAAAGTCTCGAGAATGAGTATTTTTAACCCTAATGTTAAAGCATAACATAAAAATATTTAATCATCGAGCTGTTACTTACCAAAAAACGAAATATCGACGCAGTCATCTACAGTACGTAGATACATTCGGTGTGAAGAATGCTATGTGCACAGCACTAGCAATTTTCTTCTACAATATGTCGCCGCCCTTAACACTCTTGTCAACCTGCTAATGACAGAAAAATTATACTTTAGCGCAAACCAAAGTCATCAGAATGAGTATTTTTATCTCTATTGTTAAAGCATTTCGTAAAAATATTTAATCATAGAGCTGTTACTTACCAAAAAACGAAAAATCGACACAGTCATCTACAGTACGTAGATACATTTGGTGTGAAGAATGCTATGTGCACAGCACTAGCAATTTTCTTCTACAATATGTCGCCGCCCTTAACACTCTTGTCAACCTGCTAATGACAGAAAAATTATACTTTAGCGCAAACCAAAGTCTCCAGAATGAGTATTTTTAACCCTAATGTTAAAGCATAACATAAAAATATTTAATCATCGAGCTGTTACTTACCAAAAAACGAAATATCGACGCAGTCATCTACAGTACGTAGATACATTCGGTGTGAAGAATGCTATGTGCACAGCACTAGCAATTTTCTTCTACAATATGTCGCCGCCCTTAACACTCTTGTCAACCTGCTAATGACAGCAAAAATTATACTTTAGCGCAAACCAAAGTCTCCAGAATGAGTATTTTTAACCCTAATGTTAAAGCATAACATAAAAATATTTAATCATCGACCTGTTACTTACCAAAAAACGAAATATCGACGCAGTCATCTACAGTACGTAGATACATTCGGTGTGAAGAATGCTATGTGCACAGCACTAGCAATTTTCTTCTACAATATGTCGCCGCCCTTAACACTCTTGTCAACCTGCTAATGACAGAAAAATTATACTTTAGCGCAAACCAAAGTCATCAAAATGAGTATTTTTATCTCTGTTGTTAAAGCATTTCGTAAAAATATTTAATCATCGAGCTGTTACTTCCCAAAAAACGAAATATCGACGCAGTCATCTACATTACGTAGATACATTCGATGTGAAGAATGCTACGTGCACAGCACTAGCAATTTTCTTCTACAATATGTCGCCGCCCTTAACACTTTTGTCAACCTGCTAATGACAGAAAAATTATACTTTAGCGCAAACCAAAGTCATCAGAATGAGTATTTTTATCTCTATTGTCAAAGCATTTCGTAAAAATATTTAATCATCGAGCTGTTACTTCCCAAAAAACGAAATATCGACGCAGTCATCTACAGTACGTAGATACATTCGGTGTGAAGAATGCTATGTGCACAGCACTAGCAATTTTCTTCTACAATATGTCGCCGCCCTTAACACTCTTGTCAACCTGCTAATGACAGAAAAATTATACTTTAGCGCAAACCAAAGTCTCCAGAATGAGTATTTTTAACCCTAATGTTAAAGCATAACATAAAAATATTTAATCATCGAGCTGTTACTTACCAAAAAACGAAATATCGACGCAGTCATCTACAGTACGTAGATACATTCGGTGTGAAGAATGCTATGTGCACAGCACTAGCAATTTTCTTCTACAATATGTCGCCGCCCTTAACACTCTTGTCAACCTGCTAATGACAGAAAAATTATACTTTAGCGCAAACCAAAGTTATCAGAATGAGTATTATTATCTCTATTGTTAAAGCATTTCGTAAAAATATTTAATCATCGAGCTGTTATTTCCCAAAAAACGAAATATCGACGCAGTCATCTACAGTACGTAGATACATTCGGTGTGAAGAATGCTATGTGCACAGCACTAGCAATTTTCTTCTACAATATGTCGCCGCCCTTAACACTCTTGTCAACCTGCTAATGACAGAAAAATTACACTTTAGCGCAAACCAAAGTCATCAGAATGAGTATTTTTATCTCTATTGTTAAAGCATTTCGTAAAAATATTTAATCATCGAGCTGTTATTTCCCAAAAAACGAAATATCGACGCAGTCATCTACAGTACGTAGATACATTCGGTGTGAAGAATGCTATGTGCACAGCACTAGCAATTTTCTTCTACAATATGTCGCCGCCCTTAACACTCTTGTCAACCTGCTAATGACAGAAAAATTATACTTTAGCGCAAACCAAAGTCATCAGAATGAGTATTTTTATCTCTATTGTTAAAGCATTTCGTAAAAATATTTAATCATCGAGCTGTTATTTCCCAAAAAACGAAATATCGACGCAGTCATCTACAGTACGTAGATACATTCGGTGTGAAGAATGCTATGTGCACAGCACTAGCAATTTTCTTCTACAATATGTCGCCGCCCTTAACACTCTTGTCAACCTGCTAATGACAGAAAAATTACACTTTAGCGCAAACCAAAGTCATCAGAATGAGTATTTTTATCTCTATTGTTAAAGCATTTCGTAAAAATATTTAATCATCGAGCTGTTATTTCCCAAAAAACGAAATATCGACGCAGTCATCTACAGTACGTAGATACATTCGGTGTGAAGAATGCTATGTGCACAGCACTAGCAATTTTCTTCTACAATATGTCGCCGCCCTTAACACTCTTGTCAACCTGCTAATGACAGAAAAATTACACTTTAGCGCAAACCAAAGTCATCAGAATGAGTATTTTTATCTCTATTGTTAAAGCATTTCGTAAAAATATTTAATCATCGAGCTGTTATTTCCCAAAAAACGAAATATCGACGCAGTCATCTACAGTACGTAGATACATTCGGTGTGAAGAATGCTATGTGCACAGCACTAGCAATTTTCTTCTACAATATGTCGCCGCCCTTAACACTCTTGTCAACCTGCTAATGACAGAAAAATTATACTTTAGCGCAAACCAAAGTCTCCAGAATGAGTATTTTTAACCCTAATGTTAAAGCATAACATAAAAATATTTAATCATCGAGCTGTTACTTACCAAAAAACGAAATATCGACGCAGTCATCTACAGTACGTAGATACATTCGGTGTGAAGAATGCTATGTGCACAGCACTAGCAATTTTCTTCTACAATATGTCGCCGCCCTTAACACTCTTGTCAACCTGCTAATGACAGAAAAATTACACTTTAGCGCAAACCAAAGTCATCAGAATGAGTATTTTTATCTCTATTGTTAAAGCATTTCGTAAAAATATTTAATCATCGAGCTGTTATTTCCCAAAAAACGAAATATCGACGCAGTCATCTACAGTACGTAGATACATTCGGTGTGAAGAATGCTATGTGCACAGCACTAGCAATTTTCTTCTACAATATGTCGCCGCCCTTAACACTCTTGTCAACCTGCTAATGACAGAAAAATTATACTTTAGCGCAAACCAAAGTCTCCAGAATGAGTATTTTTAACCGTAATGTTAAAGCATAACATAAAAATATTTAATCATCGAGCTGTTACTTACCAAAAAACGAAATATCGACGCAGTCATCTACAGTACGTAGATACATTCGGTGTGAAGAATGCTATGTGCACAGCACTAGCAATTTTCTTCTACAATATGTCGCCGCCCTTAACACTCTTGTCAACCTGCTAATGACAGAAAAATTATACTTTAGCGCAAACCAAAGTCTCCAGAATGAGTATTTTTAACCCTAATGTTAAAGCATAACATAAAAATATTTAATCATCGAGCTGTTACTTACCAAAAAACGAAATATCGACGCAGTCATCTACAGTACGTAGATACATTCGGTGTGAAGAGTGCTATGTGCACAGCACTAGCAATTTTCTTCTACAATATGTCGCCGCCCTTAACACTCTTGTCAACCTGCTAATGACAGAAAAATTATACTTTAGCGCAAACCAAAGTCATCAAAATGAGTATTTTTATCTCTGTTGTTAAAGCATTTCGTAAAAATATTTAATCATCGAGCTGTTACTTCCCAAAAAACGAAATATCGACGCAGTCATCTACAGTACGTAGATACATTCGATGTGAAGAATGCTACGCGCACAGCACTAGCAATTTTCTTCTACAATATGTCGCCGCCCTTAACACTCTTGTCAACCTGCTAATGACAGAAAAATTATACTTTAGCGCAAACCAAAGTCATCAGAATGAGTATTTTTATCTCTATTGTTAAAGCATTTCGTAAAAATATTTAATCATCGAGCTGTAACTTCCCAAAAAACGAAATATCGACGCAGTCATCTACAGTACGTAGATACATTCGGTGTGAAGAATGCTATGTGCGCAGCACTAGCAATTTTCTTCTACAATATGTCGCCGCCCTTAACACTCTTGTCAACCTGCTAATGACAGAAAAATTATACTTTAGTGCAAACCAAAGTCATCAGAATGAGTACTTTTAACTCTATTGTTAAAGCATTTCGTAAAAATATTTAATCATCGAGCTGTTACTTCCCAAAAAACGAAATATCGACGCAGTCATCTACAGTACGTAGATACATTCGGTGTGAAGAATGCTATGTGCACAGCACTAGCAATTTTCTTCTACAATATGTCGCCGCCCTTAACACTCCTGTCAACCTGCTACTGACAGAAAAATTATATTTTAGCGCAAACCAAAGTCTCCAGAATGAGTATTTTTAACCCTAATGTTAAAGCATAACATAAAAATATTTAATCATCGAGCTGTTACTTACCAAAAAACGAAATATCGACGCAGTCATCTACAGTACGTAGATACATTCGGTGTGAAGAATGCTATGTGCAGAGCACTAGCAATTTTCTTCTACAATATGTCGCCGCCCTTAACACTCTTGTCAACCTGCTAATGACAGAAAAATTATACTTTAGCGCAAACCAAAGTCATCAGAATGAGTATTATTATCTCTATTGTTAAAGCATTTCGTAAAAATATTTAATCATCGAGCTGTTATTTCCCAAAAAACGAAATATCGACGCAGTCATCTACAGTACGTAGATACATTCGGTGTGAAGAATGCTATGTGCACAGCACTAGCAATTTTCTTCTACAATATGTCGCCGCCCTTAACACTCTTGTCAACCTGCTAATGACAGAAAAATTACACTTTAGCGCAAACCAAAGTCATCAGAATGAGTATTTTTATCTCTATTGTTAAAGCATTTCGTAAAAATATTTAATCATCGAGCTGTTATTTCCCAAAAAACGAAATATCGACGCAGTCATCTACAGTACGTAGATACATTCGGTGTGAAGAATGCTATGTGCACAGCACTAGCAATTTTCTTCTACAATATGTCGCCGCCCTTAACACTCTTGTCAACCTGCTAATGACAGAAAAATTATATTTTAGCGCAAACCAAAGTCATCAGAATGAGTATTTTTATCTCTATTGTTAAAGCATTTCGTAAAAATATTTAATCATCGAGCTGTTATTTCCCAAAAAACGAAATATCGACGCAGTCATCTACAGTACGTAGATACATTCGGTGTGAAGAATGCTATGTGCACAGCACTAGCAATTTTCTTCTACAATATGTCGCCGCCCTTAACACTCTTGTCAACCTGCTAATGACAGAAAAATTACACTTTAGCGCAAACCAAAGTCATCAGAATGAGTATTTTTATCTCTATTGTTAAAGCATTTCGTAAAAATATTTAATCATCGAGCTGTTATTTCCCAAAAAACGAAATATCGACGCAGTCATCTACAGTACGTAGATACATTCGGTGTGAAGAATGCTATGTGCACAGCACTAGCAATTTTCTTCTACAATATGTCGCCGCCCTTAACACTCTTGTCAACCTGCTAATGACAGAAAAATTACACTTTAGCGCAAACCAAATTCATCAGAATGAGTATTTTTATCTCTATTGTTAAAGCATTTCGTAAAAATATTTAATCATCGAGCTGTTATTTCCCAAAAAACGAAATATCGACGCAGTCATCTACAGTACGTAGATACATTCGGTGTGAAGAATGCTATGTGCACAGCACTAGCAATTTTCTTCTACAATATGTCGCCGCCCTTAACACTCTTGTCAACCTGCTAATGACAGAAAAATTACACTTTAGCGCAAACCAAAGTCATCAGAATGAGTATTTTTATCTCTATTGTTAAAGCATTTCGTAAAAATATTTAATCATCGAGCTGTTACTTACCAAAAAACGAAATATCGACGCAGTCATCTACAGTACGTAGATACATTCGGTGTGAAGAATGCTATGTGCACAGCACTAGCAATTTTCTTCTACAATATGTCGCCGCCCTTAACACTCCTGTCAACCTGCTAATGACAGAAAAATTACACTTTAGCGCAAACCAAAGTCATCAGAATGAGTATTTTTATCTCTATTGTTAAAGCATTTCGTAAAAATATTTAATCATCGAGCTGTTATTTCCCAAAAAACGAAATATCGACGCAGTCATCTACAGTACGTAGATACATTCGGTGTGAAGAATGCTATGTGCACAGCACTAGCAATTTTCTTCTACAATATGTCGCCGCCCTTAACACTCTTGTCAACCTGCTAATGACAGAAAAATTACACTTTAGCGCAAACCAAAGTCATCAGAATGAGTATTTTTATCTCTATTGTTAAAGCATTTCGTAAAAATATTTAATCATCGAGCTGTTATTTCCCAAAAAACGAAATATCGACGCAGTCATCTACAGTACGTAGATACATTCGGTGTGAAGAATGCTATGTGCACAGCACTAGCAATTTTCTTCTACAATATGTCGCCGCCCTTAACACTCTTGTCAACCTGCTAATGACAGAAAAATTATACTTTAGCGCAAACCAAAGTCTCCAGAATGAGTATTTTTAACCCTAATGTTAAAGCATAACATAAAAATGTTTAATCATCGAGCTGTTACTTACCAAAAAACGAAATATCGACGCAGTCATCTACAGTACGTAGATACATTCGGTGTGAAGAATGCTATGTGCACAGCACTAGCAATTTTCTTCTACAATATGTCGCCGCCCTTAACACTCTTGTCAACCTGCTAATGACAGAAAAATTACACTTTAGCGCACACCAAAGTCATCAGAATGAGTATTTTTATCTCTATTGTTAAAGCATTTCGTAAAAATATTTAATCATCGAGCTGTTACTTCCCAAAAAACGAAATATCGACGCAGTCATCTACAGTACGTAGATACATTCGGTGTGAAGAATGCTATGTGCACAGCACTAGCAGTTTTCTTCTACAATATGTCGCCGCCCTTAACACTCTTGTCAACCTGCTAATGACAGAAAAATTATACTTTAGCGCAAACCAAAGTCTCCAGAATGAGTATTTTTAACCCTAATGTTAAAGCATATGATAAAAATATTTTATCATCGAGCTGTTACTTACCAAAAAACGAAATATCGACGCAGTCATCTACAGTACGTAGATACATTCGGTGTGAAGAATGCTATGTGCACAGCACTAGCAATTTTCTTCTACAATATGTCGCCGCCCTTAACACTCTTGTCAACCTGCTAATGACAGAAAAATTATACCTTAGCGCAAACCAAAGTCATCAGAATGAGTATCTTTATCTCTATTGTTAAAGCATTTCGTAAAAATATTTAATCATCGAGCTGTTACTTCCCAAAAAACGAAATATCGACGCAGTCATCTACAGTACGTAGATACATTCGGTGTGAAGAATGCTATGTGCACAGCACTAGCAGTTTTCTTCTACAATATGTCGCCGCCCTTAACACTCTTGTCAACCTGCTAATGACAGAAAAATTATACTTTAGCGCAAACCAAAGTCTCCAGAATGAGTATTTTTAACCCTAATGTTAAAGCATATGATAAAAATATTTCATCATCGAGCTGTTACTTACCAAAAAACGAAATATCGACGCAGTCATCTACAGTACGTAGATACATTCGGTGTGAAGAATGCTATGTGCACAGCACTAGCAATTTTCTTCTACAATATGTCGCCGCCCTTAACACTCTTGTCAACCTGCTAATGACAGAAAAATTATACTTTAGCGCAAACCAAAGTCTCCAGAATGAGTATTTTTAACCCTAATGTTAAAGCATATGATAAAAATATTTTATCATCGAGCTGTTACTTCCCAAAAAACGAAATATCGACGCAGTCATCTACAGTACGTAGATACATTCGGTGTGAAGAATGCTATGTGCACAGCACTAGCAATTTTCTTCTACAATATGTCGCCGCCCTTAACACTCTTGTCAACCTGCTAATGACAGAAAAATTATACCTTAGCGCAAACCAAAGTCATCAGAATGAGTATCTTTATCTCTATTGTTAAAGCATTTCGTAAAAATATTTAATCATCGAGCTGTTACTTCCCAAAAAACGAAATATCGACGCAGTCATCTACAGTACGTAGATACATTCGGTGTGAAGAATGCTATGTGCACAGCACTAGCAGTTTTCTTCTACAATATGTCGCCGCCCTTAACACTCTTGTCAACCTGCTAATGACAGAAAAATTATACTTTAGCGCAAACCAAAGTCTCCAGAATGAGTATTTTTAACCCTAATGTTAAAGCATATGATAAAAATATTTTATCATCGAGCTGTTACTTACCAAAAAACGAAATATCGACGCAGTCATCTACAGTACGTAGATACATTCGGTGTGAAGAATGCTATGTGCACAGCACTAGGAATTTTCTTCTACAATATGTCGCCGCCCTTAACACTCTTGTCAACCTGCTAATGACAGAAAAATTATACTTTAGCGCAAACCAAAGTCATCAGAATGAGTATTTTTATCTCCATTGTTAAAGCTTTTCGTAAAAATATTTAATCATCGAGCTGTTACTTCCCAAAAAACGAAATATCGATGCAGTCATCTACAGTACGTAGATACATTCGGTGTGAAGAATGCTATGTGCACAGCACTAGCAATTTTCTTCTACAATATGTCGCCGCCCTTAACACTCTTGTCAACCTGCTAATGACAGAAAAATTATACTTTAGCGCAAACCAAAGTCTCCAGAATGAGTATTTTTAACCCTAATGTTAAAGCATAACATAAAAATATTTAATCATCGAGCTGTTACTTACCAAAAAACGAAATATCGACGCAGTCATCTACAGTACGTAAATACATTCGGTGTGAAGAATGCTATGTGCACAGCACTAGCAATTTTCTTCTACAATATGTCGCCGCCCTTAACACTCTTGTCAACCTGCTAATGACAGAAAAATTACACTTTAGCGCAAAACCAAAGTCATCAGAATGAGTATTTTTATCTCTATTATTAAAGCATTTCGTAAAAATATTTAATCATCGAACTGTTACTTCCCAAAGAACGAAATATCGACGCAGTCATCTACAGTACGTAGATACATTCGGTGTGAAGAATGCTATGTGCACAGCACTAGCAATTTTCTTCTACAATATGTCGCCGCCCTTAACACTCTTGTCAACCTGCTAATGACAGAAAAATTATACTTTAGCGCAAACCAAAGTCATCAGAATGAGTATTTTTATCTCTCTTGTTAAAGCATTTCGTAAAAATATTTAATCATCGAGCTGTTACTTCCCAAAAAACGAAATATCGACGCAGTCATCTACAGTACGTAGATACATTCGGTGTGAAGAATGCTATGTGCACAGCACTAGCAATTTTCTTCTACAATATGTCGCCGCCCTTAACACTCTTGTCAACCTGCTAATGACAGAAAAATTATACTTTAGCGCAAACCAAAGTCTCCAGAATGAGTATTTTTAACCCTAAAGTTAAAGCATAGAATAAAAATATTTAATCATCGAGCTGTTACTTACCAAAAAACGAAACATCGACGCAGTCATCCACAGTACGTAGATACATTCGGTATGAAGAATACTATGTGCACAGCACTAGCAATTTTCTTCTACAATATGTCGCCGACCTTAACACTCTTGTCAACCTGCTAATGACAGAAAAATTATACTTTAGCGCAAACCAAAGTCTCCAGAATGAGTATTTTTAACCCTAATGTTAAAGCATAACAAAAAAATATTTAATCATCGAGCTGTTACTTCCCAAAAACGAAATATCGACGCAGTCATCTACAGTACGTAGATACATTCGGTGTGAAGAATGCTATGTGCACAGCACTAGCAATTTTCTTCTACAATATGTCGCCGCCCTTAACACTCTTGTCAACCTGCTAATGACAGAAAAATTATACTTTAGCGCAAACCAAAGTCTCCAGAATGAGTATTTTTAACCCTAATGTTAAAGCATTTCGTAAAAATATTTAATCATCGAGCTGTTACTTACCAAAAAACGAAATATCGACGCAGTCATCTACAGTACGTAGATACATTCGGTGTGAAGAATGCTATGTGCACAGCACTAGCAATTTTCTTCTACAATATGTCGCCGCCCTTAACACTCTTGTCAACCTGCTAATGACAGAAAAATTACACTTTAGCGCAAAACCAAAGTCATCAGAATGAGTATTTTTATCTCTATTATTAAAGCATTTCGTAAAAATATTTAATTATCGAGCTGTTACTTCCCAAAAAACGAAATATCGACGCAGTCATCTACAGTACGTAGATACATTCGGTGTGAAGAATGCTATGTGCACAGCACTAGCAATTTTCTTCTACAATATGTCGCCGCCCTTAACACTCTTGTCAACCTGCTAATGACAGAAAGATTATACTTTAGCGCAAACCAAACTCTCCAGAATGAGTATTTTTAACCCTAATGTTAAAGCATAACAAAAAAATATTTAATCATCGAGCTGTTACTTACCAAAAAACGATATATCGACGCAGTCATCTACAGTACGTAGATACATTCGGTGTGAAGAATGCTATGTGCACAGCACTAGCAATTTTCTTCTACAATATGTCGCCGCCCTTAACACTCTTGTCAACCTGCTAGTGACAGAAAAATTATACTTTAGCGCAAACCAAAGTCATCAGAATGAGTATTTTTATCTCTATTGTTAAAGCATTTCGTAAAAATATTTAATCATCGAGCTGTTACTTCCCAAAAAACGAAATATCGACGCAGTCATCTACAGTACGTAGATACATTCGGTGTGAAGAATGCTATGTGCACAGCACTAGCAGTTTTCTTCTACAATATGTCGCCGCCCTTAACACTCTTGTCAACCTGCTAATGACAGAAAAATTATACTTTAGCGCAAACAAAAGTCTCCAGAATGAGTATTTTTAACCCTAATGTTAAAGCATAACATTAAAAATATTTTTTTCATCGAGCTGTTACTTACCATAAAACGAAATATCGACGCAGTCATCTACAGTACGTAGATACATTCGGTGTGAAGAATGCTATGTGCACAGCACTAGGAATTTTCTTCTACAATAAGTCGCCGCCCTTAACACTCTTGTCAACCTGCTAATGACAGAAAAATTATACTTTAGCGCATACCAAAGTCTCGAGAATGAGTATTTTTAACCCTAATGTTAAAGCATAACATAAAAATATTTAATCACCGAGCTGTTACTTACCAAAAAACGAAATATCGACGCAGTCATCTACAGTACGTAGATACATTCGGTGTGAAGAATGCTATGTGCACAGCACTAGCAATTTTCTTCTACAATATGTCGCCGCCCTTAACACTCTTGTCAACCTGCTAATGACAGAAAAATTACACTTTAGCGCAAACCAAAGTCTTCAGAATGAGTATTTTTAACCCTAATGTTAAAGCATAACATAAAAATATTTAATCATCGAGCTGTTACTTCCCAAAAACGAAATATCGACGCAGTCATCTACAGTACGTAGATACATTCGGTGTGAGAATGCTATGTGCACAGCACTAGCAATTTTCTTCTACAATATGTCGCCGCCCTTAACACTCTTGTCAACCTGCTAGTGACAGAAAAATTATACTTTAGCGCAAACCAAAGTCATCAGAATGAGTATTTTTATCTCTATTGTTAAAGCATTTCGTAAAAATATTTAATCATCGAGCTGTTACTTCCCAAAAAACGAAATATCGACGCAGTCATCTACAGTACGTAGATACATTCGGTGTGAAGAATGCTATGTGCACAGCACTAGCAGTTTTCTTCTACAATATGTCGCCGCCCTTAACACTCTTGTCAACCTGCTAATGACAGAAAAATTATACTTTAGCGCAAACAAAAGTCTCCAGAATGAGTATTTTTAACCCTAATGTTAAAGCATAACATTAAAAATATTTTTTTCATCGAGCTGTTACTTACCATAAAACGAAATATCGACGCAGTCATCTACAGTACGTAGATACATTCGGTGTGAAGAATGCTATGTGCACAGCACTAGGAATTTTCTTCTACAATAAGTCGCCGCCCTTAACACTCTTGTCAACCTGCTAATGACAGAAAAATTATACTTTAGCGCATACCAAAGTCTCGAGAATGAGTATTTTTAACCCTAATGTTAAAGCATAACATAAAAATATTTAATCACCGAGCTGTTACTTACCAAAAAACGAAATATCGACGCAGTCATCTACAGTACGTAGATACATTCGGTGTGAAGAATGCTATGTGCACAGCACTAGCAATTTTCTTCTACAATATGTCGCCGCCCTTAACACTCTTGTCAACCTGCTAATGACAGAAAAATTACACTTTAGCGCAAACCGAAGTCTTCAGAATGAGTATTTTTAACCCTAATGTTAAAGCATAACATAAAAATATTTAATCATCGAGCTGTTACTTCCCAAAAACGAAATATCGACGCAGTCATCTACAGTACGTAGATACATTCGGTGTGAGAATGCTATGTGCACAGCACTAGCAATTTTCTTCTACAATATGTCGCCGCCCTTAACACTCTTGTCAACCTGCTAATGACAGAAAAATTATACTTTAGCGCAAACCAAAGTCTCCAGAATGAGTATTTTTAACCCTAATGTTAAAGCATAGCATAAAAATATTTAATCATCGAGCTGTTACTTACCAAAAAACGAAATATCGACGCAGTCATCTACAGTACGTAGATACATTCGGTGTGAAGAATGCTATGTGCACAGCACTTGCAATTTTCTTCTACAATATGTCGCCGCCCTTAACACTCTTGTCAACCTGCTAATGACAGAAAAATTATACTTTAGCGCAAACCAAAGTCTCCAGAATGAGTATTTTTAACCCTAATGTTAAAGAATAACAAAAAAATATATAATCATCGAGCTGTTACTTACCAAAAAACGAAATATCGACGCAGTCATCTACAGTACGTAGATACATTCGGTGTGAAGAATGCTATGAGCACAGCACTAGCAATTTTCTTCTACAATATGTCGCCGCAATTAACACTCTTGTCAACCTGCTAATGACAGAAAAATTATACTTTAGCGCAAACCAAAGTCTCCAGAATGAGTATTTTCAACCCTAATGTTAAAGCATAACATAAAAATATTTAATCATCGAGCTGTTACTTACCAAAAAACGAAATATCGACGCAGTCATCTACAGTACGTAGATACATTCGGTGAGAAGAATGCTATGTGCACAGCACTAGCAATTTTCTTCCACAATATGTCGCTGCCCTTAACACTCTTGTCAACCTGCTAATGACAGAAAAATTATACTTTAGCGCAAACCAAAGTCTCCAGAATGAGTATTTTTAACCCTAATGTTAAAGCATAACATAAAAATATTTAATCATCGAGCTGTTACTTACCAAAAAACGAAATATCGAAGCAGTCATCTACAGTACGTAGATACATTCGGTGTGAAGAATGCTATGTGCACAGCACTAGCAATTTTCTTCTACAAAATGTCGCCGCCCTTAACACTCTTGTCAAGCTGCTAATGACAGAAGAATTATACTTTAGCGCAAACCAAAGTCTCCAGAATGAGTATTTTTAACCCTAATGTTAAAGCATAACATAAAAATATTTAATCATCGAGCTGTTACTTACCACAAAACGAAATATCGACGCAGTCATCTACAGTACGTAGATACATTCGGTGTTAAGAATGCTATGTGCACAGCACTAGCAATTTTCTTCTACAATTTGTCGCCGCCCTTAACACTCTCGTCAACCTGCTAATGACAGAAAAATTATACTTTAGCGCAAACCAAAGTCTCCAGAATGAGTATTTTTAACCCTAATGTTAAAGCATAGCATAAAAATATTTAATCAGCGAGCTGTTACTTACCAAAAAACGAAATATCGACGCAGTCATCTACAGTACGTAGATACATTCGGTGTGAAGAATGCTATGTGCACAGCACTAGCAATTTTCTTCTACAATATGTCGCCGCCCTTAACACTCTTGTCAACCTGCTAATGACAGAAAAATTATACTTTAGCGCAAACCAAAGTCATCAGAATGAGTATTTTTATCTCTATTGTTAAAGCATTTCGTAAAAATATTTAATCATCGAGATGTTACTTCCCAAAAAACGAAATATCGACGCAGTCATCTACAGTACGTAGATACATTCGGTGTGAAGAATGCTATGTGCACAGCACTTGCAATTTTCTTCTACAATATGTCGCCGCCCTTAACACTCTTGTCAACCTGCTAATGACAGAAAAATTACACTTTAGCGCAAAACCAAAGTCATCAGAATGAGTATTTTTATCTCTATTATTAAAGCATTTCGTAAAAATATTTAATCATCGAGCTGTTACTTCCCAAAGAACGAAATATCGACGCAGTCATCTACAGTACGTAGATACATTCGGTGTGAAGAATGCTATGTGCACAGCACTAGCAATTTTCTTCTACAATATGTCGCCGCCCTTAACACTCTTGTCAACCTGCTAATGACAGAAAAATTATACTTTAGCGCAAACCAAAGTCATCAGAATGAGTATTTTTATCTCTCTTGTTAAAGCATTTCGTAAAAATATTTAATCATCGAGCTGTTACTTCCCAAAAAACGAAATATCGACGCAGTCATCTACAGTACGTAGATACATTCGGTGTGAAGAATGCTATGTGCACAGCACTAGCAATTTTCTTCTACAATATGTCGCCGCCCTTAACACTCTTGTCAACCTGCTAATGACAGAAAAATTATACTTTAGCGCAAACCAAAGTCTCCAGAATGAGTATTTTTAACCCTAAAGTTAAAGCATAGCATAAAAATATTTAATCATCGAGCTGTTACTTACCAAAAAACGAAACATCGACGCAGTCATCCACAGTACGTAGATACATTCGGTATGAAGAATACTATGTGCACAGCACTAGCAATTTTCTTCTACAATATGTCGCCGCCCTTAACACTCTTGTCAACCTGCTAATGACAGAAAAATTATACTTTAGCGCAAACCAAAGTCTCCAGAATGAGTATTTTTTACCCTAATGTTAAAGCATAACAAAAAAATATTTAATCATCGAGCTGTTACTTCCCAAAAAACGAAATATCGACGCAGTCATCTACAGTACGTAGATACATTCGGTGTGAAGAATGCTATGTGCACAGCACTAGCAATTTTCTTCTACAATATGTCGCCGCCCTTAACACTCTTGTCAACCTGCTAATGACAGAAAAATTATACTTTAGCGCAAACCAAAGTCTCCAGAATGAGTATTTTTAACCCTAATGTTAAAGCATTTCGTAAAAATATTTAATCATCGAGCTGTTACTTACCAAAAAACGAAATATCGACGCAGTCATCTACAGTACGTAGATACATTCGGTGTGAAGAATGCTATGTGCACAGCACTAGCAATTTTCTTCTACAATATGTCGCCGCCCTTAACACTCTTGTCAACCTGCTAATGACATAAAAATTACACTTTAGCGCAAAACCAAAGTCATCAGAATGAGTATTTTTATCTCTATTATTAAAGCATTTCGTAAAAATATTTAATTATCGAGCTGTTACTTCCCAAAAAATGAAATATCGACGCAGTCATCTACAATACGTAGATACATTCGGTGTGAAGAATGCTATGTGCACAGCACTAGCAATTTTCTTCTACAATATGTCGCCGCCCTTAACACTCTTGTCAACCTGCTAATGACAGAAAAATTATACTTTAGCGCAAACCAAAGTCATCAGAATGAGTATTTTTATCTCTCTTGTTAAAGCATTTCGTAAAAATATTTAATCATCGAGCTGTTACTTCCCAAAAAACGAAATATCGACGCAGTCATCTACAGTACGTAGATACATTCGGTGTGAAGAATGCTATGTGCACAGCACTAGCAATTTTCTTCTACAATATGTCGCCGCCCTTAACACTCTTGTCAACCTGCTAATGACAGAAACATTATACTTTAGCGCAAACCAAAGTCTCCAGAATGAGTATTTTTAACCCTAAAGTTAAAGCATAGCATAAAAATATTTAATCATCGAGCTGTTACTTACCAAAAAACGAAACATCGACGCAGTCATCTACAGTACGTAGATACATTCGGTATGAAGAATACTATGTGCACAGCACTAGCAATTTTCTTCTACAATATGTCGCCGCCCTTAACACTCTTGTCAACCTTTTTTTTTTTTTTTTTTTTTTTTTTGTGGTTTTAGGGCGCAAAACTACTATGGTCATTAGCGCCCAGCCCGTGACGTAGAAAACAGGAAAAAAACGAAATTGAAAATCAGCAGCAATGGAAACAAAGTCAGAAAATTTGAGAAACTAAAGGCAGAAGGAATGCTTAAAAGTGCACTATAGAAAGGGGTTGGTTGTCCCCCCAAAAAAAGCTTCAAATGACTGACGTCATTTCACTGTCACTAATAAACTGTAGAACGCGGTCAGCTGAGCGCGTGTCATCTGCTAAAATCGACGATAGATCAGGCGATAGCTGTAGACGGGATCGTAACGGATTAAAATAGGGGCATTCAATTAAAAGGTGTCGGACCGTCCACAGCTGAGAGCAGTGGGGACAGAGTGGGGGAGGATCACCGCTTAAAAGATGTCTATGACTAAAAAGACAGTGCCCTATCCGGAGTCGAGCTAAAATTACCTCCTCCCGACGACGCGTTCGGGAGGAAGAGGTCCAAGCGCACGGAAGGGCTTTCACTTCCCGCAATTTATTGTGGGGAAGTGTTGACCAATGCGCATGCCATAAATGAGTGACTTGGCGACATAAACCGCTCCGTAGATCGGTAAACGGAAGAGACTGAAGAGCTGGCCGAGGAAGAGAGACTGCAGCCTTGGCCGCTACATCGGCCGCCTCATTTCCACAGATACCAGCGTTTCCCGGGAGCCAGAGGTACTTTAGCGCAAACCAAAGTCTCCAGAATGAGTATTTTTAACCCTAATGTTAAAGCATAACAAAAAATATTTAATCATCGAGCTGTTACTTACCAAAAAACGAAATATCGACGCAGTCATCTACAGTACGTAGATACATTCGGTGTGAAGAATGCTATGTGCACAGCACTAGCAATTTTCTTCTACAATATGTCGCCGCCCTTAACACTCTTGTCAACCTGCTAATGACAGAAAAATTATACTTTAGCGCAAACCTAAGTCATCAGAATGAGTATTTTTATCTCTATTGTTAAAGCATTTCGTAAAAATATTCAATCATCGAGCTGTTACTTCCCAAAAAACGCAATATCGACGTAGTCATCTACAGTACGTAGATACATTCGGTGTGAAGAATGCTATGTGCACAGCACTAGCAGTTTTCTTCTACAATATGTCGCCGCCCTTAACACTCTTGTCAACCTGCTAATGACAGAAAAATTATACTTTAGCGCAAACCAAAGTCTCCAGAATGAGTATTTTTAACCCTAATGTTAAAGCATATCATAAAAATATTTTATCATCGAGCTGTTACTTACCAAAAAACGAAATATCGACGCAGTCATCTACAGTACGTAGATACATTCGGTGTGAAGAATGCTATGTGCACAGCACTAGCAATTTTCTTCTACAATATGTCGCCGCCCTTAACACTCTTGTCAACCTGCTAATGACAGAAAAATTATACTTTAGCGCAAACCAAAGTCTCCAGAATGAGTATTTTTAACCCTAATGTTAAAGCATAACAAAAAAATATTTAATCATCGAGCTGTTACTTACCAAAAAACGATATATCGACGCAGTCATCTACAGTACGTAGATACATTCGGTGTGAAGAATGCTATGTGCACAGCACTAGCAATTTTCTTCTACAATATGTCGCCGCCCTTAACACTCTTGTCAACCTGCTAGTGACAGAAAAATTATACTTTAGCGCAAACCAAAGTCATCAGAATGAGTATTTTTATCTCTATTGTTAAAGCATTTCGTAAAAATATTTAATCATCGAGCTGTTACTTCCCAAAAAACGAAATATCGACGCAGTCATCTACAGTACGTAGATACATTCGGTGTGAAGAATGCTATGTGCACAGCACTAGCAGTTTTCTTCTACAATATGTCGCCGCCCTTAACACTCTTGTCAACCTGCTAATGACAGAAAAATTATACTTTAGCGCAAACAAAAGTCTCCAGAATGAGTATTTTTAACCCTAATGTTAAAGCATAACATTAAAAATATTTTTTTCATCGAGCTGTTACTTACCATAAAACGAAATATCGACGCAGTCATCTACAGTACGTAGATACATTCGGTGTGAAGAATGCTATGTGCACAGCACTAGCAATTTTCTTCTACAATATGTCGCCGCCCTTAACACTCTTGTCAACCTGCTAATGACAGAAAAATTGTACTTTAGCGCAAACCAAAGTCTCCCGAATGAGTGTTTTTAACCCTAATGTTAAAGCATAACATAAAAATATTTAATCATCGAGCTGTTACTTACCAAAATACGAAATATCGACGCAGTCATCTACAGTACGTAGATACATTCGGTGTGAAGAATGCTATGTGCACAGCACTAGCAATTTTCTTCTACAATATGTCGCCGCCCTTAACACTCTTGTCAACCTGCTAATGACAGAAAAATTATACTTTAGCGCAAACCAAAGTCTGCAGATTGTGTATTTTTAACCCTAATGTTAAAGCATAACATAAAAATATTTAATCATCAAGCTGTTACTTACCAAAAAACGAAATATCGACGCAGTCATCTACAGTACGTAGATACATTCGGTGTGAAGAATGCTATGTGCACAGCACTAGCAATTTTCTTCTACAATATGTCGCCGCCCTTAACACTCTTGTCAACCTGCTAATGACAGAAAAATTATACTTTAGCGCAAACCAAAGTCATCAGAATGAGTATTTTTATCTCTATTGTTAAAGTATTTCGTAAAAATATTTAATCATCGAGCTGTTACTTCCCAAAAAACGAAATATCGACGCAGTCATCTACAGTACGTAGATACATTCGGTGTGAAGAATGCTATGTGCACAGCACAAGCAATTTTCTTCTACAATATGTCGCCGCCCTTAACACTCTTGTCAACCTGCTAATGACAGAAAAATTATACTTTAGCGCAAACCAAAGTCTCCAGAATGAGTATTTTTAACCCTAATGTTAAAGCATATGATAAAAATATTTTATCATCGAGCTGTTACTTACCAAAAAACGAAATATCGACGCAGTCATCTACAGTACGTAGATACATTCGGTGTGAAGAATGCTATGTGCACAGCACTAGCAATTTTCTTCTACAATATGTCGCCGCCCTTAACACTCTTGTCAACCTGCTAATGACAGAAAAATTATACCTTAGCGCAAACCAAAGTCATCAGAATGAGTATCTTTATCTCTATTGTTAAAGCATTTCGTAAAAATATTTAATCATCGAGCTGTTACTTCCCAAAAAACGAAATATCGACGCAGTCATCTACAGTACGTAGATACATTCGGTGTGAAGAATGCTATGTGCACAGCACTAGCAGTTTTCTTCTACAATATGTCGCCGCCCTTAACACTCTTGTCAACCTGCTAATGACAGAAAAATTATACTTTAGCGCAAACCAAAGTCTCCAGAATGAGTATTTTTAACCCTAATGTTAAAGCATATGATAAAAATATTTCATCATCGAGCTGTTACTTACCAAAAAACGAAATATCGACGCAGTCATCTACAGTACGTAGATACATTCGGTGTGAAGAATGCTATGTGCACAGCACTAGCAATTTTCTTCTACAATATGTCGCCGCCCTTAACACTCTTGTCAACCTGCTAATGACAGAAAAATTATACTTTAGCGCAAACCAAAGTCTCCAGAATGAGTATTTTTAACCCTAATGTTAAAGCATGTGATAAAAATATTTTATCATCGAGCTGTTACTTCCCAAAAAACGAAATATCGACGCAGTCATCTACAGTACGTAGATACATTCGGTGTGAAGAATGCTATGTGCACAGCACTAGCAATTTTCTTCTACAATATGTCGCCGCCCTTAACACTCTTGTCAACCTGCTAATGACAGAAAAATTATACCTTAGCGCAAACCAAAGTCATCAGAATGAGTATCTTTATCTCTATTGTTAAAGCATTTCGTAAAAATATTTAATCATCGAGCTGTTACTTCCCAAAAAACGAAATATCGACGCAGTCATCTACAGTACGTAGATACATTCGGTGTGAAGAATGCTATGTGCACAGCACTAGCAGTTTTCTTCTACAATATGTCGCCGCCCTTAACACTCTTGTCAACCTCCTAATGACAGAAAAATTATACTTTAGCGCAAACCAAAGTCTCCAGAATGAGTATTTTTAACCCTAATGTTAAACCATAACATAAAAATATTTAATCATCGAGCTGTTACTTACCAAAAAACGAAATATCGACGCAGTCATCTACAGTACGTAAATACATTCGGTGTGAAGAATGCTATGTGCACAGCACTAGCAATTTTCTTCTACAATATGTCGCCGCCCTTAACACTCTTGTCAACCTGCTAATGACAGAAAAATTACACTTTAGCGCAAAACCAAAGTCATCAGAATGAGTATTTTTTTCTCTATTATTAAAGCATTTCGTAAAAATATTTAATCATCGAGCTGTTACTTCCCAAAGAACGAAATATCGACGCAGTCATCTACAGTACGTAGATACATTCGGTGTGAAGAATGCTATGTGCACAGCACTAGCAATTTTCTTCTACAATATGTCGCCGCCCTTAACACTCTTGTCAACCTGCTAGTGACAGAAAAATTATACTTTAGCGCAAACCAAAGTCATCAGAATGAGTATTTTTATCTCTATTGTTAAAGCATTTCGTAAAAATATTTAATCATCGAGCTGTTACTTCCCAAAAAACGAAATATCGACGCAGTCATCTACAGTACGTAGATACATTCGGTGTGAAGAATGCTATGTGCACAGCACTAGCAGTTTTCTTCTACAATATGTCGCCGCCCTTAACACTCTTGTCAACCTGCTAATGACAGAAAAATTATACTTTAGCGCAAACAAAAGTCTCCAGAATGAGTATTTTTAACCCTAATGTTAAAGCATAACATTAAAAATATTTTTTTCATCGAGCTGTTACTTACCATAAAACGAAATATCGACGCAGTCATCTACAGTACGTAGATACATTCGGTGTGAAGAATGCTATGTGCACAGCACTAGGAATTTTCTTCTACAATAAGTCGCCGCCCTTAACACTCTTGTCAACCTGCTAATGACAGAAAAATTATACTTTAGCGCATACCAAAGTCTCGAGAATGAGTATTTTTAACCCTAATGTTAAAGCATAACATAAAAATATTTAATCACCGAGCTGTTACTTACCAAAAAACGAAATATCGACGCAGTCATCTACAGTACGTAGATACATTCGGTGTGAAGAATGCTATGTGCACAGCACTAGCAATTTTCTTCTACAATATGTCGCCGCCCTTAACACTCTTGTCAACGTGCTAATGACAGAAAAATTATACTTTAGCGCAAACCAAAGTCTCCTGAATGAGTATTTTTAACCCTAATGTTAAAGCATAGCATAAAAATATTTAATCATCGAGCTGTTACTTACCAAAAAACGAAATATCGACGCAGTCATCTACAGTACGTAGATACATTCGGTGTGAAGAATGCTATGTGCACAGCACTAGCAATTTTCTTCTACAATATGTCGCCGCCCTTAACACTCTTGTCAACCTGCTAATGACAGAAAAATTATACTTTAGCGCAAACCAAAGTCTCCAGAATGAGTATTTTTAACCCTAATGTTAATGCATAACATAAAAATATTTAATCATCGAGCTGTTACTTACCAAAAAACGAAATATCGACGCAGTCATCTACAGTACGTAGATACATTCGGTGTGAAGAATGCTATGTGCACAGCACTAGCAATTTTCTTCTACAATATGTCGCCGCCCTTAACACTCTTGTCAACCTGCTAATGACAGAAAAATTACACTTTAGCGCAAACCAAAGTCTTCAGAATGAGTATTTTTAACCCTAATGTTAAAGCATAACATAAAAATATTTAATCATCGAGCTGTTACTTCCCAAAAACGAAATATCGACGCAGTCATCTACAGTACGTAGATACATTCGGTGTGAGAATGCTATGTGCACAGCACTAGCAATTTTCTTCTACAATATGTCGCCGCCCTTAACACTCTTGTCAACCTGCTAATGACAGAAAAATTATACTTTAGCGCAAACCAAAGTCTCCAGAATGAGTATTTTTAACCCTAATGTTAAAGCATAGCATAAAAATATTTAATCATCGAGCTGTTACTTACCAAAAAACGAAATATCGACGCAGTCATCTACAGTACGTAGATACATTCGGTGTGAAGAATGCTATGTGCACAGCACTTGCAATTTTCTTCTACAATATGTCGCCGCCCTTAACACTCTTGTCAACCTGCTAATGACAGAAAAATTATACTTTAGCGCAAACCAAAGTCTCCAGAATGAGTAATTTTAACCCTAATGTTAAAGCATAACAAAAAAATATTTAATCATCGAGCTGTTACTTACCAAAAAACGATATATCGACGCAGTCATCTACAGTACGTAGATACATTCGGTGTGAAGAATGCTATGTGCACAGCACTAGCAATTTTCTTCTACAATATGTCGCCGCCCTTAACACTCTTGTCAACCTGCTAGTGACAGAAAAATTATACTTTAGCGCAAACCAAAGTCATCAGAATGAGTATTTTTATCTCTATTGTTAAAGCATTTCGTAAAAATATTTAATCATCGAGCTGTTACTTCCCAAAAAACGAAATATCGACGCAGTCATCTACAGTACGTAGATACATTCGGTGTGAAGAATGCTATGTGCACAGCACTAGCAGTTTTCTTCTACAATATGTCGCCGCCCTTAACACTCTTGTCAACCTGCTAATGACAGAAAAATTATACTTTAGCGCAAACAAAAGTCTCCAGAATGAGTATTTTTAACCCTAATGTTAAAGCATAACATTAAAAATATTTTTTTCATCGAGCTGTTTCTTACCATAAAACGAAATATCGACGCAGTCATCTACAGTACGTAGATACATTCGGTGTGAAGAATGCTATGTGCACAGCACTAGGAATTTTCTTCTACAATAAGTCGCCGCCCTTAACACTCTTGTCAACCTGCTAATGACAGAAAAATTATACTTTAGCGCATACCAAAGTCTCGAGAATGAGTATTTTTAACCCTAATGTTAAAGCATAACATAAAAATATTTAATCACCGAGCTGTTACTTACCAAAAAACGAAATATCGACGCAGTCATCTACAGTACGTAGATACATTCGGTGTGAAGAATGCTATGTGCACAGCACTAGCAATTTTCTTCTACAATATGTCGCCGCCCTTAACACTCTTGTCAACCTGCTAATGACAGAAAAATTACACTTTAGCGCAAACCAAAGTCTTCAGAATGAGTATTTTTAACCCTAATGTTAAAGCATAACATAAAAATATTTAATCATCGAGCTGTTACTTACCAAAAAACGAAATATCGACGCAGTCATCTACAGTACGTAGATACATTCGGTGTGAAGAATGCTATGTGCACAGCACTAGCAATTTTCTTCTACAATATGTCGCCGCCCTTAACACTCTTGTCAACCTGCTAATGACAGAAAAATTACACTTTAGCGCAAACCAAAGTCTTCAGAATGAGTATTTTTAACCCTAATGTTAAAGCATAACATAAAAATATTTAATCATCGAGCTGTTACTTCCCAAAAACGAAATATCGACGCAGTCATCTACAGTACGTAGATACATTCGGTGTGAGAATGCTATGTGCACAGCACTAGCAATTTTCTTCTACAATATGTCGCCGCCCTTAACACTCTTGTCAACCTGCTAATGACAGAAAAATTATACTTTAGCGCAAACCAAAGTCTCCAGAATGAGTATTTTTAACCCTAATGTTAAAGCATAGCATAAAAATATTTAATCATCGAGCTGTTACTTACCAAAAAACGAAATATCGACGCAGTCATCTACAGTACGTAGATACATTCGGTGTGAAGAATGCTATGTGCACAGCACTTGCAATTTTCTTCTACAATATGTCGCCGCCCTTAACACTCTTGTCAACCTGCTAATGACAGAAAAATTATACTTTAGCGCAAACCAAAGTCTCCAGAATGAGTATTTTTAACCCTAATGTTAAAGAATAACAAAAAAATATATAATCATCGAGCTGTTACTTACCAAAAAACGAAATATCGACGCAGTCATCTACAGTACGTAGATACATTCGGTGTGAAGAATGCTATGAGCACAGCACTAGCAATTTTCTTCTACAATATGTCGCCGCCCTTAACACTCTTGTCAACCTGCTAATGACAGAAAAATTATACTTTAGCGCAAACCAAAGTCATCAGAATGAGTATTTTTATCTCTATTGTTAAAGCATTTCGTAAAAATATTTAATCATCGAGCTGTTACTTACCAAAAAACGAAATATCGACGCAGTCATCTACAGTACGTAGATACATTCGGTGTGAAGAATGCTATGTGCACAGCACTAGCAATTTTCTTCTACAATATGTCGCCGCCCTTAACACTCTTGTCAACCTGCCAATGACAGAAAAATTATACTTTAGCGCAAACCAAAGTCTCCAGAATGAGTATTTTCAACCCTAATGTTAAAGCATAACATAAAAATATTTAATCATCGAGCTGTTACTTACCAAAAAACGAAATATCGACGCAGTCATCTACAGTACGTAGATACATTCGGTGTGAAGAATGCTATGTGCACAGCACTAGCAATTTTCTTCTACAATATGTCGCCGCCCTTAACACTCTTGTCAACCTGCTAATGACAGAAAAATTATACTTTAGCGCAAACCAAAGTCATCAGAATGAGTATTCTTATCTCTATTGTTAAAGCATTTCGTAAAAATATTTATTCATCGAGCTGTTACTTCCCAAAAAACGAAATATCGACGCAGTCATCTACAGTACGTAGATACATTCGGTGTGAAGAATGCTATGTGCACAGCACTAGCAATTTTCTTCTACAATATGTCGCCGCAATTAACACTCTTGTCAACCTGCTAATGACAGAAAAATTATACTTTAGCGCAAACCAAAGTCTCCAGAATGAGTATTTTCAACCCTAATGTTAAAGCATAACATAAAAATATTTAATCATCGAGCTGTTACTTACCAAAAACCGAAATATCGACGCAGTCATCTACAGTACGTAGATACATTCGGTGTGAAGAATGCTATGTGCACAGCACTAGCAATTTTCTTCTACAATATGTCGCCGCCCTTAACACTCTTGTCAACCTGCTAATGACAGAAAAATTATACTTTAGCGCAAACCTAAGTCATCAGAATGAGTATTTTTATCTCTATTGTTAAAGCATGTCGTAAAAATATTCAATCATCGAGCTGTTACTTCCCAAAAAACGCAATATCGACGTAGTCATCTACAGTACGTAGATACATTCGGTGTGAAGAATGCTATGTGCACAGCACTAGCAGTTTTCTTCTACAATATGTCGCCGCCCTTAACACTCTTGTCAACCTGCTAATGACAGAAAAATTATACTTTAGCGCAAACCAAAGTCTCCAGAATGAGTATTTTTAACCCTAATGTTAAAGCATATCATAAAAATATTTTATCATCGAGCTGTTACTTACCAAAAAACGATATATCGACGCAGTCATCTACAGTACGTAGATACATTCGGTGTGAAGAATGCTATGTGCACAGCACTAGCAATTTTCTTCTACAATATGTCGCCGCCCTTAACACTCTTGTCAACCTGCTAATGACAGAAAAATTATACTTTAGCGCAAACCAAAGTCTCCAGAATGAGTATTTTTAACCCTAATGTTAAAGCATAACATAAAAATATTTAATCATCGAGCTGTTACTTACCAAAAAATGAAATATCGACGCAGTCATCTACAGTACGTAGATACATTCGGTGTGAAGAATGCTATGTGAACAGCACTAGCAATTTTCTTCTACAATATGTCGCCGCCCTTAACACTCTTGTCAACCTGCTAATGACAGAAAAATTACACTTTAGCGCAAACCAAAGTCTTCAGAATGAGTATTTTTAACCCTAATGTTAAAGCATAACATAAAAATATTTAATCATCGAGCTGTTACTTCCCAAAAACGAAATATCGACGCAGTCATCTACAGTACGTAGATACATTCGGTGTGAGAATGCTATGTGCACAGCACTAGCAATTTTCTTCTACAATATGTCGCCGCCCTTAACACTCTTGTCAACCTGCTAATGACAGAAAAATTATACTTTAGCGCAAACCAAAGTCATCAGAATGAGTATTTTTATCTCTATTGTTAAAGCATTTCGTAAAAATATTTAATCATCGAGCTGTTACTTCCCAAAAAACGAAATATCGACGCAGTCATCTACACTACGTAGATACATTCGGTGTGAAGAATGCTACGTGCACAGCACTAGCAATTTTCTTCTACAATATGTCGCCGCCCTTAACACTCTTGTCAACCTGCTAATGACAGAAAAATTATACTTTAGCGCAAACCAAAGTCATCAGAATGAGTATTTTTATCTCTATTGTTAAAGCATTTCGTAAAAATATTTAACCATCGAGCTGTTACTTCCCAAAAAACGAAATATCGACGCAGTCACCTACAGTACGTAGATACATTCGGTGTGAAGAATGATATGTGCACAGCACTAGCAATTTTCTTCTACAATATGTCGTCGCCCTTAACACTCTTGTCAACCTGCTAATGACAGAAAAATTATACTTTAGCGCAAACCAAAGTCTCGAGAATGAGAATTTTTAACCCTAATGTTAAAGCATAACATAAAAATATTTAATCATCGAGCTGTTACTTACCAAAAAACGAAATATCGACGCAGTCATCTACAGTACGTAGATACATTCGGTGTGAAGAATGCTATGTGCACAGCACTAGCAATTTTCTTCTACAATATGTCGCCGCCCTTAACACTCTTGTCAACCTGCCAATGACAGAAAAATTATACTTTAGCGCAAACCAAAGTCTCCAGAATGAGTATTTTTAACCCTAATGTTAAAGCATAACATAAAAATATTTAATCATCGAGCTGTTACTTACCAAAAAACGAAATATCGACGCAGTCATCTACAGTACGTAGATACATTCGGTGTGAAGAATGCTATGTGCACAGCACTAGCAATTTTCTTCTACAATATGTCGCCGCCCTTAACACTCTTGTCAACCTGCTAATGACAGAAAAATTATACTTTAGCGCAAACCAAAGTCATCAGAATGAGTATTCTTATCTCTATTGTTAAAGCATTTCGTAAAAATATTTATTCATCGAGCTGTTACTTCCCAAAAAACGAAATATCGACGCAGTCATCTACAGTACGTAGATACATTCGGTGTGAAGAATGCTATGTGCACAGCACTAGCAATTTTCTTCTACAATATGTCGCCGCAATTAACACTCTTGTCAACCTGCTAATGACAGAAAAATTATACTTTAGCCCAAACCAAAGTCTCCAGAATGAGTATTTTCAACCCTAATGTTAAAGCATAACATAAAAATATTTAATCATCGAGCTGTTACTTACCAAAAAACGAAATATCGACGCAGTCATCTACAGTACGTAGATACATTCGGTGAGAAGAATGCTATGTGCACAGCACTAGCAATTTTCTTCCACAATATGTCGCTGCCCTTAACACTCTTGTCAACTTGCTAATGACAGAAAAATTATACTTTAGCGCAAACCAAAGTCTCCAGAATGAGTATTTTTAACCCTAATGTTAAAGCATTACATAAAAATATTTAATCATCGAGCTGTTACTTACCAAAAAACGAAATATCGAAGCAGTCATCTACAGTACGTAGATACATTCGGTGTGAAGAATGCTATGTGCACAGCACTAGCAATTTTCTTCTACAATATGTCGCCGCCCTTAACACTCTTGTCAACCTGCTAATGACAGAAAAATTACACTTTAGCGCAAACCAAAGTCATCAGAATGAGTATTTTTATCTCTATTGTTAAAGCATTTCGTAAAAATGTTTAATCATCGAGCTGTTACTTCCCAAAAAACGAAATATCGACGCAGTCATCTACAGTACGTAGATACATTCGGTGTGAAGAATGCTATGTGCACAGCACTAGCAATTTTCTTCTACAATATGTCGCCGCCCTTAACACTCTTGTCAAGCTGCTAATGACAGAAGAATTATACTTTAGCGCAAACCAAAGTCTCCAGAATGAGTATTTTTAACCCTAATGTTAAAGCATAACATAAAAATATTTAATCATCGAGCTGTTACTTACCACAAAACGAAATATCAACGCAGTCATCTACAGTACGTAGATACATTCGGTGTTAAGAATGCTATGTGCACAGCACTAGCAATTTTCTTCTACAATTTGTCGCCGCCCTTAACACTCTCGTCAACCTGCTAATGACAGAAAAATTATACTTTAGCGCAAACCAAAGTCTCCAGAATGAGTATTTTTAACCCTAATGTTAAAGCATAGCATAAAAATATTTAATCAGCGAGCTGTTACTTACCAAAAAACGAAATATCGACGCAGTCATCTACAGTACGTAGATACATTCGGTGTGAAGAATGCTATGTGCACAGCACTAGCAATTTTCTTCTACAATATGTCGCCGCCCTTAACACTCTTGTCAACCTGCTAATGACAGAAAAATTATACTTTAGCGCAAACCAAAGTCATCAGAATGAGTATTTTTATCTCTATTGTTAAAGCATTTCGTAAAAATATTTAATCATCGAGATGTTACTTCCCAAAAAACGAAATATCGACGCAGTCATCTACAGTACGTAGATACATTCGGTGTGAAGAATGCTATGTGCACAGCACTAGCAATTTTCTTCTACAATATGTCGCCGCCCTTAACACTCTTGTCAACCTGCTAATGACAGAAAAATTATACTTTAGCACATACCAAAGTCTCGAGAATGAGTATTTTTAACCCTAATGTTAAAGCACAACATAAAAATATTTAATCACCGAGCTGTTACTTACCAAAAAACGAAATATCGACGCAGTCATCTACAGTACGTAGATACATTCGGTGTGAAGAATGCTATGTGCACAGCACTAGCAATTTTCTTCTACAATATGTCGCCGCCCTTAACACCCTTGTCAACCTGCTAATGACAGAAAAATTATACTTTAGCGCAAACCAAAGTCTCCAGAATGAGTATTTTTAACCCTAATGTTAGAGCATAGCATAAAAATATTTAATCATCGAGATGTTACTTCCCAAAAAACGAAATATCGACGCAGTCATCTACAGTACGTAGATACATTCGGTGTGAAGAATGCTATGTGCACAGCACTAGCAATTTTCTTCTACAATATGTCGCCGCCCTTAACACTCTTGTCAACCTGCTAATGACAGAAAAATTATACTTTAGCGCATACCAAAGTCTCGAGAATGAGTATTTTTAACCCTAATGTTAAAGCACAACATAAAATTATTTAATCACCGAGCTGTTACTTACCAAAAAACGAAATATCGACGCAGTCATCTACAGTACGTAGATACATTCGGTGTGAAGAATGCTATGTGCACAGCACTAGCAATTTTCTTCTACAATATGTCGCCGCCCTTAACACCCTTGTCAACCTGCTAATGACAGAAAAATTATACTTTAGCGCAAACCAAAGTCTCCAGAATGAGTATTTTTAACCCTAATGTTAAAGCATAGCATAAAAATATTTAATCATCGAGCTGTTACTTACCAAAAAACGAAATATCGACGCAGTCATCTACAGTACGTAGATACATTCGGTGTGAAGAATGCTATGTGCACAGCACTAGCAATTTTCTTCTACCATATGTCGCCGCCCTTAACACTCTTGGCAACCTGCTAATGACAAAAAATTATACTTTAGCGCAAACCAAAGTCTCCAGAATGAGTATTTTTAACCCTAATGTTAAAGCATAGCATAAAAATATTTAATCAGCGAGCTGTTACTTACCAAAAAACGAAATATCGACGCAGTCATCTACAGTACGTAGATACATTCGGTGTGAAGAATGCTATGTGCACAGCACTAGCAATTTTCTTCTACAATATGTCGCCGCCCTTAACACTCTTGTCAACCTGCTAATGACAGAAAAATTATACTTTAGCGGAAACCAAAGTCATCAGAATGAGTATTTTTAGCTCTATTGTTAAAGCATTTCGTAAAAATATTTAATCATCGAGATGTTACTTCCCAAAAAACGAAATATCGACGCAGTCATCTACAGTACGTAGATACATTCGGTGTGAAGAATGCTATGTGCACAGCACTAGCAATTTTCTTCTACAATATGTCGCCGCCCTTAGCACACTTGTCAACCTGCTAATGACAGAAAAATTATACTTTAGCGCAAACCAAAGTCATCAGAATGAGTATTTTTATCTCTATTGTTAAAGCATTTCGTAAAAATATTTAATCATCGAGATGTTACTTCCCAAAAAACGAAATATCGACGCAGTCATCTACAGTACGTAGATACATTCGGTGTGAAGAATGCTATGTGCACAGCACTAGCAATTTTCTTCTACAATATGTCGCCGCCCTTAACACCCTTGTCAACCTGCTAATGACAGAAAAATTATACTTTAGCACATACCAAAGTCTCGAGAATGAGTATTTTTAACCCTAATGTTAAAGCACAACATAAAAATATTTAATCACCGAGCTGTTACTTACCAAAAAACGAAATATCGACGCAGTCATCTACAGTACGTAGATACATTCGGTGTGAAGAATGCTATGTGCACAGCACTAGCAATGTTCTTCTACAATATGTCGCCGCCCTTAACACCCTTGTCAACCTGCTAATGACAGAAAAATTATACTTTAGCGCAAACCAAAGTCTCCAGAATGAGTATTTTTAACCCTAATGTTAGAGCATAGCATAAAAATATTTAATCATCGAGATGTTACTTCCCAAAAAACGAAATATCGACGCAGTCATCTACAGTACGTAGATACATTTGGTGTGAAAATATGCTATGTGCACAGCACTAGCAATTTTCTTCTACAATATGTCGCCGCCCTTAACACTCTTGTCAACCTGCTAATGACAGAAAAATTATACTTTAGCGCATACCAAAGTCTCGAGAATGAGTTTTTTTAACCCTAATGTTAAAGCACAACATAAAAATATTTAATCACCGAGCTGTTACTTACCAAAAAACGAAATATCGACGCAGTCATCTACAGTACGTAGATACATTCGGTGTGAAGAATGCTATGTGCACAGCACTAGCAATTTTCTTCTACAATATGTCGCCGCCCTTAACACCCTTGTCAACCTGCTAATGACAGAAAAATTATACTTTAGCGCAAACCAAAGTCTCCAGAATGAGTATTTTTAACCCTAATGTTAAAGCATAGCATAAAAATATTTAATCATCGAGCTGTTACTTACCAAAAAACGAAATATCGATGCAGTCATCTACAGTACGTAGATACATTCGGTGTGAAGAATGCTATGTGCACAGCACTAGCAATTTTCTTCTACCATATGTCGCCGCCCTTAACACTCTTGTCAACCTGCTAATGACAGAAAAATTATACTTTAGCGCAAACCAAAGTCTCCAGAATGAGTATTTTTAACCCTAATGTTAAAGCATAACATAAAAATATTTAATCATCGAGCTGTTACTTACCAAAAAACGAAATATCGACGCAGTCATCTACAGTACGTAGATACATTCGGTGTGAAGAATGCTATGTGCACAGCACTAGCAATTTTCTTCTACAATATGTCGCCGCCCTTAACACTCTTGTCAACCTGCTAATGACAGAAAAATTATACTTTAGCGCAAACCAAAGTCTCCAGAATGAGTATTTTTAACCCTAATGTTAAAGCATAGCATAAAAATATTTAATCAGCGAGCTGTTACTTACCAAAAAACGAAAAATCGACGCAGTCATCTACAGTACGTAGATACATTCGGTGTGAAGAATGCTATGTGCACAGCACTAGCAATTTTCTTCTGCAATATGTCGCCGCCCTTAACACTCTTGTCAACCTGCTAATGACAGAAAAATTATACTTTAGCGGAAACCAAAGTCATCAGAATGAGTATTTTTAGCTCTATTGTTAAAGCATTTCGTAAAAATATTTAATCATCGAGATGTTACTTCCCAAAAAACGAAATATCGACGCAGTCATCTACAGTACGTAGATACATTCGGTGTGAAGAATGCTATGTGCACAGCACTAGCAATTTTCTTCTACAATATGTCGCCGCCCTTAACACACTTGTCAACCTGCTAATGACAGAAAAATTATACTTTAGCGCAAACCAAAGTCATCAGAATGAGTATTTTTATCTCTATTGTTAAAGCATTTCGTAAAAATATTTAATCATCGAGATGTTACTTCCCAAAAAAACGAAATATCGACGCAGTCATCTACAGTACGTAGATACATTCGGTGTGAAGAATGCTATGTGCACAGCACTAGCAATTTTCTTCTACAATAGGTCGCCGCCCTTAACACTCTTGTCAACCTGTTAATGACAGAAAAATTACACTTTAGTGCAAACCAAAGTCTCCAGAATGAGTATTTTTAACCCTAATGTTAAAGCATAACATAAAAATATTTAATCATCGAGATGTTACTTCCCAAAAAACGAAATATCGACGCAGTCATCTACAGTACGTAGATACATTCGGTGTGAAGAATGCTATGTGCACAGCACTAGCAATTTTCTTCTACAATATGTCGCCGCCCTTAACACACTTGTCAACCTGCTAATGACAGAAAAATTATACTTTAGCGCAAACCAAAGTCATCAGAATGAGTATTTTTATCTCTATTGTTAAAGCATTTCGTAAAAATATTTAATCATCGAGATGTTACTTCCCAAAAAACGAAATATCGACGCAGTCATCTACAGTACGTAGATACATTCGGTGTGAAGAATGCTATGTGCACAGCACTAGCAATTTTCTTCTACAATAGGTCGCCGCCCTTAACACTCTTGTCAACCTGTTAATGACAGAAAAATTACACTTTAGTGCAAACCAAAGTCTCCAGAATGAGTATTTTTAACCCTAATGTTAAAGCATAACATAAAAATATTTAATCATCGAGCTGTTACTTCCCAAAAAACGAAATATCGACGCAGTCATCTACAGTACGTAGATACATTCGGTGTGAAGAATGCTATGTGCACAGCACTAGCAATTTTCTTCTACAATATGTCGCCGCCCTTAACACCCTTGTCAACGTGCTAATGACAGAAAAATTATACTTTAGCGCAAACCAAAGTCTCCAGAATGAGTATTTTTAACCCTAATGTTAAAGCATAACACAAAAATATTTAATCACCGAGCTGTTACTTACCAAAAAACGAAATATCGACGCAGTCATCTACAGTACGTAGATACATTCGGTGTGAAGAATGCTATGTGCACAGCACTAGCAATTTTCTTCTACAATATGTCGCCGCCCTTAACACTCTTGTCAACCTGCTAATGACAGAAAAATTATACTTTAGCGCAAACCAAAGTCATCAGAATGAGTATTTTTATCTCTATTGTTAAAGCATTTCGTAAAAATATTTAATCATCGAGCTGTTACTTCCTAAAAAACGAAATATCGACGCAGTCATCTACAGTACGTAGATACATTCGGTGTGAAGAATGCTATGTGCACAGCACTAGCAATTTTCTTCTACAATATGTCGCCGCCCTTAACACTCTTGTCAACCTGCTAATGACAGAAAAATTATACTTTAGCGCATACCAAAGTCTCGAGAATGAGTATTTTTAACCCTAATGTTAAAGCACAACATAAAAATATTTAATCACCGAGCTGTTACTTACCAAAAAACGAAATATCGACGCAGTCATCTACAGTACGTAGATACATTCGGTGTGAAGAATGCTATGTGCACAGCACTAGCAATTTTCTTCTACAATATGTCGCCGCCCTTAACACTCTTGTCAACCTGCTAATGACAGAAAAATTATACTTTAGCGCAAACCAAAGTCATCAGAATGAGTATTTTTATCTCTATTGTTAAAGCATTTCGTAAAAATATTTAATCATCGAGCTGTTACTTCCTAAAAAACGAAATATCGACGCAGTCATCTACAGTACGTAGATACATTCGGTGTGAAGAATGCTATGTGCACAGCACTAGCAATTTTCTTCTACAATACGTCGCCGCCCTTAACACTCTTGTCAACCTACTAATGACAGAAAAATTATACTTTAGCGCAAACCAAAGTCTCGAGAATGAGTATTTTTAACCCTAATGTTAAAGCACAACATAAAAATATTTAATCACCGAGCTGTTACTTACCAAAAAACGAAATATCGACGCAGTCATCTACAGTACGTAGATACATTCGGTGTGAAGAATGCTATGTGCACAGCACTAGCAATTTTCTTCTACAATATGTCGCCGCCCTTAACACCCTTGTCAACCTGCTAATGACAGAAAAATTATACTTTAGCGCAAACCAAAGTCTCCAGAATGAGTATTTGTAACCCCAATGTTACAGCATAGCATAAAAATATTTAATCATCGAGCTGTTACTTACCAAAAAACGAAATATCGACGCAGTCATCTACAGTACGTAGATACATTCGGTGTGAAGAATGCTATGTGCACAGCACTAGCAATTTTCTTCTACGATATGTCGCCGCCCTTAACACTCTTGTCAACCTGCTAATGACAGAAAAATTATACTTTAGCGCAAACCAAAGTCTCCAGAATGAGTATTTTTAACCCTAATGTTAAAGCATAACATAAAAATATTTAATCATCGAGCTGTTACTTACCAAAAAACGAAATATCGACGCAGTCATCTACAGTACGTAGATACATTCGGTGTGAAGAAAGCTATGTGCACAGCACTAGCAATTTTCTTCTACAATATGTCGCCGCCCTTAACACTCTTGTCAACCTGCTAATGACAGAAAAATTATACTTTAGCGCATACCAAAGTCTCCAGAATGAGTATTTTTAACCCTAATGTTAAAGCATAGCATAAAAATATTTAATCAGCGAGCTGTTACTTACCAAAAAACGAAATATCGACGCAGTCATCTACAGTACGTAGATACATTCGGTGTGAAGAATGCTATGTGCACAGCACTAGCAATTTTCTTCTACAATATGTCGCCGACCTTAACACTCTTGTCAACCTGCTAATGACACAAAAATTATACTTTAGCGCAAACCAAAGTCATCAGAATGAGTATTTTTATCTCTATTGTTAAAGCATTTCGTAAAAATATTTAATCATCGAGATGTTACTTCCCAAAAAACGAAATATCGACGCAGTCATCTACAGTACGTAGATACATTCGGTGTGAAGAATGCTATGTGCACAGCACTAGCAATTTTCTTCTACAATATGTCGCCGCCCTTAACACACTTGTCAACCTGCTAATGACAGAAAAATTATACTTTAGCGCAAACCAAAGTCATCAGAATGAGTATTTTTATCTCTATTGTTAAAGCATTTCGTAAAATTATTTAATCATCGAGATGTTACTTCCCAAAAAACGAAATATCGACGCAGTCATCTACAGTACGTAGATACATTCGGTGTGAAGAATGCTATGTGCACAGCACTAGCAATTTTCTTCTACAATAAGTCGCCGCCCTTAAGACTCTTGTCAACCTGTTAATGACAGAAAAATTACACTTTAGTGCAAACCAAAGTCTCCAGAACGAGTATTTTTAACCCTAATGTTAAAGCATAACATAAAAATATTTAATCATCGAGCTGTTACTTCCCAAAAAACGAAATATCGACGCAGTCATCTACAGTACGTAGATACATTCGGTGTGAAGAATGCTATGTGCACAGCACTAGCAGTTTTCTTCTACAATATGTCGCCGCCCTTAACACTCTTGTCAACCTGCTAATGACAGAAAAATTATACTTTAGCGCAAACCAAAGTCTCCAGAATGAGTATTTTCAACCCTAATGTTAAAGCATAACATAAAAATATTTAATCATCGAGCTGTTACTTACCAAAAAACGAAATATCGACGCAGTCATCTACAGTACGTAGATACATTCGGTGTGAAGAATGCTATGTGCACAGCACTAGCAATTTTCTTCTACAATATGTCGCCGCCCTTAACACTCTTGTCAACCTGCTAATGACAGAAAAATTATACTTTAGCGCAAACCAAAGTCTCCAGAATGAGTATTTTTAACCCTAATGTTAAAGAATAACAAAAAAATATTTAATCATCGAGCTGTTACTTACCAAAAAACGAAATATCGACGCAGTCATCTACAGTACGTAGATACATTCGGTGTGAAGAATGCTATGTGCACAGCACTAGCAATTTTCTTCTACAATATGTCGCCGCCCTTAACACTCTTGTCAACCTGCTAATGACAGAAAAATTATACTTTAGCGCAAACCAAAGTCATCAGAATGAGTATTTTTATCTCTATTGTTAAAGCATTTCGTAAAAATATTTAATCATCGAGCTGTTACTTCCCAAGAAACGAAATATCGACGCAGTCATCTACAGTACGTAGATACATTCGGTGTGAAGAATGCTATGTGCACAACACTAGCAGTTTTCTTCTACAATATGTCGCCGCCCTTAACACTCTTCTCAACCTGCTAATGACAGAAAAATTATACTTTAGCGCAAACCAAAGTCTCCAGAATGAGTATTTTTAACCCTAATGTTAAAGCATAACATAAAAATATTTAATCATCGAGCTGTTACTTACCAAAAAACGAAATATCGACGCAGTCATCTACAGTACGTAGATACATTCGGTGTGAAGAATGCTATGTGCACAGCACTAGCAATTCTCTTCTACAATATGTCGCCGCCCTTAACACTCTTGTCAACCTGCCAATGACAGAAAAATTATACTTTAGCGCAAACCAAAGTCACCAGAATGAGTATTTTTATCTCTATTGTTAAAGCATTTCGTAAAAATACTTAATCATCGAGCTGTTACTTCCCAAAAAACGAAATATCGACGCAGTCATCTACAGTACGTAGATACATTCGGTGTGAAGAATGCTATGTGCACAGCACTAGCAATTTTCTTCTACAATATGTCACCGCCCTTAACACTCTTGTCAACCTGCTAATGACAGAAAAATTATACTTTAGCGCAAACCAAAGTCTCCAGAATGAGTATTTTTAACCCTAATGTTAAAGCATAACATAAAAATATTTAATCATCGAGCTGTTACTTACCAAAAAACGAAATATCGACGCAGTCATCTACAGTACGTAGATACATTCTGTGTGAAGAATGGTATGTGCACAGCACTAGCAACTTTCTTCTACAATATGTCGCCGCCCTTAACACTCTTGTCAACCTGCTAATGACAGAAAAATACTTTAGCGCAAACCAAAGTCTCCAGAATGAGTATTTTTAACCCTAATGTTAAAGCATAACATAAAAATATTTAATCATCGAGCTGTTACTTCCCAAGAAACGAAATATCGACGCAGTCATCTACAGTACGATGATACATTCGGTGTGAAGAATGCTTTGTGCACAGCACTAGCAATTTTCTTCTACAATATGTCGCCGCCCTTAACACTCTTGTCAACCTGCTAATGACAGAAAAATTATACTTTAGCGCAAACCAAAGTCATCAGAATGAGTATTTTTATCTCTATTGTTAAAGCATTTCGTAAAAATATTTAATCATCGAGCTGTTACTTCCCAAAAAACGAAATATCGACGCAGTCATCTACAGTACGTAGATACATTCGGTGTGAAGAATGCTATGTGCACAGCACTAGCAATTTTCTTCTACAATATGTCGCCGCCCTTAACACTCTTGTCAACCTGCTAATGACAGAAAAATTATACTTTAGCGCAAACCAAAGTCTCCAGAATGAGTATTTTTAACCCTAATGTTAAAGCACAACAAAAAAATATTTAATCATCGAGCTGTTACTTACCAAAAAACGAAATATCGACGCAGTCATCTACAGTACGTAGATACATTCGGTGTGAAGAATGCTATGTGCACAGCACTAGCAATTTTCTTCTACAATATGTCGCCGCCCTTAACACTCTTGTCAACCTGCTAATGACAGAAAAATTATACTTTAGCGCAAACCAAAGTCTCCAGAATGAGTATTTTTAACCCTAATGTTAAAGAATAACAAAAAAATATTTAATCATGGAGCTGTTACTTACCAAAAAACGAAATATCGACGCAGTCATCTACAGTACGTAGATACATTCGGTGTGAAGAATGCTATGTGCACAGCACTAGCAATTTTCTTCTACAATATGTCGCCGCCCTTAACACTCTTGTCAATCTGCTAATGACAGAAAAATTATACTTTAGCGCAAACCAAAGTCATCAGAATGAGAATTTTTATCTCTATTGTTAAAGCATTTCGTAAAAATATTGAATCATCGAGCTGTTACTTCCCAAGAAACGAAATATCGACGCAGTCATCTACAGTACGTAGATACATTCGGTGTGAAGAATGCTATGTGCACAACACTAGCAGTTTTCTTCTACAATATGTCGCCGCCCTTAACACTCTTCTCAACCTGCTAATGACAGAAAAATTATACTTTAGCGCAAACCAAAGTCTCCAGAATGAGTATTTTTAACCCTAATGTTAAAGCATAACATAAAAATATTTAATCATCGAGCTGTTACTTACCAAAAAACGAAATATCGACGCAGTCATCTACAGTACGTAGATACATTCGGTGTGAAGAATGCTATGTGCACAGCACTAGCAATTTTCTTCTACAAGATGTCGCCGCCCTTAACACTCTTGTCAACCTGCTAATGACAGAAAAATTATACTTTAGCGCAAACCAAAGTCTCCAGAATGAGTATTTTTAACCCTAATGTTAAAGCATAACATAAAAATATTTAATCATCGAGCTGTTACTTACCAAAAATCGAAATATCGACGCAGTCATCTACAGTACGTAGATACATTCGGTATGAAGAATGCTATGTGCACAGCACTAGCAATTTTCTTCTACAATATGTCGCCGCCCTTAACACTCTTGTCAACCTGCTAATGACAGAAAAATTATACTTTAGCGCAAACCAAAGTCTCCAGAATGAGTATTTTTAACCCTAATGTTAAAGCATAACATAAAAATATTTAATCATCGAGCTGTTACTTACCAAAAAACGAAATATCGCCGCAGTCATCTACAGTACGTAGATACATTCGGTGTGAAGAATGCTATGTGCACAGCACTAGCAGTTTTCTTCTACAATATGTCGCCGCCCTTAACACTCTTGTCAACCTGCCAATGACAGAAAAATTATACTTTAGCGCAAACCAAAGTCATCAGATTGAGTATTTTTATCTCTATTGTTAAAGCATTTCGTAAAAATATTTAATCATCGAGCTGTTACTTCCCAAAAAACGAAATATCGACGCAGTCATCTACAGTACGTAGATACATTCGGTGTGAAGAATGCTATGTGCACAGCACTAGCAATTTTCTTCTACAATATGTCGCCGCCCTTAACACTCTTGTCAACCTGCTAATGACAGAAAAATTATACTTTAGCGCAAACCAAAGTCTCCAGAATGAGTATTTTTAACCCTAATGTTAAAGCATAACATATAAATATTTAATCATCGAGCTGTTACTTACCAAAAAACGAAATATCGACGCAGTCATCTACAGTACGTAGATACATTCGGTGTGAAGAATGCTATGTGCACAGCACTAGCAATTTTCTTCTACAATATGTCACCGCCCTTAACACTCTTGTCAACCTGCTAATGACAGAAAAATTATACTTTAGCGCAAACCAAAGTCTCCAGAATGAGTATTTTTAACCCTAATGTTAAAGCATTACATAAAAATATTTAATCATCGAGCTGTTACTTACCAAAAAACGAAATATCGACGCAGTCATCTACAGTACGTAGATACATTCGGTGTGAAGAATGGTATGTGCACAGCACTAGCAACTTTCTTCTACAATATGTCGCCGCCCTTAACACTCTTGTCAACCTGCTAATGACAGAAAAATACTTTAGCGCAAACCAAAGTCTCCAGAATGAGTATTTTTAACCCTAATGTTAAAGCATAACATAAAAATATTTAATCATCGAGATGTTACTTCCCAAGAAACGAAATATCGACGCAGTCATCTACAGTACGATGATACATTCGGTGTGAAGAATGCTATGTGCACAGCACTAGCAATTTTCTTCTACAATATGTCGCCGCCCTTAACACTCTTGTCAACCTGCTAATGACAGAAAAATTATACTTTAGCGCAAACCAAAGTCATCAGAATGAGTATTTTTATCTCTATTGTTAAAGCATTTCGTAAAAATATTTAATCATCGAGCTGTTACTTACCAAAAAACGAAATATCGACGCAGTCATCTACAGTACGTAGATACATTCGGTGTGAAGAATGCTATGTGCACAGCACTAGCAATTTTCTTCTACAATATGTCGCCGCCCTTAACACCCTTGTCAACCTGCTAATGACAGAAAAATTATACTTTAGCGCAAACCAAAGTCTCCAGAATGAGTATTTTTAACCCTAATGTTAAAGCATAACATAAAAATATTTAATCATCGAGTTGTTACTTACCAAAAAACGAAATATCGACGCAGTCATCTACAGAACGTAGATACATTCGGTGTGAAGAATGCTATGTGCACAGCACTAGCAATTTTCTTCTACAATATGTCGCCGCCCTTAACACTCTTGTCAACCTGCTAATGACAGAAAAGTTATACTTTAGCGCAAACTAAAGTCATCAGAATGAGTATTTTTATCTCTATTGTTAAAGCATTTCGTAAAAATATTTAATCATCGAGCTGTTACTTCCCAAAAAACGAAATATCGACGCAGTCATCTGCAGTACGTAGATACATTCGGTGTGAAGAATGGTATGTGCACAGCACTAGCAACTTTCTTCTACAATATGTCACCGTCCTTAACACTCTTGTCAACCTGCTAATGACAGAAAAATTATACTTTAGCGCAAACCAAAGTCTCCAGAATGAGTATTATTAACCCTAATGTTAAAGCATAACATAAAAATATTTAATCATCGAGCTGTTACTTACCAAAAAACGAAATATCGACGCAGTCATCTACAGTACGTAGATACATTCGGTGTGAAGAATGCTATGTGCACAGCACTAGCAATTTTCTTCTACAAGATGTCGCCGCCCTTAACACTCTTGTCAACCTGCTAATGACAGAAAAATTATACTTTAGCGCAAACCAAAGTCTCCAGAATGAGTATTTTTAACCCTAATGTTAAAGCATAACATAAAAATATTTAATCATCGAGCTGTTACTTACCAAAAATCGAAATATCGACGCAGTCATCTACAGTACGTAGATACATTCGGTATGAAGAATGCTATGTGCACAGCACTAGCAATTTTCTTCTACAATATGTCGCCGCCCTTAACACTCTTGTCAACCTGCTAATGACAGAAAAATTATACTTTAGCGCAAACCAAAGTCTCCAGAATGAGTATTTTTAACCCTAATGTTAAAGCATAACATAAAAATATTTAATCATCGAGCTGTTACTTACCAAAAAACGAAATATCGCCGCAGTCATCTACAGTACGTAGATACATTCGGTGTGAAGAATGCTATGTGCACAGCACTAGCAGTTTTCTTCTACAATATGTCGCCGCCCTTAACACTCTTGTCAACCTGCCAATGACAGAAAAATTATACTTTAGCGCAAACCAAAGTCATCAGAATGAGTATTTTTATCTCTATTGTTAAAGCATTTCGTAAAAATATTTAATCATCGAGCTGTTACTTCCCAAAAAACGAAATATCGACGCAGTCATCTACAGTACGTAGATACATTCGGTGTGAAGAATGCTATGTGCACAGCACTAGCAATTTTCTTCTACAATATGTCGCCGCCCTTAACACTCTTGTCAACCTGCTAATGACAGAAAAATTATACTTTAGCCCAAACCAAAGTCTCCAGAATGAGTATTTTTAACCCTAATGTTAAAGCATAACATATAAATATTTAATCATCGAGCTGTTACTTACCAAAAAACGAAATATCGACGCAGTCATCTACAGTACGTAGATACATTCGGTGTGAAGAATGCTATGTGCACAGCACTAGCAATTTTCTTCTACAATATGTCACCGCCCTTAACACTCTTGTCAACCTGCTAATGACAGAAAAATTATACTTTAGCGCAAACCAAAGTCTCCAGAATGAGTATTTTTAACCCTAATGTTAAAGCATTACATAAAAATATTTAATCATCGAGCTGTTACTTACCAAAAAACGAAATATCGACGCAGTCATCTACAGTACGTAGATACATTCGGTGTGAAGAATGGTATGTGCACAGCACTAGCAACTTTCTTCTACAATATGTCGCCGCCCTTAACACTCTTGTCAACCTGCTAATGACAGAAAAATACTTTAGCGCAAACCAAAGTCTCCAGAATGAGTATTTTTAACCCTAATGTTAAAGCATAACATAAAAATATTTAATCATCGAGATGTTACTTCCCAAGAAACGAAATATCGACGCAGTCATCTACAGTACGATGATACATTCGGTGTGAAGAATGCTATGTGCACAGCACTAGCAATTTTCTTCTACAATATGTCGCCGCCCTTAACACTCTTGTCAACCTGCTAATGACAGAAAAATTATACTTTAGCGCAAACCAAAGTCATCAGAATGAGTATTTTTATCTCTATTGTTAAAGCATTTCGTAAAAATATTTAATCATCGAGCTGTTACTTACCAAAAAACGAAATATCGACGCAGTCATCTACAGTACGTAGATACATTCGGTGTGAAGAATGCTATGTGCACAGCACTAGCAATTTTCTTCTACAATATGTCGCCGCCCTTAACACTCTTGTCAACCTGCTAATGACAGAAAAATTATACTTTAGCGCAAACCAAAGTCTCCAGAATGAGTATTTTTAACCCTAATGTTAAAGCATAACATAAAAATATTTAATCATCGAGTTGTTACTTACCAAAAAACGAAATATCGACGCAGTCATCTACAGAACGTAGATACATTCGGTGTGAAGAATGCTATGTGCACAGCACTAGCAATTTTCTTCTACAATATGTCGCCGCCCTTAACACTCTTGTCAACCTGCTAATGACAGAAAAGTTATACTTTAGCGCAAACTAAAGTCATCAGAATGAGTATTTTTATCTCTATTGTTAAAGCATTTCGTAAAAATATTTAATCATCGAGCTGTTACTTCCCAAAAAACGAAATATCGACGCAGTCATCTGCAGTACGTAGATACATTCGGTGTGAAGAATGGTATGTGCACAGCACTAGCAACTTTCTTCTACAATATGTCACCGTCCTTAACACTCTTGTCAACCTGCTAATGACAGAAAAATTATACTTTAGCGCAAACCAAAGTCTCCAGAATGAGTATTATTAACCCTAATGTTAAAGCATAACATAAAAATATTTAATCATCGAGCTGTTACTTACCAAAAAACGAAATATCGACGCAGTCATCTACAGTACGTAGATACATTCGGTGTGAAGAATGCTATGTGCACAGCACTAGCAATTTTCTTCTACAATATTTCGCCGCCCTTAACACTCTTGTCAACCTGCTAATGACAGAAAAATTATACTTTAGCGCAAACCAAAGTCTCGAGAATGAGTATTTTTAACCCTAATGTTAAAGCATAACATAAAAATATTTAATCATCGAGCTGTTACTTACCAAAAAACGAAATATCGACGCAGTCATCTACAGTACGTAGATACATTCGGTGTGAAGAATGCTATGTGCACAGCACTAGCAATTTTCTTCTACAATATGTCGCCGCCCTTAACACTCTTGTCAACCTGCTAATGACAGAAAAATTATACTTTAGCGCAAACCAAAGTCTCCAGAATGAGTATTTTTAACCCTAATGTTAAAGCATAACAAAAAAATATTTAATCATCGAACTGTTACTTACCAAAAAACGAAATATCGACGCAGTCATCTACAGTACGTAGATACATTCGGTGTGAAGAATGCTATGTGCACAGCACTAGCAATTTTCTTCTACAATATGTCGCCGCCCTTAACACTCTTGTCAACCTGCTAATGACAGAAAAATTATACTTTAGCGCAAACCAAAGTCTCCAGAATGAGTATTTTTAACCTAATGTTAAAGCATAACATAAAAATATTTAATCATCGAGCTGTTACTTACCAAAAAACGAAATATCGACGCAGTCATCTACAGTACGTAGATACATTCGGTGTGAAGAATGCTATGTGCACAGCACTAGCAGTTTTCTTCTACAATATGTCGCCCCCCTTAACACTCTTGTCAACCTGCTAATGACAGAAAAATTATACTTTAGCGCAAACCAAAGTCTCCAGAATGAGTATTTTTAACCCTAATGTTAAAGCATAACATAAAAATATTTAATCATCGAGCTGTTACTTACCAAAAAACGAAATATCGACGCAGTCATCTACAGTACGTAGATACATTCGGTGTGAAGAATGCTATGTGCACAGCACTAGCAATTTTCTTCTACAATATGTCGCCGCCCTTAACACTCTTGTCAACCTGCTAATGACAGAAAAGTTATACTTTAGCGCAAACCAAAGTCTCGAGAATGAGTATTTTTAACCCTAATGTTAAAGCATAACATAAAAATATTTAATCATCGAGCTGTTACTTACCAAAAAACGAAATATCGACGCAGTCATCTACAGTACGTAGATACATTCGGTGTGAAGAATGCTATGTGCACAGCACTAGCAATTTTCTTCTACAATATGTCGCCGCCCTTAACACTCTTGTCAACCTGCTAATGACAGAAAAATTATACTTTAGCGCAAACCAAAGTCTCCAGAATGAGTATTTTTAACCACAATGTTAAAGCATAACATAAAAATATTTAATCATCGAGCTGTTACTTCCCAAAAAACGAAATATCGACGCAGTCATCTACAGTACGTAGATAGATTCGGTGTGAAGAATGCTATGTGCACAGCACTAGCAATTTTCTTCTACAATATGTCGCCGCCCTTAACACTCTTGTCAACCTGCTAATGACAGAAAAATTATACTTTAGCGCAAACCAAAGTCATCAGAATGAGTATTTTTATCTCTATTGTTAAAGCATTTCGTAAAAATATTTACTCATCGAGCTGTTACTTCCCAAAAAACGAAATATCGACGCAGTCATCTACAGTACGTAGATACATTCGGTGTGAAGAATGCTATGTGCACAGCACTAGCAATTTTCTTCTACAATATGTCGCCGCCCTTAACACTCTTGTCAACCTGCTAATGACAGAAAAATTATACTTTAGCGCAAACCAAAGTCTCCAGAATGAGTATTTTTAACCCTAATGTTAAAGCATAACATAAAAATATTTAATGATCGAGCTGTTACTTCCCAAGAAACGAAATATCGACGCAGTCATCTACAATACGTAGATACACTCGGTGTGTAGAATGCTATGTGCACAGCACTAGCAATTTTCTTCTACAATATGTCGCCGCCCTTAACACTCTTGTCAACCTGCTAATGACAGAAAAATTATACTTTAGCGCAAACCAAAGTCTCCAGAATGAGTATTTTTAACCCCAATGTTAAAGAATAACAAAAAAATATTTAATCATCGAGCTGTTACTTACCAAAAAACGAAATATCGACGCAGTCATCTACAGTACGTAGATACATTCGGTGTGAAGAATGCTATGTGCACAGCACTAGCAATTTTCTTCTACAATATGTCGCCGCCCTTAACACTCTTGTCAACCTGCTAATGACAGAAAAATTATACTTTAGCGCAAACCAGAGTCATCAGAATCAGTATTTTTATCTCTATTGTTAAAGCATTTCGTAAAAATATTTAATCATCGAGCTGTTACTTCCCAAAAAACGAAATATCGACGCAGTCATCTACAGTACGTAGATACATTCGGTATGAAGAATGCTATGTGCACAGCACTAGCAATTTTCTTCTACAATATGTCGCCGTCCTTAACACTCTTGTCAACCTGCTAATGACAGAAAAATTATACTTTAGCGCAAACCAAAGTTCCAGAATGAGTATTTTTAACCCTAATGTTAAAGCATAACATAAAAATATTTAATCATCGAGCTGTTACTTACCAAAAAACGAAATATCGACGCAGTCATCTACAGTACGTAGATACATTCGGTGTGAAGAATGCTATGTGCACAGCACTAGCAATTTTCTTCTACAATATGTCGCCGCCCTTAACACTCTTGTCAACCTGCTAATGACAGAAAAATTATACTTTAGCGCAAACCAAAGTCTCCAGAATGAGTATTTTTAACCCTAATGTTAAAGCATAACATAAAAATATTTAATCATCGAGCTGTTACTTACCAAAAAACGAAATATCGACGCAGTCATCTACAGTACGTAGATACATTCGGTGTGAAGAATGCTATGTGCACAGCACTAGCAATTTTCTTCTACAATATGTCGCCGCCCTTAACACTCTTGTCAACCTGCTAATGACAGAAAAATTATACTTTAGGGCAAACCAAAGTCTCCAGAATGAGTATTTTTAACCCTAATGTTAAAGCATAACATAAAAATATTTAATCATCGAGCTGTTACTTACCAAAAAGCGAAATATCGACGCAGTCATCTACAGTACGTAGATACATTCGGTGTGAAGAATGCTATGTGCACAGCACTAGCAATTTTCTTCTACAATATGTCGCCGCCCTTAACACTCTTGTCAACCTGCTAATGACAGAAAAATTATACTTTAGCGCAAACCAAAGTCTCCAGAATGAGTATTTTTAACCCTAATGTTAAAGCATAACATAAAAATATTTAATCATCGAGCTGTTACTTCCCAAAAAACGAAATATCGACGCAGTCATCTACAGTACGTAGATACATTCGGTGTGAAGAATGCTATGTGCACAGCACTAGCAATTTTCTTCTACAATATGTCGCCGCCCTTAACACTCTTGTCAACCTGCTAATGACAGAAAAATTATACTTTAGCGCAAACCAAAGTCATCAGAATGAGTATTTTTATCTCTATTGTTAAAGCATTTCGTAAAAATATTTACTCATCGAGCTGTTACTTCCCAAAAAACGAAATATCGACGCAGTCATCTACAGTACGTAGATACATTCGGTGTGAAGAATGCTATGTGCACAGCACTAGCAATTTTCTTCTACAATATGTCGCCGCCCTTAACACTCTTGTCAACCTGCTAATGACAGAAAAATTATACTTTAGCGCAAACCAAAGTCTCCAGAATGAGTATTTTTAACCCTAATGTTAAAGAATACCAAAAAAATATTTAATCATCGAGCTGTTACTTACCAAAAAACGAAATATCGACGCAGTCATCTACAGTACGTAGATACATTCGGTGTGAAGAATGCTATGTGCACAGCACTAGGAATTTTCTTCTACAATATGTCGCCGCCCTTAACACTCTTGTCAACCTGCTAATGACAGAAAAATTATACTTTAGCGCAAACCAAAGTCTCCAGAATGAGTATTTTTAACCCTAATGTTAAAGCATAACATAAAAATATTTAATCATCGAGCTGTTACTTACCAAAAAACGAAATATCGACGCAGTCATCTACAGTACGTAGATACATTCGGTGTGAAGAATGCTATGTGCACAGCACTAGCAACTTTCTTCTACAATATGTCGCCGCCCTTAACACTCTTGTCAACCTGCTAATGACAGAAAAATTACACTTTAGCGCAAACCAAAGTCTCCAGAATGAGTATTTTTAACCCTAATGTTAAATCATAACATAAAAAAATTTAATCATCGAGCTGTTACTTACCAAAAAACGAAATATCGACGCAGTCATCTACAGTACGTAGATACATTCGGTGTGAAGAATGCTATGTGCACAGCACTAGCAATTTTCTTCTACAATATGTCGCCGCCCTTAACACTCTTGTCAACCTGCTAATGACAGAAAAATTAAACTTTAGCGCAAACCAAAGTCTCCAAAATGAGTATTTTTAACCCTAATGTTAAAGCATAACATAAGAATATTTAATCATCGAGCTGTTACTTACCAAAAAACGAAATATCGACGCAGTCATCTACAGTACGTAGATACATTCGATGTGAAGAATTCTATGTGCACAGCACTAGCAATTTTCTTCTACAATATGTCGCCGCCCTTAACACTCTTGTCAACCTGCTTATGACAGAAAAATTATACTTTAGCGCAAACCAAAGTCATCAGAATGAGTATTTTTATCTCTATTGTTAAAGCATTTCGTAGAAATATTTACTCATCGAGCTGTTACTTCCCAAAAAACGAAATATCGACGCAGTCATCTACAGTACGTAGATACATTCGGTGTGAAGAATGCTATGTGCACAGCACTAGCAATTTTCTTCTACAATATGTCGCCGCCCTTAACACTCTTGTCAACCTGCTAATGACAGAAAAATTATACTTTAGCGCAAACCAAAGTCTCCAGAATGAGTATTTTTAACCCTAATGTTAAAGCATAACATAAAAATATTTAATCATCGAGCTGTTACTTCCCAAGAAACGAAATATCGACGCAGTCATCTACAGTACGTAGATACACTCGGTGTGTAGAATGCTATGTGCACAGCACTAGCAATTTTCTTCTACAATATGTCGCCGCCCTTAACACTCTTGTCAACCTGCTAATGACAGAAAAATTATACTTTAGCGCAAACCAAAGTCTGCAGAATGAGTATTTTTAACCCTAATGTTAAAGAATAACAAAAAAATATTTAATCATCGAGCTGTTACTTACCAAAAAACGAAATATCGACGCAGTCATCTACAGTACGTAGATACATTCGGTGTGAAGAATGCTATGTGCACAGCACTAGCAATTTTCTTCTACAATATGTCGCCGCCCTTAACACTCTTGTCAACCTGCTAATGACAGAAAAATTATACTTTAGCGCAAACCAAAGTCATCAGAATAAGTATTTTTATCTCTATTGTTAAAGCATTTCGTAAAAATATTTAATCATCGAGCTGTTACTTCCCAAAAAACGAAATATCGTCGCAGTCATCTACAGTACGTAGATACATTCGGTATGAAGAATGCTATGTGCACAGCACTAGCAATTTTCTTCTACAATATGTCGCCGCCCTTAACACTCTTGTCAACCTGCTAATGACAGAAAAATTATACTTTAGCGCAAACCAAAGTTCCAGAATGAGTATTTTTAACCCTAATGTTAAAGCATAACATAAAAATATTTAATCATCGAGCTGTTACTTACCAAAAAACGAAATATCGACGCAGTCATCTACAGTACGTAGATACATTCGGTGTGAAGAATGCTATGTGCACAGCACTAGCAATTTTCTTCTACAATATGTCGCCGCCCTTAACACTCTTGTCAACCTGCTAATGACAGAAAAATTATACTTTAGCGCAAACCAAAGTTTCCAGAATGAGTACTTTTAACCCTAATGTTAAAGAATACCAAAAAAATATTTAATCATCGAGCTGTTACTTACCAAAAAACGAAATATCGACGCAGTCATCTACAGTATGTAGATACATTCGGTGTGAAGAATGCTATGTGCACAGCACTAGCAATTTTCTTCTACAATATGTCGCCGCCCTTAACACTCTTGTCAACCTGCTAATGACAGAAAAATTATACTTTAGCGCAAACCAAAGTCATCAGAATGAGTATTTTTATCTCTATTGTTAAAGCATTTCGTAAAAATATTTAATCATCGAGCTGTTACTCCCAAACAACGAAATATCGACGCAGTCATCTACAGTACGTAGATACATTCGGTGTGAAGAATGCTATGTGCACAGCACTAGCAATTTTCTTCTACAATATGTCGCCGCCCTTAACACTCTTGTCAACCTGCTAATGACAGAAAAATTATACTTTAGCGCAAACCAAAGTCATCAGAATGAGTATTTTTATCTCTATTGTTAAAGCATTTCGTAAAAATATTTAATCATCGAGCTGTTACTTCCCAAAAAACGAAATATCGACGCAGTCATCTACAGTACGTAGATACATTCGGTGTGAAGAATGCTATGTGCACAGCAGTAGCAATTTTCTTCTACAATATGTCGCCGCCCTTAACACTCTTGTCAACCTGCTAATGACAGAAAAATTATACTTTAGCGCAAACCAAAGTCATCAGAATGAGTATTTTTATCTCTATTGTTAAAGCATTTCGTAAAAATATTTAATCATCGAGCTGTTACTTCCCAAAAAACGAAATATCGACGCAGTCATCTACAGTACGTAGATACATTCGGTGTGAAGAATGCTATGTGCACAGCACTAGCAGTTTTCTTCTACAATATGTCGCCGCCCTTGACACTCTTGTCAACCTGCTAATGACAGAAAAATTATACTTTAGCGCAAACCAAAGTCATCAGAATGAGTATTTTTAACTCTATTGTTAAAGCACTTCGTAAAAATATTTAATCATCGAGCTGTTACTTCCCAAAAAACGAAATATCGACGCAGTCATCTACAGTACGTAGATACATTCGGTGTGAAGAATGCTATGTGCACAGCACTAGCAATTTCCTTCTACAATATGTCGCCGCCCTTAACACTCTTGTCAACCTGCTAATGACAGAAAAATTATACTTTAGCGCAAACCAAAGTCTCCAGAATGAGTATTTTTAACCCTAATGTTAAAGCATAACATAAAAATTTTTAATCATCGAGCTGTTACTTACCAAAAAACGAAATATCGACGCAGTCATCTACAGTACGTAGATACATTCGGTGTGAAGAATGCTATGTGCACAGCACTAGCAATTTTCTTCTCGCCCTTAACACTCTTGTCAACCTGCTAATGACAGAAAAATTATACTTTAGCGCAGACCAAAGTCTCCAGAATGAGTATTTTTAACCCTAATGTTAAAGCATAACATAAAAATTTTTAATCATCGAGCTGTTACTTACCAAAAAACGAAATATCGACGCAGTCATCTACAGTACGTAGATACATTCGGTGTGAAGAATGCTATGTGCACAGCACTAGCAATTTTCTTCTACAATATGTCGCCGCCCTTAACACTCTTGTCAACCTGCTAATGACAGAAAAATTATACTTTAGCGCAAACCAAAGTCATCAGAATGAGTATTTTTAACTCTATTGTTAAAGCATTTCGTAAAAATATTTAATCATCGAGCTGTTACTTCCCAAAAAACGAAATATCGACGCAGTCATCTACAGTACGTAGATACATTCGGTGTGAAGAATGCTATGTGCACAGCACTAGCAATTTCCTTCTACAATATGTCGCCGCCCTTAACACTCTTGTCAACCTGCTAATGACAGAAAAATTATACTTTAGCGCAAACCAAAGTCTCCAGAATGAGTATTTTTAACCCTAATGTTAAAGCATAACATAAAAATTTTTAATCATCGAGCTGTTACTTACCAAAAAACGAAATATCGACGCAGTCATCTACAGTACGTAGATACATTCGGTGTGAAGAATGCTATGTGCACAGCACTAGCGATTTTCTTCTCGCCCTTAACACTCTTGTCAACCTGCTAATGACAGAAAAATTATACTTTAGCGCAGACCAAAGTCTCCAGAATGAGTATTTTTAACCCTAATGTTAAAGCATAACATAAAAATTTTTAATCATCGAGCTGTTACTTACCAAAAAACGAAATATCGACGCAGTCATCTACAGTACGTAGATACATTCGGTGTGAAGAATGCTATGTGCACAGCACTAGCAATTTTCTTCTACAATATGTCGCCGCCCTTAACACTCTTGTCAACCTGCTAATGACAGAAAAATTATACTTTAGCGCAAACCAAAGTCATCAGAATGAGTATTTTTAACCCTAATGTTAAAGCATAACATAAAAATATTTAATCATCGAGCTGTTACTTACCAAAAAACGAAATATCGACGCAGTCATCTACAGTATGTAGATACATTCGGTGTGAAGAATGCTATGTGCACAGCACTAGCAATTTTCTTCTACAATATGTCGCCGCCCTTAACACTCTTGTCAACCTGCTAATGACAGAAAAATTATACTTTAGCGCAAACCAAAGTCTCCAGAATGAGTATTTTTAACCCTAATGTTAAAGCATAACATAAAAATTTTTAATCATCGAGCTGTTACTTCCCAAAAAACGAAATATCGACGCAGTCATCTACAGTACGTAGATACATTCGGTGTGAAGAATGCTATGTGCACAGCACTAGCAATTTTCTTCTACAATATGTCGCCGCCCTTAACACTCTTGTCAACCTGCTAATGACAGAAAAATTATACTTTAGCGCAAACCAAAGTCATCAGAATGAGTATTTTTATCTCTATTGTTAAAGCATTTCGTAAAAATATTTAATCATCGAGCTGTTACTTCCCAAAAAACGAAATATCGACGCAGTCGTCTACAGTACGTAGATACATTCGGTGTGAAGAATGCTATGTGCACAGCACGAGCAATTTTCTTCTACAATATGTCGCCGCCCTTAACACTCTTGTCAACCTGCTAATGACAGAAAAATTATACTTTAGCGCAAACCAAAGTCTCCAGAATGAGTATTTTTAACCCTAATGTTAAAGCATAACATAAAAATATTTAATCATCGAGCTGTTACTTCCCAAAAATCGAAATATCGACGCAGTCATCTACAGTACGTAGATAAATTCGGTGTGAAGAATCCTATGTGCACAGCACTAGCAGTTTTCTTCTACAATATGTCGCCGCCCTTAACACTCTTGTTAACCTGCTAATGACAGAAAAATTATACTTTAGCGCAAACCAATGTCTCCAGAATGAGTATTTTTAACCCTAATGTTAAAGCATAACATAAAAATATTTAATCATCGAGCTGTTACTTACCAAAAAACGAAATATCGACGCAGTCATCTACAGTACGTAGATACATTCGGTGTGAAGAATGCTATGTGCACAGCACTAGCAATTTTCTTCTACAATATGTCGCCGCCCTTAACAATCTTGTCAACCTGCTAATGACAGAAAAATTATACTTTAGCGCAAACCAAAGTCTCCAGAATGAGTATTTTTAACCCTAATGTTAAAGCATTTCGTAAAAATATTTAATCATCGAGCTGTTACTTACCAAAAAACGAAATATCGACGCAGTCATCTACAGTACGTAGATACATTCGGTGTGAAGAATGCAATGTGCACAGCACTAGCAATTTTCTTCTACAATATGTCGCCGCCCTTAACACTCTTGTCAACCTGCTAATGACAGAAAAATTATACTTTAGCGCAAACCAAAGTCTCCAGTATGGGTGTTTTTAACCCTAATGTTAAAGCATAACATAAAAATATTTAATCATCGAGCTGTTACTTAGCAAAAAACGAAATATCGACGCAGTCATCTACAGTACGTACATACATTCGGTGTGAAGAATGCTATGTGCACAGCACTAGCAATTTTCTTCTACAATATGTCGCCGCCCTTAACACTCTTGTCAACCTGCTAATGACAGAAAAATTGTACTTTAGCGCAAACCAAAGTCTCCCGAATGAGTGTTTTTAACCCTAATGTTAAAGCATAACATAAAAATATTTAATCATCGAGCTGTTACTTACCAAAATACGAAATATCGACGCAGTCATCTACAGTACGTAGATACATTCGGTGTGAAGAATGCTATGTGCACAGCACTAGCAATTTTCTTCTACAATATGTCGCCGCCCTTAACACTCTTGTCAACCTGCTAATGACAGAAAAATTATACTTTAGCGCAAACCAAAGTCTGCAGATTGTGTATTTTTAACCCTAATGTTAAAGCATAACATAAAAATATTTAATCATCAAGCTGTTACTTACCAAAAAACGAAATATCGACGCAGTCATCTACAGTACGTAGATACATTCGGTGTGAAGAATGCTATGTGCACAGCACTAGCAATTTTCTTCTACAATATGTCGCCGCCCTTAACACTCTTGTCAACCTGCTAATGACAGAAAAATTATACTTTAGCGCAAACCAAAGTCATCAGAATGAGTATTTTTATCTCTATTGTTAAAGCATTTCGTAAAAATATTTAATCATCGAGCTGTTACTTCCCAAAAAACGAAATATCGACGCAGTCATCTACAGTACGTAGATACATTCGGTGTGAAGAATGCTATGTGCACAGCACAAGCAATTTTCTTCTACAATATGTCGCCGCCCTTAACATTCTTGTCAACCTGCTAATGACAGAAAAATTATACTTTAGCGCAAACCAAAGTCACCAGAATGAGTATTTTTAACCCTAATGTTAAAGCATTACATAAAAATATTTAATCATCGAGCTGTTACTTACCAAAAAACGAAATATCGACGCAGTCATCTACAGTACGTAGATACATTCGGTGTGAAGAATGCTATGTGCACAGCACTAGCAATTTTCTTCTACAATATCTCGCCGCCCTTAACACTCTTGTCAACCTGCTAATGACAGAAAAATTATACTTTAGCGCAAACCAATGTCATCAGAATGAGTATTTTTATCTCTATTGTTAAAGCATTTCGTAAAAATATTTAATCATCGAGCTGTTACTTCCCAAAAAACGAAATATCGACGCAGTCATCTACAGTACGTAGATACATTCGGTGTGAAGAATGCTATGTGCACAGCACTAGCAATTTTCTTCTACAATATGTCGCCGCCCTTAACACTCTTGTCAACCTGCTAATGACAGAAAAATTATACTTTAGCGCAAACCAAAGTCTCCAGAATGAGTATTTTTAACCCTAATGTTAAAGCATAACATAAAAATATTTAATCATCGAGCTGTTACTTACCAAAAAACGAAATATCGACGCAGTCATCTACAGTACGTAGATACATTCGGTGTGAAGAATGCTATGTGCACAGCACTAGCAATTTTCTTCTACAATATGTCGCCGCCCTTAACACACTTGTCAACCTGCTAATGACAGAAAAATTATACTTTAGCGCAAACCAAAGTCTCCAGAATGAGTATTTTTAAACCTAATGTTAAAGCATAACATAAAAATATTTAATCATTGAGCTGTTACTTACCAAAAAACGAAATATCGACGCAGTCATCTACAGTACGAGGATACATTCGGTGTGAAGAATGCTAGGTGCACAGCACTAGCAATTTTCTTCTACAATATGTCGCCGCCCTTAACACTCTTGTCAACCTGCTAGTGACAGAAAAATTATACTTTAGCGCAAACCAAAGTCTCCAGAATGAGTATTTTTAACCCTAATGTTAAAGCATAACATAAAAATATTTAATCATCGAGCTGTTTCTTACCAAAAAACGAAATATCGACGCAGTCATCTACAGTACGTAGATACATTCGGTGTGAAGAATGCTATGTGCACAGCACTAGCAATTTTCTTCTACAACATGTCGCCGCCATTAACACTCTTGTCAACCTGCTAATGACAGAAAAATTATACTTTAGCGCAAACCAAAGTCTCTAGAATGAGTATCTTTAACCCTAATGTTAAAGCATAACATAAAAATATTTAATCATTGAGCTGTTACTTCCCAAAAAACGAAATATCGACGCAGTCATCTACAGTACGTAGATACATTCGGTGTGAAGAATGCTATGTGCACAGCACAAGCAATTTTCTTCTACAATATGTCGCCGCCCTTAACATTCTTGTCAACCTGCTAATGACAGAAAAATTATACTTTAGCGCAAACCAAAGTCTCCAGATTGAGTATTTTTAACCCTAATGTTAAAGCATAACATAAAAATATTTAATCATCGAGCTGTTACTTACCAAAAAACGAAATATCGACGCAGTCATCTACAGTACGTAGATACATTCGGTGTGAAGAATGCTATGTGCACAGCACTAGCAATTTTCTTCTACAATATCTCGCCGCCCTTAACACTCTTGTCAACCTGCTAATGACAGAAAAATTATACTTTAGCGCAAACCAATGTCATCAAAATCAGTATTTTTATCTCTATTGTTAAAGCATTTCGTAAAAATATTTAATCATCGAGCTGTTACTTCCCAAAAAACGAAATATCGACGCAGTCATCTACAGTACGTAGATACATTCGGTGTGAAGAATGCTATGTGCACAGCACTAGCAATTTTCTTCTACAATATGTCGCCGCCCTTAACACTCTTGTCAACCTGCTAATGACAGAAAAATTATACTTTAGCGCAAACCAAAGTCTCCAGAATGAGTATTTTTAACCCTAATGTTAAAGCATAACATAAAAATATATAATCATCGAGCTGTTACTTACCAAAAAACGAAATATCGACGCAGTCATCTACAGTACGTAGATACATTCGGTGTGAAGAATGCTATGTGCACAGCACTAGCAATTTTCTTCTACAATATGTCGCCGCCCTTAACACACTTGTCAACCTGCTAATGACAGAAAAATTATACTTTAGCGCAAATCAAAGTCTCCAGAATGAGTATTTTTAAACCTAATGTTAAAGCATAACATAAAAATATTTAATCATTGAGCTGTTACTTACCAAAAAACGAAATATCGACGCAGTCATCTACAGTACGAGGATACATTCGGTGTGAAGAATGCTAGGTGCACAGCACTAGCAATTTTCTTCTACAATATGTCGCCGCCCTTAACACTCTTGTCAACCTGCTAATGACAGAAAAATTATACTTTAGCGCAAACCAAAGTCTCCAGAATGAGTATTTTTAACCCTAATGTTAAAGCATAACATAAAAATATTTAATCATCGAGCTGTTACTTACCAAAAAACGAAATATCGACGCAGTCATCTACAGTACGTAGATACATTCGGTGTGAAGAATGCTATGTGCACAGCACTAGCAATTTTCTTCTACAATATGTCGCCGCCCTTAACACTCTTGTCAACCTGCTAATGACAGAAAAATTATACTTTTGCGCAAACCAAAGTCTCCAGAATGAGTATTTTTAACCCTAATGTTAAAGCATAACATAAAAATATTTAATCAGCGAGCTGTTTCTTACCAAAAAACGAAATATCGACGCAGTCATCTACAGTACGTAGATACATTCGGTGTGAAGAATGCTATGTGCACAGCACTAGCAATTTTCTTCTACAATATGTCGCCGCCCTTAACACTCTTGTCAACCTGCTAATGACAGAAAAATTATACTTCAGCGCAAACCAAAGTCTCCACAATGAGTATTTTTAAACCTAATGCTAAAGCATAACATAAAAATATTTAATCATTGAGCTGTTACTTACCAAAAAACGAAATATCGACGCAGTCATCTACAGTACGAGGATACATTCGGTGTGAAGAATGCTAGGTGCACAGCACTAGCAATTTTCTTCTACAATATGTCGCCGCCCTTAACACTCTTGTCAACCTGCTAATGACAGAAAAATTATACTTTAACGCAATCCAAAGTCTCCAGAATGAGTATTTTTAACCCTAATGCTAAAGCATAACATAAAAGTATTTAATCATCGAGCTGTTACTTACCAAAAAACGAAATATCGACGCAGTCATCTACAGTACGTAGATACATTCGGTGTGAAGAATGCTATGTGCACAGCACTAGCAATTTTCTTCTACAATATGTCGCCGCCCTTAACACTCTTGTCAACCTGCTAATGACAGAAAAATTACACTTTAGCGCAAACCAAAGACTCCAGAATGAGTATTTTTAACCCTAATGTTAAAGCATAACATAAAAATATTTAATCATCGAGCTGTTACTTACCAAAAAACGAAATATCGACGCAGTCATCTACAGTACGTAGATACATTCGGTGTGAAGAATGCTATGTGCACAGCACTAGCAATTTTCTTCTACAATATGTCGCCGCCCTTAACACTCTTGTCAACCTGCTAATGACAGAAAAATTATACTTTAGCGCAAACCAAAGTCATCAGAATGAGTATTTTTATCTCTATTGTTAAAGCATTTCGTAAAAATATTTAATCATCGAGCTGTTGCTTACCAAAAAACGAAATATCGACGCAGTCATCTACAGTACGTAGATACATTCGGTGTGAAGAATGCTATGTGCACAGCACTAGGAATTTTCTTCTACAATATGTCGCCGCCCTTAACACTCTTGTCAACCTGCTAATGACAGAAAAATTATACTTTAGCGCAAACCAAAGTCTCCAGAATGAGTATTTTTAACCCTAATGTTAAAGCATAACAAAAAAATATTTAATCATCGAGCTGTTACTTACCAAAAAACGAAATATCGACGCAGTCATCTACAGTACGTAGATACATTCGGTGTGAAGAATGCTATGTGCACAGCACTGGCAATTTTCTTCTACAATATGTTGCCGCCCTTAACAGTCTTGTCAACCTGCTAATGACAGAAAAATTATACTTTAGCGCAAACCAAAGCCATCAGAATGAGTATTTTTGTCTCTATTGTTAAAGCATTTCATAAAAATATTTAATCATCGAGCTGTTACTTCCCAAAAAACGAAATATCGACGCAGTCATCTACAGTACGTAGATAAATTCGGTGTGAAGAATCCTAGGTGCACAGCACTAGCAGTTTTCTTCTACAATATGTCGCCGCCCTTAACACTCTTGTCAACCTGCTAATGACAGAAAAATTATACTTTAGCGCAAACCAAAGACTCCAGAATGAGTATTTTTAACCCTAATGTTAAAGCATAACATTAAAATATTTAATCATCGAGCTGTTACTTACCAAAAAACGAAATATCGACGCAGTCATCTACAGTACGTAGATACATTCGGTGTGAATAATGCTATGTGCACAGCACTAGCAATTTTCTTCTACAATATGTCGCCGCCCTTAACACTCTTGTCAACCTGCTAATGACAGAAAAATTATACTTTAGCGCAAACCAAAGTCTCCAGAATGAGTATTTTTAACCCTAATGTTAAAGCATAACATAAAAATATTTAATCATCGAGCTGTTACTTACCAAAAAACGAAATATCGACGCAGTCATCTACAGTACGTAGATACATTCGGTGTGAAGAATGCTATGTGCACAGCACTAGCAATTTTCTTCTACAATATGTCGCCGCCCTTAACACTCTTGTCAACCTGCTAATGACAGAAAAATTATACTTTAGCGCAAACCAAAGTCTCCAGAATGAGTATTTTTAACCCTAATGTTAAAGCATAACAAAAAAATATTTAATCATCGAGCTGTTACTTACCAAAAAACGAAATATCGACGCAGTCATCTACAGTACGTAGATACATTCGGTGTGAAGAATGCTATGTGCACAGCACTAGCAATTTTCTTCTACAATATGTCGCCGCCCTTAACACTCTTTTCAACCTGCTAATGACAGAAAAATTATACTTTAGCGCAAACCAAAGTCTCCAGAATGAGTATTTTCAACCCTAATGTTAAAGCATAACATAAAAATATTTAATCATTGAGCTGTTACTTACCAAAAAACGAAATATCGACGCAGTCATCTACAGTACGTAGATACATTCGGTGTGAAGAATGCTCTGTGCACAGCACTAGCAATTTTCTTCTACAATATGTCGCCGCCCTTAACACTCTTGTCAACCTGCTAATTACAGAAAAATTATTCTTTAGCGCAAACCAAAGTCATCAGAATGAGTATTTTTATCTCTCTTGTTAAAGCATTTCGTAAAAATATTTAATCATCGAGCTGTTACTTCCCAAAAAACGAAATATCGACGCAGTCATCTACAGTACGTAGATACATTCGGTGTGAAGAATGCTATGTGCACAGCACTAGCAGTTTTCTTCTACAATATGTCGCCGCCCTTAACACTCTTGTCAACCTGCTAATGACAGAAAAATTATACTTTAGCGCAAACCAAAGTCTCCTGAATGCGTATTTTTAACCCTAATGTTAAAGCATAAATTAAAATATTTAATCATCGAGCTGTTACTTACCAAAAAACGAAATATCGACGCAGTCATCTACAGTACGTAGATACATTCGGTGTGAAGAATGCTATGTGCACAGCACTAGCAATTTTCTGCTACAATATGTCGCCGCCCTTAACACTCTTGTCAACCTGCTAATGACAGAAAAATTATACTTTAGCGCAAACCAAAGTCATCAGAATGAGTATTTTGATCTCTATTGTTATAAAATTTCGTAAAAATATTTAATCATCGAGCTGTTAGTTACCAAAAAACGAAATATCGACGCAGTCATCTACAGTACGTAGATACATTCGGTGTGAAGAATGCTAGGTGCACAGCACTAGCAATTTTCTTCTACAATATGTCGCCGCCCTTAACACTCTTTTCAACCTGCTAATGACAGAAAAATTATACTTTAGCGCAAACCAAAGTCATCAGAATGAGTATTTTTATCTCTATTGTTAAAGCGTTTCGTAAAAATATTTAATCATCGACCTGTTACATCCCAAAAAACGAAATATCGACGCAGTCATCTACAGTACGTAGATACATTCGGTGTGAAGAATGCTATGTGCACAGCACTAGCAATTTTCTTCTACAATATGTCGCCGCCCTTAACACTCTTGTCAACCTGCTAATGACAGAAAAATTATACTTTAGCGCAAACCATAGTCTCCAGAATGAGTATTTTTAACCCTAATGTTAAAGCAAAACAAAAAAATATTTAATCATCGAGCTGTTACTTACCAAAAAAACAAAATATCGACGCAGTCTTCTACAGTACGTAGATACATTCGGTGTGAAGAATGCTATGTGCACAGCACTAGCAGTTTTCTTCTACAATATGTCGCCGCCCTTAACAATCTTGTCAACCTGCTAATGACAGAAAAATTATACTTTAGCGCAAACCAAAGTCTCCAGAATGAGTATTTTTAACCCTAATGTTAAAGCATAACATAAAAATATTTAATCATCGAGCTGTTACTTACCAAAAAACGAAATATCGACGCAGTCATCTACAGTACGTAGATACATTCGGTGTGAAGAATGCTATGTGCACAGCACTAGCAATTTTCTTCTACAATATGTCGCCGCGCTTAACACTCTTGTCAACCTGCTAATGACAGAAAAATTATACTTTAGCGCAAACCAAAGTCTCCAGAATGAGTATTTTTAACCCTAATGTTAAAGCATAACATAAAAATATTTAATCATCGAGCTGTTACTTACCAAAAAACGAAATATCGACGCAGTCATCTACAGTACGTAGATACATTCGGTGTGAACAATGCTATGTGCACAGCACTAGCAATTTTCTTCTACAATATGACGCCGCCCTTAACACTCTTGTCAACTTGCTAATGACAGAAAAATTACACTTTAGCGCAAACCAAAGTCTCCAGAATGAGTATTTTTAACCCTAATGTTAAAGCATAACATAAAAATATTTAATCATCGAGCTGTTACTTCCCAAAAAACGAAATATCGACGCAGTCATCTACAGTACGTAGATACATTCGGTGTGAAGAATGCTATGTGCACAGCACTAGCAATTTTCTTCTACAATATGTCGCCGCCCTTAACACTCTTGTCAACCTGCTAATGACAGAAAAATTATACTTTAGCGCAAACCAAAGTCTCCAGAATGAGTATTTTTAACCCTAATGTTAAAGCATAACAAAAAAATATTTAATCATCGAGCTGTTACTTACCAAAAAACGAAATATCGACGCAGTCATCTACAGTACGTAGATACATTCGGTGTGAAGAATGCTATGTGCACAGCACTAGCAATTTTCTTCTACAATATGTCGCCGCCCTTAACACTCTTTTCAACCTGCTAATGACAGAAAAATTATACTTTAGCGCATCCAAAGTCTCCAGAATGAGTATTTTCAACCCTAATGTTAAAGCATAACATAAAAATATTTAATCATCGAGCTGTTACTTACCAAAAAACGAAATATCGACGCAGTCATCTACAGTACGTAGATACATTCGGTGTGAAGAATGCTATGTGCACAGCACTAGCAATTTTCTTCTACAATATGTCGCCGCCCTTAACACTCTTGTCAACCTGCTAATGACAGAAAAATTATACTTTAGCGCAAACCAAAGTCATCAGAATGAGTATTTTTATCTCTCTTGTTAAAGCATTTCGTAAAAATATTTAATCATCGAGCTGTTACTTCCCAAAAAACGAAATATCGACGCAGTCATCTACAGTACGTAGATACATTCGGTGTGAAGAATGCTATGTGCACAGCACTAGCAATTTTCTTCTACAATATGTTGCCGCCCTTAACACTCTTGTCAACCTGCTAATGACAGAAAAATTATACTTTAGCGCAAACCAAAGTCTCCAGAATGAGTATTTTTAACCCTAATGTTAAAGCATAACATAAAAATATTTAATCATCGAGCTGTTACTTCCCAAAAAACGAAATATCGACGCAGTCATCTACAGTACGTAGATACATTCGGTGTGAAGAATGCTATGTGCACAGCACTAGCAATTTTCTTCTACAATATGTCGCCGCCCTTAACACTCTTGTCAACCTGCTAATGACAGAAAAATTATACTTTAGCGCAAACTAAAGTCTCCAGAATGAGTATTTTTAACCCTAATGTTAAAGCATAACATAAAAATATTTAATCATCGAGCTGTTACTTACCAAAAAACGAAATATCGACACAGTCATCTACAGTACGTAGATACATTCGGTGTGAAGAATGCTATGTGCACAGCACTAGCAATTTTCTTCTACAATATGTCGCCGCCCTTAACACTCTTGTCAACCTGCTAATGACAGAAAAATTATACTTTAGCGCAAACCAAAGTCTCCAGAATGAGTATTTTTAACCCTAATGTTAAAGCATAACATAAAAATATTTAATCATCGAGCTGTTACTTCCCAAAAAACGAAATATCGACGCAGTCATCTACAGTACGTAGATACATTCGGTGTGAAGAATGCTATGTGCACAGCACTAGGAATTTTCTTCTACAATATGTCGCCGCCCTTAACACTCTTGTCAACCTGCTAATGACAGAAAAATTATACTTTAGCGCAAACCGAAGTCTCCAGAATGAGTATTTTTAACCCTAATGTTAAAGCATAACATAAAAATATTTAATCATCGAGCTGTTACTTCCCAAAAAACGAAATATCGACGCAGTCATCTACAGTACGTAGATACATTCGGTGTGAAGAATGCTATGTGCACAGCACTAGCAATTTTCTTCTACAATATGTCGCCGCCCTTAACATTCTTGTCAACCTGCTAATGACAGAAAAATTATACTTTAGCGCAAACCAAAGTCTCCAAAATGAGTATTTTTAACCCTAATGTTAAAGCATTTCGTAAAAATATTTAATCATCGAGCTGTTACTTCCCAAAAAACGAAATATCGACGCAGTCATCTACAGTACGTAGATATATTCGGTGTGAAGAATGCTATGTGCACAGCACTAGCAATTTTCTTCTACAATATGTCGCCGCCCTTAACACTCTAGTCAACCTGCTAATGACAGAAAAATTATACTTTAGCGCAAACCAAAGTCTCCAAAATGAGTATTTTTAACACTAATGTTAAAGCATAACATAAAAGTATTTAATCATCGAGCTGTTACTTACCAAAAAACGAAATATCGACGCAGTCATCTACAGTACGTAGATACATTCGGTGTGAAGAATGCTATGTGCACAGCACTAGGAATTTTCTTCTACAATATGTCGCCGCCCTTAACATTCTTGTCAACCTGCTAATGACAGAAAAATTATACTTTAGCGCAAACCAAAGTCTCCAAAATGAGTATTTTTAACCCTAATGTTAAAGCATTTCGTAAAAATATTTAATCATCGAGCTGTTACTTCCCAAAAAACGAAATATCGACGCAGTCATCTACAGTACGTAGATACATTCGGTGTGAAGAATGCTATGTGCACAGCACTAGCAATTTTCTTCTACAATATGTCGCCGCCCTTAACACTCTAGTCAACCTGCTAATGACAGAAAAATTATACTTTAGCGCAAACCAAAGTCTCCAAAATGAGTATTTTTAACACTAATGTTAAAGCATAACATAAAAGTATTTAATCATCGAGCTGTTACTTACCAAAAAACGAAATATCGACGCAGTCATCTACAGTACGTAGATACATTCGGTGTGAAGAATGCTATGTGCACAGCACTAGCAATTTTCTTCTACAATATGTCGCCGCCCTTAACACTCTTGTCAACCTGCTAATGACAGAAAAATTATACTTTAGCGCAAACCAAAGTCTCCAGAATGAGTATTTTTAACCCTAATGTTAAAGCATAACATAAAAATATTTAATCATCGAGCTGTTACTTACCAAAAAACGAAATATCGACGCAGTCATCTACAGTACGTAGATACATTCGGTGTGAAGAATGCTATGTGCACAGCACTAGCAATTTTCTTCTACAATATGTCGCCGCCCTTAACACTCTTGTCAACCTGCTAATGACAGAAAAATTATACTTTAGCGCAAACCAAAGTCTCCAGAATGAGTATTTTTAACCCTAATGTTAAAGCATAACAAAAAAATATTTAATCATCGAGCTGTTACTTACCAAAAAACGAAATATCGACGCAGTCATCTACAGTACGCAGATACATTCGGTGTGAAGAATGCTATGTGCACAGCACTAGCAATTTTCTTCTACAATATGTCGCCGCCCTTAACACTCTTTTCAACCTGCTAATGACAGAAAAATTATACTTTAGCGCAAACCAAAGTCTCCAGAATGAGTATTTTCAACCCTAATGTTAAAGCATAACATAAAAATATTTAATCATCGAGCTGTTACTTACCAAAAAACGAAATATCGACGCAGTCATCTACAGTACGTAGATACATTCGGTGTGAAGAATGCTATGTGCACAGCACTAGCAATTTTCTTCTACAATATGTCGCCGCCCTTAACACTCTTGTCAACCTGCTAATGACAGAAAAATTATACTTTAGCGCAAACCAAAGTCATCAGAATGAGTATTTTTATCTCTCTTGTTAAAGCATTTCGTAAAAATATTTAATCATCGAGCTGTTACTTCCCAAAAAACGAAATATCGACGCAGTCATCTACAGTACGTAGATACATTCGGTGTGAAGAACGCTATGTGCACAGCACTAGCAGTTTTCTTCTACAATATGTCGCCGCCCTTAACACTCTTGGCAACCTGCTAATGACAGAAAAATTATACTTTAGCGCAAACCAAAGTCTCCTGAATGAGTATTTTTAACCCTAATGTTAAAGCATAAATTAAAATATTTAATCATCGAGCTGTTACTTACCAAAAAACGAAATATCGACGCAGTCATCTACAGTACGTAGATACATTCGGTGTGAAGAATGCTATGTGCACAGCACTAGCAATTTTCTGCTACAATATGTCGCCGCCCTTAACACTCTTGTCAACCTGCTAATGACAGAAAAATTATACTTTAGCGCAAACCAAAGTCATCAGAATGAGTATTTTTATCTCTATTGTTATAACATTTCGTAAAAATATTTAATCATCGAGCTGTTAGTTACCAAAAAACGAAATATCGACGCAGTCATCTACAGTACGTAGATACATTCGGTGTGAAGAATGCTATGTGCACAGCACTAGCAATTTTCTTCTACAATATGTCGCCGCCCTTAACACTCTTGTCAACCTGCTAATGACAGAAAAATTATACTTTAGCGCAAACCAAAGTCATCAGAATGAGTATTTTTATCTCTATTGTTAAAGCATTTCGTAAAAATATTTAATCATCGAGCTGTTACATCCCAAAAAACGAAATATCGACGCAGTCATCTACAGTACGTAGATACATTCGGTGTGAAGAATGCTATGTGCACAGCACTAGCAATTTTCTTCTACAATATGTCGCCGCCCTTAACACTCTTGTCAACCTGCTAATGACAGAAAAATTATACTTTAGCGCAAACCAAAGTCTCCAGAATGAGTATTTTTAACCCTAATGTTAAAGCAAAACAAAAAAATATTTAATCATCGAGCTGTTACTTACCAAAAAACAAAATATCGACGCAGTCTCCTACAGTACGTAGATACATTCGGTGTGAAGAATGCTATGTGCACAGCACTAGCAGTTTTCTTCTACAATATGTCGCCGCCCTTAACAATCTTGTCAACCTGCTAATGACAGAAAAATTATACTTTAGCGCAAACCAAAGTCTCCAGAATGAGTATTTTTAACCCTAATGTTAAAGCATAACATAAAAATATTTAATCATCGAGCTGTTACTTACCAAAAAACGAAATATCGACGCAGTCATCTACAGTACGTAGATACATTCGGTGTGAAGAATGCTATGTGCACAGCACTAGCAATTTTCTTCTACAATATGTCGCCGCGCTTAACACTCTTGTCAACCTGCTAATGACAGAAAAATTATACTTTAGCGCAAACCAAAGTCTCCAGAATGAGTATTTTTAACCCTAATGTTAAAGCATAACATAAAAATATTTAATCATCGAGCTGTTACTTACCAAAAAACGAAATATCGACGCAGTCATCTACAGTACGTAGATACATTCGGTGTGAACAATGCTATGTGCACAGCACTAGCAATTTTCTTCTACAATATGTCGCCGCCCTTAACACTTTTGTCAACCTGCTAATGACAGAAAAATTATACTTTAGCGCAAACCAAAGTCTCCAAAATGAGTATTTTTAACCCTAATGTTAAAGCATTTCGTAAAAATATTTAATCATCGAGCTGTTCCTTCCCAAAAAACGAAATATCGACGCAGTCATCTACAGTACGTAGATACATTCGGTGTGAAGAATGCTATGTGCACAGCACTAGCAATTTTCTTCTACAATATGTCGCCGCCCTTAACACTCTAGTCAACCTGCTAATGACAGAAAAATTATACTTTAGCGCAAACCAAAGTCTCCAAAATGAGTATTTTTAACACTAATGTTAAAGCATAACATAAAAGTATTTAATCATCGAGCTGTTACTTACCAAAAAACGAAATATCGACGCAGTCATCTACAGTACGTAGATACATTCGGTGTGAAGAATGCTATGTGCACAGCACTAGCAATTTTCTTCTACAATATGTCGCCGCCCTTAACACTCTTGTCAACCTGCTAATGACAGAAAAATTATACTTTAGCGCAAACCAAAGTCTCCAGAATGAGTATTTTTAACCCTAATGTTAAAGCATAACATAAAAATATTTAATCATCGAGCTGTTACTTACCAAAAAACGAAATATCGACGCAGTCATCTACAGTACGTAGATACATTCGGTGTGAAGAATGCTATGTGCACAGCACTAGCAATTTTCTTCTACAATATGTCGCCGCCCTTAACACTCTTGTCAACCTGCTAATGACAGAAAAATTATACTTTAGCGCAAACCAAAGTCTCCAGAACGAGTATTTTTAACCCTAATGTTAAAGCATAACAAAAAAATATTTAATCATCGAGCTGTTACTTACCAAAAAACGAAATATCGACGCAGTCATCTACAGTACGTAGATACATTCGGTGTGAAGAATGCTATGTGCACAGCACTAGCAATTTTCTTCTACAATATGTCGCCGCCCTTAACACTCTTTTCAACCTGCTAATGACAGAAAAATTATACTTTAGCGCAAACCAAAGTCTCCAGAATGAGTATTTTCAACCCTAATGTTAAAGCATAACATAAAAATATTTAATCATCGAGCTGTTACTTACCAAAAAACGAAATATCGACGCAGTCATCTACAGTACGTAGATACATTCGGTGTGAAGAATGCTATGTGCACAGCACTAGCAATTTTCTTCTACAATATGTCGCCGCCCTTAACACTCTTGTCAACCTGCTAATGACAGAAAAATTATACTTTAGCGCAAACCAAAGTCATCAGAATGAGTATTTTTATCTCTCTTGTTAAAGCATTTCGTAAAAATATTTAATCATCGAGCTGTTACTTCCCAAAAAACGAAATATCGACGCAGTCATCTACAGTACGTAGATACATTCGGTGTGAAGAACGCTATGTGCACAGCACTAGCAGTTTTCTTCTACAATATGTCGCCGCCCTTAACACTCTTGTCAACCTGCTAATGACAGAAAAATTATACTTTAGCGCAAACCAAAGTCTCCTGAATGAGTATTTTTAACCCTAATGTTAAAGCATAAATTAAAATATTTAATCATCGAGCTGTTACTTACCAAAAAACGAAATATCGACGCAGTCATCTACAGTACGTAGATACATTCGGTGTGAAGAATGCTATGTGCACAGCACTAGCAATTTTCTGCTACAATATGTCGCCGCCCTTAACACTCTTGTCAACCTGCTAATGACAGAAAAATTATACTTTAGCGCAAACCAAAGTCATCAGAATGAGTATTTTTACCTCTATTGTTATAACATTTCGTAAAAATATTTAATCATCGAGCTGTTAGTTACCAAAAAACGAAATATCGACGCAGTCATCTACAGTACGTAGATACATTCGGTGTGAAGAATGCTATGTGCACAGCACTAGCAATTTTCTTCTACAATATGTCGCCGCCCTTAACACTCTTGTCAACCTGCTAATGACAGAAAAATTATACTTTAGCGCAAACCAAAGTCATCAGAATGAGTATTTTTATCTCTATTGTTAAAGCATTTCGTAAAAATATTTAATCATCGAGCTGTTACATCCCAAAAAACGAAATATCGACGCAGTCATCTACAGTACGTAGATACATTCGGTGTGAAGAATGCTATGTGCACAGCACTAGCAATTTTCTTCTACAATATGTCGCCGCCCTTAACACTCTTGTCAACCTGCTAATGACAGAAAAATTATACTTTAGCGCAAACCAAAGTCTCCAGAATGAGTATTTTTAACCCTAATGTTAAAGCAAAACAAAAAAATATTTAATCATCGAGCTGTTACTTACCAAAAAACAAAATATCGACGCAGTCTTCTACAGTACGTAGATACATTCGGTGTGAAGAATGCTATGTGCACAGCACTAGCAGTTTTCTTCTACAATATGTCGCCGCCCTTAACAATCTTGTCAACCTGCTAATGACAGAAAAATTATACTTTAGCGCAAACCAAAGTCTCCAGAATGAGTATTTTTAACCCTAATGTTAAAGCATAACATAAAAATATTTAATCAGCGAGCTGTTACTTACCAAAAAACGAAATATCGACGCAGTCATCTACAGTACGTAGATACATTCGGTGTGAAGAATGCTATGTGCACAGCACTAGCAATTTTCTTCTACAATATGTCGCCGCGCTTAACACTCTTGTCAACCTGCTAATGACAGAAAAATTATACTTTAGCGCAAACCAAAGTCTCCAGAATGAGTATTTTTAACCCTAATGTTAAAGCATAACATAAAAATATTTAATCATCGAGCTGTTACTTACCAAAAAACGAAATATCGACGCAGTCATCTACAGTACGTAGATACATTCGGTGTGAACAATGCTATGTGCACAGCACTAGCAATTTTCTTCTACAATATGTCGCCGCCCTTAACACTTTTGTCAACCTGCTAATGACAGAAAAATTACACTTTAGCGCAAACCAAAGTCTCCAGAATGAGTATTTTTAACCCTAATGTTAAAGCATAACATAAAAATATTTAATCATCGAGCTGTTACTTCCCAAAAAACGAAATATCGACGCAGTCATCTACAGTACGTAGATACATTCGGTGTGAAGAATGCTATGTGCACAGCTATAGCAATTTTCTTCTACAATATGTTGCCGCCCTTAACACTCTTGTCAACCTGCTAATGACAGAAAAATTATACTTTAGCGCAAACTAAAGTCTCCAGAATGAGTATTTTTAACCCTAATGTTAAAGCATAACATAAAAATATTTAATCATCGAGCTGTTACTTCCCAAAAAACGAAATATCGACGCAGTCATCTACAGTACGTAGATACATTCGGTGTGAAGAATGCTATGTGCACAGCACTAGCAATTTTCTTCTACAATATGTCGCCGCCCTTAACACTCTTGTCAACCTGCTAATGACAGAAAAATTATACTTTAGCGCAAACTAAAATCTCCAGAATGAGTATTTTTAACCCTAATGTTAAAGCATAACATAAAAATATTTAATCATCGAGCTGTTACTTACCAAAAAACGAAATATCGACGCAGTCATCTACAGTACGTAGATACATTCGGTGTGAAGAATGCTATGTGCACAGCACTAGCAATTTTCTTCTACAATATGTCGCCGCCCTTAACACTCTTGTCAACCTGCTAATGACAGAAAAATTATACTTTAGCGCAAACCAAAGTCTCCAGAATGAGTATTTTTAACCCTAATGTTAAAGCATAACATAAAAATATTTAATCATCGAGCTGTTACTTCCCAAAAAACGAAATATCGACGCAGTCATCTACAGTACGTAGATACATTCGGTGTGAAGAATGCTATGTGCACAGCACTAGGAATTTTCTTCTACAATATGTCGCCGCCCTTAACACTCTTGTCAACCTGCTAATGAACTAAAAATTATACTTTAGCGCAAACCGAAGTCTCCAGAATGAGTATTTTTAACCCTAATGTTAAAGCATACCATAAAAATATTTAATCATCGAGCTGTTACTTCTCAAAAAACGAAATATCGACGCAGTCATCTACAGTACGTAGATACATTCGGTGTGAAGAATGCTATGTGCACAGCACTAGCAATTTTCTTCTACAATATGTCGCCGCCCTTAACACTCTTGTCAACCTGCTAATGACAGAAAAATTATACTTTAGCGCAAACCAAAGTCTCCAAAATGAGTATTTTTAACCCTAATGTTAAAGCATTTCGTAAAAATATTTAATCATCGAGCTGTTACTTCCCAAAAAACGAAATATCGACGCAGTCATCTACAGTACGTAGATACATTCGGTGTGAAGAATGCTATGTGCACAGCACTAGCAATTTTCTTCTACAATATGTCGCCGCCCTTAACACTCTAGTCAACCTGCTAATGACAGAAAAATTATACTTTAGCGCAAACCAAAGTCTCCAAAATGAGTATTTTTAACACTAATGTTAAAGCATAACATAAAAGTATTTAATCATCGAGCTGTTACTTACCAAAAAACGAAATATCGACGCAGTCATCTACAGTACGTAGATACATTCGGTGTGAAGAATGCAATGTGCACTGCACTAGCAATTTTCTTCTACAATATGTCGCCGCCCTTAACACTCTTGTCAACCTGCTAATGACAGAAAAATTATACTTTAGCGCAAACCAAAGTCTCCAGAATGAGTATTTTTAACCCTAATGTTGAAGCATAACAAATAAATATTTAATCATCGAGCTGTTACTTACCAAAAAACGAAATATCGACGCAGTCATCTACAGTACGTAGATACATTCGGTGTGAAGAATGCTATGTGCACAGCACTAGCAGTTTTCTTCTACAATATGTCGCCGCCCTTAACACTCTTGTCAACCTGCTAATGACAGAAAAATTATACTTTAGCCTAAACCAAAGTCTCTAGAATGAGTATCTTTAACCCTAATGTTAAAGCATAACATAAAAATATTTAATCATCGAGCTGTTACTTACCAAAAAACGAAATATCGACGCAGTCATCTACGGTACGTAGATACATTCGGTGTGAAGAATGCAATGTGCACAGCACTAGCAATTTTCTTCTACAATATGTCGCCGCCCTTAACACTCTTGTCAACCTGCTAATGACAGAAAAATTATACTTTAGCGCAAACCAAAGTCTCCAGAATGGGTGTTTTTAACCCTAATGTTAAAGCATAACATAAAAATATTTAATCATCGAGCTGTTACTTCCCAAAAAACGAGATATCGACGCAGTCATCTACAGTACGTAGATACATTCGGTGTGAAGAATGCTATGTGCACAGCACTAGCAACTTTCTTCTACAATATGTCGCCGCCCTTAACACTCTTGTCAACCTGCTAATGACAGAAAAATTATACTTTAGCGAAAACCAAAGTCTGCAGATTGTGTATTTTTAACCCTAATGTTAAAGCATAACATAAAAATATTTAATCATCAAGCTGTTACTTACCAAAAAACGAAATATCGACGCAGTCATCTACAGTACGTAGATACATTCGGTGTGAAGAATGCTATGTGCACAGCACTAGCAATTTTCTTCTACAATATGTCGCCGCCCTTAACACTCTTGTCAACCTGCTAATGACAGAAAAATTATACTTTAGCGCAAACCAAAGTCTCCAGAATGAGTATTTTTAACCCTAATGTTAAAGCATTACATAAAAATATTTAATCATCGAGCTGTTACTTACCAAAAAACGAAATATCGACGCAGTCATCTACAGTACGTAGATACATTCGGTGTGAAGAATGCTATGTGCACAGCACTAGCAATTTTCTTCTACAATATGTCGCCGCCCTTAACACTCTTGTCAACATGCTAATGACAGAAAAATTATACTTTAGCGCAAACCAAAGTCTCCAGAATGAGTATTTTTAACCCTAACGTTAAAGCATAACATAAAAATATTTAATCATCGAGCTGTTACTTACCAAAAAACGAAATGTCGACGCAGTCATCTACAGTACGTAGATACATTCGGTGTGAAGAATGCTCTGTGCACAGCACTAGCAATTTTCTTCTACAATATGTCGCCGCCCTTAACACTCTTGTCAACCTGCTAATGACAGAAAAATTATACTTTAGCGCAAACCAAAGTCATCAGAATGAGTATTTTTATCTCTATTGTTAAAGCATTTCGTAAAAATATTTAATCATCGAGCTGTTACTTCACAAAAAACGAAATATCGACGCAGTCATCTACAGTACGTAGATACATTCGGTGTGAAGAATGCTATGTGCACAGCACTAGCAATTTTCTTCTACAATATGTCGCCGCCCTTAACACTCTTGTCAACCTGCTAATGACAGAAAAATTATACTTTAGCGCAAACCAAAGTCTCCAGAATGAGTATTTTTAACCCTAATGTTAAAGCATAACATAAAAATATTTAATCATCGAGCTGTTACTTACCAAAAAACGAAATATCGACGCAGTCATCTACAGTACGTAGATACATTCGGTGTGAAGAATGCTATGTGCACAGCACTAGCAATTTTCTTCTACAATATCTCGCCGCCCTTAACACTCTTGTCAACCTGCTAATGACAGAAAAATTATACTTTAGCGCAAACCAATGTCATCAAAATGAGTATTTTTATCTCTATTGTTAAAGCATTTCGTAAAAATATTTAATCATCGAGCTGTTACTTCCCAAAAAACGAAATATCGACGCAGTCATCTACAGTACGCAGATACATTCGGTGTGAAGAATGCTATGTGCACAGCACTAGCAATTTTCTTCTACAATATGTCGCCGCCCTTAACACTCTTGTCAACCTGCTAATGACAGAAAAATTATACTTTAGCGCAAACCAAAGTCTCCAGAATGAGTATTTTTAACCCTAATGTTAAAGCATAACATAAAAATATTTAATCATCGAGCTGTTACTTACCAAAAAACGAAATATCGACGCAGTCATCAACGGTACGTAGATACATTCGGTGTGAAGAATGCTATGTGCACAGCACTAGCAATTTTCTTCTACAATATGTCGCCGCCCTTAACACACTTGTCAACCTGCTAATGACAGAAAAATTATACTTTAGCGCAAACCAAAGTCTCCAGAATGAGTATTTTTAAACCTAATGTTAAAGCATAACATAAAAATATTTAATCATTGAGCTGTTACTTACCAAAAAACGAAATATCGACGCAGTCATCTACAGTACGAGGATACATTCGGTGTGAAGAATGCTAGGTGCACAGCACTAGCAATTTTCTTCTACAATATGTCGCCGCCCTTAACACTCTTGTCAACCTGTTAATGACAGAAAAATTATACTTTAGCGCAAACCAAAGTCTCCAGAATGAGTATTTTTAACCCTAATGTTAAAGCATAACATAAAAATATTTAATCATCGAGCTGTTACTTACCAAAAAACGAAATATCGACGCAGTCATCTACAGTACGTAGATACATTCGGTGTGAAGAATGCTATGTGCACAGCACTAGCAATTTTCTTCTACAATATGTCGCCGCCCTTAACACTCTTGTCAACCTGCTAATGACAGAAAAATTATACTTTTGCGCAAACCAAAGTCTCCAGAATGAGTATTTTTAACCCTAATGTTAAAGCATAACATAAAAATATTTAATCATCGAGCTGTTTCTTACCAAAAAACGAAATATCGACGCAGTCATCTACAGTACGTAGATACATTCGGTGTGAAGAATGCTATGTGCACAGCACTAGCAATTTTCTTCTACAATATGTCGCCGCCCTTAACACTCTTGTCAACCTGCTAATGACAGAAAAATTATACTTTAGCGCAAACCAAAGTCTCCACAATGAGTATTTTTAAACCTAATGTTAAAGCATAACATAAAAATATTTAATCATTGAGCTGTTACTTACCAAAAAACGAAATATCGACGCAGTCATCTACAGTACGAGGATACATTCGGTGTGAAGAATGCTAGGTGCACAGCACTAGCAATTTTCTTCTACAATATGTCGCCGCCCTTAACACTCTTGTCAACCTGCTAATGACAGAAAAATTATACTTTAGCGCAAACCAAAGTCATCAGAATGAGTATTTTTATCTCTATTGTTAAAGCATTTCGTAAAAATATTTAATCATCGAGCTGTTACTTACCAAAAAACGAAATATCGACGCAGTCATCTACAGTACGTAGATACATTCGGTGTGAAGAATGCTATGTGCACAGCACTAGCAATTTTCTTCTACAATATGTCGCCGCCCTTAACACTCTTGTCAACCTGCTAATGACAGAAAAATTATACTTTAGCGCAAACCAAAGTCTCCAGAATGAGTAATTTTAACCCTAATGTTAAAGCATAACATAAAAATATTTAATCATTGAGCTGTTACTTACCAAAAAACGAAATATCGACGCAGTCATCTACAGTACGTAGATACATTCGGTGTGAAGAATGCTATGTGCACAGCACTAGCAATTTCCTTCTACAAAATGTCGCCGCCCTTAACACTCTTGTCAACCTGCTAATGACAGAAAAATTATACTTTAGCGCAAACCAAAGTCATCAGAATGAGTATTTTTATCTCTATTGTTAAAGCATTTCGTAAAAATATTTAATCATCGAGCTGTTGCTTACCAAAAAACGAAATATCGACGCAGTCATCTACAGTACGTAGATACATTCGGTGTGAAGAATGCTATGTGCACAGCACTAGGAATTTTCTTCTACAATATGTCGCCGCCCTTAACACTCTTGTCAACCTGCTAATGACAGAAAAATTATACTTTAGCGCAAACCAAAGTCTCCAGAATGAGTATTTTTAACCCTAATGTTAAAGCATAACAAAAAAATATTTAATCATCGAGCTGTTACTTACCAAAAAACGAAATATCGACGCAGTCATCTACAGTACGTAGATACATTCGGTGTGAAGAATGCTATGTGCACAGCACTAGCAATTTTCTTCTACAATATGTCGCCGCCCTTAACACTCTTGTCAACCTGATAATGACAGAAAAATTATACTTTAGCGCAAACCAAAGTCATCAGAATGAGTATTTTTGTCTCTATTGTTAAAGCATTTCGTAAAAATATTTAATCATCGAGCTGTTACTTCCCAAAAAACGAAATATCGACGCAGTCATCTACAGTACGTAGATACATTCGGTGTGAAGAATGCTATGTGCACAGCACTAGCAGTTTTCTTCTACAATATGTCGCCCCCCTTAACACTCTTGTCAACCTGCTAATGACAGAAAAATTATACTTTAGCGCAAACCAAAGTCATCAGAATGAGTATTTTTATCTCTATTGTTAAAGCATTTCGTAAAAATATTTAATCATCGACCTGTTACTTCCCAAAAAACGAAATATCGACGCAGTCATCTACAGTACGTAGATAAATTCGGTGTGAAGAGTCCTATGTGCACAGCACTAGCAGTTTTCTTCTACAATATGTCGCCGCCCTTAACACTCTTGTCAACCTGCTAATGACAGAAAAATTATACTTTAGCGCAAACCAAAGTCTCCAGAATGAGTATTTTTAACCCTAATGTTAAAGCATAACATAAAAATATTTAATTATCGAGCTGTTACTTACCAAAAAACGAAATATCGACGCAGTCATCTACAGTACGTAGATACATTCGGTGTGAAGAATGCTATGTGCACAGCACTAGCAATTTTCTTCTACAATATGTCGCCGCCCTTAACACTCTTGTCAACCTGCTAATGACAGAAAAATTATACTTTAGCGCAAACCAAAGTCTCCAGAATGAGTATTTTTAACCCTAATGTTAAAGCATAACATAAAAATATTTAATCATCGAGCTGTTACTTACCAAAAAACGAAATATCGACGCAGTCATCTACAGTACGTAGATACATTCGGTGTGAAGAATGCTATGTGCACAGCACTAGCAAATATCTTCTACAATATGTCGCCGCCCTTAACTCTCTTGTCAACCTGCTAATGACAGAAAAATTATACTTTAGCGCAAACCAAAGTCATCAGAATGAGTATTTTTATCTCTATTGTTAAAGCATTTCGTAAAAATATTTAATCATCGAGCTGTTACTTCCCAAAAAACGAAATATCGACGCAGTCATCTACAGTACGTAGATACATTCGGTGTGAAGAATGCTATGTGCACAGCACTAGCAATTTTCTGCTACAATATGTCGCCGCCCTTAACACTCTTGTCAACCTGCTAATGACAGAAAAATTATACTTTAGCGCAAACCAAAGTCATCAGAATGAGTATTTTTATCTCTATTGTTATAACATTTCGTAAAAATATTTAATCATCGAGCTGTTAGTTACCAAAAAACGAAATATCGACGCAGTCATCTACAGTACGTAGATACATTCGGTGTGAAGAATGCTATGTGCACAGCACTAGCAATTTTCTTCTACAATATGTCGCCGCGCTTAACACTCTTGTCAACCTGCTAATGACAGAAAAATTATACTTTAGCGCAAACCAAAGTCTCCAGAATGAGTATTTTTAACCCTAATGTTAAAGCATAACATAAAAATATTTAATCATCGAGCTGTTACTTACCAAAAAACGAAATATGGAAGCAGTCATCTACAGTACGTAGATACATTCGGTGTGAACAATGCTATGTGCACAGCACTAGCAATTTACTTCTACAATATGTTGCCGCCCTTAACACTCTTGTCAACCTGCTAATGACAGAAAAATTATACTTTAGCGCAAACTAAAGTCTCCAGAATGAGTATTTTTAACCCTAATGTTAAAGCATAACATAAAAATATTTAATCATCGAGCTGTTACTTACCAGAAAACGAAATATCGACGCAGTCATCTACAGTACGTAGATACATTCGGTGTGAAGAATGCTATGTGCACAGCACTAGCAATTTTCTGCTACAATATGTCGCCGCCCTTAACACTCTTGTCAACCTGCTAATGACAGAAAAATTATACTTTAGCGCAAACCAAAGTCATCAGAATGAGTATTTTTATCTCTATTGTTATAACATTTCGTAAAAATATTTAATCATCGAGCTGTTAGTTACCAAACAACGAAATATCGACGCAGTCATCTACAGTACGTAGATACATTCGGTGTGAAGAATGCTATGTGCACAGCACTAGCAATTTTCTTCTACAATATGTCGCCGCCCTTAACACTCTTGTCAACCTGCTAATGACAGAAAAATTATACTTTAGCGCAAACCAAAGTCATCAGAATGAGTATTTTTATCTCTATTGTTAAAGCATTTCGTAAAAATATTTAATCATCGAGCTGTTACATCCCAAGAAACGAAATATCGACGCAGTCATCTACAGTACGTAGATACATTCGGTGTGAAGAATGCTATGTGCACAGCACTAGCAATTTTCTTCTACAATATGTCGCCGCCCTTAACACTCTTGTCAACCTGCTAATGACAGAAAAATTATACTTTAGCGCAAACTAAAGTCTCCAGAATGAGTATTTTTAACCCTAATGTTAAAGCATAACATAAAAATATTTAATCATCGAGCTGTTACTTACCAAAAAACGAAATATCGACGCAGTCATCTACAGTACGTAGATACATTCGGTGTGAAGAATGCTATGTGCACAGCACTAGCAATTTTCTTCTACAATATGTCGCCGCCCTTAACACTCTTGTCAACCTGCTAATGACAGAAAAATTATACTTTAGCGCAAACCAAAGTCTCCAAAATGAGTATTTTTAACCCTAATGTTAAAGCATTTCGTAAAAATATTTAATCATCGAGCTGTTACTTCCCAAAAAACGAAATATCGACGCAGTCATCTACAGTACGTAGATACATTCGGTGTGAAGAATGCTATGTGCACAGCACTAGCAATTTTCTTCTACAATATGTCGCCGCCCTTAACACTCTAGTCAACCTGCTAATGACAGAAAAATTATACTTTAGCGCAAACCAAAGTCTCCAAAATGAGTATTTTTAACACTAATGTTAAAGCATAACATAAAAGTATTTAATCATCGAGCTGTTACTTACCAAAAAACGAAATATCGACGCAGTCATCTACAGTACGTAGATACATTCGGTGTGAAGAATGCTATGTGCACAGCACTAGCAGTTTTCTTCTACAATATGTCGCCGCCCTTAACACTCTTGTCAACCTGCTAATGACAGAAAAATTATACTTTAGCGCAAACCAAAGTCTCCAGAATGAGTATTTTTAACCCTAATGTTAAAGCATAACATAAAAATATTTAATCATCGAGCTATTACTTACCAAAAAACGAAATATCGACGCAGTCATCTACAGTACGTAGATACATTCGGTGTGAAGAATGCTATGTGCACAGCACTAGCAATTTTCTTCTACAATATGTCGCCGCCCTTAACACTCTTGTCAACCTGCTAATGACAGAAAAATTATACTTTAGCGCAAACCAAAGTCTCCAGAATGAGTATTTTTAACCCTAATGTTGAAGCATAACAAATAAATATTTAATCATCGAGCTGTTACTTACCAAAAAACGAAATATCGACGCAGTCATCTACAGTACGTAGATACATTCGGTGTGAAGAATGCTATGTGCACAGCACTAGCAGTTTTTTCTACAATATGTCGCCGCCCTTAACACTCTTGTCAACCTGCTAATGACAGAAAAATTATACTTTAGCGCAAACCAAAGTCATCAGAATGAGTATTTTTATCTCTATTGTTAAAGCATTTCGTAAAAATATTTAATCATCGAGCTGTTACTTACCAAAAAACGAAATATCGACGCAGTCATCTACAGTACGTAGATACATTCGGTGTGAAGAATGCTATGTGCACAGCACTAGCAATTTTCTTCTACAATATGTCGCCGCGCTTAACACTCTTGTCAACCTGCTAATGACAGAAAAATTATACTTTAGCGCAAACCAAAGTCTCCAGAATGAGTATTTTTAACCCTAATGTTGAAGCATAACAAATAAATATTTAATCATCGAGCTGTTACTTACCAAAAAACGAAATATCGACGCAGTCATCTACAGTACGTAGATACATTCGGTGTGAAGAACGCTATGTGCACAGCACTAGCAGTTTTCTTCTACAATATGTCGCCGCCCTTAACACTCTAGTCAACCTGCTAATGACAGAAAAATTATACTTTAGCGCAAACCAAAGTCATCAGAATGAGTATTTTTATCTCTATTGTTAAAGCATTTCGTAAAAATACTTAATCATCGAGCTGTTACTTACCAAAAAACGAAATATCGACGCAGTCATCTACAGTACGTAGATACATTCGGTGTGAAGAATGCTATATGCACAGCACTAGCAATTTTCTTCTACAATATGTCGCCGCCCTTAACACTCTTGTCAACCTGCTAATGACAGAAAAATTATACTTTAGCGCAAACCAAAGTCTCCAGAATGAGTATTTTTAACCCTAATGTTAAAGCATAACAAAAAAATATTTAATCATCGAGCTGTTACTTCCCAAAAAACGAAATATCGACGCAGTCATCTACAGTACGTAGATACATTCGGTGTGAAGAATGCTATGTGCACAGCCCTAGCAATTTTCTTCTACAATATGTCGCCGCCCTTAACACTCTTGTCAACCTGCTAATGACAGAAAAATTATACTTTAGCGCAAACCAAAGTCTCCAGAATGAGTATTTTTAACCCTAATGTTAAAGCATAACATAAAAATATTTAATCATCGAGCTGTTACTTACCAAAAAACGAAATATCGACGCAGTCATCTACAGTACGTAGATACATTCGGTGTGAAGAATGCTATGTGCACAGCACTAGCAATTTTCTTCTACAATATGTCGCCGCCCTTAACACTCTTGTCAACCTGCTAATGACAGAAAAATTATACTTTAGCGCAAACCAAAGTCATCAGAATGAGTATTTTTATCTCTATTGTTAAAGCATTTCGTAAAAATATTTAATCATCGAGCTGTTACTTCCCAAAAAAACGAAATATCGACGCAGTCATCTACAGTACGTAGATACATTTGGTGTGAAGAATGCTATGTGCACAGCACTAGCAATTTTCTTCTACAATATGTCGCCGCCCTTAACACTCTTGTTAACCTGCTAATGACAGAAAAATTATACTTTAGCGCAAACCAAAGTCTCCAGAATGAGTATTTTTAACCCTAATGTTAAAGCATAACATAAAAATATTTAATCGTCGAGCTGTTACTTACCAAAAAACGAAATATCGACGCAGTCATCTACAGTACGTAGATACATTCGGTGTGAAGAATGCTATGTGCACAGCACTAGCAATTTTCTTCTACAATATGTCGCCGCCCTTAACACTCTTGTCAACCTGCTAATGACAGAAAAATTATACTTTAGCGCAAACCAAAGTCTCCAGAATGAGTATTTTTAACCCTAATGTTAAAGCATAACATAAAAATATTTAATCGTCGAGCTGTTACTTACCAAAAAACGAAATATCGACGCAGTCATCTACAGTACGTAGATACATTCGGTGTGAAGAATGCTATGTGCACAGCACTAGCAATTTTCTTCTACAATATGTCGCCGCCTTTAACACTATTGTCAACCTGCTAATGACAGAAAAATTATACTGTAGCGCAAACCAAATTCTCGAGAATGAGTATTTTTAACCCTAATGTTAAAGCATAACATAAAAATATTTAATCATCGAGCTGTTACTTACCAAAAAACGAAATATCGACGCTGTCATCTACAGTACGTAGATACATTCGGTGTGAAGAATGCTATGTGCACAGCACTAGCAATTTTCTTCTACAATATGTCGCCGCCCTTAACACTCTTGTCAACCTGCTAATGACAGAAAAATTATACTTTAGCGCAAACCAAAGTCTCGAGAATGAGTATTTTTAACCCTAATGTTAAAGCATAACATAAAAATATTTAATCATCGAGCTGTTACTTACCAAAAAACGAAATATCGACGCAGTCATCTACAGTACGTAGATACATTCGGTGTGAAGAATGCTATGTGCACAGCACTAGCAATTTTCTTCTACAATATGTCGCCGCCCTTAACACTCTTGTCAACCTGCTAATGACAGAAAAATTATACTTTAGCGCAAACCAAAGTCACCAGAATGAGTATTTTTAAATCTAATGTTAAAGCATAACATAAAAATATTTAATCATTGAGCTGTTACTTACCAAAAAACGAAAAATCGACGCAGTCATCTACAGTACGAGGATACATTCGGTGTGAAGAATGCTATGTGCACAGCACTAGCAATTTTCTTCTACAATATGTCGCCGCCCTTAACACTCTTGTCAACCTGCTAATGACAGAAAAATTATACTTTAGCGCAAACCAAAGTCTCCAGAATGAGTATTTTTAAACCTAATGTTAAAGCATAACATAAAAATATTTAATCATTGAGCTGTTACTCACCAAAAAACGAAATATCGACGCAGTCATCTACAGTACGTAGATACATTCGGCGTGAAGAATGCTATGTGCACTGCACTAGCAATTTTCTTCTACAATATGTCGCCGCCCTTAACACTATTGTCAACCTGCTAATGACAGAAAAATTATACTTTAGCGCTAACCAAAGTCTTAAGAATGAGTATTTTTAAACCTAATGTTAAAGCATAACATAAAAATATTTAATCATTGAGCTGTTACTTACCAAAAAACGAAATATCGACGCAGTCATCTACAGTACGTAGATACATTCGGTGTGAAGAATGCTATGTGCACAGCACTAGCAATTTTCTTCTACAATATGTCGCCGCCCTTAACACTATTGTCAACCTGCTAATGACAGAAAAATTATACTTTAGCGCAAACCAAAGTCTCCAGAATGAGTATTTTTAAACCTAATGTTAAAGCATAACATAAAAATATTTAATCATTGAGCTGTTACTTACCAAAAAACGAAATATCGACGCAGTCATCTACAGTACGTAGATACATTCGGTGTGAAGAATGCTATGTGCACAGCACTAGCAATTTTCTTCTACAATATGTCGCCGCCCTTAACACTCTTGTCAACCTGCTAATGACAGAAAAATTATACTTTAGCGCAAACCAAAGTCTCCAGAATGAGTATTTTTAAACCTAATGTTAAAGCATAACATAAAAATATTTAATCATTGAGCTGTTACTTACCAAAAAACGAAATATCGACGCAGTCATCTACAGTACGAGGATACATTCGGCGTGAAGAATGCTATGTGCACAGCACTAGCAATTTTCTTCTACAATATGTCGCCGCCCTTAACACTCTTGTCAACCTGCTAATGACAGAAAAATTATACTTTAGCGCAAACCAAAGTCTCCAGAATGAGTATTTTTAAACCTAATGTTAAAGCATAACATAAAAATATTTAATCATTGAGCTGTTACTTACCAAAAAACGAAATATCGACGCAGTCATCTACAGTACGTAGATACATTCGGCGTGAAGAATGCTATGTGCACTGCACTAGCAATTTTCTTCTACAATATGTCGCCGCCCTTAACACTCTTGTCAACCTGCTAATGACAGAAAAATTATACTTTAGCGCAAACCAAAGTCTCCAGAATGAGTATTTCTAAACCTAATGTTAAAGCATAACATAAAAATATTTAATCATTGAGCTGTTACTTACCAAAAAACGAAATATCGACGCAGTCATCTACAGTACGTAGATACATTCGGTGTGAAGAATGCTATGTGCACAGCACTAGCAATTTTCTTCTACAATATGTCGCCGCCCTTAACACTATTGTCAACCTGCTAATGACAGAAAAATTATACTTTAGCGCAAACCAAAGTCTCGAGAATGAGTATTTTTAACCCTAATGTTAAAGCATAACATAAAAATATTTAATCATCGAGCTGTTACTTACCAAAAAACGAAATATCGACTCTGTCATCTACAGTACGTAGATACATTCGGTGTGAAGAATGCTATGTGCACAGCACTAGCAATTTTCTTCTACAATATGTCGCCGCCCTTAACACTCTTGTCAACCTGCTAATGACAGAAAAATTATACTTTAGCGCAAACCAAAGTCTCGAGAATGAGTATTTTTAACCCTAATGTTAAAGCATAACATAAAAATATTTAATCATCGAGCTGTTACTTACCAAAAAACGAAATATCGACGCAGTCATCTACAGTACGTAGATACATTCGGTGTGAAGAATGCTATGTGCACAGCACTAGCAATTTTCTTCTACAATATGTCGCCGCCCTTAACACTCTTGTCAACCTGCTAATGACAGAAAAATTATACTTTAGCACAAACCAAAGTCTCCAGAATGAGTATTTTTAAACCTAATGTTAAAGCATAACATAAAAATATTTAATCATTGAGCTGTTACTTACCAAAAAACGAAATATCGACGCAGTCATCTACAGTACGAGGATACATTCGGTGTGAAGAATGCTATGTGCACAGCACTAGCAATTTTCTTCTACAATATGTCGCCGCCCTTAACACTCTTGTCAACCTGCTAATGACAGAAAAATTATACTTTAGCGCAAACCAAAGTCTCCAGAATGAGTATTTTTAAACCTAATGTTAAAGCATAACATAAAAATATTTAATCATTGAGCTGTTACTTACCAAAAAACGAAATATCGACGCAGTCATCTACAGTACGTAGATACATTCGGCGTGAAGAATGCTATGTGCACTGCACTAGCAATTTTCTTCTACAATATGTCGCCGCCCTTAACACTCTTGTCAACCTGCTAATGACAGAAAAATTATACTTTAGCGCAAACTAAAGTCTCGAGAATGAGTATTTTTAACCCTAATGTTAAAGCATAACATAAAAATATTTAATCATCGAGCTGTTACTTACCAAAAAACGAAATATCGACGCAGTCATCTACAGTACGTAGATACATTCGGTGTGAAGAATGCTATGTGCACAGCACTAGCAATTTTCTTCTACAATATGTCGCCGCCCTTAACACTCTTGTCAACCTGCTAATGACAGAAAAATTATACTTTAGCGCAAACCAAAGTCATCAGAATGAGTATTTTTATCTCTATTGTTAAAGCATTTCGAAAAAATATTTAATCATCGAGCTGTTACTTCCCAAAAAACGAAATATCGACGCAGTCATCTACAGTACGTAGATACATTTGGTGTGAAGAATGCTATGTGCACAGCACTAGCAATTTTCTTCTACAATATGTCGCCGCCCTTAACACTCTTGTCAACCTGCTAATGACAGAAAAATTATACTTTAGCGCAAACCAAAGTCTCCAGAACGAGTATTTTTAACCCTAATGTTAAAGCATATCATAAAAATATTTAATCGTCGAGCTGTTACTTACCAAAAAACGAAATATCGACGCAGTCATCTACAGTACGTAGATACATTCGGTGTGAAGAATGCTATGTGCACAGCGCTAGCAATTTTCTTCTACAATATGTCGCCGCCCTTAACACTCTTGTCAACCTGCTAATGACAGAAAAATTATACTTTAGCGCAAACCAAAGTCTCGAGAATGAGTATTTTTAACCCTAATGTTAAAGCATAACATAAAAATATTTAATCATCGAGCTGTTACTTACCAAAAAACGAAATATCGACGCAGTCATCTACAGTACGTAGATACATTCGGTGTGAAGAATGCTATGTGCACAGCACTAGCAATTTTCTTCTACAATATGTCGCCGCCCTTAACACTATTGTCAACCTGCTAATGACAGAAAAATTATACTGTAGCGCAAACCAAAGTCTCGAGAATGAGTATTTTTAACCCTAATGTTAAAGCATAACATAAAAATATTTAATCATCGAGCTGTTACTTACCAAAAAACGAAATATCGACGCAGTCATCTACAGTACGTAGATACATTCGGTGTGAAGAATGCTATGTGCACAGCACTAGCAATTTTCTTCTACAATATGTCGCCGCCCTTAACACTCTTGTCAACCTGCTAATGACAGAAAAATTATACTTTAGCGCAAACCAAAGTCTCCAGAATGAGTATTTTTAACCCTAATGTTAAAGCATAACATAAAAATATTTAATCATCGAGCTGTTACTTCCCAAGAAACGAAATATCGACGCAGTCATCTACAGTACGTAGATACACTCGGTGTGTAGAATGCTATGTGCACAGCACTAGCAATTTTCTTCTACAATATGTCGCCGCCCTTAACACTCTTGTCAACCTGCTAATGACAGAAAAATTATACTTTAGCGCAAACCAAAGTCATCAGAATGAGTATTTTTATCTCTATTGTTAAAGCATTTCGTAAAAATATTTAATCATCGAGCTGTTACTTACCAAGAAACGAAATATCGACGCAGTGATCCACAGTACGTAGATACATTCGGTGTGAAGAATGCTATGTGCACAGCACTAGCAATTTTCTTCTGCAATATGTCGCCGCCCTTAACACTCTTGTCAACCTGCTAATGACAGAAAAATTATACTTTAGCGCATACCAAAGTCTCCAGAATGAGTATTTTTAACCCTAATGTTAAAGCATAACATAAAAATATTTAATCATCGAGCTGTTACTTCCCAAAAAACGAAATATCGACGCAGTCATCTACAGTACGTAGATACATTCGGTGTGAAGAATGCTATGTGCACAGCACTAGCAATTTTCTTCTACAATATGTCGCCGCCCTTAACACTCTTGTCAACCTGCTAATGACAGAAAAATTATACTTTAGCGCAAACCAAAGTCATCAGAATGAGTATTTTTATCTCTATTGTTAAAGCATTTCGTAAAAATATTTCATCATCGAGCCTTTACTTACCAAAAAACGAAATATCGACGCAGTCATCTACAGTACGTAGATACATTCGGTGTGAAGAATGCCATGTGCACAGCACTAGCAATTTTCTTCTACAATATGTCGCCGCCCTTAACACTCTTGTCAACATGCTAATGACAGAAAAATTATACTTTAGCGCAAACCAAAGTCATCAGAATGAGTATTTTTATCTCTATTGTTAAAGCATTTCGTAAAAATATTTTATCATCGAGCCTTTACTTACCAAAAAACGAAATATCGACGCAGTCATCTACAGTACGTAGATACATTCGGTGTGAAGAATGCCATGTGCACAGCACTAGCAATTTTCTTCTACAATATGTCGCCGCCCTTAACACTCTTGTCAACCTGCTAATGACAGAAAAATTATACTTTAGCGCAAACCAAAGTCATCAGAATGAGTATTTTTATCTCTATTGTTAAAGCATTTCGTAAAAATATTTAATCATCGAGCCTTTACTTACCAAAAAACGAAATATCGACGCAGTCATCTACAGTACGTAGATACATTCGGTGTGAAGAATGCTATGTGCACAGCACTAGCAATTTTCTTCTACGATAGGTCGCCGCCCTTAACACTCTTGTCAACCTGCTAATGACAGAAAAATTATACTTTAGCGCAAACCAAAGTCATCAGAATGAGTATTTTTATCTCTATTGTTAAAGCATTTCGTAAAAATATTTCATCATCGAGCCTTTACTTACCAAAAAACGAAATATCGACGCAGTCATCTACAGTACGTAGATACATTCGGTGTGAAGAATGCTATGTGCACAGCACTAGCAATTTTCTTCTACAATATGTCGCCGCCCTTAACACTCTTGTCAACCTGCTAATGACAGAAAAATTATACTTTAGCGCAAACCAAAGTCATCAGAATGAGTATTTTTATCTCTATTGTTAAAGCATTTCGTAAAAATATTTCATCATCGAGCCTTTACTTACCAAAAAACGAAATATCGACGCAGTCATCTACAGTACGTAGATACATTCGGTGTGAAGAATGCTATGTGCACAGCACTAGCAATTTTCTTCTACGATAGGTCGCCGCCCTTAACACTCTTGTCAACCTGCTAATGACAGAAAAATTATACTTTAGCGCAAACCAAAGTCATCAGAATGAGTATTTTTATCTCTATTGTTAAAGCATTTCGTAAAAATATTTCATCATCGAGCCTTTACTTACCAAAAAACGAAATATCGACGCAGTCATCTACAGTACGTAGATACATTCGGTGTGAAGAATGCTATATGCACAGCACTAGCAATTTTCTTCTACAATATGTCGCCGCCCTTAACACTCTTGTCAACCTGCTAATGGCAGAAAAATTATACTTTAGCGCAAACCAAAGTCATCAGAATGAGTATTTTTATCTCTATTGTTAAAGCATTTCGTAAAAATATTTCATCATCGAGCCTTTACTTACCAAAAAACGAAATATCGACGCAGTCATCTACAGTACGTAGATACATTCGGTGTGAAGAATGCTATGTGCACAGCACTAGCAATTTTCTTCTACGATAGGTCGCCGCCCTTAACACTCTTGTCAACCTGCTAATGACAGAAAAATTATACTTTAGCGCAAACCAAAGTCATCAGAATGAGTACTTTTATCTCTATTGTTAAAGCATTTCGTAAAAATATTTCATCATCGAGCCTTTACTTACCAAAAAACGAAATATCGTCGCAGTCATCTACAGTACGTAGATACATTCGGTGTGAAGAATGCTATGTGCACAGCACTAGCAATTTTCTTCTACAATATGTCGCCGCCCTTAACACTCTTGTCAACCTGCTAATGACAGAAAAATTATACTTTAGCGCAAACCAAAGTCATCAGAATGAGTATTTTTATCTCTATTGTTAAAGCATTTCGTAAAAATATTTCATCATCGAGCCTTTACTTACCAAAAAACGAAATATCGACGCAGTCATCTACAGTACGTAGATACATTCGGTGTGAAGAATGCTATGTGCACAGCACTAGCAATTTTCTTCTACAATGTGTCGCCGCCCTTAACACTCTTGTCAACCTGCTAATGACAGAAAAATTATACTTTAGCGCAAACCAAAGTCATCAGAATGAGTATTTTTATCTCTATTGTTAAAGCATTTCGTAAAAATATTTCATCATCGAGCCTTTACTTACCAAAAAACGAAATATCGACGCAGTCATCTACAGTACGTAGATACATTCGGTGTGAAGAATGCTATGTGCACAGCACTAGCAATTTTCTTCTACAATATGTCGCCGCCCTTAACACTCTTGTCAACCTGCTAATGGCAGAAAAATTATACTTTAGCGCAAACCAAAGTCTCCAGAATGTGTATTTTTAACCCTAATGTTAAAGCATAACGTAAAAATATTTAATTCACGAGCTGTTACTTACCAAAAAACGAAATATCGACGCAGTCATCTACAGTACGTAGATACATTCGGTGTGAAGAATGCTATGTGCACAGCACTAGCAATTTTCTTCTACGATAGGTCGCCGCCCTTAACACTCTTGTCAACCTGCTAATGACAGAAAAATTATACTTTAGCGCAAACCAAAGTCATCAGAATGAGTATTTTTATCTCTATTGTTAAAGCATTTCGTAAAAATATTTCATCATCGAGCCTTTACTTACCAAAAAACGAAATATCGACGCAGTCATCCACAGTACGTAGATACATTCGGTGTGAAGAATGCTGTGTGCACAGCACTAGCAATTTTCTTCTACAATATGTCGCCGCCCTTAACACTCTTGTCAACCTGCTAATGACAGAGAGATTATACTTTAGCGCAAACCAAAGTCTCCAGAATGAGTATTTTTAACCCTAATGTTAAAGCATAACATAAAAATATTTAATCATCGAGCTGTTACTTCCCAAGAAACGAAATATCGACGCAGTCATCTACAGTACGTAGATACACTCGGTGTGTAGAATGCTATGTGCACAGCACTAGCAATTTTCTTCTACAATATGTCGCCGCCCTTAACACTCTTGTCAACCTGCTAATGACAGAGAGATTATACTTTAGCGCAAACCAAAGTCTCCAGAATGAGTATTTTTAACCCTAACGTTAAAGCATAACATAAAAATATTTAATCATCGAGCTGTTACTTCCCAAGAAACGAAATATCGACGCAGTCATCTACAGTACGTAGATACACTCGGTGTGTAGAATGCTATGTGCACAGCACTAGCAATTTTCTTCTACAATATGTCGCCGCCCTTAACACTCTTGTCAACCTGCTAATGACAGAAAAATTATACTTTAGCGCAAACCAAAGTCATCAGAATGAGTATTTTTATCTCTATTGTTAAAGCATTTCGTAAAAATATTTCATCATCGAGCCTTTACTTACCAAAAAACGAAATATCGACGCAGTCATCTACAGTACGTAGATACATTCGGTGTGAAGAATGCTATGTGCACAGCACTAGCAATTTTCTTCTACAATATGTCGCCGCCCTTAACACTCTTGTCAACCCGCTAATGACAGAAAAATTATACTTTAGCGCAAACCAAAGTCATCAGAATGAGTATTTTTATCTCTATTGTTAAAGCATTTCGTAAAAATATTTAATCATCGAGCTGTTTATTACCAAGAAACGAAATATCGACGCAGTGATCCACAGTACGTAGATACATTCGGTGTGAAGAATGCTATGTGCACAGCACTAGCAATTTTCTTCTACAATATGTCGCCGCCCTAAACACTCTTGTCAACCTGCTAATGACAGAAAAATTACACTTTAGCGCAAACCAAAGTCTCCAGAATGTGTATTTTTAACCCTAATGTTAAAGCATAACATAAAAATATTTAATCATCGAGCTGTTACTTCCCAAGAAACGAAATATCGACGCAGTCATCTACAGTACGTAGATACACTCGGTGTGTAGAATGCTATGTGCACAGCACTAGCAATTTTCTTCTACAATATGTCGCCGCCCTTAACACTCTTGTCAACCTGCTAATGACAGAAAAATTATACTTTAGCGCAAACCAAAGTCATCAGAATGAGTATTTTTATCTCTATTGTTAAAGCATTTCGTAAAAATATTTAATCATCGAGCTGTTACTTACCAAGAAACGAAATATCGACGCAGTGATCCACAGTACGTAGATACATTCGGTGTGAAGAATGCTATGTGCACAGCACTAGCAATTTTCTTCTACAATATGTCGCCGCCCTTAACACTCTTGTCAACCTGCTAATGACAGAAAAATTATACTTTAGCGCATACCAAAGTCTCCAGAATGAGTATTTTTAACCCTAATGTTAAAGCATAACATAAAAATATTTAATCATCGAGCTGTTACTTACCAAAAAACGAAATATCGACGCAGTCATCTACAGTACGTAGATACATTCGGTGTGAAGAATGCTATGTGCACAGCACTAGCAATTTTCTTCTACAATATGTCGCCGCCCTTAACACTCTTGTCAACCTGCTAATGGCAGAAAAATTATACTTTAGCGCAAACCAAAGTCTCCAGAATGTGTATTTTTAACCCTAATGTTAAAGCATAACATAAAAATATTTAATCATCGAGCTGTTACTTACCAAAAAACGTAATATCGACGCAGTCATCTACAGTACGTAGATACATTCGGTGTGAAGAATGCTATGTGCACAGCACTAGCAATTTTCTTCTACAATAGGTCGCCGCCCTTAACACTCTTATCAACCTGCTAATGACAGAAGAATTATACTTTAGCGCAAACCAAAGTCATCAGAATGAGTATTTTTATCTCTATTGTTAAAGCATTTCGTAAAAATATTTCATCATCGAGCCTTTACTTACCAAAAAACGAAATATCGACGCAGTCATCTACAGTACGTAGATACATTCGGTGTGAAGAATGCTATGTGCACAGCACTAGCAATTTTCTTCTACAATATGTCGCCGCCCTTAACACTCTTGTCAACCTGCTAATGACAGAAAAATTATACTTTAGCGCAAACCAAAGTCATCAGAATGAGTATTTTTATCTCTATTGTTAAAGCATTTCGTAAAAATATTTAATCATCGAGCTGTTACTTCCCAAAAAACGAAATATCGACGCAGTCATCTACAGTACGTAGATACATTCGGTGTCAAGAATGCTATGTGCACAGCACTAGCAATTTTCTTCTACAATATGTCGCCGCCCTTAACACTCTTGTCAACCTGCTAATGACAGAAAAATTATACTTTAGCGCAAACCAAAGTCTCCAGAATGAGTATTTTTAACCCTAATGTTAAAGCATAACATAAAAATATTTAATCATCGAGCTGTTACTTACCAAAAAACGAAATATCGACGCAGTCATCTACAGTACGAGGATACATTCGGTGTGAAGAATGCTAGGTGCACAGCACTAGCAATTTTCTTCTACAATATGTCGCCGCCCTTAACACTCTTGTCAACCTGCTAATGACAGAAAAATTATACTTTAGCGCAAACCAAAGTCTCCAGAAAGAGTATTTTTAACCCTAATGTTAAAGCATAACATAAAAATATTTAATCATCGAGCTGTTACTTACCAAAAAACGAAATATCGACGCAGTCATCTACAGTACGTAGATACATTCGGTGTGAAGAATGCTATGTGCACAGCACTAGCAATTTTCTTCTACAATATGTCGCCGCCCTTAAAACTCTTGTCAACCTGCTAATCACAGAAAAATTATACTTTAGCGCAAACCAAAGTCTCCAGAATGAGTATTTTTAACCCTAATGTTGAAGTATAACAAATAAATATTTAACCATCGAGCTGTTACTTACCAAAAGACGAAATATCGACGCAGTCATCTACAGTACGTAGATACATTCGGTGTGAAGAATGCTATGTGCACAGCACTAGCAGTTTTCTTCTACAATATGTCGCCGCCCTTAACACTCTTGTCAACCTGCTAATGACAGAAAAATTATACTTTAGCGCAAACCAAAGTCTCCAGAATGAGTATTTTTATCTCTATTGTTAAAGCATTTCGTAAAAATATTTAATTATCGAGCTGTTACTTACCAAAAAACGAAATATCGACGCAGTCATCTACAGTACGTAGATACATTCGGTGTGAAGAATGCTATGTGCACAGCACTAGCAATTTTCTTCTACAATATGTCGCCGCCCTTAACACTCTTGTCAACCTGCTAATGACAGAAAAATTATACTTTAGCGCAAACCAAAGTCATCAAAATGAGTATTTTTATCTCTATTGTTAAAGCATTTCGTAAAAATATTTAATCATCGAGCTGTTACTTCCCAAAAAACGAAATATCGACGCAGTCATCTACAGTACGTAGATACATTCGGTGTGAAGAATGCTATGTGCACAGCACTAGCAATTTTCTTCTACAATATGTCGCCGCCCTTAACACTCTTGTCAACCTGCTAATGACAGAAAAATTATACTTTAGTGCAAACCAAAGTCTCCAGAATGAGTATTTTTAACCCTAATGTTAAAGCATAACATAAAAATATTTAATCATCGAGCTGTTACTTACCAAAAAACGAAATACTGACGCAGTCATCTACAGTACGTAGATACATTCGGTGTGAAGAATGCTATGTGCACAGCACTAGCAATTTTCTTCTACAATATGTCGCCGCCCTTAACACTCTTGTCAACCTGCTAACGACAGAAAAATTACACATTAGCGCAAACCAAAGTCATCAGAATGAGTATTTTTATCTCTATTGTTAAAGCATTTCGTAAAAATATTTAATCACCGAGCTGTTACTTCCCAAAAAACGAAATATCGACGCAGACATCTACAGTACGTAGATACATTTGGTGTGAAGAATGCTATTTGCACAGCACTAGCAATTTTCTTCTACAATATGTCGCCGCCCTTAACACTCTTGTCAACCTGCTAATGACAGAAAAATTATACTTTAGCGCAAACCAAAGTCTCCAGAATGAGTATTTTTAACCCTAATGTTAAAGCATAACATAAAAATATTTAATCGTCGAGCTGTTACTTACCAAAAAACGAAATATCGACGCAGTCATCTACAGTACGTAGATACATTCGGTGTGAAGAATGCTATGTGCACAGCACTAGCAATTTTCTTCTACAATATGTCGCCGCCCTTAACACTCTTGTCAACCTGCTAATGACAGAAAAATTATACTTTAGCGCAAACCAAAGTCTCCAGAATGAGTATTTTTAACCCTAATGTTAAAGCATAACATAAAAATATTTAATCATCGAGCTGTTACTTACCAAAAAACGAAATATCGACGCAGTCATCTACAGTACGTAGATACATTCGGTGTGAAGAATGCTATGTGCACAGCACTAGCAATTTTCTTCTACAATATGTCGCCGCCCTTAACACTCTTGTCAACCTGCTAATGACAGAAAAATTATACTTTAGCGCAAACCAAAGTCTCCAGAATGAGTATTTTTAACCCTAATGTTAAAGCATAACATAAAAATATTTAATCATCGAGCTGTTACTTACCAAAAAACGAAATATCGACGCAGTCATGTACAGTACGTAGATACACTCGGTGTGTAGAATGCTATGTGCACAGCACTAGCAATTTTCTTCTACAATATGTCGCCGCCCTTAACACTCTTGTCAACCTGCTAATGACAGAAAAATTATACTTTAGCGCAAACCAAAGTCATCAGAATGAGTATTTTTATCTCTATTGTTAAAGCATTTCGTAAAAATATTTAATCATCGAGCTGTTTATTACCAAGAAACGAAATATCGACGCAGTGATCCACAGTACGTAGATACATTCGGTGTGAAGAATGCTATGTGCACAGCACTAGCAATTTTCTTCTACAATATGTCGCCGCCCTTAACACTCTTGTCAACCTGCTAATGACAGAAAAATTACACTTTAGCGCAAACCAAAGTCTCCAGAATGAGTATTTTTAACCCTAATGTTAAAGCATAACATAAAAATATTTAATCATCGAGCTGCTACTTACCAAAAAACGAAATATGGACGCAGTCATCTACAGTACGTAGATACACTCGGTGTGTAGAATGCTATGTGCACAGCACTAGCAATTTTCTTCTACAATATGTCGCCGCCCTTAACACTCTTGTCAACCTGCTAATGACAGAAAAATTATACTTTAGCGCAAACCAAAGTCATCAGAATGAGTATTTTTATCTCTATTGTTAAAGCATTTCGTAAAAATATTTAATCATCGAGCTGTTACTTACCAAGAAACGAAATATCGACGCAGTGATCCACAGTACGTAGATACATTCGGTGTGAAGAATGCTATGTGCACAGCACTAGCAATTTTCTTCTACAATATGTCGCCGCCCTTAACACACTTGTCAACCTGCTAATGACAGAAAAATTATACTTTAGCGCATACCAAAGTCTCCAGAATGAGTATTTTTAACCCTAATGTTAAAGCATAACATAAAAATATTTAATCATCGAGCTGTTACTTACCAAAAAACGAAATATCGACGCAGTCATCTACAGTACGTAGATACATGCGGTGTGAAGAATGCTATGTGCACAGCACTAGCAATTTTCTTCTACAATAGGTCGCCGCCCTTAACACTCTTGTCAACCTGCTAATGACAGAAAAATTATACTTTAGCGCAAACCAAAGTCATCAGAATGAGTATTTTTATCTCTATTGTTAAAGCATTTCGTAAAAATATTTAATCATCGAGCTGTTACTTACCAAGAAACGAAATATCGACGCAGTGATCCACAGTACGTAGATACATTCGGTGTGAAGAATGCTATGTGCACAGCACTAGCAATTTTCTTCTACAACATGTCGCCGCCCTTAACACTCTTGTCAACCTGCTAATGGCAGAAAAATTATACTTTAGCGCAAACCAAAGTCTCCAGAATGTGTATTTTTAACCCTAATGTTAAAGCATAACATAAAAATATTTAATCATCGAGCTGTTACTTACCAAAAAACGAAATATCGACGCAGTCATCTACAGTACGTAGATACATTCGGTGTGAAGAATGCTATGTGCACAGCACTAGCAATTTTCTTCTACAATAGGTCGCCGCCCTTAACACTCTTGTCAACCTGCTAATGACAGAAAAATTATACTTTAGCGCAAACCAAAGTCATCAGAATGAGTATTTTTATCTCTATTGTTAAAGCATTTCGTAAAAATATTTCATCATCGAGCCTTTACTTACCAAAAAACGAAATATCGACGCAGTCATCTACAGTACGTAGATACATTCGGTGTGAAGAATGCTATGTGCACAGCACTAGCAATTTTCTTCTACAATATGTCGCCGCCCTTAACACTCTTGTCAACCTGCTAATGACAGAAAAATTATACTTTAGCGCAAACCAAAGTCATCAGAATGAGTATTTTTATCTCTATTGTTATTGCATTTCGTAAAAATATTTAATCATCGAGCTGTTACTTCCCAAAAAACGAAATATCGACGCAGTCATCTACAGTACGTAGATACATTCGGTGTCAAGAATGCTATGTGCACAGCACTAGCAATTTTCTTCTACAATATCTCGCCGCCCTTAACACTCTTGTCAACCTGCCAATGACAGAAAAATTATACTTTAGCGCAAACCAAAGTCTCCAGAATGAGTATTTTTAACCCTAATGTTAAAGCATAACATAAAAATATTTAATCATCGAGCTGATACTTACCAAAAAACGAAATATCGACGCAGTCATCTACAGTACGTAGATACATTCGGTGTGAAGAATGCTATGTGCACAGCACTAGCAATTTTCTTCTACAATATGTCGTCGCCCTTAACACTCTTGTCAACCTGCTAATGACAGAAAAATTATACTTTAGCGCAAACCAAAGTCATCAGAATGAGTATTTTTATCTCTATTCTTAAAGCATTTCGTAAAAATATTTAATCATCGAGCTGTTACTTCCCAAAAAACGAAATATCGACGCAGTCATCTACAGTACGTAGATACATTCGGTGTGAAGAATGCTATGTGCACAGCACTAGCAATTTTTTCTACAATATGTCGCCGCCCTTAACACTCTTGTCAACCTGCTAATGACAGAAAAATTATACTTTAGCGCAAACCAAAGTCTCCAGAATGAGTATTTTTAACCCTAATGTTAAAGCATAACATAAAAATATTTAATCATCGAGCTGTTACTTACCAAAAAACGAAATATCGACGCAGTCATCTACAGTACGTAGATACATTCGGTGTGAAGAATGCTATGTGCACATCACAAGCAATTTTCTTCTACAATATGTCGCCGCCCTTAACACTCTTGTCAACCTGCTAATGACAGAAAAATTATACTTTAGCGCAAACCAAAGTCTCCAGAATGAGTATTTTTAACCCTAATGTTAAAGCATAACATAAAAATATTTAATCATCGAGCTGTTACTTACCAAAAAACGAAATATCGACGCAGTCATCTACAGTACGTAGATACATTCGGTGTGAAGAATGCTATGTGCACAGCACTAGCAATTTTCTTCTACAATATGTCGCCGCCCTTAACACTCTTGTCAACCTGCTAATGACAGAAAAATTATACTTTAGCGCAAACCAAAGTCATCAGAATGAGTATTTTTATCTCTATTGTTAAAGCATTTCGTAAAAATATTTAATCATCGAGCTGTTACTTCCCAAAAAACGAAATATCGACGCAGTCATCTACAGTACGTAGATACATTCGGTGTGAAGAATGCTATGTGCACAGCACTAGCAGTTTTCTTCTACAATATGTCGCCGCCCTTAACACCCTTGTCAACCTGCTAATGACAGAAAAATTATACTTTAACGCAATCCAAAGTCTCCAGAATGAGTATTTTTAACCCTAATGCTAAAGCATAACATAAAAATATTTAATCATCGAGCTGTTACTTACCAAAAAACGAAATATCGACGCAGTCATCTACAGTACGTAGATACATTCGGTGTGAAGAATGCTATGTGCACAGCACTAGCAATTTTCTTCTACAATATGTCGCCGCCCTTAACACTCTTGTCAACCTGCTAATGACAGAAAAATTACACTTTAGCGCAAACCAAAGACTCCAGAATGAGTATTTTTAACCCTAATGTTAAAGCATAACATAAAAATATTTAATCATCGAGCTGTTACTTACCAAAAAACGAAATATCGACGCAGTCATCTACAGTACGTAGATACATTCGGTGTGAAGAATGCTATGTGCACAGCACTAGCAATTTTCTTCTACAATATGTCGCCGCCCTTAACACTCTTGTCAACCTGCTAATGACAGAAAAATTATACTTTAGCGCAAACCAAAGTCTCCAGAATGAGTATTCTTAACCCTAATGTTAAAACATAACATAAAAATATTTAATCATCGAGCTGTTACTTCCCAAGAAACGAAATGTCGACGCAGTCATCTACAGTACGTAGATACACTCGGTGTGTAGAATGCTATGTGCACAGCACTAGCAATTTTCTTCTACAATATGTCGCCTCCCTTAACACTCTTGTCAACCTGCTAATGACAGAAAAATTATACTTTAGCGCAAACCAAAGTCATCAGAATGAGTATTTTTATCTCTATTGTTAAAGCATTTCGTAAAAATATTTAATCATCGAGCTGTTACTTACCAAAAAACGAAATATCGACGCAGTGATCCACAGTACGTAGATACATTCGGTGTGAAGAATGCTATGTGCACAGCACTAGCAATTTTCTTCTACAATATGTCGCCGCCCTTAACACTCTTGTCAACCTGCTAATGACAGAAAAATTATACTTTAGCGCAAACCAAAGTCTCCAGAATGAGTATTTTTAACCCTAATGTTAAAGCATAACATAAAAATATTTAATCATCGAGCTGTTACTTACCAAAAAACGAAATATCGACGCAGTCATCTACAGTACGTAGATACATTCGGTGTGAAGAATGCTATGTGCACAGCACTAGCAATTTTCTTCTACAATATGTCGCCGCCCTTAACACTCTTGTCAACCTGCTAATGACAGAAAAATTATACTTTAGCGCAAACCAAAGTCTCCAGAATGTGTATTTTTATCCCTAATGTTAAACCATAACATAAAAATATTTAATCATCGAGCTGTTACTTCCCAAAAAACGAAATATCGACGCAGTCATCTACAGTACGTAGATACATTCGGTGTGAAGAATGCTATGTGCACAGCACTAGCAATTTTCTTCTACAATATGTCGCCGCCCTTAACACTCTTGTCAACCTGCTAATGACAGAAAAATTATGCTTTAGCGCAAACCAAAGTCATCAGAATGAGTATTTTTATCTCTATTGTTAAAGCATTTCGTAAAAATATTTAATCATCGAGCCTTTACTTACCAAAAAACGAAATATCGACGCAGTCATCTACAGTACGTAGATACATTCGGTGTGAAGAATGCTATGTGCACAGCACTAGCAATTTTCTTCTACTATATGTCGCCGCCCTAAACACTCTTGTCAACCTGCTAATGACAGAAAAATTATACTTTAGCGCAAACCAAAGTCTCCAGAATGAGTATTTTTAACCCTAATGTTAAAGCATAACATAAAAATATTTAATCATCGAGCTGTTACTTACCAAAAAACGAAATATCGACGCAGTCATCTACAGTACGTAGATACATTCGGTGTGAAGAATGCTATGTGCACAGCACTAGCAATTTTCTTCTACAATAGGTCGCCGCCCTTAACACTCTTGTCAACCTGCTAATGACAGAAAAATTATACTTTAGCGCAAACCAAAGTCATCAGAATGAGTATTTTTATCTCTATTGTTAAAGCATTTCGTAAAAATATTTAATCATCGAGCTGTTACTTCCCAAAAAACGAAATATCGACGCAGTCATCTACAGTACGTAGATACATTCGGTGTGAAGAATGCTATGTGCACAGCACTAGCAATTTTCTTCTACAATATGTCGCCGCCCTTAACACTCTTGTCAACCTGCTAATGACAGAAAAATTATACTTTAGCGCAAACCAAAGTCTCCAGAATGAGTATTTTTAACCCTAATGTTAAAGCATAACATAAAAATATTTAATCATCGAGCTGTTACTTACCAAAAAACGAAATATCGACGCAGTCATCTACAGTACGTAGATACATGCGGTGTGAAGAATGCTATGTGCACAGCACTAGCAATTTTCTTCTACAATATGTCGCCGCCCTTAACACTCTTGTCAACCTGCTAATGACAGAAAAATTATACTTTAGCGCAAACCAAAGTCATCAAAATGAGTAATTTTATCTCTATTGTTAAAGCATTTCGTAAAAATATTTAATCATCGAGCTGTTACTTCCCAAAATACGAAATATCGACGCAGTCATCTACAGTACGTAGATACATTCGTTGTGAAGAATGCTATGTGCACAGCACTAGCAATTTTCTTCTACAATATGTCGCCGCCCTTAACACTCTTGTCAACCTGCTAATGACAGAAAAATTATACTTTAGCGCAAACCAAAGTCTCCAGAATGAGTATTTTTAACCCTAATGTTAAAGAATAACAAAAAAATATTTAATCATCTAGCTGTTACTTACCAAAAAACGAAATATCGACGCAGTCATCTACAGTACGTAGATACATTCGGTGTGAAGAATGCTATGTGCACAGCACTAGCAATTTTCTTCTACAATATGTCGCCGCCCTAAACACTCTTGTCAACCTGCTAATGATAGAAAAATTATACTTTAGCGCAAACCAAAGTCTCCAGAATGAGTATTTTTAACCCTAATGTTAAAGCATAACATAAAAATATTTAATCATCGAGCTGTTACTTACCAAAAAACGAAATATCGACGCAGTCATCTACAGTACGTAGATACATTCGGTGTGAAGAATGCTATGTGCACAGCACTAGCAATTTTCTTCTACAATATGTCGCCGCCCTTAACACTCTTGTCAACCTGCTAATGACAGAAAAATTATACTTTAGCGCAAACCAAAGTCTCCAGAATGAGTATTTTTAAACCTAATGTCAAAGCATAACATAAAAATATTTAATCATCGAGCTGTTACTTGCCAAAAAACGAAATATCGACGCAGTCATCTACAGTACGTAGATACATTCGGTGTGAAGAATGCTATGTGCACAGCACTAGCAATTTTCTTCTACAATAGGTCGCCGCCCTTAACACTCTTGTCAACCTGCTAATGACAGAAAAATTATACTTTAGAGCAAACCAAAGTCATCAGAATGAGTAGTTTTATCTCTATTGTTAAAGCATTTCGTAAAAATATTTAATCATCGAGCTGTTACTTCCCAAAAAACGAAATATCGACGCAGTCATCTACAGTACTTAGATACATTCGGTGTGAAGAATGCTATGTGCACAGCACTAGCAATTTTCTTCTACAATATGTCGCCGCCCTTAACACTCTTGTCAACCTGCTAATGACAGAAAAATTATACTTTAGCGCAAACCAAAGTCATCAGAATGAGTATTTTTATCTCTATTGTTAAAGCATTTCGTAAAAATATTTAATCATCGAGCTGTTACTTCCCAAAAAACGAAATATCGACGCAGTCATCTACAGTACGTAGATACATTCGGTGTGAAGAATGCTATGTGCACAGCACTAGCAATTTTCTTCTACAATATGTCGCCGCCCTTAACACTCTTGTCAACCTGCTAATGACAGAAAAATTATACTTTAGCGCAAAACAAAGTCTCCAGAATGAGTATTTTTAACCCTAATGTTAAAGCATAACATAAAAATATTTAATCATCGAGCTGTTACTTACCAAAAAACGAAATATCGACGCAGTCATCTACAGTACGTAGATACATTCGGTGTGAAGAATGCTATGTGCACAGCACTAGAAATTTTCTTCTACAATATGTCGCCGCCCTTAACACTCTTGTCAACCTGCTAATGACAGAAAAATTATACTTTAGCGCAAAACAAAGTCATCAGAATGAGTATTTTTATCTCTATTGTTAAAGCATTTCGTAAAAATATTTAATCATCGAGCTGTTACTTCCCAAAAAACGAAATATCGACGCAGTCATCTACAGTACGTAGATACATTCGGTGTGAAGAATGCTATGTGCACAGCACCAGCAGTTTTCTTCTACAATATGTCGCCGCCCTTAACACTCTTGTCAACCTGCTAATGACAGAAAAATTATACTTTAACGCAATCCAAAGTCTCCAGAATGAGTATTTTTAACCCTAATGCTAAAGCATAACATAAAAATATTTAATCATCGAGCTGTTACTTACCAAAAAACGAAATATCGACGCAGTCATCTACAGTACGTAGATACATTCGGTGTGAAGAATGCTATGTGCACAGCACTAGCAATTTTCTTCTACAATATGTCGCCGCCCTTAACACTCTTGTCAACCTGCTAATGACAGAAAAATTACACTTTAGCGCAAACCAAAGACTCCAGAATGAGTATTTTTAACCCTAATGTTAAAGCATAACATAAAAATATTTAATCATCGAGCTGTTACTTACCAAAAAACGAAATATCGACGCAGTCATCTACAGTACGTACATGCATTCGGTGTGAAGAATGCTATGTGCACAGCACTAGCAATTTTCTTCTACAATATGTCGCCGCCCTTAACACTCTTGTCAACCTGCTAATGACAGAAAAATTATACTTTAGCGCAAACCAAAGTCTCCAGAATGAGTATTTTTAACCCTAATGTTAAAGCATAACATAAAAATATTTAATCATCGAGCTGTTACTTCCCAAGAAACGAAATGTCGACGCAGTCATCTACAGTACGTAGATACACTCGGTGTGTAGAATGCTATGTGCACAGCACTAGCAATTTTCTTCTACAATATGTCGCCGCCCTTAACACTCTTGTCAACCTGCTAATGACAGAAAAATTATACTTTAGCGCAAACCAAAGTCTCCAGAATGTGTATTTTTATCCCTAATGTTAAACCATAACATAAAAATATTTAATCATCGAGCTGTTACTTCCCAAAAAACGAAATATCGACGCAGTCATCTACAGTACGTACATGCATTCGGTGTGAAGAATGCTATGTGCACAGCACTAGCAATTTTCTTCTACAATATGTCGCCGCCCTTAACACTCTTGTCAACCTGCTAATGACAGAAAAATTATACTTTAGCGCAAACCAAAGTCATCAGAATGAGTATTTTTATCTCTATTGTTAAAGCATTTCGTAAAAATATTTAATCATCGAGCTGTTACTTCCCAAAAAACGAAATATCGACGCAGTCATCTACAGTACGTAGATACATTCGGTGTGAAGAATGCTATGTGCACAGCACTAGCAATTTTCTTCTACAATATGTCGCCGCCCTAAACACTCTTGTCAACCTGCTAATGACAGAAAAATTATACTTTAGCGCAAACCAAAGTCTCCAGAATGAGTATTTTTAACCCTAATGTTAAAGCATAACATAAAAATATTTAATCATCGAGCTGTTACTTACCAAAAAACGAAATATCGACGCAGTCATCTACAGTACGTAGATACATTCGGTGTGAAGAATGCTATGTGCACAGCACTAGCAATTTTCTTCTACAATATGTCGCCGCCCTTAACACTCTTGTCAACCTGCTAATGACAGAAAAATTATACTTTAGCGCAAACCAAAGTCATCAGAATGAGTATTTTTATCTCTATTGTTAAAGCATTTCGTAAAAATATTTAATCATCGAGCTGTTACTTCCCTAAAAACGAAATATCGACGCAGTCATCTACAGTACGTAGATACATTCGGTGTGAAGAATGCTATGTGCACAGCACTAGCAATTTTCTTCTACAATATGTCGCCGCCCTTAACACTCTTGTCAACCTGCTAATGACAGAAAAATTATACTTTAGCGCAAACCAAAGTCTCCAGAATGAGTATTTTTAACCCTAATGTTAAAGCATAACATAAAAATATTTAATCATCGAGCTGTTACTTACCAAAAAACGAAATATCGACGCAGTCATCTACAGTACGTAGATACATGCGGTGTGAAGAATGCTATGTGCACAGCACTAGCAATTTTCTTCTACAATATGTCGCCGCCCTTAACACTCTTGTCAACCTGCTAATGACAGAAAAATTATACTTTGGCGCAAACCAAAGTCATCAAAATGAGTATTTTTATCTCTATTGTTAAAGCATTTCGTAAAAATATTTAATCATCGAGCTGTTACTTCCCAAAATACGAAATATCGACGCAGTCATCTATAGTACGTAGATACATTCGTTGTGAAGAATGCTATGTGCACAGCACTAGCAATTTTCTTCTACAATATGTCGCCGCCCTTAACACTCTTGTCAACCTGCTAATGACAGAAAAATCATACTTTAGCGCAAACCAAAGTCTTGAAAATGAGTATTTTTAAGCCTAATGTTAAAGCATAACATAAAAATATTTAATCATCGAGCTGTTACTTACCAAAAAACGAAATATCGACGCAGTCATCTACAGTACGTAGATACATTCGGTGTGAAGAATGCTATGTGCACAGCACTAGCAATTTTCTTCTACAATATGTCGCCGCCCTTAACACTCTTGTCAACCTGCTAATGACAGAAAAATTATACTTTAGCGCAAACCAAAGTCTCCAGAATGAGTATTTTTAAACCTAATGTTAAAGCATAACATAAAAATATTTAATCATCGAGCTGTTACTTACCAAAAAACGAAATATCGACGCAGTCATCTACAGTACGTAGATACATTCGGTGTGAAGAATACTATGTGCACAGCACTAGCAATTTTCTTCTACAATATGTCGCCGCCCTTAACACTCTTGTCAACCTGCTAATGACAGAAAAATTATACTTTAGCGCAAACCAAAGTTCCAGAGTGAGTATTTTTAACCCTAATGTTAAAGCATAACATAAAAATATTTAATCATCGAGCTGTTACTTCCCAAAAAACGAAATATCGACGCAGTCATCTACAGTACGTAGATACATTCGGTGTGAAGAATGCTATCTACATCTGCATCTACATCTATACTCCGCGAGCCACCTTACGGTGTGTGGCGGAGGGTACTTATTGTACCACTATCTGATCCCCCCTTCCCTGTTCCATTCACGAATTGTGCGTGGGAAGAACGACTGCTTGTAAGTCTCCGTATTTGCTCTAATTTCTCGGATCTTGTCGTTGTGATCATTACGCTAGATATATGTGGGCGGTAGTAATATGTTGCCCATCTCTTCCCGGAATGTGCTCTCTCGTAATTTCGATAATAAACCTCTCCGTATTGCGTTACGCCTTTCTTGAAGTGTCCGCCACTGGAGCTTGTTCAGCATCTCCGTAACGCTCTCGCGCTGACTAAATGTCCCCATGACGAATCGCGCTGCTTTTCGCTGGATCATGTCTATCTCTTCTATTAATCCAACCTGGTAAGGGTCCCATACTGATGAGCAATACTCAAGAATCGGACGAACAAGCGTTTTGTAAGCTACTTCTTTCGTCGATGAGTCACATTTTCTTAGAATTCTTCCTATGAATCTCAACCTGGCGCCTGCTTTTCCCACTATTTGTTTTATGTGATCATTCCACTTCAGATCGCTCCGGATAGTAACTCCTAAGTATTTTACGGTCGTTACCGCTTCCAATGATTTACCACCTATGGCATAATCGTACTGGAATGGATTTCTGCCCCTATGTATGCGCATTATATTACATTTATCTACGTTTAGGGAAAGCTGCCAGCTGTCGCACCATGCATTAATCCTCTGCAGGTCCTCCTGGAGTACGTACGAGTCTTCTGATGTTGCTACTTTCTTGTAGACAACCGTGTCATCTGCAAATAGCCTCACGGAGCTACCGATGTTGTCAACTAAGTCATTTATGTATATTGTAAGCAATAAAGGTCCTATCACGCTTCCCTGCGGTACTCCCGAAATTACCTCTACATCTGCAGATTTTGAACCGTTAAGAATGACATGTTGTGTTCTTTCTTCTAGGAAATCCTGAATCCAATCACAAACCTGGTCCGATATTCCGTAAGCTCGTATTTTTTTCACTAAACGTAAGTGCGGAACCGTATCAAATGCCTTCCTGAAGTCCAGGAATACGGCATCAATCTGCTCGCCAGTGTCTACGGCACTGTGAATTTCTTGGGCAAATAGGGCGAGCTGAGTTTCACATGATCTCTGTTTGCGGAATCCATGTTGGTTATGATGAAGGAGATTTGTATTATCTAAGAACGTCATAATACGAGAACACAAAACATGTTCCATTATTCTACAACAGATTGACGTAAGCGAAATAGGCCTATAATTATTCGCATCTGATTTATGACCCTTCTTGAAAATGGGAACGACCTGCGCTTTCTTCCAGTCGCTAGGTACTTTACGTTCTTCCAGCGATCTACGATAAATTGCTGATAGAAAGGGGGCAAGTTCTTTAGCATAATCACTGTAGAATCTTAAGGGTATCTCGTCTGGTCCGGATGCTTTTCCGCTACTAAGTGATAGCAGTTGTTTTTCAATTCCGATATCGTTTATTTCAATATTTTCCATTTTGGCGTCCGTGCGACGGCTGAAGTCAGGGACCGTGTTACGATTTTCCGCAGTGAAACAGTTTCGGAACACTGAATTCAGTATTTCTGCCTTTCTTCGGTCGTCCTCTGTTTCGGTGCCATCGTGGTCAACGAGTGACTGAATAGGGGATTTAGATCCGCTTACCGATTTTTCATATGACCAAAACTTTTTAGGGTTCTTGTTTAGATTGTTTGCCAATGTTTTATGTTCGAATTCGTTGAATGCTTCTCTCATTGCTCTCTTTACGCTCTTTCTCGCTTCGTTCAGCTTTTCCTTATCAGCTATGATTCGACTACTCTTAAACCTATGATGAAGCTTTCTTTGTTTCCGTAGTACCTTTCGTACATGATTGTTATACCACGGTGGATCTTTCCCCTCGCTTTGGACCTTAGTCGGTACGAACTTATCGAAGGCGTACTGGACGATGTTTCTGAATTTTTTCCATTTTTGTTCCACATCCTCTTCCTCAGAAATGAACGTTTGATAGTGGTCACTCAGATATTCTGCGATTTGTGCCCTATCACTCTTGTTAAGCAAATATATTTTCCTTCCTTTCTTGGCATTTCTTATTACACTTGTAGTCATTGATGCAACCACTGACTTATGATCACTGATACCCTCTTCTACATTCACGGAGTCGAAAAGTTCCGGTCTATTTGTTGCAATGAGGTCTAAAACGTTAGCTTCACGAGTTGGTTCTCTAACTATCTGCTCGAAGTAATTCTCGGAGAAGGCAGTCAGGATAATGTCACAAGAGTCTCTGTCCCTGGCTCCAGTTCTGATTGTGTGACTATCCCATTCTATACCTGGTAGCACTAGCAATTTTCTTCTACAATATGTCGCCGCCCTTAACACTCTTGTCAACCTGCTAATGACAGAAAAATTATATATTAGCGCAAACCAAAGTCATCAGAATGAGTATTTTTATCTCTATTGTTAAAGCATTTCGTAACAATATTTAATCATCGAGCTGTTACTTCCCAAAAAACGAAATATCGACGCAGTCATCTACAGCACGTAGATACATTCGGTTTGAAGAATGCCATGTGCACAGCACTAGCAATTTTCTTCTACAATATGTCGCCGCCCTTAACACCCTTGTCAACCTACTAATGACAGAAAAATTATACTTTAGCGCAAACCAAAGTCATCAGAATGAGTATTTTTATCTCTATTGTTATAGCATTTCGTAAAAATATTTAATCATCGAGCTGTTACTTCCCAAAAAACGAAATATCGACGCAGTCATCTACAGTACGTAGATACATTCGGTGTGAAGAATGCTATGTGCACAGCACTAGCAATTTTCTTCTACAATATGTCGCCGCCCTTAACACTCTTGTCAACCTGCTAATGACAGAAAAATTACACTTTAGCGCAAACCAAAATCTCCAGAATGAGTATTTTTAACCATAATGTTAAAGCATAACATAAAAATATTTAATCATCGAGCTGTTACTTACCAAAAAACGAAATATCGACGCAGTCATCTACAGTACGTAGATACATTCCGTGTGAAGAATGCTATGTGCACAGCACTAGCAATTTTCTTCTACAATATGTCGCCGCCCTTAACACTCTTGTCAACCTGCTAATGACAGAAAAATTATACTTTAGCGCAAACCAAAGTCTCCAGAATGAGTATTTTTAACCCTAATGTTAAAGCATAACATAAAAATATTTAATCATCGAGCTGTTACTTGCCAAAAAACGAAATATCGACGCAGTCATCTACAGTACGTAGATACATTCGGTGTGAAGAATGCTATGTGCACAGCACTAGCAATTTTCTTCTACAATAGGTCGCCGCCCTTAGCACTCTTGTCAACCTGCTAATGACAGAAAAATTATACTTTAGCGCAAACCAAAGTCATCAGAATGAGTAGTTTTATCTCTATTGTTAAAGCATTTCGTAAAAATATTTAATCATCGAGCTGTTACTTCCCAAAAAACGAAATATCGACGCAGTCATCTACAGTACTTAGATACATTCGGTGTGAAGAATGCTATGTGCACAGCACTAGCAATTTTCTTCTACAATATGTCGCCGCCCTTAACACTCTTGTCAACCTGCTAATGACAGAAAAATTATACTTTAGCGCAAACCAAAGTCATCAGAATGAGTATTTTTATCTCTATTGTTAAAGCCTTTCGTAAAAATATTTAATCATCGAGCTGTTACTTCCCAAAAAACGAAATATCGACGCAGTCATCTACAGTACGTAGATACATTCGGTGTGAAGAATGCTATGTGCACAGCACTAGCAATTTTCTTCTACAATATGTCGCCGCCCTTAACACTCTTGTCAACCTGCTAATGACAGAAAAATTATACTTTAGCGCATACCAAAGTCTCCAGAATGACTATTTTTAACCCTAATGTTAAAGCATAACATAAAAATATTTAATCATCGAGCTGTTACTTACCAAAAAACGAAATATCGACGCAGTCATCTACAGTACGTAGATACATTCGGTGTGAAGAATGCTATGTGCACAGCACTAGCAATTTTCTTCTTCAGTATGTCGCCGCCCTTAACACTCTTGTCAACCTGCTAATGACAGAAAAATTATACTTTAGCGCAAACCAAAGTCATCAGAATGAGTATTTTTATCTCTATTGTTAAAGCATTTCGTAAAAATATTTAATCATCGAGCTGTTACTTACCAAAAAACGAAATATCGACGCAGTCATCTACAGTACGTAGATACATTCGGTGTGAAGAATGCTATGTGCACAGCACTAGCAATTTTCTTCTACAATATGTCGCCGCCCTTAACACTCTTGTCAACCTGCTAATGACAGAAAAATTATACTTTAGCGCAAACCAAAGTCTCCAGAATGAGTATTTTTAACCCTAATGTTAAAGCATAACATAAAAATATTTAATCATCGAGCTGTTACTTACCAAAAAACGAAATATCGACGCAGTCATCTACAGTACGTAGATACATTCGGTGTGAAGAATGCTATGTGCACAGCACTAGCAATTTTCTTCTACAATATGTCGCCGCCCTTAACACTCTTGTCAACCTGCTAATGACAGAAAAATTATACTTTAGCGCAAACCAAAGTCATCAGAATGAGTATTTTTATCTCTATTGTTAAAGCATTTCGTAAAAATATTTAATCATCGAGCTGTTACTTCCCTAAAAACGAAATATCGACGCAGTCATCTACAGTACGTAGATACATTCGGTGTGAAGAATGCTATGTGCACAGCACTAGCAATTTTCTTCTACAATATGTCGCCGCCCTTAACACTCTTGTCAACCTGCTAATGACAGAAAAATTATACTTTAGCGCAAACCAAAGTCTCCAGAATGAGTATTTTTAACCCTAATGTTAAAGCATAACATAAAAATATTTAATCATCGAGCTGTTACTTACCAAAAAACGAAATATCGACGCAGTCATCTACAGTACGTAGATACATGCGGTGTGAAGAATGCTATGTGCACAGCACTAGCAATTTTCTTCTACAATATGTCGCCGCCCTTAACACTCTTGTCAACCTGCTAATGACAGAAAAATTATACTTTGGCGCAAACCAAAGTCATCAAAATGAGTATTTTTATCTCTATTGTTAAAGCATTTCGTAAAAATATTTAATCATCGAGCTGTTACTTCCCAAAATACGAAATATCGACGCAGTCATCTATAGTACGTAGATACATTCGTTGTGAAGAATGCTATGTGCACAGCACTAGCAATTTTCTTCTACAATATGTCGCCGCCCTTAACACTCTTGTCAACCTGCTAATGACAGAAAAATTATACTTTAGCGCAAACCAAAGTCTTGAAAATGAGTATTTTTAACCCTAATGTTAAAGCATAACATAAAAATATTTAATCATCGAGCTGTTACTTACCAAAAAACGAAATATCGACGCAGTCATCTACAGTACGTAGATACATTCGGTGTGAAGAATGCTATGTGCACAGCACTAGCAATTTTCTTCTACAATATGTCGCCGCCCTTAACACTCTTGTCAACCTGCTAATGACAGAAAAATTATACTTTAGCGCAAACCAAAGTCTCCAGAATGAGTATTTTTAAACCTAATGTTAAAGCATAACATAAAAATATTTAATCATCGAGCTGTTACTTACCAAAAAACGAAATATCGACGCAGTCATCTACAGTACGTAGATACATTCGGTGTGAAGAATACTATGTGCACAGCACTAGCAATTTTCTTCTACAATATGTCGCCGCCCTTAACACTCTTGTCAACCTGCTAATGACAGAAAAATTATACTTTAGCGCAAACCAAAGTTCCAGAATGAGTATTTTTAACCCTAATGTTAAAGCATAACATAAAAATATTTAATCATCGAGCTGTTACTTCCCAAAAAACGAAATATCGACGCAGTCATCTACAGTACGTAGATACATTCGGTGTGAAGAATGCTATCTACATCTGCATCTACATCTATACTCCGCGAGCCACCTTACGGTGTGTGGCGGAGGGTACTTATTGTACCACTATCTGATCCCCCCTTCCCTGTTCCATTCACGAATTGTGCGTGGGAAGAACGACTGCTTGTAAGTCTCCGTATTTGCTCTAATTTCTCGGATCTTGTCGTTGTGATCATTACGCTAGATATATGTGGGCGGTAGTAATATGTTGCCCATCTCTTCCCGGAATGTGCTCTCTCGTAATTTCGATAATAAACCTCTCCGTATTGCGTTACGCCTTTCTTGAAGTGTCCGCCACTGGAGCTTGTTCAGCATCTCCGTAACGCTCTCGCGCTGACTAAATGTCCCCATGACGAATCGCGCTGCTTTTCGCTGGATCATGTCTATCTCTTCTATTAATCCAACCTGGTAAGGGTCCCATACTGATGAGCAATACTCAAGAATCGGACGAACAAGCGTTTTGTAAGCTACTTCTTTCGTCGATGAGTCACATTTTCTTAGAATTCTTCCTATGAATCTCAACCTGGCGCCTGCTTTTCCCACTATTTGTTTTATGTGATCATTCCACTTCAGATCGCTCCGGATAGTAACTCCTAAGTATTTTACGGTCGTTACCGCTTCCAATGATTTACCACCTATGGCATAATCGTACTGGAATGGATTTCTGCCCCTATGTATGCGCATTATATTACATTTATCTACGTTTAGGGAAAGCTGCCAGCTGTCGCACCATGCATTAATCCTCTGCAGGTCCTCCTGGAGTACGTACGAGTCTTCTGATGTTGCTACTTTCTTGTAGACAACCGTGTCATCTGCAAATAGCCTCACGGAGCTACCGATGTTGTCAACTAAGTCATTTATGTATATTGTAAACAATAAAGGTCCTATCACGCTTCCCTGCGGTACTCCCGAAATTACCTCTACATCTGCAGATTTTGAACCGTTAAGAATGACATGTTGTGTTCTTTCTTCTAGGAAATCCTGAATCCAATCACAAACCTGGTCCGATATTCCGTAAGCTCGTATTTTTTTCACTAAACGTAAGTGCGGAACCGTATCAAATGCCTTCCTGAAGTCCAGGAATACGGCATCAATCTGCTCGCCAGTGTCTACGGCACTGTGAATTTCTTGGGCAAATAGGGCGAGCTGAGTTTCACATGATCTCTGTTTGCGGAATCCATGTTGGTTATGATGAAGGAGATTTGTATTATCTAAGAACGTCATAATACGAGAACACAAAACATGTTCCATTATTCTACAACAGATTGACGTAAGCGAAATAGGCCTATAATTATTCGCATCTGATTTATGACCCTTCTTGAAAATGGGAACGACCTGCGCTTTCTTCCAGTCGCTAGGTACTTTACGTTCTTCCAGCGATCTACGATAAATTGCTGATAGAAAGGGGGCAAGTTCTTTAGCATAATCACTGTAGAATCTTAAGGGTATCTCGTCTGGTCCGGATGCTTTTCCGCTACTAAGTGATAGCAGTTGTTTTTCAATTCCGATATCGTTTATTTCAATATTTTCCATTTTGGCGTCCGTGCGACGGCTGAAGTCAGGGACCGTGTTACGATTTTCCGCAGTGAAACAGTTTCGGAACACTGAATTCAGTATTTCTGCCTTTCTTCGGTCGTCCTCTGTTTCGGTGCCATCGTGGTCAACGAGTGACTGAATAGGGGATTTAGATCCGCTTACCGATTTTTCATATGACCAAAACTTTTTAGGGTTCTTGTTTAGATTGTTTGCCAATGTTTTATGTTCGAATTCGTTGAATGCTTCTCTCATTGCTCTCTTTACGCTCTTTCTCGCTTCGTTCAGCTTTTCCTTATCAGCTATGATTCGACTACTCTTAAACCTATGATGAAGCTTTCTTTGTTTCCGTAGTACCTTTCGTACATGATTGTTATACCACGGTGGATCTTTCCCCTCGCTTTGGACCTTAGTCGGTACGAACTTATCGAAGGCGTACTGGACGATGTTTCTGAATTTTTTCCATTTTTGTTCCACATCCTCTTCCTCAGAAATGAACGTTTGATAGTGGTCACTCAGATATTCTGCGATTTGTGCCCTATCACTCTTGTTAAGCAAATATATTTTCCTTCCTTTCTTGGCATTTCTTATTACACTTGTAGTCATTGATGCAACCACTGACTTATGATCACTGATACCCTCTTCTACATTCACGGAGTCGAAAAGTTCCGGTCTATTTGTTGCAATGAGGTCTAAAACGTTAGCTTCACGAGTTGGTTCTCTAACTATCTGCTCGAAGTAATTCTCGGAGAAGGCAGTCAGGATAATGTCACAAGAGTCTCTGTCCCTGGCTCCAGTTCTGATTGTGTGACTATCCCATTCTATACCTGGTAGCACTAGCAATTTTCTTCTACAATATGTCGCCGCCCTTAACACTCTTGTCAACCTGCTAATGACAGAAAAATTATATATTAGCGCAAACCAAAGTCATCAGAATGAGTATTTTTATCTCTATTGTTAAAGCATTTCGTAACAATATTTAATCATCGAGCTGTTACTTCCCAAAAAACGAAATATCGACGCAGTCATCTACAGCACGTAGATACACTCGGTTTGAAGAATGCCATGTGCACAGCACTAGCAATTTTCTTCTACAATATGTCGCCGCCCTTAACACCCTTGTCAACCTACTAATGACAGAAAAATTATACTTTAGCGCAAACCAAAGTCATCAGAATGAGTATTTTTATCTCTATTGTTATAGCATTTCGTAAAAATATTTAATCATCGAGCTGTTACTTCCCAAAAAACGAAATATCGACGCAGTCATCTACAGTACGTAGATACATTCGGTGTGAAGAATGCTATGTGCACAGCACTAGCAATTTTCTTCTACAATATGTCGCCGCCCTTAACACTCCTGTCAACCTGCTAATGACAGAAAAATTACACTTTAGCGCAAACCAAAATCTCCAGAATGAGTATTTTTAACCATAATGTTAAAGCATAACATAAAAATATTTAATCATCGAGCTGTTACTTACCAAAAAACGAAATATCGACGCAGTCATCTACAGTACGTAGATACATTCCGTGTGAAGAATGCTATGTGCACAGCACTAGCAATTTTCTTCTACAGTATGTCGCCGCCCTTAACACTCTTGTCAACCTGCTAATGACAGAAAAATTATACTTTAGCGCAAACCAAAGTCTCCAGAATGAGTATTTTTAACCCTAATGTTAAAGCATAACATAAAAATATTTAATCATCGAGCTATTACTTGCCAAAAAACGAAATATCGACGCAGTCATCTACAGTACGTAGATACATTCGGTGTGAAGAATGCTATGTGCACAGCACTAGCAATTTTCTTCTACAATAGGTCGCCGCCCTTAGCACTCTTGTCAACCTGCTAATGACAGAAAAATTATACTTTAGCGCAAACCAAAGTCATCAGAATGAGTAGTTTTATCTCTATTGTTAAAGCATTTCGTAAAAATATTTAATCATCGAGCTGTTACTTCCCAAAAAACGAAATATCGACGCAGTCATCTACAGTACTTAGATACATTCGGTGTGAAGAATGCTATGTGCACAGCACTAGCAATTTTCTTCTACAATATGTCGCCGCCCTTAACACTCTTGTCAACCTGCTAATGACAGAAAAATTATACTTTAGCGCAAACCAAAGTCATCAGAATGAGTATTTTTATCTCTATTGTTAAAGCATTTCGTAAAAATATTTAATCATCGAGCTGTTACTTCCCAAAAAACGAAATATCGACGCAGTCATCTACAGTACGTAGATACATTCGGTGTGAAGAATGCTATGTGCACAGCACTAGCAATTTTCTTCTACAATATGTCGCCGCCCTTAACACTCTTGTCAACCTGCTAATGACAGAAAAATTATACTTTAGCGCATACCAAAGTCTCCAGAATGACTATTTTTAACCCTAATGTTAAAGCATAACATAAAAATATTTAATCATCGAGCTGTTACTTACCAAAAAACGAAATATCGACGCAGTCATCTACAGTACGTAGATACATTCGGTGTGAAGAATGCTATGTGCACAGCACTAGCAATTTTCTTCTTCAGTATGTCGCCGCCCTTAACACTCTTGTCAACCTGCTAATGACAGAAAAATTATACTTTAGCGCAAACCAAAGTCATCAGAATGAGTATTTTTATCTCTATTGTTAAAGCATTTCGTAAAAATATTTAATCATCGAGCTGTTACTTACCAAAAAACGAAATATCGACGCAGTCATCTACAGTACGTAGATACATTCGGTGTGAAGAATGCTATGTGCACAGCACTAGCAATTTTCTTCTACAATATGTCGCCGCCCTTAACACTCTTGTCAACCTGCTAATGACAGAAAAATTATACTTTAGCGCAAACCAAAGTCTCCAGAATGAGTATTTTTAACCCTAATGTTAAAGCATAACATAAAAATATTTAATCATCGAGCTGTTACTTCCCAAAAAACGAAATATCGACGCAGTCATCTACAGTACGTAGATACATTCGGTGTCAAGAATGCTATGTGCACAGCACTAGCAATTTTCTTCTACAATATGTCGCCGCCCTTAACACTCTTGTCAACCTGCTAATGACAGAAAAATTATACTTTAGCGCAAACCAAAGTCTCCAGAATGAGTATTTTTAACCCTAATGTTAAAGCATAACATAAAAATATTTAATCATCGAGCTGTTACTTACCAAAGAACGAAATATCGACGCAGTGATCCACAGTACGTAGATACATTCGGTGTGAAGAATGCTATGTGCACAGCACTAGCAATTTTCTTCTACAATATGTCGCCGCCCTTAACACTCTTGTCAACCTGCTAATGACAGAAAAATTATACTTTAGAGCAAACCAAAGTCTCCAGAATGAATATTTTTAACCCTAATGTTAAAGCATAACATAAAAATATTTAATCATCGAGCTGTTACTTCCCAAAAAACGAAATATCGACGCAGTCATCTACAGTACGTAGATACATTCGGTGTCAAGAATGCTATGTGCACAGCACTAGCAATTTTCTTCTACAATATGTCGCCGCCCTTAACACTCTTGTCAACCTGCTAATGACAGAAAAATTATACTTTAGCGCAAACCAAAGTCTCCAGAATGAGTATTTTTAACCCTAATGTTAAAGCGTAACATAAAAATATTTAATCATCGAGCTGTTACTTCCCAAAAAACGAAATATCGACGCAGTCATCTACAGTACGTAGATACATTCGGTGTGAAGAATGCTATGTGCACAACACTAGCAATTTTCTTCTACAATATGTCGCCGTCCTTAACACTCTTGTCAGCCTGCTAATGACGGAAAAATTATACGTTAGCGCAACCCAAAGTCTCCAGAATGAGAATTTTTCACCCTAATGTTAAAGCATAACATAAAAATATTTAATCATCGAGCTGTTACTTCCCAAAAAACGAAATATCGACGCAGTCATCTACAGTACGTAGATACATTCGGTGTGAAGAATGCTATGTGCACAGCACTAGCAATTTTCTTCTACAATATGTGGCCGCCCTTAACACTCTTGTCAACCTGCAAATGACAGAAAAATTATACTTTAGCGCAAACCAAAGTCATCAGAATGAGTATTTTTATCTCTATTGTTAAAGCATTTCGTAAAAATATTTAATCATCGAGCTGTTACTTACCAAAAAACGAAATATCGACGCAGTCATCTACAGTACGTAGATACATTCGGTGTGAAGAATGCTATGTGCACAGCACTAGCAATTTTCTTCTACAATATGTCGCCGCCCTTAACACTGTTGTCAACCTGCTAATGACAGAAAAATTATACTTTAGCGCAAACCAAAGTCTCCAGAATGAGTATTTTTAACCCTAATGTTAAAGCGTAACATAAAAATATTTAATCATCGAGCTGTTACTTACCAAAAAACGAAATATCGACGCAGTCATCTACAGTACGTAGATACATTCGGTGTGAAGAATGCTATGTGCACAGCACTAGCAATTTTCTTCTACAATATGTCGCCGCCCTTAACACCCCTGTCAACCTGCTAATGACAGAAAAATTATACTTTAGCGCAAACCAAATTCATCAGAATGAGTATTTTTATCTCTATTGTTAAAGCATTTCGTAAAAATATTTAATCATCGAGCTGTTACTTACCAAAAAACGAAATATCGACGCAGTCATCTACAGTACGTAGATACATTCCGTTTGAAGAATGCTATGTGCACAGCACTAGCAATTTTCTTCTACAATATGTCGCCGCCCTTAACACCCTTGTCAACCTGCCAATGACACAAAAATTATACTTTAGCGCACACCAAAGTCTCCAGAATGAGTATTTTTAAACCTAATGTTAAAGCATAACATAAAAATATTTAATCATTGAGCTGTTACTTACCAAAAAACGAAATATCGACGCAGTCATCTACAGTACGAGGATACATTCGGTGTGAAGAATGCTATGTGCACAGCACTAGCAATTTTCTTCTACAATATGTCGCCGTCCTTGTCAACCTGTTGATGACAGAAAAATTATACTTTAGCGCAAACCAAAGTCTCCAAAATGAGTATTTTTAACACTAATGTTAAAGTATAACATAAAAATATTTAATCATCGAGCTGTTACTTACCAAAAAACGAAATATCGACGCAGTGATCCACAGTACGTAGATACATTCGATGTGAAGAATGCTATGTGCACAGCACTAGCAATTTTCTTCTACAATATGTCGCCGCCCTTAACACTCTTGTCAACCTGCTAATGACAGAAAAATTATACTTTAGAGCAAACCAAAGTCTCCAGAATGAATATTTTTAACCCTAATGTTAAAGCATAACATAAAAATATTTAATCATCGAGCTGTTACTTCCCAAAAAACGAAATATCGACGCAGTCATCTACAGTACAGACACATTCGGTGTCAAGAATGCTATGTGCACAGCACTAGCAATTTTCTTCTACAATATGTCGCCGCCCTTAACACTCTTGTCAACCTGCTAATGACAGAAAAATTATACTTTAGCGCAAACCAAAGTCTCCAGAATGAGTATTTTTAACCCTAATGTTAAAGCGTAACATAAAAATATTTAATCATCGAGCTGTTACTTCCCAAAAAACGAAATATCGACGCAGTCATCTACAGTACGTAGATACATTCGGTGTGAAGAATGCTATGTGCACAACACTAGCAATTTTCTTCTACAATATGTCGCCGTCCTTAACACTCTTGTCAGCCTGCTAATGACGGAAAAATTATACGTTAGCGCAACCCAAAGTCTCCAGAATGAGAATTTTTCACCCTAATGTTAAAGCATAACATAAAAATATTTAATCATCGAGCTGTTACTTCCCAAAAAACGAAATATCGACGCAGTCATCTACAGTACGTAGATACATTCGGTGTGAAGAATGCTATGTGCACAGCACTAGCAATTTTCTTCTACAATATGTGGCCGCCCTTAACACTCTTGTCAACCTGCAAATGACAGAAAAATTATACTTTAGCGCAAACCAAAGTCATCAGAATGAGTATTTTTATCTCTATTGTTAAAGCATTTCGTAAAAATATTTAATCATCGAGCTGTTACTTACCAAAAAACGAAATATCGACGCAGTCATCTACAGTACGTAGATACATTCGGTGTGAAGAATGCTATGTGCACAGCACTAGCAATTTTCTTCTACAATATGTCGCCGCCCTTAACACTGTTGTCAACCTGCTAATGACAGAAAAATTATACTTTAGCGCAAACCAAAGTCTCCAGAATGAGTATTTTTAACCCTAATGTTAAAGCGTAACATAAAAATATTTAATCATCGAGCTGTTACTTACCAAAAAACGAAATATCGACGCAGTCATCTACAGTACGTAGATACATTCGGTGTGAAGAATGCTATGTGCACAGCACTAGCAATTTTCTTCTACAATATGTCGCCGCCCTTAACACCCCTGTCAACCTGCTAATGACAGAAAAATTATACTTTAGCGCAAACCAAATTCATCAGAATGAGTATTTTTATCTCTATTGTTAAAGCATTTCGTAAAAATATTTAATCATCGAGCTGTTACTTACCAAAAAACGAAATATCGACGCAGTCATCTACAGTACGTAGATACATTCGGTTTGAAGAATGCTATGTGCACAGCACTAGCAATTTTCTTCTACAATATGTCGCCGCCCTTAACACCCTTGTCAACCTGCCAATGACACAAAAATTATACTTTAGCGCACACCAAAGTCTCCAGAATGACTATTTTTAAACCTAATGTTAAAGGATAACATAAAAATATTTAATCATCGAGCTGTTACTTACCAAAAAACGAAATATCGACGCAGTCATCTACAGTACGTAGATACATTCGGTGTGAAGAATGCTATGTGCACAGCACTAGCAATTTTCTTCTTCAGTATGTCGCCGCCCTTAACACTCTTGTCAACCTGCTAATGACAGAAAAATTATACTTTAGCGCAAACCAAAGTCATCAGAATGAGTATTTTTATCTCTATTGTTAAAGCATTTCGTAAAAATATTTAATCATCGAGCTGTTACTTACCAAAAAACGAAATATCGACGCAGTCATCTACAGTACGTAGATACATTCGGTGTGAAGAATGCTATGTGCACAGCACTAGCAATTTTCTTCTACAATATGTCGCCGCCCTTAACACTCTTGTCAACCTGCTAATGACAGAAAAATTATACTTTAGCGCAAACCAAAGTCTCCAGAATGAGTATTTTTAACCCTAATGTTAAAGCATAACATAAAAATATTTAATCATCGAGCTGTTACTTCCCAAAAAACGAAATATCGACGCAGTCATCTACAGTACGTAGATACATTCGGTGTCAAGAATGCTATGTGCACAGCACTAGCAATTTTCTTCTACAATATGTCGCCGCCCTTAACACTCTTGTCAACCTGCTAATGACAGAAAAATTATACTTTAGCGCAAACCAAAGTCTCCAGAATGAGTATTTTTAACCCTAATGTTAAAGCATAACATAAAAATATTTAATCATCGAGCTGTTACTTACCAAAAAACGAAATATCGACGCAGTGATCCACAGTACGTAGATACATTCAGTGTGAAGAATGCTATGTGCACAGCACTAGCAATTTTCTTCTACAATATGTCGCCGCCCTTAACACTCTTGTCAACCTGCTAATGACAGAAAAATTATACTTTAGAGCAAACCAAAGTCTCCAGAATGAATATTTTTAACCCTAATGTTAAAGCATAACATAAAAATATTTAATCATCGAGCTGTTACTTCCCAAAAAACGAAATATCGACGCAGTCATCTACAGTACGTAGATACATTCGGTGTCAAGAATGCTATGTGCACAGCACTAGCAATTTTCTTCTACAATATGTCGCCGCCCTTAACACTCTTGTCAACCTGCTAATGACAGAAAAATTATACTTTAGCGCAAACCAAAGTCTCCAGAATGAGTATTTTTAACCCTAATGTTAAAGCGTAACATAAAAATATTTAATCATCGAGCTGTTACTTCCCAAAAAACGAAATATCGACGCAGTCATCTACAGTACGTAGATACATTCGGTGTGAAGAATGCTATGTGCACAACACTAGCAATTTTCTTCTACAATATGTCGCCGTCCTTAACACTCTTGTCAGCCTGCTAATGACGGAAAAATTATACGTTAGCGCAACCCAAAGTCTCCAGAATGAGAATTTTTCACCCTAATGTTAAAGCATAACATAAAAATATTTAATCATCGAGCTGTTACTTCCCAAAAAACGAAATATCGACGCAGTCATCTACAGTACGTAGATACATTCGGTGTGAAGAATGCTATATGCACAGCACTAGCAATTTTCTTCTACAATATGTGGCCGCCCTTAACACTCTTGTCAACCTGCAAATGACAGAAAAATTATACTTTAGCGCAAACCAAAGTCATCAGAATGAGTAGTTTTATCTCTATTGTTAAAGCATTTCGTAAAAATATTTAATCATCGAGCTGTTACTTACCAAAAAACGAAATATCGACGCAGTCATCTACAGTACGTAGATACATTCGGTGTGAAGAATGCTATGTGCACAGCACTAGCAATTTTCTTCTACAATATGTCGCCGCCCTTAACACTGTTGTCAACCTGCTAATGACAGAAAAATTATACTTTAGCGCAAACCAAAGTCTCCAGAATGAGTATTTTTAACCCTAATGTTAAAGCGTAACATAAAAATATTTAATCATCGAGCTGTTACTTACCAAAAAACGAAATATCGACGCAGTCATCTACAGTACGTAGATACATTCGGTGTGAAGAATGCTATGTGCACAGCACTAGCAATTTTCTTCTACAATATGTCGCCGCCCTTAACACCCCTGTCAACCTGCTAATGACAGAAAAATTATACTTTAGCGCAAACCAAATTCATCAGAATGAGTATTTTTATCTCTATTGTTAAAGCATTTCGTAAAAATATTTAATCATCGAGCTGTTACTTACCAAAAAACGAAATATCGACGCAGTCATCTGCAGTACGTAGATACATTCGGTTTGAAGAATGCTATGTGCACAGCACTAGCAATTTTCTTCTACAATATGTCGCCGCCCTTAACACCCTTGTCAACCTGCCAATGACACAAAAATTATACTTTAGCGCACACCAAAGTCTCCAGAATGAGTATTTTTAAACCTAATGTTAAAGCATAACATAAAAATATTTAATCATTGAGCTGTTACTTACCAAAAAACGAAATATCGACGCAGTCATCTACAGTACGAGGATACATTCGGTGTGAAGAATGCTATGTGCACAGCACTAGCAATTTTCTTCTACAATATGTCGCCGTCCTTGTCAACCTGCTGATGACAGAAAAATTATACTTTAGCGCAAACCAAAGTCCCCAAATTGAGTATTTTTAACACTAATGTTAAAGTATAACATAAAAATATTTAATCATCGAGCTGTTACTTACCAAAAAACGAAATATCGACGCAGTCATCTACAGTACGTAGATACATTCGGTGTGAAGAATGCTATGTGCACAGCACTAGCAATTTTCTTCTACAATAGGTCGCCGCCCTTAACACTCTTGTCAACTTGCTAATGACATAAAAATTATACTTTAGCGCAAACCAAAGTCATCAGAATGAGTATTTTTATCTCTATTGTTAAAGCATTTCGTAAAAATATTTAATCATCGAGCTGTTACTTCCCAAAAAACGAAATATCGACGCAGTCATCTACAGTACGTAGATACATTCGGTGTGAAGAATGCTATGTGCACAGCACTAGCAATTTTCTTCTACAATATGTCGCCGCCCTTAACACTCTTGTCAACCTGCTAATGACAGAAAAATTATACTTTGGCGCAAACCAAAGTCTCCAGAATGAGTATTTTTAACCCTAATGTTAAAGCATAACATAAAAATATTTAATCATCGAGCTGTTACTTACCAAAAAACGAAATATCGACGCAGTCATCTACAGTACGTAGATACATTCGGTGTGAAGAATGCTATGTGCACAGCTCTAGCAATTTTCTTCTACAATATGTCGCCGCCCTTAACACTCTTGTCAACCTGCTAATGACAGAAAAATTATACTTTAGCGCAAACCAAAGTCATCAGAATGAGTATTTTTATCTCTATTGTTAAAGCATTTCGTAAAAATATTTAATCATCGAGCTGTTACTTCCCAAAAAACGAAATATCGACGCAGTCATCTACAGTACGTAGATACATTCGGTGTGAAGAATGCTATGTGCACAGCACTAGCAGTTTTCTTCTGCAATATGTCGCCGCCCTTAACACTCTTGTCAACCTGCTAATGACAGAAAAATTATACTTTAGCGCAAACCAAAGTCTCCAGAATGAGTATTTTTAACCCTAATGTTAAATCATAACATAAAAATATTTAATCATCGAGCTGTTACTTACCAAAAAACGGAATATCGACGCAGTCATCTACAGTACGTAGATACATTCGGTTTGAAGAATGCTATGTGCACAGCACTAGCAATTTTCTTCTACAATATGTCGCCGCCTTTAACACTCTTGTCAACCTGCTAATGACAGAAAAATTATACTTTAGCGCAAACCAAAGTCATCAGAATGAGTATTTTTATCTCTATTGTTAAAGCATTTCGTAAAAATATTTAATCATCGAGCTGTTACTTCCCAAAAAACGAAATATTGACGCAGTCATCTACAGTACGTAGATACATTCGGTGTGAAGAATGCTATGTGCACAGCACTAGCAATTTTCTTCTACAATATGTCGCCGCCCTTAACACTCTTGTCAACCTGCTAATGACAGAAAAATTATACTTTAGCGCAAACCAAAGTCAACAGAATGAGTATTTTTATCTCTATTGTTAAAGCATTTTGTAAAAATATTTAATCATCGAGCTGTTACTTCCCAAAAAACGAAATATCGACGCAGTCATCTACAGTACGTAGATACATTCGGTGTGAAGAATGCTATGTGCACAGCACCAGCAATTTCCTTCTACGATATGACGCCGCCCTTAACACTCATGTCAACCTGCTAATGACAGAAAAATTATACTTTAGCGCAAACCAAAGTCTCCAGAATGAGTATTTATAACCCTAATGTTAAAGCATAACATAAAAATATTTAATCATCGAGCTGTTACTTACCAAAAAACGAAATATCGACGCAGTCATCTACAGTACGTAGATACATTCGGTGTGAAGAATGGTTTGTGAACAGCACTAGCAGTTTTCTTCTACAATATGTCGCCGCCCTTAACACCCTCGTCAACCTGCTAATGACAGAAAAATTATACTTTAGCGCAAACCAAAGTCTCCAGAATGAGTATTTTTAACCCTAATGCTAAAGCATAACATAGAAATATTTAATCATCGAGCTGTTACTTACCAAAAAACGAAATATCGACGCAGTCATCTACAGTACGTAGATACATTCGGTGTGAAGAATGCTATGTGCACAGCACTAGCAATTTTCTTCTACAATATGTCGCCGCCCTTAACACTCTTGTCAACCTGCTAATGACAGAAAAATTATACTTTAGCGCAAACCAAAGTCTCCAGAATGAGTATTTTTAAGCCTAATGTTAAAGCATAACATAAAAATATTTAATCATCGAGCTGTTACTTACCAAAAAACGGAATATCGACGCAGTCATCTACAGTACGTAGATACATTCGGTTTGAAGAATGCTATGTGCACAGCACTAGCAATTTTCTTCTACAATATGTCGCCGCCCTTAACACCCTTGTCAACCTCCTAATGACAGAAAAATTATACTTTAGCGCAAACCAAAGTCTCCAGAATGAGTATTTTTAACCCTAATGCTAAAGCATAACATAGAAATATTTAATCATCGAGCTGTTACTTACCAAAAAACGAAATATCGACGCAGTCATCTACAGTACGTAGATACATTCGGTGTGAAGAATGCTATGTGCACAGCACTAGCAATTTTCTTCTACAATAAGTCGCCGCCCTTAACACTCTTGTCAACCTGCTAATGACAGAAAAATTATACTTTAGCGCAAACCAAAGTCTCCAGAATGAGTATTTTTAACCCTAATGTTAAAGCATAACATAAAAATATTTAATCATCGAGCTGTTACTTACCAAAAAACGAAATATCGACGCAGTCATCTACAGTACGTAGATACATTCGGTGTGAAGAATGCTATGTGCACAGCACTAGCAATTTTCTTCTACAATATGTCGCCGCCCTTAACACTCATGTCAACCTGCTAATGACAGAAATATTGCACTTTAGCGCAAACCAAAGTCTCCAGAATGAGTATTTTTAACCCTAATGTTAAAGCATAACATAAAAATATTTAATCATAGAGCTGTTACTTACCAAAAAACGAAATATCGACGCAGTCATCTACAGTACGTAGATACATTCGGTGTGAAGAATGCTATGTGCACAGCACTAGCAATTTTCTTCTACAATATGTCGCCGCCCTTAACACTCATGTCAACCTGCTAATGACAGAAAAATTATACTTTAGCGCAAACCAAAGTCATCAGAATGAGTATTTTTATCTCTATTGTTAAAGCATTTCGTAAAAATATTTAATCATGGAGCTGTTACTTCCCAAAAAACGAAATATCGACGCAGTCATCTACAGTACGTAGATACATTCGGTGTGAAGAATGCTATGTGCACAGCACTAGCAATTTTCTTCTACAATATGTCGCCGCCCTTAACACTCTTGTCAACCTGCTAATGACAGAAAAATTATACTTTAGCGCAAACCAAAGTCTCCAGAATGAGTATTTTTAACCCTAATGCTAAAGCATAACATAGAAATATTTAATCATCGAGCTGTTACTTACCAAAAAACGAAATATCGACGCAGTCATCTACAGTACGTAGATACATTCGGTGTGAAGAATGCTATGTGCACAGCACTAGCAATTTTCTTCTACAATAAGTCGCCGCCCTTAACACTCTTGTCAACCTGCTAATGACAGAAAAATTATACTTTAGCGCAAACCAAACTCTCCAGAATGAGTATTTTTAACCCTAATGTTAAAGCATAACATAAAAATATTTAATCATCGAGCTGTTACTTACCAAAAAACGAAATATCGACGCAGTCATCTACAGTACGTAGATACATTCGGTGTGAAGAATGCTATGTGCACAGCACTAGCAATTTTCTTCTACAATATGTCGCCGCCCTTAACACTCATGTCAACCTGCTAATGACAGAAATATTGCACTTAAGCGCAAACCAAAGTCTCCAGAATGAGTATTTTTAACCCTAATGTTAAAGCATAACATAAAAATATTTAATCATAGAGCTGTTACTTACCAAAAAACGAAATATCGACGCAGTCATCTACAGTACGTAGATACATTCGGTGTGAAGAATGCTATGTGCACAGCACTAGCAATTTTCTTCTACAATATGTCGCTGCCCTTAACACTCATGTCAACCTGCTAATGACAGAAAAATTATACTTTAGCGCAAACCAAAGTCATCAGAATGAGTATTTTTATCTCTATTGTTAAAGCATTTCGTAAAAATATTTAATCATGGAGCTGTTACTTCCCAAAAAACGAAATATCGACGCAGTCATCTACAGTACGTAGATACATTCGGTGTGAAGAATGCTATGTGCACAGCACTAGCAATTTTCTTCTACAATATGTCGCCGCCCTTAACACTCTTGTCAACCTGCTAATGACAGAAAAATTATACTTTAGCGCAAACCAATGTGTCCAGAATGAGTATTTTTAACCCTAATGTTAAAGCATAACATAAAAATATTAAATCATCGAGCTGTTACTTACCAAAAAAAGAAATATCGACGCAGTCATCTACAGTACGTAGATACATTCGATGTGAAGAATGCTATGTGCACAGCACTAGAAATTTTCTTCTACAATATGTCGCCGCCCTTAACACTCTTGTCAACCTGCTAATGACAGAAAAATTATACTTTAGCGCAAACCAAAGTCAACAGAATGAGTATTTTTATCTCTATTGTTAAAGCATTTCGTAAAAACATTTAATCATCGAGCTGTTACTTACCAAAAAACGAAATATTGACGCAGTCATCTACAGTACGTAGATACATTCGGTGTGAAGAATGCTATGTGCACAGCACTAGCAATTTTCTTCTACAATATGTCGCCTCCCTTAACACTCATGTCAACCTGCTAATGACGGAAAAATTATACTTTAGCGCAAACCAAAGTCTCCAGAATGAGTATTTTTAACCCTAATGTTAAAGCATAACATAAAAATATTTAATCATAGAGCTGTTACTTACCAAAAAACGAAATATCGACGCAGTCATCTACAGTACGTAGATACATTCGGTGTGAAGAATGCTATGTGCACAGCACTAGCAATTTTCTTCTACAATATGTCGCCGCCCTTAACACTCTTGTCAACCTGCTAATGACAGAAAAATTATACTTTAGCGCAAACCAAAGTCATCAGAATGAGTATTTTTATCTCTATTGTTAAAGCATTTCGTAAAAATATTTAATCATCGAGCTGTTACTTCCCAAAAAACCAAATATCGACGCAGTCATCTACAGTACGTCGATACATTCGATGTGAAGAATGCTATGTGCACAGCACTAGAAATTTTCTTCTACAATATGTCGCCGCCCTTAACACTCTTGTCAACCTGCTAATGACAGAAAAATTATACTTTAGCGCAAACCAAAGTCAACAGAATGAGTATTTTTATCTCTATTGTTAAAGCATTTCGTAAAAATATTTAATCATCGAGCTGTTACTTCCCAAAAAACGAAATATTGACGCAGTCATCTACAGTACGTAGATACATTCGGTGTGAAGAATGCTATGTGCACAGCACTAGCAATTTTCTTCTACAATATGTCGCCTCCCTTAACACTCATGTCAACCTGCTAATGACGGAAAAATTATACTTTAGCGCAAACCAAAGTCTCCAGAATGAGTATTTTTAACCCTAATGTTAAAGCATAACATAAAAATATTTAATCATAGAGCTGTTACTTACCAAAAAACGAAATATCGACGCAGTCATCTACAGTACGTAGATACATTCGGTGTGAAGAATGCTATGTGCACAGCACTAGCAATTTTCTTCTACAATATGTCGCCGCCCTTAACACTCTTGTCAACCTGCTAATGACAGAAAAATTATACTTTAGCGCAAACCAAAGTCATCAGAATGAGTATTTTTATCTCTATTGTTAAAGCATTTCGTAAAAATATTTAATCATCGAGCTGTTACTTCCCAAAAAACCAAATATCGACGCAGTCATCTACAGTACGTAGATACATTCGATGTGAAGAATGCTATGTGCACAGCACTAGAAATTTTCTTCTACAATATGTCGCCGCCCTTAACACTCTTGTCAACCTGCTAATGACAGAAAAATTATACTTTAGCGCAAACCAAAGTCATCAGAATGAGTATTTTTATCTCTATTGTTAAAGCATAACATAAAAATATTTAATCATCGAGCTGTTACTTCCCAAAAAACGAAATATCGACGCAGTCATCTACAGTACGTAGATACATTCGGTGTGAAGAATGCCATGTGCACAGCACTAGCAATTTTCTTCTACAATATGTCGCCGCCCTTAACACCCTTGGCAACCTGCTAATGACAGAAAAATTATACTTTAGCGCAAACCAAAGTCTCCAGAATGAGTATTTTTAACCCTAATGCTAAAGCATAACATAAAAATATTTAATCATCGAGCTGTTACTTACCAAAAAACGAAATATCGACGCAGTCATCTACAGTACGTAGATACATTCGGTGTGAAGAATGCTATGTGCACAGCACTAGCAATTTTCTTCTACAATATGTCGCCGCCCTTAACACTCTTGTCAACCTGCTAATGACAGAAAAATTATACTTTAGCGCAAACCAAAGTCTCCAGAATGAGTATTCTTAACCCTAATGTTAAAGCATAACATAAAAATATTTAATCATCGAGCTGTTACTTACCAAAAAACGAAATATCGACGCAGTCATCTACAGTACGTAGATACATTCGGTGTGAAGAATGCTATGTGCACAGCACTAGCAATTTTCTTCTACAATATGTCGCCGCCCTTAACACTCATGTCAACCTGCTAATGACAGAAATATTACACTTTAGCGCAAACCAAAGTCTCCAGAACGAGTATTTTTAACCCTAATGTTAAAGCATAACATAAAAATATTTAATCATAGAGCTGTTACTTACCAAAAAACGAAATATCGACGCAGTCATCTACAGTACGTAGATACATTCGGTGTGAAGAATGCTATGTGCACAGCACTAGCAATTTTCTTCTACAATATGTCGCTGCCCTTAACACTCATGTCAACCTGCTAATGACAGAAAAATTATACTTTAGCGCAAACCAAAGTCATCAGAATGAGTATTTTTATCTCTATTGTTAAAGCATTTCGTAAAAATATTTAATCATGGAGCTGTTACTTCCCAAAAAACGAAATATCGACGCAGTCATCTACAGTACGTAGATACATTCGGTGTGAAGAATGCTATGTGCACAGCACTAGCAATTTTCTTCTACAATATGTCGCCGCCCTTAACACTCTTGTCAACCTGCTAATGACAGAAAAATTATACTTTAGCGCAAACCAATGTGTCCAGAATGAGTATTTTTAACCCTAATGTTAAAGCATAACATAAAAATATTTAATCATCGAGCTGTTACTTACCAAAAAAAGAAATATCGACGCAGTCATCTACAGTACGTAGATACATTCGATGTGAAGAATGCTATGTGCACAGCACTAGAAATTTTCTTCTACAATATGTCGCCGCCCTTAACACTCTTGTCAACCTGCTAATGACAGAAAAATTATACTTTAGCGCAAACCAAAGTCAACAGAATGAGTATTTTTATCTCTATTGTTAAAGCATTTCGTAAAAACATTTAATCATCGAGCTGTTACTTACCAAAAAACGAAATATTGACGCAGTCATCTACAGTACGTAGATACATTCGGTGTGAAGAATGCTATGTGCACAGCACTAGCAATTTTCTTCTACAATATGTCGCCTCCCTTAACACTCATGTCAACCTGCTAATGACGGAAAAATTATACTTTAGCGCAAACCAAAGTCTCCAGAATGAGTATTTTTAACCCTAATGTTAAAGCATAACATAAAAATATTTAATCATAGAGCTGTTACTTACCAAAAAACGAAATATCGACGCAGTCATCTACAGTACGTAGATACATTCGGTGTGAAGAATGCTATGTGCACAGCACTAGCAATTTTCTTCTACAATATGTCGCCGCCCTTAACACTCTTGTCAACCTGCTAATGACAGAAAAATTATACTTTAGCGCAAACCAAAGTCATCAGAATGAGTATTTTTATCTCTATTGTTAAAGCATTTCGTAAAAATATTTAATCATCGAGCTGTTACTTCCCAAAAAACCAAATATCGACGCAGTCATCTACAGTACGTAGATACATTCGATGTGAAGAATGCTATGTGCACAGCACTAGAAATTTTCTTCTACAATATGTCGCCGCCCTTAACACTCTTGTCAACCTGCTAATGACAGAAAAATTATACTTTAGCGCAAACCAAAGTCAACAGAATGAGTATTTTTATCTCTATTGTTAAAGCATTTCGTAAAAATATTTAATCATCGAGCTGTTACTTCCCAAAAAACGAAATATTGACGCAGTCATCTACAGTACGTAGATACATTCGGTGTGAAGAATGCTATGTGCACAGCACTAGCAATTTTCTTCTACAATATGTCGCCTCCCTTAACACTCATGTCAACCTGCTAATGACGGAAAAATTATACTTTAGCGCAAACCAAAGTCTCCAGAATGAGTATTTTTAACCCTAATGTTAAAGCATAACATAAAAATATTTAATCATAGAGCTGTTACTTACCAAAAAACGAAATATCGACGCAGTCATCTACAGTACGTAGATACATTCGGTGTGAAGAATGCTATGTGCACAGCACTAGCAATTTTCTTCTACAATATGTCGCCGCCCTTAACACTCTTGTCAACCTGCTAATGACAGAAAAATTATACTTTAGCGCAAACCAAAGTCATCAGAATGAGTATTTTTATCTCTATTGTTAAAGCTTAACATAAAAATATTTAATCATCGAGCTGTTACTTCCCAAAAAACGAAATATCGACGCAGTCATCTACAGTACGTAGATACATTCGGTGTGAAGAATGCCATGTGCACAGCACTAGCAATTTTCTTCTACAATATGTCGCCGCCCTTAACACCCTTGGCAACCTGCTAATGACAGAAAAATTATACTTTAGCGCAAACCAAAGTCTCCAGAATGAGTATTTTTAACCCTAATGCTAAAGCATAACATAAAAATATTTAATCATCGAGCTGTTGCTTACCAAAAAACGAAATATCGACGCAGTCATCTACAGTACGTAGATACATTCGGTGTGAAGAATGCTATGTGCACAGCACTAGCAATTTTCTTCTACAATATGTCGCCGCCCTTAACACTCATGTCAACCTGCTAATGACAGAAATATTACACTTTAGCGCAAACCAAAGTCTCCAGAATGAGTATTTTTAACCCTAATGTTAAAGCATAACATAAAAATATTTAATCATAGAGCTGTTACTTACCAAAAAACGAAATATCGACGCAGTCATCTACAGTACGTAGATACATTCGGTGTGAAGAATGCTATGTGCACAGCACTAGCAATTTTCTTCTACAATATGTCGCCGCCCTTAACACTCTTGTCAACCTGCTAACGACAGAAAAATTATACTTTAGCGCAAACCAAAGTCTCCAGAATGAGTATTTTTAACCCTAATGTTAAAGCATAACATAAAAATATTTAATCATCGAGCTGTTACTTACCAAAAAACGAAATATCGACGCAGTCATCTACAGTACGTAGATACATTCGGTGTGAAGAATGCTATGTGCACAGCACTAGCAATTTTCTTCTACAATATGTCGCCGCCCTTAACACTCATGTCAACCTGCTAATGACAGAAATATTACACTTTAGCGCAAACCAAAGTCTCCAGAACGAGTATTTTTAACCCTAATGTTAAAGCATAACATAAAAATATTTAATCATAGAGCTGTTACTTACCAAAAAACGAAATATCGACGCAGTCATCTACAGTACGCAGATACATTCGGTGTGAAGAATGCTATGTGCACAGCACTAGCAATTTTCTTCTACAATATGTCGCCGCCCTTAACACTCTTGTCAACCTGCTAATGACAGAAAAATTATACTTTAGCGCAAACCAAAGTCATCAGAATGAGTATTTTTATCTCTATTGTTAAAGCATTTCGTAAAAATATTTAATCATCGAGCTGTTACTTCCCAAAAAACGAAATATCGACGCAGTCATCTACAGTACGTAGATACATTCGGTGTGAAGAATGCTATGTACACAGCACTAGCAATTTTCTTCTACAATATGTCGCCGCCCTTAACACTCTTGTCAACCTGCTAATGAAGGAAAAATTATACTTTAGCGCAAACCAAAGTCTCCAGAATGAGTATTTTTAACCCTAATGTTAAAGCATAACATAAAAATATTTAATCATCGAGCTGTTACTTACCAAAAAACGAAATATAGACGCAGTCATCTACAGTACGTAGATACATTCGGTGTGAAGAATGCTATGTGCACAGCACTAGCAATTTTCTTCTACAATATGTCGCCGCCCTTAACACTCTTGTCAACCTGCTAATGACAGAAAAATTATACTTTAGCGCAAACCAAAGTCATCAGAATGAGTATTTTTATCTCTATTGTTAAATCATTTCATAAAAATATTTAATCATCGAGCTGTTACTTCCCAAAAAACGAAATATCGACGCAGTCATCTACAGTACGTAGATACATTCGATGTGAAGAATGCTATGTGCACAGCACTAGCGATTTTTTTCTATAATATGTCGCCGCCCTTAACACTCTTGTCAACCTGCTAATGACAGAAAAATTATACTTTAGCGCAAACCAAAGTCTCCAGAATGAGTATTTTTAACCCTAATGCTAAAGCATAACATAAAAATATTTAATCATCGAGCTGTTACTTACCAAAAAACGAAATATCGACGCAGTCATCTACAGTACGTAGATACATTCGATGTGAAGAATGCTATGTGCACAGCACTAGAAATTTTCTTCTATAATATGTCGCCGCCCTTAACACTCTTGTCAACCTGCTAATGACAGAAAAATTATACTTTTAGCGCAAACCAAAGTCATCAGAATGAGTATTTTTATATCTATTGTTAAAGCATTTCGTAAAAATATTTAATCATCGAGCTGTTACTTCCCAAAAAACGAAATATCGACGCAGTCATCTACAGTACGTAGATACATTCGGTGTGAAGAATGCTATGTGCACAGCACTAGCAATTTTCTTCTACAATATGTCGCCGCCCTTAACACTCTTGTCAACCTGCTAATGACAGAAAAATTATACTTTAGCGCACACCAAAGTCTCCAGAATGAGTATTTTTAACCCTAATGTTAAAGCATAACATAAAAATATTTAGTCATCGAGCTGTTACTTACCAAAAAACGAAATATCGACGCAGTCATCTACAGTACGTAGATACATTCTGTGTGAAGAATGCTATGTGCACAGCACTAGCAATTTTCTTCTACAATATGTCGCCGCCCTTAACACTCTTGTCAACCTGCTAATGACAGAAAAATTATACTTTAGCGCAAACCAAAGTCTCCAGAATGAGTATTTTTAACCCTAATGCTAAAGCATAACATAAAAATATTTAATCATCGAGCTGTTACTTACCAAAAAACGAAATATCGACGCAGTCATCTACAGTACGTAGATACATTCGGTGTGAAGAATGCTATGTGCACAGCACTAGCAATTTTCTTCTACAATATGTCGCCGCCCTTAACACTCATGTCAACCTGCTAATGACAGAAATATTACACTTTAGCGCAAACCAAAGTCTCCAGAATGAGTATTTTTAACCCTAATGTTAAAGCATAACATAAAAATATTTAATCATAGAGCTGTTACTTACCAAAAAACGAAATATCGACGCAGTCATCTACAGTACGCAGATACATTCGGTGTGAAGAATGCTATGTGCACAGCACTAGCAATTTTCTTCTACAATATGTCGCCGCCCTTAACACTCTTGTCAACCTGCTAATGACAGAAAAATTATACTTTAGCGCAAACCAAAGTCATCAGAATGAGTATTTTTATCTCTATTGTTAAAGCATTTCGTAAAAATATTTAATCATCGAGCTGTTACTTCCCAAAAAACGAAATATCGACGCAGTCATCTACAGTACGTAGATACATTCGGTGTGAAGAATGCTATGTGCACAGCACTAGCAATTTTCTTCTACAATATGTCGCCGCCCTTAACACTCTTGTCAACCTGCTAATGACAGAAAAATTATACTTTAGCGCAAACCAAAGTCTCCAGAATGAGTATTTTTAACCCTAATGTTAAAGCATAACATAAAAATATTTAATCATCGAGCTGTTACTTACCAAAAAACGAAATATAGACGCAGTCATCTACAGTACGTAGATACATTCGGTGTGAAGAATGCTATGTGCACAGCACTAGCAATTTTCTTCTACAATATGTCGCCGCCCTTAACACTCTTGTCAACCTGCTAATGACAGAAAAATTATACTTTAGCGCAAACCAAAGTCATCAGAATGAGTATTTTTATCTCTATTGTTAAATCATTTCATAAAAATATTTAATCATCGAGCTGTTACTTCCCAAAAAACGAAATATCGACGCAGTCATCTACAGTACGTAGATACATTCGATGTGAAGAATGCTATGTGCACAGCACTAGCAATTTTTTTCTATAATATGTCGCCGCCCTTAACACTCTTGTCAACCTGCTAATGACAGAAAAATTATACTTTAGCGCAAACCAAAGTCTCCAGAATGAGTATTTTTAACCCTAATGCTAAAGCATAACATAAAAATATTTAATCATCGAGCTGTTACTTACCAAAAAACGAAATATCGACGCAGTCATCTACAGTACGTAGATACATTCGATGTGAAGAATGCTATGTGCACAGCACTAGAAATTTTCTTCTATAATATGTCGCCGCCCTTAACACTCTTGTCAACCTGCTAATGACAGAAAAATTATACTTTTAGCGCAAACCAAAGTCATCAGAATGAGTATTTTTATATCTATTGTTAAAGCATTTCGTAAAAATATTTAATCATCGAGCTGTTACTTCCCAAAAAACGAAATATCGACGCAGTCATCTACAGTACGTAGATACATTCGGTGTGAAGAATGCTATGTGCACAGCACTAGCAATTTTCTTCTACAATATGTCGCCGCCCTTAACACTCTTGTCAACCTGCTAATGACAGAAAAATTATACTTTAGCGCACACCAAAGTCTCCAGAATGAGTATTTTTAACCCTAATGCTAAAGCATAACATAAAAATATTTAGTCATCGAGCTGTTACTTACCAAAAAACGAAATATCGACGCAGTCATCTACAGTACGTAGATACATTCTGTGTGAAGAATGCTATGTGCACAGCACTAGCAATTTTCTTCTACAATATGTCGCCGCCCTTAACACTCTTGTCAACCTGCTAATGACAGAAAAATTATACTTTAGCGCAAACCAAAGTCTCCAGAATGAGTATTTTTAACCCTAATGTTAAAGCATAACATAAAAATATTTAGTCATCGAGCTGTTACTTACCAAAAAACGAAATATCGACGCAGTCATCTACAGTACGTAGATACATTCTGTGTGAAGAATGCTATGTGCACAGCACTAGCAATTTTCTTCTACAATATGTCGCCGCCCTTAACACTCTTGTCAACCTGCTAATGACAGAAAAATTATACTTTAGCGCAAACCAAAGTCTCCAGAATGAGTATTTTTAAACCTAATGTTAAAGCATAACATAAAAATATTTAATCATCGAGCTGTTACTTACCAAAAAACGAAATATCGACGCAGTTATCTACAGTACGTAGATACATTCGGTGTGAAGAATGCTATGTGCACAGCACTAGCAATTTTCTTCTACAATATGTCGCCTCCCTTAACACTCTTGTCAACCTGCTAATGACAGAAAAATTACACTTTAGCGCAAACCAAAGTCATCAGAATGAGTATTTTTATCTCTATTGTTAAAGCATTTCGTAAAAATATTTAACCATCGAGCTGTTACTTCGCAAAAAACGAAATATCGACGCAGTCATCTACAGTACGTAGATACATTCGGTGTGAAGAATGCTATGTGCACAGCACTAGCAATTTTCTTCTACAATATGTCGCCGCCCTTAACACTCATGTCAACCTGCTAATGACAGAAAAATTATACTTTAGCGCAAACCAGAGTCTCCAGAATGAGTATTTTTAACCCTAATGTTAAAGCATAACATAAAAATATTTAATCATCGAGCTGTTACTTACCAAAAAACGAAATATCGACGCAGTCATCTACAGTACGTAGATACATTCGGTGTGAAGAATGCTATGTGCACAGCACTTGCAATTTTCTTCTACAATATGTCGCCGCCCTTAACACTCATGTCAACCTGCTAATGACAGAAAAATTATACTTTAGCGCAAACCAAAGTCTCCAGAATGAGTATTTTTAAACCTAATGTTAAAGCATAACATAAAAATATTTAATCATCGCGCTGTTACTTACCAAAAAACGAAATATCGACGCAGTTATCTACAGTACGTAGATACATTCGGTGTGAAGAATGCTATGTGCACAGCACTAGCAATTTTCTTCTACAATATGTCGCCGCCCTTAACACTCTTGTCAACCTGCTAATGACAGAAAAATTATAGTTTAGCGCAAACCAAAGTCATCAGAATGAGTATTTTTATCTCTATTGTTAAAGCATTTCGTAAAAATATTTAATCATCGAGCTGTTACTTCGCAAAAAACGAAATATCGACGCAGTCATCTACAGTACGTAGATACATTCGGTGTGAAGAATGCTATGTGCACAGCACTAGCAATTTTCTTCTACAACATGTCGCCGCCCTTAACACTCATGTCAACCTGCTAATGACAGAAAAATTATACTTTAGCGCAAACCAAAGTCTCCAGAATGAGTATTTTTAACCCTAATGTTAAAGCATAACATAAAAATATTTAATCATAGAGCTGTTACTTACCAAAAAACGAAATATCGACGCAGTCATCTACAGTACGTAGATACATCCGGTGTGAAGAATGCTATGTGCACAGCACTAGCAATTTTCTTCTACATTATGTCGCCGCCCTTAACACTCTTGTCAACCTGCTAATGACAGAAAAATTATACTTTAGCGCAAACCAAAGTCATCAGAATGAGTATTTTTATCTCTATTGTTAAAGCATTTCGTAAAAATATTTAATCATCGAGCTGTTACTTCCCAAAAAACGAAATATCGACGCAGTCATCTACACTACATAGATACATTCGATGTGAAGAATGCTATGTGCACAGCACTAGAAATTTTCTTCTACAATATGTCGCCGCCCTTAACACTCTTGTCAACCTGCTAATCACAGAAAAATTATACTTTAGCGCAAACCAAAGTCATCAGAATGAGTATTTTTATCTCTATTGTTAAAGCATAACATAAAAATATTTAATCATCGAGCTGTTACTTCCCAAAAAACGAAATATCGACGCAGTCATCTACAGTACGTAGATACATTCGGTGTGAAGAATGCTATGTGCACAGCACTAGCAGTTTTCTTCTACAATATGTCGCCGCCCTTAACACCCTTGTCAACCTGCTAATGACAGAAAAATTATACTTTAGCGCAAACCAAAGTCTCCAGAATGAGTACTTTTAACCCTAATGCTAAAGCATAACATAAAAATATTTAATCATCGAGCTGTTACTTACCAAAAAACGTAATATCGACGCAGTCATCTACAGTACGTAGATACATTCTGTGTGAAGAATGCTATGTGCACAGCACTAGCAATTTTCTTCCACAATATGTCGCCGCCCTTAACACTCTTGTCAACCTGCTAATGACAGAAAAATTATACTTTAGCGCAAACCAAAGTCTCCAGAATGAGTATTTTTAACCCTAATGATAAAGCATAACATAAAAATATTTAATCATCGAGCTGTTACTTACCAAAAAACGAAATATCGACGCAGTCATCTACAGTACGTAGATACATTCGGTGTGAAGAATGCTATGTGCACAGCACTAGCAATTTTCTTCTACAATATGTCGCCGCCCTTAACACTCTTGTCAACCTGCTAATCACAGAAAATTTATACTTTAGCGCAAACCAAAGTCTCCAGAATGAGTATTTTTAACCCTAATGTTAAAGCATAACATAAAAATATTTAATCATCGAGCTGTTACTTACCAAAAAACGAAATATAGACGCAGTCATCTACAGTACGTAGATACATTCGGTGTGAAGAATGCTATGTGCACAGCACTAGCAATTTTCTTCTACAATATGTCGCCGCCCTTAACACTCTTGTCAACATGCTAATGACAGAAAAATTATACTTTAGCGCAAACCAAAGTCATCAGATTGAGTATTTTTATCTCTATTGTTAAATCATTTCGTAAAAATATTTAATCATCGAGCTGTTACTTCCCAAAAAACGAAATATCGACGCAGTCATCTACAGTACGTAGATACATTCGATGTGAAGAATGCTATGTGCACAGCACTAGCAATTTTCTTCTATAATATGTCGCCGCCCTTAACACCCTTGTCAACCTGCTAATGACAGAAAAATTATACTTTAGCGCAAACCAAAGTCTCCAGAATGAGTATTTTTAACCCTAATGCTAAAGCATAACATAAAAATATTTAATCATCGAGCTGTTACTTACCAAAAAACGAAATATCGACGCAGTCATCTACAGTACGTAGATACATTCGATGTGAAGAATGCTATGTGCACAGCACTAGAAATTTTCTTCTATAATATGTCGCCGCCCTTAACACTCTTGTCAACCTGCTAATGACAGAAAAATTATACTTTAGCGCAAACCAAAGTCATCAGAATGAGTATTTTTATATCTAATGTTAAAGCATTTCGTAAAAATATTTAATCATCGAGCTGTTACTTCCCAAAAAACCAAATATCGACGCAGTCATCTACAGTACGTAGATACATTCGGTGTGAAGAATGCTATGTGCACAGCACTAGCAATTTTCTTCTACAATATGTCGCCGCCCTTAACACTCTTGTCAACCTGCTAATGACAGAAAAATTATACTTTAGCGCACACCAAAGTCTCCAGAATGAGTATTTTTAACCCTAATGTTAAAGCATAACATAAAAATATTTAGTCATCGAGCTGTTACTTACCAAAAACGAAATATCGACGCAGTCATCTACAGTACGTAGATACATTCTGTGTGAAGAATGCTATGTGCACAGCACTAGCAATTTTCTTCTACAATATGTCGCCGCCCTTAACACTCTTGTCAACCTGCTAATGACAGAAAAATTATACTTTAGCGCAAACCAAAGTCTCCAGAATGAGTATTTTTAACCCTAATGTTAAAGCATAACATAAAAATATTTAATCATCGAGCTGTTACTTACCAAAAAACGAAATATCGACGCAGTCATCTACAGTACGTAGATACATTCGGTGTGAAGAATGCTATGTGCACAGCACTAGCAATTTTCTTCTACAATATGTCGCCGCCCTTAACACTCATGTCAACCTGCTAATGACAGAAATATTACACTTTAGCGCAAACCAAAGTCTCCAGAACGAGTATTTTTAACCCTAATGTTAAAGCATAACATAAAAATATTTAATCATAGAGCTGTTACTTACCAAAAAACGAAATATCGACGCAGTCATCTACAGTACGCAGATACATTCGGTGTGAAGAATGCTATGTGCACAGCACTAGCAATTTTCTTCTACAATATGTCGCCGCCCTTAACACTCTTGTCAACCTGCTAATGACAGAAAAATTATACTTTAGCGCAAACCAAAGTCATCAGAATGAGTATTTTTATCTCTATTGTTAAAGCATTTCGTAAAAATATTTAATCATCGAGCTGTTACTTCCCAAAAAACGAAATATCGACGCAGTCATCTACAGTACGTAGATACATTCGGTGTGAAGAATGCTATGTGCACAGCACTAGCAATTTTCTTCTACAATATGTCGCCGCCCTTAACACTCTTGTCAACCTGCTAATGACAGAAAAATTATACTTTAGCGCAAACCAAAGTCTCCAGAATGAGTATTTTTAACCCTAATGTTAAAGCATAACATAAAAATATTTAATCATCGAGCTGTTACTTACCAAAAAACGAAATATAGACGCAGTCATCTACAGTACGTAGATACATTCGGTGTGAAGAATGCTATGTGCACAGCACTAGCAATTTTCTTCTACAATATGTCGCCGCCCTTAACACTCTTGTCAACCTGCTAATGACAGAAAAATTATACTTTAGCGCAAACCAAAGTCATCAGAATGAGTATTTTTATCTCTATTGTTAAATCATTTCATAAAAATATTTAATCATCGAGCTGTTACTTCCCAAAAAACGAAATATCGACGCAGTCATCTACAGTACGTAGATACATTCGATGTGAAGAATGCTATGTGCACAGCACTAGCAATTTTTTTCTATAATATGTCGCCGCCCTTAACACTCTTGTCAACCTGCTAATGACAGAAAAATTATACTTTAGCGCAAACCAAAGTCTCCAGAATGAGTATTTTTAACCCTAATGCTAAAGCATAACATAAAAATATTTAATCATCGAGCTGTTACTTACCAAAAAACGAAATATAGACGCAGTCATCTACAGTACGTAGATACATTCGGTGTGAAGAATGCTATGTGCACAGCACTAGCAATTTTCTTCTACAATATGTCGCCGCCCTTAACACTCTTGTCAACCTGCTAATGACAGAAAAATTATACTTTAGCGCAAACCAAAGTCATCAGAATGAGTATTTTTATCTCTATTGTTAAATCATTTCATAAAAATATTTAATCATCGAGCTGTTACTTCCCAAAAAACGAAATATCGACGCAGTCATCTACAGTACGTAGATACATTCGATGTGAAGAATGCTATGTGCACAGCACTAGCAATTTTTTTCTATAATATGTCGCCGCCCTTAACACTCTTGTCAACCTGCTAATGACAGAAAAATTATACTTTAGCGCAAACCAAAGTCTCCAGAATGAGTATTTTTAACCCTAATGCTAAAGCATAACATAAAAATATTTAATCATCGAGCTGTTACTTACCAAAAAACGAAATATCGACGCAGTCATCTACAGTACGTAGATACATTCGATGTGAAGAATGCTATGTGCACAGCACTAGAAATTTTCTTCTATAATATGTCGCCGCCCTTAACACTCTTGTCAACCTGCTAATGACAGAAAAATTATACTTTTAGCGCAAACCAAAGTCATCAGAATGAGTATTTTTATATCTATTGTTAAAGCATTTCGTAAAAATATTTAATCATCGAGCTGTTACTTCCCAAAAAACGAAATATCGACGCAGTCATCTACAGTACGTAGATACATTCGGTGTGAAGAATGCTATGTGCACAGCACTAGCAATTTTCTTCTACAATATGTCGCCGCCCTTAACACTCTTGTCAACCTGCTAATGACAGAAAAATTATACTTTAGCGCACACCAAAGTCTCCAGAATGAGTATTTTTAACCCTAATGTTAAAGCATAACATAAAAATATTTAGTCATCGAGCTGTTACATACCAAAAAACGAAATATCGACGCAGTCATCTACAGTACGTAGATACATTCTGTGTGAAGAATGCTATGTGCACAGCACTAGCAATTTTCTTCTACAATATGTCGCCGCCCTTAACACTCTTGTCAACCTGCTAATGACAGAAAAATTATACTTTAGCGCAAACCAAAGTCTCCAGAATGAGTATTTTTAACCCTAATGTTAAAGCATAACATAAAAATATTTAGTCATCGAGCTGTTACTTACCAAAAAACGAAATATCGACGCAGTCATCTACAGTACGTAGATACATTCTGTGTGAAGAATGCTATGTGCACAGCACTAGCAATTTTCTTCTACAATATGTCGCCGCCCTTAACACTCTTGTCAACCTGCTAATGACAGAAAAATTATACTTTAGCGCAAACCAAAGTCTCCAGAATGAGTATTTTTAAACCTAATGTTAAAGCATAACATAAAAATATTTAATCATCGAGCTGTTACTTACCAAAAAACGAAATATCGACGCAGTTATCTACAGTACGTAGATACATTCGGTGTGAAGAATGCTATGTGCACAGCACTAGCAATTTTCTTCTACAATATGTCGCCTCCCTTAACACTCTTGTCAACCTGCTAATGACAGAAAAAATACACTTTAGCGCAAACCAAAGTCATCAGAATGAGTATTTTTATCTCTATTGTTAAAGCATTTCGTAAAAATATTTAACCATCGAGCTGTTACTTCGCAAAAAACGAAATATCGACGCAGTCATCTACAGTACGTAGATACATTCGGTGTGAAGAATGCTATGTGCACAGCACTAGCAATTTTCTTCTACAATATGTCGCCGCCCTTAACACTCATGTCAACCTGCTAATGACAGAAAAATTATACTTTAGCGCAAACCAGAGTCTCCAGCATGAGTATTTTTAACCCTAATGTTAAAGCATAACATAAAAATATTTAATCATCGAGCTGTTACTTACCAAAAAACGAAATATCGACGCAGTCATCTACAGTACGTAGATACATTCGGTGTGAGGAATGCTATGTGCACAGCACTTGCAATTTTCTTCTACAATATGTCGCCGCCCTTAACACTCATGTCAACCTGCTAATGACAGAAAAATTATACTTTAGCGCAAACCAAAGTCTCCAGAATGAGTATTTTTAAACCTAATGTTAAAGCATAACATAAAAATATTTAATCATCGCGCTGTTACTTACCAAAAAACGAAATATCGACGCAGTTATCTACAGTACGTAGATACATTCGGTGTGAAGAATGCTATGTGCACAGCACTAGCAATTTTCTTCTACAATATGTCGCCGCCCTTAACACTCTTGTCAACCTGCTAATGACAGAAAAATTATAGTTTAGCGCAAACCAAAGTCATCAGAATGAGTATTTTTATCTCTATTGTTAAAGCATTTCGTAAAAATATTTAATCATCGAGCTGTTACTTCGCAAAAAACGAAATATCGACGCAGTCATCTACAGTACGTAGATACATTCGGTGTGAAGAATGCTATGTGCACAGCACTAGCAATTTTCTTCTACAACATGTCGCCGCCCTTAACACTCATGTCAACCTGCTAATGACAGAAAAATTATACTTTAGCGCAAACCAAAGTCTCCAGAATGAGTATTTTTAACCCTAATGTTAAAGCATAACATAAAAATATTTAATCATAGAGCTGTTACTTACCAAAAAACGAAATATCGACGCAGTCATCTACAGTACGTAGATACATCCGGTGTGAAGAATGCTATGTGCACAGCACTAGCAATTTTCTTCTACATTATGTCGCCGCCCTTAACACTCTTGTCAACCTGCTAATGACAGAAAAATTATACTTTAGCGCAAACCAAAGTCATCAGAATGAGTATTTTTATCTCTATTGTTAAAGCATTTCGTAAAAATATTTAATCATCGAGCTGTTACTTCCCAAAAAACGAAATATCGACGCAGTCATCTACACTACATAGATACATTCGATGTGAAGAATGCTATGTGCACAGCACTAGATATTTTCTTCTACAATATGTCGCCGCCCTTAACACCCTTGTCAACCTGCTAATGACAGAAAAATTATACTTTAGCGCAAACCAAAGTCTCCAGAATGAGTACTTTTAACCCTAATGCTAAAGCATAACATAAAAATATTTAATCATCGAGCTGTTACTTACCAAAAAACGAAATATCGACGCAGTCATCTACAGTACGTAGATACATTCTGTGTGAAGAATGCTATGTGCACAGCACTAGCAATTTTCTTCCACAATATGTCGCCGCCCTTAACACTCTTGTCAACCTGCTAATGACAGAAAAATTATACTTTAGCGCAAACCAAAGTCTCCAGAATGAGTATTTTTAACCCTAATGATAAAGCATAACATAAAAATATTTAATCATCGAGCTGTTACTTACCAAAAAACGAAATATCGACGCAGTCATCTACAGTACGTAGATACATTCGGTGTGAAGAATGCTATGTGCACAGCACTAGCAATTTTCTTCTACAATATGTCGCCGCCCTTAACACTCTTGTCAACCTGCTAATGACAGAAAATTTATACTTTAGCGCAAACCAAAGTCTCCAGAATGAGTATTTTTAACCCTAATGTTAAAGCATAACATAAAAATATTTAATCATCGAGCTGTTACTTACCAAAAAACGAAATATAGACGCAGTCATCTACAGTACGTAGATACATTCGGTGTGAAGAATGCTATGTGCACAGCACTAGCAATTTTCTTCTACAATATGTCGCCGCCCTTAACACTCTTGTCAACATGCTAATGACAGAAAAATTATACTTTAGCGCAAACCAAAGTCATCAGATTGAGTATTTTTATCTCTATTGTTAAATCATTTCGTAAAAATATTTAATCATCGAGCTGTTACTTCCCAAAAAACGAAATATCGACGCAGTCATCTACAGTACGTAGATACATTCGATGTGAAGAATGCTATGTGCACAGCACTTGCAATTTTCTTCTATAATATGTCGCCGCCCTTAACACCCTTGTCAACCTGCTAATGACAGAAAAATTATACTTTAGCGCAAACCAAAGTCTCCAGAATGAGTATTTTTAACCCTAATGCTAAAGCATAACATAAAAATATTTAATCATCGAGCTGTTACTTACCAAAAAACGAAATATCGACGCAGTCATCTACAGTACGTAGATACATTCGATGTGAAGAATGCTATGTGCACAGCACTAGAAATTTTCTTCTATAATATGTCGCCGCCCTTAACACTCTTGTCAACCTGCTAATGACAGAAAAATTATACTTTAGCGCAAACCAAAGTCATCAGAATGAGTATTTTTATATCTATTGTTAAAGCATTTCGTAAAAATATTTAATCATCGAGCTGTTACTTCCCAAAAAACCAAATATCGACGCAGTCATCTACAGTACGTAGATACATTCTGTGTGAAGAATGCTATGTGCACAGCACTAGCAATTTTCTTCTACAATATGTCGCCGCCCTTAACACTCTTGTCAACCTGCTAATGACAGAAAAATTATACTTTAGCGCACACCAAAGTCTCCAGAATGAGTATTTTTAACCCTAATGTTAAAGCATAACATAAAAATATTTAGTCATCGAGCTGTTACTTACCAAAAACGAAATATCGACGCAGTCATCTACAGTACGTAGATACATTCTGTGTGAAGAATGCTATGTGCACAGCACTAGCAATTTTCTTCTACAATATGTCGCCGCCCTTAACACTCTTGTCAACCTGCTAATGACAGAAAAATTATACTTTAGCGCAAACCAAAGTCTCCAGAATGAGTATTTTTAACCCTAATGTTAAAGCATAACATAAAAATATTTAATCATCGAGCAGTTACTTACCAAAAAACGAAATATCGACGCAGTCATCTACAGTACGTAGATACATTCGGTGTGAAGAATGCTATGTGCACAGCACTAGCAATTTTCTTCTACAATATGTCGCCGCCCTTAACACTCTTGTCATCCTGCTAATGACAGAAAAATTATACTTTAGCGCAAACCAAAGTCTCCAGAATGAGTATTTTTAAACCTAATGTTAAAGCATAACATAAAAATATTTAATCATCGAGCCGTTACTTACCAAAAAACGAAATATCGACGCAGTTATCTACAGTAAGTAGATACATTCGGTGTGAAGAATGCTATGTGCACAGCACTAGCAATTTTCTTCTACAATATGTCGCCGCCCTTAACACTCTTGTCAACCTGCTAATGACAGAAAAATTACACTTTAGCGCAAACCAAAGTCATCAGAATGAGTATTTTTATCTCTATTGTTAAAGCATTTCGTAAAAATATTTAATCATCGAGCTGTTACTTCGCAAAAAACGAAATATCGACGCAGTCATCTACAGTACGTAGATACATTCGGTGTGAAGAATGCTATGTGCACAGCACTAGCAATTTTCTTCTACAATATGTCGCCGCCCTTAACACTCTTGTCAACCTGCTAATGACAGAAAAATTATACTTTAGCGCAAACCAAAGTCTCCAGAATGAGTATTTTTAACCCTAATGTTAAAGCATAACATAAAAATGTTTAATCATCGAGCTGTTACTTACCAAAAAACGAAATATCGACGCAGTCATCTACAGTACGTAGATACATTCGGTGTGAAGAATGCTATGTGCACAGCACTAGCAATTTTCTTCTACAATATGTCGCCGCCCTTAACACTCTTGTCAATCTGCTAATGACAGAAAAATTATAGTTTAGCGCAAACCAAAGTCATCAGAATGAGTATTTTTATCTCTATTGTTAAAGCATTTCGTAAAAATATTTAATCATCGAGCTGTTACTTCCCAAAAAACGAAATATCGACGCAGTCATCTACAGTACGTAGATACATTCGGTGTGAAGAATGCTATGTGCACAGCACTAGATATTTTCTTCTACAATATGTCGCCGCCCTTAACACTCATGTCAACCTGCTAATGACAGAAAAATTATACTTTAGCGCAAACCAAAGTCTCCAGAATGAGTATTTTTAACCCTAATGTTAAAGCATAACATAAAAATATTTAATCATAGAGCTGTTACTTACCAAAAAACGAAATATCGACGCAGTCATCTACAGTACGTAGATACATTCGGTGTGAAGAATGCTATGTGCACAGCCCTAGCAATTTTCTTCTACATTATGTCGCCGCCCTTAACACTGTTGTCAACCTGCTAATGACAGAAAAATTATACTTCAGCGCAAACCAAAGTCATCAGAATGAGTATTTTTATCTCTATTGTTAAAGCATTTCGTAAAAATATTTAATCATCGAGCTGTTACTTCCCAAAAAACGAAATATCGACGCAGTCATCTACACTACATAGATACATTCGATGTGAAGAATGCTATGTGCACAGCACTAGAAATTTTCTTCTACAATATGTCGCCGCCCTTAACACTCTTGTCAACCTGCTAATGACAGAAAAATTATACTTTAGCGCAAACCAAAGTCATCAGAATGAGTATTTTTATCTCTATTGTTAAAGCATAACATAAAAATATTTAATCATCGAGCTGTTACTTCCCAAAAAACGAAATATCGACGCAGTCATCTACAGTACGTAGATACATTCGGTGTGAAGAATGCTATGTGCATAGCACTAGCAATTTTCTTCTACAATATGTCGCCGCCCTTAACACTCTTGTCAACCTGCTAATGACAGAAAATTTATACTTTAGCGCAAACCAAAGTCTCGAGAATGAGTATTTTTAACCCTAATGTTAAAGCATAACATAAAAATATTTAATCATCGAGCTGTTACTTACCAAAAAACGAAATATCGACGCAGTCATCTACAGTACGTAGATACATTCTGTGTGAAGAATGCTATGTGCACAGCACTAGCAATTTTCTTCCACAATATGTCGCCGCCCTTAACACTCTTGTCAACCTGCTAATGACAGAAAATTTATACTTTAGCGCAAACCAAAGTCTCGAGAGAGAGTATTTTTAACCCTAATGTTAAAGCATAACATAAAAATATTTAATCATCGATCTGTTACTTACCAAAAAACGAAATATCGACGCAGTCATCTACAGTACGTAGATACATTCTGTGTGAAGAATGCTATGTGCACAGCACTAGCAATTTTCTTCCACAATATGTCGCCGCCCTTAACACTCTTGTCAACCTGCTAATGACAGAAAAATTATACTTTAGCGCAAACCAAAGTCTCCAGAATGAGTATTTTTAACCCTAATGATAAAGCATAACATAAAAATATTTAATCATCGAGCTGTTACTTACCAAAAAACGAAATATCGACGCAGTCATCTACAGTACGTAGATACATTCGGTGTGAAGAATGCTTTGTGCACAGCACTAGCAATTTTCTTCTACAATATGTCGCCGCCCTTAACACTCTTGTCAACCTGCTAATGACAGAAAAATTATACTTTAGCACAAACCAAAGTCATCAGAATGAGTATTTTTATCTCTATTGTTAAAGCATTTCGTAAAAATATTTAATCATCGAGCTGTTACTTACCAAAAAACGAAATATCGACGCAGTCATCTACAGTACGTAGATACATTCGGTGTGAAGAATGCTATGTGCACAGCACTAGCAATTTTCTTCTACAATATGTCGCCGCCCTTAACACTCTTGTCAACCTGCTAATGACAGAAAAATTATACTTTAGCGCAAACCAAAGTCATCAGAATGAGTATTTTTATCTCTATTGTTAAAGCATTTCGTAAAAATATTTAATCATCGAGCTGTTACTTCCCAAAAAACGAAATATCGACGCAGTCATCTACAGTACGTAGATACATTCGTTGTGAAGAATGCTATGTGCACAGCACTAGGAATTTTCTTCTACAATATGTCGCCGCCCTTAACACTCTTGTCAACCTGCTAATGACAGAAAAATTATACTTTAGCGCAAACCAAAGGCATCAGAATGAGTATTTTTATCTCTATTGTTAAAGCATTTCGTAAAAATATTTAATCATCGAGCTGTTACTTCCCAAAAAACGAACTATCGACGCAGTCATCTACAGTACGTAGATACATTCGGTGTGAAGAATGCTATGTGCACAGCACTAGCAGTTTTCTTGTACAATATGTCGCCGCCCTTAACACTCTTGTCAACCTGCTAATGACAGAAAAATTATACTTTAGCGCAAACCAAAGTCTCCAGAATGAGTATTTTTAACCCTAATGCTAAAGCATAACATAAAAATATTTAGACATCGAGCTGTTACTTACCAAAAAACGAAATATCGACGCAGTCATCTACAGTACGTAGATACATTCGGTGTGAAGAATGCTATGTGCACAGCACTAGCAATTTTCTTCTACAATATGTCGCCGCTCTTAACACTCTTGTCAACCTGCTAATGACAGAAAAATTATACTTTAGCGCAAACCAAAGTCTCCAGAATGAGTATTTTTAACCCTAATGTTAAAGCACAACATAAAAATATTTAATCATTGAGCTGTTACTTACCAAAAAACGAAATATCGACGCAGTCATCTACAGTACGTAGATACATTCGGTGTGAAGAATGCTATGTGCACAGCACTAGCAATTTTCTTCTACAACATGTCGCCGCCCTTAACACTCTTGTCAACCTGCTAATGACAGAAAAATTATACTTTAGCGCAAACCAAAGTCATCAGAATGAGTATTTTTATCTCTATTGTTAAAGCATTTCGTAAAAATATTTAATCATCGAGCTGTTACTTCCCAAAAAACGAAATATCGACGCAGTTATCTACAGTACGTAGATACATTCGGTGTGAAGAATGCTATGTGCACAGCACTAGCAATTTTCTTCTACAATATGTCGCCGCCCTTAACACTCTTGTCAACCTGCTAATGACAGAAAAATTATACTTTAGCGCAAACCAAAGTCATCAGAATGAGTATTTTTATCTCTATTGTTAAAGCATTTCGTAAAAATATTTAATCATCGAGCTGTTACTTCCCAAAAAACGAAATATCGACGCAGTCATCTACAGTACGTAGATACATTCGGTGTGAAGAATGCTATGTGCACAGCACCAGCAATTTTCTTCTACAATACGTCGCCGCCCTTAACACTCTTGTCAACCTGCTAATGACAGACAAATTATACTTTAGCGCACACCAAAGTCTCCAGAATGAGTATTTTTAACCCTAATGTTAAAGCATAACATAAAAATATTTAGTCATCGAGCTGTTACTTACCAAAAAACGAAATATTGACGCAGTCATCTACAGTACGTAGATACATTCTGTGTGAAGAATGCTATGTGCACAGCACTAGCAATTTTCTTCTACAATATGTCGCCGCCCTTAACACTCTTGTCAACCCGCTAATGACAGAAAAATTATACTTTAGCGCACACCAAAGTCTCCAGAATGAGTATTTTTAACCCTAATGTTAAGGCATAACATAAAAATATTTAATCATCGAGCTGTTACTTACCAAATAACGAAATATCGACGCAGTCATCTACAGTTCGTAGATACATTCGGTGTGAAGAATGCTATGTGCACAGCACCAGCAATTCTCTTCTACAATATGTCGCCGCCCTTAACACTCTTGTCAACCTGCTAATGACAGAAAAATTATACTTTAGCGCACACCAAAGTCTCCAGAATGAGTATTTTTAACCCTAATGTTAAAGCATAACATAAAAATATTTAGTCATCGAGCTGTTACTTACCAGAAAACGAAATATTGACGCAGTCATCTACAGTACGTAGATACATTCTGTGTGAAGAATGCTATGTGCACAGCGCTAGCAATTTTCTTCTACAATATGTCGCCGCCCTTAACACTCTTGTCAACCTGCTAATGACAGAAAAATTATACTTTAGCGCACACCAAAGTCTCCAGAATGAGTATTTTTAACCCTAATGTTAAGGCATAACATAAAAATATTTAATCATCGAGCTGTTACTTACCAAAAAACGAAATATCGACGCAGTCATCTACAGTACGTAGATACATTCGGTGTGAAGAATGCTATGTGCACAGCACTTGCAATTTTCTTCTACAATATGTCGACGCCCTTAACACTCTTGTCAACCTGATAATGACAGAAAAATTACACTTTAGGGCAAACCAAAGTCTCCAGAATGAGTATTTTTAACCCTAATGTTAAAGCATAACATAAAAATATTTAATCATCGAGCTGTTACTTACCAAAAAACGAAATATCGACGCAGTCATCTACAGTACGTAGATACATTCGGTGTGAAGAATGCTATGTGCACAGCACTAGCAATTTTCTTCTACAATATGTCGCCGCCCTTAACACTCTTGTCAACCTGCTAATGACAGAAAAATTATACTTTAGTGCAAACCAAAGTCCCCAGAATGAGTATTTTTCACCCTAATGTTAAAGCAGAACATAAAAATATTTAATCATCGAGCTGTTACTTACCAAAAAACGAAATATCGACGCAGTCATCTACAGTACGTAGATACATTCGGTGTGAAGAATGCTATGTGCATAGCACTAGCAATTTTCTTCTACAATATGTCGCCGCCCTTAACACTCTTGTCAACCTGCTAATGACAGAAAAATTATACTTTAGCGCAAACCAAAGTCATCAGAATGAGTATTTTTATCTCTATTGTTAAAGCATTTCGAAAAAATATTTAATCATCGAGCTGTTACTTACCAAAAAACGAAATATCGACGCAGTCATCTACAGTACGTAGATACATTCGGTGTGAAGAATGCTATGTGCACAGCACTAGCAATTTTCTTCTACAATATGTCGCCGCCCTTAACACTCTTGTCAACCTGCTAATGACAGAAAAATTATACTTTAGCGCAAACCAAAGTCATCAGAATGAGTATTTTTATCTCTATTGTTAAAGCATTTCGTAAAAATATTTAATCATCGAGCTGTTACTTCCCAAAAAACGAAATATCGACGCAGTCATCTACAGCACGTAGATACATTCGGTGTGAAGAATGCTATGTGCACAGCACTAGCAATTTTCTTCTACAATATGCCGCCGCCCCTCAAACCTCTTCTCAACCTGCTAATGAAAGAAAATTTATACATTAGCGCAAACCAAAGTCACCAGAATGAGTACTTATATCTCTGTTGTTATAGCATAACATAAAAATATTTAATCACCCAGCCGTTACTTCCCGAAAAACGAAATATCGACGCAGTCGTCCACAGTACGTAGATACATTCGGTGTGAAGAATGCTATGTGCACAGCACTAGCGATTTTCTTTTACAATATGTCGCCACCCTTAACACTCTTGTCAACCTGCTAAGGACAGAAAAATTATACTTTAGCGCAAACCAAAGTCACCAGATTGAGTATTTTTAACCCTAATGTTAAAGCGTAACATAAAAATATTTAATCATTGAGCTGTTACTTACCAAAAAACGAAATATCGACGCAGTCATCTACAGTACGTAGATACATTCGGTGTGAGGAATGCTATGTGCACAGCATTAGCGATTTTCTTCTACAATATGCCGCCGCCCCTCACACCTCTTCTCAACCTGCTAATGAAAGAAAATTTGTACAATATCGCAAACCAAAGTCACCAGAATGATTATTTTTAAATCTACTGTTAAAGCATTATGTAAAAATATTTAATCATCGAGCTGTTACTTACCAAAAAACGAAATCACGACGCAGTCATCCACAGTACGTAGATACATTCGGTGTGAAGAACGCTATGCGCACAGCACTAGCGATTTTCTTCTACAGTATGTCAGCGCCCCTCACACCTCTTCTCAACCTGCTAATGAAAGAAAATTTATACATTAGCGCAAACCAAAGTCACCAGAATGAGTATTCTTATGTTTATTCTTAAAGCATGACATAAAAATATTTAATCATCCAGCTATTACTTCCCAAAAAACGAAGTATCGACGCAGTCATCCAAAGTACGTAGATACATTCGGTGTGAAGAATGCTATGTGCAAAGCACTAGCGATTTTCTTCTACAATATGTCGCCGCCCCTCACACCTCTTCTCAACCTGCTAATGAAAGAAAATTTATACATTAGCGCAAACCAAAGTCACCAGAATGAGTACTTATATCTCTGTTGTTAAAGCATAACATAAAAATATTTAATCATCGAGCTGTTACTTCCCGAAAATCGAAATATCGACGCAGTCGTCCACAGTACGTAGATACATTCGGTGTGAAGAATGCTATGTGCACAGCACTAGCGATTTTCTTTTACAATATGTCGCCGCCCTTAACACTCTTGTCAACCTGCTAATGACAGAAAAATTATACTTTAGCGCAAACCAAAGTCTCCAGAATGAGTATTTTTAACCCTAATGTTAAAGCATAACATAATAATATTTAATCATTGAGCTGTTACTTACCAAAAAACGAAATATCGACGCAGTCATCTACAGTACGTAGAAACATTCGGTGTGAAGAATGCTATGTGCACAGCACTAGCAATTTTCTTCTACAATATGTCGCCGCCCTTAACACTCTTGTCAACCTGCTAATGACAGAAAAATTATACTTTAGCGCAAACCAAAGTCATCAGAATGAGTATTTTTATCTCTATTGTTAAAGCATTTCGTAAAAATATTTAATCATCGAGGTGTTACTTACCAAAAAACGAAATATCGACGCAGTCATCTACAGTACGTAGATACATTCGGTGTGAAGAATGCTACGTGCACAGCACTAGGAATTTTCTTCTACAATATGTCGCCGCCCTTAACACTCTTGTCAACCTGCTAATGACAGAAAAATTATGCTTTAGCGCAAACCAAAGTCTCCAGAATGAGTATTTTTAACCCTAATGTTAAAGCATAACATAAAAATATTTAATCATCGAGCTGTTACTTACCAAAAAACGAAATATCGACGCAGTCATCTACAGTACGTAGATACATTCGGTGTGAAGAATGCTATGTGCACAGCACTTGCAATTTTCTTCTACAATATGTCGCCGCCCTTAACACTCTTGTCAACCTGCTAATGACAGAAAAATTATACTTTAGCGCAAACCAAAGCCTCTAGAATGAGTATTTTTAACCCTAATGTTAAAGCATAACATAAAAATATTTAATCATTGAGCTGTTACTTACCAAAAAACGAAATATCGACGCAGTCATCTACAGTACGTAGACACATTCGGTGTGAAGAATGCTATGTGCACAGCCCTAGCAATTTTCTTCTACAATATGTCGCCGCCCTTAACACTCTTGTCAACCTGCTAATGACAGAAAAATTATACTTTAGCGCAAACCAAAGTCTCCAGAATGAGTATTTTTAACCCTAATGTTAAAGCATAACATAAAAATATTTAATCATTGAGCTGTTACTTACCAAAAAACGAAATATCGACACAGTCATCTACAGTACGTAGATACATTCGGTGTGAAGAATGCTATGTGCACAGCACTAGCAATTTTCTTCTACAATATGTCGCCGCCCTTAACACTCTTGTCAACCTGCTAATGACAGAAAAATTATACTTTAGCGCAAACCAAAGTCATCAGAATGAGTATTTTTATCTCTATTGTTAAAGCATTTCGTAAAAATATTTAATCATCGAGCTGTTACTTACCAAAAAACGAAATATCGACGCAGTCATCTACAGTACGTAGATACATTCGGTGTGAAGAATGCTATGTGCACAGCACTAGCAATTTTCTTCTACAATATGTCGCCGCCCTTAACACTCTTGTCAACCTGCTAATGACAGAAAAATTATACTTTAGCGCAAACCTAAGTCTCCAGAATGACTATTTTTATCTCTATTGTTAAAGCATTTCGTAAAAATATTTAATCATTGAGCTGTTACTTCCCAAAAAACGAAATATCGACGCAGTCATCTACAGTACGTAGATACATTCGGTGTGAAAAATGCTATGTGCACAGCACTAGCAATTTTCTTCTACAATATGTCGCCGCCCTTAACACTTTTGTCAACCTGCTAATGACAGAAAAATTATACTTTAGCGCAAACCAAAGTCTCCAGAATGAGTATTTTTAACCCTAATGTTAAAGCATAACATAAAAATATTTAATCATCGAGCTGTTACTTACCAAAAAACGAAATATCGACGCAGTCATCTACAGTACGTAGATACATTCGGTGTGAAGAATGCTATGTGCACAGCACTAGCAATTTTCTTCTACAATATGTTGCCGCCCTTAACACTCTTGTCAACCTGCTAATGACAGAAAAATTATACTTTAGCGCAAACCAAAGTCATCAGAATGAGTATTTTTATCTCTATTGTTAAAGCATTTCGTAAAAATATTTAATCATCGAGCTGTTACTTCCCAAAAAACGAAATATCGACGCAGTCATCTACAGTACGTAGATACATTCGGTGTGAAGAATGCTATGTGCACAGCACTAGCAATTTTCTTCTACAATATGTCGCCGCCCTTAACACTCTTGTCAACCTGCTAATGACAGAAAAATTATACTTTAGCGCAAACCAAAGTCATCAGAATGAGTATTTTTATCTCTATTGTTAAAGCATTTCGTAAAAATATTTAATCATCGAGCTGTTACTTCCCAAAAAACGAAATATCGACGCAGTCATCTACAGTACGTAGATACATTCGGTGTGAAGAATGCTATGTGCACAGCACTAGCAATTTTCTTCTACAATATGTCGCCGCCCTTAACACTCTTGTCAACCTGCTAATGACAGAAAATTATACTTTAGCGCAAACCAAAGTCTCCAGAATGAGAATTTTAACCCTAATGTTAAAGCATAACATAAAAATATTTAATCATCGAGCTGTTACTTACCAAAAAACGAAATATCGACGCAGTCATCTACAGTACGTAGACACACTCGGTGTGAAGAATGCTATGTGCACAGCACTAGCAATTTTCTTCTACAATATGTCGCCGCCCTTAACACTCTTGTCAACCTGCTAATGACAGAAAAATTATACATTAGCGCAAACCAAAGTCTCCAGAATGAGTATTTTTAACCCTAATGTTAAAGCATAACATAAAAATATTTAATCATTGAGCTGTTACTTACCAAAAAACGAAATTTCGACGCAGTCATCTACAGTACGTAGATACATTCGGTGTGAAGAATGCTATGTGCACAGCACTAGCAATTTTCTTCTACAATATGTCGCCGCCCTTAACACTCTTGTCAACCTGCTAATGACAGAAAAATTATACTTTAGCGCAAACCAAAGTCATCAGAATGAGTATTTTTATCTCTATTGTTAAAGCATTTCGTAAAAATATTTAATCATCGAGCTGTTACTTCCCAATAAACGAAATATCGACGCAGTCATCTACAGTACGTAGATCCATTCGGTGTGAAGAATGCTATGTGCACAGCACTAGCAATTTTCTTCTACAATATGTCGCCGCCCTTAACACTCTTGTCAACCTGCTAATGACAGAAAAATTATACTTTAGCGCAAACCAAAGTCTCCAGAATGAGTATTTTTAACCCTAATGTTAAAGCATAACATAAAAATATTTAATCATCGAGCTGTTACTTACCGAAAAACGAAATATCGACGCAGTCATCTACAGTACGTAGATAAATTCGGTGTGAAGAATGCTATGTGCACAGCACTTGCAATTTTCTTCAACAATATGTCGCCGCCCTTAACACTCTTGTCAACCTGCTAATGAAGAAAAAATTACACTTTAGCGCAAACCAAAGTCATCAGAATGAGTATTTTTATCTCCATTGTTAAAGCATTTCGTAAAAATATTTAATCATCGAGCTGTTACTTCCTAAAAAACGAAATATCGACGCAGTCATCTACAGTACGTAGATACATTCGGTGTGAAAAATGCTATGTGCACAGCACTAGCAATTTTCTTCTACAATATGTCGCCGCCCTTAACACTCTTGTCAACCTGCTAATGACAGAAAAATTATACTTTAGCGCAAACCAAAGTCATCAGAATGAGTATTTTTATCTCTATTGTTAAAGCATTTCGTAAAAATATTTAATCATCGAGCTGTTACTTCCCAAAAAACGAAATATCGACGCAGTCATCTACAGTACGTAGATACATTCGGTGTGAAGAATGCTATGTGCACAGCACTAGCAATTTTTTTCTACAATATGTCGCCGCCGTTAACACTCTTGTCAACCTGCTAATGACAGAAAAATTATACTTTAGCGCAAACCAAAGTCATCAGAATGAGTATTTTTATCTCTATTGTTAAAGCATTTCGTAAAAATATTTAATCATCGAGCTGTTACTTACCAAAAAACGAAATATCGACGCAGTCATCTACAGTACGTAGATACATTCGGTGTGAAGAATGCTATGTGCACAGCACTAGCAATTTTCTTCTACAATATGTCGCCGCCCTTAACACTCTTATCAACCTGCTAATGACAGAAAAATTATACTTTAGCGCAAACCAAAGTCTCCAGAATGAGTATTTTTAACCCTAATGTTAAAGCATAACATAAAAATATTTAATCATCGAGCTGTTACTTACCAAAAAACGAAAAATCGACGCAGTCATCTACAGTACGTAGATACATTCGGTGTGAAGAATGCTATGTGCACAGCACATGCAAATTTCTTCAACAATATGTCGCCGCCCTTAACACTCTTGTCAACCTGCTAATGACAGAAAAATTATACTTTAGCGCAAACCAAAGTCATCAGAATGAGTATTTTTATCTCTATTGTTAAAGCTTTTCGTAAAAATATTTAATCATCGAGCTGTTACTTCCTAAAAAACGAAATATCGACGCAGTCATCTACAGTACGTAGATACATTCGGTGTGAAAAATGCTATGTGCACAGCACTAGCAATTTTCTTCTACAATATGTCGCCGCCCCTAACACTCTTGTCAACCTGCTAATGACAGAAAAATTATACTTTAGCGCAAACCAAAGTCTCCAGAATGAGTATTTTTAATCCTAATGTTAAAGCATAACATAAAAATATTCAATCATTGAGCTGTTACTTCCCAAAAAACGAAATATCGACGCAGTCATCTACAGTACGTAGATATATTCGGTGTGAAGAATGCTATGTGCACAGCACTAGCAATTTTCTTCTACAATATGTCGCCGCCCTTAACACTCTTGTCAACCTGCTAATGACAGAAAAATTATACTTTAGCGCAAACCAAAGTCATCAGAATGAGTATTTTTATCTCTATTGTTAAAGCATTTCGTAAAAATATTTAATCATCGAGCTGTTACTTCCCAAAAAACGAAATATCGACGCAGTCATCTACAGTACGTAGATACATTCGGTGTGAAGAATGCTATGTGCACAGCACTAGCAATTTTCTTCTACAATATGTCGCCGCCCTTAACACTCTTGTCAACCCGCTAATGACAGAAAAATTATACTTTAGCGCAAACCAAAGTCTCGTGAATGAGTATTTTTAACCCTAATTTTAAAGCATAACATAAAAATATTTAATCATCGAGATGTTACTTATTAAAAAACGAAATATCGACGCAGTCATCTACAGTACGTAGATACATTCGGTGTGAAGAATGCTATGTGCACAGCACTAGCAATTTTCTTCTACAATATGTCGCCGCCCTTAACACTCTTGTCAACCTGCTAATGACAGAAAAATTATACTTTAGCGCAAACCAAAGTCATCAGAATGAGTATTTTTATCTCTATTGTTAAAGCATTTCGTAAAAATATTTAATCATCGAGCTGTTACTTCCCAAAAAACGAAATATCGACGCAGTCATCTACAGTACGTAGATACATTCGGTGTGAAGAATGCTATGTGCACAGCACTAGCAATTTTCTTCTACAATATGTCGCCGCCCTTAACACTCTTGTCAACCCGCTAATGTCAGAAAAATTATACTTTAGCGCAAACCAAAGTCTCGTGAATGAGTATTTTTAACCGTAATTTTAAAGCATAACATAAAAATATTTAATCATCGAGCTGTTACATATTAAAAAACGAAATATCGACGCAGTCATCTACAGTACGTAGATACATTCGGTGTGAAGAATGCTATGTGCACAGCACTAGCAATTTTCTTCTACAATATGTCGCCGCCCTTAACACTCTTGTCAACCTGCTAATGACAGAAAATTATACTTTAGCGCAAACCAAAGTCTCCAGAATGAGAATTTTAACCCTAATGTTAAAGCATAACATAAAAATATTTAATCATCGAGCGGTTACTTACCAAAAAACGAAATATCGACGCAGTCATCTACAGTACGTAGACACATTCGGTGTGAAGAATGCTATGTGCACAGCACTAGCAATTTTCTTCTACAATATGTCGCCGCCCTTAACACTCTTGTCGACCTGCTAATGACAGAAAAATTATACTTTAGCGCAAACCAAAGTCTCCAGAATGAGTATTTTTAACCCTAATGTTAAAGCATAACATAAAAATATTTAATCATTGAGCTGTTACTTACCAAAAAACGAAATTTCGACGCAGTCATCTACAGTACGTAGATACATTCGGTGTGAAGAATGCTATGTGCACAGCACTAGCAATTTTCTTCTACAATATGTCGCCGCCCTTAACACTCTTGTCAACCTGCTAATGACAGAATAATTATACTTTAGCGCAAACCAAAGTCATCAGAATGAGTATTTTTATCTCTATTGTTAAAGCATTTCGTAAAAATATTTAATCATCGAGCTGTTACTTCCCAATAAACGAAATATCGACGCAGTCATCTACAGTACGTAGATCCATTCGGTGTGAAGAATGCTATGTGCACAGCACTAGCAATTTTCTTCTACAATATGTCGCCGCCCTTAACACTCTTGTCAACCTGCTAATGACAGAAAAATTATACTTTAGCGCAAACCAAAGTCTCCAGAATGAGTATTTTTAACCCTAATGTTAAAGCATAACATAAAAATATTTAATCATCGAGCTGTTACTTACCAAAAAACGAAATATCGACGCAGTCATCTACAGTACGTAGATAAATTCGGTGTGAAGAATGCTATGTGCACAGCACTTGCAATTTTCTTCAACAATATGTCGCCGCCCTTAACACTCTTGTCAACCTGCTAATGAAGAAAAAATTACACTTTAGCGCAAACCAAAGTCATCAGAATGAGTATTTTTATCTCCATTGTTAAAGCATTTCGTAAAAATATTTAATCATCGAGCTGTTACTTCCTAAAAAACGAAATATCGACGCAGTCATCTACAGTACGTAGATACATTCGGTGTGAAAAATGCTATGTGCACAGCACTAGCAATTTTCTTCTACAATATGTCGCCGCCCTTAACACTCTTGTCAACCTGCTAATGACAGAAAAATTATAATTTAGCGCAAACCAAAGTCATCAGAATGAGTATTTTTATCTCTATTGTTAAAGCATTTCGTAAAAATATTTAATCATCGAGCTGTTACTTCCCAAAAAACCAAATATCGACGCAGACATCTACAGTACGTAGATACATTCGGTGTGAAGAATGCTATGTGCACAGCACTAGCAATTTTCTTCTACAATATGTCGCCGCCCTTAACACTCTTGTCAACCTGCTAATGACAGAAAAATTATACTTTAGCGCAAACCAAAGTCATCAGAATGAGTATTTTTATCTCTATTGTTAAAGCATTTCGTAAAAATATTTAATCATCGAGCTGTTACTTACCAAAAAACGAAATATCGACGCAGTCATCTACAGTACGTAGATACATTCGGTGTGAAGAATGCTATGTGCACAGCACTAGCAATTTTCTTCTACAATATGTCGCCGCCCTTAACACTCTTATCAACCTGCTAATGACAGAAAAATTATACGTTAGCGCAAACCAAAGTCTCCAGAATGAGTACTTTTAACCCTAATGTTAAAGCATAACATAAAAATATTTAATCATCGAGCTGTTACTTACCAAAAAACGAAAAATCGACGCAGTCATCTACAGTACGTAGATACATTCGGTGTGAAGAATGCTATGTGCACAGCACTTGCAAATTTCTTCAACAATATGTCGCCGCCCTTAACACTCTTGTCAACCTGCTAATGACAGAAAAATTATACTTTAGCGCAAACCAAAGTCATCAGAATGAGTATTTTTATCTCTATTGTTAAAGCTTTTCGTAAAAATATTTAATCATCGAGCTGTTACTTCCTAAAAAACGAAATATAGACGCAGTCATCTACAGTACGTAGATACATTCGGTGTGAAAAATGGTATGTGCACAGCACTAGCAATTTTCTTCTACAATATGTCGCCGCCCCTAACACTCTTGTCAACCTGCTAATGACAGAAAAATTATACTTTAGCGCAAACCAAAGTCTCCAGAATGAGTATTTTTAACCCTAATGTTAAAGCATAACATAAAAATATTCAATCATTGAGCTGTTACTTCCCAAAAAACGAAATATCGACGCAGTCATCTACAGTACGTAGATATATTCGGTGTGAAGAATGCTATGTGCACAGCACTAGCAATTTTCTTCTACAATATGTCGCCGCCCTTAACACTCTTGTCAACCTGCTAATGACAGAAAAATTATACTTTAGCGCAAACCAAAGTCATCAGAATGAGTATTTTTATCTCTATTGTTAAAGCATTTCGTAAAAATATTTAATCATCGAGCTGTTACTTACCAAAAAACGAAATATCGACGCAGTCATCTACAGTACGTAGATACATTCGGCGTGAAGAATGCTATGTGCACAGCACTAGCAATTTTCTTCTACAATATGTCGCCGCCCTTAACACTCTTATCAACCTGCTAATGACAGAAAATTTATACTTTAGCGCAAACCAAAGTCTCCAGAATGAGTATTTTTAACCCTAATGTTAAAGCATAACATAAAAATATTTAATCATCGAGCTGTTACTTACCAAAAAACGAAATATCGACGCAGTCATCTACAGTACGTAGATACATTCGGTGTGAAGAATGCTATGTGCACAGCACTTGCAATTTTCTTCAACAATATGTCGCCGCCCTTAACACTCTTGTCAACCTGCTAATGACAGAAAAATTATACTTTAGCGCAAACCAAAGTCTTTAGAATGAGTATTTTTATCTCTATTGTGAAAGCATTTCGTAAAAATATTTAATCATCGAGCTGTTACTTCCTAAAAAACGAAATATCGACGCAGTCATCTACAGTACGTAGATACATTCGGTGTGAAAAATGCTATGTGCACAGCACTAGCAATTTTCTTCTACTATATGTCGCCGCCCTTAACACTCTTGTCAACCTGCTAATGACAGAAAAATTATACTTTAGCGCATACCAAAGTCTCCAGAATGAGTATTTTTAACCCTAATGTTAAAGCATAACATAAAAATATTTAATCATCGAGCTGTTACTTACCAAAAAACGAAATTCGACGCAGTCATCTACAGTACGTAGATACATTCGGTGTGAAGAATGCTATGTGCACAGCACTAGCAATTTTTTTCTACAATATGTCGCCGCCCTTAACTCTCTTCTCAACCTGCTAATGACAGAAAAATTATACTTTAGCGCAAACCAAAGTCTCCAGAATGAGTATTTTTAACCCTAATGTTAAAGCACAACATAAAAATATTTAATCATCGAGCTGTTACATCCCAACAAACGAAATATCGACGCAGTCATCTACAGTACGTAGATACATTCGGTGTGAAGAATGCTATGTGCACAGCACTAGCAATTTTTTTCTACAATATGTCGCCGCCCTTAACACTCTTGTCAACCTGCTAATGACAGAAAAATTATACTTTAGCGCATACCAAAGTCTCCAGAATGAGTATTTTTAACCCTAATGTTAAAGCATAACATAAAAATATTTAATCATCGAGCTGTTACTTACCAAAAAACGAAATATCGACGCAGTCATCTACAGTACGTAGATACATTCGGTGTGAAGAATGCTATGTGCACAGCACTTGCAATTTTCTTCTACAATATGTCGCCGCCCTTAACACTCTTGTCAACCTGCTAATGACAGAAAAATTATACTTTAGCGCATACCAAAGTCTTTAGAATGAGTATTTTTGTCTCTATTGTTAAAGCATTTCGTAAAAATATTTAATCATCGAGCTGTTACTTCCTAAAAAACGAAATATCGACGCAGTCATCTACAGTACGTAGATACATTCGGTGTGAAAAATGCTATGTGCACAGCACTAGCAATTTTCTTCTACTATATGTCGCCGCCCTTAACACTCTTGTCAACCTGCTAATGACAGAAAAATTATACTTTAGCGCATACCAAAGTCTCCAGAATGAGTATTTTTAACCCTAATGTTAAAGCATAACATAAAAATATTTAATCATCGAGCTGTTACTTACCAAAAAACGAAATATCGACGCAGTCATCTACAGTACGTAGATACATTCGGTGTGAAGAATGCTATGTGCACAGCACTAGCAATTTTTTTCTACAATATGTCGCCGCCCTTAACTCTCTTCTCAACCTGCTAATGACAGAAAAATTATACTTTAGCGCAAACCAAAGTCTCCAGAATGAGTATTTTTAACCCTAATGTTAAAGCACAACATAAAAATATTTAATCATCGAGCTGTTACATCCCAACAAACGAAATATCGACGCAGTCATCTACAGTACGTAGATACATTCGGTGTGAAGAATGCTATGTGCACAGCACTAGCAATTTTCTTCTACAATATGTCGCTGCCCTTAACACTCTTGTCAACCCGCTAATGACAGAAAAATTATACTTTAGCGCAAACCAAAGTCTCGAGAATGAGTATTTTTAACCCTAATTTTAAAGCATAACATAAAAATATTTAATCATCGAGCTGTTACTTACCAAAAAACGAAATATCGACGCAGTCATCTACAGTACGTAGATACATTCGGTGTGAAGAATGCTATGTGCACAGCACTTGCAATTTTCTTCTACAATATGTCGCCGCCCTTAACACTCTTGTCAACCTGCTAATGACAGAAAAATTATACTTTAGCGCAAACCAAAGTCATCAGAATGAGTATTTTTATCTCTATTGTTAAAGCATTTCGTAAAAATATTTAATCATCGAGCTGTTACTTCCCAAAAAACGAAATATCGACGCAGTCATCTACAGTACGTAGATACATTCGGTGTGAAGAATGCTATGTGCACAGCACTAGCAATTTTCTTCTACAATATGTCGCCGCCCTTAACACTCTTCTCAACCTGCTAATGACAGAAAAATTATACTTTAGCGCAAACCAAAGTCTCCAGAATGAGTATTTTTAACCCTAATGTTAAAGCACAACATAAAAATATTTAATCATCGAGCTGTTACTTCCCAAAAAACGAAATATCGACGCAGTCATCTACAGTACGTAGATACATTCGGTGTGAAGAATGCTATGTGCACAGCACAAGCAATTTTCTTCTACAATATGTCGCCGCCCTTAACACTCTTCTCAACCTGCTAATGACAGAAAAATTATACTTTAGCGCAAACCAAAGTCTGCAGAATGAGTATTTTTAACCCTAATGTTAAAGCATAACACAAAAATATTTAATCATCGAGCTGTTACTTCCCAAAAAACGAAATATCGACGCAGTCATCTACAGTACGTAGATACATTCGGTGTGAAGAATGCTATGTGCACAGCACTAGTTAATCATCGAGCTGTTACTTACCAAAAAACGAAATATCGACGCAGTCATCTACAGTACGCAGATACATTCGGTGTGAAGAACGCTATGTGCACAGCACTAGCAATTTTCTTCTACAATATGTCGCCGCCCTTAACACTCTTGTCAACCTGCTAATGACAGAAAAATTATACTTTAGCGCAAACCAAAGTCATCAGAATGAGTATTTTTATCTCTATTGTTAAAGCATCTCGAAAAATATTTAATCATCGAGCTGTTACTTCCCAATAAACGAAATATCGACGCAGTCATCTACAGTATGTAGATACATTCGGTGTGAAGAATGCTATGTGCACAGCACTAGCAATTTTCTTCTACAATATGTCGCCGCCCTTAACACTCTTGTCAACCAGCTAATGACAGAATAATTATACTTTAGCGCATACCAAAGTCTCCAGAATGAGTATTTTTAACCCTAATGTTAAAGCATAACATAAAAATATTTAATCATCGAGCTGTTACTTACCAAAAAACGAAATATCGACGCAGTCATCTACAGTACGTAGATACATTCGGTGTGAAGAATGCTATGTGCACAGCACTAGCAATTTTCTGCTACAATATGTCGCCGCCCTTAACACTCTTGTCAACCTGCTAATGACAGAAAAATTATACTTTAGCGCAAACCAAAGTCTCCAGAATGAGTATTTTTAACCCTAATGTTAAAGCATAACATAAAAATATTTAATCATCGAGCTGTTACTTACCAAAAAACGAAATATCGACGCAGTCATCTACAGTACGTAGATACATTCGGTGTGAAGAATGCTATGTGCACAGCACTTGCAATTTTCTTCTACAATATGTCGCCGCCCTTAACACTCTTGTCAACCTGCTAATGACAGAAAAATTATACTTTAGCGCAAACCAAAGTCTCCAGAATGAGTATTTTTAACCCTAATGTTAAAGCATAACATAAAAATATTTAATCATTGAGCTGTTACTTACCAAAAAACGAAATAACGACGCAGTCATCTACAGTACGTAGATACATTCGGTGTGAAGAATGCTATGTGCACAGCACTAGCAATTTTCTTCTACAATATGTCGCCGCCCTTAACACTCTTGTCAACCTGCTAATGACAGAAAAATTATACTTTAGCGCAAACCAAAGTCATCAGAATGAGTATTTTTATCTCTATTGTTAAAGCATTTCGTAAAAATATTTAATCATCGAGCTGTTACTTCCCAATAAACGAAATATCGACGCAGTCATCTACAGTATGTAGATACATTCGGTGGGAAGAATGCTATGTGCACAGCACTTGCAATTTCCTTCTACAATATGTCGCCGCCCTTAACACTCTTGTCAACCTGCTAATGACAGAAAAGTTATACTTTAGCGCAAACCAAAGTCATCAGAATGAGTATTTTTATCTCTATTGTTAAAGCATTTCGTAAAAATATTTAATCATCGAGCTGTTACTTCCTAAAAAACGAAATATCGACGCAGTCATCTACAGTACGTAGATACATTCGGTGTGAAGATTGCTATGTGCACAGCACTAGCAATTTTCTTCTACAATATGTCGCCGCCCTTAACACTCTTGTCTACCTGCTAATGACAGAAAAATTATACTTTAGCCCAAACCAAAGTCATCAGAATGAGTATTTTTATCTCTATTGTTAAAGCATTTCGTAAAAATATTTAATCATCGAGCTGTTACTTCCCAATAAACGAAATATCGACGCAGTCATCTACAGTACGTAGATACATTCGGTGTGAAGATTGCTATGTGCACGGCACTAGCAATTTTCTTCTACAATATGTCACCGCCCTTAACACTCTTGTCAACCTGCTAATGACAGAAAAATTATACTTTAGCGCAAACCAAAGTCATCAGAATGAGTATTTTTATCTCTATTGTTAAAGCATTTCGTAAAAATATTTAATCATCGAGCTGTTACTTCCCAATAAACGAAATATCGACGCAGTCATCTACAGTACGTAGATACATTCGGTGTGAAAAATGCTATGTGCACAGCACTAGCAATTTTCTTCTACAATATGCCGCCGCCCTTAACACTCTTGTCAACCTGCTAATGACAGAAAATTATACTTTAGCGCAAACCAAAGTCTCCAGAATGAGTATTTTTAACCCTAATGTTAAAGCATAACACAAAAATATTTAATCATCGAGCTGTTACTTACCAAAAAACGAAATATCGACGCAGTCATCTACAGTACGTAGATACATTCGGTGTGAAGAATGCTATGTGCACAGCACTAGCAATTTTCTTCTACAATATGTCGCCGCCCTTAACACTCTTGTCAACCTGCTAATGACAGAAATATTATACTTTAGCGCAAACCAAAGTCATCAGAATGAGTATTTTTATCTCTATTGTTAAAGCATTTCGTAAAAATATTTAATCATCGAGCTGTTACTTACCAAAAAACGAAATATCGACGCAGTCATCTACAGTACGTAGATACATTCGGTGTGAAGGATGCTATGTGCACAGCACTAGCAATTTTCTTCTACAATATGTCGCCGCCCTTAACACTCTTGTCAACCTGCTAATGACAGAAAATTATACTTTAGCGCATACCAAAGTCATCAGAATGAGTATTTTTATCTCTATTGTTAAAGCATCTCGTAAAAATACTTAATCATCGAGCTGTTACTTCCCAATAAGCGAAATATCGACGCAGTCATCTACAGTATGTAGATACATTCGGTGTGAAGAATGCTATGTGCACAGCACTAGCAATTTTCTTCTACAATATGTCGCCGCCCTTAACACCCTTGTCAACCTGCTAATGACAGAAAAATTATACTTTAGCGCAAACCAAAGTCTCCAGAATGAGTATTTTTATCTCTATTGTTAAAGCATCTCGTAAAAATATTTAATCATCGAGCTGTTACTTCCCAATAAACGAAATATCGACGCAGTCATCTACAGTATGTAGATACATTCGGTGTGAAGGATGCTATGTGCACAGCACTAGCAATTTTCTTCTACAATATGTCGCCGCCCTTAACACTCTTGTCAACCTGCTAATGACAGAAAAATTATACTTTAGCGCAAACCAAAGTCTCCAGAATGAGTATTTTTAACCCTAATGTTAAAGCATAACATAAAAATATTTAATCATCGAGCTGTTACTTACCAAGAAACGAAATATCGACGCAGTCATCTACAGTACGTAGATACATTCGGTGTGAAGAATGCTATGTGCACAGCACTTGCAATTTTCTTCTACAATATGTCGCCGCCCTTAACACTCTTGTCAACCTGCTAATGACAGAAAAATTATACTTTAGCGCAAACCAAAGTCTCCAGAATGAGTATTTTTAACCCTAATGTTAAAGCATAACATAAAAATATTTAATCATCGAGCTGTTACTTACAAAAAAACGAAATATCGACGCAGTCATCTACAGTACGTAGATACATTCGGTGTGAAGAATGCTATGTGCACAGCACTAGCAATTTTCTTCTACAATATGTAGCCGCCCTTAACACTCTTGTCAACCTGCTAATGACAGAAAAATTATACTTTAGCGCAAACCAAAGTCATCAGAATGAGTTTTTTATCTCTATTGTTAAAGCATTTCGTAAAAATATTTAATCATCGAGCTGTTACTTCCCAAAAAACGAAATATCGACGCAGTCATCTACAGTACGTAGATACATTCGGTGTGAAGAATGCTATGTGCACAGCACTAGCAATTTTCTGCTACAATATGTCGCCGCCCTTAACACTCTTGTCATCCTGCTAATGACAGAAAAATTATACTTTAGCGCAAACCAAAGTCTCCAGAATGAGTATTTTTAACCCTAATGTTAAAGCATAACATAAAAATATTTAATCATCGAGCTGTTACTTACCAAAAAACGAAATATCGACGCAGTCATCTACAGTACGTAGATACATTCGGTGTGAAGAATGCTATGTGCACAGAACTAGCAATTTTCTTCTACAATATGTCGCCGCCCTTAACACTCTTGTGAACCTACTAATGACAGAAAAATTATACTTTAGCGCAAACCAAAGTCTCCAGAATGAGTATTTTGAACCGTAATGTTAAAGCGTAACATAAAAATATTTAATCATCGAGCTGTTACTTACCAAAAAACGAAATATCCACGCAGTCATCTACAGTACGTAGATACATTCGGTGTGAAGAATGCTATGTGCACAGCACTAGCAATTTTCTTCTACAATATGTCGCTGCCCTTAACAGTCTTGTCAACCTGCTAATGACAGAAAAATTATACTTTAGCGCAAACCAAAGTCTCCAGAATGAGTATTTTTAACCCTAATGTTAAAGCATAACATAAAAATATTTAATCATCGAGCTGTTACTTACCAAGAAACGAAATATCGACGCAGTCATCTACAGTACGTAGATACATTCGGTGTGAAGAATGCTATGTGCACAGCACTTGCAATTTTCTTCTACAATATGTCGCCGCCCTTAACACTCTTGTCAACCTGCTAATGACAGAAAAATTATACTTTAGCGCAAACCAAAGTCTCCAGAATGAGTATTTTTAACCCTAATGTTAAAGCATAACATAAAAATATTTAATCATCGAGCTGTTACTTACAAAAAAACGAAATATCGACGCAGTCATCTACAGTACGTAGATACATTCGGTGTGAAGAATGCTATGTGCACAGCACTAGCAATTTTCTTCTACAATATGTAGCCGCCCTTAACACTCTTGTCAACCTGCTAATGACAGAAAAATTATACTTTAGCGCAAACCAAAGTCATCAGAATGAGTATTTTTATCTCTATTGTTAAGGCATTTCGTAAAAATATTTAATCATCGAGCTGTTACTTCCCAAAAAACGAAATATCGACGCAGTCATCTACAGTACGTAGATACATTCGGTGTGAAGAATGCTATGTGCACAGCACTAGCAATTTTCTGCTACAATATGTCGCCGCCCTTAACACTCTTGTCAACCTGCTAATGACAGAAAAATTATACTTTAGCGCAAACCAAAGTCTCCAGAATGAGTATTTTTAACCCTAATGTTAAAGCATAACATAAAAATATTTAATCATCGAGCTGTTACTTACCAAAAAACGAAATATCGACGCAGTCATCTACAGTACGTAAATACATTCGGTGTGAAGAATGCTATGTGCACAGCACTTGCAATTTTCTTCTACAATATGTCGCCGCCCTTAACACTCTTGTCAACCTACTAATGACAGAAAAATTATACTTTAGCGCAAACCAAAGTCTCCAGAATGAGTATTTTGAACCGTAATGTTAAAGCGTAACATAAAAATATTTAATCATCGAGCTGTTACTTACCAAAAAACGAAATATCCACGCAGTCATCTACAGTACGTAGATACATTCGGTGTGAAGAATGCTATGTGCACAGCACTAGCAATTTTCTTCTACAATATGTCGCCGCCCTTAACACTCTTGTCAACCTGCTAATGACAGAAAAATTATACTTTAGCGCAAACCAAAGTCTCCAGAATGAGTATTTTTAACCCTAATGTTAAAGCATAACATAAAAATATTTAATCATTGAGCTGTTACTTACCAAAAAACGAAATATCGACGCAGTCATCTACAGTACGTAGATACATTCGGTGTGAAGAATGCTATGTGCACAGCACTAGCAATTTCTTCTACAATATGTCGCCGCCCTTAACACTCTTGTCAACCTGCTAATGACAGAAAAATTATACTTTAGCGCAAACCAAAGTCTCCAGAATGAGTATTTTTAACCCTAATGTTAAAGCATAACATAAAAATATTTAATCATCGAGCTGTTACTTACCAAGAAACGAAATATCGACGCAGTCATCTACAGTACGTAGATACATTCGGTGTGAAGAATGCTATGTGCACAGCACTTGCAATTTTCTTCTACAATATGTCGCCGCCCTTAACACTCTTGTCAACCTGCTAATGACAGAAAAATTATACTTTAGCGCAAACCAAAGTCTCCAGAATGAGTATTTTTAACCCTAATGTTAAAGCATAACATAAAAATATTTAATCATCGAGCTGTTACTTACCAAAAAAGGAAATATCGACGCAGTCATCTACAGTACGTAGATACATTCGGTGTGAAGAATGCTATGTGCACAGCACTAGCAATTTTCTTCTACAATATGTAGCCGCCCTTAACACTCTTGTCAACCTGCTAATGACAGAAAAATTATACTTTAGCGCAAACCAAAGTCATCAGAATGAGTATTTTTATCTCTATAGTTAAAGCATTTCGTAAAAATTATTAATCATCGAGCTGTTACTTACCAAAAAACGAAATATCGACGCAGTCGTCTACAGTACGTAGATACATTCGGTGTGAAGAATGCTATGTGCACAGCACTAGCAATTTTCTTCTACAATATGTCGCCGCCCTTAACACTCTTGTCAACCTGCTAATGACAGAAAAATTATACTTTAGCGCAAACCAAAGTCTCCAGAATGAGTATTTTTAACCCTAATGTTAAAGCATAACATAAAAATATTTAATCATCGAGCTGTTACTTACCAAGAAACGAAATATCGACGCAGTCATCTACAGTACGTAGATACATTCGGTGTGAAGAATGCTATGTGCACAGCACTTGCAATTTTCTTCTACAATATGTCGCCGCCCTTAACACTCGTGTCAACCTGCTAATGACAGAAAAATTATACTTTAGCGCAAACCAAAGTCTCCAGAATGAGTATTTTTAACCCTAATGTTAAAGCATAACATAAAAATATTTAATCATCGAGCTGTTACTTACAAAAAAACGAAATATCGACGCAGTCATCTACAGTACGTAGATACATTCGGTGTGAAGAATGCTATGTGCACAGCACTAGCAATTTTTTTCTACAATATGTAGCCGCCCTTAACACTCTTGTCAACCTGCTAATGACAGAAAAATTATACTTTAGCGCAAACCAAAGTCATCAGAATGAGTATTTTTATCTCTATTGTTAAAGCATTTCGTAAAAATATTTAATCATCGAGCTGTTACTTCCCAAAAAACGAAATATCGACGCAGTCATCTACAGTACGTAGATACATTCGGTGTGAAGAATGCTATGTGCACAGCACTAGCAATTTTCTGCTACAATATGTCGCCGCCCTTAACACTCTTGTCAACCTGCTAATGACAGAAAAATTATACTTTAGCGCAAACCAAAGTCTCCAGAATGAGTATTTTTAACCCTAATGTTAAAGCATAACATAAAAATATTTAATCATCGAGCTGTTACTTACCAAAAAACGAAATATCGACGCAGTCATCTACAGTACGTAGATACATTCGGTGTGAAGAATGCTATGTGCACAGCACTTGCAATTTTCTTCTACAATATGTCGCCGCCCTTAACACTCTTGTCAACCTACTAATGACAGAAAAATTATACTTTAGCGCAAACCAAAGTCTCCAGAATGAGTATTTTGAACCGTAATGTTAAAGCGTAACATAAAAATATTTAATCATCGAGCTGTTACTTACCAAAAAACGAAATATCCACGCAGTCATCTACAGTACGTAGATACATTCGGTGTGAAGAATGCTATGTGCACAGCACTAGCAATTTTCTTCTACAATATGTCGCCGCCCTTAACACTCTTGTCAACCTGCTAATGACAGAAAAATTATACTTTAGCGCAAACCAAAGTCTCCAGAATGAGTATTTTTAACCCTAATGTTAAAGCATAACATAAAAATATTTAATCATTGAGCTGTTACTTACCAAAAAACGAAATATCGACGCAGTCATCTACAGTACGTAGATACATTCGGTGTGAAGAATGCTATGTGCACAGCACTAGCAATTTCTTCTACAATATGTCGCCGCCCTTAACACTCTTGTCAACCTGCTAATGACAGAAAAATTATACTTTAGCGCAAACCAAAGTCTCCAGAATGAGTATTTTTAACCCTAATGTTAAAGCATAACATAAAAATATTTAATCATCGAGCTGTTACTTACCAAGAAACGAAATATCGACGCAGTCATCTACAGTACGTAGATACATTCGGTGTGAAGAATGCTATGTGCACAGCACTTGCAATTTTCTTCTACAATATGTCGCCGCCCTTAACACTCTTGTCAACCTGCTAATGACAGAAAAATTATACTTTAGCGCAAACCAAAGTCTCCAGAATGAGTATTTTTAACCCTAATGTTAAAGCATAACATAAAAATGTTTAATCATCGAGCTGTTACTTACCAAAAAAGGAAATATCGACGCAGTCATCTACAGTACGTAGATACATTCGGTGTGAAGAATGCTATGTGCACAGCACTAGCAATTTTCTTCTACAATATGTAGCCGCCCTTAACACTCTTGTCAACCTGCTAATGACAGAAAAATTATACTTTAGCGCAAACCAAAGTCATCAGAATGAGTATTTTTATCTCTATTGTTAAAGCATTTCGTAAAAATATTTAATCATCGAGCTGTTACTTCCCAAAAAACGAAATATCGACCCAGTCATCTACAGTACGTAGATACATTCGGTGTGAAAAATGCTATGTGCACAGCACTAGCAATTTTCTTCTACAATATGTCGCCGCCCTTAACACTCTTGTCAACCTGCTAATGACAGAAAAATTATACTTTAGCGCAAACCAAAGTCTCCAGAATGAGTATTTTTAACCCTAATGTTAAAGCATAACATAAAAATATTTAGTCATCGAGCTGTTACTTACCAAAAAACGAAATATCGACGCAGTCATCTACAGCACGTAGATACATTTGGTGTGAAGAATGCTATGTGCACAGCACTAGCAATTTTCTTCTACAATATGCCGCCGCCCTTAACAGTCTTGTCAACCTGCTAATGACAGAAAAATTATACTTTAGCGCAAGCCAAAGTCATCAGAATGAGTATTTTTATCTTTATTGTTAAAGCATTTCGTAAAAATATTTAATCATCGAGTTGTTACTTACCAAAAAACGAAATATCGACGCAGTCATCTACAGTACGTAGATACATTCGGTGTGAAGAATGCTATGTGCACAGCACTAGCAATTTTCTTCTACAATATGTCGCCGCCCTTAACACTCTTCTCAACCTGCTAATGACAGAAAAATTATACTTTAGCGCAAACCAAAGTCTCCAGAATGAGTATATTTAACCCTAATGTTAAAGCATAACATAAAAATATTTAATCATCGAGCTGTTACTTCCCAAAAAACGAAATATCGACGCAGTCATCTACAGTACGTAGATACATTCGGTGTGAAGAATGCTATGTGCACAGCACTAGTTAATCATCGAGCTGTTACTTACCAAAAAACGAAATATCGACGCAGTCATCTACAGTACGTAGATACATTCGGTGTGAAGAATGCTATGTGCACAGCACTAGCAATTTTCTGCTACAATATGTCGCCGCCCTTAACACTCTTGTCAACCTGCTAATGACACAAAAATTATACTTTAGCGCAAACCAAAGTCATCAGAATGAGTATTTTTATCTCTATTGTTAAAGCATTTCGTAAAAATATTTAATCATCGAGCTGTTACTTCCCAATAAACGAAATATCGACGCAGTCATCTACAGTATGTAGATACATTCGGTGTGAAGAATGCTATGTGCACAGCACTAGCAATTTTCTTCTACAATATGTCGCCGCCCTTAACACTCTTGTCAACTTGCTAATGACAGAAAAATTATACTTTAGCGCATACCAAAGTCTCCAGAATGAGTATTTTTAACCCTAATGTTAAAGCATAACATAAAAATATTTAATCATCGAGCTGTTACTTACCAAAAAACGAAATATCGACGCAGTCATCCACAGTACGTAGATACATTCGGTGTGAGGAATGTCTGTGCACAGCACTAGCAATTTTCTGCTACAATATGTCACCGCCCTTAACACTCTTGTCAACCTGCTAATGACAGAAAATTATACTGTAGCGCAAACCAAACTCATCAGAATGAGTATTTTTATCTCTATTGTTATAGCATTTCGTAAAAATATTCAATCATCGAGCTGTTAGTTACCAAAAAACGAAATATCGACGCAGTCATCTACAGTACGTAGATACATTCGGTGTGAAGAATGCTATGTGCACAGCACTAGCAATTTTCTTCTACAATATGTCGCCGCCCTTAACACTCTTCTCAACCTGCTAATGACAGAAAAATTATACTTTAGCGCAAACCAAAGTCTCCAGAATGAGTATTTTTAACCCTAATGTTAAAGCATAACATAAAAATATTTAATCATCGAGCTGTTACTTACCAAAAAACGAAATATCGACGCAGTCATCTACAGTACGTACATACATTCGGTGTGAAGAATGCTATGTGCACAGCACTAGCAATTTTCTTCTACAATATGTCGCCGCCCTTAACACTCTTGTCAACCTGCTAATGACAGAAAAATTATACTTTAGCGCAAACCAAAGTCATCAGAATGAGTATTTTTATCTCTATTGTTAAAGCATTTCGTAAAAATATTTAATCATCGAGCTGTTACTTACCAAAAAACGAAATATCGACGCAGTCATCTACAGTTCGTAGATACATTCGGTGTGAAGAATGCTATGTGCACAGCACTAGCAATTTTCTTCTACAATATGTCGCCGCCCTTAACACTCTTGTCAACCTGCTAATGACAGAAAAATTATACTTTAGCGCAAACCAAAGTCTCCAGAATGAGTATTTTTAACCCTAATGTTAAAGCATAACATAAAAATATTTAATCATCGAGCTGTTACTTACCGAGAAACGAAATATCGACGCAGTCATCTACAGTACGTAGATACATTCGGTGTGAAGAATGCTATGTGCACAGCACTAGCAATTTTCTTCTACAATATGTCGCCGCCCTTAACACTCTTGTCAACCTGCTAATGACAGAAAAATTATACTTTAGCGCAAACCAAAGTCTCCAGAATGAGTATTTTTAACCCTAATGTTAAAGCATAACATAAAAATATCTAATCATCGAGCTGTTACTTACCAAAAAACGAAATATCGACGCAGTCATCTACAGTACGTAGATACATTCGGTGTGAAGAATGCTATGTGCACAGCACTAGCAATTTTCTTCTACAATATGTCGCCGCCCTTAACACTCTTGTCAACCTGCTAATGACAGAAAAATTATACTTTAGCGCAAACCAAAGTCTCCAGAATGAGTATTTTTAACCCTAATGTTAAAGCATAACATAAAAATATTTAATCATTGAGCTGTTACTTACCAAAAAACGAAATATCGACGCAGTCATCTACAGTACGTAGATACATTCGGTGTGAAGAATGCTATGTGCACAGCACTAGCAATTTCTTCTACAATATGTCGCCGCCCTTAACACTCTTGTCAACCTGCTAAAGACAGAAAAATTATACTTTAGCGCAAACCAAAGTCTCCAGAATGAGTATTTTTAACCCTAATGTTAAAGCATAACATAAAAATATTTAATCATCGAGCTGTTACTTACCAAGAAACGAAATATCGACGCAGTCATCTACAGTACGTAGATACATTCGGTGTGAAGAATGCTATGTGCACAGCACTTGCAATTTTCTTCTACAATATGGTGCCGCCCTTAACACTATTGTCAACCTGCCAATGACAGAAAAATTATACTTTAGCGCAAACCAAAGTCTCCAGAATGAGTATTTTTAACCCTAATGTTAAAGCATAACATAAAAATATTTAATCATCGAGCTGTTACTTACCAAAAAAGGAAATATCGACGCAGTCATCTACAGTAGGTAGATACATTCGGTGTGAAGAATGCTATGTGCACAGCACTAGCAATTTTCTTCTACAATATGTAGCCGCCCTTAACACTCTTGTCAACCTGCTAATGACAGAAAAATTATACTTTAGCGCAAACCAAAGTCATGAGAATGAGTATTTTTAACTCTATTGTTAAAGCATTTCGTAAAAATATTTAATCATCGAGCTGTTACTTCCCAAAAAACGAAATATCGACGCAGTCATCTACAGTACGTAGATACATTCGGTGTGAAAAATGCTATGTGCACAGCACTAGCAATTTTCTTCTACAATATGTCGCCGCCCTTAACACTCTTGTCAACCTGCTAATGACAGAAAAATTATACTTTAGCGCAAACCAAAGTCTCCAGAATGAGTATTCTTAACCCTAATGTTAAAGCATAACATAAAAATATTTAGTCATCGAGCTGCTACTTACCAAAAAACGAAATATCGACGCAGTCATCTACAGTACGTAGATACATTCGGTGTGAAGAATGCTATGTGCACAGCACTAGCAATTTTCTTCTACAATATGCCGCCGCCCTTAACAGTCTTGTCAACCTGCTAATGACAGAAAAATTATAGTTTAGCGCAAGCCAAAGTCATCAGAATGAGTATTTTTATCTTTATTGTTAAAGCATTTCGTAAAAATATTTAATCATCGAGTTGTTACTTACCAATAAACGAAATATCGACGCAGTCATCTACAGTACGTAGATACTTTCGGTGTGAAGAATGCTATGTGCACAGCACTAGCAATTTTCTTCTACAATATGTCGCCGCCCTTAACACTCTTCTCAACCTGCTAATGACAGAAAAATTATACTTTAGCGCAAACCAAAGTCTCCAGAATGAGTATATTTAACCCTAATGTTAAAGCATAACATAAAAATATTTAATCATCGAGCTGTTACTTCCCAAAAAACGAAATATCGACGCAGTCATCTACAGTACGTAGATACATTCGGTGTGAAGAATGCTATGTGCACAGCACTAGTTAATCATCGAGCTGTTACTTACCAAAAAACGAAATATCGACGCAGTCATCTACAGTACGTAGATACATTCGGTGTGAAGAATGCTATGTGCACAGCACTAGCAATTTTCTGCTACAATATGTCGCCGCCCTTAACACTCTTGTCAACCTGCTAATGACACAAAAATTATACTTTAGCGCAAACCAAAGTCATCAGAATGAGTATTTTTATCTCTATTGTTAAAGCATTTCGTAAAAATATTTAATCATCGAGCTGTTACTTCCCAATAAACGAAATATCGACGCAGTCATCTACAGTATGTAGATACATTCGGTGTGAAGAATGCTATGTGCACAGCACTAGCAATTTTCTTCTACAATATGTCGCCGCCCTTAACACTCTTGTCAACTTGCTAATGACAGAAAAATTATACTTTAGCGCATACCAAAGTCTCCAGAATGAGTATTTTTAACCCTAATGTTAAAGCATAACATAAAAATATTTAATCATCGAGCTGTTACTTACCAAAAAACGAAATATCGACGCAGTCATCCACAGTACGTAGATACATTCGGTGTGAGGAATGTCTGTGCACAGCACTAGCAATTTTCTGCTACAATATGTCACCGCCCTTAATACTCTTGTCAACCTGCTAATGACAGAAAATTATACTGTAGCGCAAACCAAAGTCATCAGAATGAGTATTTTTATCTCTATTGTTATAGCATTTCGTAAAAATATTCAATCATCGAGCTGTTAGTTACCAAAAAACGAAATATCGACGCAGTCATCTACAGTACGTAGATACATTCGGTGTGAAGAATGCTATGTGCACAGCACTAGCAATTTTCTTCTACAATATGTCGCCGCCCTTAACACTCTTCTCAACCTGCTAATGACAGAAAAATTATACTTTAGCGCAAACCAAAGTCTCCAGAATGAGTATTTTTAACCCTAATGTTAAAGCATAACATAAAAATATTTAATCATCGATCTGTTACTTACCAAAAAACGAAATATCGACGCAGTCATCTACAGTACGTACATACATTCGGTGTGAAGAATGCTATGTGCACAGCACTAGCAATTTTCTTCTACAATATGTCGCCGCCCTTAACACTCTTGTCAACCTGCTAATGACAGAAAAATTATACTTTAGCGCAAACCAAAGTCATCAGAATGAGTATTTTTATCTCTATTGTTAAAGCATTTCGTAAAAATATTTAATCATCGAGCTGTTACTTACCAAAAAACGAAATATCGACGCAGTCATCTACAGTACGTAGATACATTCGGTGTGAAGAATGCTATGTGCACAGCACTAGCAATTTTCTTCTACAATATGTCGCCGCCCTTAACACTCTTGTCAACCTGCTAATGACAGAAAAATTATACTTTAGCGCAAACCAAAGTCTCCAGAATGAGTATTTTTAACCCTAATGTTAAAGCATAACATAAAAATATTTAATCATCGAGCTGTTACTTACCAAAAAACGAAATATCGACGCAGTCATCTACAGTACGTAGATACATTCGGTGTGAAGAATGCTATGTGCACAGCACTAGCAATTTTCTTCTACAATATGTAGCCGCCCTTAACACTCTTGTCAACCTGCTAATGACAGAAAAATTATACTTTAGCGCAAACCAAAGTCATCAGAATGAGTATTTTTATCTCTATTGTTAAAGCATTTCGTAAAAATATTTAATCATCGAGCTGTTACTTCCCAAAAAGCGAAATATCGACGCAGTCATCTACAGTACGTAGATACATTCGGTGTGAAAAATGCTATGTGCACAGCACTAGCAATTTCCTTCTACAATATGTCGCCGCCCTTATCACTCTTTTCAACCTGCTAATGACAGAAAAATTATACTTTAGCGCAAACTAAAGTCATCAGAATGAGTATTTTTATCTCTATTGTTAAAGCATCTCGAAAAAAAATTTAATCATCGAGCTGTTACTTCCCAATAAACGAAATATCGACGCAGTCATCTACAGTATGTAGATACATTCGGTGTGAAGAATGCTATGTGCACAGCACTAGCAATTTTCTTCTACAATATGTCGCCGCCCTTAACACTCTTGTCAACCTGCTAATGACAGAAAAATTATACTTTAGCGCATACCAAAGTCTCCAGAATGAGTATTTTTAACCCTAATGTTAAAGCATAACATAAAAATATTTAATCATCGAGCTGTTACTTACCAAAAAACGAAAAAACGACGCAGTCATCTACAGTACGTAGATACATTCGGTGTGAAGAATGCTATGTGCACAGCACTAGCAATTTTCTTCTACAATATGTCGCCGCCCTTAACACTCTTGTCAACCTGCTAATGACAGAAAAATTATACTTTAGCGCAAACCAAAGTCTCCAGAATGAGTATTTTTAACCCTAATGTTAAAGCATAACATAAAAATATCTAATCATCGAGCTGTTACTTACCAAAAAACGAAATATCGACGCAGTCATCTACAGTACGTAGATACATTCGGTGTGAAGAATGCTATGTGCACAGCACTAGCAATTTTCTTCTACAATATGTAGCCGCCCTTAACACTCTTGTCAACCTGCTAATGACAGAAAAATTATACTCTAGCGCAAACCAAAGTCATCAGAATGAGTATTTTTATCTCTATTGTTAAAGCATTTCGTAAAAATATTTAATCATCGAGCTGTTACTTCCCAAAAAACGAAATATCGACGCAGTCATCTACAGTACGTAGATACATTCGGTGTGAAAAATGCTATGTGCACAGCACTAGCAATTTCCTTCTACAATATGTCGCCGCCCTTAACACTCTTGTCAACCTGCTAATGACAGAAAAATTATACTTTAGCGCAAACCAAAGTCTCCAGAATGAGTATTTTTAACCCTAATGTTAAAGCATAACATAAAAATATTTAATCATCGAGCTGTTACTTACCAAAAAACGAAATATCGACGCAGTCATCTACAGTACGTAGATACATTCGGTGTGAAGAATGCTATGTGCACAGCACTAGCAATTTTCTTCTACAATATGTCGCCGCCCTTAACACTCTTGTCAACCTGCTAATGACAGAAAAATTATACTTTAGCGCAAACCAAAGTCATCAGAATGAGTATTTTTATCTCTATTGTTAAAGCATTTCGTAAAAATATTTAATCATCGAGCTGTTACTTACCAAAAAACGAAATATCGACGCAGTGATCCACAGTACGCAGATACTTTCGGTGTGAAGAATGCTATGTGCACAGCACTAGCAATTTTCTTCTACAATATGTCGCCGCCCTTAACACTCTTGTCAACCTGCTAATGACAGAAAAATTATACTTTAACGCATACCAAAGTCTCCAGAATGAGTATTTTTAACCCTAATGTTAAAGCATAACATAAAAATATTTAATCATCGAGCTGTTAGTTACCAAAAAACGAAATATCGACGCAGTCATCTACAGTACGTAGATACATTCGGTGTGAAGAATGCTATATTTACAGCACTAGCAATTTTCTTCTACAATATGTCGCCGCCCTTAAGGGGATACGGAATCGGATTTTGGGTTAAAAAATCGAATTTTTTTTTATTGGCGTATTATATTCTGCCATGTTTCCTCTTTAAAATGACGTATCATACATAGCTCTACTACAATTATAACTATTTTATTTTTATATATTTGTGAGATCGAGTATTGCGCTTTAGTTATACACGTCTCTCGTGGCTGACCATGAACTTTTTGGCAGTACCTTTAAAGTGACATGAATTCAAATATCCCGGTTTCCAGCGACTATTTATACACTAGTTGCCCGAAAATGTTTCTCTCTGGTTTCCTCAAGTTACTCTTTGACTTTGTGGCGGGACTGTTTTGTAAACAGTGTGATATAAGAAAGTAGTTGTTGTTGAGTTATTTCGTATTTAGTGCTTCATTTTTCGCAGTGAAAATGCCTAGAGCTAAAGCAAAAGTATTTAAAAAGCGTGTGAACTGGCAAAAGAAAAGAAATAATGATTCATTAGCAAAGCAAAGCAGTTCATCATCATCAGTGTTGGAAAATGTGAATCCACTTATTACTGATTTGCCGAACGAACTTACACCAAATGAAAACAGTGCTTCTCATAAAAAACTAAGAGATTTGGAAGAGAAATATAATTTACTTGATAGAGGGAATGAAGTTTTTGAACTCATTGATACGAATATATTGTGTGAAGCTCTTGAAAACAGTTTGTGCTGCAAAAAATGTCATGGAAACGTTTCTCTGAAAGTAGAATCCCATGTTGGCCTGGCTGCCCAGTTTAATTTAATATGCAGTGTTTGTAAATACAGCTGTAAGTTTCCAAGTTCGGTTTCAGTAACTGTAAATAATGGATACAAGAAAACTGAACTTTATAGTGTAAATATTAGGTTAGTTTATGGATTGCGAGCAATTGGTAAGGGCAAAGCAGCTGGTGATATGCTATGTGGTGTTCTAAATCTTCCAAGTGCACCTTCAAAGTTTGAAGCTTACAATTATGTACTAGGATCTGCAGTTGAAGATGTAGCACAGAAGTCAATGCAGGTTGCTGTGGAAGAAGCAGTGGAATAAAATGACGGCAGTCGTGACCTCACAGTGGCGTTTGATGGCACGTGGCAGAAAAGGGGCCACACCTCCAACAATGGTGTTGTAACAGCAACTAGTGTTGATACTGGCAAGGTTATTGATGTTGCAATAATGTCTAAATACTGTAGGTGCACAGGCAGGCTGAAAAATGAACACAGTGATGACTGTATTGCTAATTATTATGGTAGTAGTGGTGGCATGGAGGTTGCTGGGGTGAAGAAAATTTTTCATCGCTCTTCACAGTGGTATAATGTTCGCTATGTCAAATATCTGGGAGATGGTGACTCTAAAGCATTCAAAGAAGTTTTGGAAAGCAAACCATATGGGAACAGTGTAAATATAAGCAAACTTGAATGTATAGGACATGTGCAGAAGAGAATGGGTGCCAGGCTGAGAAGGTTAAAATCAGTTATGAAAGGGAAAAAACTAGATGATGGGAAAACCTTGGATGGCAGAGGAAGATTGACTGATTCCATAATAGACCACATTCAGAACTGCTAGGGCCTTGCAATCAGGCAAAATACAGGCAATCTTGAAGAAATGAGGAGAGCTATATGGGCTTTATATTTCCACACCGCATCCACGGATGAGCATCCACAACATGGTTTGTGCCCCAAAGGTGAAAACAGCTAGTGTAAATACAATAGGGGACTAACAACAGGAGAGAAATACATTCACCACCACAGTCTACCATCAGCCATCATGGCAGAAATAAAGCCCATTTTCAGAGATCTGGCTGACAGAAGTCTTCTGATGAAATGTCTTCACGGAAAAACGCAGAACCCCAACGAGTGCTTGAATAGTGTGATATGGCATCGTCTCCCAAAAACAGTGTTTGTCGGAATTAATACACTACATTTTGGTGTGTATGATGCTGTGGCAACCTTCAATCTTGGAAATATAACTAAATGCCAGGTCCTTCAAAAGTTGGGTATGTGTGTTGGTTCCCGTACGGTACGTGCTATGTTCTTTTTAGATCAGCACAGACTAAGGCATGCTGATAATATAATCAAGACATTAGTGAAAAAAGCAAGACAGGTGCAGAGGGGTGCCAAAAGAAGACTTGAAGATGATTATGAAGACTGTGAAGGGGGTATTAGCTACGGATCAGGAATGTTTTAATCTTCTTTCTCCGTTTCCCGTAAGTTTACTTTTTACTTCATCTAGGAACATTATCTCAGGTACTGGTCAACCTAGAAGTCTGAAATTTTTATGACGTAGTGACATAGGTCCCTATTACATACTGAAACAACGATTTTTTAATTACTTGATTTACAAAAGACTTAGGGGTGATAGTCTAGTAAAAAGCGATGGAAAAAATTTACTTAAAAATAAATGTACAATATCTCTGTAAGAAAATACTTTGACAATAAACTGTTGTTTCAGTATTGTTGTAACATATGAATGCACATACAGTAAAATTTTTACCTCTCTGTCTCCAGTAGTTTGTGAGAAAATGTTCCCTATAGTAGGCATATATTAACATTGCGGGGATAGGTGATTCCGTATCCCCTTAACACTCTTGTCAACCTGCTAATGACAGAAAAATTATACTTTAGCGCAAACCAAAGTCATCAGAATGAGTATTTTTATCTCTACTGTTAAAGCATTTCGTAAAAATATTTAATCATTGAGCTGTTCCTTCCCAAAAAACGAAATATCGACGCAGTCATCTACAGTACGTAGATACATTCGGTGTGAAGAATGCTATGTGCACAGCACTAGCAATTTTCTTCTACAATATGTCGCCGCCCTTAACACTCTTGTCAACCCGCTAATGACAGAAAAATTATACTTTAGCGCAAACCAAAGTCTCGGGAATGAGTATTTTTAACCCTAATTTTAAAGCATAACATAAAAATATTTAATCATCGAGCTGTTACTTACCAAAAAACGAAATATCGACGCAGTCATCTACAGTACGTAGATACATTCGGTGTGAAGAATGCTATGTGCACACCACTAGCAATTTTCTTCTACAATATGTCGCCGCCCTTAACACTCTTGTCAACCTGCTAATGACAGATAATTATACTTTAGCGCAAACCAAAGTGTCCAGAATGAGTATTTTTAACCCTAATGTTAAAGCATAACATAAAAATATTTAATCATCGAGCTGTTACTTACCAAAAAACGAAATATCGACGCAGTCATCTACAGTACGTAGGTACATTCGGTGTGAAGAATGCTATGTGCACAGCACTAGCAATTTTCTTCTACAATATGTCGCCGCCCTTAACACTCTTCTCAACCTGCTAATGACAGAAAAATTATACTTTAGCGCAAACCAAAGTCTCCAGAATGAGTATTTTTAACCCTAATGTTAAAGCATAACATAAAAATATTTAATCATCGAGCTGTTACTTCCCAAAAAACGAAATATCGACGCAGTCATCTACAGTACGTAGATACATTCGGTGTGAAGAATGCTATGTGCATAGCACTAGTTAATCATCGAGCTGTTACTTACCAAAAAACGAAATATCGACGCAGTCATCTACAGTACGTAGATACATTCGGTGTGAAGAATGCTATGTGCACAGCACTAGCAATTTTCTTCTACAATATGTCGCCGCCCTTAACACACTTGTCAACCTGCTAATGACAGAAAAATTATACTTCAGCGCAAACCAAAGTCATCAGAATGAGTATTTTTATCTCTATTGTTATAGCATTTCGTAAAAATATTTAATCATCGAGCTGTTAGTTACCAAAAAACGAAATATCGACGCAGTCATCTACAGTACGTAGATACATTCAGTGCGAAGAATGCAATGTGCACAGCACTAGCAATTTTCTTCTACAATATGTCGCCGCCGTTAACACTCTTGTCAACCTGCTAATGACAGAAAAATTATACTTTAGCGCAAACCAAAGTCTCCAGAATGAGTATTTTTAACCCTAATGTTAAAGCATAACATAAAAATATTTAATCATCGAGCTGTTACTTACCAAAAAACGAAATATCGTCGCAGTCATCTACAGTACGTAGATACATTCGGTGTGAAGAATGCTATGTGCACAGCACTAGCAATTTTTTTCTACAATATGTCGCCGCCCTTAACACTCTTGTCAACCTGCTAATGACAGAAAAATTATACTTTAGCGCAAACCAAAGTCTCCAGAATGAGTATTTTTAACCCTAATGTTAAAGCATAACATAAAAATATTTAATCATCGAGCTGTTACTTACCAAAAAACGAAATATCGACGCAGTCATCTACAGTACGTAGATACATTCGGTGTGAAGAATGCTATGTGCACAGCACTAGCAATTTTCTTCTACAATATGTCGCCGCCCTTAACACTCTCGTCAACGTGCTAATGACAGAAAAATTATACTTTAGCGCATACCAAAGTCTCCAGAATGAGTATTTTTAACCCTAATGTTAAAGCATAACATAAAAATATTTAATCATCGAGCTGTTACTTACCAAAAAACGAAATATCGACGCGGTCATCTACAGTACGTAGATACATTCGGTGTGAAGAATGCTATGTGCACAGCAGTAGCAATTTTCTTCTACAATATGTCGCCGCCCTTAACACTCTTGTCAACCTGCTAATGACAGAAAAATTATACTTTAGCGCAAACCAAAGTCATCAGAATGAGTATTTTTATGTCTATTGTTAAAGCATTCCGTAAAAATATTTAATCATCGAGCTGTTACTTCCCAAAAAACGAAATATCGACGCAGTCATCTACAGTACGTAGATACATTCGGTGTGAAGAATGCTATGTGCACAGCACTAGCAATTTTCTTCTACAATATGTCGCCGCCGTTAACACTCTTGTCAACCTGCTATTGACAGAAAATTATACTTTAGCGCAGACCAAAGTCTCCAGAATGAGTATTTTTAACCCTAATGTTAAAGCATAACATAAAAATATTTAATCATCGAGCTGTTACTTACCAAAAAACGAAATATCGACGCAGTCATCTACAGTACGTAGATACATTCGGTGTGAAGAATGCTATGTGCACAGCACTAGCAATTTTCTCCTACAATATGTCGCCGCCCTTAACACTATTGTCAACCTGCTAATGACAGAAAAATTATACTTTAACGCAAACCAAAGTCTCCAGAATGAGTATTTTTAACCATAGTGTTAAAGCAAAACATAAAAATATTTAATCATCGAGCTGTTACTTACCAAATAACGAAATATCGACGCAGTCATCTACAGTACGTAGATACATTCGGTGTGAAGAATGCTATGTGCACAGCACTAGCAATTTTCTTCTACAATATGTCGCCGCCCTTAACACTCTTGTCAACCTGCTAAAGACAGAAAAATTATACTTTAGCGCAAACCAAAGTCATCAGAATGAGTATTTGTATCTCTATTGTTAAAGCATTTCGTAAAAATATTTAATCATCGAGCTGTTACTTCCCAAAAAACGAAATATCGACGCAGTCATTTACAGTACGTAGATACATTCGGTCTGAAAAATGCTATGTGCACAGCACTAGCAATTTTCTTCTACAATATGTCGCCGCCCTTAACACTCTTGTCAACCTGCTAATGACAGAAAAATTATACTTTAGCGCAAACCAAAGTCTCCAGAATGAGTATTTTTAACCCTAATGTTAAAGCATAACATAAAAATATTAGTCATCGAGCTGTTACTTACCAAAAAACGAAATATCGACGCAGTCATCTACAGTACGTAGATACATTCGGTGTGAAGAATGCTATGTGCACAGCACTAGCAATTTTCTTCTACAACATGTCGCCGCCCTTAACACTCTTGTCAACCTGCTAATGACAGAAAAATTATACTTTAGCGCAAACCAAAGTCTCCAGAATGAGTATTTTTAACCCTAATGTTAAAGCATAACATAAAAATATTTAATCATCGAGCTGTTACTTACCAAAAAACGAAATATCGACGCAGTCATCTACTGTACGTAGATACATTCGGTGTGAAGAATGCTATGTGCACAGCACTAGCAATTTTCTTCTACAATATGTCGCCGCCCTTAACACTCTTGTCAACCTGCTAATGACAGAAAAATTATACTTTAGCGCAAACCAAAGTCATCAGAATGAGTATTTTTATCTCTATTGTTAAAGCATTTCGTAAAAATATTTAATCATCGAGCTGTTACTTACCAAAAAACGAAATATCGACGCAGTCATCTACAGTACGTAGATACATTCGGTGTGAAGAATGCTATGTGCACAGCACTAGCAATTTTCTTCTACAATATGTCGCCGCCCTTAACATTCTTGTCCACCTGCTAATGACAGAAAAATTATACTTTAGCGCAAACCAAAGTCATCAGAATGAGTATTTTTATCTCTATTGTTAAAGCATCTCGTAAAAATATTTAATCATCGAGCTGTTACTTCCCAATAAACGAACTATCGACGCAGTCATCTACAGTATGTAGATACATTCGGTGTGAAGAATGCTATGTGCACAGCACTAGCAATTTTCTACTACAATATGTCGCCGCCCTTAACACTCTTGTCAACCTGCTAATGACAGAAAAATTATACTTTAGCGCATACCAAAGTCTATAGAATGAGTATTTTTAACCCTAATGTTAAAGCATAACATAAAAATATTTAATCATCGAGCTGTTACTTACCAAAAAACGAAATATCGACGCAGTCATCCACAGTACGTAGATGCATTCGGTGTGAAGAATGCTGTGTGCACAGCACTAGCAATTTTCTGCTACAATATGTCGCCGCCCTTAACACTCTTGTCAACCTGCTAATGACAGAAAAATTATACTTTAGCGCAAACCAAAGTCATCAGAATGAGTATTTTTATCTCTATTGTTATAGCATTTCGTAAAAATATTTAATCATCGAGCTGTTAGTTACCAAAAAACGAAATATCGACGCAGTCATCTACAGTACGTAGATACATTCGGTGTGAAGAATGCTATGCGCACAGCACTAGCAATTTTCTTCTACAATATGTCGCCGCCCTTAACACTCTTGTCAACCTGCTAATGACAGAAAAATTATACTTTAGCGCAAACAAAAGTCTCCAGAATGAGTATTATTAACCCTAATGTTAAAGCATCACATAAAAATATTTAATCATCGAGCTGTTACTTACCAAAAAACGAAATATCGACGCAGTCATCTACAGTACGTAGATACATTCGGTGTGAAGAATGCTATGTGCACAGCACTAGCAATTTTCTTCTACAATATGTCGCCGCCCTTAACACTCTTGTCAACCTGCTAAAGACAGAAAAATTATACTTTAGCGCAAACCAAAGTCATCAGAATGAGTATTTGTATCTCTATTGTTAAAGCATTTCGTAAAAATATTTAATCATCGAGCTGTTACTTCCCAAAAAACGAAATATCGACGCAGTCATTTACAGTACGTAGATACATTCGGTCTGAAAAATGCTATGTGCACAGCACTAGCAATTTTCTTCTACAATATGTCGCCGCCCTTAACACTCTTGTCAACCTGCTAATGACAGAAAAATTATACTTTAGCGCAAACCAAAGTCTCCAGAATGAGTATTTTTAACCCTAATGTTAAAGCATAACATAAAAATATTAGTCATCGAGCTGTTACTTACCAAAAAACGAAATATCGACGCAGTCATCTACAGTACGTAGATACATTCGGTGTGAAGAATGCTATGTGCACAGCACTAGCAATTTTCTTCTACAACATGTCGCCGCCCTTAACACTCTTGTCAACCTGCTAATGACAGAAAAATTATACTTTAGCGCAAACCAAAGTCTCCAGAATGAGTATTTTTAACCCTAATGTTAAAGCATAACATAAAAATATTTAATCATCGAGCTGTTACTTACCAAAAAACGAAATATCGACGCAGTCATCTACTGTACGTAGATACATTCGGTGTGAAGAATGCTATGTGCACAGCACTAGCAATTTTCTTCTACAATATGTCGCCGCCCTTAACACTCTTGTCAACCTGCTAATGACAGAAAAATTATACTTTAGCGCAAACCAAAGTCATCAGAATGAGTATTTTTATCTCTATTGTTAAAGCATTTCGTAAAAATATTTAATCATCGAGCTGTTACTTACCAAAAAACGAAATATCGACGCAGTCATCTACAGTACGTAGATACATTCGGTGTGAAGAATGCTATGTGCACAGCACTAGCAATTTTCTTCTACAATATGTCGCCGCCCTTAACATTCTTGTCCACCTGCTAATGACAGAAAAATTATACTTTAGCGCAAACCAAAGTCATCAGAATGAGTATTTTTATCTCTATTGTTAAAGCATCTCGTAAAAATATTTAATCATCGAGCTGTTACTTCCCAATAAACGAACTATCGACGCAGTCATCTACAGTATGTAGATACATTCGGTGTGAAGAATGCTATGTGCACAGCACTAGCAATTTTCTACTACAATATGTCGCCGCCCTTAACACTCTTGTCAACCTGCTAATGACAGAAAAATTATACTTTAGCGCATACCAAAGTCTATAGAATGAGTATTTTTAACCCTAATGTTAAAGCATAACATAAAAATATTTAATCATCGAGCTGTTACTTACCAAAAAACGAAATATCGACGCAGTCATCCACAGTACGTAGATGCATTCGGTGTGAAGAATGCTGTGTGCACAGCACTAGCAATTTTCTGCTACAATATGTCGCCGCCCTTAACACTCTTGTCAACCTGCTAATGACAGAAAAATTATACTTTAGCGCAAACCAAAGTCATCAGAATGAGTATTTTTATCTCTATTGTTATAGCATTTCGTAAAAATATTTAATCATCGAGCTGTTAGTTACCAAAAAACGAAATATCGACGCAGTCATCTACAGTACGTAGATACATTCGGTGTGAAGAATGCTATGCGCACAGCACTAGCAATTTTCTTCTACAATATGTCGCCGCCCTTAACACTCTTGTCAACCTGCTAATGACAGAAAAATTATACTTTAGCGCAAACAAAAGTCTCCAGAATGAGTATTATTAACCCTAATGTTAAAGCATCACATAAAAATATTTAATCATCGAGCTGTTACTTACCAAAAAACGAAATATCGACGCAGTCATCTACAGTACGTAGATACATTCGGTGTGAAGAATGCTATGTGCACAGCACTAGCAATTTTCTTCTACAATATGTCGCCGCCCTTAACACTCTTGTCAACCTGCTAAAGACAGAAAAATTATACTTTAGCGCAAACCAAAGTCATCAGAATGAGTATTTTTATCTCTATTGTTAAAGCATTTCGTAAAAATATTTAATCATCGAGCTGTTACTTCCCAAAAAACGAAATATCGACGCAGTCATTTACAGTACGTAGATACATTCGGTCTGAAAAATGCTATGTGCACAGCACTAGCAATTTTCTTCTACAATATGTCGCCGCCCTTAACACTCTTGTCAACCTGCTAATGACAGAAAAATTATACTTTAGCGCAAACCAAAGTCTCCAGAATGAGTATTTTTAACCCTAATGTTAAAGCATAACATAAAAATATTAGTCATCGAGCTGTTACTTACCAAAAAACGAAATATCGACGCAGTCATCTACAGTACGTAGATACATTCGGTGTGAAGAATGCTATGTGCACAGCACTAGCAATTTTCTTCTACAACATGTCGCCGCCCTTAACACTCTTGTCAACCTGCTAATGACAGAAAAATTATACTTTAGCGCAAACCAAAGTCTCCAGAATGAGTATTTTTAACCCTAATGTTAAAGCATAACATAAAAATATTTAATCATCGAGCTGTTACTTACCAAAAAACGAAATATCGACGCAGTCATCTACTGTACGTAGATACATTCGGTGTGAAGAATGCTATGTGCACAGCACTACCAATTTTCTTCTACAATATGTCGCCGCCCTTAACACTCTTGTCAACCTGCTAATGACAGAAAAATTATACTTTAGCGCAAACCAAAGTCATCAGAATGAGTATTTTTATCTCTATTGTTAAAGCATTTCGTAAAAATATTTAATCATCGAGCTGTTACTTACCAAAAAACGAAATATCGACGCAGTCATCTACAGTACGTAGATACATTCGGTGTGAAGAATGCTATGTGCACAGCACTAGCAATTTTCTTCTACAATATGTCGCCGCCCTTAACATTCTTGTCCACCTGCTAATGACAGAAAAATTATACTTTAGCGCAAACCAAAGTCATCAGAATGAGTATTTTTATCTCTATTGTTAAAGCATCTCGTAAAAATATTTAATCATCGAGCTGTTACTTCCCAATAAACGAACTATCGACGCAGTCATCTACAGTATGTAGATACATTCGGTGTGAAGAATGCTATGTGCACAGCACTAGCAATTTTCTACTACAATATGTCGCCGCCCTTAACACTCTTGTCAACCTGCTAATGACAGAAAAATTATACTTTAGCGCATACCAAAGTCTCCAGAATGAGTATTTTTAACCCTAATGTTAAAGCATAACATAAAAATATTTAATCATCGAGCTGTTACTTACCAAAAAACGAAATATCGACGCAGTCATCCACAGTACGTAGATGCATTCGGTGTGAAGAATGCTGTGTGCACAGCACTAGCAATTTTCTGCTACAATATGTCGCCGCCCTTAACACTCTTGTCAACCTGCTAATGACAGAAAAATTATACTTTAGCGCAAACCAAAGTCATCAGAATGAGTATTTTTATCTCTATTGTTATAGCATTTCGTAAAAATATTTAATCATCGAGCTGTTAGTTACCAAAAAACGAAATATCGACGCAGTCATCTACAGTACGTAGATACATTCGGTGTGAAGAATGCTATGCGCACAGCACTAGCAATTTTCTTCTACAATATGTCGCCGCCCTTAACACTCTTGTCAACCTGCTAATGACAGAAAAATTATACTTTAGCGCAAACAAAAGTCTCCAGAATGAGTATTATTAACCCTAATGTTAAAGCATCACATAAAAATATTTAATCATCGAGCTGTTACTTACCAAAAAACGAAATATCGACGCAGTCATCTACAGTACGTAGATACATTCGGTGTGAAGAATGCTATGTGCACAGCACTAGCAATTTTCTTCTACAATATGTCGCCGCCCTTAACACTCTTGTCAATCTGCTAATGACAGAATAATTATACTTTAGTGCAAACCAAAGTCATCAGAATGAGTATTTTTATCTCTATTGTTAAATCATTTCGTAAAAATATTTAATCATCGAGCTGTTACTTACCAAAAAACGAAATATCGACGCAGTCATCTACAGTACGTAGATACATTCGGTGTGAAGAATGCTATGTGCACAGCACTTGCAATTTTCTTCTACAATATGTCGCCGCCCTTAACACTCTTGTCAACCTGCTAATGACAGAAAAATTATACTTTAGCGCAAACCAAAGTCTCCAGAATGAGTATTATTAACCCTAATGTTAAAGCATAACATAAAAATATTTAATCATCGAGCTGTTACTTACCAAAAAACGTAATATCGACGCAGTCATCTACAGTACGTAGATACATTCGGTGTGAAGAATGCTATGTGCACAGCACTAGCAATTTTCTTCTACAATATGTCGCCGCCCTTAACACTCTTGTCAACCTGCTAATGACAGAAAAATTATACTTTAGCGCAAACCAAAGTCTCCAGAATGAGTATTTTTAACCCTAATGTTAAAGCATAACATAAAAATATTTAATCATCGAGCTGTTACTTACCAAAAGACGAAATATCGACGCAGTCATCTACAGTACGTAGATACATTCGGTGTGAAGAATGCTATGTGCACAGCACTAGCAATTTTCTTCTACAATATGTCGCCGCCCTTAACACTCTTGTCAACCTGCTAATGACAGAAAAATTATACTTTAGCGCAAACCAAAAGTCTCCAGAATGAGTATTTTTAACCCTAATGTTAAAGCATAACATAAAAATATTTAATCATCGAGCTGTTACTTACCAAAAGACGAAATATCGACGCAGTCATCTACAGTACGTAGATACATTCAATGTGAAGAATGCTATGTGCACAGCACTAGCAATTTTCTTCTACAATATGTCGCCGCCCTTAACACTCTTGTCAACCTGCTAATGACAGAAAAATTATACTTTAGCGCAAACCAAAGTCATCAGAATGAGTATTTTTATCTCTATTGTTAAAGCATCTCGTAAAAATATTTAATCATCGAGCTGTTACTTCCCAATAAACGAAATATCGACGCAGTCATCTACAGTATGTATATACATACGGTGTGAAGAATGCTATGTGCACAGCACTAGCAATTTTCTTCTACAATATGTCGCCGCCCTTAACACTCTTGTCAACCTGCTAATGACAGAAAATTTATACTTTAGCGCATACCAAAGTCTCCAGAATGAGTATTTTTAACCCTAATGTTAAAGCATAACATAAAAATATTTAATCATCGAGCTGTTACTTACCAAAAAACGAAATATCGACGCAGTCATCTACAGTACGTAGATACATTCGGTGTGAAGAATGCTATGTGCACAGCACTTGCAATTTTCTTCTACAATATGTCGCCGCCCTTAACACTCTTGTCAACCTGCTAATGACAGAAAAATTATACTTTAGCGCAAACCAAAGTCTCCAGAATGAGTATTTTTAACCCTAATGTTAAAGCATAACATAAAAATATTTAATCATCGAGCTGTTACTTACCAAAAAACGAAATATCGACGCAGTCATCTACAGTACGTAGATACATTCGGTGTGAAGAATGCTATGTGCACAGCACTAGCAATTTTCTCCTACAATATGTCGCCGCCCTTAACACTCTTGTCAACCTGCTAATGACAGAAAAATTATACTTTAACGCAAACCAAAGTCTCCAGAACGAGTATTTTCATCTCTATTGTTAAAGCATTTCGTAAAAATATTTAATCATCGAGCTGTTACTTCCCAAAAAACGAAATATCGACGCAGTCATCTACAGTACGTAGATACATTCGGTGTGAAGAATGCTATGTGCACAGCACTTGCAATTTTCTTCTACAATATGTCGCCGCCCTTAACACTCTTGTCAACCTGCTAATGACAGAAAAATTATACTTTAGCGCAAACCAAAGTCTCCAGAATGAGTATTATTAACCCTAATGTTAAAGCATAACATAAAAATATTTAATCATCGAGCTGTTACTTACCAAAAAAGGAAATATCGACGCAGTCATCTACAGTACATAGATACATTCGGTGTGAAGAATGCTTTGTGGACAGCACTAGCAATTTTCTTCTACAATATGTCGCCCCCCTTAACACTCTTGTCAATCTGCTAATGACAGAATAATTATACTTTAGCGCAAACCAAAGTCATCAGAATGAGTATTTTTATCTCTATTGTTAAATCATATCGTAAAAATATTTAATCATCGAGCTGTTACTTACCAAAAAACGAAATATCGACGCAGTCATCTACAGTACGTAGATACATTCGGTGTGAAGAATGCTATGTGCACAGCACTTGCAATTTTCTTCTACAATATGTCGCCGCCCTTAACACTCTTGTCAACCTGCTAATGACAGAAAAATTATACTTTAGCGCAAACCAAAGTCTCCAGAATGAGTATTATTAACCCTAATGTTAAAGCATAACATAAAAATATTTAATCATCGAGCTGTTACTTACCAAAAAACGAAATATCGACGCAGTCATCTACAGTACGTAGATACATTCGGTGTGAAGAATGCTATGTGCACAGCACTAGCAATTTTCTTCTACAATATGTCGCCGCCCTTAACACTCTTGTCAACCTGCTAATGACAGAAAAATTATACTTTAGCGCAAACCAAAGTCTCCAGAATGAGTATTATTAACCCTAATGTTAAAGCATAACATAAAAATATTTAATCATCGAGCTGTTACTTACCAAAAAACGAAATATCGACGCAGTCATCTACAGTACGTAGATACATTCGGTGTGAAGAATGCTATGTGCACAGCACTAGCAATTTTCTTCTACAATATGTCGCCGCCCTTAACACTCTCGTCAACCTGCTAATGACAGAAAAATTATACTTTAGCGCAAACCAAAGTCTCCAGAATGAGTATTATTAACCCTAATGTTAAAGCATAACATAAAAATATTTAATCATCGAGCTGTTACTTACCAAAAAACGAAATATCGACGCAGTCATCTACAGTACGTAGATACATTCGGTGTGAAGAATGCTATGTGCACAGCACTAGCAATTTTCTTCTACAATATGTCGCCGCCCTTAACACTCTTGTCAACCTGCTAATGACAGAAAAATTATACTTTAGCGCAAACCAAAGTCTCCAGAATGAGTATTTTTAACCCTAATGTTAAAGCATAACATAAAAATATTTAATCATCGAGCTGTTACTTACCAAAAGACGAAATATCGACGCAGTCATCTACAGTACGTAGATACACTCGGTGTGAAGAATGCTATGTGCACAGCACTAGCAATTTTCTTCTACAATATGTCGCCGCCCTTAACACTCTTGTCAACCTGCTAATGAAAGAAAAATTATACTTTAGCGCAAACCAAAGTCTCCAGAATGAGTATTTTTAACCCTAATGTTAAAGCATAACATAAAAATATTTAATCATCGAGCTGTTACTTACCAAAAGACGAAATATCGACGCAGTCATCTACAGTACGTAGATACATTCGGTGTGAAGAATGCTATGTGCACAGCACTAGCAATTTTCTTCTACAATATGTCGCCGCCCATAACACTCTTGTCAACCTGCTAATGACAGAAAAATTATACTTTAGCGCAAACCAAAGTCTCCAGAATGAGTATTTTTAACCCTAATGTTAAAGCATAACATAAAAATATTTAATCATCGAGCTGTTACTTACCAAAAGACGAAATATCGACGCAGTCATCTACAGTACGTAGATACATTCGGTGTGAAGAATGCTATGTGCACAGCACTAGCAATTTTCTTCTACAATATGTCGCCGCCCTTAACACTCTTGTCAACCTGCTAATGACAGAGAAAATTATACTTTAGCGCAAACCAAAGTCTCCTGAATGAGTATTTTTAACCCTAATGTTAAAGCATAACATAAAAATATTTAATCATCGAGCTGTTACTTACCAAAAGACGAAATATCGACGCAGTCATCTACAGTACGTAGATACATTCGGTTTGAAGAATGCTATGTGCACAGCACTAGCAATTTTCTTCTACAATATGTCGCCGCCCTTAACACTCTTGTCAACCTGCTAATGACAGAAAAATTATACTTTAGCGCAAACCAAAGTCTCCAGAATGAGTATTTTTAACCCTAATGTTAAAGCATAACATAAAAATATTTAATCATCGAGCTGTTACTTACCAAAAAACGAAATATCGACGCAGTCATCTACAGTACGTAGATACATTCGGTGTGAAGAATGCTATGTGAACAGCACTAGCAATTTTCTTCTACAATATGTCGCCGCCCTTAACACTCTTGTCAATCTGCTAATGACAGAATAATTATACTTTAGCGCAAACCAAAGTCATCAGAATGAGTATTTTTATCTCTATTGTTAAATCATTTCGTAAAAATATTTAATCATCGAGCTGTTACTTACCAAAAAACGAAATATCGACGCACTCATCTACAGTACGTAGATACATTCGGTGTGAAGAATGCTATGTGCACAGCACTTGCAATTTTATTCTACAATATGTCGCCGCCCTTAACACTCTTGTCAACCTGCTAATGACAGAAAAATTATACTTTAGCGCAAACCAAAGTCTCCAGAATGAGTATTTTTAACCCTAATGTTAAAGCATAACATAAAAATATTTAATCATCGAGCTGTTACTTACCAAAAGACGAAATATCGACGCAGTCATCTACAGTACGTAGATACATTCGGTGTGAAGAATGCTATGTGCACAGCACTAGCAATTTTCTTCTACAATATGTCGCCGCCCTTAACACTCTTGTCAACCTGCTAATGACAGAAAAATTATACTTTAGCGCAAACCAAAGTCTCCAGAATGAGTATTTTTAACCCTAATGTTAAAGCATAACATAAAAATGTTTAATCATCGAGCTGTTACTTACCAAAAGACGAAATATCGACGCAGTCATCTACAGTACGTAGATACATTCGGTGTGAAGAATGCTATGTGCACAGCACTAGCAATTTTCTTCTACAATATGTCGCCGCCCTTAACACTCTTGTCAACCTGCTAATGACAGAAAAATTATACTTTAGCGCAAACCAAAGTCTCCAGAATGAGTATTTTTAACCCTAATGTTAAAGCATAACATAAAAATATTTAATCATCGAGCTGTTACTTACCAAAAGACGAAATATCGACGCAGTCATCTACAGTACGTAGATACATTCGGTGTGAAGAATGCTATGTGCACAGCACTAGCAATTTTCTTCTACAATATGTCGCCGCCCTTAACACTCTTGTCAACCTGCTGATGACAGAAAAATTATACTTTAGCGCAAACCAAGTCTCCAGAATGAGTATTTTTAACCCTAATGTTAAAACATAACATAAAAATATTTAATCATCGAGCTGTTACTTACCAAAAGACGAAATATCGACGCAGTCATCTACAGTACGTAGATACATTCGGTGTGAAGAATGCTATGTGCACAGCACTAGCAATTTTCTTCTACAATATGTCGCCGCCCTTAACACTCTTGTCAACCTGCTAATGACAGAAAAATTATACTTTAGCGCAAACCAAAGTCTCCAGAATGAGTATTTTTTACCCTAATGTTAAACATAACATAAAAATATTTAATCATCGAGCTGTTACTTACCAAAAAACGAAATATCGACGCGGTCATCTACAGTACGTAGATACATTCGGTGTGAAGAATGCTATGTGAACAACACTAGCAATTTTCTTCTACAATATGTCGCCGCCCTTAACACTCTTGTCAATCTGCTAATGACAGAATAATTATACTTTAGCGCAAACCAAAGTCATCAGAATGAGTATTTTTATCTCTATTGTTAAATCATTTCGTAAAAATATTTAATCATCGAGCTGTTACTTACCAAAAAACGAAATATCGACGCAGTCATCTACAGTACGTAGATACATTCGGTGTGAAGAATGCTATGTGCACAGCACTTGCAATTTTCTTCTACAATATGTCGCCGCCCTTAACACTCTTGTCAACCTGCTAATGACAGAAAAATTATACTTTAGCGCAAACCAAAGTCTCCAGAATGAGTATTATTAACCCTAATGTTAAAGCATAACATAAAAATATTTAATCATCGAGATGTTACTTACCAAAAAACGAAATATCGACGCAGTCATCTACAGTACGTAGATACATTCGGTGTGAAGAATGCTATGTGCACAGCACTAGCAATTTTCTTCTACAATATGTCGCCGCCCTTAACACTCTTGTCAACCCGCTAATGACAGAAAAATTATACTTTAGCGCAAACCAAAGTCTCGAGAATGAGTATTTTTAACCCTAATGTTAAAGCATAACATAAAAATATTTAATCATCGAGCTGTTACTTACCAAAAAACGAAATATCGACGCAGTCATCTACAGTACGTAGATACATTCGGTGTGAAGAATGCTATGTGCACAGCACTAGCAATTTTCTTCTACAATATGTCGCCGCCCTTAACACTCTTGTCAACCTGCTAGTGACAGAAAATTATACTTTAGCGCAAACCAAAGTCTCCAGAATGAGTATTTTTAACCCTAATGTTAAAGCATAACATAAAAATATTTAATCATCGAGCTGTTACTTCCCAAAAAACGAAATATCGACGCAGTCATCTACAGTACGTAGATACATTCGGTGTGAAGAATGCTATGTGCACAGCACTAGCAATTTTCTTCTACAATATGTCGCCGCCCTTAACACTCTTGTCAACCTGCTAATGACAGAAAAATTATACTTTAGCGCAAACCAAAGTCATCAGAATGAGTATTTTTATCTCTATTGTTAAAGCATTTCGTAAAAATATTTAATCATCGAGCTGTTACTTACCAAAAAACGAAATATCGACGCAGTGATCCACAGTACGTAGATACATTCGGTGTGAAGAATGCTATGTGCACAGCACTAGCAATTTTCTTCTACAATATGTCGCCGCCCTTAACACTCTTGTCAACCTGCTAATGACAGAAAAATTATACTTTAGCGCATACCAAAGTCTCCAGAATGAGTATTTTTAACCCTAATGTTAAATCATAACATAAAAATATTTAATCATCGAGATGTTACTTACCAAAAAACGAAATATCGACGCAGTCATCTACAGTACGTAGATACATTCGGTGTGAAGAATGCTATGTGCACAGCACTAGCAATTTTCTTCTACAATATGTCGCCGCCCTTAACACTCTTGTACACCCGCTAATGACAGAAAAATTATACTTTAGCGCAAACCAAATTCTCGAGAATGAGTATTTTTAACCCTAATTTTAAAGCATAACATAAAAATATTTAATCATCGAGCTGTTACTTACCAAAAAAGGAAATATCGACGCAGTCATCTACAGTACGTAGATACATTCGGTGTGAAGAATGCTATGTGCACAGCACTAGCAATTTTTTTCTACAATATGTTGCCGCCCTTAACACTCTTGTCAACCTGCTAGTGACAGAAAATTATACTTTAGCGCAAACCAAAGTCTCCAGAATGAGTATTTTTAACCCTAATGTTAAAGCATAACATAAAAATATTTAATCATCAAGCTGTTACTTACCAAAAAACGAAATATCGACGCAGTCATCTACAGTACGTAGATACATTCGGTGTGAAGAATTCTATGTGCACAGAACTAGCAATTTTCTTCTACAATATGTCGCCGCCCTTAACACTCTTGTCAACCTGCTAGTGACAGAAAATTATACTTTAGCGCAAACCAAAGTCTCCAGAATGAGTATTTTTAACCCTAATGTTAAAGCATAACATAAAAATATTTAATCATCGAGCTGTTACTTCCCAAAAAACGAAATATCGACGCAGTCATCTACAGTACGTAGATACATTCCGTGTGAAGAATGCTATGTGCACAGCACTAGTTAATCATCGAGCTGTTACTTACCAAATAACGAAATATAGACGCAGTCATCTACAGTACGTAGATACATTCGGTGTGAAGAATGCTATGTGCACAGCACTAGCAATTTTCTTCTACAATATGTCGCCGCCCTTAACACTCTTGTCAACCTGCTAATGACAGAAAAATTATACTTTAGCGCAAACCAAAGTCATCAGAATGAGTATTTTTATCTCTATTGTTAAAGCATCTCGTAAAAATATTTAATCATCGAGCTGTTACTTCTTAATAAACGAAATATCGACGCAGTCATCTACAGTATGTATATACATACGGTGTGAAGAATGCTATGTGCACAGCACTAGCAATTTTCTTCTACAATATGTCGCCGCCCTTAACACTCTTGTCAACCTGCTAATGACAGAAAAATTATACTTTAGCGCATACCAAAGTCTCCAGAATGAGTATTTTTAACCCTAATGTTAAAGCAAAACATAAAAATATTTAATCATCGAGCTGTTACTTACCAAAAAACGAAATATCGACGCAGTCATCTACAGTACGTAGATACATTCGGTGTGAAGAATGCTATGTGCACAGCACTAGCAATTTTCTGCTACAATATGTCGCCGCCCTTAACACTCTTGTCAACCTGCTAATGACAGAAAAATTATACTTTAGCGCAAACCAAAGTCATCAGAATGAGTATTTTTATCTCTATTGTTATAGCATTTCGTAAATATATTTAATCATCGAGCTGTTACTTACCAAAAAACGAAATATCGACGCAGTCATCTACAGTACGTAGATACATTCGGTGTGAAGAATGCTATGTGCACAGCACTAGCAATTTTCTTCTACAATATGTCGCCGCCCTTAACACTCTTGTCAACCTGCTAATGACAGAAAAATTATACTTTAGCGCAAACCAAAGTCATCAGAATGAGTATTTTTATCTCTATTGTTAAAGCATTTTGTAAAAATATTTAATCATCGAGCTGTTACTTACCAAAAAACGAAATATCGACGCAGTGATCCACAGTACGTAGATACATTCGGTGTGAAGAATGCTATGTGCACAGCACTAGCAATTTTCTTCTACAATATGTCGCCGCCCTTAACACTCTTGTCAACCTGCTAATGACAGAAAAATTATACTTTAGCGCATACCAAAGTCTCCAGAATGAGTATTTTTAACCCTAATGTTAAAGCATAACATAAAAATATTTAATCATCGAGATGTTACTTACCAAAAAACGAAATATCGACGCAGTCATCTACAGTACGTAGATACATTCGGTGTGAAGAATGCTATGTGCACAGCACTAGCAATTTTCTTCTACAATATGTCGCCGCCCTTAACACTCTTGTCAACCTGCTAATGACAGAAAAATTATACTTTAGCGCAAACCAAAGTCATCAGAATGAGTATTTTTATCTCTATTGTTAAAGCATTTCGTAAAAATATTTAATCATCGAGCTGTTACTTCCCAAAAAACGAAATATCGGCGCAGTCATTTACAGTACGTAGATACATTCGGTGTGAAGAATGCTATGTGCACAGCACTAGCAATTTTCTTCTACAATATGTCGCCGCCCTTAACACTCTTGTCAACCCGCTAATGACAGAAAAATTATACTTTAGCGCAAACCAAAGTCTCGAGAATGAGTATTTTTAACCCTAATTTTAAAGCATAACATAAAAATATTTAATCATCGAGCTGTTACTTACCAAAAAAGGAAATATCGACGCAGTCATCTACAGTACGTAGATACATTCGGTGTGAAGAATGCTATGTGCACAGAACTAGCAATTTTCTTCTACAATATGTCGCCGCCCTTAACACTCTTGTCAACCTGCTAGTGACAGAAAATTATACTTTAGCGCAAACCAAAGTCTCCAGAATGAGTATTTTTAACCCTAATGTTAAAGCATAACATAAAAATATTTAATCGTCGAGCTGTTACTTACCGAAAAACGAAATATCGACGCAGTCATCTACAGTACGTAGATACATTCGGTGTGAAGAATGCTATGTGCACAGCACTAGCAATTTTCTTCTACAATATGTCGCCGCCCTTAACACTCTTGTCAACCTGCTAGTGACAGAAAATTATACTTTAGCGCAAACCAAAGTCTCCAGAATGAGTATTTTTAACCCTAATGTTAAAGCATAACATAAAAATATTTAATCATCGAGCTGTTACTTCCCAAAAAACGAAATATCGACGCAGTCATCTACAGTACGTAGATACATTCGGTGTGAAGAATGCTATGTGCACAGCACTAGCAATTTTCTTCTACAATATGTCGCCGCCCTTAACAGTCTTGTCAACCTGCTAGTGACAGAAAAATTATACTTTAGCGCAAACCAAAGTCATCAGAATGAGTATTTTTATCTCTATTGTTAAAGCATTTCGTAAAAATATTTAATCATCGAGCTGTTACTTACCAAAAAACGAAATATCGACGCAGTGATCCACAGTACGTAGATACATTCGGTGTGAAGAATGCTATGTGCACAGCACTAGCAATTTTCTTCTACAATATGTCGCCGCACTTAACACTCTTGTCAACCTGCTAATGACAGAAAAATTATACTTTAGCGCAAACCAAAGTCATCAGAATGAGTATTTTTATCTCTATTGTTAAAGCATTTCGTAAAAATATTTAATCATCGGGCTGTTACTTCCCAAAAAACGAAATATCGGCGCAGTCATCTACAGTACGTAGATACATTCGGTGTGAAGAATGCTATGTGCACAGCACTAGCAATTTTCTTCTACAACATGTCGCCGCCCTTAACACTCTTGTCAACCCGCTAATGACAGAAAAATTATACTTTAGCGCAAACCAAAGTCTCGAGAATGAGTATTTTTAACCCTAATTTTAAAGCATAACATAAAAATATTTAATCATCGAGCTGTTACTTACCAAAAAAGGAAATATCGACGCAGTCATCTACAGTACGTAGATACATTCGGTGTGAAGAATGCTATGTGCACAGCACTAGCAATTTTCTTCTACAATATGTCGCCGCCCTTAACACTCTTGTCAACCTGCTAGTGACAGAAAATTATACTTTAGCGCAAACCAAAGTCTCCAGAATGAGTATTTTTAACCCTAATGTTAAAACATAACATAAAAATATTTAATCATCGAGCTGTTACTTACCAAAAAACGAAATATCGACGCAGTCATCTACAGTACGTAGATACATTCGGTGTGAAGAATGCTACGTGCACAGCACTAGCAATTTTCTTCTACAATATGTCGCCGCCCTTAACACTCTTGTCAACCTGCTAGTGACAGAAAATTATACTTTAGCGCAAACCAAAGTCTCCAGAATGAGTATTTTTAACCCTAATGTTAAAGCATAACATAAAAATATTTAATCATCGAGCTGTTACTTCCCAAAAAACGAAATATCGACGCAGTCATCAACAGTACGTAGATACATTCGGTGTGAAGAATGCTATGTGCACAGCACTAGTTAATCATCGAGCTGTTACTTACCAAATAACGAAATATCGACGCAGTCATCTACAGTACGTAGATACATTCGGTGTGAAGAATGCTATGTGCACAGCACTAGCAATTTTCTTCTACAATATGTCGCCGCCCTTAACACTCTTGTCAACCTGCTAATGACAGAAAAATTATAATTTAGCGCAAACCAAAGTCATCAGAATGAGTATTTTTATCTCTATTGTTAAAGCATCTCGTAAAAATATTTAATCATCGAGCTGTTACTCCCCAATAAACGAAATATCGACGCAGTCATCTACAGTATGTATATACATACGGTGTGAAGAATGCTATGTGCACAGCACTAGCAATTTTCTTCTACAATATTTCGCCGCCCTTAACACTCTTGTCAACCTGCTAATGACAGAAAAATTATACTTTAGCGCATACCAAAGTCTCCAGAATGAGTATTTTTAACCCTAATGTTAAAGCAAAACATAAAAATATTTAATCATCGTGCTGTTACTTACCAAAAAACGAAATATCGACGCAGTCATCTACAGTACGTAGATACATTCGGTGTGAAGAATGCTATGTGCACAGCACTAGCAATTTTCTGCTACAATATGTCGCCGCCCTTAACACTCTTGTCAACCTGCTAATGACAGAAAAATTATACTTTAGCGCAAACCAAAGTCATCAGAATGAGTATTTTTATCTCTATTGTTACAGCATTTCGTAAAAATATTTAATCATCGAGCTGTTACTTACCAAAAAACGAAATATCGACGCAGTGATCTACAGTACGTAGATACATTCGGTGTGAAGAATGCTATGTGCACAGCACTAGCAATTTTCTTCTACAATATGTCGCCGCCCTTAACACTCTTGTCAACCTGCTAATGACAGAAAAATTATACTTTAGCGCAAACCAAAGTCTCCAGAATGAGTATTTTTAACCCTAATGTTAAAGCATAACATAAAAATATTTAATCATCGAGCTGTTACTTACCAAAAAACGAAATATCGACGCAGTCATCTACAGTACGTAGATACATTCGGTGTGAAGAATGCTATGTGCACAGCACTTGCAATTTTCTTCTACAATATGTCGCCGCCCTTAACACTCTTGTCAACCTGCTAATGACAGAAAAATTATACTTTAGCGCAAACCAAAGTCTCCAGAATGAGTATTTTTAACTCTATTGTTAAAGCATTTCGTAAAAATATTTAATCATCGAGCTGTTACTTACCAAAAAACGAAATATCGACGCAGTCATCTACAGTACGTAGATACATTCGCTGTGAAGAATGCTATGTGCACAGCACTAGCAATTTTCTTCTACAATATGTTGCCGCCCTTAACGCTCTTGTCAACCTGCTAATGACAGAAAAATTATACTTTAGTGCAAACCAAAGTCTCGAGAATGAGTATTTTTAACCCTAATGTTAAAGCATAACATAAAAATATTTAATAATCGAGCTGTTACTTACCAAAAAACGAAATATCGACGCAGTCATCTACAGTACGTAGATACATTCGGTGTGAAGAATGCTATGTGCACAGCACTAGCAATTTTCTTCTACAATATGTCGCCGCCCTTAACACTCTTGTCAACCTGCTAATGACAGAAAAATTATACTTTAGCGCAAACCAAAGTCATCAGAATGAGTATTTTTATCTCTATTGTTAAAGCATCTCGTAAAAATATTTAATCATCGAGCTGTTACTTCCCAATAAACGAAATATCGACGCAGCCATCTACAGTATGTAGATACATTCGGTGTGAAGAATGCTATGTGCACAGCACTAGCAATTTTCTTCTACAATATGTCGCCGCCCTTAACACTCTTGTCAACCTGCTAATGACAGAAAAATTATACTTTAGCGCATACCAAAGTCTCCAGAATGAGTATTTTTAACCCTAATGTTAAAGCATAACATAAAAATATTTAATCATCGAGCTGTTACTTACCAAAAAACGAAATATCGACGCAGTCATCCACAGTACGTAGATACATTCGGTGTGAGGAATGTCTGTGCACAGCACTAGCAATTTTCTGCTACAATATGTCGCCGCCCTTAACACTCTTGTCAACCTGCTAATGACAGAAAAATTATACTGTAGCGCAAACCAAAGTCATCAGAATGAGTTTTTTATCTCTATTGTTATAGCATTTCGTAAAAATATTCAATCATCGAGCTGTTAGTTACCAAAAAACGAAATATCGACGCAGTCATCTACAGTACGTAGATACATTCGGTGTGAAGAATGCTATGTGCACAGCACTAGCAATTTTCTTCTACAATATGTCGCCGCCCTTAACACTCTTCTCAACCTGCTAATGACAGAAAAACTATACTTTAGCGCAAACCAAAGTCTCCAGAATGAGTATTTTTAACCCTAATGTTAAAGCATAACATAAAAATATTTAATCATCGAGCTGTTACTTACCAAAAAACGAAATATCGACGCAGTCATCTACAGTACGTACATACATTCGGTGTGAAGAATGCTATGTGCACAGCACTAGCAATTTTCTTCTACAATATGTCGCCGCCCTTAACACTCTTGTCAACCTGCTAATGACAGAAAAATTATACTTTAGCGCAAACCAAAGTCATCAGAATGAGTATTTTTATCTCTATTGTTAAAGCATTTCGTAAAAATATTTAATCATCGAGCTGTTACTTACCAAAAAACGAAATATCGACGCAGTCATCTACAGTACGTAGATACATTCGGTGTGAAGAATGCTATGTGCACAGCACTAGCAATTTTCTTCTACAATATGTCGCCGCCCTTAACACTCTTGTCAACCTGCTAATTACAGAAAAATTATACTTTAGCGCAAACCAAAGTCTCCAGAATGAGTATTTTTAACCCTAATGTTAAAGCATAACATAAAAATATTTAATCATCGAGCTGTTACTTACCAAAAAACGAAATATCGCCGCACTCATCTACAGTACGTAGATACATTCGGTGTGAAGAATGCTATGTGCACAGCACTAGCAATTTTCTTCTACAATATGTCGCCGCCCTTAACACTCTTGTCAACCTGCTAATGACAGAAAAATTATACTTTAGCGCATACCAAAGTCTCCAGAATGAGTATTTTTAACCCTAATGTTAAAGCATAACATAAAAATATTTAATCATCGAGCTGTTACTTACCAAAAAACGAAATATCGACGCAGTCATCCACAGTATGTAGATACATTCGGTGTGAAGAATGCTATGTGCACAGCACTAGCAATTTTCTGCTACAATATGTCGCCGCCCTTAACACTCTTGTCAACCTGCTAATGACAGAAAAATTATACTTTAGCGCAAACCAAAGTCTCCAGAATGAGTATTTTTAACCCTAATGTTAAAGCATAACATAAAAATATTTAATCATCGAGCTGTTACTTACCAAAAAACGAAATATCGACGCAGTCATCTACAGTACGTAGATACATTCGGTGTGAAGAATGCTATGTGCACAGCACTAGCAATTTTCTTCTACAATATGTAGCCGCACTTAACACTCTTGTCAACCTGCTAATGACAGAAAAATTATACCTTAGCGCAAACCAAAGTCATCAGAATGAGTATTTTTATCTCCATTGTTAAAGCATTTCGTAAAAATATTTAATCATCGAGCTGTTACTTCCCAAAAAACGAAATATCGACGCAGTCATCTACAGTACGTAGATACATTCGGTGTGAAGAATGCTATGTGCACAGCACTAGCAATTTTCTTCTACAATATGTCGCCGCCCTTAACACTCTTGTCAACCTGCTAATGACTGAAAAATTATACTTTAGCGCATACCAAAGTCTCCAGAATGAGTATTTTTAACCCTAATGTTAAAGCGTAACATAAAAATATTTAATCATCGAGCTGTTACTTACCAAAAAACGAAATATCGACGCAGTCATCTACAGTACGTAGATACATTCGGTGTAAAGAATGCTATGTGCACAGCACTAGCAATTTTCTTCTACAATATGTCGCCGCCCTTAACACTCTTGTCAACCTGCTAATGACAGAAAAATTATACTTTAGCGCAAACCAAAGTCATCAGAATGAGTATTTTTATCTCTATTGTTAAAGCATTTCGTAAAAATATTTAATCATCGAGCTGTTACTTACCAAAAAACGAAATATCGACGCAGTGATCCACAGTACGTAGATACATTCGGTGTGAAGAATGATATGTGCACAGCACTAGCAATTTTCTTCTACAATATGTCGCCGCCCTTAACACTCTTGTCAACCTGCTAATGACAGAAAAATTATACTTTAGCGCATACCAAAGTCTCCAGAATGAGTATTTTTAACCCTAATGTTAAAGCATAACATAAAAATATTTAATCATCGAGCTGTTACTTACCAAAAAACGAAATATCGACGCAGTCACCTACAGTACGTAGATACATTCGGTGTGAAGAATGCTATGTGCACAGCACTAGCAATTTTCTTCTACAATATGTCGCCGCCCTTAACACTCTTGTCAACCTGCTAATGACAGAAAAATTATACTTTAGCGCAAACCAAAGTCATCAGAATGAGTATTTTTATCTCTATTGTTAAAGCATTTCGTAAAAATATTTAATCATCGAGCTGTTACTTACCAAAAAACGAAATATCGACGCAGTGATCCACAGTACGTAGATACATTCGGTGTGAAGAATGCTATGTGCACAGCACTAGCAATTTTCTTCTACAATATGTCGCCGCCCTTAACACTCTTGTCAACCTGCTAATGACAGAAAAATTATACTTTAGCGCATACCAAAGTCTCCAGAATGAGTATTTTTAACCCTAATGTTAAAGCATAACATAAAAATATTTAATCATCGAGCTGTTACTTACCAAAAAACGAAATATCGACGCAGTCATCTACAGTACGTAGATACATTCGGTGTGAAGAATGCTATGTGCACAGCACTAGCAATTTTCTTCTACAATATGTCGCCGCCCTTAACACTCTTGTCAACCTGCTAATGACAGAAAAATTATACTTTAGCGCAAACCAAAGTCTCCAGAATAAGTATTTTTATCTCCATTGTTAAAGCATTTCGTAAAAATATTTAATCATCGAGCTGTTACTTCCCAAAAAACGAAATATCGACGCAGTCATCTACAGTACGTAGATACATTCGGTGTGAAAAATGCTATGTGCACAGCACTAGCAATTTTCTTCTACAATATGTCGCCGCCCTTAACACTCTTGTCAACCTGCTAATGACAGAAAAATTATACTTTAGCGCATACCAAAGTCTCCAGAATGAGTATTTTTAACCCTAATGTTAAAGCATAACATAAAAATATTTAATCATCGAGCTGTTACTTACCAAAAAACGAAATATCGACGCAGTCATCTACAGTACGTAGATACATTCGGTGTGAAGAATACTATGTGCACAGCACTAGCAATTTTCTTCTACAATATGTCGCCGCCCTTAACACTCTTGTCAACCCGCTAATGACAGAAAAATTATACTTTAGCGCAAACCAAAGTCTCGAGAATGAGTATTTTTAACCCTAATTTTAAAGCATAACATAAAAATATTTAATCATCGAGCTGTTACTTACCAAAAAACGAAATATCGACGCAGTCATCTACAGTACGTAGATACATTCGGTGTGAAGAATGCTATGTGCACAGCACTAGCAATTTTCTTCAACAATATGTCGCCGCCCTTAACACTCTTGTCAACCTGCTAATGACAGAAAAATTATACTTTAGCGCAAACCAAAGTCATCAGAATGAGTATTTTTATCTCTATTGTTAAAGCATTTCGTAAAAATATTTAATCATCGAGCTGTTACTTACCAAAAAAAGAAATATCGACGCAGTGATCCACAGTACGTAGATACATTCGGTGTGAAGAATGCTATGTGCACAGCACTAGCAATTTTCTTCTACAATATGTCGCCGCCCTTAACACTCTTGTCAACCTGCTAATGACAGAAAAATTATACTTTAGCGCAAACCAAAGTCTCCAGAATGAGTATTTTTAACCCTAATGTTAAAGCATAACATAAAAATATTTAATCATCGAGCTGTTACTTACCAAAAAACGAAATATCGACGCAGTCATCTACAGTACGTAGATACATTCGGTGTGAAGAATGCTATGTGCACAGCACTAGCAATTTTCTTCTACAATATGTCGCCGCCCTTAACACTCTTGTCAACCTGCTAATGACAGAAAAATTATACTTTAGCGCAAACCAAAGTCTCCAGAATGAGTATTCTTATCTCTATTGTTAAAGCATTTCGTAAAAATATTTAATCATCGAGCTGTTACTTCCCAAAAAACGAAATATCGACGCAGTCATTTACAGTACGTAGATACATTCGGTCTGAAAAATGCTATGTGCACAGCACTAGCAATTTTCTTCTACAATATGTCGCCGCCCTTAACACTCTTGTCAACCTGCTAATGACAGAAAAATTATACTTTAGCGCAAACCAAAGTCTCCAGAATGAGTATTTTTAACCCTAATGTTAAAGCATAACATAAAAATATTTAATCATCGAGCTGTTACTTACCAAAAAACGAAATATCGACGCAGTCGTCTACAGTACGTAGATACATTCGGTGTGAAGAATGCTATGTGCACAGCACTAGCAATTTTCTTCTACAACATGTCGCCGCCCTTAACACTCTTGTCAACCTGCTAATGACAGAAAAATTATACTTTAGCGCAAACCAAAGTCTCCAGAATGAGTATTTTTAACCCTAATGTTAAAGCATAACATAAAAATTATTAATCATCGAGCTGTTACTTACCAAAAAAGGAAATATCGACGCAGTCATCTACAGTACGTAGATACATTCGGTGTGAAGAATGCTATGTGCACAGCACTAGCAATTTTCTTCTACAATATGACGCCGCCCTTAACACTCTTGAAAACCCGCTAATGACAGAAAAATTATACTTTAGCGCAAACCAAAGTCTCGAGAATGAGTATTTTTAACCCTAATTTTAAAGCATAACATAAAAATATTTAATCATCGAGCTGTTACTTACCAAAAAACGAAATATCGACGCAGTCATCTACAGTACGTAGATACATTCGGTGTGAAGAATGCTATGTGCACAGCACTAGCAATTTTCTTCTACAATATGTCGCCGCCCTTAACACTCTTGTCAACCTGCTAATGACAGAAAAATTATACTTTAGCGCAAACCAAAGTCATCAGAATGAGTATTTTTATCTCTATTGTTAAAGCATTTCGTAAAAATATTTAATCATCGAGCTGTTACTTACCAAAAAACGAAATATCGCCGCACTCATCTACAGTACGTAGATACATTCGGTGTGAAGAATGCTATGTGCACAGCACTAGCAATTTTCTTCTACAATATGTCGCCGCCCTTAACACTCTTGTCAACCTGCTAATGACAGAAAAATTATACTTTAGCGCAAACCAAAGTCTCCAGAATGAGTATTTTTAACCCTAATGTTAAAGCATTACATAAAAATATTTAATCATCGAGCTGTTACTTACCAAAAAACGAAATATCGACGCAGTCATCTACAGTACGTAGATACATTCGGTGTGAAGAATGCTATGTGCACAGCACTAGCAATTTTCTTCTACAATATGTCGCCGCCCTTAACACTCTTGTCAACCTGCTAATGACAGAAAAATTATACTTTAGCGCAAACCAAAGTCTCCAGAATGAGTATTTTTATCTCTATTGTTAAAGCATTTCGTAAAAATATTTAATCATCGAGCTGTTATTTACCAAAAAACGAAATATCGACGCAGTCATCTACAGTACGTAGATACATTCGGTGTGAAGAATGCTATGTGCACAGCACTAGCAATTTTCTTCTACAATATGTCGCCGCCCTTAACCCTCCTGTCAACCTGCTAATGACAGAAAAATTATACTTTAGCGCAAACCAAAGTCATCAGAATGAGTATTTTTATCTCTATTGTTGAAGCATTTCGTAAAAATATTTAATCATCGAGCTGTTACTTACCAAAAAACGAAATATCGACGCAGTCATCTACAGTACGTAGATACATTCGGTGTGAAGAATGCTATGTGCACAGCACTAGCAATTTTATTCTACAATATGTCGCCGCCCTTAACACTCTTGTCAACCTGCTAATGACAGAAAAACTATACTTTAGCGCATACGAAAGTCTCCAGAATGAGTATTTTTAACCCTAATGTTAAAGCATAACATAAAAATATTTAATCATCGAGCTGTTACTTACCAAAAAACGAAATATCGACGCAGTCATCTACAGTACGTAGATACATTCGGTGTGAAGAATGCTATGTGCACAGCACTAGCAATTTTCTTCTACAATATGTCGCCGCCCTTAACACTCTTGTCAACCTGCTAATGACAGAAAAATTATACTTTAGCGCAAACCAAAGTCATCAGAATGAGTATTTTTGTCTCTATTGTTAAAGCATCTCGTAAAAATATTTAATCATCGAGCTGTTACTTCCCAATAAACGAAATATCGACGCAGCCATCTACAGTATGTAGATACATTCGGTGTGAAGAATGCTATGTGCACAGCACTAGCAATTTTCTTCTACAATATGTCGCCGCCCTTAACACTCTTGTCAACCTGCTAATGACAGAAAAATTATACTTTAGCGCATACCAAAGTCTCCAGAATGAGTATTTTTAACCCTAATGTTAAAGCATAACATAAAAATATTTAATCATCGAGCTGTTACTTACCAAAAAACGAAATATCGACGCACTCATCTACGGTACGTAGATACATTCGGTGTGAAGAATGCTATGTGCACAGCACTAGCAATTTTCTTCTACAATATGTCGCCGCCCTTAACACTCTTGTCAACCTGCTAATGACAGAAAAATTATACTTTAGCGCAAACCAAAGTCATCAGAATGAGTATTTTTATCTCTATTGTTATAGCATTTCGTAAAAATATTTAATCATCGAACTGTTAGTTACCAAAAAACGAAATATCGACGCAGTCATCTACAGTACGTAGATACATTCAGTGTGAAGAATGCAATGTGCACAGCACTAGCAATTTTCTTCTACAATATGTCGCCGCCGTTAACACTCTTGTCAACCTGCTAATGACAGAAAAATTATACTTTAGCGCAAACCAAAGTCTCCAGAATGAGTATTTTTAACCCTAATGTTAAAGCATAACATAAAAATATTTAATCATCGAGCTGTTACTTACCAAAAAACGAAATATCGACGCAGTCATCTACAGTACGTAGATACATTCGGTGTGAAGAATGCTATGTGCACAGCACTAGCAATTTTCTTCTACAATATGTCGCCGCGCTTAACACTCTTGTCAACCTGCTAATGACAGAAAAATTATACTTTAGCGCAAACCAAAGTCATCAGAATGAGTATTTTTATCTCTATTGTTAAAGCATCTCGTAAAAATATTTAATCATCGAGCTGTTACTTCCCAATAAACGAAATATCGACGCAGTCATCTACAGTATGTAGATACATTCGGTGTGAAGAATGCTATGTGCACAGCACTAGCAATTTTCTTCTACAATATGTCGCCGCCCTTAACACTCTTGTCAACCTGCTAATGACAGAAAAATTATACTTTAGCGCATACCAAAGTCTCCAGAATGAGTATTTTTAACCCTAATGTTAAAGCATAACATAAAAATATTTAATCATCGAGCTGTTACTTACCAAAAAACGAAATATCGACGCAGTCATCCACAGTACGTAGATACATTCGGTGTGAAGAATGCTATGTGCACAGCACTAGCAATTTTCTGCTACAATATGTCGCCGCCCTTAACACTCTTGTCAACCTGCTAATGACAGAAAAATTATACTTTAGCGCAAACCAAAGTCATCAGAATGAGTATTTTTATCTCTATTGTTATAGCATTTCGTAAAAATATTTAATCATCGAGCTGTTAGTTACCAAAAAAAGAAATATCGACGCAGTCATCTACAGTACGTAGATACATTCGGTGTGAAGAATGCTATGTGCACAGCACTAGCAATTTTCTTCTACAATATGTCGCCGCCTTTAACACTCTTGTCAACCTGCTAATGACAGAAAAATTATACTTTAGCGCAAACCAAAGTCTCCAGAATGAGTATTTTTAACCCTAATGTTAAAGCATAACATAAAAATATTTAATCATCGAGCTGTTACTTACCAAAAAACGAAATATCGACGCAGTCATCTACAGTACGTACATACATTCGGTGTGAAGAATGCTATGTGCACAGCACTAGCAATTTTCTTCTACAATGTGTCGCCGCCCGTAACACCCTTGTCAACCTGCTAATGACAGAAAAATTATATTTTAGCGCAAACCAAAGTCTCCAGAATGAGTATTTTTAACCCTAATGTTAAAGCATAACATAAAAATATTTAATCATCGAGCTGTTACTTACCAAAAAACGAAATATCGACGCAGTCATCTACAGTACGTAGATACATTCGGTGTGAGGAATGCTATGTGCACAGCACTAGCAATTTTCTTCTACAATATGTAGCCGCACTTAACACTCTTGTCAACCTGCTAATGACAGAAAAATTATACTTTAGCGCAAACCAAAGTCATCAGAATGAGTATTTTTATCTCTATTGTTATAGCATTTCGTAAAAATATTTAATCATCGAGCTGTTAGTTACCAAAAAAAGAAATATCGACGCAGTCATCTACAGTACGTAGATACATTCGGTGTGAAGAATGCTATGTGCACAGCACTAGCAATTTTCTTCTACAATATGTCGCCGCCTTTAACACTCTTCTCAACCTGCTAATGACAGAAAAATTATACTTTAGCGCAAACCAAAGTCTCCAGAATGAGTATTTTTAACCCTAATGTTAAAGCATAACATAAAAATATTTAATCATCGAGCTGTTACTTACCAAAAAACGAAATATCGACGCAGTCATCTACAGTACGTACATACATTCGGTGTGAAGAATGCTATGTGCACAGCACTAGCAATTTTCTTCTACAATGTGTCGCCGCCCGTAACACCCTTGTCAACCTGCTAATGACAGAAAAATTATATTTTAGCGCAAACCAAAGTCTCCAGAATGAGTATTTTTAACCCTAATGTTAAAGCATAACATAAAAATATTTAATCATCGAGCTGTTACTTACCAAAAAACGAAATATCGACGCAGTCATCTACAGTACGTAGATACATTCGGTGTGAGGAATGCTATGTGCACAGCACTAGCAATTTTCTTCTACAATATGTAGCCGCACTTAACACTCTTGTCAACCTGCTAATGACAGAAAAATTATACTTAAGCGCAAACCAAAGTCATCAGAATGAGTATTTTTATCTCCATTGTTAAAGCATTTCGTAAAAATATTTAATCATCGAGCTGTTACTTCCCAAAAAACGAAATATCGACGCAGTCATCTACAGTACGTAGTTACATTCGGTGTGAAAAATGCTATGTGCACAGCACTAGCAATTTTCTTCTACAATATGTCGCCGCCCTTAACACTCTTGTCAACCTGATAATGACAGAAAAATTATACTTTAGCGCATACCAAAGTCTCCAGAATGAGTATTTTTAACCCTAATGTTAAAGCATAACATAAAAATATTTAATCATCGAGCTGTTACTTACCAAAAAACGAAATATCGACGCAGTCATCTACAGTACGTAGATACATTCGGTGTGAAGAATGCTATGTGCACAGCACTAGCAATTTTCTTCTACAATATGTCGCCGCCCATAACACTCTTGTCAACATGCTAATGACAGAAAAATTATACTTTAGCGCAAACCAAAGTCATCAGAATGAGTATTTTTATCTCTATTGTTAAAGCATTTCGTAAAAATATTTAATCATCGAGCTGTTACTTACCAAAAAACGAAATATCGACGCAGTGATCCACAGTACGTAGATACATTCGGTGTGAAGAATGCTATGTGCACAGCACTAGCAATTTTCTTCTACAATATGTCGCCGCCCTTAACACTCTTGTCAACCTGCTAATGACAGAAAAATTATACTTTAGCGCATACCAAAGTCTCCAGAATGAGTATTTTTAACCCTAATGTTAAAGCATAACATAAAAATATTTAATCATCGAGCTGTTACTTACCAAAAAACGAAATATCGACGCAGTCACCTACAGTACGTAGATACATTCGTTGTCAAGAATGCTATGTGCACAGCACTAGCAATTTTCTTCTACAATGTCGCCGCCCTTAACACTCTTGTCAACCTGCTAATGACAGAAAAGTTATACTTTAGCGCAAACCAAAGTCATCAGAATGAGTATTTTTATCTCTATTGTTAAAGCATTTCGTAAAAATATTTAATCATCGAGCTGTTACTTACCAAAAATCGAAATATCGACGCAGTGATCCACAGTACGTAGATACATTCGGTGTGAAGAATGCTATGTGCACAGCACTAGCAATTTTCTTCTACAATATGTCGCCGCCCTTAACACTCTTGTCAACCTGCTAATGACAGAAAAATTATACTTTAGCGCATACCAAAGTCTCCAGAATGAGTATTTTTAAACCTAATGTTAAAGCATAACATAAAAATATTTAATCATCGAGCTGTTACTTACCAAAAAACGAAATATCGACGCAGTCATCTACAGTACGTAGATACATTCGGTGTGAAGAATGCTATGTGCACAGCACTAGCAATTTTCTTCTACAATATGTCGCCGCCGTTAACACTCTTGTCAACCTGCTAATGACAGAAAAATTATACTTTAGCGCAAACCAAAGTCTCCAGAATGAGTATTTTTATCTCCATTGTTAAAGCATTTCGTAAAAATATTTAATCATCGAGCTGTTACTTCCCAAAAAACGAAATATCGACGCAGTCATCTACAGTACGTAGATACATTCGGTGTGAAAAATGCTATGTGCACAGCACTAGCAATTTTCTTCTACAATATGTCGCCGCCCTTAACACTCTTGTCAACCTGCTAATGACAGAAAAATTATACTTTAGCGCATACCAAAGTCTCCAGAATGAGTATTTTTATCTCTATTATTAAAGCATTTCGTAAAAATATTTAATCATCGAGCTGTTACTTACCAAAAAACGAAATATCGACGCAGTGATCCACAGTACGTAGATACATTCGGTGTGAAGAATGCTATGTGCACAGCACTAGCAATTTTCTTCTACAATATGTCGCCGCCCTTAACACTCTTGTCAACCTGCTAATGACAGAAAAATTATACTTTAGCGCATACCGAAGTCTCCAGAATGAGTATTTTTAACCCTAATGTTAAAGCATAACATAAAAATATTTAATCATCGAGCTGTTACTTACCAAAAAACGAAATATCGACGCAGTCATCTACAGTACGTAGATACATTCGGTGTGAAGAATGCTATGTGCACAGCACTAGCAATTTTCTTCTACAATATGTAGCCGCCCTTAACACTCTTGTCAACCTGCTAATGACAGAAAAATTATACTTTAGCGCAAACCAAAGTCATCAGAATGAGTATTTTTATCTCCATTGTTAAAGCATTTCGTAAAAATATTTAATCACCGAGCTGTTACTTCCCAAAAAACGAAATATCGACGCAGTCATCTACAGTATGTAGATACATTCGGTGTAAAAAATGCTATGTGCACAGCACTAGCAATTTTCTTCTACAATATGTCGCCGCCCTTAACACTCTTCTCAACCTGCTAATGACAGAAAAATTATACTTTAGGGCAAACCAAAGTCTCCAGAATGAGTATTTTTAACCCTAATGTTAAAGCATAACATAAAAATATTTAATCATCGAGCTGTTACTTACCAAAAAACGAAATATCGACGCAGTCATCTACAGTACGTAGATACATTCGGTGTGAAGAATGCTATGTGCACAGCACTAGCAATTTTCTTCTACAATATGTCGCCGCCCTTAACACTCTTCTCAACCTGCTAATGACAGAAAAATTATACTTTAGCGCAAACCAAAGTCTCCAGAATGAGTATTTTTAACCCTAATGTTAAAGCATAACATAAAAATATTTAATCATCGAGCTGTTACTTACCCAAAAATCGAAATATCGACGCAGTCATCTACAGTACGTAGATACATTCGGTGTGAAGAATGCTATGCGCACAGCACTAGCAATTTTCTTCTACAATTTGTCGCCGCCCTTAACACTCTTCTCAACCTGCTAATGACAGAAAAATTATACTTTAGCGCAAACCAAAGTCTCCAGAATGAGTATTTTTAACCCTAATGTTAAAGCATAACATAAAAATATTTAATCATCGAGCTGTTACTTCCCAAAAAACGAAATATCGACGCAGTCATCTACAGTACGTAGATACATTCGGTGTGAAGAATGCTATGTGCACAGCACTAGCAATTTTCTTCTACAATATGTCGCCGCCCTTAACACTCTCGTCAACCTGCTAATGACAGAAAAATTATACTTTAGCGCAAACCAAAGTCATCAGAATGAGTATTTTTATCTCTATTGTTAAAGCATCTCGTAAAAATATTTAATCATCGAGCTGTTACCTCCCAATAAACGAAATATCGACGCAGTCATCTACAGTATGTATATACATTCGGTGTGAAGAATGCTATGTGCACAGCACTAGCAATTTTCTTCTACAATATGTCGCCGCCCTTAACACTCTTGTCAACCTGCTAATGACAGAAAAATTATACTTTAGCGCATACCAAAGTCTCCAGAATGAGTATTTTTAACCCTAATGTTAAAGCAAAACATAAAAATATTTAATCATCGAGCTGTTACTTACCAAAAAACGAAATATCGACGCAGTCATCTACAGTACGTAGATACATTCGGTGTGAAGAATGCTATGTGCACAGCACTAGCAATTTTCTGCTACAATATGTCGCCGCCCTTAACACTCTTGTCAACCTGCTAATGACAGAAAAATTATACTTTAGCGCAAACCAAAGTCTCCAGAATGAGTATTTTTAACCCTAATGTTAAAGCATAACATAAAAATATTTAATCACCGAGCTGTTACTTACCAAAAAACGAAATATCGACGCAGTCATCTACAGTACGTAGATACATTCGGTGTGAAGAATGCTATGTGCAGAGCACTAGCAATTTTCTTCTACAATATGTCGCCGCCCTTAACACTCTTGTCAACCTGCTAATGACAGAAAAATTATACTTTAGCGCAAACCAAAGTCTCCAGAATGAGTATTTTTAACCCTAATGTTAAAGCATAACATAAAAATATTTAATCATCGAGCTGTTACATACCAAAAAACGAAATATCGACGCAGTCATCTACAGTACGTAGATACATTCGGTGTGAAGAATGCTATGTGCACCGCACTAGCAATTTTCTTCTACAATATGTCGCCGCCCTTAACACTCTTGTCAACCTGGTAATGACAGAAAAATTATACTTTAGCGCATACCAAAGTCTCCAGAATGAGTATTTTTAACCCTAATGTTAAAGCATAACATAAAAATATTTAATCATCGAGCTGTTACTTACCAAAAAACGAAATATCGACGCAGTCATCTACAGTACGTAGATACATTCGGTGTGAAGAATGCTATGTGCACAGCACTAGCAATTTTCTTCTACAATATGTCGCCGCCCTTAACACTCTTGTCAACCTGCTAATGACAGAAAAATTATGCTTTAGCGCAAACCAAAGTCATCAGAATGAGTATTTTTATGTCTATTGTTAAAGCATTTCGTAAAAATATTTAATCATCGAGCTGTTACTTCACAAAAAACGAAATATCGACGCAGTCATCTACAGTACGTAGATACATTCGGTGTGAAGAATGCGATGTGCACAGCACAAGCAATTTTCTTCTACAATATGTCGCCGCCCTTAACACCCTTGTCAACCCGCTAATGACAGGAAAATTATACTTTAGCTCAAACCAAAGTCTCGAGAATGAGTATTTTTAACGCAAATTTTAAAGCATAACATAAAAATATTTAATCATCGAGCAGTTACTTACCAAAAAACGAAATAGCGACGCAGTCATCTACAGTACGCAGATACATACGGTGTGAAGAATGCTATGTGCACAGCACTAGCAATTTTCTTCTACAATATGTCGCCGCCCTTAACACTCTTGTCAACCTGCTAATGACAGAAAATTATACTTTAGCGCAGACCAAAGTCTCCAGAATGAGTATTTTTAACCCTAATGTTAAAGCATAACATAAAAATATTTAATCATGGAGCTGTTACTTACCAAAAAACGAAATATCGACGCAGTCATCTACAGTACGTAGATACATTCGGTGTGAAGAATGCTATGTGCACAGCACTAGCAATTTTCTTCTACAATATGTCGCCGCCCTTAACACTCTTGTCAACCTGCTAATGACAGAAAAATTATACTTTAGCGCATACCAAAGTCTCCAGAATGAGTATTTTTAACCCTAATGTCAAAGCATAACATAAAAATATTTAATCATCGAGCTGTTACTTACCAAAAAACGAAATATCGACGCAGTCATCTACAGTACGTAGATACATTCGGTGTGAAGAATGCTATGTGCACAGCACTAGCAATTTTCTTCTACAATATGTCGCCGCCCTTAACACTCTTGTCAACCTGCTAATGACAGAAAAATTATACTTTAGTGCAAACCAAAGTCTCGAGAATGAGTATTTTTAACCCTAATGTTAAAGCATAACATAAAAATATTTAATCATCGAGCTGTTACTTACCAAAAAACGAAATATCGACGCAGTCATCTACAGTACGTAGATACATTCGGTGTGAAGAATGCTATGTGCACAGCACTAGCAATTTTCTTCTACAATATGTAGCCGCCCTTAACACTCTTGTCAACCTGCTAATTACAGAAAAATTATACTTTAGCGCAAACCAAAGTCATCAGAATGAGTATTTTTATCTCTATTGTTAAAGCATTTCGTAAAAATATTTAATCATCGAGCTGTTACTTCCCAAAAAACGAAATATCGACGCAGTCATCTACAGTATGTAGATACATTCGGTGTGAAGAATGCTATGTGCACAGCACTAGCAATTTTCTTCTACAATATGTCGCCGCCCTTAACACTCTTGTCAACCTGCTAATGACAGAAAAATTATACTTTAGGGCAAACCAAAGTCTCCAGAATGAGTATTTTTAACCCTAATGTTAAAGCACAACATAAAAATATTTAATCATCGAGCTGTTACTTACCAAAAAACGAAATATCGACGCAGTCATCTACAGTACGTAGATACATTCGGTGTGAAGAATGCTATGTGCACAGCACTAGCAATTTTCTTCTACAATATGTCGCCGCCCTTAACACTCTTGTCAACCTGCTAATGACAGAAAAATTATACTTTAGCGCAAACCAAAGTCTCCAGAATGAGTATTTTTATCTCTATTGTTAAAGCATTTCATAAAAACTTTTAATCATCGAGCTGTTACTTCCCAAAAAACGAAATATCGACGCAGTCATCTACAGTACGTAGATACATTCGGTGTGAAGAATGCTATGTGCACAGCACTAGCAATTTTCTTCTACAATATGTCGCCGCCCATAACACTCTTGTCAACCTGCTAATGACAGAAAAATTATACTTTAGCGCAAACCAAAGTCTCCAGAATGAGTATTTTTATCTCTATTGTTAAAGCATTTCATAAAAACTTTTAATCATCGAGCTGTTACTTCCCAAAAAACGAAATATCGACGCAGTCATCTACAGTACGTAGATACATTCGGTGTTAAGAATGCTATGTGCACAACACTAGCAATTTTCTTCTACAATATGTCGCCGCCCTTAACACTCTTGTCAACCTGCTAATGACAGAAAAATTATACTTTAGCGCAAACCAAAGTCTCCAGAATGAGTATTTTTATCTCTATTGTTAAAGCATTTCATAAAAACTTTTAATCATCGAGCTGTTACTTCCCAAAAAACGAAATATCGACGCAGTCATCTACAGTACGTAGATACATTCGGTGTGAAGAATGCTATGTGCACAGCACTAGCAATTTTCTTCTACAATATGTCGCCGCCCTTAACACTCTTGTCAACCTGCTAATGACAGAAAAATTATACTTTAGCGCAAACCAAAGTCATCAGAATGAGTATTTTTATCTCTATTGTTAAAGCATCTCGTAAAAATATTTAATCATCGAGCTGTTACCTCCCACTAAACGAAATATCGACGCAGTCATCTACAGTATGTATATACATTCGGTGTGAAGAATGCTATGTGCACAGCACTAGCAATTTTCTTCTACAATATGTCGCAGCCCTTAACACTCTTGTCAACCTGCTAATGACAGAAAAATTATACTTTAGCGCATACCAAAGTCTCCAGAATGAGTATTTTTAACCCTAATGTAAAAAGCAAAACATAAAAATATTTAATCATCGAGCTGTTACTTACCAAAAAACGAAATATCGACGCAGTCATCTACAGTACGTAGATACATTCGGTGTGAAGAATGCTATGTGCACAGCACTAGCAATTTTCTTCTACAATATGTCGCCGCCCTTAACACTCTTGTCAACCTGCTAATGACAGAAAAATTATACTTTAGCGCAAACCAAAGTCTCCAGAATGAGTATTTTTAACCCTAATGTTAAAGCATAACATAAAAATATTTAATCATCGAGCTGTTACTTACCAAAAAACGAAATATCGACGCAGTCATCTACAGTACGTAGATACATTCGGTGTGAAGAATGCTATGTGCACAGCACTAGCAATTTTCTTCTACAATATGTAGCCGCCCTTAACACTCTTGTCAACCTGCTAATGACAGGAAAATTATACTTTAGCGCAAACCAAAGTCATCAGAATGACTATTTTTATCTCTATTGTTAAAGCATTTCGTAAAAATATTTAATCATCGAGCTGTTACTTCCCAAAAAACGAAATATCGACGCAGTCATCTACAGTATGTAGATACATTCGGTGTGAAGAATGCTATGTGCACAGCACTAGCAATTTTCTTCTACAATATGTGGCAGCCCTTAACACTCTTGTCAACCTGCTAATGACAGAAAAATTATACTTTAGCGCAAACCAAAGTCTCCAGAATGAGTATTTTTAACCCTAATGTTAAAGCATAACATAAAAATATTTAATCATCGAGCTGTTACTTACCAAAAAACGAAATATCGACGCAGTCATCTACAGTACGTAGATACATTCGGTGTGAAGAATGCTACGTGCACAGCACTAGCAATTTTCTTCTACAATATGTAGCCGCCCTTAACACTCTTGTCAACCTGCTAATGACAGAAAAATTATACTTTAGCGCAAACCAAAGTCATCAGAATGAGTTTTTTATCTCTATTGTTAAAGCATTTCGTAAAAATATTTAATCATCGAGCTGTTACTTCCCAAAAAACGAAATATCGACGCAGTCATCTACAGTACGTAGATACATTCGGTGTGAAGAATGCTATGTGCACAGCACTAGCAATTTTCTGCTACAATATGTCGCCGCCCTTAACACTCTTGTCAACCTGTTAATGACAGAAAAATTATACTTTAGCGCAAACCAAAGTCTCCAGAATGAGTATTTTTAACCCTAATGTTAAAGCATAACATAAAAATATTTAATCATCGAGCTGTTACTTACCAAAAAACGAAATATCGACGCAGTCATCTACAGTACGTAGATACATTCGGTGTGAAGAATGCTATGTGCACAGCACTTGCAATTTTCTTCTACAATATGTCGCCGCCCTTAACACTCTTGTCAACCTACTAATGACAGAAAAATTATACTTTAGCGCAAACCAAAGTCTCCAGAATGAGTATTTTGAACCGTAATGTTAAAGCGTAACATAAAAATATTTAATCATCGAGCTGTTACTTACCAAAAAACGAAATATCCACGCAGTCATCTACAGTACGTAGATACATTCGGTGTGAAGAATGCTATGTGCACAGCACTAGCAATTTTCTTCTACAATATGTCGCTGCCCTTAACAGTCTTGTCAACCTGCTAATGACAGAAAAATTATACTTTAGCGCAAACCAAAGTCTCCAGAATGAGTATTTTTAACCCTAATGTTAAAGCATAACATAAAAATATTTAATCATTGAGCTGTTACTTACCAAAAAACGAAATATCGACGCAGTCATCTACAGTACGTAGATACATTCGGTGTGAAGAATGCTATGTGCACAGCACTAGCAATTTCTTCTACAATATGTCGCCGCCCTTAACACTCTTGTCAACCTGCTAATGACAGAAAAATTATACTTTAGCGCAAACCAAAGTCTCCAGAATGAGTATTTTTAACCCTAATGTTAAAGCATAACATAAAAATATTTAATCATCGAGCTGTTACTTACCAAGAAACGAAATATCGACGCAGTCATCTACAGTACGTAGATACATTCGGTGTGAAGAATGCTATGTGCACAGCACTTGCAATTTTCTTCTACAATATGTCGCCGCCCTTAACACTCTTGTCAACCTGCTAATGACAGAAAAATTATACTTTAGCGCAAACCAAAGTCTCCAGAATGAGTATTTTTAACCCTAATGTTAAAGCATAACATAAAAATATTTAATCATCGAGCTGTTACTTACAAAAAAACGAAATATCGACGCAGTCATCTACAGTACGTAGATACATTCGGTGTGAAGAATGCTATGTGCACAGCACTAGCAATTTTCTTCTACAATATGTAGCCGCCCTTAACACTCTTGTCAACCTGCTAATGACAGAAAAATTATACTTTAGCGCAAACCAAAGTCATCAGAATGAGTATTTTTATCTCTATTGTTAAAGCATTTCGTAAAAATATTTAATCATCGAGCTGTTACTTCCCAAAAAACGAAATATCGACGCAGTCATCTACAGTACGTAGATACATTCGGTGTGAAGAATGCTATGTGCACAGCACTAGCAATTTTCTGCTACAATGTGTCGCCGCCCTTCACACCTCTTCTCAACCTGCAAATGAAAGATAATTTATACATCATCGCAAACCAAAGTCACCAGAATGAGTATTTTTATCTCTGTTGTTAAAGCATAACATAAAAATATTTAATCATCGAGCTGTTACTTACCAAAAAACGAAATAGCGACGCAGTCATCTACAGTACGCAGATACATTCGGTGTGAAGAATGCTATGTGCACAGCACTAGCAATTTTCTTCTACAATATGTCGCCGCCCTTAACACTCTTGTCAACCTGCTAATGACAGAAAATTATACTTTAGCGCAGACCAAAGTCTCCAGAATGAGTATTTTTAACCCTAATTTTAAAGCATAACATAAAAATATTTAATCATGGAGCTGTTACTTACCAAAAAACGAAATATCGACGCAGTCATCTACAGTACGTAGATACATTCGGTGTGAAGAATGCTATGTGCACAGCACTAGCAATTTTCTTCTACAATATGTCGCCGCCCTTAACACTCTTGTCAACCTGCTAATGACAGAAAAATTATACTTTAGCGCATACCAAAGTCTCCAGAATGAGTATTTTTAACCCTAATGTTAAAGCATAACATAAAAATATTTAATCATCGAGCTGTTACTTACCAAAAAACGAAATATCGACGCAGTCATCTACAGTACGTAGATACATTCGGTGTGAAGAATGCTATGTGCACAGCACTAGCAATTTTCTTCTACAATATGTCGCCGCCCTTAACACTCTTGTCAACCTGCTAATGACAGAAAAATTATACTTTAGTGCAAACCAAAGTCTCGAGAATGAGTATTTTTAACCCTAATGTTAAAGCATAACATAAAAATATTTAATCATCGAGCTGTTACTTACCAAAAAACGAAATATCGACGCAGTCATCTACAGTACGTAGATACATTCGGTGTGAAGAATGCTATGTGCACAGCACTAGCAATTTTCTTCTACAATATGTAGCCGCCCTTAACACTCTTGTCAACCTGCTAATGACAGAAAAATTATACTTTAGCGCAAACCAAAGTCATCAGAATGAGTATTTTTATCTCTATTGTTAAAGCATTTCATAAAAACTTTTAATCATCGAGCTGTTACTTCCCAAAAAACGAAATATCGACGCAGTCATCTACAGTACGTAGATACATTCGGTGTGAAGAATGCTATGTGCACAGCACTAGCAATTTTCTTCTACAATATGTCGCCGCCCTTAACACTCTTGTCAACCTGCTAATGACAGAAAAATTATACTTTAGCGCAAACCAAAGTCATCAGAATGAGTATTTTTATCTCTATTGTTAAAGCATCTCGTAAAAATATTTAATCATCGAGCTGTTACCTCCCACTAAACGAAATATCGACGCAGTCATCTACAGTATGTATATACATTCGGTGTGAAGAATGCTATGTGCACAGCACTAGCAATTTTCTTCTACAATATGTCGCCGCCCTTAACACTCTTGTCAACCTGCCAATGACAGAAAAATTATACTTTAGCGCATACCAAAGTCTCCAGAATGAGTATTTTTAACCCTAATGTAAAAAGCAAAACATAAAAATATTTATTCATCGAGCTGTTACTTACCAAAAAACGAAATATCGACGCAGTCATCTACAGTACGTAGATACATTCGGTGTGAAGAATGCTATGTGCACAGCACTAGCAATTTTCTTCTACAATATGTCGCCGCCCTTAACACTCTTGTCAACCTGCTAATGACAGAAAAATTATACTTTAGCGCAAACCAAAGTCTCCAGAATGAGTATTTTTAACCCTAATGTTAAAGCATAACATAAAAATATTTAATCATCGAGCTGTTACTTACCAAAAAACGAAATATCGACGCAGTCATCTACAGTACGTAGATACATTCGGTGTGAAGAATGCTATGTGCACAGCACTAGCAATTTTCTTCTACAATATGTCGCCGCCCTTAACACTCTTGTCAACCTGCTAATGACAGAAAAATTATACATTAGCGCAAACCAAAGTCTCCAGAATGAGTATTTTTAACCCTAATGTTAAAGCATAACATTAAAATATTTAATCATCGAGCTGTTACTTACCAAAAAACGAAATATCGATGCAGTCATCTACAGTACGTAGATACATTCGGTGTGATGAATGCTAAATCCACAGCACTAGCGATTTTCTTCTACAATATGTCGCCGCCCCTCACACCTATTGTCAACCTGCTAATGACAAAGAATTTATACATTAGCGCAAACCAAAATCAACAGAATGAGTATTTTTAACCCTATTGTTAAAGCATAACAAGAAAGTATTTAATCATCGAGCTGTTACTTACCAAAAACGAAATATCGACGCAGTCATACACAGTACATAAATACATTCAGTGAGAAGAATGCTATGTGCACAGCACTAGCGATTTTCTTCTACAATATGTCGCCGCCCTTCACACCTCTTCTCAACCTGCAAATGAAAGAGAATTTATACATCATCGCAAACCAAAGTCACCAGAATGAGTACATTTATCTCTATTGTTAAAGCATAACATAAAAATATTTAATCATCGAGCTGTTACTTACCGAAAAACGAAATATCGACGCAGTCTTCCACAGTACGTAGATACATTCGGTGTAAAGAATGCTATGTGCACAGCACTAGCGATTTTCTTCTACAATATGTCGCCGCCCTTCACACCTCTTCTCAACCTGCTAATGAAAGAGAATTTATACATCATCGCAAACCAAAGTCACCAGAATGAGTATTTTTATCTCTGTTGTTAAAGCATAACATAAAAATATATAATCAGCCAGCTGTTACTTCCCAAAAAGCAAAATATCGACGCAGTCATCCACACTACGTAGATACATTCGGTGTGAAGAATGCTATGTGCACAGCACTAGCAATTTTCTTCTACAATATGTCGCCGCCCTTAACACTCTTGTCAACCTGCTAATGACAGAAAAATTATACTTTAGCGCAAACCAAAGTCATCAGAATGAGTATTTTTATCTCTATTGTTAAAGCATTTCGTAAAAATATTTAATCATCGAGCTGTTACTTACCAAAAAACGAAATATCGACGCAGTCATCTACAGTACGTAGATACATTCGGTGTGAAGAATGTTATGTGCACAGCACTAGCAATTTTCTCCTACAATATGTCGCCGCCCTTAACACTATTGTCAACCAGCTAATGACAGAAAAATTATACTTTAACGCAAACCAAAGTCTCCAGAATGAGTATTTTTAACCCTAATGTTAAAGCATAACATAAAAATATTTAATAATCGAGCTGTTACTTACCAAAAAACGAAATATCGACGCAGTCATCTACAGTACGTAGATACATTCGGTGTGAAGAATGCTGTGTGCACAGCACTAGCAATTTTCTTCTACAATATGTCGCCGCCCTTAACACTCTTGTCAACCTGCCAATGACAGAAAAATTATACTTTAGCGCATACCAAAGTCTCCAGAATGAGTATTTTTATCTCTATTGTTAAAGCATTTCATAAAAACTTTTAATGATCGAGCTGTTACTTCCCAAAAAACGAAATATCGACGCAGTCATCTACAGTACGTAGATACATTCGGTGTGAAGAATGCTATGTGCACAGCACTAGCAATTTTCTTCTACAATATGTCGCCGCCCCTAACACTCCTGTCAACCTGCTAATGACAGAAAAATTATACTTCAGCGCAAACCAAAGTCTCCAGAATGAGTATTTTTATCTCTATTGTTAAAGCATTTCATAAAAACTTTTAATCATCGAGCTGTTACTTCCCAAAAAACGAAATATCGACGCAGTCATCTACAGTACGTAGATACATTCGGTGTTAAGAATGCTATGTGCACAACACTAGCAAGTTTCTTCTACAATATGTCGCCGCCCTTAACACTCTTGTCAACCTGCTAATGACAGAAAAATTATACTTTAGCGCTAACCAAAGTCTCCAGAATGAGTATTTTTATCTCTATTGTTAAAGCATTTCATAAAAACTTTTAATCATCGAGCTGTTACTTCCCAAAAAACGAAATATCGACGCAGTCATCTACAGTACGTAGATACATTCGGTGTGAAGAATGCTATGTGCACAGCACTAGCAATTTTCTTCTACAATATGTCGCCGCCCTTAACACTCTTGTCAACCTGCTAATGACAGAAAAATTATACTTTAGCGCAAACCAAAGTCATCAGAATGAGTATTTTTATCTCTATTGTCAAAGCATCTCGTAAAAATATTTAATCATCGAGCTGTTACCTCCCACTAAACGAAATATCGACGCAGTCATCTACAGTATGTATATACATTCGGTGTGAAGAATGCTATGTGCACAGCACTAGCAATTTTCTTCTACAATATGTCGCCGCCCTTAACACTCTTGTCAACCTGCCAATGACAGAAAAATTATACTTTAGCGCATACCAAAGTCTCCAGAATGAGTATTTTTAACCCTAATGTAAAAAGCAAAACATAAAAATATTTATTCATCGAGCTGTTACTTACCAAAAAACGAAATATCGACGCAGTCATCTACAGTACGTAGATACATTCGGTGTGAAGAATGCTATGTGCACAGCACTAGCAATTTTCTTCTACAATATGTCGCCGCCCTTAACACTCTTGTCAACCTGCTAATGACAGAAAAATTATACTTTAGCGCAAACCAAAGTCTCCAGAATGAGTATTTTTAACCCTAATGTTAAAGCATAACATAAAAATATTTAATCATCGAGCTGTTACTTACCAAAAAACGAAATATCGACGCAGTCATCTACAGTACGTAGATACATTCGGTGTGAAGAATGCTATGTGCACAGCACTAGCAATTTTCTTCTACAATATGTCGCCGCCCTTAACACTCTTGTCAACCTGCTAATGACAGAAAAATTATACATTAGCGCAAACCAAAGTCTCCAGAATGAGTATTTTTAACCCTAATGTTAAAGCATAACATTAAAATATTTAATCATCGAGCTGTTACTTACCAAAAAACGAAATATCGATGCAGTCATCTACAGTACGTAGATACATTCGGTGTGATGAATGCTAAATCCACAGCACTAGCGATTTTCTTCTACAATATGTCGCCGCCCCTCACACCTATTGTCAACCTGCTAATGACAAAGAATTTATACATTAGCGCAAACCAAAATCAACAGAATGAGTATTTTTAACCCTATTGTTAAAGCATAACAAGAAAGTATTTAATCATCGAGCTGTTACTTACCAAAAACGAAATATCGACGCAGTCATACACAGTACATAAATACATTCAGTGAGAAGAATGCTATGTGCACAGCACTAGCGATTTTCTTCTACAATATGTCGCCGCCCTTCACACCTCTTCTCAACCTGCAAATGAAAGAGAATTTATACATCATCGCAAACCAAAGTCACCAGAATGAGTACATTTATCTCTATTGTTAAAGCATAACATAAAAATATTTAATCATCGAGCTGTTACTTACCGAAAAACGAAATATCGACGCAGTCTTCCACAGTACGTAGATACATTCGGTGTAAAGAATGCTATGTGCACAGCACTAGCGATTTTCTTCTACAATATGTCGCCGCCCTTCACACCTCTTCTCAACCTGCTAATGAAAGAGAATTTATACATTAGCGCAAACCAAAGTCACCAGAATGAGTATTTTTATCTCTGTTGTTAAAGCATAACATAAAAATATATAATCAGCCAGTTGTTACTTCCCAAAAAGCAAAATATCGACGCAGTCATCCACACTACGTAGATACATTCGGTGTGAAGAATGCTATGTGCACAGCACTAGCAATTTTCTTCTACAATATGTCGCCGCCCTTAACACTCTTGTCAACCTGCTAATGACAGAAAAATTATACTTTAGCGCAAACCAAAGTCATCAGAATGAGTATTTTTATCTCTATTGTTAAAGCATTTCGTAAAAATATTTAATCATCGAGCTGTTACTTACCAAAAAACGAAATATCGACGCAGTCATCTACAGTACGTAGATACATTCGGTGTGAAGAATGTTATGTGCACAGCACTAGCAATTTTCTCCTACAATATGTCGCCGCCCTTAACACTATTGTCAACCAGCTAATGACAGAAAAATTATACTTTAACGCAAACCAAAGTCTCCAGAATGAGTATTTTTAACCCTAATGTTAAAGCATAACATAAAAATATTTAATAATCGAGCTGTTACTTACCAAAAAACGAAATATCGACGCAGTCATCTACAGTACGTAGATACATTCGGTGTGAAGAATGCTATGTGCACAGCACTTGCAATTTTCTTCTACAATATGTCGCCGCCCTTAACACTCTTGTCAACCTGCTAATGACAGAAAAATTATACTTTAGCGCAAACCAAAGTCTCCAGAATGAGTATTTTTATCTCCATTGTTAAAGCATTTCGTAAAAATATTTAATCATCGAGCTGTTACTTCCCAAAAAACGAAATATCGACGCAGTCATTTACAGTACGTAGATACATTCGGTCTGAAAAATGCTATGTGCACAGCACTAGCAATTTTCTTCTACAATATGTCGCCGCCCTTAACACTCTTGTCAACCTGCTAATGACAGAAAAATTATACTTTAGCGCAAACCAAAGTCTCCACAATGGGTATTTTTAACCCTAATGTTAAAGCATAACATAAAAATATTTAATCATCGAGCTGTTACTTACCAAAAAACGAAATATCGACGCAGTCATCTACAGTACGTAGATACATTCGGTGTGAAGATTGCTATGTGCACAGCACTAGCAATTTTCTTCTACAATATGTCGCCGCCCTTAACACTCTTGTCAACCTGCTAATGACAGAAAAATTATACTTTAGCGCAAACCAAAGTCTCCAGAATGAGTATTTTTAACCCTAATGTTAAAGCATAACATAAAAATATTTAATCATCGAGCTGTTACTTACCAAAAAACGAAATATCGACGCAGTCATCTACAGTACGTAGATACATTCGGTGTGAAGAATGCTATGTGCACAGCACTAGCAATTTTCTTCTACAATATGTCGCCGCCCTTAACACTCTTGTCAACCTGCTAATGACAGAAAAATTATACTTTAGCGCAAACCAAAGTCTCGAGAATGAGTATTTTTAACCCTAATGTTAAAGCATAACATAAAAATATTTAATCATCGAGCTGTTACTTACCAAAAAACGAAATATCGACGCAGTCATCTACAGTACGTAGATACATTCGGTGTGAAGAATGCTATGTGCACAGCACTAGCAATTTTCTTCTACAATATGTCGCCGCCCTTAACACTCTTGTCAACCTGCTAATGACAGAAAAATTATACTTTAGCGCAAACCAAAGTCATCAGAATGAGTATTTTTATCTCTATTGTTGAAGCATTTCGTAAAAATATTTAATCATCGAGCTGTTACTTACCAAAAAACGAAATATCGACGCAGTCATCTACAGTACGTAGATACATTCGGTGTGAAGAATGCTATGTGCACAGCACTAGCAATTTTCTTCTACAATATGTCGCCGCCCTTAACACTCTTGTCAACCTGCTAATGACAGAAAAATTATACATTAGCGCAAACCAAAGTCTCCAGAATGAGTATTTTTAACCCTAATGTTAAAGCATAACATTAAAATATTTAATCATCGAGCTGTTACTTACCAAAAAACGAAATATCGACGCAGTCATCTACAGTACGTAGATACATTCGGTGTGAAGAATGCTAAATCCACAGCACTAGCGGTTTTCTTCTACAATATGTCGCCGCCCCTCACACCTATTGTCAACCTGCTAATGACAAAGAATTTATACATTAGCGCAAACCAAAATCAACAGAATGAGTATTTTTAACCCTATTGTTAAAGCATAACAAGAAAGTATTTAATCATCGAGCCGTTACTTACCAAAAACGAGATATCGACGCAGTCATACACAGTACATAAATACATTCAGTGAGAAGAATGCTATGTGCACAGCACTAGCGATTTTCTTCTACAATATGTCGCCGCCCTTCACACCTCTTCTCAACCTGCTAATGAAAGAGAATTTATACATCATCGCAAACCAAAGTCACCAGAATGAGTATTTTTATCAAAAATGGTTCAAAGGGCTCTGAGCACTATGGGACTCAACTGCTGTGGTCATAAGTCCCCTAGAACTCAGAACTACTTAAACCTAACTAACCTAAGGACAGCACACAACACCCAGCCATCACGAGGCAGAGAAAATCCCTGACCCCGCCGGGAATCGAACCCGGGAACCCGGGCGTGGGAAGCGAGAACGCTACCGCACGACCACGAGATGCGGGCTAGTATTTTTATCTCTGTTGTTAAAGCATAACATAAAAATATATAAACAGCCAGCTGTTACTTCCCAAAAAGCAAAATATCGACGCAGTCATCCACACTACGTAGATACATTCGGTGTGAAGAATGCTATGTGCACAGCACTAGCAATTTTCTTCTACAATATGTCGCCGCCCTTAACACTCTTGTCAACCTGCTAATGACAGAAAAATTATACTTTAGCGCAAACCAAAGTCATCAGAATGAGTATTTTTATCTCTATTGTTAAAGCATTTCGTAAAAATATTTAATCATCGAGATGTTACTTACCAAAAAAACGAAATATCGACGCAGTCATCTACAGTACGTAGATACATTCGGTGTGAAGAATGTTATGTGCACAGCACTAGCAATTTTCTCCTACAATAAGTCGCCGCCCTTAACACTATTGTCAACCTGCTAATGACAGAAAAATTATACTTTAACGCAAACCAAAGTCTCCAGAATGAGTATTTTTAACCATAATGTTAAAGCATAACATAAAAAAATTTAATCATCGAGCTGTTACTTACCAAAAAACGAAATATCGACGCAGTCATCTACAGTACGTAGATACATTCGGTGTGAAGAATGCTATGTGCACAGCACTAGCAATTTTCTCCTACAATATGTCGCCGCCCTTAACACTCTTGTCAACCTGCTAATGACAGAAAAATTATACTTTAACGCAAACCAAAGTCTCCAGAATGAGTATTTTTAACCCTAATGTTAAAGCATAACATAAAAATATTTAATAATCGAGCTGTTACTTACCAAAAAACGAAATATCGACGCAGTCATCTACAGTACGTAGATACATTCGGTGTGAAGAATGCTATGTGCACAGCACTAGCAATTTTCTTCTACAATATGTCGCCGCCCTTAACACTCTTGTCATTCTGCTAATGACAGAAAAATTATACATTAGCGCAAACCAAAGTCTCCAGAATGAGTATTTTTAACCCTAATGTTAAAGCATAAGATAAAAATATTTAATCATCGAGCTGTTACTTACCAAAAAACGAAATATCGACGCAGTCATCTACAGTACGTAGATACATTCGGTGTGAAGAATGCTAAATCCACAGCACTAGCGATTTTCTTCTACATCATGTCGCCGCCCCTCACACCTATTGTCAACCTGCTAATGACAAAGAATTTATACATTAGCGCAAACCAAAATCAACAGAATGAGTATTTTTATCTCTGTTGTTAAAGCATAACATAAAAATATTTAATCATCCAGCTCTTACTTCCCAAAAAATGAAATATCGACGCAGTCATCCACAGTACGTAGATACATTCCGTGTGAAGTATGCTATGTGCCCAGCACTAGCGATTTTCTTCTAAAGTATGTCGCCGCCCCTCACACCTATTGTCAACCTGCTAATGACAAAGAATTTATACATTAGCGCAAACCAAAATCAACAGAATGAGTTTTTTTAACCCTATTGTTAATGCATAACAAGAAAGTATTTAATCATCGAGCTGTTACTTACCAAAAACGAAATATCGACGCAGTCATACACAGTACATAAATACATTCAGTGAGAAGAATGCTATGTGCACAGCAATAGCGATTTTCTTCTACAATATGTCGCCGCCCTTCACACCTCTTCTCAACCTGCAAATGAAAGAGACTTTATACATCATCGCAAACCAAAGTCACCAGAATGAGTATTTTTATCTCTATTGTTAAAGCATAACATAAAAATATTTAATCATCGAGCTGTTACTTACCGAAAAACGAAATATCGACGCAGTCTTCCACAGTACGTAGATACATTCGGTGTAAAGAATGCTATGTGCACAGCACTAGCGATTTTCTTCTACAATATGTCGCCGCCCTTCACACCTCTTCTCAACCTGCTAATAATAGAGAATTTATACATCATCGCAAACCAAAGTCACCAGAATGAGTATTTTTATCTCTGTTGTTAAAGCATAACATAAAAATATTTAATCATCCAGCTGTTACTTCCCAAAAAATGAAATATCGACGCAGTCATCCACAGTACGTAGATACATTCCGTGTGAAGTATGCTATGTGCCCAGCACTAGCGATTTTCTTCTAAAGTATGTCGCCGCCCCTCACACCTATTGTCAACCTGCTAACGACAAATAATTTATACATTAGCGCAAACCAAAATCAACAGAATGAGTATTTTTAACCCTATTGTTAAAGCATAACATAAAAGTATTTAATCATTGAGCTGTTACTTCCCAAAAAACGAAATATCGACGCAGTCATCCACAGTACGTAGATACATTCGGTGTGAGGACTGCTATGTGCACAGCACTAGCGATTTTCTACTACAATATGTCGCCGCCCTTCAAACCTCTTCTCAACCTGCTAATGAAAGATAATTTATACATTAGCGCAAACCAAAGTCACCAGAATGAGTATTTTTATCTCTATTGTTAAAGCATAACATAAAAATATTTAATCATCGAGCTGTTACTTACCGAAAAACGAAATATCGACGCAGTCTTCCACAGTACGTAGATACATTCGGTGTAAAGAATGCTATGTGCACAGCTCTAGCGATTTTCTTCTACAATATGTCGCCGCCCCTCACACCTATTGTCAACCTGCTAATGACAAAGAATTTGTACATTAGCAAAAAACCAAAGTCAACAGAATGAGTATTTTTAACCCTATTATGAAACCATAACAACAAAGTATTTAATCATCGAGTTGTTACTTATTAAAAAACGAAATATCGACGCAGTCATCCACAGTACATAGATACATTCAGTGTGAGGAATGCTATGTGCACAGCACTAGCGATTCTCTTCTACAATATGTCGCCGCCCTTCAAACCTCTTCTCAACCTGCTAATGAAAGAAAATTTATACATTAGCGCAAACCAAAGTCACCAGAATGAGTATTTTTAACCCTATTGTTAAAGCATAACATAAAAATATTTAATCATCGTGCTGTTACTTACCAAAAAGCAAAATATCGACGCAGTCATCCACAGTACGTAGATACATTCGGTGTGAAGAATGCTATGTGCACAGCACTAGCGATTTTCTTCCACAATATGTCGCCGCACCTCACACCTATTGTCAACCTGCTAATGAAAGAAAATTTGTACATTAGCGCAAACCAAAGTCAACAGAATGAGTATTTTTAACCCTATTGTTAAAGCATAACGTAAAAATATTTCATCGTCGAGCTGTTACTTACCGAAAAACGAAATATCGACGCAGTCATCCACAGTACGTAGATACATTCGGTGTGAAGAATGCTATGTGCACAGCACTAGCGATTTTCTTCTACAATATGTCGCCGCCCCCTCACACCTATTGTCAACCTGCTAATGACAAAGAATTTATACATTAGCGCAAACCAAAGTCAACAGAATGAGTATTTTTAACCCTATTGTTAAAGCATAACGTAAAAATATTTCATCGTCGAGCTGTTACTTACCGAAAAACGAAATATCGACGCAGTCATCCACAGTACGTAGATACATTCGGTGTGAAGAATGCTATGTGCACAGCACTAGCGATTTTCTTCTACAATATGTCGCCGCCCCTCACACCTATTGTCAACCTGCTAATGAAAGAAAATTTGTACATTAGCGAAAACCAAAGTCAACAGAATGAGTATTTTTTAACCCTATTGTTAAACCATAACAAAAAAGTATTTAATCATCGAGCTGTTACTTATCAGAAAACGAAATATCGACGCAGTCATCCACAGTTCATAGATACATTCAGTGTGAAGAATGCTATGTGCACAGCACTAGCAATTTTCTTCTACAATATGTCGCCGCCCTTCAAACCTCTTCTCAACCTGCTAATGAAAGAAAATTTATACATTAGCGCAAACCAGTCACCAGAATGAGTATTTTTAACCCTATTGTTAAAGCATAACATAAAAATATTTAATCATCGAGCTGTTGTTTCCCAAAAAGCAAAATATCGGCGCAGTCATCCACAGTACGTAGATACATTCAGTGTGAAGAATGCTATGTGCACAGCACTAGCAATTTTCTTCTACAATGTGTCGCCGCCCCTCACACCTCTTCTCAACCTGCAAATGAAAGAAAATTTATACATTAGCGCAAACCAAAGTCACCAGAAGGAGTATTTTTATCTCTATTGTTAAAGCATAACATAAAAATATTTAATCATCGAGCTGTTACTTCCCAAAAAGCAAAATATCGGCGCAGTCATCCACAGTACGTAGATACATTCGGTGTGAAGAATGCTATGTGCACAGCACTAGCGATTATCTTCTACACTATGTCGCCGCCCCTCACACCTCTTCTCAACCTGCTAATGAAAGAAAATTTATACATTAGCGCAAATCATAGTCACCAGAATGAGTATTTTTATCTCTATTGTTAAAGAATAACATAAAAATGTTTACTCATCGAGCTGTTACTTACCAAAAAACGAAATATCGACGCAGCCATCCACAGTACATAAATACATTCGGTGTGGAGAATGCTATGTGCACAGCACTAGCGTGTTTCTTCTACAATATGTCGCCACCCCTCACACCTCTTGTCATCTTGTTAACGAAAGGAAATGTGTAAATTAGTGGACCCCAAAGTCACCAGAATGTGTATTTTTATCTCTATTGTTAAAGCATTACATAAAAATATTTAAACATCGAGCTATTACTTGCCAAAAAACGAAATATCGACGCAGTCATCTACAGTACGTAGATACATTCGGTGTGAAGAATGCTATGTGCACAGCACTAGCGATTATCTTCTACACTATGTCGCCGCCCCTCACACCTCTTCTCAACCTGCTAATGAAAGAAAATTTATACATTAGCGCAAATCATAGTCACCAGAATGAGTATTTTTATCTCTATTGTTAAAGAATAACATAAAAATGTTTACTCATCGAGCTGTTACTTACCAAAAAACGAAATATCGACGCAGCCATCCACAGTACATAAACACATTCGGTGTGGAGAATGCTATGTGCACAGCACTAGCGTGTTTCTTCTACAATATGTCGCCACCCCTCACACCTCTTGTCATCTTGTTAACGAAAGGAAATGTGTAAATTAGTGGACCCCAAAGTCACCAGAATGTGTATTTTTATCTCTATTGTTAAAGCATAACATAAAAATATTTAATCATCGAGCTGTTACTTGCCAAAAAACGAAATATCGACGCAGTCATCCACAGTACGTAGATACATTCGGTGTAAAGAATGCTATGTGCACAGCACTAGCGATTTTCTTCTACAATATGTCGCCGCCCCCACACACCTCTTCTCAACCTGCTAATGAAAGAAAAGTTATACATTAGCGCAAACCAAAGTCACCAGAATGAGTATTCATATCTTTATTGTTAAAGCATAACACACAAATATTTAAGCATCGAGCTGTTACTTACCAAAAAACGAAATGTCGACGCAGTCATCCACAGTACGTAGATACATTCGGTGTGATGAATGCTATGTGCGCAGCACTAGCGATTTTCTTCTACAATATGTCGCCGCCCCCTCGCACCTTTTCTCAACCTGTTAACGAAAGAAAATGTTAATATTAGCGCACTCCGAAGTTACCAGAATATGTGTTTTTATATCTATTGTTAAAGCATAACATAAAAATATTCAAAGATCGAGCTGTTACTTACCAAAAAACCAAATATTGACGCAGTCATACACAGTACGTAGATACATTCGGTGTGAAGAAAGTTATGTGCACAGCACTAGCGATTTTCTTCTACAATATTTCGCCGCCCCCTCACTCCTCTTGTCAACCTATCAAGAGAAAAACCAAAAAGTTACTACTGCCCTAAAGAGAAAAGTAGATAAACACAGCATTGGTGCTATCTTCGTTCCAATCATTCTGTGAGTATCGGTTCCTAAATCGAGCGTCACCCTGGTCTATCCTCTTAAGCTAACCCAGAAAACGAAGTATTAGGAAACACGGCACGGTGCGCACGCAGGTTTAGGCATTCTGTCAAACGTATTTTGTTATTATTTACTTTTTATGTATAGTTTATTTTTGTATTATGTATTTTTAATGTAAAAGATTTGCACCCAGAGGAGACTACTAGACATAACAGAAGCGTGTTCGCTGAGTGCGGGTGCGGTTGATGGGAGCTCTGAACGCCACGTTGGCAGCGTAGAACAAAATTTCAAAAACTCCTTTGAAACTGATGATATTTTCTGACGTAGTACGTAGGGATGGTTTTAAAACAAACTTATTGTAACAAAATGATGGCACTCTAAAATAAAAGTATTTTTTTCGGACTGAAACGACGTTATAAAAACTTCTACCAAAGATCGAAGTTAAAATATATAGCAAAAATCGTACGCACTACAGTACAAAAAACGCTGACTCAAAAGTCAGACAAAGGTATAATGTGATTGCATATGTATTTGACGAATTATAGCTTCTGTCAACTTGATAAATATTGTTTTGAAGAAACAAGCGTTCAAATTTTCAACTTGTTTTTTTTTTTTTTTTAATATGAAACTGAACAAACCTTTAAACGGAAACGCCAGCACAGTATTGTCGGCCTTTCTTTCACCGATATCGAAACAGTTCCATTCTGACGAAATTATATCGAGTAACTGGCATCCGCTTAACAACGGAATGTTTTTTTGCAAGATTGAGATTGTTTTTCGAACTTCTTCTATCTGTATAAACACTTTTGTCATTTTCAGTCACTCACGTTTTACTGCGGACGAAAAAAAAGAAAGAGAAACGAAATAACAAATTTATCGGACGCGAGACAAGCACGTGTTGTCGGACAGTTTACTATAAACGAAGAGAAGTCACTTGTTTTTTTTATATTGGTCGTTGAATTTGTTAGTGGTTTCCGAAGACACTCTTACAGGCTGTTCGTTGACCCGTTTACTCAGTTTTTTATTACTGAGAGTAGCTTAACTATCTGACCGAACACGCTTTTTTTTAATCTCATTTTGTTCGATATTGTTCGTTGCATTTGTTCAGGGCGGATGGCCCATGACACCCGTTCAAGTTCACTGTTGATCCTTTCACTCAGTTTTTTTATTACAAAGAGCAGCTAACCCTCTGACCGAACACGCTGTGCTACCGTGCCGGCAACACTAATGCCCTCTACGACACTATGTGAACGTAACTGAACCACTATTACGTCGGTAACTAATACAGCATTGCATCGGTTGCATTCGAGCGCTCGGATTCGCCAGCTCCTCATGTCCAGTCAATGATCGGTTCAGTTGGACCAGATGACCCAGTCTGTTCCACGTAAACTCAGTCCACAACGTTACGGAGATACCACCAGCTTGCACACTACCTTGTTGACAACTTGGGTCCATGGTTTCGTGTTGTCTGCTCCATACGTCAAAATCTACCATCAGATCTTAAAAACTGAAATCGAAACTCATCTGACCCGGTCACAGTTTTCCAGTCATCTAGAGTCCAACCGATTTGATCTCGAGCCCAGGAGGGGCGCTGCAGGCGATGTCGTGCTGCTAGCAAACGCACTCGTGCCGGTCGTCCGACGCACTGTCCTAACATTTACGGTCTTCGTCCCACAGTGATTTCTGAGGTTATTTCACGCGCTGTCACTTGTCTGTTAGCACTGACAACTCTACGCTCTCGATCGTTAGGTGAAGGGCGTCGGCAACTACTTAGTCCGTGGCAAGAGTTAATGCCTGAGATTTGGTCTTCTCATCACTCTATCGACACAATAGTTCTCAGAAACTAAATTCCCTAACGACTTACAAAACAGAATGTCCCGTGCTTCTAGTTACAACTACCGTTCCGCGTTCAAAATCTGTTAATGCGGCCATAATCACGTCGGAAACCTTTTCATATGATCACTTGAGTAAAAATCACTGCTCCGCCAATGCACTGTCCTTTTATACCTTGTGTACGCAATACTATCGGCATCTGCGTATTTGCATATTGCTATCCTATGACATCTGTCTCCTCAGTGTATATCCTGCAGAGAGTTTTCGCACAATGGTGAACGTTGTAACACACAGCCACTGTAGGACTGGTATTTCATAATGTCCTGCACTTCACGAAGTTCACTCAGCAAAGGCGTCGCAGCAGTCTTCTTCACAGCCACCAGGGGCAGCCCCTACAAGGTGGCTTACTGTTCTGTTTCCTCCCCACCAGCGGCGAGCGCGGAGGTCGGCGTAACAGGGATGGGGCCCATCCCCTCAGGGACCGGCACCTCGGTCTCTGGGACATTTGCCACGCCGGACATTTGCCACACTTGCCCCTTCGCCAGGTAGCGGTCCTTCAGGTAAGGGACACCCTTCCTCGTACTTCTTCCGTCCACTTTCAAACCGCTGTCTTCACATCTTACTAGATACAACCAGTACGTAAGGGACCTTCTTCTTCGACATCTTGGTGAAATACAGAGCTTCTTTTCCGAAATCGAAATATTTATATCTTTTGGGAAACGAAAGCAGTTCCGACGATTATGTCAGAGTGTAATTAGTTCTGCCAAGTATAAATATAGATCCCTCTGTCTGTACGGTAGCTTCCTTTCATGCTTACTAATTGCAATAGAAACAGTCCATCGCCATGGGAGCAACAAGAAAGGAACACTGTAAAGAGAATGAGAATGTACGCTAATCATTTCTTTTTGATCGCTGCATTTGTGCCTACTTTATTTACTACAACTACATGCCCAAAAGACAATAAGGAAAGAAGAAATGGGTATGTGAATTTTTGAAAAGAAGAACGACATACTCCATATTAATTTACTCTCTAAAATCCGATATCCCTTGCGGCGAAACATTAGTTAATAAAGTGTAGTGGGACAATGTTCAAAACACGACTGAAAGTACTTTCATAAACAGAGATACGAACATCTATGATTGACATGTCATCTAAAGTCGACGTACAATTTTAAAATGTTGGAAATAAGGAAATGAAGTAATACAGAATTCTATGCTTGTAACGTATGTTGTTGTTCTACATTGTTTAGTTCTGGTATTTACAGGATCACAGAGAAAGCATCCTAGGTTTTGGAGGGAAAAGCCGTAATTGTAATGATCTCCACTACAACAGAAACAAGAAGCACAACTTAAGAAAAAATAATGTAATGTGTGTTTCAGCTCACAAGCGACATTGAAGCAGGTAGATCCTGTGACTTAGTATGGACAGAGGTTATATTCGACAACCGTAATAAATTAATAACTGGCTCCTTTTACCGACTCCCTGTCTCATATGAAACAGTTGCTGAACATTTCAAAGAAAATTCGAGTCTCAACACAAATGGGTACCCCACTCATACAATTACAGTTGGCAGTGACTTCAATCTACCCTCCATATGTTGACAAAAATACATTTTCAGACCCTACTGTAGATAGAAAACAACTTCCATAATTGTTCTAAATGCTCTTTATAAAATTATTTTGAACAATTAGTTCACAAGGCCATTCAAATTGTAAATGGTTACGAAAACACACTTGACCTCTTAGCTACAAATAATCCTGAGCATCAGGACAGGTACAGGAATTAATGAACTCACAGTCATAGCGAGGCTCAATTCCGTAACAAAGAAATTCACAAAAACTAAACGTTATATATATATATATATATATATATATATATATATATATATATATATATATAAGCAACTAAAAATTCAGTTGACGCCTTTCTAAGAGACAGTCTCCAATCCTTCCGAACTATCTAAGTGAAGACCATATGTGGCTTAAGTTCAAAGAAATAGTATCAACAGCACTCGAGAGATTCATACCAAAGAAATTAATATCAGACGGACTGATACCCCATGGTACACAAAACACAACAGAAAGCTGCTGCAGGAGCACCGAAAAAGGCACGTATAATTTAGACGAGCGCAAAATCTCCAAGATTGGAGAAATTTTACTGTGGCTCGAAATTTGGTGCGGATTTCAATGCGAAATGCATTTAATATTTTCCACAAAGAAACTCTCTCTAGAAATGTGGCGGAAAATCCAGAGAGATTCTGGTCCTATGTTAAGAAAACCAGTGGAAAGGCTCAGTAAGTACCTTTACTGCGGGTCGGGTGGCGAGTGAGGAGGAGGAGGAGGAGGAGGAGGAGGAGGAGGGGGAGGGGGAGACAAGGGACCCAACCCTTCGGAGCAGGTAAAATCGTGGCAAATGTCCGCCGTGGCAAATGTCCACACACCGGCTGCCGCAGCCCTGTTTCGGGCAATTATCCCTCATACAGTAAGCCAGATTTTACGACTGCGTAAGAGTATATATAGCGGAAAGGGTTCTGTGATTGTACATCCATGACGACGTATTCGTACCTCAAAGATCTCTGCTTCTTACACCGCCCCTTTCTTTTCTGCGATCTTGATATACTTGGCTGCTTTTCACTGCGTCTGCTACAAAGATGGGGGCCTCCATATTTTCTGATAGCCTGCACAATACAGGTGATATTAAGAAGCTCTTCTATGTACGTCAGGTCACATACAAGAAGGTTTTGCTAGGATTGTGATCGGCAGATATTGCGAACGGACGTCTTGCACTGTCTTGTAAGAATCAGCGAACAACAGCGCTCTGAATAGACCAAGAACTACTACTTGTTTCGGGAAGTTCAGGTATAGACTCTGCTGTGTCTGCATTAAAAGATTCAGCCTGGAATTTGAGTATAATTTGAGTATCTTCTAAGAACGATTGTATGTGTCAGTGGGATACTGCCAAGGAAATGCGATCACTGAATCAGGATGACTAAACAGAGCAAGCCGAGTAGGCAGTTCTGGTGGAGCTAACGGAGAATTTGAGAGACAATGCTTCGTACCATGCGTTCTACAACTCGGCGTAAAAGAACTCAATTGTAAACACACATTAACGTACGGCGTCACATGAATGTTCACAAAAAAGAATCTGTGTACTATTTCTTACATTATGACACGAATTTACGCAACTGATGAAAACAAGCGTTATATTTGTGACGCGGAACTTTCCATAAAGATAACATAATATTTTATTTACATGCCGCAGGAGGCGAAGGCTATCTTACACTGAGAAGTGCGGGATCACAAAATTAATATTCCGATCTTGAAAGAAACACACACACACACACACACACATACACACACACACACACACACACACACACACATGCACATGCACAGGCGAGCGCTAATTCACACTGTCAAACATGCACGCACTTTTCGCAACCTGTAACAGATATTTTAGATTTACTGCAGATAGCGTCAAGGGAATGGAGGTCATGAGTACCGAGCAATTCTTTTTCAGTTTTCAGTAAAATATACTGGTATTATTAACTGCAGCCGTCAACGGTATATCGAAACCATGAAGCGATTGATAATCGGATTGATTAAACGCATTCTATATAAAATTGATTAAATGCATTTTATACCAAACTGTTCATGGAACTATTGCACCAGTTAAGTGTTACTAAATGGACAGAAGACCTTTAGTTCCATCACCAGAATGTTTACAAATTAGTCATAAGCATGTCGCACAATACATTATAAATGTAAAAATGACACACAGCTAGCTTGTTATCCTTTACAAGCCACTGACAACAAACATGAATATAATTTCAGTTGCCATGTGGATGCTGTCATGGGTGATCGCGATTGAAATTACTGTCGCTTTCACGACAGAGCACGAAAAATTGCATGCACATTGAGCACATATTTGTTATTACATCTAATACAAAAACAACAAGCTTAGCACAAGCATTTCTTCATATTGCCGAAGAAGACACATCACAAATTTTCGCGGCTACCTCTGAGCACAAACACTACTGAGCACGCATCGGTCTCATATTGCTCCAAGAAAGTTGAATATGTCTTACCTTTAGGACGAGGAAACTTTCTGCTGCACGCTGGGAACCGAAAGCAAAATCCTCTGTTACTGGTCTCTAACTGGGAGTACCGAATTAGCCTGTGTATGTAACTGTACAAAGCAGATCAAACAAGCATGCATCGTAAAGCGACAACTGTTCGTTTATACTCGCATACGCCATTCAAAGAACAATTATTTGTCGCGGGAAAACAATCAAAGTGTAAATAATACGTGGCGGGAAAAACAATCTCGCAGCGAAAGTATCAGTCGACCTGAATTTTGAGACGAGCTGAAAATAAAATTTACAAACTGATACACTAGATTGTTCTGCAAATAGCAGCTCCGATTGCCCTAGTCCCCTGTAAACCTGTATGTTTACAGAAATATTCTCTCAGTTATTTCCAGCGATTGATAAGACGCTAATTATAAAGATCTATTATTCAGTATTCTAACTTGTGATTCCTGGGGAGGGCAAATTACGTACAACGTTTCCCGTCTTGTGTTTCGTATCCTGGCATAAGGAGTGTTTCAGCTGACAAACAAACAACGTTAATTCACATAAACAGAACACGCGTGGAGCAGATTCTGGCAGCTACTATTTTGACTATGGGGTCGCTCTTTCATTCGTTCTATGCTGTTGATCTCCGAGTGAATAGATTACACATGATAGTGCATCAAACTCAGCCTCTTCGTCGCCGCTATTCAGTTGCTGTTACGCTTAGCTTATTCAGTTCATTTAGTGACTGCTTCTTGCATGTGTGTACTGTTAACATTTTACCGATAACGGGACGCGAGACGATGGTATAGAACAAAGAACTAAACGGCGCAGCTTGAAATTTACTGCTGACAGTTCGTCATACCGATAGATAAACATGCACGCAAAAGAACCGCTTATTTTACTTTACCTTTGTTGCAGTCCGCATTATTCACAACTGACATTTTTCTGATTTATTTGCCCAACTGCACCTCAATATCTTAAAATGACACATAATGCCGGTCTACTAATGGATCTTATTGATTTCCTGACCTTCATGCTCAGTGTATGTGTTCTGTTGCAATTACCTGACCTCTAAATCTATATCTACATCTGCAGACATAATCCGCAAGCCACCGTATGGTGCGTGGCGGAGGGTGCCCTGTACCACTAGCAGTCGTTTCCTATCCAGTTCCACTCGCAAGCAGACCCACGGAACAATGACTATGTGCCCACGTACTAGCCATAACCTCCTCTAATCTTGTCTTTATGGTCCTTATTCGAAATGTACGTTGGCGGCAGTAGAATCGTTCTGCAGTCAGCCTCAAATGCCGGTTCTCTAAATTTTGTCAATAGCGCTCCTCGAAAAGAACTTCACCTTCCCTCGAGTGATTCCCATTTGAGTTCGCAATACATCTCTGTAATACTTGTGTATTATTCGAACCTATCGGTAACAAATCTAGCAGTCTGCCTCTGAACTCCTCCGATGTCTTCCTTCAATCCGGCGTGGTACAGATCCCACACACTGGAACAGTACTCAACAATGAGTCGCGCAAGTGTCCTATATGCGGTCACCTTCACAGATGAACCACACTTTCCTAAAACTCTGCCAATAAATCGAAGTCGACCATTCGTCTTCCCCACTACAATTCTTACATGCTCACTCCATTTCATATTGCTTTGCAACGTTACGCCGAGACATTTAATCGACGTGTCAGGCAGCGCACAATTAATACTATACTCGAACATTTAACAAGAACGAGAAATAATACGGGATAGCAATGAAGAGAAACCTTATTTTTTGGAGTGATAACCGTGTTGGAGAAAACAAGAATCGAATGATGGTAATTCTTTTTCTTTTTCTGGTGGGAAATGTTCACAACAATAGAACAACGGTTTCTTGTTAGTGGACGCAGCTTCCTTCCTTGTGACTAAGTTTTTCTTGATTCTGGGAAGGAAGTTAGTGACAAAGCAATTTCCACTCAATGAGCTTTGCAAAATGCTCAAGGCAGCAAAAGTTTTAGAAACTTTCAGAGTAATTTCCATGAATAGTTCAATTTTTTCAACATTCAAGCTTTGACCTGCTGTGCGTTTACCTCTGTTGCGTCTTCACAGAACGGAACGTCTATCGTGGAGTCGCCAGCATATCAACTAGACGTCGAACAGTGGGCAAATGTTGTTTGTATAGATGAGTCCCGATCTGGTTTGGAGAATTCTCCAATCATTCGCATCTGGAAGGAACGTGGAACACAGTTTCGGGACCCAAGCATTGTGGAAAAAGACCTGTATCGATGAGGATCCGTAATGATGCAGGGCAGGGATTACGTTGACCACTCTAACATCTCTTCATGAAATTCTACGGGTGATTCGGCAAGGTTTAACTGCTGTAAGGCGTGGTGAAGAGATCTTGGTATCTCAAGTGCGGTTGTTGCGAGGTGGTGTGGACCCAGACTTCGTATTGATGGATGATAATGCTCAGCTTCATAGAGAACAGAGGGTTGTTGTTTTCCTGGGAAACGGAAAATGTTGCACGCATGGCGTGGCCTGCTCGTTTTCCCGGTTTGCATACCTAGAGCATGTCTGGGATGCACTAGGGAGACAGGTTGCATCACGTTAGCATCCATCAACCACTCTCCAAGACTTGCGAGCAGCTCTGCAGGAAGAACGGGCGTTATTGTCTCAACATGAGATTGATGACATCATTCATAGGATGCCCCCTATTGTCGGGCCTGTATTGCTGCCAGAGGTGGTCAGCTCACACCCCATACTGAACACATTAACCACTTGTCGGAATCTGTGTGCAAATCTGTTAAGCTGAAAAAAAAACAAAGAACATTGTTGTCTACCGTTAGGCCTATAGCAGTAGTTTACTTTCTGCATTCTTCACATTGTTTCTACTTTACTATCACCTGTTTGTATTGTTTCGTGGAAAAATACGCCCAAGCTTGCAAAATTGCCGTTTGTTGCTTCAATTTTGGACACAAACGGACTCAATCACAGACGAAAAGAAGAAATATTTGAAGGCTATGATGCGTTACATGTAAAGGAATGAGCATGGCCACTAATGTATTATAGTAGAGCCGCGCGGGATTAGCCGAGTGGTCTAAGGCGCTGCAGTCATGGACTGTGAAGCTGATCCCGGCCGAGGTTCGAGTCCTCCCTCGGGCATGGGTGTGTGTGTTTGTCCTCAGGATAATTTAGGCAAAGTAGTGTGTAAGCTTAGGAACTGATGACCTTAGCAGTTAAGTCCCATAAGATTTCGCACATTTTATGATAGTAAACTCTCATTTGTAACTCGGAAATATTTCAAGAATAAATAATGAAACACTGCGCTACAGACAGTTTGCTCATAAGTTTGGCACTTCGCACCTTTCTACAGTCAAGTATCCAATTAATGAGCATTTAACGATCAATGACGATGAAGATATTCCTAGCCCATTGGAGATCACGTACAATTCCGAACTCTCAAAGAGCTGGGAAAAGAAAAACGATTTGACTTGGGACACGGAGCTACGTATTTAGTAAATGTTTTAAATGTCATTTGTCTTCTACTCACTGAGTTGTATTACAACTGAATTGATCCAAGTTCATATTCAATACTACAAATAACCAACACATTTGAACACGAACGTCATTACGTCAACCATTGTCACGTTCACTGGTGCCGGCACAGAGACAAATTGTAGTTACTTTGCGATTTAATTAGACGTGTATAATTTTAAATTTCCGGTGCCTACTTTTTCTGGTCAGTTCGAAAACATTTCCCCGGAGGGTGCCCGAACGCTATTCCTGCCGAAATTAAGCACTGCAAGAAAAGCGTATGTTTCTGCTACTGTCTGTTCTTATTACGATAGCCACTTTCCTTGACACGTAACAATTTTGTACGGGGTGTAATGATTCGCGCTTTCTACACTTCACTCAGCTTCCTAACATACGAATATTATGTAAATGTAAATATTTTTTCTTCAGAAGACGACTGCTTTGAAGATTCTTGCTGTTTGTGGCTCAGAGACAGCAACAATTGCAGTATCGGTTTCTTCTGTGTTAGGGGAAACGGTTTGATAGCTTTTGACGTTTTCTGTGCTGTTTCCTAGATAACACTTGTGGTGGATTATCTGGTGCGTCAGATAAAGTGGATACTCCATTCCATAGAAGTTTCCTATGTTCCACATTCACTGATTTTGTTGGACGTGTAGCGAACAAACCATCATGTCGTCAAATGGTCATAAAAGGTCTCTCTGTGAAAAGTCAGCTGTTCTACTGTTTAGCAGTCATATTTTATTCAAGGAAAGCGTCGTCCTATATAAGTATCTGTACGTTACAAGAGACTCGTAAATAAAATGGCCTGTGAGGTACCGTTTTATACAGTGTAGGATCCTTAGAAAACTAGAGAAAGACAAATGCGGTATAATTTCTTTGGTTACTGCCAGTTTTTAATGCAATACACGAGCTACCTTTCGTAAAAACTATGTTGGAAATCAATATAAACGATGCTGTTCGCGTTCATCCGATATCGTATTCAAAAGTGTAGCTTACTGCGAGCTTGGAGGTCTGCCGTGGCAGTGTGTATCAACATTGAGCAGCAGTGTCGTGACTGAACTTATCAGACTAGACGTGGACTAGGCTGTGGACAAACACATTACAACTCTAGCTACGCCTTTTCGGCAATCACCTTGGTTGTTCTGTTATCAACAGCTGCATAAGAGGTGAAGTCGAAATTACGAGTTTCCTTTTAAAGAGATCAGTAACATGAGATTTGAATTTCCGATTTCAGTGTACACGAGGAAGGTTCCTTGGCGCAAAGGTAAGAATAACATTCACCAGTCAGTAAGAGAGCGCTCGCAGCTGTGATTGTGATCAGTAGCAGTTGTGAAACTGTTTTACTTCCTTTGAGGTAAGCTGGGAAATGTGATTAAATGCCCACACCTAGTTTGTGGGACTTACATTATGCTAATTAACATGTATGAATCAAACATGTGCTCGAAATGCAAACAGTTTTTTACGGTTTTCTTCCTTTCACAATAGTTAACTGTCAGAATCACCCATAAGCAGGACCAAGAAAGTAACTGGAGTGTGCTTCTGTTTACTGATTGTGCTTCAACAACAGGTAAAATTTAGGAGCATTGTAATTAATGTGCCTTTTCATTCATTTCGAATAGCTTCCGGTTTACCGATGTGACAGTCAGGAAATATTTGGAAACAATTTAACTATATGATCATTATAAATTGTGTGACATGCTAATGAACTGAATATGAAAACGATGTAGTAAATGAAATGACTGTCTTGAATTCTTACTGGTGACGCTCAAGTGGTGGAACAGTACCGTGAAATATATTCTGTAGTGTGAATTGAGTCTGGCATGATATTATTTGCGTTAGTTCTTTTCACTAGAATATAACTGACCTAGGTAAATGAATATACCAGTGCAATTAATGTTCTTCGATCGGAATTACTGCGATAGTTCCAGTCTTTTAAACCGTTATATGAACTGGTCCCCTGTTGTAAAATCGAAGTTCTCGACATTGGAGCGCATGTGTGCGCGTTCCCATGTTGAAGAAACTGGGTGAAATCACGGCGCAATCATTTATGCACCATGTAATCCTTTTCCGATTGAAATTTCGGCTAAAGAAATCTGAATGCATTTTTTGGAACATAAAATTTACCATAAATTTCTGTTTATAATGTTTCCTGTATTTCTTATTCTGCTCGGATGGGCTTGAATTGACTTGAATAATTCGGCCCATTGCACATTTGAGAAAAATTAACAAACAAAAATTTACACTCATTAAAATTTTGATACAATACGTGCGTGTTCTACATTTTATTGACCCTTTTAGACAGAGCCATACTGAGGTAATCCTGCGTCTTTTTTCTTTCCTGCATCTCCCCACCACAAAAAGAGGGTCGGAGAAGGGAGGGGGGTGGGACGATGGCAACACAAAATCCATCCTCCCACCCCGTACCACTAACAAGGAAATGCAGAAGATTAGCGTGCCGATCCCTGCAGATAGGAGATAACGGCCAGGACAGAGAAGAGCAGATAATTTTATCTGAACACCATCTTAATTAAAACGTTACAGTTTCCAACCAAGAAGATTCCAAAACATGTTTAATGCATTTCAACTTTTGTTTTTTACGAGTATGTCAACATATGACGTTTTGCTAAACAAAGCAGGTAATTTTCGATAAAATAAAATCCAGAGAAAGAGTCATTCGAAATACTTTTTGAAAATGCTAACTAATCGCTAGCGTGTTGTAACCGACTGCAGGCCATTATTTCTCGCGGCAATGCCAGCTCGTGTGTGGGGGTAATTAATGAGCTCGTTGTCGAAAGAACGACTAACGCCACATCACGAGATACACAACGGCGTAGGTCACGTATGAATGACGTTCAGTGCTATAAGTTACGTATTACAGAAATGAAACACGAGCAACGACGACCGAAGTTGCCAGCGAAAAAAAGTCAGTGCATTACTGCTCGAATTCGAGCGACCTCAACCAGTTTAGTACTACGGAGGTGAAAAGCCAAGAAAGTGTGGGAGCACTGAAGTGGCACTGAGGATATGAACTGACCTGGCACGAAGACGATAAAACAGACCCACCTTATTTGATCATAACTACGTAAGCAAAAAAAACCATTTCAAAACACATTTCATTCCTTAAATAACACACTTATGGTTTAAGACGCAAATCAGTGTATTGTCAAATACAGAACTTAATGCCTGAAATCCTTCTATAATCCGTTATAAATTCTTAGACTTTCTTACGATAACTCTATGGAAAACATGATTCAAGACACCATGGTGTTGTACCAAAGTTTTCGAGCTAATCCAGAAAGCACGAATAAATTCTTTTGTCCGATTCCACCTGCCGGCTTTGACCAACGACCTCATACCTAAGTCAAAGAAGCTACACGGAGGCGATATGAAGGCAACGAGCATAGTCTTAGCACAGTATTTAGAATCTGGAAACGAGGCTTATTCCTAGACAAGAGAATGTACCACTAGAATAAAAGAAAATACACATACATTCGGTAATATACCATCGCAGTTCACCCGATTAATTACATACTCACGAGTTATATCGTCCAGAAATTGAAGTAACCATAGTTTGCTCGAGTAAGCGAAAAAAAAAAACAGACGGTCTTTAAAGTGCACTCCAATATTACGCATATTAAACTCTTAATATTATAGAATAGCGATAATTCTTAATAATAAGTACCGAGTCTATAGGCAACGCAGGGAAATGGGGGTTTTGGGCTGGACCAAACCAAAATCTAATACAACCACCTAAAAATGAAATAAACAGTAACATACAGGAAACGTAAGAAAGACGTAATCAGGAAATAAGGAGAGAGCAACGAAAGATTCCTAAAAGAAAATGCACCATAGAAGCAAGGAAAATTCACGAAAAAATAAATCTTGGAATCGATAACTGGAAATGACTCTATAAGGTCAATCATAGTTATCGATTTCAATGTTCGTAATTTTCAGTGTTTTTGCAGTGTTCTTTATTACAGGATTTCTACTTTGGTTTTGCTCTCTGTACCACTGCGATAAATAACAAATGTTGGAATTGTTAACTACAATTGACTTATATAGGTCAATTCTAGCTGTTGATTCCAAGGTTAGATATTTATCGCGTTTTTGCAGCAGTAGAGTAAGTGATACCATACAGTTAAATCCTTACAGAATTAGCAACCCACACCTGATGAAAATTACATAATAAAAGAGTGGGGAGCTGACCATTAGGGTGATACCACACCTGGAAATTCTAAAAGAATGCACAGTAGACGTGTGGACTGGTTTGTTACAGGATTTCTGTTATTTTTGTGTGTGCTTTCTGTACTACGTAGCAGTGTGTTCTGTGCACTCTTTGATAACTGTCACGTTCAGAATCAATCTAATTATTGATTCCACGTTCCGTTATTTTTCGTGATGTTTACTGGCTCTGAATTATTTCGTTAAGGATTTAACTTTTTCGTACCGCACTCTATGCCACCGCAAAAACGCAAAAAATAACAAAATCTGGAATCGACAACTAGAAGTGACTTACTTAGCTCAAGTATAGAAGCAAAAACCATCAAAATAAATCCTAGAAAATAAGAACACACACTTAATGGAAAGTCACCAAAAATAACGAACCGTGGAATGGAGAACTAAAACTGACCTACATAGTTATCCTCTTAATTTCCTGCCAAACCTCACTCTTGAAAATCTTGCCACATTCGGAAAAAATGCGAGAACCTAGATCATAAATATTATTGCAGATCGTTTCATTAACATCAACGCAAGCTGTGCTCTTAGGTTCCCGCTCGACTTCTTGGTAAATAAGTAGCCAAATATTTTTGAAAAGCAAGATGATAAATACGATAGCTAATCGTTCTAGTGGCAGGTAGTTAGGTTGGCCTCTCAGATTCCTGCCTAACCACACTCTCAGTAATCCCGACATATTTGTAATAAACAGCATAGTTTACATCAGTTGCTAAGACAACCGCAGATAATATTTAATAAAAGGGCACTTACGTCCTTCACATCGTAAACTCGTGACGTTACACAGGACGTCACTCGTTAAAGCTGACGGACGGAATCCGGATTGGCAGAAATCAGTTGCTGGTTGGCGGCTCACCCAAGACCACCATCTTTGCTGCGTGCCCTTACTGCAACTCACGGTTTCTTACGATGTTACTGAACGGGACACGAACATTAGTGTTGCTCGCCTTTCGACTCGGCTCGGACTGTTTCTAAGCAACGTCACAGGGCGTTGAAGAATGGCGATGCTCGTTTCACAACAATTCCTGCAAACGTGACGTCATTTTGACGTCACGTGCAATATCGATGAGCGCATGAGCGGCTATCGTCTTTCTTTCAACGAATAATATGGATATTATTGCTCCTCGATTCACTCGCAGCAATTTAAGCCGTCCTCTTACGTTCCTGATTAATCATACACTCGGGAAACGCCGCACATTCGTGAATAAACAGCGAAATATTATTGACAAGGGGGAGTATGAATGTTAATGCTTCTCATTTCACTCGTGTCCTCTTATGTTCCTGCCTAACTGCGTACTCGAAAGGCGGCCATATTCCGAAATAAAGAGCCAAATATTTGCGAGAAGGAAGAATATGATCTTTATTGGTGCTCGTTTCAGTCGCAGCAACTTAAGCTGTCCCCCTACGGTTCTGCCTGGCCACCCACTCGGAAATAGCTAAATATTTATTTCATCTATCGTTCTCAAATCACACTCAATGTAAATAACAACCAATATTGCTGAACATACTTGTATTACACTCATAAGAAAGTAACAGAATGTGTTAACAAAGCTAGTATGAAAAAAAAAAACGTAACGGGACGGGAACGAACAGCTTTCGACTCCAGGAACCACAACGTCATTCATGCCATGTTGAACTACGGTCTTGGTTATCATATTCGATTTTGAAGGCTTGTATCGTTGGTGCGTTATTGACATTTGATAATAATGGTGTCGTGTTTGTGTTATATTTTCAACGCTCCTTTACATGGAAACGGCATACTAAAAATTATAAAACATTCATTGTTAATTTGTAAATAAACTACTGGCCATTAAAATTGCTACACCACGAAGATGACGTGCTACAGACGCGAAATTTAACCGACAGGAAGAAGATGTTGTGATATGCAAATGATTAGATTTTCAGAGCATTCACACAAGGTTGGCACCGGTGGCGACACCTACAACGTGCTGACATGAGGAAAGTTTCCAACCGATTTCTCATACACAAACAGCAGCTGACCGGCGTTGCCTGGTGAAACGTTGTTGTGATGCGTCGTGTTAGGAGGATAAATGCGTACCATCACGTTTCCGACTTCGATAATGATCGGATTGTAGCCTATCGTAATTGCGGTTTATCGTATCGAGACATTGCTGCTCGCGTTGGTCGAGATCCAATGACTGTTAGCTGAATATGGAATCGGTGAGTTCAGGAGGGTGACACAGAACGCCGTGCTGGATCCCAACGGCCTCGTATCACTAGCAGTCGAGGTGACAGGCATCTTATCCGCATGGCTGTAACGGATAATGCAACCACGTCTCTATCCGTAAGTCAACAGATGGGGACGTTTGCAAGATAACAACCATCTGCACGAACAGTTCGACGGCGTATGCAGCAGCATGGACTATCAGCTCGGAGACCATGGATGCGGTTACCCTTGACGCTGCATCACAGACAAGAGCGCCTGCGATGGTGTACTCAACGACAAACCTGGGTGCACGAACGACAAAACGTCATTTTTTTCGGATGAATCCAGGTTCTGTTTACAGCATCGTGATGGTCGCATCCGTGTTTGGCGACATCGCGGTGGACGCACATTGGAAGAGTGTATGCGTCATCGCCATACTGGCGTACCACCCGGCGTGATAGTTTGGGGTGCCATTGGTTACACGTCTCGGTCACCTCTTGTTCGCATTGACGGCACTTTGAACAGTGGACGTTACATTTCAGATGTGCTACGACCTGTGGCTCTACCCTTCATTCGATCCCTGCGAAACCCTACATTTCAGCAGGATAACGCACGACCGCATGTTGCAGGTCCTGTACGGGCCTTTCTGGATACAGAGAATGTTCGACTGCTGCCCTGGAGAGCACATTCTCCGGATCTCTCTCCAATTAAAAACCTCTGGTCAATGGTGGCCGAGTAACTGGCTCGTCACAATACTCCAGTCACTACTCTTGATGAACTGTGGTATCATGTTGAAGCTGCATGGGCAGCTGTACCTGTATACGCCATCCTGTTTGACTCAATGCCCAGGCGTATCAAGACCGTTATTACGGGCAGAGGTATTTGTTCTGGGTACTGATTTCTCAGGATCTATGCACCCAAATTGCGTGAAAATGTAATCACATGTCAGTTCTAGTATAATATATTTGTCCAATGAATACCCGTTATCATCTGCATTTCTTCTTGGTGTAGCAATATTAATGGCCAGTAGTGTAGTTGCCGATAACAACTCTCTCCAAAGACAGCGCTCTTATATGAAGGCATTATCCGTCGATAAATCATTAATTTCTTAATTATAGCAGTAATTATAATGAATCATCCTAAGAATGACATGTTTTTGTAAATCTCTGGTATGGGCTCTTGAAATCTTGTGAGAGGCCCGTATCGAATGCTAATGAAAGCCGATAGCCGATCATGCAGTAGTCAAAATGACGTCACGTTTGCGGGAATTGTAGTGACGCGAGCGTTGCACGTTGGAGAGACACACTGTATTGTTGAAAGCTGCGTCTCGTTGCGCTTTGTCTTGTTTACTCTAAGAGGGTGGCTCTAGTGGCTGTAAGCACTATGGGACTTAACATCTGAGCTCATCAGCCCCCTAGACTTAGAATTACTTAAACTTAACTAACCTAAGGACATCACACACATTCATGCCCGAGGCGGGATTCGAACCTGCGACAGTAGCAGCAGCGCGGTTCCGGACTGAAGCGCCTACGCCTTGAGCCGCTCGGCCACAGCGGTCGGCTCTAAGAGGGTATGAGGACAATTATCACCGTACAATTAAAGCATACATCAGCTGGTGACTGAAACGATAGTGTGGTATTGATGGCCGGGATGACCCACTCGGGTTCGGCCGCCACATTGGGCGACTTGCGGCCGATAATGAGGATAACACAACACCCAGTGCACGAGCGGAGAAAATCTCCATCCCGGCAGAGAATCGAACCCGGGCCCAGTGCATGGGAGGCAAGCACGTTACCACCCAGCTAAGCAGGCGGACTCCACTGGTGATAATAACCGAGGAGTAAACGGTCTGTGGCGCCCGGTGCAATGACGGCGAGGATAATGTCATTCTCGGCCAAAGGAAAGAAATAAGGAAACATGAAAATACGAAAGAAAATAAATAAAAATAGTAAAATCGATCACTCGAGACAATCCTTTCGGTACGTGAACATAATCAAAGCTATTTATTTATCTTTATTTCATTTGACACGTCGAGTTCCGTTGGACCAAACTGAGGAGCAAATGTCCATGATCGTGGAGCGAATCAGTACATGAAATTAACATCAGAAACGTTAGTAACAGTTGAAACACGTATGTTGTGTGGCGGCGATGGCGAGGCATTGCAGAGTCTCTGACCAGAGAGCTTTTTGTCGTTCCTAGTCTGCGCTTGACCGCGCGAGGGTTGCGAGCAGTAATCTGTCGGTAGCAGTAGGCCAGTGCAGTCTTCGTGGTCTTATACAGTCGAGTACGGTCGCGAGCGGGACGCAGTCGCAGGCGTCGACATGGGTCTCTGGTCAAGATGCTGAATGAAGTATATTGTTAATGAAGGTAACCAAGCTGCATTGCGCACATCAGATAATGTAAAGTTTATTCATTGTAATTAATTTTCAACAACTGCCCCAATAATAATTTTGATTTCAAAGCAATTTTTTTAACAAAAGAACTATTTAATTGAACGAATGATTTCCTTCCATTTCCTCTAAGGAAAAGTTTCAATTAAATTTCAAAAAAAAATAAAAAATAATACTTGAAATGCATTTCCTCCAAGCTGTGGCCAACAATGAGAGCAGAAATTTGACATGCAGTTCCAATGAGGTAAGAAATTAATTCTGATTTTTTTTGCACAGGGCCAAAGACCGATATTTCGGTTTAATTGAGTTTACATTGTCACTGAAGTCTCATTAGCATTGAATTGTTTTTCATTATTTTCGTGAGAGCTAACACCTTGAGTCAGATTGCGATTCTCATTCTTATTGTCATTAAATTTAATTGCTAGGGAGGTTACGCTTGGCTCCCATTTATTATTTTTTTGTCTTTCAAAATTCTGGTGGGGAGGTTACACTTGGCGACCCTGCCAGGATCGTATTTCGTTGAGAATCTTTTGAAAAACAGTCAGATATGTGCTCTTATTTGCTTAGATATAATTAGGATTTGGCGCAATGCTTTTACTAATCTTGTGACTTTCTTTCTACAGGTCAACGGCAATTCGTTGCTCTGTTGTATTTGTGTGTTGTTTTTGCATTCTGCTTATTTGTTTTGTGAATAATTGTGACTATTGTAAAAATGCCGCGAAAGACTGTGAATAGTATATCGCGAGGTATTACGAACGAAATTACCGACTCAAACAACTTTACCGATAGGACTTGTGACACGCAGTGTAATGATGACAATCCTGCGTTCACTGACAATCAGTGCATTCCAACCAATAATGATGACTTTTACCTTAATAATGAACAAACGAACTCAATTGTCTCTTCTGTTAATTTGACGGCAATTGATGACGCGGGATGCTCTATTGTAATGAGCGCTGCCCAGCTTAACACACCCGGTTCGGAAAATTCAAGTGATGTACAGACAAATTTTTCTAATGAAAGTGATCAGGATACTCAAAGTAGGATGGATCTATTTAATTCCGAAACAGTGACTGATAGTGTACATTCGACTGACAAATCTTTTTGTAAATTACAGAATGACCAAATGGTTACAGAAAGTGAGATAATTCCAGATCCACCACTAAACAGCACAGATAATAGAGTAGATAATGTTACATTGGGTCAAATTATGGCAATATTGCTACAAAATAGTAAAAAACTAGACAATACTGATGAAAAACTCAAACAACTTAGTGAACAGAACAAACAAGATAACGAAAATCTCAAACAATACTTAAATGAAAAATTAGACAATTGCAAACAGTTAAATGAAAAATTAGACAACAATTCTAGGCAGCTTAGTGAACAAATTAGAGCCGTTGCCGCGCAGTGTCATGACACTAAGGAACAGTTACACGAGGAAATTGAGGCTTGTTCAAAGAAAAATAGCGAAGAAATTAGATCTGTTGCTCAAGAATTAAGGGAAACGCAAACAGCCGCAACAGAAACACTTAGAGCGGAAATTAGTACAGTCGCTAAACAATGCTCTGAAAAAGCTACACAATTACGCGACGAGTTTAAAACAATGACAGCAGAACTTTCGCGCACAATGGATGAAAAGATAGACGCGAAATTCGAGCAACAGAACGCTCAAATTAACGAACGTCTTAGTCTTCACATACAAAACAGTGATACGCGTTTCCGCAAATTTATTCAGGATCAAAATAAAGTCAAACGTCAAGTCATGGAAACAATCACTGCACAGAGACAAGCAGACAAACGTAAAATGTTTGCAAAGGCAAAAACATATGTAGACAACAATATTGCTACAGTGTCGGACAAAATTAATACTATCGAACAGTCGAACACAGAATTACGTGACGAAATTTCTGATCTTAAATCAAAAACAGATACACACACAGTAGATTTTCAAACAGTGACCGACAGACTCGAACTATTAGAACTAACACAGGATTCCGATGTCGTCAAAGCTGACGTTAAAAAACTGAACGAAACTACACGTAAATTGCAAAAACAGATTAATGCCACTGACACTAAAACCGATGATCTGGTAAAAATACTGACTGAGAAATGTGATGAACTGGCCAGTCGTATTGACGTCATTGAAAGTAATAATGACAGCAAATCAGACGATACTTCACCGGTTTCACTTAATCAAACACCTGAATTTCAAAATCTACAGCAGACAATTAATGAGATCGATTCGTCTAATAACACCTTGCATAGAAAATTGTCAAGTTTACAGCAAGAGGTAGCAGAGATAAAAAGTATTTCAGTTAATAGCACATCACAGCAGACGCCACTTTGCGAACATCTGTCAGACTCGCGCAACGCGTATAATTTGGGTAATCTACAGAGAGTACGGGACTTAGATTCCGAACAACCACAGTTCAATAGATTCTCTTACAATCCTGAACCTGTTCCATCACACAGAGACGATAATTTTGATTACAAACATTTTCTGTCAGTGAGAAAGTTTAAAGTGTTTAAAAACGACAGAACACAGATTCACCCACTGGATTGGATACAACAGTTTAGCTTTGCTTTTCCACCGACTTGGCCCGTAACACACAAACTTGAATTTATTTGCAGCTTTTTGGAAGGCGAACCGGCAACTCGTATGAGACCGATCGCGAGGCAATGTTACTCGGTAGAAGAATTTCAGAATGCCTTTCTGTCAGTGTACTGGTCGAAGACGACACAGCGCGGAATTAAAGATCAATTAATTAGTTTACCAAATTATGAAAACACAAATTTTCCCAATGTGACGCAATTTTTTGAGCACATGGTCCAACAAAACCAGTACCTAAGTGAACCGTACAGTGAATCTGCACTTATACAATTATGCATTTCCAAATTACCACGGTCATTACGAGTGTCACTTCTAACGGGCCAGCAAAAAGAAAACATTTCAGCATTTAGAGACCTTTTACAGCTCTTGGAAGTACAACAATCTGATTATTCTTTTGTAAACAAAAACTTTTCATATAATAACCAAGGCCAACAAACTTACAGTAATTACGATCAGTCACGTAATTTCAATAGTAGAGGTAATAGACGTTTTAGGAATGACAACCACCAGAACTTTGATAGCAGACCAAATTCTAATTATCAATATCGTCAAAATCATCAGCAACAGGACCCACATTTTGGTAACAATAGAAGTTTTCCACCGCAACAGCATGAAAGTCAACCGGTTAGCATACGTAACCAACAATGTAATGCACAAGGTCAACCCAACTTTAATGTTTCGCCGCGTGCACTTATAGTCCCAAACCCAACAAATAGTAACGCACGGGAGCAAGGAAACAACTATGTACAAAGAAGATAGTATTTCAATTCCTATCGCAATGTACCGTATAGGAATGACTATTACGACAGACGTAAAAACGATGAGCACAATTATCAGCGTACATATAATAACAGTCGGTCTTACCAGCAACAAAATGATCAGCAACAACATATCCTGATGAACGAACCCGATAGTAGGTATCATCCAGAGCTTAATACGTCTGGAAGAAGTAATAGAACAGTTCAGATAGTAGAAATGCCACAACATCCTCCTGATAATAATAACACGTCAGATAGAATCTGACTAGATACTGTACAGGTCGCATCTTCCAGTAACACAAGCAATAATTTTGACACGCAAAATGTTGTTCACGAAAATGTTATTACTTTCGACGACATCCGAGACACTCTTTTACAGGAAAGACCAGTTGTTCAGAAAACTATTTCACACCCTGTCATTGAAATTAAAATTGGTTCATCGGAATTTTCAGCAGTAATCGATTCCGGATCACCTATGTCAGTTATAAATGAGGAGACTTTTAACGAGTGCAACAAAGAGAATACCTATCCCACATTACCACTAGGCAAAACGAAAGTAAAAGGAGCAGTATCGAGTAAAGGAGTAGACGTTAAATTACAGACGCATTTATCATTTTGTATTGCAGGTCATACTTTTCACTCAAATTTTTGAATTGTTCCTTTATTGACAACAGACGTTATTTTAGGTACGAATTTTCTGGTACAACACGACGCAGTTATCGATTTTCAGAATTCCTATTTAATGTTGAAGGATGAAAATATACAATTTGCTATAGAATTTCAACACTCACTATCTGCGGAAGAACAAACAATTAATCGCACAGAGGTCATTTCTGTATCACGTAACATAGACTGTAATTCCACATTGTTCACAGATACGTACGTACGTAACTATAATACTCCAGGCGAAACTGACTACGACGTAATGCAGATGATTTCCGATAAGGTTAAACAAAGCAGTGCAAATACAGACGACAAACGCACGCAACTACGCAAAATTCTTTTACAGCAAGCTCCAGTTTTCGACAACATTCCTGGTACTATGTCCGGCTTTATGTATGAATTTCAAGTCAAACAACACGACACATTTAAAGCTAAGCATTATCATATTCCATATATTCATAGAGAACAAGTTAAAAAAGAATTGCAGGATATGCTTGACCAAGGAATTATAGAACCGGCAGTTAGTCCGTACGTAAACCCGCTACATATTGTTAAGAAAAAAGATGACTCACTTCGCCTTGTACTTGACTCACGTCACATTAATGACATTATTATTAATGAAACAGATCGACCACAGACACTAGAGGAACTTCTACAGAAATTTCACGGTACTGCTATTTATTCTACACTTGATTTGAAATCGGGATTTTGGCAAATTCAACTTCATCCGAATTGCAGAAAGTACACAGCTTTTCTTTGTTTTGGCGACTGTTATCAATTTTGCAAATTACCATTCGGCTTAACTATTTCTTCAGCAGCTTTTATTCGCGGTTTGAACACAATACTTCCGACAGAAATTAAAGACAGAATTACGACGTACGTAGACGATATTCTTATTGCAGAAGCTAACTGGTCTGAACACAATGTGATTTTAGAACAACTGTTGCAAACTTTTCATGCACAAGGACTCACAGTTAACCTCAGTAAATCGCACTTTGGCAAAACTTCTATAAAATTTCTTGGACAATAATTTCAGCAGAAGGCATTGCGCCTGATCCGGAAAAACTTCAAGCTCTACGTGACATTACTATTCGTACAACGAAGAAGCAATTACGCAGTTTTTTGGGCCTAATTAACTTTTTTCGTAAATTTATTCATCACTCCGCTTTAGACACGCCTAGATTATGCCAATTAACAGGTAAAAACAGTATTTGGTCTTGGGATAAGCAAGCACATTCTGAATTCGTGAACCTGAAACATGCTTTGTGGAATGCACCACTTTTATCGCACCCAGACCTTACCAGAAATTTTTCCATTGCCACCGACAGTTCCAACACCGCTTTAGGCGTACACATTTTCCAGGAAATTGAAGAAGATAGTTCAACAGTAATTAAAAACATCGCATTTGCAAGCCGCATTCTGTCACCTGCTGAGCGAAATTATTCTGTTACAGAACTTGAAACATTATGTGTTGCTTGGGCTTTTACGAGATTTCGGCACTTTCTTTATGGCAGACACACCACCGTTTACACAGACCACAGAGCGATACAATTTTTACTTTCGGCTAAATTTACACACGACAGATTAAGTAGATGGAAACTTTATTTACAGGAATTTAATTTTACGATTGTTCATATTCCCGGCACACAAAATGTTATAGCAGACGCACTATCGCGTTCTCTCAGCAACAATCAGCAAGACGTCGCAACCAACTTCTGCAAAGCAAATTTCAGCTTAATGTACATCCAACAAGTAGCATTTGAAAATTTTATTTCGTCGTCATTACAGGACATAGCACAAGAGCCAAATAAAGACAACGTGTGGAAAGAAATTAAACACCTCTGGCAAGATAAGAATAATGTTACGATTAGGAACCATTACACTGTACGCAATGACATTCTGTTTCGCCGCTCTCATCCAGACAGCAACAATTGGTTATTTTGCATTCCTGACAAACTGGTTAACAAATTAATCTGGTACACTCATTTAAGTTATGCACATTACGGAGCAAGAAAATGTTTTCTTATACTGAGACAGAACTGTTATTTTACCAACATGGAGAAACGTATACGACGAGTTTTAGCGTCATGTAAAATTTGCCAGAAAGCTAAGTCAGACACCACTTCAAATATTTCTCCTTTATATCCCATTGTACCTGTTAAATTAAGACACATGCCAGCTGTAGACATTTTTGGTCCGATTCCGAGAACTAACAGAGGTTTTTGCTACATATTTGTCGCTGTTGTGCTCACTTCAAAATGTGTTACTTTCACTCCGTTACTCAAAGCTACAGCTAAAACTGTTTCGAAAGCATTTGTAAAACATTTTCTATTTCATGTAGGGCATGTGTTGAAAGTAATTTCCGATAATGGATCACAATTTCGTTCTGCTACATGGACACGTATGTTACGAGCTAGAAACATTTCTCCGATTTATATATCCAAGTACCATGCTTCTTCGAACCCCTGTGAAAGATTAATGAAAGAAATTGGTAAACTGTGTAGAATATACTGCCACAAAAGACATATTGATTGGGACACACACATATTCTCATTCCAAGATGTAATTAATTCGATTCCAAATGAGTCCACTATGCTATGTCCGTCTGTTATACTGAAAAATGTTGAACCACCTAACAAAATCACAGAATTAGTAAACTTCCCTACCTGTCGTCGACTAAGACACCACGAAATAATTGACATTGCGCTGAACAACATCAAACGTACCGCAGAGCGCCGGAGAAGACAACAAAAACAGGTATGTACGCGCCGAGACTTTCACATTAGACAGAAGATATTAGTACGAACACACTATTTATCCAGCAAATTAAAAGGTAAGTGCAGTAAATTTGAACTTCTATACGCAGGTCCATATCGGATTCGCAGCATTCCTCACCCCAATGTTGTACACGTTGAAACTTTGAGAACCAGAAAATCCAAAGGCAATCACCATATCTCAAACATTAAACCGTTTATTGAATGAAACCACTTTATGATGAAACATGCTATGATGCCATTTACTAATCTTTATGACCACTTATGCAATTATATTTACATGACTAATTACTGATGATTATCGTATTTTTTCTTGGCAAGTGCCCGGCAAGGTAAGGTTAGCAGGTCGCTTTTCTTGTCGTTATATATCAGACTGTGCACATTCTTTTCAGAGACACTTACGTATTTTATGACTAATTATGCAATGTTATCTAATGACATGTTAATTTCATTACATTTTTTCTCCATTAAAGGCTTTAATTATCGCCTCTATTAACTGCACTACATACAAGCTGAACACAACGAACATCACATTTTTTTCTTTCTTATATATATATATATATATATATATATATATATATATATACGACTATTTCATGTTTTGTTCGTATGCATTATGAAATGGTGAAGACATAGCAAACACCAGTCGACTTGAACATTTTTTGCCTTATGACATCTCAAGATTGTGACTGTTTTACATTTTTTGCTGCTGCATTGTGATATTCTGTGTACATTTTTGCATTTGAACACTGTCAATGTCTTTGACATATTACGTTTTCTGTCATGTTATGCTGTATGCTTAATTATGTTACCTTAAACCAGTCATTATTTAGTGAGTATATGATGTAAATGCACGATATTAATCTCTGTTCATCATTTTGAGAAAGAAATAATGTGTAAAGGAAATAAATTAAACAGAAATGGGAACTTCACCTACGGAATGATCGAAAGAAGATGCAATAACTTTATGAGGAAGAGTAAATGGATCAGGATTAACAAGCATTAACAAGAATATACTATACACATCGTAGAATAGCAGTCTTAACTAATTTTTCTTTCAGAATACAAGGTGATTGATACAGGCTGTCAGACAGAACTACGCATCTTAGTTTTAGTGGTGAAATATGCTAGAGATAAGGAATAGTTGTATAATGAGTAATGAAGTGATTTTTTGCAGATGATAATGAATACTGATGAATAATGATGAAGAATATGCTACTATGAATAATGAAGTTTTTCTTTACAGGTGATGATGATAATGGAGTTATGATGATATGGATAATGAAGTTTTCTTTGCAGATGAGGATAATGTTGAAGTTATATTTATGCTATGTAGTTATTTAAGTATTTGTTGCAGTTCGTTTTGACAGCAGGTGTTATATTGCATAGTATAATGACTGAAGGTTTTGGAAAGGACAGCTATGGAACACATTTTTTATACACATTTCACTACCTGTTAATTCGAAGTTCACTACTTTTCAGCATAAAATGCATTTCTCTTTTCAGTTTAATAATCCATTTTTATACATTTTTTGCAGGAGAAATTATTTATGAGATTAATGTGCTATAAGCAGTTGTTAATTAAATCTATGAAGGTGATTACGTATACTCTACTTGTTTCATAATCTTGCCACAGCTGACTTATGACAGATGATGTTACACATTTTGATTTATACCAACAAACCAGAAACAAATTTTTTCTTCTTGCTTTCCCCCTATAATTACCCTAAGCAATGCATTGCTAACAAAAAATGTATTACCAGTCGCAAATAATGATACCAGTTTAAGAGAGTTCTGAGTAATACTGATCAGCTCTGAATAGTATGTCACTTCAGTAATGACTTCTTAATGATACAAAAAATATATATAAAATAATGCTTTGTAACTGGCTAATAACTGCCACTGTTTATTGTAATGAGACTACTTATAATGCCCATGATTATTAATGCTATGACTGTAATTAACTGATTTTTAATAATGACTTCTTAATGATCTGAATAATACTGAATGATGAACAATGTTTTATACTATTCAATAGTTGCTGGCCACTGAGTGCCAATAATTAATGTCACTAAATGAATTATGTTATTAATTATGCCATTAATTAGCTCCTGTTCTCAATGATGATTTTTCATGTTCTATAACTGGCCACTGAGTGCCAATAATTGTCACTAAATGAATTATGTTATTAATTATGCCATTAATTAGCTCCTGTTTTCAATGACGATTTTTCATGTTCTATAACTGGCCACTGAGTGCCAATAATTAATGTCACTAAATGAATTATGTTATTAATTATGCCATTAATTAGCTCCTGTTTTCAATGATGATTTTTCATGTTCTATAACTGGCCACTGAGTGCCAATAACTAATGTCACTAAATGAATTATGTTATTAATTATGCCATTAATTAGCTCCTGTTTTCAATTATGACTTTTCATGTTCTATAACTGGCCACTGAGTGCCAATAATTAATGCCATTAAATGAATTATGTTATTAATTATGCCATTAATTAGCTCCTGTTTTCAATTATGACTTTTCATGTTCTATAACTGGCCACTGAGTGCCAATAATTAATGTCACTAAATGAATTATGTTATTAATTATGTCATTAATTAGCTCCTGTTTTCAATGATGACTTTTCATGTTTTGGTACCTGGCCAATGAGTGCCAATAATTTGTATAACTCAATGTATTATGTTAATGCTAGGCCAATAATTGACTCTTTTTTTTTTCAATGAAGACTTCTGATGAACATTATTCTGTCATACTCAATATGCTTTGTAACTGGCCAAAGACTGCCGCTGTTTATTGTAATACGATTACCCATGACGCCAATAATTTAATTTTATGAACATTATTCTGTAATACTAAATACATCTTACAGAAATGTTCAATAACTAGGCTATGAATGCCGCAAACTACTAATGTAATTCCTAATGAAGACTAGTATGTGACGTAATGTCCTTCACCTTCTGACCTAACTACCTGGTTTTACTGTAATATCCATTTGTCCTGTACATCCTCCTGATCATGGAGCACTATATTTGGTTTTTGCACTAATTCTACGTTGGTGTGCCTTGTAAGAGCGTGGTGTTGACACGACATGCTGTCCATCACCGTGAGCGATAGAGACGTTATTATGGTCTCACTGTTTGGTGTACCTGATGTACTGCCAAAACGATAACATGGAAGATTACTACGACATTTCAGTGTCTTGGCTACGCTGATAAATACTAATGGAAAAAGATCTTCAAATTGTGTCACTTGGTGTTGTACTTCTGTGGAAAGATATGGACTTTCAGAGCAGCTGCATGCAACCTAAAGTGCTACAACCAGGATGCAATCCTTCCCTTTCCTATCCTAATTCTTGTCACATAGTGAAGATCATTTTTTGCTAACATCATTTATATTCATGACCTATACATTTTTTTTGATTTGATGATATGTTCTAAACTACAGTACATGTGCACTTATGTCATGTGTTAATATGCTTTCTACTGAACTTCAGTGCCTGTGCACTTTTCTCATTTTTCAATATGATTTGTACTCATTCTGTATACATTTTGTGATTTCCTGATATGTACTTCCGTGCGTATGCACTTATCTCATTTGTTACTTATTGTATATACATTTCCTCATTTGCTGATATGTTCTGAACTGCAGTGCATGTGCACTTGTGTCACTTGTCGGCATGATTTTTTTGCCATTATGTTTATTTGTTGTGGAAATGCTAAAGACATTTTTTCGATTTGTTCTAAAGTACAGTATATGTGCACTCTTGTCTTTTATATTATATATACATTTTTCTGATTTGCTGATACGCTCTGTACTCATTGTATACATTTTTTGTCATTGTCTAATGTTTTGTACTCGGTGCATGTGCACCACATTTAATTCATGTACTATATCTGTATAAACGCTGTAACTGTAAAGTTAATTAGTTTAAAAAAAAATTTCTTGCGATGGCAAGTCAAAATGACTCACCATCGCTGCCAAATTTTTGCCCCCCCCAGTGGAGGGTTATGAAAAACGTATGTTGTGTGGCGGCGATGGCGAGGCATTGCAGAGTCTCTGACCAGAGAGCTTTTTGTCGTTCCTAGTCTGCGCTTGACCGCGCGAGGGTTGCGAGCAGTAATCTGTCGGTAGCAGTAGGCCAGTGCACTCTTCGCGGTCTTATACAGTCGAGTACGGTCGCGAGCGGGACGCAGTCGCAGGCGTCGACATGGGTCTCTGGTCAAGATGCTGAATGAGGTATATTGTTAATGAAGGTAACCAAGCTGCATTGCGCACATCAGATAATGTAAAGTTTATTCATTGTAATTCATTTTCAACAACTGCCCCAATAATAATTTTGATTTCAAAGCAATTTTTTTAACAAAAGAACTATTTAATTGAACGAATGATTTCAGTTAAATTTAATAAAAAATAAAAAATAATACTTGAAATGCATTTCCTCCAAGCTGTGGCCAACAATGAGAGTAGAAATTTGACATGCAGTTCCAATGAGGTAAGAAATTAATTCTGACTTTTTTTGCACAGGGCCAAAGACCGATATTTCGGTTTAATTGAGTTTACATTGTCACTGAAGTCTCATTAGCATTGAATTGTTTTTCATTATTTTCGTGAGAGCTTACACCTTGAGTCAGATTGCGATTCTCATTCTTATTGTCATTAAATTTAATTGCTAGGGAGGTTACGCTTGGCTCCCATTTATTATTTTTTTGTCTTTTAAAATTCCGGTGGGGAGGTTACACAGTTCAGACAAAATTTACACGAAACGCATTTATATGACAAGATGATGAGTAAAAACTAAAGTAATCAACAATGTAACGTATAATTTTTTTTTAATTTTTGTCCTAGAACTTTCCAGAAGTTGAGGAAATTCTTCAGTTTAGAGTTGAAAGTGCGTGGGTTAGTGTTAAGATGTTTTAATTCTTATGGTAACTTATTGAAAATGAATGCAGCGCAATACTGCACGCCTTTCTGCACAAGAGTCAAGGAAATGCTACTCAAACGCAGTTTGGATTTCCGCCTAGTACTAACTGTGGGAAAGCTGCTAATTCTTCGGAATAAGCTTATACTGTTAACAACAAACGACATTAAACAAAATATATTTTAAGAGACCCATGTCAGAATTCCCATACTCCTGAACTGGGGAAGACAAGATGCTCGCGAACTTACACCATATATTGCTGGAACTACCCTTCTCTGAGCCAAAAATAACTTTTGGTAATGGATAGAGTTACCCCAAAACCTTAATACCGTATGTGATAGGCGAATGTAAATCAGGATAGTAAACTAATTTCGGTATTGTGCTGTCACCTTCTTCAGGTATTGTTCTGACGGCAGTTACAGCAGCATTACGTTTCTGAAGGAGGTCATGAACATGGTTTTTCCATGATAGCTTACTATCTACCTCGACACCGAGGAATTTGGATTGTTCAGATTCACTAGTCAGATGCCCACTCCGTGTAATCAAAATGGCATTTTAGTTTAATTGTGTGTTAGAAATTACGGACGCTGAATCTTATTGTGATTTAAGATCAGTTCCTCCCCCCCCCCCTCACAACTTACCCGTGCACCTATCACCACGTCGTAGCCGTTGCCATTGCTATGGAGAATGACCTGTAGCGGTATGTTCTTGAAGAGGAATCAGTTGTGAGATACAATTCTTATTCGATTTCATAATGGTCCAACTTCTGCAGTAATACTTTATGATCAACAAATCAAACGTCTTAGTTAAACCAAATAATACATCTACTGTTCGGAACTTTTTATTTATTCCGTCCAGTGTCTCACGGAGAAAAGAGAATATTGCATTTTCAATTACACCTTTTCTCAAAACAAACTATGTTGACAGAAAATTATGAGAACTGCAGTGATGACTTACCTTTACATACACAGCCTTTTCAATAACTTTAGCAAACACCGGTGACACAGAAATAAGTCAAAAATTTTGTACCATCTCCCTTCTTTTTTATAAAGCCATTTCACTACTGAGTACTGCAATCCTTCAGAAAACTGACCATTCCTAAGCGAAAAATTACAAATATGGCAAAGTACTGGGCTAACATATCCAGCAGAGTGCCTTTGTGGTGTGTTAGATACCCCATCATATCCATGAGATCACGTGGTCTTCAGTGATTGTGACTCACTTTTCTCCTCGTCATTATCACGGAAGTGTATTTCAGATAGCAGTCTTGTAAAGCTATTTTCTAATAGAGTTATGTGGTTCCCTGTATAACTAAGTTTGTTATTTAATTCACCACTTGTGTCGAGAAAGTGCTTGTCAAATACTGTACAGATATCTGATTTATCAATAAAAAAAAAGATTTTTAGTACGTATAGACTTTATGTCCTCGTTCTAGTGCTCCTGACCAACACTTCCTTCACTGGTGACTATATGGTTTTTAATCTTATCTTGAGAATATCTATTCTATTTTCATACCACATCTACTTTAAGTGCTTTGGAGTACTGTCTGTAATGGGCTATTGGAGCTCGATTGTGACTATTTCTAACGTTATATAATTCCCACTTCGTTCTACATGATATACTTACCGACTAACCAGCTACTAAGTTTGCCTATTGGTGCCAGTACCCTTTTTGAACGTTCTAACCGAAAGCAATTCTCAAAGAGCGTGATCATTGTGTTGAGGAAAGCAGGACATTTATCGTCCATTTTATCAGCACTATAAACATCATGTTACTCTTGTTCTGTGACAAGGTTTAAAAGATGAGATTAAAGAAGTTTCGATTGCTACGGGCTTAATTTTTCTGAGTACACCGAAAAGGAGTTGTGCGACGTAAACTACAGATTACAATTATACTAATACCGTCAGCTGCGAACGGGCGTTGATATAGATCAACGGGGACAGGCGAAAATGTGTGCGCCGACCGGGACTCGAACCCGGATCTCCTGCTTACATGGCAGACGCTCTATCCAGCTGAGCCATCGAGGGCACAGATGATAGTGCGACTAAAGGGACTATCTCGCGCACGCCTCCCGCAAGACTCACATTCTCACCTTGGATGTCCACACACTACATTCGTAGTGTCCCACTCCAACATACTCATTACTCATGGAAGACATTCTTCCAAGTCCCGTAAGAGTTCGGTTAATATGTGTGCATCCGCACAGAAGAAGAAGGTCATGGCCGGTATCGCCAGAACTATATACTTATATGGATATGGTGTCTGTTCTTGCGGACACATATTCCCCGAACTCTTACGGGACTTGGAAGAATGTCTTCCACGAGTAATGAGTCTGTTGGGGAGGGACACTACGAATGTAGTGTGTGGACATACAAGGTGAGAATGTGAGTCTCGTGGGAGGCGTGCGCGAGATAGTCCCTGCAGTCGCACTATCATCTGTGCCCTAGGTGGCTCAGCTGGATAGACCATCTGCGATGTAAGCAGGAGATCCCGGGTTCGAGTCCCGGTCGGGGCACAAATTTTCACCTGTCCCCGTTGACCTTTATCAACGCCTTGCGCAGCTGACGATATTAATGTAATTCTAATTTCGTTCTAGACGGCTGCAGGACATATCCGAAAGAACAGACACCATATCCATATAAGTATAAAGTAAAGATTGGTAGGCGTGTTTCTAAACCTGAAAACGATGTCTACGCAACATTTCACCCCACTTGTAGCGCCACTAGGACGACGCTATCACGTTTGCTTTAAACACACGCTGTACCGGTCGTGAGCGTTGGTTACCTTTCAGATTGGACGTGGTGAGACGATGTTAGTCAAGAATGCTTTTAAGACAACAAGGACAACATTATCAAAACCTCAATGAGTTTGAGTGAGGTCGTGTAATAGTGCTACGAGAAGCTGGATGTTGCCTCTGTGATAATGCTGGCAGCGGCGGTCACGAAAATGTACCACCTCCCTGGCGCATGGAGCCACCGACAGGGAAGACCATCGTGTTCGGCGTATAACCCTGGGCATCACGCTGCATCTGCAGCGGCAATTTGAGCAGCAGTTGGCACCACAGTGGCACAACGAACTGTTACAAATCGGTTATTTCAAGACCAGCTCCGAACCAGATGCGCTGTAACGTGCATTCCACTGATCCCAAACTTTCGCCATTTGCGACTTCAATGGTGTCAAGCGATAGCTCGTTGGAGGACTGAAAGGAGGTCTTTTCTGATGAAAGCCAGTTCTGCCTCGGGGTCAGTGATGGCCGTGTGCTGGTTAGAAGGAGACCAGTTGAGGACATGAAACCAACATGTCTGCGTGCTAGACGCACTGGACCTACATCTGGGCTCAGGGTCTGCAGTGTAGTTTCATATGACAGCAAGAGCACTCTCTTGGTTATCCCATGCACGCTAACCGCAGAATGTACGTGTTGTGTTGCTATTCATGAACAACATTATAGGGGATGTTTTCCAACAGGATAACGGCCGTTCATACACCGCTGTTGTAATGCAATAAATCGGTTACTTCAAGGACAGCTCCGAGCCAGAGGTCCCGTAGCGTGCATTCCTCTGACCCCAAACTTTTTGGTGTTGCGAAGTTTTCCCGTCGCTGTAGATTGCGTTTATACTTAACATGGCGTGTCTGTATATGTGCTCAAAAATTTCTTTTAGCCTTGAAATTTGTGCACCGTCTTACTAACGGAATGCCCCTCTAGTAATGAAAATCGAACAATACTGTTGTCAGTGATTGTGTTACTGTTTTCCTGTGCTCTGGTTGGAAAGATTACAGTCTGCACCAGACGATACGACCTTAGATCTTCCAACATTCTTTTACTTGAGTAGTCACCTATCAAATTAATATTGAAGTCACCACTTACAACTTATTTTTGTTACTCTTTATAAACTGAATCTAGAACTTTCTCTAGACTGGACAAAAATGTCCTGAAATGACAATTAGGGGATCTAAAAGAACTCTAATTAATTCTTTAGTTTCACTAAATTGACCTGCTCCTGAACAACAACGAAAGACCTATTTATTGCAGTGCTTTGATACGCCAATAGACTCATACATACTTGCCCACTCCTCCACTCCTTGACGAGCTTCTTGAAAAATAGCCGGCTAATCTGTATCATGGAAAAGGGAGCTTCTGAAACGTCACATTATTTAAGTGGTGCACTGTATACCAATAATGTCAGAGTCAACATCTATTAAACAGTTCACTAACTTTATTTCTAATACTTCTTATATTTGATTAAATATGCTAATTCCTTCATTACTGAGATATTCGACATTTCTGAAGGTGGATCTTTTATTAGGGAGACTTCCCTTAAGCAGGGATATGTATCACCTGACTTCAGTCCAAAGAAGATGCAGATGTAAGAACAACTGCTACAGGAGTTTTTCCATGAGTAATTACCCCCCCCCCCCCCTCCCCCGCACTACACTGTCACCCATAAGCTTTGCTGACCTCTTATTCCTACACCTATCGAAGAGTGCAGGCCATGCCTTGTGAAATCCGATCTATTGACAAACACAGCTGGCACCACTGTTTTTGAAATCACTCAGCGGATAAGAAATGAGAATCACTCACCTTCTTCACCCAGGTCAAAATCAATCTCGAACAGCATTTAATTGAATATGTAGAACGAAATGGATAAGACGAGCAAAAGTTTTTTTTTGCCAAGTCTGTGACAGAGCATTCATCAGGAATGGGGTAAGCAGTGGTGTATAAAAAAGAATCGACACACAATTTGAATCTAGTCCTTAAAAATGATATAGAGGTTAAGAGGATAAGCAGAAAGTAGTCGTGTGTTTCAAAAGAGTTGAGAATGCATACAAGTGCAACTGTTGTAAGGAACAATGTGTGGGGACGTTTTGTTGAGCTGAGTTGGCAATGGGGAGGACATGCAGCAGGCATAGAGGACAGGGGCTACTGACAGTGGGTACTAGCGCCGTGACCCTCAAGACTGAGCGCAGTTAAGCCCCTGTAACAGGTGCAAACTTTTTTGGAGTGGCTGTGTTTTTCACTAGCAACATTGTTGGGCCACCACCTATCCCAGGATAGTGTTACTTTAAGTTTTTCTTTCCACATTTCAGTTTTTGTAAAGTTCTTATAGCGATGCGAAACTGTACTGGTATTTTAATAATAATAATAATACTAACCTCCCCCCATGAACCATGGACCTTGCCGTTGGTGGGGAGGCTTGCGTGCCTCAGTGATACAGATAGCCGTACCGTAGGTGCAACCACAACGGAGGGGTATCTGTTGAGAGGCCAGACAAACGTGTGGTTCCTGAAGAGGGGCAGCAGCCTTTTCAGTAGTTGCAAGGGCAACAGTCTGGATGATTGACTGATCTGGCCTTGTAACAATAACCAAAACGGCCTTGCTGTGCTGGTACTGCGAACGGCTGAAAGCAAGGGGAAACTACAGCCGTAATTTTTCCCGAGGGCATGCAGCTTTACTGTATGATTACATGATGATGGCGTCCTCTTGGGTAAAATATTCCGGAGGTAAAATAGTCCCCCATTCGGATCTCCGGGCGGGGACTACTCAAGAGGATGTCGTTATCAGGAGAAAGAAAACTGGCGTTCTACGGATCGGAGCGTGGAATGTCAGATCCCTTAATCGGGCAGGTAGGTTAGAAAATTTAAAAAGGGAAATGGATAGGTTGAAGTTAGATATAGTGGGAATTAGTGAAGTTCGGTGGCAGGAGGAACAAGACTTCTGGTCAGGTGACTACAGGGTTATAAACACTAAATCAAATAGGGGGAATGCAGGAGTAGGTTTAATAATGAATAGGAAAATAGGAATGCGGGTAAGCTACTACAAACAGCATAGTGAACGCATTATTGTGGCCAAGATAGATACGAAGCCCACACCTACTACAGTAGTACAAGTTTATATGCCAACTAGCTCTGCAGATGACGAAGAAATTGAAGAAATGTATGATGAAATAAAAGAAATTATTCAGATTGTGAAGGGAGACGAAAATTTAATAGTCATGGGTGACTGGAATTCGAGTGTAGGAAAAGGGAGAGAAGGAAACATAGTAGGTGAATATGGATTGGGGGACAGAAATGAAAGAGGAAGCCGCCTGGTAGAATTTTGCACAGAGCACAACATAATCATAACTAACACTTGGTTTAAGAATCATGAAAGAAGGTTGTATACATGGAAGAACCCTGGAGATACTAAAAGGTATCAGATAGATTATATAATGGTAAGACAGAGATTTAGGAACCAGATTTTAAATTGTAAGACGTTTCCAGGGGCAGATGTGGACTCTGACCACAATCTACTGGTTATGACCTGTAGATTAAAACTGAAGAAACTGCAAAAAGGTGGGAATTTAAGGAGATGGGACCTGGATAAACTAAAAGAACCAGAGGTTGTACAGAGATTCAGGGAGAGCATAAGGGAGCAATTGATAGGAATGGGGGAAATAAATACAGTAGAAGAAGAATGGGTAGCTTTGAGGGATGAAGTAGTGAAGGCAGCAGAGGATCAAGTAGGTAAAAAGACGAGGGCTAGTAGAAATCCTTGGGTAACAGAAGAAATATTGAATTTAATTGATGAAAGGAGAAAATATAAAAATGCAGTAAGTGAAACAGGCAAAAAGGAATACAAACGTCTCAAAAATGAGATCGACAGGAAGTGCAAAATGGCTAAGCAGGGATGGCTAGAGGACAAATGTAAGGATGTAGAGGCCTATCTCACTAGGGGTAAGATAGATACCGCCTACAGGAAAATTAAAGAGACCTTTGGAGATAAGAGAACGACTTGTATGAATATCAAGAGCTCAGATGGAAACCCAGTTCTAAGCAAAGAAGGGAAAGCAGAAAGGTGGAAGGAGTATATAGAGGGTCTATACAAGGGCGATGTACTTGAGGACAATATTATGGAAATGGAAGAGGATGTAGATGAAGATGAAATGGGAGATACGATACTGCGTGAAGAGTTTGACAGAGCACTGAAAGACCTGAGTCGAAACAAGGCCCCCGGAGTAGACAATATTCCATTGGAACTACTGACGGCCGTGGGAGAGCCAGTCCTGACAAAAATCTACCATCTGGTGAGCAAGATGTATGAAACAGGCGAAATACCCTCAGACTTCAAGAAGAATATAATAATTCCAATCCCAAAGAAAGCAGGTGTTGACAGATGTGAAAATTACCGAACTATCAGCTTAATAAGTCACAGCTGCAAAATACTAACACGAATTCTTTACAGACGAATGGAAAAACTAGTAGAAGCCAACCTCGGGGAAGATCAGTTTGGATTCCGTAGAAACACTGGAACACGTGAGGCAATACTGACCTTACGACTTATCTTAGAAGAAAGATTAAGGAAAGGCAAACCTACGTTTCTAGCATTTGTAGACTTAGAGAAAGCTTTTGACAATGTTGACTGGAATACTCTCTTTCAAATTCTAAAGGTGGCAGGGGTAAAATACAGGGAGCGAAAGGCTATTTACAATTTGTACAGAAACCAGATGGCAGTTATAAGAGTCGAGGGACATGAAAGGGAAGCAGTGGTTGGGAAGGGAGTAAGACAGGGTTGTAGCCTCTCCCCGATGTTGTTCAATCTGTATATTGAGCAAGCAGTAAAGGAAACAAAAGAAAAATTCTGAGTAGGTATTAAAATTCATGGAGAAGAAATAAAAACTTTGAGGTTCGCCGATGACATTGTAATTCTGTCAGAGACAGCAAAGGACTTGGAAGAGCAGTTGAATGGAATGGACAGTGTCTTGAAAGGAGGATATAAGATGAACATCAACAAAAGCAAAACAAGGATAATGGAATGTAGTCTAATTAAGTCGGGTGATGCTGAGGCACTTAAAGTAGTAAAGGAGTTTTGCTATTTGGGGAGCAAAATAACTGATGATGGTCGAAGTAGAGAGGATATAAAATGTAGGCTGGCAATGGCAAGGAAAGCGTTTCTGAAGAAGAGAAATTTGTTAACATCCAGTATTGATTTAAGTGTCAGGAAGTCATTTCTGAAAGTATTCGTATGGAGTGTAGCCATGTATGGAAGTGAAACATGGACGATAAATAGTTTGGACAAGAAGAGAATAGAAGCTTTCGAAATGTGGTGCTACAGAAGAATGCTGAAGATTAGATGGGTAGATCACGTAACTAATGAGGAAGTACTGAATAGGATTGGGGAGAAGAGAAGTTTGTGGCACAACTTGACCAGAAGAAGGGATCGGTTGGTAGGACATGTTCTGAGGCATGAAAGGATCACCAATTTAGTATTGGAGGGCAGCGTGGAGGGTAAAAATCGTAGAGGGAGACCAAGAGATGAATACACTAAGCAGATTCAGAAGGATGTAGGTTGCAGTAGGTACTGGGAGATGAAAAAGCTTGCGCAGGATAGAGTAGCATGGAGAGCTGCATCAAACCAGTCTCAGGACTGAAGACCACAACAACAACAACAATAATACTAACAGCAGGATTGTGGATTCCAAAAGTTCTTTTGATTCTGTTGACAGAGAAAGAATAGATAAAATAATTCGATGATTTGGTGTAAAGTTTAAACTGGCAGACCTAATACGTGAAACACTCACTTACAGATAAGTCTGTAGAGTAAAATTTATTGTAGAAATCTCACAGACTTTCGACATAAAAACAAATGTACCTCAAAGTGACGGCCTATCCCCAATTTCGAATGCGAGACAGTAGATCAAGTAATAAGATTTGCAAATATTTGTGGGGTAAGAAGTTCACGACAAGCTACGTCAACGAAGTAAAAAAGGATTTTGAAAGAAACGATATAAAAATAGAAGACATAAACAACAGAGAAGCTTTTCGGGAAAAAGTATTGAAAATGAAAGGATTCCAAGGCAGGGTAGCTAAAAAGACTGGTTCAAAATGGTATCAAGATAGAAAGAAGAAACGTAGCGAACAGATGAAAACGTAGTGGAAGAAAAGAAAAAACAAAAAGTGGAGAATTGAAATTGAAACCTGGTCTTCAGATAGCCTATTCGAAGCAAAAAAAAAAGAAAAAAAAATAGCAGTAGTAGGCCTAGTAAAACTTATACAGGTCCAAGATGAGAATAATAGAGCCTTTTTATCTTATACATCAGAGTTGCTGAAAATGGCTGTGAAAAAAGTTTGGAAAGAATAGATCTCCAGATATTTTTCTGAGAAGACAGAAGTGTCGATGAAGGGCGGTACGAATGTCGTCGAAATGAAATAGACGAAGATGAGTGCAGAGATGATGATCATGACGAAGAAGGTGCGATAGTCGTTGATGAAGTGATATTTTGCGAAAAGAACCTAAAGTTAAACCCAAATTAAACACTGCAACAGAGAATACTACTGGAGTAGGGCGCTGTTGTGTTCGTCCTAGGAAGAACGACAGAAAAGACATGGTTCAAAGATCGAAAAATGTGACACATTTATTTGAAGGGTACGTATTCATTGGATTGGCAACAGCGATTTCATAGCGATAAAAAGTGAATTTGCATTATCTGACCAAATATTTAGCTATTTTCATAACAGGGTTACACTTAGTTAATCCTTACTAGCTACGGACAAGCAACTCCATGTCATGCAACTGTAAGTTCGCTGAATTTCCCTCGTTTTTCACCCATAAGTATTACTCGATAGACTGATCAAGCAACTGATTGAAAACAATACTGGTGAATTCTTCCCCTCTGAACAATTCGCATCTTCACAGCAACCGGTTCTATTCAATAAACTTCTCTCATGTTCGGCGTTTCTTTTCGTCTATCTGTGAGTTTATTTACTCACCCTTTCGGAACATCATTCGGAACTTTGTCTATGCAAGGAAAGTTTTTCGTACGTTTTCTCAGAACTTACATTCCTAAGACTATGCTCACATATAAATCCCATAATGTAGTACCTTTAACTGCAGTTTATAAGAAAGCACGCCTGACAATCCCAAAGAATGAAAGAAACTCTACAGGGTATGAGGTGATTTGTTCAGTCCACATTATATTATCGACAGTCAGATATTGTACAATATCTCCTTCCGCTTGTGACATAATTTTCTAATTTATCTGTCGTATAAATTCATTATCCAGCGCCAAAACAACTGCCCTTTCACACACCCTTTTTTATTTCTCATATTCGCTTGCAAGTCGAGATAAACTTTGCTCTTCAATTCTTCTGTACTGTGAACAATATTACAGAATTAACAATCTAATATAATTATGCCGTTAGCATCCTGTCAGTGCAAACTCTGCAGATATGCAGAAGAGCACATGCATGCCATCCTGACTTTGTGTCGTTGTGCAGTTGTATGCATATATTTGTTGTTAAACTACCTCACTGAAAGAAAGTAGAAAGGTTGTTCCAGAAACAGAAAAAACTGAAACCTCTTTAGAAATTGAAAAAAAAGGAAAAGGTTGTTACAGAGATAAAGAAACAACTAAATGTTGCACAACTATTTAGTTCAACAGTACTTTTTAAAAATTAAAAACAGCTTTAGATACTTACCTTATTAACGATTACTTATAAAAATCAGTAACATATATTCGTATAAAAAGAATCACGAAAAAACACAACAAATTGCTATACAACTGTTTAATTTGTGACTTTATTAGCAGAACTAAATTAAATACGAAATTTTAAAAAAAGTGAAGTATGTAAAGCAAAATGGCTGCCTACATCATGGAATCAAGTTGGTCATTAAAATGAAATGTGAACTTAAACTGATGAAGAAAGAAATTAAATAGATTGTAATTTGGTGCAGCGCAAATTTTATAATATTCGTACGTGCAGTAACGTCAACTGCCCTCACGTCTGCCTGTTCAGGTAAATACAGCTCTTGAATAAAACGTTCTCGGTTTACAAGACGCGTCAATTCGAATAAAATCCTGGAGCTTTCAATGACCATCTTCGCCATCGTCGTCAGAAGTTCACTGACTGCTGGGGCTGCTTTTTTTTTGTTTTTTTTGTTTTTCTTTATCGTGATTTCATTCCCTGCCCCATATGGGCAGGTAGGGCTGTCAGCGGCATTATCCGCCTTACATATAAGGTGATAAAAAATGGGGACATAAAACAGAGTAAGGGGAGATAATGGAGGTAAAAATACACTAACATGGAGACATTCATGGGGGGACAATTAAAAAAGCCCACATAAAGTTAAAAAACACAGTTGGCGGTTCGTAGAACACAAAAAAGACACTGAAGTCACATGCACAGGTTAAAAGTTGGCCACAGTATTAAAAAACACTCCAGAACAACACACTGTAAACCCACTTGGCGTACACACGATGAAGAATAAAACTGCCAGGTGGGACCTATTGAGGGAGAGGCCTGAGAGGATGGAATAGGAGGGGAGAGCAAGGTGCAGCAGGGGAGGGGGCTGGATGAAAAGTGTAGGTGCGTCAGTGGGTGCACCAAGAGGCAGGACACAGGTGGGGCAGGAGGTGAAGAGGGAAGACAAGGCAGGAGGGAGTGCAGAGACACTGAAGGGGAGCACAAGAGAGGGAGGGAGAGTAGGAGGGGAAAGCCACTCAGGAGAAGGGAGGGAGACGAGAGGGAGCCCTGAGGAGGAGACAGGAGGAAGATGGGGGCTAGAATTGGTACGTAGGGTAGATGTCAGGGCAAAACCCATCATCCGAGAGGGGTAGATGTTGGAAGTTGCGTTGGGAAAGGAGGCAGAGCGTTTGGAGATGGGGAGAGAGTGGGACACAAAGGTAAAGACAAGGGAATGGGCTGGGGGTGGAGAGGAAGGGAGACACCAGGGCGTGAGGGGGATCAAGGCGGCAGGCAGTATATAGCGTGCGGATGTGTTCAAGGAAAAGGAGAAGGTGGGAGAAGGGGATGAGGTCATAGAGGATGTGCGTGAGGGATGGAAGGCAGATGCGGAAGGTGACACAGAGTGCATGGTGTTCGAGGGTTTGGAGGAAGTTATAGAACCTAGGAGGGGCGGAAATTTAAGCAATGCTGGCATAATAGAGGATGGTGTGGATCAAGGATTTGTAGGTGTGAAGGATGGTGGAAGGATGCAGACCCCATGTCCGGCCGGACAGGAGTTTCAGGAGGCGGAGGCGGTTGTGAGCTTTGTTGGATGATAAGGAGATGGGGAGTCCAGGTGAGATGGCGGTCGAGGGTGAGGCCAAGGTATTTGGGGGTACGAGTGAAGTCGATAGAATGGCCATAAAAGGTGAGGTAAAAATCATAGAGACAGAAAGAGCGGATGGTGTGGCCTATGATGGTCGCCTGGGTCTTGGAGGGGTTGATACTGAGGAGCCACTGGGTGCACCAAGTGGTGAATTGGTCGAGGTGGATTTGGAGGGTACGTTGGGACCTTTGAAGGGTAGGATAAAGGGCTAGGAACAGCAAATTGGAGGAGATGAACAGGCGGGGGAGGTTTAGGCATATAAGCAGTATACAGGAGATAGAGGAGACGGGAAAAGACGGAGCCTTGGGGCACACCGGCAGAGGGATAGAAAGTACGGGAGTTGGAATTGTGGATAGTCACATAGGAGGGATTCCAGGAGAGGAAAGAAGCAGCGAGGCGGACGACGTTGATGGGGAGAGCATAGGTTTGGAGTTTGAAGAGGAGCCCAGGATGCCAGACACGGTCGTAGGCGTTCTGGAAGTCAAGGGAAACAAAGATAGAGGAGCGACGGGAATTAAGTTGGAGGGAAAGAAGATTGAAAGGTTAAGGAGCTGGTCGTCGGCTGAGAAGGAAGGCCGGAAGCCACGCTGGGTAAGGGGAAGAAGATGGTGCTAGTTAAGGTGGCGGTGAATACGGTGAGAGAGGATATTCTCGAAGACCTTACTGAACACGGAGGTGAGGCTGGGGCTGCTGCGGTTTCTCGCTTATATAGGTATGATGACATCATCAGCAGCCAATCAGATAGACCCAATGTGGCGCACGCACTTAAGTCGACCCGGGCAGCTAGCGGGGCTATTGCCCTTAGCAGCACCGTTGACGTCAGGTATGAAACTGCCGCTCCCGCGTCGTGCATCTGCCTTTGCTTTCTTTCGATGGCCAACGCCTGCCCCCATGCCCTGCTGACTGTGTACCCCTGGTCTCTGTTGAAATTGTTGTTGTATAAACGAATCACGACCGCTTTCTTTATAACGGAGTCCAAATATGTAGATGCATGAGCCCACATTTTTGTATTTTCGAACTGTATTTTATGTCTGTTTTCTAGGCAATGCTCCACTATCGCCGACTTGTCAAGCTCCCTTTAGTACAACGCTCCGCAAGCGTGCGAATTGTTTGTCCGATATACATGCTGCCACATTCACAGGTTACAGCATACATGCCGGACACTCGAAGAGCAATGTCGTCTTTAATAGGGCGGAACATATTTGTATCTTGGGGGCGGGCCGGAACACTGGTCTTAGCCCATGTTTCTGCAGCAGACACCCTAACTTGCTGCTAGTTGCTCCACAGTATGGCAAGAATGCAGTTCATTTAGCCTCTTCTACTGATTCACCAGGTGTCTTTCGTCGGTGGCCCTTGAAAGTGTTTGCGATGTCTCTTTTGCTGTATCCATTTTCCCCGAAAACACGATTTAAATTCTGCAATTCAGACTGTAGGTGGTCGTCGTCAGAGATAATCCTGGCTCCGCTTTCTTGTGTACAGGGTGGTGGAAAGTATTGGCGTTAAAGTACCGATCAATGTGTGTTGGTTTCCGGTACACTGTATGGCCAAGCTGGCCTCCTGCATTCCCCTCAACCAAAATATTCGAGAATGGTAGTTTGCCATGCTTTTCCATCTCGACAGTAAATTTAATGTTGGGATGGACGCCATTCATGTGATCGACGAACTGCTGTAGTGTATCTTCACCATGAGGCCATATCAGGAAGGTGTCATCAACATATCGTAGAAAGACAGACGCCAGTAATGTCGCAGTTTGCAGAGCCTGCTCCTCAAAGTGCTCCATGAAGAAATTTGCAACTGCTGGAGACAGTGGTGATCCCATTGCTATGCCGTCCGTCATCTCATAATATTCATCGCAGTACAAAAAGTACGTTGTCGTTAGGACGTGACGAAACAACTTAATGATTCCAGATGGAGCAAAGATCCAGCTTATCGTGTATTGGCATCCTCATAAAAAGTGACACAACGTCCAGGATAACCATTAGATCGTTTGGGCCTATCTTCATTCTGTTGAGTGTCTCAACAAATTTCTGCGAGTTGACAACATGGTGTTCCCAATGTCCCAATTTTGGTGCTAATAATCATGCCAGATGTTTAGCAAGTCTGTAGGTGGGCAAACTGATTGCATTAACAATGGGCCTCCGAGGAACACTTTCCTTGTGTATCTTTGGTAATCCATAAAGCCTGGGAAGTCTGACGGCACGAGGCGTTAATTTCTTCACCACTTCATCTGGTAAACCAGAATCCTTTAATAACTTCCCTGTCTTTCTGACAATGGCTTGTGTGGGATCACGACTAAGCTTGCGGTACGCGGCGTCTTCTAATAAATGTAGCATCTTCAGGTGGTAGTCTGCAGAGTTCAGAACCACAGTGGCAGTCCCTTTGTCAGCTGTCAAGACAACCAAGTCTTCATTCTCACGTAATAACCGTAAGCAACGTCGTTCCTCCTGGCTAATATTAGATTTTGGTGGCTTAGCTTTCGCCAGGATATGGCTGGTAGTTAGCCTGACATCCTCAGCTGCATCGTGCGGGAGATTCCTAATGCACTGCTCTGTTCCACTGATTATATCCAATATTGGCAGACGTCGTGGAGCTGGAGAAAAGTTGAGGCGTTTACTCAGCGCTGATATAGAGCCGTTGTCCAGTTCTTGGTTGGAAAGATTAGCAACCGTTCTATGGGCCTTATCGGATTTCACAACAGTTCTTCCGTGATTCAGTCGGTCGAACTTAGCATATTGCTTCGACGTTGCCTTGGGTAAACTTGCATGTTGTTCCGTGGCTACATCCACCAACTCCCAATCGAATGGTGACAATGTTGATGACAAAGATAGATGACACTCACGATCTGTCTATTACCCTTAGAACAAATGTAATAGTTTTTTAATATGGCTTACGTTCACTGATGTAAAAAGGAAAGATGTTGCATTCCATACTCCATCCTCTTACGGGTCGAGATAAACTTTGCTCTCCTATTCTTCTGTACTCTGAAAAATATTATAGAATTAACTATCTAATATAATTATGCTGTTAGCATTTTTGTTTTACTTTCTAAAGTAAGTTATGTTCTTCCTCAGGGTTCAAGATATCTCCATACCAAATTTCATCATAATCTGCTCAGTGTTAAGTAATGAAAATGTAGCAGCTGGAGTTACTTCCACATGTATATAATAGTAGCACGGTTGAGCTGAGAAACTCAACATTTCCTGGGTATTTATTACTCCAATCATCTGTTCCTCCATCTCCTCCTCGCATCTCTCGCTCTCTCTCTGTCCATTCCAATCACCTATTACTCCATCTCCTCCTCCCTCCTGTCTATCCACCTCCTCCTTCTCTCCCTCTCTCTGTCCACCTCCTCCTCCTCCTCCTCCTCCTCCTCCTCCTCCTCCCTCTGCCCATCTCCTCCTCCCTCTCTCTTTATCCACCTCCTCCCATCTCTCTGTTCATTCCCTTGTCTTCATCCATCTCCTCCCTTACCCAGCTCGTCATCCCCCCGCTTTTTCCTTCTCCCCAGTCTCTCTGTCCATTTCCCAGTCCACCATTTCACTACCTACCTCCTCCTCCCCCTTGCTCCTGCACAGTGGTGCCCGCCCTCTCGCATATCGACAGCAACGCCGTCCAGTACTACCCACACAATACGACGGTCCTGCAGGAACTCTAACTGGACAAGTAGTACTCTGTGTAGTTCACAGTAAGCAATAACTGTTTTTTCGCCCCCATCCCAATGAGAAATAGATGTTCTTCGCTCCAAGGAGCTTCTTTCCGGACAATAAGTGATATTTGTACGACGTTTGATTGAGATCGACCCAGTGATTTAGGAGGAGACATAAATACATTTTTATGATATATAAGGGGTGTCACTCCTGAATCAGGCTCATTTTCTCTGTCGTTTCAGCGGATACTTGCGATTTCGCTGGCCTGTGTGGCCATGCGGTTCTAGGCGCTTCAGTCTGGAACCGCTTGACTGCTAAGGTGGCAGGTTCGAATCCTGCCTCGGGCATGGATGTGTGTGATGTCCTTAAGTTAGTTAGGTTTAAGTAGTTCTAAGTTCTAGGGGACTGATGACCACAGATGTTAAGTCCCATAATGCTCAGAGCCACTTGCGATTTCGTTGTTACACTGTGTCAGTGCAAAAAAATGGTTCAAATGGCTCTGAGCACTATGGGACTTAACTACTGAGGTCATCAGTCCCCTAGAACTTAGAACTACTTAAACCTAACTAACCTAAGGACATCACACACATCCATGCCCGAGGCAGGATTCGAACCTGCGACCGTAGCGGTCACGCGGTTCCAAACTGACGCGCTTAGAACCGCACGGCCAAACCGGCCGGCCTGTGTCAGTGCACTGAGTCAACCAAGACAGCTCTCCTATGCGACGCTCAATGCCGACGGAATGCGACGGTTTGTTTCCCGTTACAAAAAAATCATTTTTAAATCGAAATTTTAGGTGTCCATTCGATAGAGCACTCCCAGATTAATTCTAGTGAGCTATATGTTTTGTCGATATTCATTAACAGGAACAAGAACGTGCATTTAATAGTTTTCCGTCCTCATCCTGATTCTTGATACTGCTTAATTTCAGTGAGTGCCCTTGTCCCTCACCACTGCAGTCTCGCCGTAAAATTACGCCGATATTCTCTGCAACAGATATACAGGATGACAGTTATGAAACTATATGAAACAAAATCATCGTAACTTATGAACGGTTTGCATTAGGACGTTCAAACGGCACTATTGGATACGGGGCATGATGGGAATTAGTATGCCCATCCAGAAAGAAGAGCGAAATTGCCTTGCAAAGGTCCTGAGTTCGAGTCTCGGTCCGGCATCCAGTTTAAATCTGGTAGGAAGTTTCATATCTGTGCACAATCGGCTGCAGAGTGAAAATTTCATTCTGGAAACATCCCCCAGGTTGTGGCTAAGCCACGTCTCCGCAATATTCTCTCTTCCAGGAGTGCTAGTTATGTAAGGTCTGCAGGAGAGCTTCTGTGAAGTTTGGAAGGTAGGAGACGAGGTACTGGCGGAATTAAAGGTGTGAGGACGGGTAGTGAGTCGTGCTTCGGTAGCTCAGATGGTAGAGCTCTCGCCTGCGATATGCAAAGTCCCGAGTTCGACTCTCGGTCTGGCACACAGTTTTAATTTAGTAAGCGCATACTTGGTTTAGTTTAACGTCGAAGCCCACTTTTATTTGGATGGGTTTGTTAATAAGAAAAATGGTGCATTTCTCTTCGCCCTCAATGGGTGACTTTGTGGTGTGTAATGTCCAGTCACGGAATAATTGGGGCAATATTCTTCGGTGGCACGGTGACTACCAAGCGGTACTTGAAGGTTTTGAAGATTATTTCATTCCCATTATCCAAAGTGATACTGATTTCGACAAGACGTAGTTCATGCTAGACGGAGCTCTACTGCATTGAAACAGGAGAGTGTTTGATGCCCTGAAGGAGCACTTTGGGGACCACTGGCGGGGGTCTCAGTTGGCCGCCATATTCTCCGGATCTGAACACTTGGGACTTCCTTTTGTGGGGCAATATTAAAGACAAGGTGTAGAGCAATAACTACAAAACCACTGCTGAGCTGAAAACAGCCATTCAGGAAGGAGGTCATCGACGACATCGATGTTCTGACACTTCAGCGGGTCATGCAGAATTTCTCTATTCATCTGTGCCACAACTTCACCAATGATAGCAGGCATATCGAACATGTCATAACCTAAATCCAGATATCTGTAGTGACGTTTACATGTTAAATAAAGACTGCGCACGCCATAGCTTGCAACTAATTTACGTTTATTTATGTTTTTTTCACATAGTTTAATAATTGTCACGCTGTAATATCCATGGCACCAGCTGTGCCAGAACAGGCTCCAGAGAGGAGCGTGGCCGGGAAGTTCGTTGTTGGTGCTCATAAAGTTCCATGGTGCTTGAGTGGGGCATGCCATGTGCTGGAGCGCCGAGCTATGGGGCGAGCGTGTGAGTGTTTTTACACGACATTTGTGTATCCGTGGCAGGAACGCCTGTCACTATCACTTCGTGGACATGTTTATCTCACGACCATGGTTGTGGTTTGTATTTCGCCAGTAGCCACGTAGAGGTCAGCATTAGAGTTACGGCGGTTGGGTGGAGTCACACACCGAAATCAGTGCCCTCAGAGGCTCAGCATTCGTTTGCTGAGTAGGGGCTTGGCGACCCCAGGGTTCCTGAGCTGGGGGCTGGTAAGCGCCCCCAGTCTTCTGCCACTATAAACTCTGGGCACGCTTCAGCGACCACCGTGCAGTGCGGCAGTGGGACGTTGTGTGTCTCAGGGAATGGGGATCTTGGCTTGACCGCCCGGATCGCGAGGATGGTACACACCTCTCTAAAAAAACCCTCAATCTCAAGGTGTGCTGAGAGCTGGTGAGATTCGTGGTTGTTGAGGAGGAAGAGGCATTAGCGATCAACCCCTGGGTAACCTGCCACACCTGTTGTATAAGGCTTACGTAGGATTGTGGGGCTGTGTCTAGATGGACTTCTAGTTCCCTAACTGCTCGTAGGACCGAGATGGATCCTTCGCAGTCTTCTCTTCCTCCTCTCATCGGAAAGGGCGGGCCGCTGGTAGGTACCAACAACCAAACAAAAAAGAGGGCTCGTGTAGCCAGTCCTCCAGACTTGGGATTTACACAGTCTCTGTCAGTATTTAGTAACAGAACGCATGCTGGTGGCCAGAATGTGTTTCTTATCATTAAACGGAAAGAGGGGAGTTTTGAGAGAGTTTCACCTTTTTACATAAAAAAGGGGTAGCGGGAATCGCTGAAATCTTATAAATGTCGAACACTTGCAAAATGGGACCCTTTTGGTAGAAACGTCCAATTCCCAACAAGTCAATAACGTCCAGAAAGCTCAGTGTCTTGGGGAGCATCCAACAGAAAGTGAACTGCACCACACTTTAAACTATAGCAAAGGTGTTGTGCCTTGCAGAGATCTGGTTGATATTCCCGGAGAAGAACTGAAACTGAGTGGTCCCAGGCAGGCATCATTGAAGTTCAGTGCATAATAAAACGGGTGGATGGTTATCTCGTGAAGTTGAACTCATTTACACTGACCTTTGACAACACCAAACTTCGTGAGCACTTTCAGGCTGGTTCCCTCCACCTCAGTCTGCAGCCTCATTTCCCTTACCTGATGCAATGTTTTACCTGCCAGCACTTTGGGCACACCTCCTCGGGTTATAAGGGGGTTGGCACTTGTGGCACGTGTGGAAAGGCCGCCCACGAAGGTGTTGGTTTAGCATCTCCTCCAAAGTGCATTAACTGCTCTGGCAATCACCCTGTCTGGAGTAGGGACTGTAGTTTCTTCCTTGAAGAAAGGAAGATCTAGGGAATCAAAACAACTTGACGTATTTCGTATGAAGAGGCCAAAAGGATCTGTGAGGCCATGCAGCCCCCAGAATTTGCCATTTCCTTTGTGTCCCCTCTTAAACAACGAGTTCAGAAGACCAATGCTGCAGCCAAAACGGAAGTTGCTAGTGCCACCACTAGCACCTGAGTTTCCTGGTGCGCTTGTGCCATTGGGTTCCTTCAAAGCTCCCTCCCAAAACATCAGACGAGTCTGTTAACATTGTGGAGCTCTCTGCACCTTCGAAGGTTCACTGCGGACCACCGCCCAATGGTACCACTACCACTGCTGTGGTATTGGCCCTGAAGCCTACCCAGGGCAAAAAATCAAAGGCTAAGTGTCCACCACCGACGGAGTCTGGGAGTAAACAGTCCGATGGTGTGGATGTCCTACTATCTGACATCTCTCTTGAATATTTGGTTGAAATGGAACTTGATGTCAGAATGGGGCAATCATATCGCCCCAAGACTGAGTCCCCACCTATTACATGCTCCCCTCCCTGGCGTAAGACAGGGTGAAAGTGCAACGCCCATGATAGACGGCTTCCATATTACAGTGGAACATTAATGGGTTCAGGGTACATGAGGAGGAACTGAAACTCCTAGGAGAGGGATGCCCTCTGTGCCTGTGTTTACAAGAAACATATTTTAAAGCCACTGACACCCCTGTGCTACGTGGCTATACCCTTCACTGGAAGGATGACCTGACTGGGGACAGGGCAAATGGGGGTGTTGCTGCGCTTGTCTATAACGTGCATCAATCCTCTGCCCCCCCCCCAAGCTACTGACCTGCAAGCAGGTGTCAGAGGATCACTGTTTTCTCCTTGTATCTCCCTCCACAAGATGCAATCGACTCTGAGGCTCTCATAGATCTTGTGGAACAACTCCCTTGGCCTTTCCTTCTATTGAGAGACTTCAATGCTCTTCATGTTTTGTGGGGCTCAGCCTCTACTTGCCCTCAGGGTCGAGTTTTGGAGAGCCTGATGACGTCTCACGAGCTGTACATCATCAACACAGCTACTCACACTGGACCATAGACACCAATAAGTGTTTCACAATAATAAATGGCATTCTTAAAGGTATTTCTGCTATCGTACTCATCATTTAAAGTCGTTAAAATAGTACCTGCAGATTTTATTTAATTGCAATCTTTCATTTATAAATTTCTATGTTACATTCAAATTTGGCAATTGTCGAGTGATAGGAACTTTCGATCATTCGATTCATGTGTATATTCGTATTGTATACTGAAGAGTCAGCAGTATTTGGCTTGTAATGCGGCAACTACGTATCCCAGCCCCTAGACAACGAAACCAGCCAAACTTTTAATATTTCAGCTCTGAGTCTGAGGGTACGTAGTCGAGGGTCACATAATTTTTTGAAAGCCCACAATCGGGGGCTCGTCCGGAATTTGTATCCTGCAAAGTGGTAATTTCTTTGGCCCTGTTATTCAGCGTGCTATGCGAAGTGTAAAAACCTTTGCAAAACCAGTAGAGATTTCTGTAGAATGAACCTCTCACAAAACACAGTGAGAGGTATTTTTCCGCGAGTAGGTTTCTGGAAATAGTCAAAGTACGAGGTAATTTTCACAACTAACAAATGCTATCAATAGAGGTTCTAATCTATCACGTTAAAGGCGATTTCCGTGGGGGCTGAGTCTAAATTATTTGAGTGCAGGGAACGGTAGCGATTAGCGCGTTTAACATACGGCGGTATCGGAGACGGCTGGAACACGTGGTAACCGCCAGCAGCTACAGTTACATCAGGCAACTTCTCCAGTGCAGTACGACGGTAGCTTCTTCGAGTACTCCAAGGCAGTCTTCAGTGTCGACTTCCACTATCACTGCAACCGACGGCATAACCATGGCAGAGAGGTCCACGTCAGATCAGAAAAGTGCCTGCGCAAATAGTGAGATAGTGTTTAACTCTGAAGTTCAGACTCCACTTACAGATCTCGCGAATATAAAACAGTCACCTAGTACGTGTAATTCTGAAAACGGAAGTGAGCCGGTTACTCCGAAATCAGAGCGCTAAAGTGTATCTAGTGGGAATTCAGGCAAGGGGAATGAATGTGGGTGAGATGTGATGTCTCAGCTAATGCAAATGATCCAGGGATTGAGACATAGTATGAATACAATAGTAAATAATATCAGGACAATTCGAACAGATATTGGTACATTGCGAACAGATATGGGCACATTGCAAACAGTTACGGATCGATTCGCACTGATATGGGTACAATGCGAACTGAAATAGGTTCCGCTACGAAAAAGTAAGTTGAAAAAATTATGGGTAAGTTTGAAAAAGCAACTGATGATAGATTAAAATGTGTCCGAGTGGATATGGGGAAAATTACAGACGAAGTTGTGATAGTAAAATCGAATCAGCGGAAAAAGATCTTTAGGAGGCGGAACTTGGGGGAAAGTTAAGCGACTGTATAAAAGCGCAAGATGCTCATAAACGCGATATAAATTTAGCAATTAGTGACGTTGCCAATCGTGTAGGTGAGGGAGAGAAAGAAGTGGGCAAAATTAAAGATAAAATAGGGTCCAGTTTCACTAGTGAAATTGAATTTAAAAAACAAATGCAACAGATAATAAGTGATTTAAATTCGTTAGCCCCCCAACAGGCCACGCTGGTTATAGATATCCCTTGGGCAAATACCGGATCTGTGAAATGCTACACAGACGACGGAAGATATCACCTAGTAAATTTGTTGGCTGCGTGTAGGGACGCTTTTGTTCACGCCATGTCGACGAAGCGAAAATAAAATATGTTAAACGGCATTTGGAGGGAGATCCACTGACTTGGGCAAATGTAAAATGTAGTTCGTGCCACTCGTACGAAGAGTTCGAAAAGTGTTTTTTGAATAAATCTTGGAGTGAGGCAAAACAGACAAGGATCCAAAATTAATTTTTAAACAGGCCGAGTTACAGGTACGGTAATGAGATGATGAGAGGTTTTTGCAAGCGCGAACTTGGCAAGCTTATGCATGTACAACATCCTTTGGGGGTTTTAACGGAAATCACTACGTTAAAAAAGCAATTACCTGAAAATTTGCAGTGGGACTTGTCCGTAGTTCATGTGATTCCATGGACGAATTTCTAGAATTTGTAGAAAAATTAGAGAGGGCTTTGAAGTTCAAATCTCAGAGCAAATCGGGTGGTAGTTATGAAAATGGGAATCCAAATAATCATCAGAAAATTAATAATCATGAGAGAAATCAAAGGAATTCTCAGGGAGATAGTAGCTGGAATGAGCAGATTGGCCGGAGAACGAAGAGGAGTGATAACTTCTGTGAACGGGACCCAAGTAATATTGATTATCCTATGGCTAGCGATAGTACTCTCCCCATCCTATTGATAGTGAAGGACATCAGAATAACGGTACAATGACCCCTCTAGAATACTCAGCAGTTGCTAGGGCTTTTAAGGGGCGCATCTCATTCACAAGGATCGAGAATCTGGAAGGGAGCTACCGCGACCCTGTCGGGTTTTTGAAAGCATGTCTCCCTGTCTTGGAGATCGAGTTCGTCAAAGTCCTAGACGATCCGAGATTTAACGCCATTAAATGTAGCGCAGTACTATACTACGAGCTGTATCACCCACCCAGACATCCACTCTGCACTATATATATGGGGTGATAATGGCGTTATTTCTCGGAGCACATCTATTGCTGAGTGGTATCATGAATCCACCTTGAGCGCTACTATGGCCCGATTTTCCGAGATGGAAATACGCGGGTCCGCTAAAACTCTCAGCCATGTACCACACTCTGACATCCATATACATGTCTATGATCCGGTAAATGAAGGGTCTAGCTATATCAATTCCCCTAAAGATATAGCTAATAAGCATGCGTGTATTAAAGTCAGAAATCAAAAGGATCAGGCTGATTTTGCGTGGTCAATCTTGGCTTGCGAAAGAAACATTAAACAGAATCCAGAGCGCACAACTCAGTATGGCAGATACCTTGATATTCATAAGAGTTAAAACTTTCATGGTATAGAGTTCCCCGTAAAGATCCAGGACATATCTAAGTTTGAGGCTCAGAATACCGGAATAACAGTTCACGTTTATGGCCTGGAGAAGAATAACGACAAGTAAGATGAGCAAGACAAGCACACCATCGCCGCCGCCCCCCCCCCCCCCCATTTCTCAAAATTTGCAGGTGAGCAAGAGCTGCTTCTAAACATGCTGCTCTTCTCTGAAGGTGATAATTATCACTATGTTTGGATCAAAGACATCTCCTGCCCCCTTTGATTCCAGTTAAGTAACAAATTGTGCAAAAATCATATTTGTTTAAGGTATCTGAATTATTTTTCATCAGTAGAGTTATTAGCGATACATCTACTAGATTGTGATTCCAAAGACCCGGCATGTGCCATTATGCCCACAGAGGAAAATAACTTGATTAAATTTCCAAATGGTCACCAGCAGCAGCAATGTCATTTTGTAGTGTACGACGACTTTGAATGCCTGCTGGCTCCTATTACTCGTTGCGAAGGGAACCCCTTAGCCTTACGTACAACCTTCACACAAAAACACGTACCTTATGTGGCAGTGTTCCAAGTTGTATGTAGATATGATTCTAAACTTAACCGCTACGAGTCTTATGTCAGGGACGGAGATAAGCAGACATATTGTTCATTATCGTAATCTCCAGCAATGCCTCAGTTTACAGATGAAGCTTGTTTGAATCACCCAGGCTATCTCTTTCAAGCAATTACCCTGGTTGAAGGAGTAAATTGAACTAAATACCGAAAAGAGGGCGGTCGCGAATAATGATTTTGAAAAAGATTTTTATAAATTCAGGAAAAATTCCATTTTCGGGAAAGCTATGCAGAATGTAAGAAACGAACGCAACATTTTGATTAGAACCGCATGGGAAGGCCGTTATGGCGTGAGAAAGTGTATCGCCAGGCCAAATTTTAAGCATGCCACCATCTTCAATGAAAACTTTGTTGCTGTGGAAATGTCAAAGACTAAAGTAGAGTTTATGAAGCCTATTTATTTGGGAATGTGCATACTGGATATCTCCAAATTCTACATGTACCGCTTCCACTACGAGTTTGCGAGACCTCATTTCATAGAAGCAAAGTTGCTTTATACGGATACAAACAGCTTTATCTACTGGATCAAGAACTGCCATCCATATGAAGTAATTAGGTGCCACAGTAAAGAATTCGACACTTCTTCTTATGAGGTCGATAATTCTTACGGTATTGTTCCTAAGAACAAGAAGGTTATCGGTCCCATGAAAGACGAAGGGAATGGTTTATCGATTGTAGAGTTTGTGGGATTGAGGTCCGAAATGTATGCATGTCGTACAATAGACGGGGGCATCCAGAGGCGGGCAAAGGACGTTAGACGTGTGGCATCTCAAACTCTCACAGTTGAAGACTATTTGCAGTGCCTGTACGGTCGCAGCGGTCAAGCTGCTCCTCCACACATCGTTCGGCAAACTATTTTTCAATCACGAGGTCACGAAGTGTACACTGTACTGCAATCTAAAGTCGGATTGTCTCCTCATGACGATGAAAGTCATTTGTGGGGATGGCGTATAAACCCTCCCATACTCAATCTATTTACTTGAAGCCAAAGTAGGGGTGGGGGACTCTGATTGAGAGATAGAGAGAGAATGAGTGTGTGAGTGGGGTGAGGGCGTTTATGCATAAAATAGTATGGCTCTTTTATCATACTGTAATTAATGGTTGTATGTGGATGTGAGTGTGTGTGCGTATGTGTATATGTATGAATGAGTAAATACATCTACTTTTATATATTTAGTAGTAGTGTGTAAGCTTCACCCACCACAAGCCATCCAGTCAAAGTAGTTTTATTTCCATCCAAATATTTTTTTATTTAGTACAGCTATTTCAATTGGACGCCTTAGAGCCACCCAATTAATTGTTATTATTAAAGTATTTCAGCTGTCTGTGGTGGAAAAAGCTGCTCAGTTAAGTTGGAACCATCCCATTAAATGTTAATGTTATTAAAGTATTTCAATGATAAATGTATATTTCAAACATATATATAACTTGTCTCATTAAGTTGGAGCCACTCAATTAATTAATTATTTCACAGAAAATGTTTACTTCAGAATAAAACAAAATTAGAGCGATCTAGTTAAGTAGCAGAACGTTAATTCACAGAGCAGCTCTGTTCAATATAGTTTGTTTGGATGGAATTTCTTTAGTAATAGTATTTAGCATGAACGTAAGTTAGTCAATACCCCTGCTTTAGTTTTAAGTATGGCTCTAAATCAATTGAAATCTCAAGAACTGAATTGAAATCAATAAAGGAAAAAAATTCGTTAAAAAACCCTAATAATTATTTTTTTGCTAAAATATATCTGTGAACGTTCTGCAGTTACATCTGCATTGCACGCATGGCTACATGGCGTAGCGCCTTTAACACATACATTTTCAGAGACTTCCCTGCAGGCGAGGGGCGAGGAAGGTGCAAGCGCACCTATTAATAGTACAGGTAGCGCTATTCCCCCAGTGACAGCGTGCAAAGGCTGTGGTAAGCGAGTCAGACAGTCCCAGTGGAATGCATGTATATATGGAGGCAGGTATAGTATCAAGGATGAACTTACTTACTAAGGACGTACTTGTCAAAAAGAAAAAAATATACAACGGTTGTTAGGGAAGAAAAATTATTTATTTCTCATACAACTTAAAAGTAATTTTACGTTTTCATAATCAGATACAATAGCACTTTTTTAATACATGTTCTTGAGTCGATGGATAGAAGGACATCAGTAGAATTCCAGGTCTTGAAAAGAAGCAAATGTAAGATTTGACGCATCCATGAGATCTTGTCCTTTCCCTTCACATAGACGATGGTGTCCATGTGATCGAATAATTTGAGCGCAGTCACCGTATTTTTATAGGGTGTGCCAGGATCGTCACAGTGAATTCCATGGTAGAAATGCGTTAACCACTTTGCGGTCTTCGTTCTCTTAGCACACCTCACTTGCTTGAAAGATCTTGGTGATGCAATGTTTGCAGAGAATGTCTCTATTATTCCAGCATGTTGTGTAACCGCTACAAATGCGACATCTTTAGATACGAACAGCCTACTCTCACCGTCATAGAAACCCTGAGTGTCCGCAATGATGTTCATAGCATGATACATCATCGTGAAATGCTCTAGGTATGGTGCAGTATTTATATAGCTCGCTGCACAACACCTGTGAGCGGGTAATAGTTGATCACACGGTCATGCAGAACTAGAGCATACGCGGCTGTGTGTTCGGGGAAATTTGTCAGTGATTCAAATTCAATTCGCACCTCTATAGGTCCAGACTTAATTACCTCATTCTGTTTCGAGAAGTCTATTATGATGATCGGTGAAAGTTCTTTCAACTTATGCGGACCGAGTAGACACGCTCCTCCCTCTCCTTCAGCAATTTCATAGTAAGAAGTGCGAAATCCTGCATACATGCCATATGCTATACTGTATACACTTTGATTCCACTGCAGATGTAGATTGTCATCTGGGTAAAATTCTGAATTGAGGTAGACTTTGGCATTAGTTAACTTGCAGTTATCGAACACGGTGGAATCATTTGCTATATAACCTCTTCTATCAGTCTGAAACGTAAGTATGATGAATCTAGGTGCCTTTATACGGCTGGAGGTTTTAATAGCCCATGATTGTCTGCTCGCAGTCGGTAACACTGGGTACTCGAAAATCTCCCACGAGCGAAATGTCAGTGACAGAAATGTACCTGAATTCAGGACTTTTAAAAGCTTCAAACGCTCCTCATCTGATACACTGATGTGAGGCATTTTCCATATTATCTTGGTGGTTGTGATCATATTCTCCTCTTGAGCTTCTTGAACGTATGAGTTATTGTCTGTCGCACTCCGCACCAGAATGAGTTCCTGTTAAGGGTTCATAATAATCTGTCTCATGTCCTCAAAGTATCCCATATGCATTTTTAGAGGTATGCAGGCTGCAAATCGCTTGTACTCTGCAACTGTTCTATCCTCTGGATCGTCTATGAGCCATCCTGCATTTTCTAAACTACGCAAATCTGCTGGTGATGCCGAAACAAATGGCTCTGAGCACTATGGGACTCAACTGCTGTGGTCATAAGTCCCCTAGAACTTAGAACTACTTAAACCTAACTACCCTAAGGACATCACACACATCCATGCCCGAGGCAGGATTCGAACCTGCGACCGTAGCGGTCGTGCGGTTCCAGACTGTAGCGCCTTTAACCGCTCGGGCACTCTGGCCGGCGGTGATGCCGAGACATATGTTTTAAGGGCTGATGTTATGCCGACATTGCGTGTGTGGTCGATTCCCCGTTAAGTTCATAGTGTATCTCTTGGAACAGGAATGCTAAAGTGTTACGTGTCAGCTTGGACCCCACTGTATCACTGCCGTCGGCTTTCTTGAATGACCCCTCTAGATATATGAAACTCATGCATGGAAGCGAGAGTGCGCCTTGGTGCTGGATGACAATCCTGATTTCATCGTTCTTGTTAAACGTGGTTGAAGTGTATTCCTGAATTCCAATCAAGAACAACTGCCAAGATGAGAAACATAGAAGTAGATACCCTCGGTGTAACAAAGCAGCTTAAATCACTTAATAAAGGCAAGGCCTCCGGTCCAGATTGTATACCAGTTAGGTCCCTCTCTGAGTATGCTGATAAAATAGCTCCATATTTAGCAATTATATACAACCACTCGCTCACAGAAAGATCCGTACCTAAAGACTGGAAAATTGCTCAAGTCGCACCAATACCCAAAAACGAAAGTAGGAGTAATCCGCTGAATTACAGGCCTATATCACTAACGTCGATTTGCGGTAGGGTTTTAGAACATATGCTGTATTCGAACATTATGAAGTACCTCGAAGAAAACGATTTATCGACTAAAGTCAGCACGGATTAAGAAAATGTCGTTCTTGTGAAACACAACTAGCTCTTTGTACTCATGAAGTAATAAATGCTACCGACAGGGGGTGTCAAATTGATTCCATATTTTTAGATTTCCATAAGGCTTTCGACTCCGTTCCTCACAAGCGTCTTCTAACCAAACTGCGTGCCTACGGAGTATCGCCTCAGTTGTGTGATTGGATTCGTGATTTCCTGTCAGAAAGGTCACAGTTCGTAGTAATAGACGGAAAGTCATCGAGTAAAACAGAAGTAATATCCGGCGTTCCCCAAGGAAGTGTTATAGGTCCTCAATTGTTCCTTATCTATATTAATGACATAGAAGACAATCTGAGTAGCCGTCTTCGATTGTTTGCAGATGATGCTGTCATTTACCGTCTTGTAAAGTCATCAGATGATCAAAACGACTTGCAAAATGATTTAGATAAGATATCTGTATGGTTCGAAAAGTGGCAATTGACCCTGAATAAATAAAAGTGTGAAGTTATTCACATGAGTACTAAAAGAAATCAGCTAAATTTCGATTACTCGATAAGTAACACAAATGTGAGGGCTGTAAATTCAACTAAATACTTAGGGATTAAAATTACAAATAACCTTAATTGGAACGATCACATAGATAATATTGTGGGTAGAGCAAACCAAAGACTGCGATTCATTGGCAGAACACTTAGAACGTGCAACAGATCTACCAAAGAGACTGCTTACACTACGCTTGTCCGCGTATTCTGGAGTATTGCTGTGCGGTGAGGGATCCGCATCAGGTGGGACTGACGGATGATATCGAAAAAGTACAAAGAAGGGCAGCTCGTTTCGTATTATCGCGAAATAGGGGAGATAGTGTCACAGACATGATACGTGAATTGGAGTGGCAATCATTAAAACAAAGGCGTTTTTCGTTGCGACGGGATCTTCTCATGAAATTTCAATCACCAGTTGTCTCCTCCGATTGCGAAAACATTCTGTTGGCACCCACCTACGTAGGGAGAAATGATCATCACGATAAAATAAGAGAAATCAGGGCTCGCACAGAAAGTGCTCGTTTTTCCCGCGTGCCGTTCGAGAGTGGAACGGTAGAGAGATAGCATGAAGATGGTTCATTGAACCCTCTGCCAGGCATTTTATTGTGAATAGCAGAGTAATCACGTAGATGTAGATATAGCAAATCGTTGGCATCAATCCAGCTGTTTTGTGTAGCAGGAAAACCAAGCCATTTGACTAGTGCTTTATTTCCCCGACGTCTTATGACACTCTCCACGAGAAAAACATCCGGTTCTGTGCTTTTCTGCAACTCCTCGGTGTAGAAGCAGCCTGCAATTTCTTCACCTTTACTATCCTTCAATATATAAGTTCTAGGATTCGTTCGTTGCTCCTTTGAAACTGTAAATATCTCAATTGACCAGTTCAGTAGGTATAATTTCTCAAGTGCCATTTTGTGTTTTGAGATACGCACCAAATCACCAACATTAAATTTCTGTTTGCGTGGATCCAGCATCTTAATGCGATAGTACACCGTATCCATGAGTCCATTATCACGAACATCGATTGGTCTCATTTTTATTGTGCTATGTTTGGTTCGATTATACTGAGCAATTATTTCTGGAAGGATATCTGTCCATTTGTATGAGCCGCGAAGGTTAAAACGCATCCACATTCGACCTTTTATTGTTCTATTCAGGCGCTCCACGATACTTGCCTTCAGGTTAGTAAATGTTCAGTAGTGATGTATTCCGTACCGCTGCATCACAGTCTTGAAATACCTGTTGTAGGACTCCCCACCGTGATGGGTTTGGAGGTTTTCAGGGCATCGATTCGTCCCTGCCTGGAGCAAACGCTCAAAAACATCCTACCCGTTTTTGTTTTGACAGGTAATACCACGGCAAATTTTAGTATGTATCAATAATCATTAATATATATTTGAATCAATTATTCTCATGTGAATATTCCCTCATATCTACAAGATCACCTTGCCGTAGGTAATCCAAACCTTGAATCATAACATGACTGCGAGGGTATGTTTTGCATGCTGGTTTATGCGGTTCTCGAAGTACTGCCTCCATACTTATTCGATGATACCTCTCTCTCTAAGCTCAAAGATTATTGAAACAACCTCATTCGAATGAGCTGTATTACCTGCAGCAGCTGATGCCATGAGCAGCCTTAGTCGATCTATTAGCTCGTTGGGGTCGTCATAACATATATAGTCTGGGATTCGATTGTTCACTGCTTTATGCTCAATGTCAATACCATCACCGCTGCTGCTGCTGTTGTTTTCGACTTCAAGTATTGGTTTTATAATGGTTTTATATTTCTTGTTGCTCAGGCTTTTCGTGATCTTGTGTACACCAGTCAGTGCTGTATTTCACGGTATGTTTCCTTATCATTAACTGATTAATTTATAGGTTTTTTGGTAGGTCTTAGGAAAATACGATTCATTAAGACTGGTATTCTCTCAAACCATCTATCACCAATCTGTATTGCGTCATCAGTTACAGTTATAGGATGCGTACCCAACATGTACGGTCTTCTCCTGCTAATGCTGAATGTTCTATTTATCTGACCGAGGGTGCGTCGGATAATGAATTCGTCAATGGCAACACCCTCGTTATTGTGTGTGTTTTTTTTTTATTGCTGAAAGCTGTCGGAGAGATTCAGTAACCGGCTTAAAGGTCTCTCTTAGTGTTTGCTGGCGATCCATATTACCTAATCTCAGCAGCTATAATTTCTCACGAACTGCTTTCCGCGCTTGAATCACTTTCTGCTTCGTCGACATCTCGATGTATACTAATCAGACATCTCCACAGTGTGAGGCTTTATATATTCAGTCAATTTCTTCCTCCTCTTACTATGATCCTGATCGCCCTTCTCAACAACAAGGAACTCTACAGCTATTTTCCCCTCAATAGCCTCGACCTTTTTAGTTAAGTCGGTTACTTCTTACTGTCTTCATTAACTAGCTCATTTAACTCATTCAGCGTTCTCAGAAGAGTCTGGTAATACATCTCTAGTTCCTTGCACATACCTGTAACTTTATCCACAATATCTTGAATTTTCGCATCCATGTACAGGCGAATGTTCTGTCTGTGTACACCCATCCTCTTGGGTTGAGAGGCAGACATACGTGCGAATTTGTTCATGGTGTAGCGTAGAGTGATGTATTAACGTGTCTTACCGTGCGTGCAAAAACTCTTGAAAGTTTCGCCTGTACCTAGCATTACTCAGTTTTATCAATAACGAGAAACCCATACTGTGAATGATTCCAGCAATCTGCACATATATTTACAAAATCATTGGACGTGTTCGTTCCGACATGTGCCTGGTAAATGTGTTTTAAATTCAGGTTGTCTTGTTTGAAAGCTATAATCAGGTTTGTGTTATCCCTAACCAACTGTTTGGGGATTCTTAATATGCTTGACTAAGATAAAACACATCGGCACCCATATGACGACCGAAACAGAAATATTTTCGAATTTGGTCTTGGTTTTCCACGGCAACATCATCAAATATGAAGACAGTGTTCGGCTTTGCTTTTTCAGGTGGAGGGATATCACCGCTTTCACTGAATGTCGTGTATGTAACACCATCTACACCGCCCAATATTTCCTGCATTAGCTGATACTTGGGTTGAAACAGTGTTTTTGAGAATACACAAACATGTTCAAACCGGACCCCATCTACATGTGTTAGCAGAGTCATGAGTACGTCTTCCCACAATTGGATGGACCTACAATAATTGCTCATATATTATCAGGAAGGAGAATTCAGTTCTTCTTGCTCTTCTTCTGGCCTCCAGTTGCATCTTCACAGGACCAGTCACCAACAACAAAGTCCTTGTGGCGAGGGTGTTTCACCCAGCCTGCCATGATACTAACTACGCCAGGTACATACAAGTAGTCGACATATATAGACAAATACACTTGAAAAAGATAATAATAGTACGTGTAGCCACTATAGTTCCATTACTTAATCGACTGAGCTATATTGACTACACAGAGAAAACAGCTATATATTTTACCCATGAAGAGTAACTTGACCAAATGATCAACTCAGTAACTCATATAGCACTGAAAAAAATTAATAATTCGATTACTTTGATTATAATGACAGAGGTATGAAATAAAATACAAACAGGGTTTGAGATTATATATATACATAAATTATTTATTTAAATATGAGACATGGGGTGTAGTATTTCAGGAATATCATTACAATCTGTATGTATCTTCTTCTTCACACATGTTCAATATTTAGTAAATAAAGCTTTTTGACATGCAATAAATTCAGTGCATATCTCCCTCAAGCCAGTAGGTGCCTCAGAGTACTCAGGTTTTTCATACACACATTTAATCTGTTTCTCTTTATTTTTAGCATTCATGTGTGAACAAAGGTGTTGCTTAAAATTGTCAATATGTACACTACGCACGCATAGGGAGTTTACAACATCCTTGTATGTAGAGTCTATGCTAGGCAACCAGTCGAGTCTGCCCAGTGTCCAGATCGTATAACTTCATAACTGAGGCATGTCTTTGATAGACACAGTTTTCACCCCATTTCACACATAATGCACAGTCATCACACACTCTTGTAATAGAAAGTGTCACACCAGTAAGGTGAATGTCTGGGGGAGAACGAGATGGATAATACTCTATAGTCATCTGCTGATGGATGTATCGCTCTGCACAACATATTTAATCCCAGTCGAACTCGGAAACCGGCACTTTAACACATTTTGATATAATTTCAATCTCCATTCTCGCATGCAACCCCCAGACACAATGGGCTTCTATAGCAACATTCACATGTTTCGATCCACTGGGAGTTAAATTGTATGTGGAGGTGAAAAGCCTAGGTGCACTCAACGCCGTCTTATCCACGGCATCTGCACTCTGTGCTTGCGCTATCACAGGGATGTTCTGCTAGGATGGGTCAAATGTTGGTGACCAGTACTGACCTCCATCTTGTTGTTTAACACTGACAGTGACAGCATTCGATGTGTCGGGGACAGATCACATGTCCTCATCACACAAATCGATGAGTGAAACAGACAACAGCAACTCCTTGTCCTGCTCCATAAAGTGGGCTATGTGCACTACTGGATCCCACATGGCCGCTACTGGTTTAGACAGGTTGGAGGTTGTTGCTGCATGTCTTGACAAGAAGGCAACTGAGGTTGCTACAGGCCGGGACGTGGCAGCAGAGCTTGGCATGTTGGCACTTGACCCTGTTGAACAAAGACGAGGAAGCATTAGATATTGGCCAAGACGTGATTACTTTGCATAATAATAGTAATAATAATACTAAGGCTAAGCAGAGAGAATGACGTTATATGGGATACTTATACTTTTCATTTAATACTGTTCTGCATGACTGTGCTGGAGTGCGACTGCTGTTGGTGCTTCATGATTATTCTTCTTCTGCTTCTGCTGCTGACTGACTGGACAAGACAGAGGTTCCAGAGCTGCTGAGCCTTGGCTATATCCCCTACAATGACGTCGACAGATATTACCATCCTACTGGCTGAAGTCGAGCACGTGACTGGATTAAAGGTTCCTATTGGTTCCTGCCATTTTCCCCCACCCCAGAACATCATCTTGGATTATGTCACGGAATGGACAACAGCGCCCTCTCGTGGTGGTACTGTGTACTAGACCACATGGTGAACACAATGCTTGCCAACATCTTGCATGATGTCACAGATGACAGTGTCCCCTGGTGCCGGTACTGTGCACCAAACCACATGGTAAACATGATGTTTGTGGCCATCTGGGTACTAGATCATGTGGTGAACACAATGTATGCCACCATCTTGGGTAATGGTACTTGCATCATCAGCTGACATCACGGTAGCGCCCTCTGATCTTGGTAGTGTGTACTAGACCTCGTGGTGAACACACTGTTTGCTGCCAACTTGGATAACAGTACTTGCAGCATCATCTGACGTCATGGCCTCCATCTTGGATTACCTAACGAGATGGATGAGAGTGCCCTCTGGTGGTGGTACTGTGTACTACGTCAACTGGAGTCTGGACCCCTGGTGACCACACTAGTTCCTGTCTTTCCCCCCCCCCCCCCATCATCTTGGATTACATCACAGATGACAGCACCCTCTGCTGGTGGCACTGTGTACTAGGTCAGTTGGAGTCCAGACCTCATGGTGAACACACTGGATGGCTGTACTGCATCAGTTTGTTTAAATAAAGACTACTGCATGCAAAATAATAAAGACCTATGTCTAGCACTGGTCAAGTCATTTTCCCATGAATCCTTAAGAAGAGGTGGCAGTTGGGTGACATGGGCTAGTGGGGTTAACCCAAGTGACCCATCTTCTGGCGATTTTCTTAGGTTAGTAGAGGTGTGATGCATTATCCTGTTGGAATTTGAACTTCCCTGATTTTTTTTCTAGGGGAGATCAGTGGAGAGGGGTTAGGTTAGTGGAGGTAGCCCAATTGACCTATCTTCTTGCCAAAATTCAAACTTGCCACCTAAAGCCGCCATCTTGGATGACGTCACAGCCGCCATCTTGGATGACGTCATCACTGCCATCTTGGATGACGTCATCGCCACCATCTCGGATAATGATACTTTGCACCAGAAACCCCCTTGCTCCAATACTTGTGTCTACATTTTCCCATGCACCTACAGAACGTTCTCTCTCACACTGCTATATACACTACAGATGATGGTTTGCCCTTCTTCCTACATACGCCATCATATAGAGTTGTGTGGCAACTGGAATATCCAAAATGTTGCCTCACTTTCATCAACCCTTGTGACATTTCATTGGTTTGGTATTCAAAGGACTGAGAGATCTGGGGGGTGGATGATTCATTCCCAATGATAGATGCGTAAGTGACAACCAGGGTTAGAAATGTTTCTGAAGTCGAAATTCCCATCATCATTATCCGGTGCTGGTACCTGCTGTGTCCTGTAGCATATATTCGAACCTCTGTTCTGCGCTAATGTGCCATTCTGCAACGAGAAGACTGGATATGGTGGTATCAAAGGTATAGTTCAGGTAGGTTAGGTGGTTTTCTGGCAGTATTCTGAAAGTATTATGTGTTAGATAAAGCACATGATACGTTAGATTCAGAGCAGTCTTCCATGTTATTGTCACTGAAAGCCGAAAAGTCAATCCAGAGATGTCACATTAAACCCCAGTTAGTAGAGTCCTGTTATTCCAAATTCCAATAATTCTGTTTCCCTCGGAAGAACTTGTTCATAACAGATAGTCAAAGCTATAAGTGCTATACGTGAGTCAGACACTGAGTATACCCTGTAAGGATCTACTTTCTGAAAATCTGTTCCCCCTAGAAACGGTTGTATTTTTCATGTGCCTGTAACATCTGGACCACAATAGGACGGCAAACTGTAACCTACTCACTCTGTATCGGCACAGTTCTTTTACCGCCAAGATAGTGATAAAACACTGCTTTGTTTCTGCCTTACCCTGAAAGGAAACTGTAAAAAAAATCGCTGCGCACCAAGTAACGCAAAGTAAGAATCACAGAGCTCGCTATTTCCCACTTAGTAACTGATGAATAACAACTGCTATCCAGTGGTTGTGCTATTGGGATTCGTATCCTTCTATTCATTCATCCTTCTTTCATTCTCTTAAATTATAATTCTCCTCTTTTCTTTCTGTTTATGTAACTTACCTCTCCCTCTCTCTATGATACTCTTCCTAGGTACACATATATTGTTCCCATAACTAATTTTTGTATTTCTCGCTCTCCCTCTTGTACGGTGCCCGCCTACCCCTTCCATTGAATGAAATTTTTTAATTGGACTTTCGTTTAATACGATTTGATCTTGTACAGTACTTTGCTGTTAATGACTGTATTATGGAACAATAGTCACACTCCACTCAATTGTAATAAGGCGCAGCTCGTACACCAGAAAAAAAGTACTTTAATAAATAGTGTGCGCAAGAGCACCTGATGTGCTTCACAGATTCCAGTACGCAGTAGAACAATTTGTAGTTTCTGATATGGATTTAGCTGATTTTAAATTCTCAAAAATGACGTCTACGCGACGAATGATTAATCCAAGTAAAAAATCACGGTAATGTCCACCAGTCATTAATAATTCAGTGCCAAAATTTAGAACAGTTTTTGTCACGTCAAAGTTCACGTAAAAACTTTACGGAACTAGTTTGGATTACCACTTTGTAAGTCACAATATCTGTTGTTAATACACAAAGAACTTGAATAAGTTTTCTGTAATCTCTATACCTTGATAAAACCGATGTCTCCTTGTAGTAAACTGATTACTTTTCGTAGTATAATATTAAGCAGCTTGAATATTTCGTAGAAATTCTCAGCTTCTGTGAATGAAAATTATCTCTTTGCCTTTTGTTTATACCAGCTATTTTAATAGTTTATTTCGCTACTTCTGTTTATTTCATGGTGTTAAAAGAGAAAGGAGGTGGCACAACAGACTTATGCTATACATTGTTTTGAAGCAAGACTGATTGGGGCCAGCCGCCATCTTAAATAGGCCGAAACACTAGCAGACTACTGTTTATGATTGCTTCTTGTTCATTAATTCTGTCGTGTGCACGCAACAACTTTTTTTAATACTAAAAATTACAGTGCTTACATGAATGACGTAGTGGATCAAAATGGTTCAAATGGCTCTGAGCACAATGCGACTTAACTTCTGAGGTCATCAGTCGCCTAGAACTTAGAACTAATTAAACCTAACTAACCTAAGGACATCACACACATCCATGCCCGAGGCAGGATTCGAACCTGCGACCGTAGCGGTCGCTCGGTTCCAGACTGAACGACGTAGTGACACGTAGGCAATTTCGAACGTTTTTCTCTTCTGAAATACGTTTTTGCTCTAGTAATACGACACGTTTGGCCTCGTTAAAGTAACTAGTTTTTTGCTGATGTATTTCGAACGACCAAGAAGCGAAGGAAGTGATGTGCAAACCATGCTTTCGTAATCCACTTAATTCAAACTTTTCTTGTGACCAATGCTTGTTTGGTTAGTGCTACTGCTTCTTCTTCGTTATATTTTCTGCTTTAAACTCCTATGCACAACATTCTTAATGTTTATATTTGTAAAAAGCTTACTTACGTTTTTTTTCTCTAGCCTGTGCAATAACGGAAGACACAAGGCATGCTGTCGTGCAACAAAGTGAACGATCGTTGAAATGTCAAAGAAACAGAACAGCACAGATGAGTACCCCAACGCAGAATAGAGATCTTGTTTAGGTAGATTGTTTGTGCATTAGTTTCACTCTAGTTTACACATCTTCTCACTTTGAAATCTTACCTATGATTCATCATTCAGTGTGTGACCAATAATAGTAATTTACAGGGTAAAAAAGATATAATTTTTAAGCATGTTCCAGCTTTGTGCAATACTATAAATGTGATTAAGAGAATTCAGCCAGTGGCAGAATCGGTGATTGGGGAGTATCAGGGAGGTTTCCAGCCAGGGCAATCAACAGTAGATCACCTCTTCAACCTTTGGCAGCTCACTGAGAAACTGGGTGAATATGGTGAAGATTTGCATATTTTATTCGTTGATTTTCAGAAGGCCTATGATTGTATACATTGCAAGATCCTGCTCAGCTGTTTAAGGGAGTTTCGCATGGCAGAGAAACTCATCAATCTGATGTAGACCTGTCTGAGCGAAACACAGGCAAAGGTGAAGATGAGAAATCGCTTAACTGAGGAATTTGAAATTGTGACAGGACTCAGGTAAGGACACGGGTTGTCCCTTATCCTGTTCAATTTTGCCCTCCAGAAGATCGTATGTGAGACCTTTGAAGAGAATGAAGGATTTGAAATCGAAGGAAAGAGATTGGCATACTTCACCTATGCAGACGACATCTGTTTACTCTCTAGGTCTGAAGAGGAGTTGGAACAAATGATCAAAGCACTAAAGGAGGCTGCCAGCAAATTTGGGCTAAACACAAACGAAGCCAAGACAGAGTACCTCGTTATGATGCATGGTCAAAGTCAGACTGCTGGTCATCTACAATCATTGCAGGTGGGAGACCAGTCCTACAAGAGAGTGCATGAATTTAAATACCTAGCGGGACTTTTCACTGAGAACACGTCATGTGAAGCAGATATCAACCCCAGAATACAAACAGGAAACCGATCTTACCTCGGCTTAGCACAACTACTTCAGTCCAGATATCTCTCCAGACAGTTCAAGATTCGACTATACAAAACCCTGATCCAGCCTGTTGTTCTATATAGCTGTGATCATGGAGTATCCGGAAACAGGACTTCCATAAGCTTCTCGTTTTTGAGAGAAAAGTGCTTCGGAAGATCTTCGGTCCAGTTCTGGATGCAGACACAGGGGAGTGGAGGATCAGACACAGGAACTATACTGTACTAGCAGCCCAACATAGCAGGAACTGTCAAGGCCAAACGAATGCAGTGGCCCAGCCATGTGGCCCAGTCAGAAGATAACAGATGGCCTCAGAAGCTCCTGGATTTCGCACCTTCATGAAAGAAAAAAAATGGTTCAAATCGCTCTGAGCACTATGGGACTTAACATCTGTGGTCATCAGTCCCCTAGAACTTAGAACTACTTAAACCTAACTAACCTAAGGACATCACACACATCCATGCCCGAGGCAGGATTCGAACCTGCGACCGTAGCAGTCGCGCGGTTCCGGACTGAGCGCCTAGAACCGCTAGACCACCGTGGCCGGCTTCATGAAAGAGATCCCCAGGGAGACCCAAGTAGCGTTGGAGGGATGTCCTACATGAAGACTTAAACCAAGTATCAATAGATGTGGACAGATGGTGGATAGCAGCTAAGTACAGAATACAATGGAGGAGGAAACTTGTAGCAGCGTGCAGTCCACCGGGCCTGATCATGTAGTAGAAGTGGTAGTAGTAGATAGTGATGGACAGTCAAAATCAATAAGCACAGGCCAGTAGTAGGGAGATGGGGTTACAGGTGCAATTTTGATATACAAATTAATTAAATTGATCAATTAATCACCCCCCGCCCCTGCCCACCCCCACTCCGAACCACGCCCACCCCCTCACAAAACCATGCCCATCCCTGCCTCCGATCACCCCACCCCTCTGCCTAGACGAAGTCACGAGTTTTTCTCAGCGTGCATGTGGGCCCCAGCCCCCTCCCCAACCCTCAGCCTACCCTATTGGCAGGAATTTCGAATTTTGGCGGGAATTTCTTTGTGCCAGGGCTGTGCTAATGTGCACAGCCCCGCCCCCACCTGCGAATTGGCGAGAAATAAAAATTGGCATTACCCTTTCTGGGACCTGAACCCTGGTCCTCCTGGACAGAAAGAACAAGTGCGCCCGCCTAACACAATTATACCACCAGAGACCCTTGGAATTGATGGGAAATTAAAAATGGCGATCCCATTCCCAGGACTCGAACACCCCTTAACACATGGAAACTGTCCAGACGCAGGAGGGGGAGGTTAGGTTAGTGTACTTTATTTTTGTCGGGAAACAGACACAAAAATCGATCCTTATTACGTAATTTATCATGAAGATCAGGCCTAATTACGCAACCACATGCATAGTACTACACAAGGACCGTATAATCTCGCAATACAACCAAAAAACTGACGATGCCAAACAAATTGCGTTATTCTGCTGGGAATACCACCCCAAAACATCGACAGACACATTCAAACTCTATCCTACACCTACAAGGTGGTGGGAAAAAGGTAGTGTGTGAGGTACTATCTTTATTCTTTTTTATGGGAAATACGTTCAAGTGATGAGATGCTGGTGCTGGAGAGAGAGGAGTTTAAAATGTGTGTTTCTGTAAGCAAACAGTATCTACGTTGTTTGACGTCAGAGTCTGCCACAGATGCCTACTCAAGAACCACCTTACAGCCCAGCTAACCAAAGCCAATACACAATACCACAACTGATGGTTCAAATGGTTCAAATGGCTCTGAGCACTATGGGACTCAACTGCTGTGGTCATCAGTCCCCTAGAACTTAGAACTAATTAAACCTAACTAACCTAAGGACATCACACACATCCACGCCCGAGGCAGGATTCGAACCTGCGACCGTAGCAGCAGCGCGGCTCCGGACTGGAGCGCCTAGAACCGCACGACCACCGCGGCCGGCCCACAACTGATGTAAAAAATGTGGCACAGTTCTGATTACTCTTCGAATTTGACGTGAAAAAACCAGCATTCATAATGAACAGTTCATAATGCAGCACATGTACTAGGGAAAATCGTCGCCCTAAAAGTCTGTAAACGGGGCGGTAGTTGAACATGCATTATCCTCGATGTACAGTCACAAACTGCTGAAAATCAAGCCCATTTCCCCTCCCTCACTCCATCCATCCACCTATGGGGAGGACACAGGGTTTATCAAATGGCCAGCTCCTCTGCCAACCACCTCGTGGCATATGCTGTCCGCTTTCCACCCACTGCTGTTTTTCTACCCCTCTGCGACTGCTGGGCTAACACAGCTTTCCACCGTCTGGTGGTTGCCTTAAGGCGACGCTCCTACACCAACTCAGTAATGTCTCAATAGCGTGTATAATCAACTAAACAATAGGAGATTAAAGGACGCCCACCTCAAGTGCAACTTGTTCATCTAAAATATAATGACAGAGCCCCGACATGCCGCCCCCTTGACAGAGAGTGGCTGTGTGTGGCGACCGCCCACAGCAGACATGCCCCCTGTCGCCCACAGCAGCCCGCCGTTCTGTGATGGAGAACAGCTGTATTTGAAGTCAACACATCTATAATCAAGCACCTATTAAAAAAGAAAAACGAATCGCGACGACGATAAATGTCCTCGTTCCAAGAAAATAGTCAAAGTCCATTTTCTTTTAGTTTTGTTAGCAAAATCGGTAAAGTTTTTATGTTTGACCGCAGGATGCAATTCGCTTCTCGTTATTTTGCAGCATCCAGTGAAATGCACCGCCGCCGATCACAAATGATCGGAAGGGACATGCCCACCCTGTGTAAAATCAGGAAAAAAAATCGACTGTTTTGCTGAGAAAATGACTGATATCCGCAGAATCTCTTCGTTATCGCGAAACCGTCATCGGAATAAAGAAAAAGCAAGATTTTAAGCCCCAAACATAAAAAATGAGCTAAGATGGTTCAAATGGCTCTGAGCACTATGGGACTTAACATCTGAGGTCATCAGTCCCCCTGAACTTAGAACTACGTAAACCTAACTAACCTAAGGACATCACATACATCCATGCCCGAGGCAGGATTCGAATCTGCAACCGTAGCAGTCGCGCGGTTCCAGACTGAAGCACCTAGAACCGCTCGGCCAATGCGGCCGGCAAAATAATCGATATTAAGAAATTTCTTTCAGCTTGTTGAACAAATTATACAATCTGAGAGCATCTCTCACGTTCGGTGTCTGTAAATAAACTGTCATACATTGAAAGGTGGCTACACTGAGCCACAGCGCCAGAGATTGCGCCAAAGAGTATTATTCCACCGCCTCCACTGGCAGTGCTTGTCGAGAACTCGTAGTAGACGGTGCTTGCTGAGATGTCGTAGTGAAAAGTTCTTGTCGAGAAGTCGTAGTGGAGAGTGCTTGTTCCATGTTTTATGCAGTTGTTTGATGGGATAGACAGCAGATGTTGTTCTAATGGAGATATTGTAATGATCAGAGTGCTTTTCGTCAATATATATGAAGGTAAAATATTCCCTGTTTTTTTCATTATTTCAGTGTCTTAAATAATGCGTCATTACAGGTTCAGTCAACAAAGCATCTGGCTTGTGTTCTTGTATTAGAGTGTAATTCTGGTTTTCTTGCGCAATTATAGTATTTCTATTTTTTTAATTACTTCAGTATAAATGGTATTTAAAATTTCTTGTCTTATTGAAGAAGAACCGTGCCAGATGTGTACGTTGAATCACACTTCCACACACAGAACAGCGACACTTGTGCCTTGTTGTTTCGTAGCTTTCATAGTTGCTGGGGACTTAATTAATTAATTGTGTTAACGGAAATTTCGTTTCATTCTTTGTTGTTGTTCTATGCAGTCAGATTGCGTACAAATACTAGTCAGGGCCAACCGTTTACGACACAGCGTAACCGGACAGTTAGCTACTAAAAATTTAAAAAGTATTTGCATTTCATATTTATATAATTAAGCCCCCATGCAACATGTGTGTGTATTACAAAGATTTGACACAATCTTTCACTCCATTGGCTCACATGTTGGGAAAAAAATACATTCATTTTACTTTCAATAACAACAGGCTATAATTTCAAAGGACGTAGCTGTTTTGTACACTGTCGCAAGTCCTATTTTACGAATGCGATACTATATCATACTAGCATTAATGAAACAAATCGTAAGAGCCTGGCTTGTCTTGTGTAGATGGGAGATTGAAATTTCGTCAAAAGATATCGCCGCAACGAAAAGGAAAGAAATACCCATCAAGAACCATTCCATGGTGCCCTAGCCACCTCCTCCACCCACCAGGCGGCACGTCATTGATATCAATTTGATAGGTTAAGTAATTAAATTAATCATGAGAGTAATTTTTGCATATTTCAGTAGTCCGCTTACGCTCACCAGGTAGGTCAAATGGGAATCCGTGGAGGGAAGACGATATTCTTTTCAAGGAACACTATTGAGAATCGACAACTGAAGCTGACCGCAGAGGGATTGAGCAGCCCATATCATACATTTTGCGTAAGGACTGCGCTATTACAAACATGATCGTAGCAACTATGTTACCGTCACGCTGGATAAAAAGCGGTCGCGAGTCTACAGGCACGCATGAGTCGCTGAGAGTGTAACACTTTTGGGTAGAAATGCTGTCAGCGATTTGGAATCAAGTCTCTCCATTCAACCACGTACTTGCGTTGGATTCTGTAGAGACGTCTTTTAATGATTACAGCCACAGGTGAATCATATTCATGCCACTCTCATATCTTGAAACGAGTCGCCTTTTTCGACCCTATCTGCTAAGGATCCCATACAGCAAAATCTCCAGCACTGGTTTTTAAACAGCCTCTCTGCATCTTGTAACTACTCCTCAATCTCTGGTCTGTCATCCCTGTAGCTTCTTCCATGTGATCATCCCAATTTAAGTCGGACCTGAGTAGGAGTCGGAGAGCGCTGTATCTAAGACCTTCTGCATCTCGTGGAGAAACAGGACGAGCTGAGTTAATGCGATGGGAGCGCGTTTTGACTCGTCAATGGAAATGGGAACATGTTGCTGTAGCTCCGCCAACTGTGTACAATGTGCAAAGCCAGCGTCAAACAAAGCTTTCCCCTGCTACACGAGGTAGCAGAAAAGGTAGAGCGAGCAGTTATGGAGGAGTTTCCTGTTGGGAAAATTGGGAAGACTCCACGTCATACATTGCATGGAGGAAGGACGAGGATTTTGCTACTGCATTGCGACACATCTCCGAACTACATACAGGTACTGCAGTCCGAAGGCAATCTGTGTCTCTCAGGGTTCATTCATGTCTACCACCAAACATTCTCTCTCACCTTGGTGTTTTATACCATCCAACAGAGAAAACCTACGAATTATAAAACTCTGCTAACAATCTGTTAGAGAACTCGATAAGATATTACCACATCCCTGTCTTCTGACACATCGAAAACAAATACAGTCTGCCTTCTGGTATTGACCATATGTGGCGATCTTATTAAATATAGGGATATTGTTACATTGGAGCAGGTGGTTCGTGATCGAAGTCACTTCCACAGACTGGTGCAAAGTTTCATCACCTATACTGTAGGAGGACCATATCCAATAGACTATCAATCACATGAGAGGGTTTTTGTATTGTTCCTTCATAAGCAATTTAATACATCGTTTTTTGGTTGTAACACGCCCAATCAATGAGCACCACCATACACTTTGCTTTTTATGTCATGACTTAGAGATCCGTGTCAGCTGCTGCTAGATCGACATTAACACATTTTGAGCCTCTCACTCTCACAGAAAGCTGATCATCGCATGGCATAAATTATACAGTTACCACAACACAGGCTGGTCAAAATAAAACACAGAGGCGATGATCCTCATTGACAAAAATGTGGAAAACATCGCAACATATGGAAACTGGAAGCATCTGCGGTATTGTAGAGCACTTCCAACAGCTATTGTTAATCTCGTCTTCCCCATCGACAGGGTAGCGGATTTCTTGGTGTTCCATTTCGAAAAGCGTTGTTCCTTCATTTTGCAGTCATGTACATGATTACCGTTCCGTTGTTGATCATCGCTGGAAGGTGCTGTTCACAACACATTGGGGTAGCACAAATAAAAAGAGGTACAGTTATCTTATTGGTGAATAAAATATAAATAAAATTAGAAACATGTGAAGGGTATTGTAGCATATGGAAATAGGACCAGTCTGTGGCATTGAGGAATGCTACCAAACAACTGCATGGAGGTGATGACTGACAAAAGGTACAACGTGTCTACTGCATTGTGAAAGGAAATGCTAGACTTAAGTGCTAGACCTAAAGTGTGCACTGCACAATGCACATATTTTGCAGTCTTTTGTATTTATTGAATTCTCATTCTGACAGCTTGGTGTATGCCTGATATATTTGCACAACCGTCATAACCTTAATTACAGCATTTAGCTAAAAAGTCAATTTTCATCTATTGCATTTAGCATTTCCTTTCCTGTTCCAAGTGCACTTTGATCTTTTATTTCATAGAATCTTAAAAAGCTTTCATTTACCTTTACTTCACAAGGCTTTCCAATTTAAACCTATCTAAATATCTGAGTTGACTGATCTCTATTTGTAATGTCTTGTGTTGCATGTTTGATAACAGATAATAATGAGGCAGTGTTAATGTCATCAATAATTTCTTTTTCGACTGTATTGAAGGGCTAAGGTATTTCCTCATACAGGCTTTTTCTTAATTAGAACACGTAATACCGGATTGTGCTTTTCGAGAAGTTTGATGTTTGCTACAAAGTTTCCACTGTTTGATTTTCCTCTTTTCTCCTGTACCCTCAAAAGCTATGTTATTGGATTCCAGTGTTACCGTTATATTCACATTAAGCTCAAGCACCTATTTTTACATGTTCTCACTTTTTCTTAGCTATGAATACATACCCAGGTCAACTGTGTTTTTCTTACACTATAAATTGAATACAACACATACCTTCAGATGTGCTTGTTGTTTCATGACACACAATACTTTTGGTTGTTGTTGTTGTTGTTGTGGTCTTCAGTCCAAAGACTGGTTTGATGCAGCTCTCCATGCTACTTTATCTTGTGCAGACCTCTTTATCTCCGAGTAATTGCTGCAACCTACATACCTCTGAATCTGCTTACTGTATTCGTCTCTTGGTCTCCCTCTACGATTTTTATCCCACACACTTCCTCCAGTATTAAACTGGTGACCCCTTGATGTCTCAGAATGTGTCCTACCAACCGATCTCTTCTTTTGGTCAGGTTGTGCCACAAATTTCTCTTCTCCCCAATTATATACAGTACTTCCTAATTAGTTACGTAATCTACAAACCTAATTTTCACCATTCTTCTGTAGCACCACATTTCAAAAACTATTCTCTTCTTGTCTAAACTGTTTACTGTCCATGTTTCACTTCCGTATATGGCTACACTCCATACAATATTTCAGAAAGGACTTCCTGACACATAAATCTATACTCGAAATTAACAAATTTCTCTTCTTCAGAAACGCTTTTCTTGCGATTGCCAGTCTGCATTTTATATCCTCCCTACTTCAGCCATGATTTAGTTATTTTACTTCTCAAAACCCAAAACTCATTCACTACTTGTTACCACCTCCAATCTTGAACCACGTCCCTCCAAGATGAAGGATTTTTTCAAACAAAGAGCTTTTTAGTCTCATCATTGACAACCAACTGATAGTCTGCGCTATTGTTTGAATAATTTGCGATATTAATAGGCCTAATTACATTTATAGCGATTTTGCTATCATCTTCTTTTTCGGCTTTATAATTGCTGTTATAACTTTTCACTTCAGAACAGCATTTACTTGTGGCACTGCAAACTTCTATGACTGTTGTGCTAAACTGAGTAGACTGCCCATTATTACATCATTATTTCTTAATGGCTAATTAGCAGTGTTGCTGAATAAAGATATAACAAAAGTTAAATGTTCAGAAAAAATGAGCATTATACAGTCTCCGGTACACTTAACATGAAGAATGGATATCTTCTATCTGGATGTGAAACTTTGGTAAACATTTTCATTGTTGTCATTGTTTTTTTAATAACTAATCTGCACCACTCTTTTGTGAGGTCCGAGGAACATGCTTCAATCCAAGTGGTACGAGACATGGCAAGGATAAGCACTGTTTACATACTCTGTGCTTAACTCACTATAGTGCTGAGTGATTCTACGAAACCGTACTGATCTGACCATTTCTATTGCTCTCATTTTACTGGCTATCGTACACATATTTCTGTGTTTACATTTGGATACATTTTAATTTCAATTCTTAATAAAATAACAATGATATTTTCCTTTCTGTGGGCCGTTAAAGTACCAGGCCGACCCACATTGCACGCCAAAACGTTACACCCCTGCACACCTGAATAGGGCATATGTTTCCGCGGTTTACTCAATCTGAAATGACTACCGTGGGCAGCCCTGGGACCAAAGCGGATCACTGACCACGTGTCCTCCCACACAAAGGTCTCTATGACAGACCTTGGTCCGCAAGGGCTGTCGCGCTAGTGGATTTGGAGTATCAGAATAAATTACTGCAATGAATGTTCTCAAAATATGTAATTGTAACATTATTTGATTCTTTCTGTAATCAATTATTTTTATTCTTTCAACTTTTAATGTACTAACAAAATGCCAGTTAGATCTGTATCAGGTATTGTTTAGTTTAAGCAACTCACATGCACAGTGATTCCAAGAGCTATAACACTACTGCGGATTAATAACTACCAAAAACGGTTTAAACCTGCACAGTATAGTATTACCCTCTGGGAGGATTTTTGGATTTGACATGTGTTACGTAACAGAAAGAGGGTATCGAACATAAAATTCAAACTGTGGCAGTTGGTAAACGACAGAAAGACTGAAATTTGTTAAGAAATTACAGTAACAGATTTAATATAAATGAAATAATAAAACGGTAGCCAGCCTAATTAGGCATAAAATTGTGAAAACATTATTTCCAGTGGATTTGCATAACTCTTGCAAAAGTGTCTTTCATAGATTCTTTCTCAGAAAAATGCAATGAACACCTACCATAACCAGATGAAGTCCACAGCGGGTAGTATTAGCACTCAGTTGCAAAGACTAGCATTCGCAGAAACAAAATAGAAACTTTATCCCTGCTGACTACAATCACTACTTCAGTCTTCAAATAATTCAACACAAAAAATGCTCTCAAAGACTAAAACGATACTAACTAGCATCTGACCAGAGCTCAGTTTAGGTTAACACACTTACACATATCATAAACACAATGAAATTCACAATACTCACATTTCATATGCATTTCACTTTGTCATTATTTCAGGTTCATTCACAGAAACCTACTCTCAGTTTGACTTATTCTGTTATTAAATATTATATTGGAATCCTACAAACTGACCACTCCTTTATCCACAAATAAGCACACTTCACAAAAATCCTTGCATTATAATAAATGCTGAACTACAACCCCACTTAAGATCATTTAGTTCTCAAAGCTAGAAAACAATATACTCTAGCAATATTTTTATCTTCCTTTAATTTTTCAAATTAAAGCAAATATTCAAAAGGTGTCAAATTTTTCTGTCTCTTTCATCACTTGTGAAGCAAGTGATTTTAAGCAATCACATTTAGATTCATTAGTACTAACCATTTGGCACTTTCCTATCGAAATATTTCATAAAAAATTAAAAACTTTTCATCTGATAAATATTATGTGCCCCTTTTATTACTCATAAAGCGAGTAGCTTTCACTCACAATTTTAATATTCCTACACATTTAACAATGACACTTGTAAATTGGAAGCTATTCAAAGTAAATTGGAGCTTTACATAAATTCAACATAAAATAAAATAGATCAATATCAGTCTTTCACAAACATGATACTTGGCCTTAAATACTTTGAGGAAAAGATCCTGCTTGGTTGACTGAAGCGGAAAATTTCATGTTTCAAATACCAGTTTTTGAAACATTTGGATTATTATTGTAAAATTAATCACACACAAGCACACTGGTTCATACTGATATACAGTTCTAACCTCATGAAGTTGTTGGAGCAGTGGCGCAATAGTGGTGGCGAGCACATGGTGCCTACCTGGTCCGTCATCTGGCGTATTATTGCTCTATTTCATTTCTTCTTGGCGATGTAAAAATTAATTTTCAAGGGATTCCTGATGCGAGAGCACCCTTTTATAGCAGTAACCACATCTGCGGCTGTTCCGTCATAGATGAGAATACCAAACGCCTCACTCGGCATCTGCAGTGTTGACTCCACAACTGCTGGCCACTGACTACCTGTTGTGCTCTCTTGCTTCCTGCTCAGCCTGACCGTCACTTCCATCTTTTCTTTGCACACTAAACTACTTCCGTAGTGGAAGGGAATCACTATGTCTTTTATATTATACAATACAAAATCCCTAAGTACGAACCAGTTTTACATTGCAGTTTCTCTTATATAAACAAACAAATTTAATAAAATTCCATCATTTAAGCACACTATTACGTTAAACAGTTTATACCTCATAAAGTACCACCTCCCTCCAGTGATTCAGGGAAGTTAACCAGTAACAAGTAAACACTTCTTAAATAAAGTTGGACTGTACCGATTTCTCACAATCGATTGTGGTGTTAAGAGCCAATGATGTTATCAACACATTACTAATAGACAATAAAACATTCATGCAATTTAAAACAAAACAAATGTTCATAAATCAGTTTTAATCTATTGAAGAAAGAACTATGCAAAAATTTATTTGTAAATGCAAACAATAAAAAAATAACAATCATGTCATATTAACTTTCAGTATAAGAGAGTAGGTCATTTGCACATATAAATTTGTTTGTAATTTAGGTAATATCAATATTTTAGTCATTTATTTATGAACATGCAAAATTGCCAAATCATTCAATCTTTTCTGACCGCAAAAGCGTTTTCATTCGCCTAAGTGCTGGAAACGAGCGCCCAGTGTTACAAGGAGTAACAGCTATCGTTAAAAACCGTCCGAACAAACTGTACAAATTTTGTGAGCATTTGACACATGGGACCACTGTTTTCTTTACGTAAAAAATTTATAATGTCTGACAAGTTGGCCACTTCCCCTCTCTTATTTCTGCACTCATCTAGAAATATGTTCCAATGCAATGTTTGCTTGTCTTTATTGAAGTCTGCCCCATAGAACTGCAGGATTTCACCAGCACCAGTTTGACTGGTAGCAAAAGCTTCAAGCTGTGAAATAAGTTCTGGGACCTTTGAGTCAAATCTATGGTTTAGCGAATCCAAAGCCACATCAATTATTTCACAAAATATTTGCCTGTATATTTCCTCCGGTATTTGATACATATGAGGATCACATTGGCATAGCGTTTTGGCATCTTGCTTCTTCTTGGCAAAACTGGTTCATCAGTGTTAAGTTCCTCGGCTTCTCTAATGGTTTCATTCCACAACTCAAAATGTAAATCCCTTTGTGAAGCTAAACTTGCAGACAAAGTTCCCAGCAATGTTTTCATTTCTCAGTATGACAATGATTTCTTCTGAAAAGCAGAATGAAGTTGCATAAGCCGACAACTGAAATTAACAGTTTCAGGGAAATAAGAAACGTGAACTGACGGAGGTTAGAAAAATATCCACTTGACTTCTCACCGACTTCACTTTATTCTTGTCAGATCTTCTAATAATTTCAAGAGAGTGTCATAATTACTTTCCAGCGATTTAAAGGATTGTACCCTGACACACCGCCTCGTAGGGCAGAAGGGTCATAAAGTGTCTGTGAATTATTTTTTTTACAACACCAACTTCGTTGTCTTCTTGTAGCATTTGAAAAACCAGTACCTAGTTTGGCGAATGTCTTACAAATGATATTAAATCACGAAGAATCAGCAGAAAGTCTCGCACATAACTGATACCTTGCATTGCACCTTGAACTACCAAATTCATGTTATGCGCCGACCAATAAACGAAAATAGCTCTCAGCTCCAACTGAGTAACCCTACTTTGTAATCCTGTTAAATGTAGACTGACATTGCTCGCGCCATCATAATATCGACCATGACAGTATTTAATGTGTAGGGATAAATCTGAAACTTGGTTCTAAAAGGGCCAATGTCAAGATTCTTAGTTTTAAGTTATAATCTGCTAAATATTTTCTGTCATTTCCTGAGAACTATTAACAATATATTCGGGGCTATTTGTTACTATCATTATAGTAAATCAACTTAACTAAAGCTTATTTTTAAATAATAAATTTCTAGAATTTTCAGCTTCAAAATTAAAGGACAAAAGAGGACATTCGCTCTTTTTAAAGTCATAAACCCTCTTAAATAATTTGACACTGGCGCTTTGGACATCAGGGTCAGGTATACTGAATAACCAGTAACACGTAGTTTTAAGATAAAAATTTCCTTGTACTCATTAATTAAATCACTTTATTCAATCCTCAAAAATTTAATAACTGACAGCAACTGGTACATGTTCCAAAATTCACATTTTATCATCGTAAATCATGTAAACACTGTTCGGTCTCGTAATCAGGGGGAAACTTTTTTTCACATTTATTAATACCAGACAAATAATTTGCATGCACTATGGTTTATACTGTAAAAGGGGAGAGAAAAAATATATCACTCGTTTCCTTCATCATCACCATCCTCAACTTCCCCTTCATAAGATATCTGTTGATCTCTTTCATCTGACTGTGTATTGGCTCTCGGTTGATTGGTGAACTGCATGTAGAATCGACAACTGCTTCCATTGATGTATGGAAGGAGACTCCTTAAGACCTTTAATTTCTTTTCTGAAACGGGTATGATGGCATCAGAAATAGGTGCAAGTTCTGGCACAGACAAGCATCGACTTTTCTTTATGTTCAGATCTATCACCTTGAATGGTTCTGCTGAAGAGTAACTGTGTTTGTAGGAGACAATTCGTGGCATACCTGGGTGATACTTCATCCATTTTATCTTGTTCCAAACAATAGGATTCCCTTCTGTGTTAATTTGCTTGTGCAGATAATGACTTCTCATCAAGTCTTTCAAGTTGTAGAAGTCTTTTGTTCCAGCTCTGTTGCTGTTATGGGTGACTTTTGGGGAACCATGCCTTTTAATTTGGCCCAGTCTCTGGGTAGTTCTACTTCAAAAGTTGTTGTTTTCTTTGTCTTCTCAACGGCTTTGTGAATTGAGTCAGCTTACAAGTGAGTATATCCAACCTGAAGAAAGTTGTGGTTGATTTCCGAACGTCTCCCTGAATCATGATTTCTTCAACTATTCTCAGAAACATGACGGCAATAAAAATATTTCTGTTTTGTCTGGTACACAAATTGCTGTACAGGTGTATCTCAACAATTTCGTAGGCCAGTTTCATCAAATAATCATATAGTCAAGAAGCTATTTCTTGGCCCCACTCTTCCTGCCGCTGTTTCATTCCAAATGCAGCATACTGGAGAACATTTTCTATGTCTCTTTATGTAGATGGTCAAGTTGAAAGTCCAAAGTTGTCTTTTGTAAAATGCCACACCACAGCGTAGAAAAGGAATGGGTAGACATTTCTATAAACCAAAGGTCAGGGTTATTACATTGGAATTATGCAGCTGTCGTTCTACTTCAACCTTACAACGTTCAGCATCAACAGTACAAATCTTGAGTATCATGACGTATTTGTCACATTTTGCACAACTGCCAGTCTTTGGTTTGTGGAAACTAACATTGAAACAGGTCAAAAAAACTCTTCTACAAGATGTTTCGCTTCTTGGCTTCATACCTTTGGTTTGGTAAAATTCTTGATGAAGCCAGTACATTGCTGAAATACTCAAGTCTGGAGATAAATATTTTTTAGAAGAATGAGATCAAGAATAATGTCGTCAGATGGAACTTTCGGATGATTAGAATGTTTACCACGCCCATCTTCAGAGCACACTCCTCCTTCAGAGCCCCGCCTTTACTCCACAATTATTCTTACCTTCTTTTGTGTTAAAGAAGATGTACTAAGGAACATATTCTGACATACTTCTATATTAGTCTGCAAAGAAGAACTGTAACGAAATTACTTTCCGGAATATTTTCACCTGCTTGCAGTTCCTTCAGATTTGTTCCTTAAACGCTCCCCATGTTTCTTTTCCTCAGACACATGATTAGCTATGAACTGATTTTGAGTTTTTGGGGACAATTTGTAATATTCTATGAACGTTTTCTCTCTCTCATCATCATTTGCTCTTCCTCTGCAATTTTTCCTGCACTTGCGCGATGGTTTCAGAACTTTAGCAGGTATAACTTTTTCTTTCGGCGTCACATATTCCTTTCCTGCAGTTTTCAATTATTTCCTCTGCTTTTTCTTCCATAATTTTTCGTTTCGCTTTCTTTTTCTGGAAGAATCCTATGGATCACATTTCTTCCTCCGCCTTCCACAGAATTTTATTGTTTCTTTGCCAGGCTTTTGTTGAATTCGATCAATTTCTTCAATCCTTGAAGATCTTTTAACTGTCTTTCGTACAGCTGTATACCCTCCGTCATTGCTTTCGCCACCACTTGGAACATATTCATCAGAATTTTCAAATACATCTTCATCAGAACTGGAAATCAAGTCTGTCAATAATGACGAACATGCATTTCCTTCTGTCCTGATATTGGGATGACCTTAATGAAAACAAAAATGAAATAAATTTAATAGGCAGTTGATAATATATGGCATGAAGTAGAGATACCAGTCAATTTATGGTATTGTGCTGGAAAAATTAGGGCAAATGCTCCTGATAGCAGTTTATTTTATTAAACTTATCTTCAAGACGAAGTGACGACTTCAGTGGTGATATTTCAAGCGCAGTTTGTTCCTCAAGTTCTTCCTTATCGCCTCTGTGAAATATGTTTGTGCCCACCAAGACTGTCTAGACTCCTCACTAATAATACGCCGAATAGTTAGGGGAATTATTAAAGGAACAGCTCTTATTATTGTGTATTACCCACAGATTTAAGTCCAATGTCACAGCACTGTTTCAGTTGTTGAAACCATCTGTTAGCAAAAAAGACCAATGTCTACACTGCCCCTTCTTACAACAAATGTAGAATAAGAGGTAGGGCCAATGTCAAGATTGGCTTTTTATGCTGATTGGAAACGTGATAAAACACTTAGGGGCTTACATCTTAAAACCTACCTATCTCTCGTTCTATGTAGTATAGACATTGGTCGTTTTAACATTGTTGAAGCTACTTCATAGAAGTCCATAAAAATTTCTTCAACTTCAAGATTTTTATCGATGTATCTGAAACATGTGGTTTGTTATACGAACTTAGGCTTCCGCGGCCGGTGTCATAGTGATTAAAATTCTTTTGGGTCGTCGGTTTTAGTTTATTATTGTTGCTAGTTTTTAGCAATGACGCGGCATAATACCCAGATGAATTTAATCACTATGTGGTTAGTTATTCCTTTACTGATATGTAGAAAGTCTCATCTACAAGAAGAGAAAAACATAGTGCCTCCTTAACAGGTTTCACAATGTTTTGCTGTACATGACTGCATAATAACAAGACAATTTTATTCAGTCTCTCGAGAGAAACTCACTAATATGAAGTTCGCTGCAGCCAAGATTTAAGTCAGGAGCGTCTTCCGCTCTAAGCAGCAGAAACTGATGAATTTTTTATGCTTCACCAGTTGACCACGAATGGCTATTCCTTGCTGACTTAAAAACTGGAGGGACGCTATTACCCTTAAAATCGCCTTGTGTGCATATTTCATATCTTCTAATTTATGTGTTAAGATAAGGGATGGTACATTGGTACCTTGTTTCGTATTTGCCAGAGCAGTGGCGGACAAACGGTGAAGTGCACATTTTTCATGAACTCTGAAACGTTAAACTGTCTATTGGCATTGGGAAAACCCATTTGAAACAAATGCATTACACGAATCCTCTGTAAGCAGAAATAGCAGTTGCCGACGGAAGCACTATACTCGAATCAAAAGCGTTTTTACACACAATACAGAACAGTTTCTCCAAATCTTTTTGTAATGAATCCAAGGAAATGTGTTTTTTATTCATCGTGGCATGACCTCCCTGACAGTTTCTTGACACTTCTTCCTCATATTCTGCAAGAACTGGCAAAGGACACACTCTTGGGTTCCTTATTTTTTGGTTAAACTTGATTTTCGCTACTGTCGTGTTAATAATATCCGCCTGTAAATTTGGAAACTTGTGGTAAGATCCTATGGGACCAATCTGCTGAGGTCATCGGTCCCGAAGCTTACGCACTACTTGATCTAACTTTAACCTACGCTGAGGACAACACGCACACCCATGCCCGAGGGAGGACTCGAACCTCCGACAGGGCACGGACGTATATAAGGGGTTGGTCCAGGGGGTCCGGAACCGCCCTCCCCCCCCCCCCCCCCCCCTACCTCAGTTTACACAAAAAACGCCAATATTAGAAGAATACTCGGTTTTGAAACCACGTGCCACAAAATAGTCGCGCACTGCGCTTGGTTGACGTAGTGACAAGCCATGGAGGAATGAGGCTACAAAAAATAGCTGTGCCCTGCGGCGAGGTGTCAGCCCCCCACCCTCACTATGAGTGAAACGGAAGTGAATGCAGTCTGGCCAACCGTAGCGGAATTCCGCTACACGGATTGGAGTTTTTTGGCCTTCGTGGCGTAGAGGCAAAATTCTGAAATTGTTAAAAATGTAGCGGAATTCAACTTTCTTTGGCGAAATGTAAAACCCTCGTAAATTTTCACTGCCAAGTACAAAACATGTAATATATGCACGGGAATGCATATACCGAACAGTCTTTCTCCATGATGACAGACATTAAAACTAAAAGACATAAGCTTCTCGGAGAAACGTTAAGTGACTTGTTGAAAGTATGACTAGACATCCAAAACAAGAACCGTTATTGATCATTATTATATTTCGCACACAATTACGGTGGAACATTTCCGTAAGTTTGAAAAACGTGTCAATTATTTTCTGAGAACTGAAGGTGATCAAAATATTGCTGCATCAACAAATTCATACATTTCACTGTGAGTTTAATAAACATTGAAACGTTTCACACACACAATGCTAAAAAAAAAAAAACTTGTAAATTAACTCCTTACGCCTTAGCCAGTTCAGATTCCATATAAAGAGGAAAATTACCCGTCGCATCAAACTACAATTACTATATTAACAGCAACTATTTGAATGAAGCACGATATTCAGGTCCATCACTGGACACTGTCGTCCTAGCTGTCGCTTATCGTTAAATGCCCCAGCTGGAAAGATATGGAATATATTTGTTTATATCTTTAATTATTTATTTAGCCTGTATATCGTCAGGAATTATGTAGAATAAATCATAAATTACATTTGAAACTGTAGTGGAATTTGGATGTGCTCGTGGCGGAATTAACTTATTTTTGGCTGGCCACACTGAACGGAACCAGTCCAGTGTGTTCTGTCGCTTCCCCTTGAGCAGTCATAATTAGAGTGACGAGGTTTCGGGCGTCGCGTGTTAAGCCAGCGTAAACTGTGCGTGCGTGTGTTTGGTTGTTAAAATAGTCGTGTTTGAAAAAAAAAAAAACTATGAAACGGACAAGACAGAAATACCTTCTGGTTTTTTTTCTAAAAAAGAGACATAGAAACCTGATGCACTTGTTTCGAAAGAGAGTGGCACGTCACCACGTGATGCGGAATCCCAGCATGAAGGAGCGGGACCATCCGGGAACACTGAGGATGAAGCAAAGAAGGGTGAGTCTCCTATTTACCATTATAAAAAGGGTTATTGGATTTTAAGCCGCAGTTTTGTAAAAAATTAAGAAGAACCTTCTAGTTTAACATTTAATTACAAGTGAACAAATGGGCCTATCGCAAAATACGTTATATCAATTTTCTCTAGTTTAATTCTGCGTTAGGCTATTATATGGTTATAATGTTTATTAACTATTTTCTATTTATATTTATAGTAACAGTTGCCTGGATTATGGGCGTTCTCCCTAGGAACTACTCACTTCAAAGCTCTTAAAACGTGTTAGTATGATGTTAATGAAATTTCATGTGGTTACAGGCACATGTATTGGCAGTGTAAATCTCAACTTACAGAATTATTCAATCACTTATTGAAAGTTTCTTATAATTCTTCTAAAATAAGTTTTCCATGGCCAATATAAACATAGAAAGCGTGTGATTGTTTTGGAGCTCTCTTTTTGTGGTACCTAATCTTGAAACTACGATCGCTGAGACTGTACAGTGTGATATAATTTTATGAAGTTTAATATTGAATAATGGTTGCAACTTTGTCCATGTTGAAATAGCTTTTCTTTGCCAGCAAAAATGGTGACTGTTCATTGGCTGAAAAGTAAATGTGACAAACAGTGGCGGATATAAAAATTTTGCAACTAGATTTTGAAGAAATTATTAGTAAGTTAGCAGCAAGACGTAAAAGTCTAAATATAATACTTTAAATTAAAGTAATTAATGTTTATTTTTGAATTAACGTACGACCTGAAGTTACAGCAAAATGTCATAGTGTCACAATTTAAATACAAAGACTAATATAATACTATTATTGCTTAATATAAATGATTAATAATGATATTCAAAAATATATAATCACCTACAATGTTGGCTTACAGTTAGTTGCTTTTTCATAAATAAATACCTCAACAGCTACAAGACATATGTTTTCTTTAAAGACGCTTGGATCAATTAGTGTTTCTCTACAGTTTTACCCGCATGTAATGTGGATGCTAACATATTTGTGGTTTTTTAAATTTCTGCTTAATTGACTCTATTGGCGTTAACAGCAAAACCTTTTTATGTGGACGAAGACAGGTTTACCTTCCTAAATGATAATGTTGGACCCCCCCCCCCCCCCATGCAATGGGCTTACTGTAGTGTATCACTTGTAAGGAAACATGTAAACAAGCTGGAAAGGCAGGATTCCATTCGCAGCACAGTGGGACTTTTATCCCGGAGAGTGCCTTTGACTTGGCCAGAGAAAGGCAAGGAGCAGGGTAATGTCTCGCTTAGTTGCCTTTGCACAAAGACATCTGAAACAAACAGCTATGTTTTAGAGGTCAGAAATTTTAACTTCCATCTCTGTGTTTTAACGGTTCATTATTTTTTGATAAAGGCAAGTGAGAAATATTTTTATTTTATTTTGTATTTATCACACTAAAAATTTTCTGGGTGCTCGAGCCCCGACTCATCCACGCAGTCGGCGTGCATCTAAGGGAATGGTCTTAAACGCTTAGATGCCTAAAATGAATACTTTGTAAGTTATTATTTTTAGTAATGACAGCCTAACTTGTGTAACATATAGGGCTACCTTCCGACAGTAGCCTATATGCTTTTTTTTAAATATTTCTTGCCGGTAACTACGTATGTTAGTTTTTCAAGCATAACCAGACATATCACAACTGGAATGTATGTCTGCTTTGATCATGTGCTTCGCTTTACTTTCGAATTTCCTTTCGAGGTTTTCAAAGTATATAAGTCTATATTATTCTTTGTGATATACCAATCGTTAGGTAATTAGTTAGTTTCATTTTTCATGTATCATTAGTATAATTAATCATAATGATGTGCAACGTGTCATTTTATATTCATATATATTTCTTTTTTGTAGAAATGCCTTCTTGCTGATGATTTACTAGATATTTTAATTAAAGAGAGACATATGTTTCGCAGTAATTCCTACCCACCACCATTTACACATTACAATAATAGGTAGTCTTCTGCGGAATTCGAGTGGTTGTCAACGAGAAATGTTTTCAGTTTAGCTTCAAATTTTACTTTGCTCTTGTCAGGCATTTTATGTCACTGGCTGAGTGATCAAAACTTCTGCTTAGATAAGTGATCAAATCTTTTGGTTGCAGCATTATGAACCCCTATTTGTGTTACAGACAACCTTGTGTGACGTAATCAAGGGAATTTCTTTCTTTTGGTATTGTTATTACGTACATCATTGTTGAGGTACAGTGGATTATTTACAACTAAGTTTATGAGGGAACAGATAAACTATGAAGCGCACAGATTGCTACTCACACGCCGAGCAGCAGGCAAGCACGATGAAAAGCGTGTTCACATAAGATTTCGACCAAAGTCTTCTTCAGAAAGGAAGCAAAGCACACACACAAATTCATATAATCATACACACAGGACTCACAAACGTGATCGCTGCTCTGTATGTTCTAGCCAGGATATTTTTTAAACAAGGAGGAAAAGTGAACAATGAATAATTATCGACGGGAGGCATTTAGGGCATGAGATTCTGTACCAACAGTAAGCGCGGTCACGTAGCAGTTGATACACACCCGATTTACGGGGGGCTCCCAAAAACTGGATTTCATAAACCAATTTCCCAATGCTGTTTTTCGGTGTTCATGTAAACACTTCAAAATCGATTCTGGAAATCCGCATCCAGTCGCCGGTTTTCCAATGCCGCAATCGATTTTCGCCCCCATGTAAACGCAACCGGTTTTGAAATGTGCTTGGGCTGTCAGGTATCGTCTTGCTTTTGAAAATTTTCGACTAATATGGACGGAGTGGCTTCTTGTACAATGAAAGATAAGTAGAATTATTAAACTTAAGCTATTTACACCTCGTCTAATTCAAGAAACACAGCGATTGTGCTGATTAAATCAGAATTTGTAACAGCTGTTTTCCAGGCGCCATATTTAACTGGGCTACCAAATCCACTTCAGAACTTAACATGTAAACACGACGCCTAAAAACGGTTTCCCAAATTCGATTTTCGTCTTTCAAAAGATGTCACATGTGAACGTAGTGACAATGTGGCTCGGATGTCGGAGCGTTTGTGGTTTGGAAAGCAATGAAAAACACAGGAATGAATATAAGCGCAACTATAATTCATATATACAAAGAAAATTTTGCTTCAACGGCTCCGCTTACGAATGAAATGTGATTCCTTTAAAGTTTACATTAGATTACGATCGGATCGATTAATATACCCTTGAACGGTGCAAGTTGGCATTTTTGATGAAACAGCTATGTATCTACACAGTCAAAACACCAGATACTGTTTGGGACACTACCGCAAAAGTTGATAGATGCCCCTGAAGGTCGAAACTGTGCACCTCGAGTTGGTGTGACCTCAGGGAGAAGTATAACTACATTGACCCACGGAGGTGTGAATGTGGTGTACCTAATGTTTTGGGTTACATAAGATCGGGGATGTCGCTTAAAGTTTTTGACGTAATGACAACTCCCTTCTTTTTTACATCCATAGTTTATTTATACCAATTATATCTCTGAACTCTGAATATGCGTTTTAAAAAAATTAGATAAATCATTTTACTACTGTATTCCGAACTTATTGTTGTATAAAATCTTGCTCCGATGTTTCTCAAGATATACGATTTCCTCTGAGTGAGATAGAAGCATCTATGCCATTATAAGATGACTTGTAATACGTAAACTGATGTTGTCCATATATATAACTAACAGATGGAAGAATCATCTATCATACAGCTTCCTATCAAAGAAAAAAATCAATGTTTGAAAATGTCATGTAATAGGATGGATAAGAAGTTACTTATCAGGTGACAGCAGGGGGGATTGTGAAAATGTGCAAGCTTTCAGTATCAATGGCCACTTCTTTTGGCAGAAGGATTGAAGGGAAAGGCGTCAGGGGATACTTACTAGGCCAGTTGAGAAAGAAAGACTGCTTGTTGGTTCCTGCACCAGACAAGATTTTAAACCCTGAGAACTTAAAGGTGGAAAGTAGAGTAATAAGGAAGACAGAGATTTCTAAAAAGAAAGAAAAAGAAAGAGAAAAGATAAAATCAGGAAGCTAAGTGCATTCTGTGGGAGACAGGAGAGGAGGCAGGAAAAATAAACACATCTGAAAATAAAAAAGTAAAAGGTGGAGAGTAAAAGGAATTTTTACTATAAAGAAATGCTGAGACCACTGCAGTTAACATAAATTTAAGCCAGGTGGTCGGCAAGAACCAAGCATATGATATCATGAGGTCATGTTATAGAATGTGCTGTGTGTTGTCAGTATATAGCCTCTTATTGTAAGTGGTATCCTGGTGGTTCTCATACCACGGTAGAAGGCAGGACAGTGTTTACATAACCTCTGGTACATGACATTTGTCACTTTGTGGGTATCTCTCCATTTGATAGTGCAGTGAGTCTCATATGCTACGCTACAATTTCATTGTGTTACAGCACCCAAATTAATAAAGATATCCATGCCATGTTTGGCTTCTCAGACAGACAAACTCGCATAATTTATTTGCATGTGCTCCAGGTTGTTATGAGTGAAGCATTGTGGCAAAGGTTCAAGGAAAGGCTCAGTGTGTGGTATTCAGACCAAACTGGAGACACAGGTTCGAAGCAACTTCCAAACATGGTATAGGAAGCACCTACTCTTGTGGATGTCAATACACTAGCGATACAGGAATTTTATGTAGACAGGAAGCACTGATATGAAGCATCACAGTGGACAACCTGGAACAAATGAAGTTACACAGAATGCATACAGTTGGCGTTTCAGTGTTCATCACAGAAGCTGCAAATCTGTAGGAAAACTGTGCCCTGGGACCTTTGGAAATGAACAAGGGTTTATCCACACTGATAGCATCTGTTGCACACATTGAAACCAGACAGCAAGTCACAATGGATACGATCTGCTGTGCATGTTCTTTGCCATGAGGAGAATGGAAATTTTCTAAACAAACGTGTCATTTTATGATGAAGTAACATTCAACTTGTGTGGTAAAGTAAATAAACACTATGTTCACATCTGGGGTCACAACCAATCTGTGTACTGTGATAGAAGAAGTATGCATAAACTGCAAGTGAATATGTGTGGTTATTTGATGGGTGATCGCACTGTGGAGCCATTTTTGTTAACAGAAAAAACAGTTAATTCTAAGTTACCTTGATAAACTGTAGCTGTTTGCATTAGCACAACTGTCTGATCACTAAGGCTCAGTCATTTTCTAGTAAGACGGTTCACCACCACATTGGACTCAGACTGTGCGAGGTGTTCTTGACCAGGTGTTTCCAGATCGTAGGATTGGTAGGTGTGTCCAATTTCCTGGAGTCATAGCTTCTAAACATTACACCGATGGACTTCTTTCCATAGGGAAATGTCAGGAACAAACGCTACCAAATACCTGTCGCTCCATAAATGATTTAAACAATCAAATTGTATCTGCCATCGCCACAGTTGATGTGGATACGTTGTGTCCAGTATGGGTAGAGCTCGAACACAGACAGGATGTTGTGTGTCCCACCAACGGCACACCTGTTGAAACTGATTGACTGGCATAAAAACTTAGTGAATAGTGTGCCACATAAGCCAAATATGGTGTGAATATTTTAATTATTTTGGATGCTATAACCTATTAAAGTTGTACTGTACCTTTTAAGATGCCCTTTAAATGTTTTTTCCGATTGCAGGGCTGGTGTGAGTGTTATTAGGAGAGTGCATGGGGCTTGTCTTTCAGCAGGGGTGGTCACAAGGGTAGGAGTCATAGGGTAGGGAAACAGGTGCAGAAGGAGGACAGGGTCTGATCAGGATATTGTGGGTATTGGGGGCAGGGATGGTGGCAACTAAAAGCTGTTCTAGGGGGAAAAATATCAGACTGAATGGACTTAATTTCAGTACATGATCTGAGGAAGTCATAGTTCTGTCGCAGTAGCTGACACCCAGTGAACAAGGGATCTTCTACTATCATACTTGACCAATGGGAGTATGTATGCGAGGGTCTATGCCAGTTTTCTGACAATTATACAGAAACCGTGTGCCACTCCTGTAGTAAAAACGTACCTACCATCCCTCCTTAAAACCTCTGGATTCTCTCAAGGCCAGACATTTCTAACCATAGAACTTCGCATCGCGCCCAAATCGAGTTCCCACCTTTTACCTTCTTCCTAAGATCCAGACACACCACCCTGGTCATCCTTGTCCACTGAATGTATTTCTGTCTTTGTTGATCAACATCTACAATCAAAATACAAAGATACCTATCCTATATTAAAGTCACGAACCATTTCCTAGGTTGTCTGAAGTATGGGCCCATCACACTCACCATGCACATCTTGCTTGTCACAGTTGATACCACCTGTCAATGTACCAACATTCCCCTTCCACATAGTCTGTGTCCTGCTGAACATTATCTTACCAGCATCCACCTGAAACCAAACCTTTGACATTCTACCCACTCACCTTAACCAACTTTATACATACTAACAACTGCACCAACTTTGAGGAGAGGACATACAAACAGATCAGGGGTGCAGACATGGGAACCCAGATGGCTCTTTTATTTGTCAACATTTTCATGGGTCGTTATGAGGAGGGTTCTCTGAGATCCATAAACTTTGAGCCCCTCGTTTGGTTTAGAAACCTGGATGGCATCTTTGCCATATGGTGAGGGTGACCTACTGAAATTTTTGGAATCTCTGAATATTTCTCCCAGTTAAATTTCATATAATCCTATTCTGAATCTCGTACCACTTTCCTTGGTGTTGACTCATCCTCAAGAAACGCTACATACTTCTGTTCACATTAAAGTTACACACAGACAACAGTACTTACATTTTGAAACTTCTTGTCCTTTTCGTGTCAAATTTCCCCTCCCGCACAGCCTTTGCATTCGTTGCAAGTGTATTTCTTCAGATGCATATTCTTTACAGCAAGGTTAGAATAACATGTGGGGCACATAGTCACACACCTTGTAGGCATCTGTTTAAAGGGTTAGGAATTCTTACAACAGCCTCACAGTATATTTACTCAGTAATGAAATTTGTTCTCAGCAACATGGACCAGTTTGAAAACAGTGACATTCATGATTATAATACCAGAAGAAAGAAAGACTTACACTTTCCTCAACTTAACCTGTCTTTGGTACAGAAAGGGGTAAAATATGCTGCTGTAAAACTTTTTGATAAATTACCGGATGAAATAAAATGTCTGACAGACAGCAATAATAGTTTTGAAAAATAAATTGAAATCATATCTCCTTGACAACTCCCTCTATACCACAGATGAATTCTTGAAAAGGAATAAATAAATCCGTAGGTGTAATCTATGCATTTTGTGGCATTTGAGGGAAGGGGGTAGGTATTAAAAATTTTAACTTTTGACCCTTGACTCATGTGTGCGTTTCTTATCCACTTGACACATTCCCCATCATAATGTTTACCATGAGATTGATTAATGGAACATGTAACTAACTAACACCATCATTCTCATGTCAACCTTAAATATACGTAATTACCCACCACTCCAGTTCAAAAACAGATACTCAGGGTGCCATCACATCCTATCCCAATGCTGCTGAACCACCCAGAAAACAAATTAGGAGTACACCTCCCATCACTGAGTACTATCCTAGTCTTGAATGTTTATTCAGCTGCTTCAACAGGGCTGTGTCTTCCTAAAATCATGACCTGAAATGAGGTCCATGCCATCTTTTCGACCACTCCAAATAGTTGCGTCACCCCCATCCCATTCTCTGCAAACCACCAGTGTCTACATAACCCCTGTAACTGGCAAAACATATATTATCAAAGGTCGAGTCACCTTTGAAATGGCACATTTCGTATACCAGCTGTTTAACAAACAATGTCCTGTTTTCTACACCAGTATATTTCCCCAAGTAATCACTTACGATGAATGGTCATACACAGAGGATGTATACTAGCAACACACAATATCTTGTTGTGGAGCAGACTCTATGACAGTCATGACTTCAGTCCCTGTTTTACCATACGTGCCAACAGAACTTTCCCTCCTGAAACCAGTTTCTCAGAACTCTGCAAGTTGGAACTGGCTTTACAATATGTACTTGGTTCTCACCACCAACCTGGCTTAAATACATGTAAATTTCAGTGGTCACAGCATTTCTTTTCAATAATTATTCCTTTTTTCTTCCCCTTTAACATCTTTATTTTCAAACCTGTATTTTTTCCCTGTCTCTTCCCTCCGCCTCTTGCTGCCACTTCTGCCTACCACAGAATGCACTTAGATTTCTGTAATTATTGTGGTGTATAGTCCAGTGATTGCCACACCAAGGAGTTGCAGCGGTGGCGCCACCAGAGAAGTGATATGCACAGTGCCACAGCAGAGCAGGCAGTTACAAGTCAGCCTGACTTTTGAGAAGACTGCCTTCTACTGTGTACTTAATGCCACATCGTCTGCTTCTAATGGCTCCACACCAGCCCATCTCCAGTGGAAATTCTAATGGGGCAAGAACTGTTTACTATCCAGCCTTAGCTTGTGGAATAGTAGTTGACCTTCAGGATCTTTTACCTGAGTCGATTTTCATAAAGTTGAGTGTTCGTCAATAAATGTTCGTGTTCTTGTCACTAATCATAATCAGTGTTCCAGGGTTCTCCTTTTTCTCTTCTCATAGTCTTTCCCTCAGTACACTATAAATAGTTAGGGCTGGCGACGAATAAGATCTCCTTCTGTGGTTGTATCAAAAGTATAATACAACAACCCTTCCCATTTCCTAACCCCAGTAGTCCTTTTTCCTCATCCCTATGTCTTTCTATTCAGTACTTCTGCCAGAAGAAGGAGCCACTGGCTCTGAAAGTTTGCAATATTTCTACACCTTTCTATGAGTTTTTTCCTGCTGCTGTTTGGTGAGTAGATTTTTATCCATCCTACTATATTGACTTGAATAGTGTGCTAGGAATTGACAGAACCCCTTAAAATCACTACCAACAGTCTGCACACAAAGTGTGAAGTTAAAATGTCTGCGTAATTTCTAATTTGTTTGGGCAGCAGAACAGCACAGCAATAAAAATTTTCAACTATAAGAATCTGTTAAAGTTGTTTCTGGTACAGTTTTGTAGTCTCTATACCAATAGAATTTCTTCTCGGATCAATAAATATCAAAGTCTGCTGCAAGTATTTTCACATATGGAAATTAAATGAGATTCTTCTGACACCACCTACATCAGAAACAAAATAAAGTGTGAAAGGAGCACAATGAGTTACAAGCAGCTGTCACAAACTTGTGGTATGTGGCAGAAAAACGGCAGTCATTATTGCAAAGGGTTGCATCTAGAAGTTAGGCTGTTTTATTTAAAATACATTTGGAGTTTCTTACGTCAAAACATTCTGTAAACACACTACATTTTTTATAAAATCTGTTAATGCATGTTAACTCATCTTAAAAATACACCTCCTGGGGAAAATTGCAAGTTTTGCATTACAGTCTTAATTGTCCCTGTTCCTTCTTCTCATATTGTCCTGTGTAATACACAATATATGCAGGATAGAACTCATTATCAGAGTATTTTACAATAACATGGCGATTTTCTTTAGTAGTAGTGTCATATCTAAGGCACTGCCTATAAGCAAATAGAAGAGGTGGTATTTTCATACTCTTGTGACCTACAGTTTCATGTGCAATTAGAACCTTTGATACAAACATGAGTCTCTGAGAGTTATGTTTATCTGAATAATGACTGGCATAACAAGAAATAGGTGTAAATGAAACACCTTTCCCAAAAGTGTTGCCTGCTGATCTGCCATGATTCCTCCAGTCAAAATTATTTCTGCAAATTTTATCTTTGTTTTCTTCTTTGGTACCATGAAATAAATACTCCTCAGCAACATAACCATACCTTGATTCCATTTCTTGTTTCTTTAGTAAGTAACATCCCAACAAGTATGGATTCTGAACCCTGTAAATTTTCTCAACCATGAATTGCTTCTGTGTGGTCTTTTTGAATAACCTCAGTATTTCTTCATATTCAGTAGTGTCAGAAAGCAACAAACACAGCTCAAATTCTGAGCTGGCATTCATATGGTCCCACTCAACAGTTAATTGTAAGATAGTTTTGTGCAATGTAGACTCCACAGTCTTGACTAGAGAATAACTTGAGTGACTGCGATTAACAATGCGCTGTGAACTTGCCAATCTAGAATAGTTCCTAGAAGTTGGTGCATGATAGGAATTCCAGTTATGTGCTCGTAAAGAAGAAGATGATACAGTCGTGTTATTGGTGCCAGTTACAAATGGTTGAAGCCTGCTGTATGCCTCAAAGTATGGTTTTGGTCTATTATGGCTGACTTGTTCCTGGTTTCTCCATTGTGATCTCGTCAGTCTGTTTGTGGAAGTTGGTGCTTGGTGGATATTGCTGATGTGTGCTTGTAAATAGGAAGGTGACACAATTGTGTTGTTGTTACTGGCCACATGTGGTTGAAAGCTGCTGGTGGCCCCATAGTTTGTTTGTGGTCTATGAGGTCTGATGAGTTCCTCACTGCTGGAGTCATGGCTGAAACAACAGCCCATTTCTGAAACACATAGTTGATTAGTCTAAAACACTGATAATAAAATGTCAGTAAAATCTGTTTCCATATATTAGACACAAGAACTACATGTTCTCTGCCAAAAAGAAAATGCTGCTATACTTATATTTTTCTTTCAAACTTAACTACTTGTGTTCTAGAAGCACACATATATTTGATCAAGCACATTCCCTCAGTTGTACTACAAAGTGTCGCTCATATAGGGATTTTGAGGATAAGATTAGAATAATTACTGCATGCACAGAGGCATTCAAACAATCAGTTTTCCTGTGCTCTGCACATGAGTGGAACAGGAAAACTCTAATAACAGGTACAGTGGGACATATCCTCTGCCACGCCCCTCATGGTGGTTTGCAGAGTATAGATGTAGATGTAGAGGTACAGCTTTTGTTAGTCGTAAGCTCATTGCTTCCTGGTTCTTTGGGTATTAAATTTACAGTAGTACAATTTTGTGCATAATCTTACTAAACATTAGCAATAGAAGGTATAAATTACTTCCTTCAGTTACACCCTTCCCACTTAAAGTAATAATATGAACGTTATTATCATATAGTCAAAATCAGCTACAATCTCACTGAAGGGACCAGCAGTTCACAAACTGGATTTTTGCTTTGTTTTTAGACAAAAATTTCATATCTGTTAATTTTAGGCTCTCACAGAGTTAAAAGTTCAAAAAGTAGCAAAAATCCAGTACATGTGGAGAGGGACCAAAGAGGAATTTTCCATATGTTTACTCAGCATCTACAGCAGCAATGTGCCAGCAAAATGTAAAAACGATTAATAGGTGAAGGAAGAAGAAGCAGCAATGAAAACTGTTCAGTAATGTTGTACTGGGTCTTGGATAATGAATGACATAAAATGTTTGAGCATGTTTAAAACTAATTGTAAGGGCTGTATAGCATAATAGTCATGAATGACACAACTTTGTTCGCGTTACTGTATTACAGCAATTACTCAACAGAACCAAAATGGAAAGACAGTATTCTATGGAGAAATTGCACAAAGGCCTACATTGTCTCTTGCATTTCTCTTTGAAATGTTGTACAGATATGATGTACTGTACCTAACACATTGAAAATGTCCAACAGACGTAACCATAAAACATCAATAATTAACACACTATTATTCCACTTCAGTGCTTTGAAAAAGTGACAAATATTGGAATTTAATTTTCTAGTTCTTTGCAATCGCAGCACAGAGAGTGTTGTTTAGATTTTTAAGCAGTTGCTTTAACTTCAAAATGTAATATAGTAACATATACTACGGTATATTGTCCTACTTCAGATAATCAGTTATCTTTGTTTACTTTTTGCGTGTAAGAAGTGCGTACGCATTTTGCATTTGACAGTGTATTCTTATTGTAATTTGTATTAAATTCTTTAAAACCTTTTTAAAGTTTTCTCTGCACTGAGAGCTGGATTAAGTGACGCCACAGCAAACTACAGGTCTTTTTTGTTTTCATATTCGTCAGTTACCTGTGACTTCGGGTGTCAGCTACAATTTCTCTTCTTCACTATCGCATACATGGTAAGACTGTTGTCTACCAGTAACTGAGCCAAGTCCTCAACAGGGTGTTTGGAAATTCCAGTTACAAACTTCTACGACTTGTAGAGGAAAGTGAGTAGTGGGTAATATTTTGAAGAGGAATCCATGTCCAGAAACATATCATTTCCATTCTAAGACAGTTTCTTCAGACGTTTAACTCATCGACTTCTGCTTGAGGAAATGATTGAAACAGATGCAATACAATTGTTAGCTAAAATTCGAAAGGAAACATAGCGAAACATGCATTTATCATGAAGCACATTTTTTTGTATTAACACATAAAATTCCATGTTTACATTATTCCAAAACATAAAAGAACCCAGTATATTGTACATACAGAATAGCACAGATGCATTACAGCAGCGGTTTAATCCAGTGACCATCAATGTTGTTGCAGTCATTGTACCTATGATGTATGTTCTGGTTCACAGTCTTCATCCCAACTGATGTGTCTTCAGTTTCAGGTGCAGCGAGTGGCTGGAACTGGAGCTAGCAGATCTTCCTCTGTCTCTACAGGAGTCTCGTAAATTAAACTTTGCATATGACTCCACAAAAAACAGTCCATGGGAGTTAAATCTGACAATCATGGTGCCCGAATGGCTGGACCACCTGAGCCCATCCATGTTTCACCATATCATCTGTTGAGGTGTCTCCATACCTCACGTGAGAAGTGAAGAGGCGCACCATTATGCTGCAACCACATTTCCAGATGGACATGCAGTGACACAGCTTCCAACAACAAGTTCAATATGATTTGCAGGAAGATCAAGTTTGCAGGACTAGTTAGCTTGAATGGAAGGACATATGGCCCGATCACATGACCGTCCGGAATACCTGGCCACATGTTAATACCAAACCACTGCTGTCGTCTGCCCAGACATGACTGTTTTGCAAATTCAGAACATAGTCCCTAGTGAGCTTACATTCATCCGTGAACAGAACTTGATGTGGAAGCAGGGTTGTGTCAACACAGCAGTACAGGAACCACACGCAGCAGGCAATGCATTATGGAAAATCAGCTGGACCCATAGTGTGTAACCTTCGTAAGTAATATTGATGCAATTGTTGCCAAAGCAGAACATCCAAGACGATACTGTGACTAAAACCCATGGCACATTCAGTTGTTTGAGTACACACTGACAGATTCTCTGTGTTACTTGGGCAAAAAGTTTATGCAATGATGTGTGTCCTACATTGCAGAAAATATTCGTGGTACAGGTGACTAGTAGCTCCTCTGTTACACACATACAGTACAACTTGTACTGAATCACATTTAGTATATTGGCGATGCACAGGCACTGAGTTGGTCTCACAGCAAGGCAGACGTTAAATAACATCAGGTGAGTGCCTGAAGTAGTAAACCTCATTCTGTTTACCGGATTGCACAACAGGACAAGCAACGCAGAATTTTCTCTTTCTCTCAGCAGTCGTGGATGCATTACCCATCTGAATTCAAAATATTATGTAGTCACGACCCTCTACAAGTCTTACAAGTTTGTAAAGGAAATATCCGAACACCTTGTATTTCACAGGTTCACAAAGTTGGGCAAAGTTCTTGCACTAGTTCCGCCAGGGGAATGTCATCCTGATCTTCATCACCAGAACCACCAGTTGCTGCTGAAAGCTTCTTCACCACCCCTAACTGAGGGATGGTGAACAAAGATCTCTGAATCCTGGATGTTTAAAACAATTGGCAATTGTGTTTTGAGTGACGTTTTCCCACGCTTCTGATATTATTGAAATGGCATCAAGAACATTAGAAATTGTTTTTTGTACCTTCTTCAATTTTTTGTAACACGTGCAGCACTTGAAGTTTCCTGTACATTTTCAGAGATTTTATAAATACCTGGTCCATAAGTTACAGAAATGAAGTTATGTTTGGAGGTAAAAACGCAAGCTTTATGCACTATAGGTTGTCGACTGCTGTATGGCCATTTAGGAACCAAGAAAATAATTTTTCTTTTCTTTGATTTTGGGAAGGAAGGAAGATTGGATTTAACGTCCCGTCGACATCGAGCTCATTAGAGACGAAGCACAAGTTCGGTTGGTGTCAAGGATGGGGCGGAAGTCGGCCATGCCTTTCAAAGGAACCATCCTGGCATTTCTCTGGAGCAGTTTAGGGAAACCGCGGAAAACCTAAATCTGGATGAGCGGCGCGGGTTTGAACAGTCGTCTTCCCGAATGCGGGTCCAGTGTACTAACCACTGCGCCACCTCGCTCAGTTTTGATTGCAGCTGAGTCTGAGTTACGCAACCATGTCTCAAAAATGACAGACGGCATGCAAGATTTTGCATTGTTGTCATAAACTGCAGGGAGGGAGTGAATGTTTTTAAGACATGTAGGTTTCCTCGATTTTCTAGTCACCAAACTTTTTCTTCACATGATCCTGTCATGTTTGCCGCAACTTAACTGTGATTCACGTCATAGACATTTTCCCACCCGAGCACTGTTCATCTTTAAATTTCAGTGTGACTTGCTGCAAAACAAGTCAGTTTCGTCTGCACGGAATATGTCATCTGACTTGTAACCTTCACGCGATACAGGCCACTTCTTACAATTAGATGCCAACTCGTCTGTTACATCATCAAGTACACCGACAGCGTCGACATAAAATTGTAGACGTGCAAATTCACTGGCTTTCGCTTGAATGAATGGTCCATCAATCGGCGCATTATGTAATCTTTGCCACTTGAAGCATATCTGTTAAGTTCTTTGTTTTCAGATGATCTCGCCTGCTTGATTTTTAAATAACTGTGTTCAAAAAGAGACTATTTTCGCTCTGTCCTTCCAAGTGTGAGACATCCATTTCCTTCGCGATGCTGACGTTTGTTTTCCGATTTTTTAATCGTCATAATAAGTGTGACTTTTCTTCAATATTAAATACTTCCCTCTTTTTGCGACATCTTTAAAGCGATCCTTGCACTAACTGTCTAACAGACATACTGATTTGAAACCAACACTGTTGTTAATAATCCCCAAATACGTAACAAACAAAAATGAACATTAGCCGTTACAGCTGATATATTTCTCAGAAAATGTAAGAAAAATACGCCGTTTTACGCACTGAAGCGCCAAAGAAACTTGTATAGCCATGTGTATTCAAATACAGAGAGATCGGTGGACACCGCATCTCTGAGGTACCGATGGAGGGGGATTTTTCCGTACGATCGTTTCACGACGAGTGCACCGTGAATATCAGGAATCTGGTGAAACATCAAATCTCTGACATCACTGCGGTTAAAAAAAGATCCTTCAAGAACGAGACCAATGACGACCGACGAGAACGTGACAGAAGTGCAACCCTTCCGCAATTTGCTGCAGATTTCAATGCTAGGCCATCAACAAGTATCAGCGTGCGAACCATTCAACAAAAAGTCATCGATATGGGCCTTTGGAGCCGAAGGCCCACTCGTGGGCCCTTAATGTCTGCATAACACAAAGCTTTACGCCTCGCCTGGACCCGTCAGCACCGCCAGTGGACTGTTAATGACTGGAAACATGTTGCCTGATCGGACGAATCTCGTTTCAAATTGTATCGACTGGATGCCGCGCGGGATTAGCCGAGTGGTCTGGCGCTGCAGACCTGGACTGTGCGGCTGGTTCCGGCGGAGGTTCGAGTCCTCCCTAGGGCATGGGTGTGTGTATTTGTTCTTAGGATATTTTAGGTTAAATAGTGTGTAAGCTTAGGGACTGATGACCTTAGCAGTTAAGTCCCATAAGATTTCAAACACATATCTTTTTTTTTTTTTTTTCGTCTGGATGAAAGTGTACTGGTAAGGAGACATCCTCATGAATCCATGGACCTTGCATGTCGGCAGGGGACTGTTCAAGCTGGTGGAGGCTCTCTAATGGTGTGGAGCACGTGTAGTTGGAGTGATATAGGACCTGTGAGACGTCTAGGTACGATTCTGACAGGTGACACGAATGTAAGCATCCTGTCTGATCACCTGCATCCATTCATGTCCATTGTGCTTTCTGTTGTACTTGGGCTATTCCAGCAGGGCAATGCGACACCCCACACGTCCAGAATTGCGACACAGTGACTCCAGGAACGCTCTTCTGAGTTTAAACACTTCCACTGGCCATCAAACTCCCCAGACATGAACATTATTGAGCATATCTGGGATGCCTTGCAATTTGCTGTTCAGAAGAGTCCTCCACCTCCTCGAACTCTTACGGATTTATGGACAGCCCTGCACGATTCATGATGTCAATTCCCTCCAGCTCTATTGCAGACATTAGTCGAGTCCATGCCACGTCGTGTTGCGGCCTTCTGCATGCTGGGGGTGGGGGGCTACACGACATTAGGCAGGTGTACCAGTTTCCAGTTGCAGTTTCTTAGTTTCTTTGGTTCATCAGTGTATTATAAGTCTTAATAAGCGATGCCGTACTAGGCCTTTTTTAGAAATATATCGTTTTAACAGGATTTAGACGGGACCGTTAAATTTAGCTGTTTTAGACAATACCAGTACCTAATTAAAAGCGATGTCGCCAAAAACCGTATACATCGTATTTCTATGAACTTATATGTCTGGTACAAAGGAAAGTACAAATGTGCAGTTATAAAAAAAAATGTAGTGAGCAATAAAAATTTGGGAGTAGAGTAAGGTCTGATTCCAGCCGTCTGCTTTGAGCAATGGTGTCAATATGAGTAAAGGCGATCTCAGTTACCATGACAATCACAGATAACATTTAATAACAAGCCGATTACATACTTCGAGACGAAGATTACAATATGTACCTCTACGGTCGAAAAGAAACACAATAAACACACGAAATATTACAAACGGCTAATAAAATCATGGATGTAAAAAAAAAATAGAGATGGAGCCATGAACTTATGCTGTACGTTATTTTGAAGCCAGAGTGGGCGTGTCCTGCTGCCATCTTAAATAGCACAAAACATCAGCAGACTACCATTTACAAATGCTTCTTATTCATTAACTCTATCGGCAGTACGCAACAACTGTTTTAAATACTAAAAATTACAGAGCATACGTTAATAACATAGTGTCAGGAAGACAATTTCGAGGGTTTTTCTGTTCTTTAGCGAGTATTTGATCTAGTAATACGGACATGTGGCCTTGTTAATGTAATTTGTTTTTTGTTGTTATACAGGGTTAGAATAATTTTTTAGGGTTAAACTTTCAAACCGCTGTAGAAGTAACACCACTTGTCAGAATGACGTCAAATTGCAACGGAATGTTATAGGAGAAGGGGGAAAACGTATGCAGAAGAAAAATATATAATTACAAAATGTAGCAATAGATGGCGCTGCAAGCATCACAATTTAATTGTGCTCGACTACAAATGGCAAATGAATCATACAGGCAATGCCTAAGATGTGCATCTGACGTTAAACAAACTATACTACTTAGTGTGCATGGGTGTATAGATGTGATACTGTTAGCTACATAAATCCATCCACCGCGGCAAGGTCACGTCACATCAGATGGGAAAAATCGGTTTTTAACTGTCCCGAGGCCAAAAACAGCATAAAAAAATTACTCACATTGGTTTTAATTGGCCTGAGGCCAAAAAACAGCATAAAAATCATCAGTCACATGGGTTTTTAAGTGTCCTGAGGCCAAAAACCGCATAAAAAGTATCAATCAAAATCAAATAGGATTATTAATTTCTGTGTGACTGGCGCAAAACATGTTCAGTATGATGTATACCGTTTTCTGCAACAAGTTGAAAACGCGAAGCAGCATGTTCCACAACTGATCAAAGTGTTTCCGGGGTCACGATCAGAATCTGTTGCGCAATGCATGCCTTCAGTGCAACCAAGTTTGCGATCTGAACACTAAACACAACATCTTTCAGTTAGCCCCACAGCGAGAAGTCACACGGATGTAGATCAGGTGGTCGGTACGGCCAGGCTGTAGGTAAAATGACGGCTGATAATTCTAGCATTTCCGAAATTGCGCTTCAGTATCTGCTTAACTGGATTTTCAATTTGCAGATGTGCGCCATCGTTACATAAAAATTATCCCATCCACACATCCACGCTGCTGGAAAGGGAAATGAGCGAATGGCATCGTTGGCCAGGAGGCCCCATTCGGGGAAGTTGGAGAGCTGGAATGACGTGGTTGTGCAAAAGACACTCATACCGCTTACTAGTGACGGTACAGGTAACAGGACTGGTAGCACCTGTCTCTCAGAAAAATATGGCCATATGATAAATGATGCCGTAAATCCGCACCACACGGTGACCTTTTCAGGGTGATGTGATACTGGTTGATTTGCGTGTGGATTTTCTGTTGCCCATATTCGACAATTCTGTGTATTGGCAAATCCTGTCTGGTGTCCACAAAATCTTCCACTGCCAATCATTGTCCACTTCCATGTGAGCAAGAAATTCTGAAGCATATGTCTCTCATGCTGGCAGGTCAACAGGAAGCAACTCGTGCACATGGGTAATTTTGAATGGATAGCAAAGAAGAATGTTTCATAGGATTTTACACACCATTCTCATGGGTATATCCAATGTTCGGGCAATTCTCCGTGTACTACACGTTTGCACACCACCACTCGTCTCATCCTGCATGACTGTAGCCACTGCTTCCACTGACGTCGAATCAATTTGTTTCCTCCCTCTACCAGGCTGCAAACCGGAAGAACCCTTTTTTTCGAATTTCCGAATCATTTTCTCCAGACGCACCGGACCAACGTCTTTTTTCAAACCCTCCAGTGTCTGAAACTTTTGCAGAGCGACATATGCACGTCATCATTTTGTAATACAGCTTTACAAGCAGAGCGCGATCCTGCATTGAGACAGTCATGGCGAACGTCGCACACGCGAAAGGAGGAAAAGCTGTGTACCTGGCATGTTTATACCAAATCATATCTATTGATCAATTTTCACACTATTTTTTTTTTTTATTCTGCCATGCGTTTTCCTCCTCCGATAATATTCCGTTGCAATTTGACATCATTCTGACCAGTGGTGTTATTTCTACAGCGTTTTGAAAGTTTAACTTTAATTATACGCCTAAGCACACTGTATATCAAATACCCAAGAAGAGAAGGAATTGATATGAAAAGCATGCTTTCGTAATCCGTTTAATTCCCCTTTGTTATATTTGTATCGATAGCAAATGGTGCTGGAACTCCGAAACCAATGCTTGTTTGCTTACTAGTACTGCTTCTTGTTCGTTACATTTTCATCTTTTAACTCGTATGCACAATATTTTTAGTGTTCATGTTTGCAAAAAACTTAGCTACACTTTCTTTACAAGTCAATATACTGTGTGCAATGAGGAAAGAAGCAAGGCATGGTATCGTGTCTTGTGCATGTCAACGAAGTGAACCATTATTGAAACGTCTAAGAAACACAATTGCATAGTGCTATGCCTCCTTGCAGAATAGCGTTCTTGTTTTATTAGATTGTCAGTGCATTAGCTTCACTGTAGTTCACACATCTTTGCGCTTTGAAATCTTAATTATGATGCCTCATTCAGTGTGTGACTAATAACAGCTATTTACAGAGTCAAGAAAGATATAATTTCTTAAACATGTTCCAGCACTGACCAATACTATTAATAGTATTAAGGGAATGGTCTCAGACGGTTGGATCCCTTAAAACGAACATTTTGCTTTAGCTATAAGAAAGTCATTTTTTAGTAATTATAGCCTAACCAGAGTAACATATGGGCCTGCCTTTCCAACAGTAGCCTATTTCCTTCTCTTCCTGGAATATTCCTCAACAGCAACTGTCAGTTTTTCAGGAATAACCAAACATATCACAATTGGAATGTACTTCTAGTACATTCATCATCTGTTTTATCCAGATATCATTTGCACGATGATGTGGAACGAGTCATTTTATTTTAGCATCTTAAATATGCCTCCATGTTGATCATTTATTAGTTTTTGTTTTTTAATTAAAGGCAGACAGACATTGGTCAGTAATTCCTACCCACTACTAATTACGCATTACAGTAATAGATAGTCTTCTGCGGAATAGTAGGCGTTGTCAAAGAGAAACATTTTCAGTTTAGTTTGATAACTAAAGAGCAAATAGAAAAGTAAAAGTTATGTTGCAAACAATACTGATTTGTTTCGGCTCAATTACACTAAAAAACGTCATTAACAAAAAATTAACGTGGAAAATGATTGTAAAATAATATTAATTGAAAATAAATGAATAACATTTTCAAACTAGATAATGAATACTGAAATAAATTTTAGCAGTGCAAAACACCCAAAATCTTAATGAAACAAATTAATATAAAATTTACCAGATGCAGTAGAGAAAATGAATAAATTGTAGTACTGTACCATACTTTTTTTGTTCAACGTAAAATATACAAAAATGAGGGCTGAAAAAGCACATAACACTACAAATAATATCGTCATTATATATGAAACGAATGAGAATAAAGGACAAAGTTGCAGTTTCGTTGTAATTTTACAATTCCTGAAATAGGTTATTCGCCATCTTCTGAAATTCTCAGACGTTCTGTGCTATGAAACAATTTTAATTATGTAACTTTCCAGACAGAATATCTAAAGGGGTTGTTTTGGTCCTTTTTAAACCTTCTTTGCTGCATATTAAACCGGAAAAAATTTGGGCATAAACTCTTTTCGATTACTAGTCTTGATATTTCCTCGAGTGCTAAACAACCTTTCAGTTAAACCATTCGAAAAAGACAAAGCAAAATAATATGGTAGCAGTTTCATGACGTTTTCATCTTTCTTTTTGCCACTTGCGTCTTTAATTTCAAGTACCTGACTCTAAAACTTATAAACATGGGTGAAAGTGTCCAAATTTTCTAGGCATAAGCTTTTCTACTCTTTATCCAAATCCTTGAAATTGACCTCTTGGTCCGTCAATCTGTTCTTAAACGCTATGGTGACTAAGATTCTGGGACACTGTCAGACACATTTTTTGGCTTTAAAAAAGCCGAACTATGAGAAGCATTATCGACATCTTCTCTCTCCCTCTTTCTCTCTCTCTCTCTCAGACACACACACATACACATTTATATATATCAACCATACCTGACAAACACCTTCTATGTAATGACGAAGCACACGACCAAGCCACAAATGCAGATGTCTAACAACATACCCAATTGAAAACAAGAATTTACAAACGACAGAAAGGAAATATAGCAACACATGCAAACCAAGGAAACATCTTCATCCAGAAAGAAACTTTGTAATACTTTTTTAAAACAAAAATACAAAGATAGAGAGAGACAAAAAAATCCTATGAAACCCATCCCAAAGCCACGAAACGAGATAATGAGTGAGAAAAAATAAAAAATAAAAAACTCACTAAAGTGCGAACGAAGTCTCAAAACAAGCCATACTTGAGACTACGAAAGGAGCAAACACAATTCAAAAGATAAAATTATATGAAAAACGACAAACAAACTACAGTCTCAAGAGTGAACTACCTTAAAACGAAAGCTTACAAGTATAAAAGGAAAATCACGTAGCTGACATACTACTATAAATAATTAGACACAATTTCCACAAACGAAATTACAAACATAAACATCCACTAGAAGAGTACACGTCCACGCTTGCTTCAGGAGGCAAGCTTGAAATACACCGAGTATACACGACTCCACACAACATAACACAAAACATCTCAATTCAAAACAAACAAGTGGAATCGCATCTTACGGTAGACTTACATAGTTCAAACGAAGACAATGATACTAACCACAGAGCCACGAAAGAATGACATGCACGAAATAACAAAAAAAAAAAAATCCTTCACAATGAACCGAAACAAAATGTACAAAAAAACCACCATTTGAGTCTCAACATACACTGAACGTAGGTAGCTCAAATGAACACAGTGATACCAACACACACCCACAAAGGATCCACACAATCGAAAACAAGTTACACAGATTCCTCGTGCATTAGCAACCAAGGAAAAATATAAAAGAAAAAAATTCAGTATTTCACTTGACCTACATTGATACAACAAACGCAGGGATATTAGACACAATCCCAAAGTACGACATACACACATCAATAAAGTTTTGCACCACCTCGTTTCCGAGAGTTCCGGAACCTTACAGAAAACTGGAACAGAGATCAACATAAACATCATTTCCGCCCTTTTTATTGCTCATGAAAACCACACCTTTAGAGGTGGTGGTCCAGATTGGTGCACACACCGGTACCTCTAATACCCAGTAGCACGTCCTCTTGCATTGATGCATGCCTGTATTCGTCGTGGCATACTATCCACAAGTTCATCAAGGCACTGTAGGTCCAGACTGTCCCACTCCTCAATGGCGATTCGGCGTAGATCCCTCAGTGTGGTTGGTGGGTCACGTCATCCATACATAGCCCTTTCTCAATCTATCCCAGGCATGTACGATAGGGTTCATGTCTGGAGAACATGGTGTCCACTTTAGTCGAGCGATGTCGTTATCCTGAAGGAAGTCAATCACGAGATGTGCACGATGGGAGCGCGAATTGTCGTCCATGGAGACAAATGCCTCGCCAATATGCTGCCGATATGGTTGCACTAGTGGTCGGAGGATGGCATTCACGTATCTTACAGCCGTTACGGCGCCTTCAATGACCACCAGCGGCATATGTCGGCCCCACATAATGCCACCCCAAAACAGCAGGGAAACTCCACCTTGCTGCACTTGCTGGACAGTGTGTCTAAGGCGTTCAGCCTGACCGGGTTGCCTCCAAACACGTCTCCGACGATTGTCTGGTTGAGGGTGAGTGCCTATGCGACACTCAACGGTGAAGACAACGTGATGCCAATCCTGAGTGGGTCCATCTGTAACGTGCTGCATGGTGTTATGGTTGCAAATATGGACTCGTCTGGAGCGAAGTTGCTCATCATGCAGCCTATTGTGCACAGTTTGAGTCGTAACACGACGTCCTGTGGCTGCACGAAAAGCGTTATTCAACACCGTGGCGTTGCTGTCAGGGTTCCTCCGAGCCATAATCCGTAGGTAGCGGTCATCCACTGCAGTCGTAGCCCTTGGGCGGCTTGAGCTAGGTACGTCATCGACAGTTCCTGTCTCTCTGTATCTCCTCCATGTCCGAACAACATCGCTTTGGTTCATTCCGAGACGACTGGACACTTCTCTTGTTGAGAGCCCTTCCTGGCACAAATTAACAATGTGGATGCCATCGAACCGCGGTATTGACTGTCTAGGCATGGTTGAACTACAGACAACACGAGCCGTGTACCTCCTTCCTAGTGGAATGACTGGAACTGATCGGTTATCGGACCCCCTCCGTCTAATAGGCGCTGCTCATGCATGGTTTTTTACATCTTTGGGCGTGTTTAATGTTATCTCTGAACATTCAAAGGGACTGTGTCTGTGATACAATACCCACAGTCAACGTCTATCTTCTCGATTTCTGGGAACTGGGGTGATGCAAAACTTTTTTTGATGTGTGTATTGAAAAGTAAGACACATGAATTTATCCATAAAAAAACACTTGGAATCAAATTCTTCGCTTGACTTATATTGCTGAGAGGGAGACAGGGATAAACACATTTTTTTTCCAAAGGAAAATAAAACGAATCTATAAAAAAAACACACACAAATGCAATATAAGTGTATGCTAAACCTGAATACGTTAAAGGACGACAACGATACGGGTATCTCACTCAAACTCGTCCTCCCGACCCCCCCCCCCCTTCCACCCAACAAGAAAAGATGAAGAGGATAACTGCAGAAAGGAGAAAAAAATTTCACAAGAGAAATAGAATTCTTCGAGTTACGTTGAGTCAGGCAAGCCAGCACATGGAATCACAGCATCGCACATTTGGAATGTAAATCTTCGCAACGAAGACAGTTATCCAGAACTCCCCCTCCCCCCCCCCCCCAACACACACACACTCAAACTGGCGGCTTACTAAAATTTAAAAAAAAGTAATTCTCCCACAATAAAACTACAAAATACAGAAGATATTGGAATCCCATCATATTCTGATCCTATGTAATTCAAACGAAGACAACGATACCAGACATCCCCACCGCCAAGAAATCACATAATCGAAAAACATCCCACACACATTCTTTAAGAATGAACTAAACAAAAAACCCTCAATAAATGCCCAAATGGGGTCTAATATTTAGAACAAATCTAGTAATAACACACAGAAGCTCTTCCAAAATAAAGCAAAATAAATTTTAAAAAAAGAAACTCTATGTAAGAGAAAAATTATGCGAACGAAAACCTCTAAAATATACAGAAAATCGCACTATAGCAATCGCATTGTTTGCCTGATGTATGTAGCTCAAAGAAAAACATACACACACACAGAAAAGAACGAATTCATCGAAAAAGACACACACAAATTCCTCCATAATAAAGACAAAGAAAATACATAAAAAATTGAAAGCGCAGTACAAATGAAAACTGACAAGTCAGTAGGTATACAGCAAAAAAGTAACCAATAAACACGAAAGAATCAGTTCCACTTAACTAAATCATGACTGCAAAGCACTATCAGAAAGAAACGACTCCACTATAGAAGTGACCCACCGATAACAACAATGCGACATGTAATAAAAATAATCGATTTCGTATATGCAATAGTTCAACAACGTCACATTTTAAGATAAAGTAAATTATTGGGAAAAAAACAAAAAACAAAATTATCATTAGAATTGAAACTCACTCCACTTACGAGCATATGAGCAATGCACGTATCTAGCTGGCCCTACCCTGAAAAATCTCGTCAGACTAAAAAATAATTGTAAGAAACAACATTACAATTACTAATCGTTTCATTCGATGCAATTTAACTTTCGCACTAAAGTTCCTACTTAACATTACGTTCAGAAATCGTATCCAGTTCATAAATAAATAGCTTGTCTTCCTTGACTTCGGCAGCTAATAAGGGAACCTCCCCATCGCACCCCCCTCAGATTTAGTTATAAGTTGGCACAGTGGATAGACCTTGAAAAACTGAACACAGATCAATCGAGAAAACAGGAAGAAGTTGTGTGGAACTATGAAAAAAATTAGTAAAATATACAAACTGAGTAGTCCATGCGAAGATAGGCGACATCAAGGACATATGGAGTCTAGGTGCGCCGTGGTCCCGTGGTTAGCGAGAGCAGCTACGGAACGAAAGATCCTAGGTTCAAGTCTTCCTTCGAGTGAAAAGTTTGATTTTTTATTTCCAGTTTATTTGACAAACTCTTATGTTTTCATCACTATTTTGGGAGTGGTTATCACATCTACAAGAAAACCTAAATCGCGCAAGGTAGAAGAATCTTTTTACCCATTCGCTAAGTGTACAAGTTAGGTGGGTCGACAACATATTCCTGTCATGTGACGCACATGCCGTCACCAGTGTCGTATAGAAAATATCAGACGTGTTTTCCCGTGGAGCAGTCGGTTGACCTATGACCTTGCGATCAAATGTTTTCGGTTCCCATTGGAGAGGCACATCCTTTCGTCTACTAATCGCACGGTTTTGCGGTGCGGTCGCAAAACACACACACTAAACTTATTGCAGTGAACAGAAACGTCAATGAACGAACGGACAGATCATAACTTTGCGAAAATATAGAAAGTAAAATTTTCAGTCGAGAGGAGATTTGAACCTTTTTTTTTTTGTAACCATATATATTTATTTAAATATTTTAACAACGATACATTTAAAAAAAGACATTTTATTCTATTAATCTATTATCCTAGTGATGGTTAATATTATTGTCATTTTATATGTTTTCGTTTTTCTCTTATTGTTTGTTCCTTAAACCCTTTTACATGGCCATTTGTCGTCTTTTTTTTGAGGGGGGTAGACATTGCAGGACAGGCATAACAGTTTATATTTGGCATCGTTGCATTGATTTGAGTTTATGTTTCTGTATGTGATGCACTTGTGATGACACAGGCACATTGTGTATCCTGGTTTGATCTCTTCCTCTAGTTACACTGTTTAGTGGGACAGTATGAAGGACCGTCACCATGATAGCTGGAGCAGAAGTGGAAGAAGCTTTTTTTTTTACATATACTACAGAATATACCTAATTGAAGAAGAGAGAAAATTTTGTCATATTACATAAGAGAAGCAGAAAGGATAGTGTGAGTAATCAATAGAATTTTATAGGCACAAAGTAAAGGAAATCAAAATATCTAATAATAATGAGTAGTTGGCACTTTCCACTAAGGAGCACTTTGTGTCACTGATTCCACTAGGAAGAAACACTTTATACTACTATACTTCACTATTTGATGCGAGAAGAGAAAGCTCTTTATCTTTTGTGTTGCACTTGTTCACTATCACTGCACACATTATTCTTGTGGTGAGTGTGGTGAGGTGGCTGGTGGCGGTGCTGAGGGTCACAGGCTGGGGAGGACTCTGGCGATCGCTGTCTGCAGTGGAATCTGCAGGAAGTTTTTGAAGTTCTCGTGGTATCGCCTGTGCTGCTGCGCCGTCTTGTTCTCCTCCCAGAGTTCCATCAGGAAGGCCAGCCGGTCGGTCTGCCTCCGCGCTACGATGGAGTGTGCCGTCATGGCGAGGATCCAGAGAGTCGCCAGTCGCTTGGGTCGTGGAAATGGGTTGCAGTCTGGGGCGGTGATTGCTTCCACTGTGATGCTTCCCGGCGCCGTTCTGTTGATGTGGGCCACCATCTGCTGGCACGCTTCCCAGATGTTGATGGCATTCCCGCACGTGAATCGGTGAGGACCTCTCGTTCCGCAGCTACTCACGCTAACCACGGGACCACGGCGCTGCTGAAGTTGCACTGTCCTTGATGTTGCCTATCTTCCACATGGACTACTCAATCTGTATATTTTACAAATTTTTTTCACGGTTCCACACAACTTCTTCGTGTTTTCTCGATTGATCTGTGTTCAGTTTTTCAAGGCCTATCCACCGTGCCAACTTATAACTAAATCTGAGAGGGGTGCAATGGGGAGGTTCCCTTGTAAGCACCGGCGGAATCGTTTTTCTCAGTCCTGACAGCAACGTTGAAAGGCTTCATCTTTTACAGCCTTCAACAACGTAGTCACATTCTTTCGAATGTTCTCCAGAGTCTCAAACTTTCATCCTCTCAAGACACTTTTCAATTTCGGGAAAAGAATAAAAGCCACAAGGCCTCAGATCAGGTGAATAGTGAGGCTGTGGAACAACAGGAATGCTTTTTGAGGTCAAAAATTTCGTAATAAGTGGCCATGTGACATGAAACGTTGACGTGATGCTCCATCGATTTGTCTGCAATGTCTGGTGTCACTCAATTTTTACCCTTTTCCTGAGCTTTTCAAGGACATCTTTGTAAAACACTTGCAACAAATTCTTTATGCACGATACCACCACTGTCAAAAAAGCAAATCAGCATTGTTTTGATTTGGTAATTCGAGGTTTTCCGGTCGAGGAGATGTCTCAGCGAGTCGCTCTTCAGTTTGCCGTTTTGTCTCAGGATCGTACTCAAAAACCCATGATTCATAACCTGTCATCACAGGACTGAACCAATCGTGGTCATTGCAGTCCTCTCAAGAAGATCAATGCACACGCTTCTTCGAGTGTCCTTCTGCTCAGCTGTAAGATTTATCGGCACCATTTTGGTACCCGTCTTTCACAGTCAAAAACATTGTTCAAATGGCTCTGAGCACTATGGGACTCAACATCTGAGGTCATCAGTCCCCTAGAACTTAGAACTACTTAAACCTAACTAACCTAAGGACACCACACACATCCATGCCCGAGGCAGGATTCGAACCTGAGACTGTAGCGGTCTCGCGATTCCAGACTGAAGCATCTAGAACCGCTCGGCCACACCGGCCGGCTACTTCAGTCAAAATTTGATGTACAGTGAAACTGTGTAACAGGTCACCCGTCGTCCTTACTTGTTAACCGTTTGTCTGATCTCACAAGAGCAAGCACACAATCGACGTTTGGTCGCTTTTTTGAAGCTGAAGGTTTGTCTGAGTGACATTCATGTTCAATGTGCTCTCGACCTTCCAAAAACGATCTGTGCCAGCAAAAAAGAAATATTCCCCATAGGCCTTTTTTCAACTTTTCGAAGGTCACACTCACAGATTCTCCAAGATCAACAGAAAACTTAATGGCATAAGGTTGCTCTGAATTCCTCTGTTGCGTTTTCATAGCACACAACAAAATCACAACTTCACTGATGGCGCTCTCGAATCATGATGGCTGTACAGAGCTGGAACTCTGACTGAGCAACTGGAAGGGATGAACACGCCGGTCTACGAAAGAAGAAGAACACAGCGTTGCCAGATCACTTGCAGTGTTTTCAGTCTCATTACTTTTCTCACACACCTCGCATATATAGGCTACTTGTTTGTCTATCGACAATTTAAGCTATGCTCTCAGATTCCACCAAAAACACACCCACACAAACCACCATATGATTGGAGTAAATATCATATATCATAGTTTGCCAAACGTCATAGATTACACGAGAAATCAATTCAAGCCCAGATACCATTGAATAACAGGTCGCTTACATCCTTCACAACGTAAATTACTGACGGCTTACAGAATGCCATTGGTCAAAGCAGATGGGTGGAATCGGACCTTGCTATTGACCCGAAAATTTTGTAGCGCGATGGTAGTCATGAAGTACGTAACTATTCACACAGAAGATAAGAGCAGTACACAATTTCTTCTCTAAAGTGATATGAACAAAAACATTTTTGCGTTTAAACTTTTTGTGGTGTTTGTTATTTTATCATCTTTTTATGCGTCTTCCGAATGATTTTCTTACACATATGCACATCTGACATTCGGAATAGCTACACTACGATATATGATTATTCACGCTCATTACTCAATAAAATTCCTGACAGGTGCAGGTAGAAATTTGGCAGTGATAAATCTAAAATTAAGGAAAAATATGTGCAACAAAAGTTTTGTACAACTAATCTGTCAGACGAAATGTTTTTCAATGAAAATCCAGTTCTGATCTGTAAATAAATTCAGTTGTGTAGTACAATCAGGGCCGGTTCAAGAAAGTTTCCCACACAAGCGAGATGTTATTTGGCATCCTCCCGGTTCTACACCCTAAAAAAATTTTGCACTATCGTGTCTCTGGCGCCTCTCTCAGCTTGGAGAACCAAGCGACCGCTTGTGTCGCTCAAGTCCTAAACCGGCCCTGACTAAAATACTAAATTATGTTTGATTATTCTTATACGTAACAGCTATTTCATCACTGAGATGTAATTCTGTCGGTGAAATGCGTTTAGTGTGCCTGAATATTTTTTATTTTCATTGCGTAAGTGACATAATGATATTAAAGAGCTTAAGATAGAGATACCGTGTTAAAAATACTGATTTGACGTCAACCTGCAGCTGCTGTAAAGATTCTTTCTTGCAACACCCAGTACTATTGTTGTACACAGGAAAAGAGACGATATATAAATCGTTTAGTTACTGTAAGTTAAGAACACGTTCATTCATTCACACTACTTCCATTTCACTAGTTTAAGTAAGTAGTCGTGTCTTCACGTCTGTGTTAGATAACGCTCCTCCCCACGTCACAAGCGGAAGACAGAGATATGATAAAGCGGACTTCGTGCGATAATCTGCAACTGAGGAAATTTCGGAGTAAGCAAGCAGACACACAGTTTAAGTTACAAGTGAAACGCACAACACATATTTGTAATAAACAGATAAAATACATGAACTAAACTAAATGCGCGATCTTACGAACAGCAGGTGTTCAGCACGGTAGGCGACAAAGCCATGGTGCTTTTTTCAATTTAACAAATCGCTTTCACAGTTTTGTTCAACAGTTGGCTCGCGTAAATGGTTTCGTGTATGGCTAGACACAGCGACACCAGTGTATACGTCACTATTGTCGTTTAGTTGAGGCCAGATTAGTCTCTGAAATAATAGTTTTGGCAGCTGCACGATTGGTGGTGGAGTTAATGCTTGCCTGCACGAAATCGATACACACAACAAAAAAGTGAAGGAAATATTTGGCTTCGTGATTGGATAAAAAAAATCTCAGCTCGGGTGACAGCTACCTTACTAAGAGAAGACTGTGGAACCCCAGGAAGTTACTGCAGCCATCTGAGAATGTTACGAGAACAGTTCACATTTCTTCCTAGTAAAGTTGGTGTTGCGACGAGGAAGAAACATAATCCAAAGCCTCAAGCACTGTAGCCTGAAATAAAACTACACATAACTGTTTTTTGACAAGATGCAATTCACATTCGTCTCTACAGTAGAAGTTGTTGTTCCACAGCCAGACATTTTACTTGCTTCTGATATTCGTAATTCATTTGTGTATGTGTTTCTAATGGAATTAATTTTGTTCCTCAGTTCAGATGTCAACAATCCGTCCATGTTCATATCGATTAGGACCGCATCAAATACAGCGACATGGGGCTGCTGGTTTTTATAGGGTACTAATGAAATCCAGTAGGCACCTTACCTTAGCATAAATGTACAAGATGCGAACAATTTCCACAGTTCCCCACTTCATATTTATCTCCATCGACGCTCTGCCGACACGACACCTAATCTCATACCATGTGCAACTACAATGACGGAAAAAAATCCGAACAAGATGTGTTGTGGGATGTAAACGAAAGCTGGAAGATGTGTTTCTACATGTTTTTAAGATGATGTGTATTCCATTTTTGCGCCAGTCGCACAAGAGTGGCGTTAGTGGCGCCAGTAGGAGGATGCAAATCAGGTTTTCTTTAAATACACGATGTAACGGTCGTGAGTATTAGTTGCCTTTTGGATTGGACGTGGTAAGTTGATGTTAGTCATAAATGCCTTTAAGGCTACATAGACGCCATTATCAACATTATCAACACCTCACCGAGTTTGAACGTGGGCTTGTAAAGGGGCTACGCGAAGCTGGATACTGCAGAAAGACTTGGCAGGAATATAGCCACTGTACGTGAGTGCTGGCAGCAGTGGTCACGAGAATATACGGTCGCAAGAAGACAGTTCTCCTGACGGCCACTCGACACTACCGGAGTATGGCTTTGGCGCATCATACTGCATCTGCAGCTGCAATGTGAGCAGCAATTGGCACCACAGTGGCACAACGAACTGTTACAAAGCTATTACTTCTAGGACAGCTCCGAGACAGACGCCCTGTAACGTACACTACTGGCCATTAAAATTGCTACACCAAGAAGAAATGCAGATGATAAACGGGTATTCATTGGACAAATATATTATACTAGAACTGACATGTGATTACATTTTCACGCAATTTGCGTGCATAGATCCTGAGAAATCAGTCCCCTGAACAACCACCTCTGGCCGTAATAACGGCCTTGATACGCCTGGCCATTGAGTCAAACAGAGCTTGGGTGACGTGTACAGGTACAGCTGCCCATGCAGCTTCAACACGATACCACAGTTCATCAAGAGTAGTGACTGGCGTATTGTGACGAGCCAGTTGCTCGGCCACTATTGACCACACGTTTTCAATTGGTGAGAGATCTGCAGAATGTGCTGGCCAGGCCAGCAGTCGAACATTTTCTGTATCCAGAAAGGCCCTACAGGACCTGCAACATGGGGTCGTGCATTATCCTGCTGAAATGTACGGTTTTGCAGGGATCGAATCAAGGGTAGAGCCACGGGTCGTATCGCATCTGAAATGTAACGTCCACTGTTCAAAGTGCCGTCAATGCGAACAAGAGGTGACCGAGACGTGTAACCAATGGCACCCCATACCATCACGCCGGGTGATACGCCAGTATAGCGATGACGAATACACGCTTCCAATGTGCGTTCACCGCGATGTCGCCAAACACAGATGCGACCATCATGATGCTGTAAACAGAACCTGGATTCATCCGAAAAATAAAGTTTTGCCATTCGTGCACCCAGGTTCGTCGTTGAGTACACCATCGCAGGTGCTCCTGTCTGTGATGCAGCGTCAAGGGTAACCGCAGCCATGGTCTCCGAGCTGATAGTCCATGCTGCTGCAAACGTCGTCGAACTGTTCGTGCAGATGTTTGTTGTCTTGTAAACGTCCCCATCTGTTGACTCAGGGATCGAGACGTGGCCGCACGATCCGTTACAGCCATGCGACAAGATGCCTTTCCTCTCGACTGCTAGTGATACGAGGCCGTTGGGATCCAGCACGGCGTTCCGTATTACCCTCCTGAATCCACCGATTCCATATTCTGCTAACAGTCATTGGATCTCGACCAACGCGAGCAGCAATGTCGCAATACGATGCACCGCAATCGCGATAGGCTACAATCTGATCTTTATCAAAGTCGCAAATGTGATGGTACGCATTTCTCCTCCGTACACGAGGCACCAGAACAACGTTTCACCAGGCAACGCCGGTCAACTGCTGTTTGTGTATGAGAAATCGGTTGGAAACTTTCCTCATGTCAGCACGTTGTAGGTGTCGCCACCGGCGCCAACCTTGAGTGAATGCTCTGAAAAGCTAATCATTTGCATAACGCAGCATCTTCTTCCTGTCTGTTAAATTTCGCGTCTGGAGCACCTCATCTTCGTGGTGTAGCAATTTTAATGGCCAGTAGTGTACATTCCACTGACCCCAGAGCACCACCATTTGCGGCTTCAGTGGTGTCGAGCGAGAGTTCATTGGACGGCAGGGCGGAGGTCTGCTGTGTTTTCCGATGGAAAGATGGTTCTGCCTCGGTGCGAGTAAGGGCTGTGTGTTAGTTAGACAGAGTCAGGTAGAGGGCCTGCAACCAACCTGTCCGCAAGCTAGACACAGTGGAACTACCCACGGAGTTATGGTGTGGGGTGTAACTTCGTATGACAGCGTGAGCGCTCTCGTGGTTATCCCACGCACCCTGACTGCAAATATGTGCGTCAGTGCAGTGATTCGACCTGTTGTGGTGCCATTCATGAACGGCATTCCAATGGGTGTTTTCCAACAGTGGAAAATGCTGCTGTAGCCCAACATGCTCTACATAGTTTCGACATGTTGCCTTGGCTTTCTTGGTCAAAAAATGTGTCTCCAGACGAGTAAATGGGGGACATCATCGGACAACAACTCCAACATTATTCACAAACCGCATTAACGTCCCAATGTTGACGGAGGGTATGGAACTCCAGCCCACAAACTGACATCCAGCACCTGTACAACACGATGCATGTATGTCTGCATGCGACATTCTGGCGCTTACACCGTTTCTAAATGTAGAAGCATTTCACATTTACAATGGCTTATCGCGCTTACATCTACCTGTGGCCTTGAAAAGTTAATCATTTACACTGATGAGAAAAAAAACATTACGACAATCTGCTTAATAACTTATTTGTCTGTCTTTGGAACGGAGTACATCACAGATTCTGCGTATCAGGAACCCGACAGTTTGTTGGTAGGTTTGTGGAAGTATGTGGCACCAGATGTTTACGCACATCCCGGGTTCGATTCCCGGCGGGGTCAGGGATTTTCTCTGCCTCGTGATGACTGGGTGTTGTGTGATGTCCTTAGGTTCGTTAGGTTTAAGTAGTTCTAAGTTCTAGGGCACTGATGACCTTAGAAGTTAAGTCCCATAGTGCTCAGAGCCATATGAACCTTTTTTTTTTGTTTAAGTAGTTCTAAGTTCTAGGGGACTGATGACCATAGATGTTAAGTCCCATAGTGCTCATAGCCATTTGAACCATTTGTTTACGCACAGGACACGTAATCCGCATAAATAACGGGCCGGTGGTTTGCGTACACGATGATGGCGCACAATGGCAGCTCAGATGGATTCCACGTGATTTACATCAGACGAGTTTGGTCGTCGAGACACCAACATGAGTTCACTATTATGCTCCTTAAACCACTGTAGCACGGTTCCGACTCCGAGACAGGGACAGTTTTACTGCTGAAAGATGATGTCGCCATTGGGGAAGACATCCAGCGTGAAGGGATCCAGGTGATTCGTAGCTGTCAGCGTGACTTCGATTATTGCCGCAGGTCCCATCCAAGCGCAGGACCATGTCTTCCGTAGCACAAAAATGCCCCCACCAGCCTGCGTCCGTGGCGCGCTGCACGTTTCGAGAAGCTGTCTGCCTCAATGACGGCGTTTGTGAAGACGACCATCCACCCAGTATAGCAAAAATGAGATTCACCCGAAGAGTCGACATGTTTCCATTGAGCGACGGCCGAATCCCGATGGTCCCATGCGCACTGCAGTCTTAATTGACTATTTCGTTGGGTCAACATGTGAACACGGGCGGGGGGATTGTCTAGCTCCACGTTCACCAGTGTACGATGAACGATGTGCTCCCAAATACTTGAGCATGCAGCAGCTTTGTGCTCTTTTGGCAGAGATGCCACACATCACCATCTGTCCTACTTAACAGAGCAGATAAACCTCTGAATCCCACGTTCTGTGAAGAGTCGCGGACGTCCAACCATTTAGCCCCTAGTGGTAGTTTCACTGTCCTACCTCTTTCCGTAGATAATCACGACAATAGTACGTAAACGTTCAACCAGCTTCGCCGTTTTCGAGATACTCATTCACAGGCTCTGCATAATAATATCACAGGCCAACAATGGAAAAACTTTTTTGCTGAAAATACATTATTCATATGTTTTTTAGGGTGAGAAATCCAAATATCATACTTAAAAAACTGTATCACCCACCATTTCTTCGCATTTTACAGTTTAATTGATTAAAATAAGTGATTTTTTAAAGAATTTAACAGCTTTTATATAGTTAAAAAATTTAAAAAGGAGGTGTAATGAAGGTAGCACTGGCAAAAAAGGTCGATTCTATTTTTGTCTTAACAGATGGTGTTTTGTTTCCTGTCAGGCTAACCTCACTTTCCCATTTCCTGTACATGTGCTCAGTACAATGTCTAATCGTGCTTGGAAAAATTCTGCTGACAGTTTTTGTTATATCTGTGGTGAATTTGTGATTAAAAAACACCAAGGACACGAAAAGAAGGCGTCTTTGTCGGACCTGACATTAGAAAATTGATTTTTGATGTTAACTTTGAGTCCAAAATGAAGCATGCGTATCGTTCAAGCAAGTCGTTACAAAGTTCTTAGAACAAGAAAAAGACCCAGAATATGTTTCTGTTATAGCTACAATGTTAAAGAAGTTTAAAACTTTAGGATGTTCAATGAGCCTGAAAGTTCACCTTTTGAACAGTCACCTTGATTACTTCCCGGACAATACGGGAGATGTTAGTGATGAGCAAGGAGAGCGTTTTCACCAGGACATTAAAGTGATGGAGAAACGTTACCAAGGCGGCTGGAACACCAACGTCATGGGGGACTGCTGTTGGTCACTTGACCGAGAAGTTCAGCAAGCGACTCATCGTAGAAAAGCTGCACAAGAAGCTTCAGCGAAAGAAAATACAACCCAATTCCAGCTGACAAGTGAAACCTCTATTAACACATATCATTGTTTTAAGCAGCTTACTGTAAATACATACCATGCTTACGTTGTAACAAAGTGTTTCATTAATTTCCCTGTTGACCGTATAGCATAGGATTTTTATACTATACAGTAAAAAGCATATTGCTTGAAAACTATGGGTGATACAAAAAGCTAAGGCTAGATTTGGATTCAGCTCATAAAAATCTATAAAGATCAGCTATCAAAGAAAAGAAATTTCACAAAAAAAATTTTCGTTGGCCTGTGTAATCTGCTCTTTGTCAGAGTCGCTTATCTCAATGGACTTCCCCATTTTCAGCTCATATTTTCGGCAAGGTGATCCCACGTCCGTGTCTGGTCCGTTTATATACTTTTGCTACCGCGTCATGTGCCCGCAACGTCACCAGGCGACATCCAACGTCTCGGTAGTGACTGTTCATAATGTTTTGGCTTATTAGTGTAAATATGTTGCCTAGACAAATGTACTCCCGAATTTCGCCTCAACAAAGTTGGAGCAAGCCGAAACTGTTTAATTTCGCCAGCTGCTTGGGCGCCGATCATGCGCAGTGGCGGCCGGCCGAAGTGGCCGTGCGGTTAAAGGCGCTGCAGTCTGGAACCGCAAGACCGCTGCGGTCGCAGGTTCGAATCCTGCCTCGGGCATGGATGTTTGTGATGTCCTTAGGTTAGTTAGGTTTAACTAGTTCTAAGTTCTAGGGGACTAATGACCTCAGCAGTTGAGTCCCATAGTGCTCAGAGCCATTTGAACCATTTATGCGCAGTGGCCGGTCGCGCAGTTTCGAAATTTTGGTCCGTAGTCTGTAGCGTCGTCATGTAAACTAGCCTTTAGTATGTACCGGTACACAGTATCCTTCAAGACTTTGGAAGGATGGGAGCAATGCATTCCCTTCCCGGACGATACGCCGTTACATTTTACAGATCTCTGCGTGGAGATCAGTAAGTGTGTATTTCAAATTTTGAAAACCTGCTTCATGTAAAATATACGAGGGCAGTTCAATAAGTAATGCAACACATTTTTTTTCTGAAACTGGGGTTGTTTTATTCAGCATTGAAATACACCAGGTTATTCCCCAATCTTTTAGCTACACAACACTATTTTTCAACGTAATCTCCATTCAATGCTACGGCCTTACGCCACCTTGAAATGAGGGCCTGTATGCCAGCACGGTACCATTCCACTGGTCGTAATGCATCAATAACTTCTTTATCATCCGCGTAGTACCTCCCACGGATTGCGTCCTTCATTGGGCCAAACATATGGAAATCCGACGGTGCGAGATCGGGGCTGTAGGGTGCATGAGGAAGAACAGTCCACTGAAGTTTTGTGAGCTCCTCTCTGGTGCGAAGACTTGTGTGAGGTCTTGCGTTGTCATGAAGAAGGAGAAGTTCGTTCAGATTTTTGTGCCTACAAACACGCTGAAGTCGTTTCTTCAATTTCTGAAGAGTAGCACAATACACTTCAGAGTTGATCGTTTGACCATGGGGAAGGACATCGAACAGAATAACCCCTTCAGCGGCCCAGAAGACTGTAACCATGACTTTACCGGCTGAGGGTATGGCTTTAAACTTTTTCTTGGTAGGGGAGTGGGTGTGGCGCCACTCCATTGATTGCCGTTTTGTTTCAGGTTCGAAGTGATGAACCCATGTTTCATCGCCTGTAACAATCTTTGACAAGAAATTCTCACCCTCAGCCACATGACGAGCAAGCAATTCCGCACAGATGGTTCTCCTTTGCTCTTTATGGTGTTCGGTTAGACAACGAGGGACCCAGCGGGAACAAACCTTTCAATATCCCAACTGGTGAACAATTGTGACAGCACTACCAACAGAGATGTCAAGTTGAGCACTGAGTTGTTTGATGGTGATCCGTCGATCATCTCGAACGAGTGTGTTCGCACGCTCCGCCATTGCAGGAGTCACAGCTGTGCACGGCCGGCCCGCACGCGGGAGATCAGACAGTCTTGCTTGACCTTGCGGCGATGATGACACACGCTTTGCCCAACGACTCACCGTGCTTTTGTCCACTGCCAGATCACCGTAGACATTCTGCAAGCGCCTACGAATATCTGAGATGTCCTGGTTTTCCGCCAAAAGAAACTCGATCACTGCCCGTTGTTTGCAACGCACATCCGTTACAGACGCCATTTTAACAGCTCCGTACAGCGCTGCCACCTGTCGGAAGTCAATGAAATTATATGAGACGAAGCGGGAATGTTTGAAAATATTCCACAAGAAATTTCCGGTTTTTTCAACCAAAATTGGCCGAGAAAAAAAATGTGTTGCATTACTTATTGAACTGCCCTCGTATGTAACGCGGTTTTTCGCGAAGATTTAAATGTAGAATTATCAAAAGATTCAAACCAAAAGTATTTTGAGTTTATACCAACAGCCACCTCTCCATCTAAAATTGCTGCTGAAGAAAAATTGGCAGTGGACCAATCTTTTATAAATGCTACCTTAACTACAACAGCAACATAATAAATATGAGTTACAGTGACCAAGAAGCTTGACTTTAACTTAAAACCACAGAAAGTGTGGTCCAAAAGCTAAAATTATTGAACTGAGAGATCTCAGTGATTCCATCAGAGTCTAATTTCATGCTATCAGAGGAAATATAGGCAGCTGTATTCAGTAACACTGAAGCAAATGGCATGTTTGACAGCTCCCAAGATGTGTACCTGTATTACTGATATAACATTTCGAATCAAAAAGCGGATGATTTAGACAGCGAAAAAATTAATGTTGGATAAGAAAAAGCATAATTTCCAGCAAAAACAAAAGTTTTCGTTCATGCATCAAACATAATAACACCAGATCAGAACTTATAAATTATGTGAAAAATGTAACAAAATGTCCTATAAGTTGACAGAAGAAGCCAGAAGACGTAATAAAGATAACTACACTGCAATCCATTAGAATGGCAGCACTATGAAGACGCGAAAAATTTCAAAGGAATATGCAGTGCAACAGGAAAAAAATGAATAGGTGTAACGCCATCTACATTCTATATATAAAGAAATAGTATGCAACGGGTTTATTAGTCAGAAATCGTATATGAATTTTGTATATTTGTGAGAAGGTCTTGTTATGCGTTGTGTAAGAAGGAAAAATATCTACCAGCACGTGCCAGAAACGAGACAGTGATTACACGAGGGCGTCCAGTAATTTCGGTTGAAAAAATGGGGAATTTGTTGTAGGGCATAGTGCAATATTCCCGCTTCAGCCCCCACAGTGTCATGAATTTCCGATAGTTGTCAGCGCTACACGTAGCCATTCAAAATGGCATCTGTAACGAAAATTCGTTCCAAGCAGAGAGTTGTCACTGAGTTTCTTCCTGCGAACTCTCAGAGCATCGTAGATATTCATAGGAGCTTGCACGAAACGACTTCAGCGTGTTCGGCACCATAAAAATGCAAACGAACTTCTTGTCCATGACAAAGCAAGGCATCACGCAAGACTGCGCACCCAAGAGGAGCTCACAGAATTTCATTGGACTGTTCTTCCTCGTCCACCCACTGGCCCAGATCTCGCACTGTTGCAGCCACATTGCGAAATAGGCGCGGCTGACGCAAGGGCACACGCAGACCGAGCGCCGAGCGAAGTCTGGAGAGTGCTGAGTAAGGGAAGTGAGGCCAGCACGCTAAGTTACGCTGCAATATACTGCGGGAGTAATAACAAGAAGCTGCCACCGAGGGTAAAAAACGTCCTCCTGCCGGATATAAACAGTGGAGCGCAGGCAGCAACAGACAGAAGCCATTAGGAAGCAGTTCGAATCTGAGGACGGACGTGGTCCTTGTCCGAATGTTCAATCTTCGTAGGTGACGATTCCGGAAGTCTGTTCCAGCTCTCAGGAGTCATCCGTTCGCCGCCAGATGTCAACTTCAGCTCTGGAGGTCGACCCGAGTCCGGTCGGCACCATGGCTGACTAACTACAGCGAGAACTTCCAGCAGGACCGGCCGCAGCGCGGTCTTGGTCACAGGCGCTACCGGGAACTGACGCCCGGACTCCACGGCAACCCAGCCCCACGGCGCGTGGTCCGTTCATGACGGGAGCTCGCGGACATCGCGACTGACGGCTTCCCAGCCGCCGGTGCAGCAGGCGTCGGCAGCTGACCTCACGGCGACGCGGCTCCGTGGGGGTGCCATACTGGGCTGCCGAGCGGCGACGAGTTCATCTCAACCACAGGGCTTCCTGGCTTCAGCGGAGCACTGGTGGCGCGCGCTGCGCGCATTGTCGGAGAATCTACACAACAGCAGCCAGACGGAAGGATCCGCAGGGCTGGGCAGCGACGACGAGGGAGAAATTGTAAAGAAAGCTCAATAAATAATTGTAAAACTCCACGCCGTCTCAGTCTCTGGCGCAGCCACTGTATCTGCTGCTAACAAGTACTGCAGAAGTCGTAACAAGAAGCGAACGGCCATAACAAGTACTGCAGAAGTCATAACAAATGGCCATCTGACATAACACGCACCTTCCAACTTCCATCTGTTTGTCCCAATGAAGGATGCACTCTGCAGGAAGCAGTAGATGGTTGAAGGAGAGGATATTGATGCAGCAGGACTTTGGCTCCGACGTCAACCAGTAGAACGGTAATGTGTGGGCATACAGACCTTCCCACTAAGGTGGCGTAAGGCCGTCGCACTGAACGAAGATTATGTTGAAAAAAATAGGATTTTATAGCCAAGAGAGTGGGGAATAACGTGGTGTATTGAAATTCTGAATAAAGCTAACCTGCTTTCGGAAAAAAGTGTTGCGTTGCTTGTTGAACAACCCTCGTAGTTTCGCAATAGTGCTGCTACCGTTGATTGAGATGCCACGACTTCCATGTGGATGCGGTGCTCAACGATGTGCAGGAGGTCAATGACCCCATGTGACTAACGCTTGATGGTAAAGACATTGTTTTCTCGCCCATGAAGGCTTGTACAGCCACATCATCCACTCTAAGTCTGGGGAATGCACTCGTTTGGAGCAAGACAAGTATCCTTACAGCAGCAAGCCGTCTAGAGCACCGTGGACTGTCAGCCCGGCGAGCGTTGCTGGGGCTTCTATTCCTGTGGCAGCAGATAGAAGCGCATCGACAGTTATGCGCCCAACAAAACTACTAGACAGATGTGTGGCACCATGTCGTCTTTTCAGAAGAGTCCGAGTTCTGTGTACTGCAAAAAGATGGAAGTATCCATAAGTGGAAGCTATGAGGAGAATGAACTTTACCTGATCGCATTCGTCATCGTCATATGGGTCCAACATTTGGTGTCACGGTATGGAGTGCCATTGGGTGCACAAAAGGACTATCTATGATTCGCATAGCCGGTAATTCGGAGAGAATCTATTACATTTCTGATGCATTAAAGTCACTGACTGTGGCTGTTTTCGAAGCCTCCGTGACGTTAACTTTCAATAAGATAACGTAAAACATGTTTCCCTTGCTGTCCTGACCGACCTCATAGAGGATGTAAGACCGTTGCCCTGGCCAGCACATTCTCCACATCTTTCACCATCGAAAATACCCAGTCGTATGTTGCCGAGAGTGTGTTACGCCGCCACTTAACAGCCACCACGATCCATGACTCTGGCATCGACTTGAAGTAACATGGGATGGTGCAGTCATATTTGTCATCCAATCTCGGTTCTACTCGAGCCCTGGCCGGACTGAGCCCATTCACACGGAGTCAATACCGCTTCTCGGTGGCACTTCCGCTGCCCGAGCATTAGTTTAAATGGACGCCTTCAGATGGCAGCACCACCATGCTTCTGTGTCGGACTACTGCCACTGGTGGCGAAGAAACGCACTGTGACACCATTGGCGGAAAATGCCTTCACACGATGCTACTCAGTGGTGCTGCTGACAGGCCAAGAAGCGGGTAACGCTGCACGTGAACAGTCAGCTTGTGATGTACTGGGATCGCAGCTTACTGTTATTTGGTAGTAGAGTTGTATAGGTCGTGTTGTTAGAGCTTGGTGGGCCAGTGGTAAGCCCCGCACTACAAATTCATAGATTCTGTGTTCGATCCCCTTCCAGGTCTAAGATTTGTTTGTGTTGCATGCCAGTTGTTTCAGCTCTGGCACTTTTGTTGATGTGAAAAATGCCGAGTTGCGCCGTGGTTCGGAATCCACATTGAACCGTAGGTTTCTCTATAACTAGCTGGGTAACTCAGTTCACTGGTCAGTGGAAGGCAGTGGCATACCTCATCAAACAGTGCTATGTCTAGTAAAGCATTTAGATGTTCTGAACAGTTTTCAGAGTCCAGGATGAAATTTTCACTTTGTAGCGGACTGTGCGCCGATACGAAACTTTCTGGCAGATTAAAACTGTGTGCCAGACCGAGACTGGAAGCTGTGATCTTTGCTTTCACGGGCAAGTGCTCTACCAACTGAGCAACCTAAGCTCGGCTCACGACCCATCCTTGCAGCCTTACTTCCGCCATTACCTCATCTCCTACATTCCAAACTACACAGAAGCTCTCCTGCGAACCTTATAAGCACTCCTGGAAGAAAGAATGTTGCGGAGACATAGTTTAGTCAGAGCTTGGAGGATGTCTCCAGAAAGAAATTTTCACTTTGCAGCAGAGAGTGCGCTGATTTGATACTTCCTGGCAGAGTAAAACAGTTTTAATCTGCCAGGAAGTTTCAGTTTTCAGACTGATGGCTGCTTTTACTTTTACAGACGGGAAACAATGTAAAATATTTCATCTGCGAAGGTAAAAAATATTCACCGATACGGATCATGGAATGTGAGGAATATTCAGACAAACTTCAGAAAATTTTCACTGGACGTTCGAAGAAAAAGTGCTTCAGAGAACAAGACAACCGGTGAGCGCCATTCGCACTTCTTTCGTCTTTTGTTGGGCCTGTTGGCATGTGATGCAACCCTACAAGCAGTCAGGTTGTCTTCAAATCTGCACCGGTCTCTATCACTTTCAAAACTGCGCAACACACAGCAAGTTTTTATATAATTTTCAGCAAATTCTGCAGATGCATTCAAATGTCGATCAAAAATTCTGCACTCTTTACCAAGAATGCCAAAAGTGCATTCAACATATCTTCTAACCCTACGGAAATTGTAACTGAAAACCTCTTTTCTTTTCTTTTTTTGACTCCGTATTAACGCAGGAAGAAAGACGAGATACCGTTACCATAATCACCAGTGATTACAACAGGAAAGTAATCAGAGCCTTCAAGCCTGCTTTGAGGAAATTTAATTTCGTTCTCAATTCATTTCTTAGGAAACAATGAATTTAAGGTTGAATAAGTAAATTCTTTTTGTTCCATCGAGTTTCGTTTGTTTCTAACTAGTTTTCGGCTTACTGGACCATCTTCAGCAAACAACTGACTATCGTCCGCAAGGGACACTACTAGCTCTTACGTAACAAAACATTATGAGCAAAGATACAATCCTCTAGCACAGAATGTTGTACACCAATCATGTTCTTTAATAAGTCTGGTGCACATCATAAATACAGAGTTCTCGGTTTGGCAGTTTCTCGACAAGTGTTACGACCTCACGAACTTTAGCATTATAACCACATAACCTGTAATACTGTAGTATCGTGTATTTTAATTATTTACTGCGTTTAATGCTGTCCACTATATACAGTGCAATGTGCAACGTTAAAAACAATTTGGTGCACAATATTCTGTGCAAGTGGATTGTAACGTTTGGTTAACTAAGAACAAATCTGCCTTGTGGACGATAGTCAGTTGTTTCCTGAAGATGACTCAATGAGCCAAAACGAGTCATAAATTAACAGAAATCAGTAGAATAAAAACAGTTTACTTGTTATTCAAACTTAAATGGGGAATTGTTCTACCAAGAAGTGATAGAAGAAGCCATAAACATGCAATAAATTCTTGAATACAGATGAATCTGGCGATCCTCTATTCGCTCCAACGACAATGAGCATGAATCTCTATTGACAAGCACACACAGCCAGCAAAAAATGAAGAAAAATGTTTTATAACTACCTGGCATAGATAGAATGTTGTTGTAATAAAGTAAGCAACAGTCAGTTGGCTTGATGTCACGTATTTCTACCATTTATAGCCGCCACATAGGTTGCTAAATTGGCTGCCTCTTTATTCGTAATAAGCCTTTAATTAATCTTCCTTCGAGAAATGGCGGCACTCAGGATTCACTTTTCAATTTCGCCTTTTTGATTTTCTTACTCAGTAAGGGAAGTAAAAGAGCGGTATCCTCTTCATGCGACTTATGATGGAACTGGAACATGCCTCCCTCCTTACCAACAGCTGCAGATCCCAGCATGCAGCGCGGCGTAACACGATAACAAAGGAGCCTCTTCCCCTCCAGTGACGCCATGTCGCGTCAAGTGTTAAGTGACAGGGCCACTAGCAGATCTTATTGTAAGTAGGGGCAAAACATCTTTTCCATACATGTGATTTATAAATTTTGTTACTTGCTCATCATTTTCTCCTACTCGTTTCTGAGGTGCACTTTCTGCATCTGATCAACATTATAAACAAGCTTAAGTATAACTATAGCACGCTGATGGAAAAAATCCAACACCAAGAAATAATTCGTGAAGAATAATGTAATTTCGGAAATAGATTTGTCGAGGTAACACATGTAAGTAATTAATGTAAAAAAGGTTCACAGATTAAGATAAGTACGAGACAAGTCATTGCAAAGGTGAAATTCTGGTACATTAATAACCGGTTTAATTGCCAGAATGTAGAATGCAAGCATGCATTGTGTTATACAGGTGCCAGATGCCAGTTTTCTGGGATGGAGTTTCATACCTGTTGCGCTAGGTCAGTTAATACAGGGATAGTTAATGCTGGTTGTGGATGACGTGTCTGACGATGTCCCATATGTGCTCGACTGGAGACAGGTATGATGATCGAGCAGGCCAAGGCAACATGTCGTCACTCTTAGAGCATGCTGGGTAACAACAGCAGCGAGCATTGTCCTTTTGGAAAACACCATATGGAATGCTGTTCATGAATGGCAGCACAACAGGTCGAATCATCATACTGACGTATATATTTGGAGTCAGGGGGCTCGTCCTCTAGCACCCCAGAATGTAACTCCAGTACAGGTCTTGTGTGGCTAGGCCGCAGACAAATTGGTTGCAAGCATTCACCTGGCCTTCCAACCAATATACAGCCACCACTGCCACAGAGGCGTAATTAGTTTTTGTGTTTTATGATAAAAGACCGCCATTCCCTCCTCCACTGAGCTCACGCTTGACACCAATGAAGCTACAAACGGTTTGGGATCAGTGCGAAACATCCCCTTAGAAAAATTAATGAATTACTGTGCTGATAAACCTCTTACGTTATTAGATTTTCAAACAGCTGAGCAGAACTGAAAGTACTCAGACATTTTTCCCTTTACTTATTCTGATCAACACTAAACTGACACACAATATTTTTCGCACAACGCAATCTGACTTTCAATAATCCCTACAAAAGAATGGCCCTGACTAACAATAACCTATACCTTTCATGAATCACTTACCTCACAAAAATCTTCCTTACTCTGACTATTGCAATACAGCGAGCGCCAATACTGCCAGCTAAATAAAAGATTCTAACTAGTGTAGGCACTAACTACTGATAGGCATAGTTAGCAAACGAAAGATTTTGATAGAGAACAAATAATGTATTTACCTTAATAATGTTCAAAGGCATCATATATATATATATATATATATATACACTCCTGGAAATTGAAATAAGAACACCGTGAATTCATTGTCCCAGGAAGGGGAAACTTTATTGACACATTCCTGGGGTCAGATACATCACATGATCACACTGACAGAACCACAGGCACATAGACACAGGTAACAGAGCATGCACAATGTCGGCACTAGTACAGTGTATATCCACCTTTCGCAGCAATGCAGGCTGCTATTCTCCCATGGAGACGATCGTAGAGATGTTGGATGTAGTCCTGTGGAACGGCTTGCCATGCCATTTCCACCTGGCGCCTCAGTTGGACCAGCGTTCGTGCTGGACGTGCAGACCGCGTGAGACGGCGCTTCATCCAGTCCCAAACATGTTCAATGGGGGACAGATCCGGAGATCTTGCTGGCCAGGGTAGTTGACGTACACCTTCTAGAGCACGTTTGGTGGCACGGGATACATGCGGACGTGCATTGTCCTGTTGGAACAGCAAGTTCCCTTGCCGGTCTAGGAATGGTAGAACGATGGGTTCGATGACGGTTTGGATGTACCGTGCACTATTCAGTGTCCCCTCGACGATCACCAGTGGTGTACAGCCAGTGTAGGAGATCGCTCCCCACACCATGATGCCGGGTGTTGGCCCTGTGTGCCTCGGTCGTATGCAGTCCTGATTGTGGCGCTCACCTGCACGGCGCCAAACACGCATACGACCATCATTGGCACCAAGGCAGAAGCGACTCTCATCGCTGAAGACGACAAGTCTCCATTCGTCCCTCCATTCACGCCTGTCGCGACACCACTGGAGGCGGGCTGCACGATGTTGTGGCGTGAGCGGAAGACGGCCTAACGGTGTGCGGGACCGTAGCCCAGCTTCATGGAGACGGTTGCGAATGGTCCTCGCCGATACCCCAGGAGCAACAGTGTCCCTAATTTGCTGGGAAGTGGCGGTGCGGTCCCCTACGGCACTGCGTAGGATCCTACGGTCTTGGCGTGCATCCGTGCGTCGCTGCGGTCCGGTCCCAGGTCGACGGGCACATGCACCTTCCGCCGACCACTGGCGACAACATCGATGTACTGTGGAGACCTCACGCCCCACGTGTTGAGCAATTCGGCGGTACGTCCACCCGGCCTCCCGCATGCCCACTATACGCCCTCGCTCAAAGTCCGTCAACTGCACATACGGTTCACGTCCATGCTGTCGCGGCATGCTACCAGTGTTAAAGACTGCGATGGAGCTCCGATTGCCACGGCAAACTGGCTGACACTGACGGCGGCGGTGCACAAATGCTGCGCAGCTAGCGCCATTCGACGGCCAACACCGCGGTTCCCTGTGTGTCCGCTGTGCCGTGCGTGTGATCATTGCTTGTACAGCCCTCTCGCAGTGTCCGGAGCAAGTATGGTGGGTCTGACACACCGGTGTCAATGTGTTCTTTTTTCCATTTCCAGGAGTGTATATATATATATATATATATATATATATATATATATATATATATATATATATATCAGTTTATGATATCCAGTATTACAAATTTACTCTTTCTGACGGACTCACGTCCAGATCGTCCGCTCTCAAAATTCTGTCATCTCTCTCCCCACATCCACCACTGCTGGCGGCTCACCTCCAACTGCGCAACGCTACGCGCTGTTCACATCCAACTGCCCAGCACTACAATAGCAAATATTCCAACAATACAAACCAGCCACAGACTGCACACAGCACAGATAGTGATTTTCATACAGAGCGCGACGTGGCGTTACCAACATAAAAACCTAAACAGGCTACTTATATAGCAAACAGCCTACTTGCAAGTGGAATGCAGTCTGAACTAATCGTTTTGTAATAGTTCGTTGCGTCAGTGTGGTACCAATGCTGCTGCAGACGCAGTACGAGGTGCCACAGCCATACGTCAAACAGGACGGTCTTTTCTCTCGGTAGTGACACATCACCGTCTGAAGTCCTGCCTTCTTGCGACTTTACCTTCGCATGACTACCGCTGCCAGAAATCATGTATAGTGACTACATTCCCGCCAAGTCTTTCTGCAGTATCGCGGAAGGAACCCCCAGCTTCTCGTAACCCCATTCAAACTCAGTGAGTTATTGATAGTGCTGTCTTCGTCGTCTTAACGGCATTCTTGATTAACATCAACTCGCTACGTCCGATCTCAAAGATAACTGAGGCACGTATGTAAAGCAAACGTGGTTTGCACTCTCATAGTGGCGCTACTTTATCTTGTACATCTTCTTTTCGGCGTTGGGATTTTTTCTGTCAGTGTATAAGGGGCGATCGAAAAATTTCCGTTTGAGGCTTTGCTGCAGCGCATGTACAATGTGGCACAACTCCGATGCAGGTATGTAAGCACCGACGTATTGGCAAGATATTGGTGTGGTATTTAAGTAGCCGGCCACGGTGGCCGAGCGGTTCTAGGCGCTTCAGTCCGGAACCGCGCGACTGCTACGGTCGCAAGTTCGAATCCTGCCTCAGGTATGGATGTGTGTGGTGTCCTTAGGTTAGTTACGTTTAAGTAGTTCTAAGTTGTAGGGGACTGATAACCTCAGATGTTAAGTCACATAGTGCTCAGAGCCATTTGAACCATTTTTTTGGTACTTAAGTCTTTCTAATGAGCGTGGTAAATGCGGAAACATGAATTATGGCGACTTTAATACAAAATACGTCCAAACACGACCAACGGGCTATTATTCCTGTCTTCGTTGCGAAAGGACAACCACTGTTAAACATCTATCGGAGAATGAAGAACGTGTATGGGATAGCATGTCTGTCGAAAACCACCCTTGGGGAATGGTGCGCCAAGTTCCGTACTGGTCACGAATCGACATAAGACTCCGGTCTACATGGAAGGCCAGCCTCATCCGTTGTACTCGAGCAACCGTCCTATAGTCCTGATACTTCCCCATGCGATTATCAAGCCTTTGATCTGCATAAAAGAAGGCCTAGAAGGGTCGACGATTCCGTCAGATGAGGTTGTGCAGCAAGCTGTTACGGACTTTTTTACGCACAACGACATGTTTTTTACCAAACGGATATGTTCAACCTGTTGAGTCAGTGGAATGATTACCTCAAAGCTCACGCTGATATTGCTTGACATACCAATTCTGGTCCGTACGGCCTTAGAACGGAAACTTTTTGATCGCTCATATAAAACCAGTTCTTACATTCTCATATTTTACGTTTTCCCGTGATTTACGTTTTTCTGTTCGTATTGCCGCATGTCGTATTCTCCCCATAAAATGTTTTCTTGCCATTCAAAGTTTCATATGGCTAACATTTCCCAACCTTTGCGCTACTGAACCACTACCAAAAAGTATGCGGTATGCAGATAGAATAGCTAAGTCTCAGGATAAAATTAAAACCATATGGTCAGTCGTAAAGGAAGTGGCTGGTCTGCAGAGACAGGTCGAGGATATAGAATCAGTGCGTAGTGGGAATGTCCGTGTTACTGATAAGTCGCATATATGTACAGTATTTAATAATCACTTTCTGAATATAGCAGGTGAACTAAATAGAAACCTAGTCCCAACAGGGAATCATACAGCGCTCTTAAAAGAAAGTGTTCCGAGACTGTTACCTGAAATGCTCCTCCATGATACTGACAAGAGGGAGATTGAGTTAATAATTAAATCACTAAAGACCAAGAACTCTCATGGATATGACGGGATATCTAGCAGAATACTTAAGTATTGTTCTACGTATGTTAGCCCAGTACTTAGCCATATCTGTAACTTTTCCTTTAGGAATGGTCGGTTTCCTGACCGATTAAAGTACTCGGTAGTGAAGCCACTTTATAAAAAGGGAGACATTGATAATGTTGACAATTTTAGACCTATTTCTATTCCATAGGTGTTTGCTAAAGTTATCGAGAAGGTTGTATATACAAGGTTACTGGATCATTTAAATTCACATAATTTGCTGTCAAATGTTCAGTTTGGTTCTAGAAATGGTTAAACAACTGAAAATGCTATATTCTCTTTTCTCTGTGAGGTTTTGGACGGACTAAATAAAAGGTTGCGAACGCTGGGTGTTTTCTTTGATTTAACGAACGCTTTTGACTGTGTTGACCACAAAATATTACTGCAGAAGTTGGACCAGTATGGAGTAAGAGGAGTAGCTTACAATTAGTTCGCCTCTTACTTTACGAACAGAAAGCAGAAGGTAATTCTGCACAATATTGAGAGTGGTAGTGATGTTCAGTCCCAATGGGGCACTGTTAAAAGGGGCATTCCCCAAGGGTCGGTGCTGGGGCCACTGCTGCTTCTTATTTATACACTCCTGGAAATTGAAATAAGAACACCGTGAATTCATTGTCCCAGGAAGGGGAAACTTTATTGACACATTCCTGGGGTCAGATACATCACATGATCACACTGACAGAACCACAGGCACATAGACACAGGCAACAGAGCATGCACAATGTCGGCACTAGTACAGTGTATATCCACCTTTCGAAGCAATGCAGGCTGCTATTCTCCCATGGAGACGATCGTAGAGATGCAGGATGTAGTCCTGTGGAACGGCTTGCCATGCCATTTCCACCTGGCGCCTCAGTTGGACCAGCGTTCGTGCTGGACGTGCAGACCGCGTGAGACGACGCTTCATCCAGGCCCAAACATGCTCAATGGGGGACAGATCCGGAGATCTTGCTGGCCAGGGTAGTTGACTTACACCTTCTAGAGCACGTTGGGTGGCACGGGATACATGCGGACATGCATTGTCCTGTTGGAACAGCAAGTTCCCTTGCCGGTCTAGGAATGGTAGAACGATGGGTTCGATGACGGTTTGGATGTACCGTGCACTATTCAGTGTCCCCTCGACGATCACCAGTGGTGTACGGCCAGTGTAGGAGATCGCTCCCCACACCATGATGCCGGGTGTTGGCCCTGTGTGCCTCGGTCGTATGCAGTCCTGATTGTGGCGCTCACCTGCACGGCGCCAAACACGCATACGACCATCATTGGCACCAAGGCAGAAGCGACTCTCATCGCTGAAGACGACACGTCTCCATTCGTCCCTCCATTCACGCCCGTCGCGACACCACTGGAGGCGGGCTGCACGATGTTGGGGCGTGAGCGGAAGACGGCCTAACGGTGTGCGGGATCGTAGCCAAGCTTCATGGAGACGGTTGCGAATGGTCCTCGCCGATACCCGAGGAGCAACAGTGTCCCTAATTTGCTGGGAAGTGGCGGTGCGGTCCCCTACGGCACTGCGTAGGATCCTACGGTCTTGGCGTGCATCTGTGCGTCGCTGCGGTCCGGTCCCAGGTCGACGGGCACGTGCACCTTCCGCCGACCACTGGTGACAACATCGATGTACTGTGGAGACCTCACGCCCCACGTGTTGAGCAATTCGGCGGTACGTCCACCCGGCCTCCCGCATGCCCACTATACGCCCTCGTTCAAAGTCCGTCAACTGCACATACGGTTCACGTCCACGCTGTCGCGGCATGCTACCAGTGTTAAAGACTGCGATGGAGCTCCGTATGCCACGGCAAACTGGCTGACACTGACGGCGGCGGTGCACAAATGCTGCGCAGCTAGCGCCATTCGACGGCCAACACCGCGGTTCCTGGTGTGTCCGCTGTGCCGTGCGTGTGATCATTGCTTGTACAGCCCTCTCGCAGTGTCCGGAGCAAGTATGGTGGGTCTGACACACCGGTGTCAATGTGTTCTTTTTTCCATTTCCAGGAGTGTAATAAATGATATGCCTTCTAGTATTACAGGTGACTCAAATATATTTCTGTTTGCTGATGACACCAGCTTGGTAGTGAAGGATCATGTGTGTAATATTGAAACAGTATCAAATAATGTAGTTCATGAAATAAGTTCGTGGATCGTGGAAAATAATTTGATGCTAAATCACAGTAAGACTCAGTTTTTACAGCTTCTAACTCACAATTCAACAAGAACCGATATTTTGATCAGACAGAATGGGCATATTATAAGCGAGACGGAACAGTTCAAGTACCTAGGCGTTCGGATAGATAGTAAGCTGTTGTGGAAAGCCCATGTCCAGGATCTTGTTCAGAAACTAAATGCTGCTTTATTTACCATTAGAACAGTATCTGAAATAAGTGACACTTCAACACGAAAAGTAGTCTACTTCGCATATTTTCATACGCTTATGTCGTATGGTATTATTTTTTGGGGTAATTCTTCTGATTCAAAAAAGGTATTTTTGGCTCAAAAACGGGCTGTTCGAGCTATATGTGGTGTAAGTTCGAGAACGTATTGTCGACCCCTATTCAATAGTCTGGGAATTCTGACATTGCCCTAACAGTATATATTTTCTTTAATGTCGTTTGTTGTTAGCAATATTAGCCTATTTCCAAGAGTTAGCAGCTTTCACTCAGTTAATACTAGGCAGAAATCCAATCTGCATGTGGAATGCACTTCCTTGGCTCTTGTGCAGAAAGGAGTGCAGTATTCTGCTGCATCCATTTTCAATAAACTACCACAAGAATTCAAAAATCTTAGCAGTAGCCCAAACTCTTTTAAGTCTAAACTGAAGAGTTTCCTCATGGCTCACTCCTTCTACTCTGTCGAGGAGCTCCTGGAAGAGCTAAAAAATTAAGCAAATTCCAGTGTTACATTGTTGATTTTCTTCATTTAAACTCACGACTTGTCACCTGAATATGTTTTTTTATATTTCATTTTATCTGTTTCTAATATCGTGTTATAATTTCATGTACTGACTCGTTCCATGACCATGGAGACTTCTCCTTAATTTGGTCCCACGGAACAATAAATAAATAAATAAAACCAAAAGCTTTAGTATTGATTTTCAAATCGTGTTCTCACTCATGCACAACCTATAGGATAATGCACAACATCAAACAATATAGTTTTTTCAGAATCTAAATTATTTTAGGTTCTATGAGGATTGTAGATGATATTTTAGGGTCACATTAAAATATTTCCCAGATGTCTCGTCACCTGACTGCAATACATAATCGAAAACGGCATATGAATTTGTTTTTCCTCTTAAAGACAGCTCATGTAATGTGCAGAAAATACACATGCAACAATTAATTTCTGTTTGTACTAATTTCGTAAGTTCATCAACCACGAGTTCTTCTACACTCTCAGTTTTTTGTCACAACATTAACAAAACTAACTGAATTTTTAACTGCATAATTACAGACATGGTTTTTTTTTTGCATTAATTTCTGAACAATTTCACGAGAAGGATAGTAATTTTCGTGTTATTTCGCGGAATACCGGGTGGTTTTAATTAAACTTTCCTCATTTAACACGTTATAACACGGAATCTAATTACCGTATGAGGAATAAACTTGGTAGCATTAATGTCAAGGACATGGGGAAGAGAAATAATGCAGAATCACTTCAACTGAAACACTCTAGATGTGCTGCTACGACACATCATGAAATTACATATCGGTATCATCAGAACTACAGAAGGCTCAATATGGCACCCATCAGTGTCCAGAAGAGTCTGAAAGCGCAGGATTTCATTCTACACAGCAGCACGAAGCATGTCCGTAGGTATATCGGCTACCTCTCTTGATATGCTACCCTTCAGTTCAGCACATGCGTGAATGTTCCGCTGGTAAACCCTGTCCTTTAGGTAGCCCCACAACCAGAAATCACAGGGAGCGAGGTCTGGTGATCGTGTTGGCCAAGCATTTGGAAACGATCGGCAGATAATTCGATCGTTTCCAAACGTTTTTTCGGAAAAGCAGGTGAACTTCATGAGCGATGTGCGGTGGAGCCCAATCTTGCACGAAAACTCTTGAGTTCAGTGCTCCGCTCTCCTGTAGTGCGGGTATGACATGCTGGCGAAGCATATCGCAGTAACGCTGGCCAATCACACTGCACTGTCTTGAGCGCCGACCTGTTCAAAAAAGTATGGGCTAATGATGAACGCAGCTGTGAAGCCACACCATACGTTGACACTTTCACCATACAGAGGGACTTCAAGCACAGTGATGGAGATGAAGATCCCCACATTCGATAATTCTGTGTGTTCACCTCACCCATCAGAGAAAAATGGGCTTCGTCTGTCCATAGGATGGTCCAGGGCCAGCCCTTGTCAACTTCAGTCCGTTCGAGAAAGTGGAGAGCAAAGTCAACACTTCGTTGGGCGTCCTGTGTTGAAAGTTGCTGTACGATATGGATTTTGTACGGATACCATTTGAGAATAGTTCGAAGCACCTTCGGTACAGTGGCCCATGAGATGTTCAACCGTCGTGACACAGCATGCGCACTGCCAGCCGATCGGGAATTTCGTGCAGAGTTGTCTGCCATAGCAACTGCGATTTCATCAACCACCTGTGGTGCAAACAGTCGTCGGCCTCTTGCTGGAGCGACTCCCAGTTCTGCAGTTGATTCGAACTTCATCATGCTCCCCACAGCAGTTGGAGAAAGAGGACCATTTCGTAATCCTTTGATCTGGCGTTATTCTCGAAGTGCAGCTGCTGCATTACTGTTGTTTTGATAACAGAGCTTCACCAATAATGCCCCGTTCCTTTTGCCCAAGCTCATGTTCACACGGCAACTAGTGCACTGGGACTGGTCAGGTGTGTGAGGCTATGAATCACGATGATTGATCACGGTGAGTCGTGGCCATAGTTGGAACTGGACGGTGGCGCTGTAGCGCATTGAAATCATGCACCCCATACTCTGGACATATATGCTACCAAGTTTGGTACTCGTACATAATTAGTTTCGATGTTATAACGCGTTAAATAAGGAAAATTTAACTATAACCACCTGGCAGATACTACCGTACTGCTTTTATTTCACTTTAATAGAATTCTAAAATTAATCATTAAAGGTGTCATTATCGTGGCTCTGAATTATTTACATGAATGGTAGATGTAAAAGTTACTAATAAACGTCCAATATTATTTTATTAAATTCCTGATCATGATTACATAACACGTTACATCATCACTCGGCCATCCTACCCATACTTAGTGCAAGATAACATAGCACATGTTACAATGGAAATCTCTCTCATTAGTTGTGTCCAGTCTTTGTCAATGAAAATATACTTATAAAAAAATCTCTTTGCATCCATAGATGAACAGGGAACTCATATAGACTTTAAGGCAGGATTTGGAAAGTCCAAGTGCATTAATTTCAGTGCTTGCAGTGACTGAATTATTACAGCTTGAATTACATTAGCTGGATGAAATAAATCATTCAAATGTCCTAATAACGTGTTAATACTTAAGGATTAGAGGAGACCAATCGCTGAAAACCAGAAACGTTCAGTTGTTGACAGGCAGACACAAAACAAGGAGAACTTGCTACATTTCAGAGTTATCGTTTGACAAGCGAGGGTAACCAAAGACACACGCACACACACGCCAATGGCCCTACATGGGGCCAGCTACACTGTCACCACCAATGCTGCTTGCAACAGGTGGGCAATTAGTGTTGGGTGGGGTAGGTAGAGGGAGAGGGAGCTGAGATGCAGGGAAGGAAATGGGAGTTGTGGTTAGCAGCTTGGAGGAAGGCCAATGTGCCATCAAGGCATGTGAGAGGGAGGGACGGTAGGTATACCTGTAGCAGACAGTGGGAAGAGGCTGCACTGGAGGTGAGTCGGAGACGTGAATTGGGAAGGGATGACTTGTCGCAGGAAGAGGAAACTGTTGGGTGGAGGGTCCAGGGCAATGGATTACCTGAGATTAAGGTCAGGATGATTACGGGAATGGAGGATATGTTGTAAGGATTGCTGCCAGCCATGTAGTTCAGAGAAACTGGTGCTGGAGGGAAGGATCCAAATGGGTCAGGTTGTGAAGTAGCCACTGAAATTGAGCATGTTGTGCTCGGATGCATTTTATGCTACTGGTGATCAACATAATCCTTAACAACAGTTTTGTGCTGGACATTCGTCTGGGTGGACAGGTAGTTATACAGACATAAAAGGCTGTGCCTTGTTTGTAGCGGAGTTGGCCTACGACATGGCTGCTTTTACAGGTGGTCCAACCTCTGATGGGGTAGCGTAAGTCTGTGACAGGACTGGGGTCAGAGGTGCTGAGTGGGTAGATTGGACAGGTCTCCCACCTTGGTCTGCCACAGGGATCACATCTATATGGCAAAGGGCTGCGAATGGGAGTGGCAGACAGATTGACTAGGATGTTGTTTAGGTAGCGTGGGCGATGGAAAACCACTTTAGGAGGGATGAGTAGGATCTTGGGTAGGATGTCCCTAATTTCAGGCAGGATGAGAGATAATCAAAGCCCTGGCGAAGGATATGGTTCAGGGTGATACTGGGTGATGAGGGGGACACCTTTGTAGCTGATTCTTGGAGGTGGTGGGAGGATTGGGTGTGTGTGAGGATATGGCCAGGCAAATCTGTTTGTAGATTGGGTTTGGGGGGTATTGCCCTTTTGTGAAGGCCTTTGTGAGGCCTTCAGCATCCTGGGCAAGGGAGTTCTCATTACTGCAGATATGTCCTTCACAGGTAGCTAGGCTGTATGGGAGAGATTTTTTGGTGTGGAAGGGATGGCAGCTCTCGAATTCTAGGTTGGTGGTTAATAGATATAATGTGGATAGAGGTAAGGATGAAGCCATCAGCGAGGTGGAGGTCAACGTCCAGGGAAGTGGCACATTGTGTAGAGGAGGACCAGGTGAAGTGCATGGGGAGAAAAGTATTGATGTTTTAAAGTAATATGGACCAGGTATCTTGGCCCTGAGTACAAATCATGAAGATATCAGCGATTCTTAACCAGACTAGGGATTGAGAGCTTTGAGAGACAAGGAAAGTTTCCTCTAGATGGCCCATAAAAAAGTTGGTGTAGGTGGATGCCACACAAATTCCCATGGCTGTGGCACAGATTTGTTTGTAAACCTTCCCTTTACTGGAAAAGTAATTGAGGGTCAGGATATAGTTGGTCAGATGTATAAGGAATGAGGTGGTGAGTTTGGAGTGAAGCACATTGGGAGATATAGTGTTCGATAGCACCAAGGTCATGGGCATGAGGGATGTTGGTGTATAGGGCGCTGGCATCAACAGTGATGTGTAGGGGCCCAGGAGGTAAAGGTGCAGGGATGGTGGAATGAAGGAAGTGATTAGTATCTTTTAGTCAGGGCCTAGGTTTCAGGCAATTGGTTGGAGGTTTTGGTCAACAAGGACAGAAATTCTTTCAGTGGGAGCACAGGAGCACAATAGCAAGCTACCATAGGGCATCCAGGATTGTTGGGTTTGTAGATTTTGAGGAGTTTGTAGAAGGTGGGTGTGTTGAATGTGGTTGAGGTGAGGAGGGAGTTGGACTCGGGTGAGAAGTTGTGGGAAGGGCCTGTGGATTTCAGTAGGGATTAGAGGTTACATTGACTTCCAGGATAGGATCACTGGCAAATCTTGTAGGTGGAGGAGTCAAAATGTTGGCAGAGGCCTTCTGTCAGGTAGTCATTGTGACTCATCACAACAGTTGTGGAGCCTTTGTCTGCAGGGAGGATGATTAGGCATGGATCTGTTTTCAGGTTGTGTAGGGCTATCCTTTCTTCTGCCAAAAGGTTAGTGTTCTTGGGCAGGGACCTGGGAAAGGCTGGTGAGGCCAGGTTGGGGGTAAGGAATTCTTGGAACTGATTAGTGGGTGGTTATGTAGATGGGAGGGGAGGGTCACAGCTGGATGGTGGTATGAACTGAGATGAGCAAAGTTCAATGTTGGGATTAGATTGGCTTTTGTTGGAGAGATTGGGTAGGCCTGAAACTTTTGTGAGACTGAGGTTTTTGGCGGAGAGATTAACAATGGTGTTTTGGGTTTGCTTGGCTTCTGTGTTTTGTAGGGTGTTGGAAGAGAGTTTTGGAGGATGTAGTAAATTGAAGAGGATAGCTAGGCAGGGTCTGTGTACTGTGAGGGTTTCATGAGGGATTTTACTGTGAGGAGAATGGGTGTTGACAGGAGTAGGATGTCAGTGGCTAGGACAATTTATGGAGGTAGGTGGGGTCTGGAATGCTCCTCCATTGTTAGAGTGCAGGGGTCACTATTTCAGGGATATTGTGCATGTAATGACTGCACAGTAAAAGTATTTTGAGGAGGGAATAGAGGTGGTCCAGGGATGTCTACACCATGGAGAGGTGTTTTTGCAATACCAGGCTCATGAAGGATAGGGACTGGCAGAATTTGGAAAGGTGAAGATCATTGACAAAGAAGGGATGGGATCCGAGAAGGCGATATTTATGGTTAGGATGCTGGGGAGGATTCCATGGTTTAAACAGAATATAAAGAATAGGCTGTGGGACTGAGTTTGAGGCAAGGGAAGGAATACTTTTCTGTGTTGGTGCATAAAGATGGAGCAGAGATCCATTGGGAAAGGGATTATGATAGAAAATGGGAAATCATACAGGAAATGGGTGAGTGCAAGCAGTAGATGGTTATAAGAATGGGAAATCATACAGGAAATGGGTGAGTGCAAGCAGTAGATGGTTATAAGAATAACTGAGTAATTAGTGTGAGTTTGTTGAGTGAAAAGAATGGAAAATATTGTGCTGGGAGCAAGAAGGTGGTTTTGTGGGGCTGCAATATTTAAACTGCACATACTTATTGTCACACATGGAAAAAAGGAAAGATGTAAAGTTGTTATGGTAGTAATGTATGGGAGGGACGGGTGAATTTGAAAGTTCAATGTAGTGATTGGTTGCTGGAAGGTGTTATAATTGTGATCCAGTTGATGCATGTAATTTAGAACAGTATGCAGTGCAGCATAACGGCAGCGGATGCTGCTACAGGGTGTCACAGAGGTTGTCTGTGACCATGTGGGTAAGCTTGGGTGAAGCGTGTGTGTGTAACAAAGGTAGATGGGAAAACACAAGAAAGATTTGGGTGCACAATACAGGAGAGACAAACAGGATATAGATTATGGATAGTAACAAAGAAGGGACAACATGACATTTGGAAGGAAGAGAGCTTCTAGGTGGCATAAATGTTGTAGGAAAGTTCCTCTAGAATATGAATACTTTTTAAGGAGTCACTAAATTCCTCAATAATCTTACTAACTAGTTCACCAATATGACCAGAAGCAATTCCATTCATCCTATCCTCCACCCTGTTACTTCTGAAACACCAAATGAGTATAGGGGTAATTAGCTCATTCTAAATCCAAAACAACGTCTGCAATAAACCTACAGTTTCTAAAAACAAATGCTGCTTGTAATTTTATCAGGTTGCGAAATCTGCGTCTTCCATTTCTGCCAACCAGTTAACTTTGGGAACATTTTTTGGTGACAATTGTTTGGAAAAATGAGTGGAGGACATCTAAATTTGTATGTATGTAACAGGCAGCTTTAAACCAACTTCTGCATGTACTCAACATAGGCTCACAATACAATGAAGTTCGCATAACTGGGAAGTTTCCGTCAAGGTACGAACCGAGCAAGTGTTTGATTTTGCTTGACACGTTACAACAGTTCTTTGTTTTCGACACAATGGCTTTAAGCTCTTTCAAATTCTTTTGCAAGATATCATTGAACAAGCTGAATTTATGAGTCCAGAAAGTGATGTGAATCAAATGTTCTCCATAATTCCCTTCAGTAGTTCACAACAGTTAAACATATATGGGGCAGAATCAGTTAATAAATACTTCACGTTCTCATGGTTAATTTCAAAAGCATGCAAGATCTCTTGAGAACAGGTTCTGCTGATCGAGGTACCTACAAACGTAAATTCTATCAAAAATATTTGCTGTTCAGATACAGGACCCTGAGTTTTGAATAACACTGCGAACATACAGCGGCTTGAAGAGTCGGTAGTTTCGTCGCAGATTAGAGCCAAGTCCGATTTTCTTTCTAAAGATTGCTTGAATTTCGTCTGCACAACTTGGGGGAAGCATTGTTTCCTTAGTTGGTTGACTGTGGAAAGGTCTCCAGAACCTAACCAATAGTAAAACGAAAAATTACGTCATATAAATCCTAGTTTTACTATCAATGCAGTTTTACTGATAGACAGTACATACATGGTATATATATTTGAAGCTTTTTCCAGTGGCATTTTGGCCTCTGAGTAGCAAAAAATGGTTCAAATGGCTCTGAGCACTATGGGACGTAACAGCTATGGTCATCAGTCCCATAATTGTCAAACGACCCATTGTAGCTGCTACTCGCAAACTTAACAACTTAACTTGGTATTTTGTGAATGGGAGTTGCAGGGAATGGGCAAAGCGGATAGGGTATCCTACGAGGGAGACATGATGCGGAGGGAAGGGTAATAAAGTCTGCCACCATTTTAATGTAAGCATGCATTGAAGGCAAGAGAAACTTGCGTTCTGAGCTTCCAAGAATTCCTGATTATCGGCTTTCTTTTCTGAACTGGAACATGAGGTAACTCTGCAATGCCCCAGCAACACATCATCACTCATTTTCGAAAAAAATAGCAATGAAATAACGCAACAAAACAAAAACAGTGACATTACAGCTCAGCATCAAAGCAGACGACAATGCACGGCTAATGGTACGCTGCACAATAGTCAACGAATATCTAAAAATCACTACTGCGCAAAGTGTCTTGACTGTTACCGATCATTAGGCTCTTCATAAGATCTGTAAAAACGGATCTAAATTTAATGATCGTCGAAATGTTTCTTTCTGTTAAAATAAATACTACATACACATTCCTCTGTGACAGGAAAAAAATTATCAGTCTTCTTCCAGCGCTAAATGTTAATAAACATATTTTTTTAACTTTTTTCAAGTGCTTAATATTGATAGAAGAAACAATTAATATCCATTACAGGCAGTTTCAAAGACCTCTAAAAGCTCATTATCGAAACAGAAAGAAATAGATCTATTGCACTGTTCTATCTTCAGTAAAAATGTGCTGAGTGAAAAGAACAAAAAAAACAAATTTTTTGTAGATTTTAGTTTATGAAATAATTTTTAATTCGACATTTTTCAAATTATTTCACTTTCGAGCGGAAAAAATTGGACAAATAGACAAAGAAATTTTATGTAATTTTACATTGACATGTTAAACTAAAACACTGTTTAACTGCCAAGTTCTACAGAGTCCGTCAGAAAAATGTATCCACTCTTCATCAGGTTCTATCAAGATATCGATACTGTCGTTCGATTTGAGTTATGAGTATGTTGTAGTATGGTCTTTGGCTCAACAGATGTTAGTACTTTCATCTCGGTATTGAGAAAACAGGATGGCTGGACACGCTTGGCACTCGAGCAACGAAAATGTATTGTGAAGTGGTTTTTCAAGTTTGATAATGTCATTGAAGTGCAACGTCAGTGGCAGCGGGAGTTTGAAACTGAGCCCCCAACCCTCCTAACAATTAAACGCATTACTGACAAGTCTGAATTGCATGGAACGATTTGTGATATTCACAAAGGAAAATCAGGAAGACAGCGTACAGCTACAAGTCCTGCTTCGTCTGCTCTCATGTTGGAAACGTTTGTTAATTCTCCACAGAAGTCTGCTACTCAATGTGCACGTGAAGTGGGGGTTAGCGGTACAAGTGTACGAAGAATTCTGAAAGCTGCAAAGTGAGAAGTTTACATTTCACGATTACTGCGCGCAATTAATGATGACAATCCTGATCGCCGAATCCAATTTTGCGAATGGTATCAGCAAATGTTCAAATGGTAACTGATGGCGAACAGTTTGTGACGAAGATAGTGTGGAGTGACAAGGCACAATTTAAACTTAATGGAATCGTGAATCGGCATAACAGTGTGTACTGGGGCAAATCCGCGGGTTAATGTGTGTATAAAGCGGTCAATCTACCAGGGGTTCATGTGTGCTGTGGACTATCATCTAGGGGCTTAGTAGTACCCTTTTTCTTTGATGCTACTGTCCCTGGTGAAGTGTACCTGGAAATGTTGCACACATCAATTTTGCCAGGTGTACGTGCGCTTTATGGAGTTGATGAAGAGGTCTTCTACCAACAGGATGGGGCGCCGCCACACTACCATGTAGCCGTACGAGCTTTCCTGGATGACAGTTTTCCAGGGCACCGGATTGGACGAAGAGGGCCCATTGAGTTCCCTCCACGGTCGCCAGATCTAACAAATGGTTCAAATGGCTCTGAGCACTATGGGACTTAACTGCTGAGGTCATCAGTCCCCTAGAACTTAGAACTACTTAAACCTAACTAACCTAAGGACATCACACACATCCATGCCCGAGGCAGGATTCGAACCTGCGACTGAAGCGGTCGTGCGGTTCCAGACTGTAGCGCCTAGAACCGCTCGGCCACTCCGGCCGGCCGCCAGATCTAACACCTATGGACTTTTACTTGTAGGGAACCGTGAAAGACGTAAGCCACGCACGCAGGAGGAACCTCGCCAGGAGATTACAGCGACTTGTGCAGCGACATGCCGGCCGCGGTGGTCTCGCGGTTCTAGGCGCTCAGTCCGGAACCGCGCGACTGCTACGGTCGCAGGTTCGAATCCTGCTTCGGGCATGGATGTGTGTGATGTCCTTAGGTTAGTTAGCTTTAAGTAGTTCTAAGTTCTAGGGGACTGATGACCTCAGATGTTAAGTCCCATAGTGCTCAGAGCCAGCATCTTTCACCTGCGTCATATTTTGCTAACAGTTATGACACACCGTGTATACAAATTTTGCACTTGAGCACCTCTGGCGCCTCTCTCCACCTTGGTGCCCCCTAGTGGCTGCTTGTGTCTCTTGTGCCTTAAACCCATCCGAGTACACATAAGTACCTATAACAGCTTTAGAATAATTCAACCATATACGAGGGCTATCGACAAAGTACATTACGTTTTGGAATTAAAAATAAATAAAGTATGGGAATTTTTTTTATTATATACAGATGAAAGCCACACTTAAATACTAATTTTCTACATAGTTGCCATTTAAATTAAAGCACTTATCGTAGCGGTGGACGAGCTGGGAAATTCCTTCGTCGTAAAATTCGGCCGCCTGCGCCTTCAACCACGTGGTTACCTCTTCTTGAAGCGTTGCGACTCATTACTCGATCGCATCGTTACTGGTGACGAAACATGGGTTAAGCATGTGAACTGCGAGACAAAATTGTAGTCAATGCAGTGGGGGCACACAAATTACCCCCAAAAACCCAAGAATTGCATGCAGACAATGTCGGCAAGGAAGGTGATGACGACTGTCTTTTGGGACAGAAAAGGTGTGATTTTTGTGGATTTCCTGAAAAGAGGCACTACAATAAACTATCAAAGATATTGCCAAACTCTACACAACCTCAGAAGAGCAATACAAAACAAGCGCAGGGGAAAGTTGGGCTCAAAGATCTTGCTGATTCACGACAACGCCCGGGCCCACACGGCAAATGCCACTCGTGAAGTTCTCGAATCTTTTAAGTGGGAGTTGTTTCCTCATCAGCCGTACAGTCCCGACCTGGCACCGAGCGCGTTCCACTTATTCCCAGCAATGAAGAAGTGGTTGGCTATGTAGCGTTTTGATGACGACGCACAGCTTCAAGAAGAGGTAACCACGTGGTTGAAGGCGCAGGCGGCCGAATTTTACGACGAAGGAATTCCCAAGCTCGTCCATCGCTACGGTAAGTGCCTTAATTTAAATGGCAACTATGTAGAAAAGTAGAATTTAAGTGTGGCTTTCATCTATATATAATAAAAAAAATTTCCAATACTTTATTTATTTTTAGTTCTAAAACGTAATGTACTTTGTGGCTAGCCCTCGTACATAATGACAGCCAGCCCAGTCGAAATATTCTCTTCATGCCATTCACCTCATTCTAGAAATTATAATTTTAGTCAGTTTGCCATGGATTCAATAAAATCTTGTACTTTAGGGAATCGTCAATCTCCCTTTTCTGCCACGTAATTTCCGAAATCGGAAATACTGACCAGGAAATTGCGAGGTCGTGCTGACAAGTAATGCCCCAGAAATTCTTGTGCGATACCTCTTAAAGCTTTTTAAATAAAACAAACGTTTTTAACATTCTACATCTTTATTCGTCATATCGGTGCATTTATTTCTCAGCATAGTCATCCTGGTGACGAACACATTTCTCCAAACAAGAGACCAGTTTGTTGATACAGTCATTGTAGAATATTTGACTTTGTTGATGGAGCCACAACCTCACCTCTGCTTGCACGCTTCATCACTCTCCAGGTAAAGTCCTCGAAGGCGTCCTTTGAGTTGTAGAAACAGATGAAAATCGGATGGAGGCAAGTCGCTGCTGTATGGGGGATGATCGACGACAGTGAACCCAAGGCATCGGATTGTTGCAGGTGTCGCAGCACTCGAGTGTGGTCTGGCACTGTCATGCTAAAAGAAAAGGTTCTACATATGTGGGGGAACTCTTCGAATTCGCAACTCGATTACAGGATGCTGCAAGCTGTTTCTCACACAACAACATAGTTCGTTACACACCGTCATGATACACGCTTATAGTCTGAGTCCTCTAGCGACAGAGGGCTTTAAAAAATAGACATGAAGAATAAAGATGTAAACGTTAATACCGTTAGTTTTATTAAAAAAACTTCAAACGTTTTCACATAAAAAAAAATTCGGAGACATTACTTTTCCACACGCCCTCGTACTATCCCTCTCATCAAAGCACTTGAGGCCAGCAGAGTTACCGAGCGAGGTGGCGCAGTGGTTAGACACTGGACTCGCATTCGGAAGGACGACGGTTCAATCCCTCGTCCGGCCATCCCGATTTAGGTTTTCCGTGATTTCCATAAATCACTCCAGGCAAATGCCGGGATGGTTCCTCTGAAAGGGGACGGCCGACTTCCTTCCCCATCCTTCCCTAATCCGATAAGACCGATGACCACGCTGTCTGGCCTCCTTCCCCAAACCAACCAACCAGCAGAGTTAATGAGTAGATTTTCTTCATCATTACCATCACTGAGATTTATAATACAGATATTCCCGTTTTACTCTCCCTTTTCTTGTGATATGTCATCGCATGTAGTACGTTTTCCGATCACTCACTTTGATTTTCGGCTTTCATTCGTTTATTAAGGAACAAAAAGCTTACGAATATTAATTATTTTTCCAACGTATTCACTATGCTTTTAGTACACCTCATAATGCACAAAATATGATGTCCTTTAAAAAAATCAGTGTGTCTCTGTTTCGCTTCACCATTATACACTGAAGAGCCAAAGAAATTGGTACACCTGCCTAATATCGTGTACCGCCCCACGAGCACGCAGAAGTGCTGCAACACGACATGGCATGAACTCGACTAGCGTCTTAAGTAGTGCTGGAGGGAACTGGCATCAGCCAGCCGCGGTGGCTGAGCGGTTCTAGGAGAAGGTACCTGGATTCGGTTAAGAATGATTTTGAAGTAACAGGTTTAACATCAGAAGAGGCACCAATGTTAGCACTGAATAGGGGATCATGGAGGAATTTTATAAGGGGGGCTATGCTCCAGAATGAACGCTGAAAGGCATAATCAGTTTTAAATGGTGATGATGATGATGTCGGAATGCACAATGGAAATGAATTGATGCAGCTGATCAGACAGGATGCTTACGTACGTGTCACCTGTCAGAGTCGAATCTAGATGTCTCAGGGGTCCCATAGCACTCCAACGGCACACCCCCCACACCGCTACTGAGCCTCCACCAGCTTGAACAGTCCCCTGCTGACATGCAGGATGGATGCATGAGGTTGTCTCCATACCCGCACATGTACATCCGCTCGATACAACTTGAAACGAGACTCGTCTGACAAGGCAACATGTTTCTATCATAAACACTCTAATGTCGGTGTTGACGGGCCCAAGCGAGGCGTAAAGCTTTGTGTCGTGCAGTCATCAAGGGTACACGAGTGGCCTTCGGCTCCGAAAGCTCATATCGATGATGTTTCGCTAAACGGTTCGCACGCTGGCACTTGTTGATGGTCCAGCTTTGAAATCTGCAGCAATTTGCGGAAGGTTTGCACTACTGTCACTTTGAACGTTTCTCTTCAGTCGCCATTGGTCCTATCTTTTTCCGGCCGCAGCGATGTCGGATATTTGATGTTTTAGGGGATTCCTGATGTTCACAGTACACTCGTGAAATGGTCATACGGGAAAATCCCGAATTCCTCCCTACTTCGGAGATGCTGTGTCCCATCGCTCGTCCGCCGACTACAACACCACGTTCAGACTCACATAAATCTTGATAACACGCCATTTTAGCATCAGTGACTGCTCTAACAATTGCGCCAGACACTTGTTGTCTTATATAGGCGTTGCCGACAGCAGCGACTTATTCTGCCTGTTCAGTTTCTCTGTATGTGAATACTCATGCCTACACTAATTTCTTTGGCGCTTCCGTGTATGTTTCCTCAGGCAACTGGCAAGTATGCAGATTTCAGAAATAATTTTACGCAGGAAATGCAAAGATACAGCTGTACTAAATTAGGGCTACTCGTTAGTTCTGACAGTAGCTAGAAACCTTAACATAGCTAAGAGCCTCTCCCCACACATTGCAGGTTCTCTGATGAGAGTAACCTTTTGCGTCAAATATGGTTCGACGAGGTTTGGCAGCTCCGACTAGCACTTCTTGTCCATTCTTAAATAATTTCGGAAATCGTCGGAGTCCGTCTCCTTCACTAAAAAAGTGTGGATGAATTTCTTACTTTGATAAGTCGTTTACCTACCCTTAGTTTTGTCTCACCTGTTTATGGAATCAATAATCCAAAAAGAACAGTCTAACCAGAAGCCATTTAGAACAACACAACCACAACGAACCTAATAGACAGCGACCAATAGGAACAGGGCGGCGCTGTGGTCGCTGAGTGCCGTTTATTGGGCAGTGTGGAGGCTGCACGAAGTTGGATGGTTGGTTGGTTAGCCGACCGGTACATCAGTGCACGTGCAGGGTTCTTTACACAGGGTGTCCCAGGAGGAATGGGATTTGACAGAAATGAACATTCGAAGCAAATAAGTGTAGTGAGCATGGGCTCTAAAATGCATGCCTTAAGAGCTATGAACACTGCTTCATATTCGACACCGTGAAGCAAATCTCTTCTTCGGCAAGCTTTTTACTTTACTTTACTCCCGGACAATCTCCGCCCACTCTCCTCTACTGGCTGTCTTGGTTCTCCGTCTTCTAATTCCCATTCTTTTCAAGTCCTCCTCCACGTTGTCTAGCCATCTGGTCCTTGGTCTGCCCCTTATACGCCGTCCACCTGGTTTTCCTTTGAAAACTTTCTTGATTGTGCTGCTCTCCGCCATTCTTTCTACGTGTCCCAACCAATTTAGTCTGTTACTCTTTTGCTGTACGACTCTCTGATCATATTATTTCTGATTCGCCAAAAACCCCTACCATTCACTTGCCCGAAGATTTCCCTAAATATCTGCCTTTCCCATCCCTGCAACAACTCCTCATCATGTTGCATCATTGTCCAAGTCCCCTAACCGTACATCACCACAGGCCTCACTACTGTACGATACACTGTCAGCTTCAGATTCCTACTAAGGCTTCTTGCTTTAAATACTTTCATCAGTACGAAGTAGCTTCTGTTATCAGTTGTAATCCTTGCATATATTTGTTCTCTCATATTGTTAGTATAGTGTCTAGGAAGCCTGCGTACTGGGTTCGCTAGACAAACAATGAAACAAGTGGTATTAATGAGTTTTATTACAAAAAGAAAATTACAATAATTAACTTTGGCAATTACACAGATGTGTCGCAAGCAAAGGGCGACATACAAAATAATCAGTCTTCTTCAGTGTAGACAATCCCAAGTCAGTGCTACGTAGAGAGTACAAGCGAATGGACTAGCGTTGTTGCTGCTACTGGTGTAGCTAATCTGGAAGCTGCTATAGAACTGGGCCATCACAAGTCGGTAACGGCGCTTATGTCCTCTTCACACGGGGGCCGCTGCTGTCGCGTTATCTTCCTGGAGTGAGGTCCAGTCAGCGAGCGATTGGCTGAATTCTTCTCACAGCTTTCTCTTCCCTGTCATTCCCGACTGGCGTGCCGGCGCTTCCTTCTTTCTCCTTCACTATACCTTCTCTTAGATGTTAACATTATTTTGACTTTGACTGATTAATTGTCAGCCCCATCTCCGCTCCATATCTTTCTAATTTTTCAAGTTTTTCTTTCAGGTTCTGTTTCCTCCTGGATAGCAAATCAGTATCATCTGCAAATGCAAGATTCTGCATCACTCTATTAAACAGTGTTCCAACAGGGTTGCCACTTTGTGTCTTTCGCGTTACCCTCTCCAAGGCGACATTAAACACGGTATGGGAGAGCATATCACCCTGTCGCAATCCTTGGTTAGTTTAAAATGCCTTTGAGAACGTGTCCTCTACCTTTACTTTACATACTTTATTCTCAAAGTCATTTGAACCAATCTTATGAATTTGTTGGGTAGTCATGCGTCTTGCATTGCCTTCCAGAGATGATCCTTTTTGATACTTTCATAAGTTTGTTTGAAATCAATGAAGAGCTGGTGGACATCGATGTTATAACATTTTTCAAGGATCTGTCTGATCGTAAAAATCTTATCTGTAGTGGATCTATGAGTTCCCTAAACCACACTGAAGTCTCCTAGATATTCTTCTACGTGTGTACTCAGTCGCTGCCCATGATTTTTCCTAATTCTGTATATACTATATATAGCAGTGTAATTCCTCTAAAATTCTCACAGTCCGCTTTGTCATGTTTCTTATGTATAGGACAGAGTGCAGCCGTATTCTACTGTTCCGGCATATTTTCTTTCCGCCGTATTTCCATTATAATCTCATGCAAAACCCTTATTAGTATTTCTCCGCCATATTTTATTGCTTCTGCTGTAATATTGTGTTCCACCGGCGCTTTATTGTTTTTAAGAGTCTTGATACTAGCATTAACTTCTTCCAGTATAACTTCCTCGGCAGTTTTAGTTTAGTTTAGTTTTAGTTATGTCATGTTCCACAGATCATTTTCCCGATTATTTATCGATATGATGTGGAACAAGTGAGATTACAAGATATATACACACACACGTATAGTGAAATTTTTAGTTCTACACATGCAACTACAGTTTCCTGGCACTCTTCTTCTCTGTTTACTTCCTGCTCCATGTCTTCTACCACAGCAGCATCTACTTCACCTTCGTTTTCCCATTCTGTATCGAATAGTTCTCACCTTCTTATACGATCATTAATTCAAAAATTGTTATACAACAGTCTAACCAGACGGCATCTCGAGCAACACAACCGCAACGAACCTAACATACGAGTTTATAAACAGCGACCAACAGGAGCAAGGCGGCTGTGGTCTCTGAGCGCCGTGTATCGGACAGTGTGGAGGCAGCCACGAAGTTGGATGCATGGTTGGTTGGTCGACCGATACATCGATGCACGTGCAAGGCTCTTTACACAAGGTGCCCCAGGAGGAGTGGGATGTGACAGAAACGATCGTTCGAAGCACATAAGTTTGGTAAGCTTGGACTCTAAAATGCATGCCTTAAGAACTATGAACACTTCTTCTTTTTTGACGCTGTGAGGGAAATCTATTCTACGGCAAGCTTTTTGCTTTCCATATTTTGGGAACATATGGTGTGGACCAAAACAAGAAAAAATAGTCTACTAAACATGGGCTCTAAAATGCACATCTTAAGAGCTACGGGCACTTATTCAGCAGAAGAGTTGTGTTTCACAGGAGCGAAGATGAACAAGTGCTCGTAACTCTTAAGGTATGCACTTTGGAGCCCATCTCTACTGGACATTTGTTTTCTTTATTTTGGCTCATACTACCGCCTCACAAAATATGGAAAGCAAACAACTTGCTGTAGACGAGCTCTGTTTCATAGTATCAAAGATGGAGAAATGATCATTGCTCTTAAGGTATGCGTTTTAGATCCCTTGTTTACTAAACTTTTCTTGCTGCGAATGATCGTTCCAACTATATCCTTCCATACTGACCATTTCCCCCTTGGACATCCTGTATAAACCAGGGAGTGGTAACCTACCGATGCTACTCCACCCCTTCCCCTCTTCAAAGTGTCGACGATATTTAGAGTTAAAATGAACGTGATGCCTAGAACGACTTACCGTTAGACCGTGGTCGGGCTGCTCTGGTGTTGCTGACGAAAGGTTTGTGACTCTGACATCTTCGTAAGAGCAAGTGGGGTGCCGTGTTCGTCCATTTTAGTCACATAGTCATGTGGTTTCGCTGCAGCACGGGCCGATTTTAACGTACTGATCGAGATCGTGATAGCCAAACCGCACGTGTTGATGTCAAATGTCTTTTCACAGCGTGTGAGGACTTTAAAGCGGTCACAATATGACGCATAGACATGCACTTACTTCATAAGCCACATAAAGTGAATGGGCACTTGACACCATGTTACTATAGGTCGCATTCGGTCATAGTGTAAAATACTGTGTTCACAAGTGTGTTATTCAGTTGTCATGCTTTAAATGATCTTAGTTTTTTGTTGGACCCCCCTGGTCCTTACAACAGCCTTCAATCTGTCAGGCATGGAGTCAATCAGTTTATTTACGGTATTGATGTCAATTTCATGGTGCCACATTTTCAGAATCACCTCCAACAGTTCATGTTTTGTTGCAGGCCGCTTCTTCTGAACCCCTTTCCCAACCATTCGCCGCAAATTTTGAACTGGATTAAGGTCTGGGGAATTTCCCAGCCATGAAAGTTCTCTGATACTCAATTCAGTCATCACAAATATGACATTATAGATTTGGACGATGCGTAACAGCAGTAACCTTGGATATTGTATTACCAAGATTAAATAACCAAAACTCACCTTTTCTGATGTGTGGTTTGGAGCCACATCCTGTTGGAAAATCCACTGCGCATCTGGGAAAGCATCACAAGCAGTGAATATCAGAGGTCGCCCAATAACAACTTCGTACTGATCACTTTTCATTGTTCCCTGCACAAGGCGTTGGAAGGCTGAACAAAGAACAGCCTTCCAACACCTTGGTATGTCCTTGCTTCCCATAGTTACCTTCAGGGTTTCATTGGGTTCACACCTGACGAGCTGTGGGTCTGTCACCCATGATGCAAAATCGGCTTTCATCTGAAAATACCATAATTATCCACTGCACATATTGACGAACGACATAGCTTCAACGAACATACGACTAATCGGAAATAAAGCCGAAATTATACTTCACAAACTAATTTCATTAATTCGACACGATACAGACTATCACTCTCACACATAAGAATGTACCACTATGCACTTTTCGAGTCGGTATTGAGCTCTGAAGTTAGTACATGGGCAGATAGACTCGCTCTCGTCATGAACAGGATCACTGTTAGGCGGGGGCAGAGGTATCTGCTACTTAGAGTATCTGGGGCACTCGGCACATCAGGCGATTTGCTGTATGTGGTGCCTCGAATACACCTGATAGATATAACCATCACATATCGGGCTGCAACATACTGGCTGAAAATGGGTAGACCTGAGAGACAGTTGCAGATCACTGGGCAACACAAAGAAGATAGGCGCTAACTAAAAACTGATGTGTGGACACGGCAAAAAGAGTGAGATGTGAGTGATAAGGGCCTCGATTTCTATTTACTTTTCCCCATATCAGGGAGCGGTCACGGCTGCGCCAAGACAACTTCAACCGAGGCAAGGTTCATTTTGTGTCTGTACACGGCCCTTATCCCATGCACTTGCAGCGCATGTCACTTTCAGAAAGCAATCGTTGCACATTCAGGGAAATTGGTTTCCCAGAACACTTCCTTTTGAACAAGTACTTACGTAATGACGTAGAACACTTGACAGAAACAACACTATATGATGCACTGAGGAACCCAGATACATGGACGCAGTCGAACGCAATCGCCAACATCTCAAAAGCAGAACAGGACATATACAAACAGACTCATCAATACAGAAGGAGCAGACGATGAAGACAGGACGACCTAGATAGCACGAGTAACTCCAGTACCGACGATGAAACTCGTGACGGTGACAAGATTGATATAACATAGACACACAAAATATACATAACATAAAACATGTAAAACACACAGAACTACTCATGTGAACATTAGTCAAAGATTGTAATTAATATCTTATTATGAATGAATCAAAGTAAAAGTAGAAGTAATTAGAATAGTCCATGGATATATATTGTTCAAGAATCCACGTTAAACCTGTATCCAACATTGTTAATAGTTACACATTGTAAATGTAATAATATGAATGTAATATAAATTTAATATAAAGTAATCAAGCAAACAGTGTAAATACATAACAGAAACAGATCATGCATGTTACGCAGTTACAGAAAATTAATAGGACCACTACTCAAAAAAGTCTAGTTATATTCTACAAAAATGTTTTTACAACGTTGATAATAGGTTATTGATGGCTTATTATTTCTCTACAGCTATGTAAGAACGGTATATGGCTTAATCAGATTACATTCAGGCAGGTATTGTTCCAAAGTCATGCAGAATTTGTTTACTAACTAAGTGGTAACAGTAGTTATGTAAGCGAACAAAAACCAAATCACACAGCTCTCGCCGGCCGGAGTGCCCATGCGGTTCTAGGCGCTACAGTCTGGAACCGAGCGACCGCTACGGTCGCAGGTTCGAATCCTGCCTCGGGGATGGATGTGTGTGATGTCCTTAGGTTAGTTAGGTTTAATTAGTTCTAAGTTCTAGGCGACTGATGACCTCAGAGGTTAAGTCGCATAGTGCTCAGAGCCAGTTGAACCATTTTGAACACAGCTCTCTGACAAACAACACCAACATAGATTAGATCCGCACGGACTGAACAAATGGAGTTTTCCCAAAGAGGGAGGTTCATGTGCATAATACCACCACATGTGGACGCTAGACTTTAAGTTCATTATCAAGTTCCCTTCCCCAGGTGGTGTTGGTGAAGGAGTATTTATACCTACCCTTTCCTGTCTTCTTTCATTCTCTTCTTAAATTATATCATAAATTTATAATTTTCTACTCCCAATTTCTGTATTTTTCTTTAAAAATAAGTGTAATTGCTATAAGTAAATATAAGATAACATCAAACTGCAGATAAAAGAGCTCTACGCAGCCTCACCTCCACGTGGTGCTATATGGGCCACAGTGCCCGTGGACTCAACTGCGTAGCACAATTTTGCTGCGTGGTGGTGGTTAAGAGATCTGTCTGCAGCACTACGGCCTGCCTAAAGTAATAAGATTGCAGGCCTAGCAGTCATAATGCACCATGAAAAAAAATGCAGCTTGTCTTTCATCGGGAGAGCTTATAATCACCGTGAATAGCGGTCAACTGTCATCAGTCAGTGTGTATTCGAGGGTGGCTCTTAAAGGGCACTTTTTTTAAATGTTTAATGAATCTTCTTGGGCTCAGTTGTATAAGGGGAAGTGTGCCACACTGCCTTCAAAATCGGATAAAAAACCGTCAACTTCGTGTTACATTAATTTGTGTGATAACTTTATTCTTTTCCTGATGTATGTGCGTTGTTTACTTCAAACCCCTTAACTGAATGAATTATCTTTACGCAGACCTTACTGGTCGGAGGATATGAAACGTCAATGATCGCAAGAGAGGCGCTGAAAGGGCAGATCAAACCGAGCCTTTCCTTCTCATAAATGGCAATCACATGAAGACAATATAGAAGTAAACACGTAAATAAACTGTTTATTGTTTTGCCGGCCGGAGTGGCCAAGCGGTTCTAGGCGCTGCAGTCTGGAACCGCGCGACCACTACGGTCGCAGGTTCGAATCCTGCCTCGGGCATGGATGTGTGTCATGTTCTTAGGACTGATGACCTCAGAAGTTAAGTCGCATGGTGCTCAGAGCCATTTGAACCATTTTTGTTTATTGTTTCAGATGTAGTCTCCATAACTGTTAATGCGTTTAACCCACTATGACACAAGATGGTCAATACCTCCATAGAAATATGTATGCGGTTATTGTGGAACCATGATTGCACCCAAACATGAACCTCTTTGTTCAAAGCAAATTGACGGCCACGACACGAATGTCTTTCTTCAGAGCTCCAAAAATATGGAAATCGCGTGGGAAGAGATCGTGATTGTATGAAGGCTGTGTAAGGGCTTCCCAACGAGGTTTCTGCAGCATACTCGGAACAACCTTGGCCACATGTGGGGGTGGCCCACATGTTTCGCCTACGCTCTGTCATTTCGCTGAGTTTGCTCCGGATAAAGATGTACACGTCTGGGTACAACAATCATGGCACCGTAGGCAACTGCAAACATTTCTCCTTGAAGGCACTGACCGTCTTGTCTGACAGTGGAGTATATGTACTAACACTTATGGCGATTGCTTTTGGAATAATAAACAGTTTACTTACTTTTTTCCGTCTGTCTCGTTTCCATTAGACTGTCCCTTATATTACACAAACAACATGGACCATTCCGGTCGTTTTTCAGTTTATAGGGGCTGTAGCAATAGTAGTGACGACAGTGTATTTGCCTTCATTTCACTTATGGGAGAAAATTTATTTTCTCGGATATTATTCGTATGAAGGAACTGAAAGTAAGCTGTCGTCCGTCACAGAAACGTCAATAGTTCTCTTTTAGATTTGCGGGTGTGTACATTAACTGAGGGTCAAAGTGTCACACTAAATGTGCATAAAGTGATAATTTGTTGAGAAAAGAATTCCGACACAGAGTTTGAGAAACTGCAGACGAAATTTAGGAACTTAGTATCAACAACGAAGACAGTTACAAAAAAACACGCTGTAAGACTGTCAGAGGTTCACGAGCAATAACAAACAATTTGAGCATTGTACATCATTACTGTTGCAGAAGAAAGTTTTGAATAAGCAGCGGTTGGAAGGAAAACCAGGCTTCACTCATGGAATCTCTTCACTAGTGGACGCAGCCATGAAAGGGGAGAGTCAAGCGAATATGAAATACAATTCAGTAAGTAATGTACAGGGTGTACATAAGTCCGGGCACACTTACAATTATTTATTGCACAAGAACCAAACATTGAACAGATATCACACATAATGTCATATTGAAGAGGAACCCTGAAAGTTTTTTTTTTTTTCATGTATACCGCCACAGCGTAGTTTGGTAATTTGCCGATAGTCAGCGCTAGTCGCAAACATGGCGAGTTCAGGTGCGGAGCGAGCTTTCTGTATGTTGGAGTTCGACAAAAACAAGTGAGCTACAGCTGTTCAACGGATGTTTAGAACCCAGTACAGTAAGAAGCCACCAACAAGGAAGGCCGTTTACCACTGACACAGCAAATTCGTTTCGGCGGGTTGCTTGTGCCCGACAAAGAGAAATGGACGTCCCAGTGTGAGTGAAGTGAATGTGGAGCGCTTATGACAGACATTCATAAGGAGACCAAAGAAGTCAGTGCATCGTGCATCCCATGAACTTGAAATGGCTCCAATGACAGTGTGGAAAGTCCTGTGACAGAAGCTGTCTATGAAACCATTCAAACTAGTGCTAGAGCAGAAGTTCAGTGATAAAGACAAAGACAAGCGTTTTGAGTTTTGTTCGCAGTTGCAACAATTGAATGAGGATGGGGATAGAATTGTTGATCGCTTAATTTTTAGAGACCAAGCCCTTTTCACACCAGTGGGAAAGTGAACAGGCATAATCGTTGAATCTGGGGTACAAAGCATCAACACGAATGCATTCAATTTGAGCGTGATTCCCCCAAAGTAAATGTTTTCCTTGCCTTGCCACGTCGAAAACTGTACGGACCATTCTTCTTCACCGAGAGCACTGTCACTGGATATTCCTACTTGGACATGTTGCAGCAATGGTTGATGCCTCAAATGCAATCGGACTCTCCATTCATCTTTAAGCAGGATGGGGCTCCACCCCATTTTCATCGTGAAGTTCGTGGGTACCTGAACACGGAGCTGCCGCATTGATGGATCTGCCGTGCTATGGAAGAGAACAGCTGTTTCATGAAATGGCCTCCCCGATCACCAGATCTCACTCCGTGTGACTTTTTTCTGTGGGGACACGTTATAAAGGCCTGGTGTATGTACCGCCTCTACCACTTCATGTAGCAGAGCTCTGGGAGAGAATATGGGAATTGGCTGCCACAGTAGATGATGCCATGCTGGGACAGGTATGGCAAGAATTCGATTATCACAATGACGTCTGCTGGATCACTTATGGTTCACATATCGAATGTTTGTAAAAAAAACTTTCAGAGTTTCTCTTCAAAATGCAATATGTATGACATCTGTACAACGTTTAGGTCTTGTGCAATAAATGATTAAACGTGTTCCCAGACTTTATATACACCCTGTATTTATGGACTTATATAATATAAATTTTATACGAATGTTTTTGAAAATAAAGAATAAATTTACAAGTGATTCAATGCTCAAAATTTTGATGTATTTCGGTCGCTTAACTTGATATATTAATGCATAAGTTTTTCACAAAACTGAGTAAACTACGATCGTTTTTAGACATATGTGGTTTCACTGAACAGCTCTCGGAAAAAGAATGTTTGTACTTATCAACAGGCGTCAGATACCGGTACATGAAATTCTCCTCAGACACGTTTTTGTGTGAAAGATGAGCTGTACAAACACAGGTACGGCTATAGTTCCTGAAAGAATTTAAAAACGTTGATGTTGAATTAATGTCAAATTCCAAACAAGACTTCAACACGAAAAAGTCAGGGAACATTTGCATCAAGCTGATGCGTTCCGAATTCTCACGTTTGTTGGAAATACTTTGAGAAAATAACAACCTAGAGATGATTATATCGATTTTCTTTAAAATTAAATGCGACCTCTCTTGTCATAGCACCATGTCGGCGGATATCTTTCCATGCTCTAGGGTATCTATCAGGCAAAGTGGATGACAAACATAATTTTCTGCTTGAAAATTTTTATGTTCAGTGATAAATTTGAATCATCGCAACAAGAAGATATGTATTTTCCTTGTCACTCTGTACTCCAAAGCATGATTCTGTACCCTTTTGTTTTCGAAGAACCGTGTTTGGACTTTAGTATCGTCTAAAAACTTTATAAATATTTGGACGTCATTATCGTTTAAAAACTTCATAGAATTCAGATTGTGTTTTTGGGACATCCCTCGTGCGACTTCACAAAGAGTGAAAAATCATATATGTTATCTGCTTCCTTGTCACCTTGGCCATCTTCAGTAGTAATGTTCGGTCTGATTTAAAATGAAAATGATTAATGCACTGAATCGTGACTCAGAACCATCAGACGAAAATATTAAAAGTGTTCAAGTTGAAATCGATTAAACCTCAGAAACTATTATTAATGTGAGTGAACAGTTTATTCCTAATAAAATAAGAGTATCCTTTACCAGATTTGATTTGACTGGCAGGCTCCTCATTGTAAATTACTTACAGTGGATGAAAATGAAACGTCTACACTTGATTGTGACACAGAAACAAAGTAGTAAATGATGCACCTGAGAGCGGCGTCAAGCTCTTGGAAGTCTTTAATAAATAATTTACAAAAATGAGAAACGGAAGTAGTATATGGTTCGGGATGTATATGCATGTTGCCATAGGTTTTCTGGGTATTGCAATAAACTTTAAAAAAGGATAATTTTTTAAAAATAAAATAAAATATGAATGTCTCATCATATTTGCCTCTCAAACTTTCTGCGTAGTGACTTTACAGATTGTACTATTAGGATTAACATGGAGATATTAATAATCACTCACACTCCATGTCCAAATACAGAAGCACATCAGAAACCTACTGAACGCAAAGAAACGCCTGGACTGTCTCCGAACAAGTACCGTTCTCAACAGTACATTAACCATAAACTCCTCCAAGTACTGCAAATAAACCTATTTCCTACTAGCCAGTCCTGACAACCTGAATGAAGCTAAGCACTTTGCATTCCACCTTCCAGATACTTTTACAACCCCTGATGACGACCTGCAGCTTGATTACTATTAATACCATGTAGTCCACGAGCGAATTAACACTCCCATCCACCTCTTGCTCCAGTTTCCAGTAGATAAACCACAGATCACAAGCAGATATTAATACTCTAATCATAGCACAAGAGATCATACAAATGGTACAAAAAAACTAAACACTACTCCTGATAACGACGATATTACGTATCGGAAATTTTAAAAATGCCCATGCACTTCATAGAAATCCTTGCCAAACTCTACAGTTTGATTCTTCATGCAGGCTACTATCCTATGCCGAGAAAGTTTCCCATATCCAACTTTTCCTTAAACCCAAAAACGCTACCAGTGCCATCTAATTCTACCCACTCATCGGTGTCAACTCGGTGTATAGGAATGTCTTCAAATCCATCCTCTTGTGGTCGGTCAAACATACCGCCGTTTGAGTCTCGTACAGGTTCCCGTATGGAGGACATAGTGATAGACAACCCTGAGGTTGTGACGCAGCTGAATGGGTTGAAAATAAATAAATCGCCAGGTCCTGATGGGATTCCAATTCGATTTTACAGCGAGTACTCTACTGCATTGGCTCCTTAGTTAGCTTGCATTTATCGCGAATCTCTTGCCCAACGTAAAGTCCCGAGCGACTGGAAAAAAGCGCAGGTGACGCCTGTATATAAGAAGGGGAGAAGGACGGATCCTCAAAATTACAGACCAATATCCTTAACATCGGTTTGTTGCAGGATCCTCGAACATATCCTCAGTTTGAATATAATGAATTTCCTTGAGACAGAGAAGTTGCTGTCCATGCATCAGCACGACTTTAGAAAGCATCGCTCCTGCGAAACGCAACTCGCCCTTTTTTCACATGATATCTTGTGAACCATGGATGAAGGGTATCAGACGGATGCCATATTCCTTGACTTCCGGAAAGCGTTTGACTCGGTGCCTCACTGCAGACTCCTAACTAAGGTACGAACATATGGGATTGGTTCTCAAGTATGTGAGTGGCTCGAAGACTTCTTAAGTAATAGAACCCAGTAGTTGTCCTCGATGGTGAGTGTTCATCGGAAGTGAGGGTATCATCTGGAGTGCCCCAGGGAAGTGTGGTAGTTCCGCTGTTGTTTTATATCTACATAAATGATCTTTTGGAAAGGGTGGATAGCAATGTGCGGCTGTTTGCTGATGATGCTGTGGTGTACGGGAAGGTGTCGTCGTTGAGGGACTGTAGGAGGATACAAGATGACTTGGACAGGATTTGTATTTGGTGTAAAGAATGGCAGCTAACTCTAAATATAGATAAATGTAAATTAATGCAGATGAATAGGAAAAAGAATCCTGTAATGTTTGAATACTCCATTAGTAGTGTAGCGCTTGACACAGTCACGTCGATTAAATATTTGGGCGTAACACTGCAGAGCGATATTAAGTGGAACAAGCATATAATGGCAGATGTGGGGAAGGCGGATAGTCGTCTTCGGTTCATTGGTAAAATTTTGGGAAGATGTGGTTCATCTGTAAAGGAGACCGCTTATAAAACACTACTACGACCTATTCTTGAGTACTGCTCGAGCGTTTGGGATCCCTATCAGGTCGGATTGAGGGAGGACATAGAAGCAATTCAGAGACGGGCTGCTAGATTTGTTACTGGTAGGTTTGATCATCACGCGAGTGTTGTGGAAATGCTTCAGGAACTCAGGTGGGAGTCCCTAGAGGAAAGGAGGCGTTCTTTTCGTGAATCGCTACTGAGGAAATTTAGAGAACCAGCATTTGAGGCTGACTGCAGTACAATTTTAGTGCTGCCAACTTACATTTGGCGGAAAGGCCACAAAGATAAGATAAGAAAGATTAGGTTCAAATTCAAATGGCTCTGAGCACTATGGGACTTAACTTCTGAGGTCATCAGTCCCCTAGAACTTAGAACGACTTAAACCTAACTAACCTAAGGTCATCACACACACCCATGCCCGAGGCAGGATTCGAACCTGCGACCGTAGCGGCCGCGTTGTTCCAGACTGTAGCGCCTAGAACCACTCGGCCACCCCGGCCGGCAGAGAGATTAGGGCTCGTACAGAGGCATATAGGCAGTCATTTTTCCCTCGTTCTGTTTGGGAGTGGAACAGGGAGAGAAAATGCTAGTTATGATACGAGGTACCCTCCGCCACGCACCGTCTGGTGGATTGCGCAGTATGTATGTAGATGTAGATGTGGTATAATGGCTCTGTCAGTCTCGACCTGAGGTCAGTTAATTACTCATGGCACTCTGTGTGGCTAGCTGAACTAATTGGACAAAATACAGTCGCCAGATTAACGTAGCTCTACGATTCCTCGGACGAGTGACACCACACATAACTCGAAATGCAAAAGCTCTGGATCAAAGGGCATCTGTTGGATCCTACTTGCAGGACTGGACAACAACGCTGTGACAGTAGATCGATTCTAGAGCTACAAGATGAGTGTGTGTTGCAAAACACATTGTGTTATTTGAAATCGTCGTGTAAGAGAATTTACGAAGAGAGGAACCCTGTTAGAAACGCTATATATTCTTAACGCATTGCAGTTCACAACTTGTACTGATAAACATACTCAGAAATCCAATGAACATGGAACAAATCAGCACAACTGCAATAAGATTTTGTTATGAACGGAGAGTTTGTCTGCCTAATGCAACATGTTTGGTGCAGCGACAGTGACTTCAAAGACATGTGGACCCGGCGTCGGTAACAGAGGCACATTCTTCATGGAGACGACCCATAACACATACCGCTGACTTTGCACGAGGCGTGACTAACAGTATTTTTGTCTTGCCTGCTGAGGATGATCTTAACGGCCTCACTCTCATTTTCTGTCCAAAGGAGCTGCCACTGCGCAAAATCGTCCTGGCAGGCAGCCGAAGCCCATGAGTCGTCAAATGTGCACCGAGTTTTTCCGCCATTCTCTCTCTCACTAACGTCACTACTGGTTTCAAAAATATATCTATAATTGCATAACACTGAATCATTAACACATGCAGCTGTATGTAGCGAATGACAACTAACTCATGTAGCGTAACCAACTCCTGTACTACCAACTTAGCAACCACAAATCTGCCATCTTTCTGTCTCTTGACCTCAAGAAAGCATAAATTCTGATCTTTTCAAACACCACATCCTTCCACTTCCAACAAACACTACGTCCACCTTACGAGGGTGGTTTGATAAGTCTGGTAAATTTCCGCAAAAGAATGGAATATTTTTGTTATGTCTTCATAGTTGGTAGGCTTGATTATTCCAAGGATCGTATAAAGCATTTCAGCACTGTACAGCATACATTTCGTTGTTGACAGGCGTCTGAATTGGCAAATGTGTTGACTGCGATCGAAAACGGAGAAAACCGAGTCACCTACTGTTATTAAACATTTTCACTTGAAGGATTGGTCTGCCATACAAATCAAAACAGAACTGTATGAAGTTCACACCGAGTCTGTACCATCATTGAAGACTATTCACTTTTCGATTAATGAATTTAAGCGTGGTCGTACAAGCACCAATGACGAAGCGCGCTCCAGCCGTCCAGTTGAGGTCACCGCAAAAAAGGCCGTTGATGACAAAATCCATGATATTGTAATGCAAGACCGCCGAATAAAATTTCGTGAGTTTGCTGAGACTGTATGCATCTCAGCTTTCCTCACGTCAGCGCGCTGTAGGTGTCGCCACTGGCGTCAGCCTTGTGTGAATGCTCTGAAAAGCTAATCATTTGGATATCACAGCATCTTCTTCCTGTCGATTAAATTTCACGTCTGTAGCACGTCATCTTCGTGGTGTAGCAATTTTAATGGCCAGAAGTGTATCTCCTCTATTGAAAGCACCAGGTCATGAATTTCCTAAAGACTGGGACGCCACCGCTTGCCAGCCGCTATGGATGTGTTGTCTAGATCTGTAATCCTAGCTCACTTCGATTCAATGTCCAGCCGGCTTGAACCATTATTGTTGCCAGAATTCTCAGCTCTGTATATTGAATTTTACGCTCTGTGTTTCTCCAAGTCATCTATAAATTTAATTATGCATTCTACCTTTTACGGTGTCTACGCACAATAAGTAAAATTCGTTATTTGCTATCCTTCATTATGTTGCCATTTTACTTACCAGCATTGTATTTATGCATGAAGTAGAATCTCCTGCTTTGGAAAAGACAGCAACAATGTTTGTAGACAGGTATATCCCTAGTATCTAAGTTTCAAGGTCCACAGCGCATACTGTCAAGAACTTTCGGACATTGAATCGAACTGAGTTATGATTACAAATGTAGATAACACAATCCATAGCGGCTGGCGAGTGGTGGCGTCCCACTCTTCCGGAAACTCATGACCAGGTGCTTCCAATAAGGGTTTGGCAGGTAAATGTCATCTTAACTGCATTGCCCGCCAGAGTTTTAAGGCGGCAGAGGATCTGCAATGGCATGCTCTCTCCGAGCACTTCAGCACGCACAAGTTTATCTAAGCGTTAGTCTGTTTCCATCGCCTGGCTGATAAGAGCGTGCTTGGCGGTGCAGCCAAGATACGAATATCTTGCAATTCTGTAGCCACTTGTTGATTTGGAATAGCAGTCACCAAACTGTGAGTAAAAGGAGGGAAGACTAGAATTTAACATCTAGCCAACAATGAGATCATTAGAGACAGATCAAAAGTTCGCACTACAAAAGGATAGGGGAGATAATTGGTCGTGTCCTTTTCAACGGAATTTTCCCTGCAATTACCTGGAGCGCTTTACCGAAATCACGCAAATTTTAAATCACGATGACTGAACGTGAATCTGAACGGTCAACCTCCAGTATGCGACTCTAGTGTGCTAACCACTGCGCCAGTTTGCTCAGTATAGCTGTATTTAATATTGTAAGCAGTGATAAGAGCGAAAACAAGGTGACTTTTTACCTGGACGCATTAGAAGACGAGACTACTGTACTAAGACAGTGGTCTCTGTACGCCAGGGAGGTTTGTCGTCGATGCGTGGTGTTCGTTACGCCCGGTGAGGTTGACATGACGCGATTACATGTAAACAGTCGCGAAAATTTACACGTTCCTGAAGATACTCGCAGCGATGTCGTTGTTGCATTAACAACCAATTTGTTAAGTTTTCAATATGATCTTATTGTGGAAATTGCAATTAAGGTTCACAAAGCAGAGAAAGCGCTATGACATTTCATTTATCGCCAGTGAAATCTGATAGGTGTAAAAATAAACCAAGGAGTGTTAGTCAAGTGACACAAGAAACAAATAAGTGTTCTGGCAGAAGGACAGTTAGACGTTGAAGGTTGTGTGGCGATGAAATATCGCGACAAACATGGAAGGCTGAAAATTCGTTATATTGCCTCTTATTTAAGAAAATAGGTGCAGGAAGCGAAACGTTATATCTTTCGTCTCCAGGATTAATCATTTAGACGCCTAACAGGTAGGCCTAAATGTGTTGAAATAACATATTTGCAAAACACGGGAACAGACGAACATACTATGAAAGAAACAGCATTACCAGTTTAACAAAGGACCTGTGTGTTGACTGAGATAATATGAAAACTGGTTATGAATGACAAGTACAGAGTGGAAAAGCTGATTTCTAAAAAACAATTATTTGGAAGAAAACAAACCAAAAGAAAGTACACAACACAATAATAAAATTATTGAGTAAAGGTGACGTAATTGCTTCACACTAATATTAAGCAATGCTTACATTATAATTACCACTGCTTAAATTAATATATCTTGAGGAGTAGCAAAATTTGAAAAATCTCTTCATGAATACTAGGGTAGCTTAAGAGCAGCATAAGAGGAGCATATGCGGGAAATTCTACTCAGAAAACAAATCAAAAATAACAGCATACATTGTGACAGACGGGATTCGTAAACAGATTTTGTTTCTTCTGCATAAATACTACTTGTAGTCATATATTACATGCACCATTTTCTATGTCCCCACTGCCGATATTTTGCCCCAGACGTCTGGAGGTGGCTTTATAAAATCGCTTTAATTTCCCACATGATTGTTTTCAAATGGTTCAATTGGCTCTAAGCACAATGGTAGTAACTTATGTGACATGTTTGTAGGAAATGATTTCGATGCAGAAAGAGAGGTAAAAAAAACTAACATACTGATCTGTGTACGTGTCACACACTGAGGGGAAAAAAACGCATCACCAAGAAAGGGTTGTGCGACAGAAACGAAAGTTGGTAGTCGTGTTTCCGCATCTGAAAGACGATGTCTACTCAAGTTTTGCACCAGCCACCAGTCGCATGAGTGAAACACTAGTAGCGCCACTGTGAAGATGCAAATCAGGTTAGCTTTAAATACACGCTGTAACGGTCGTGAGCAGTGTTGCCAATTTAGCGACTTTGTCGCTAGAAATGGCGACTTCTGCCTTCGTCTTAGCGACAAGAAAAACGTTTTAGCGACAAAAATTATTTAGCGACTTATCTGGCGACTTTTGGAGTACTGACGACTTTTGAAGTACAAATCAAAACTATTTTGGGCCAGTATTTTCAATAACAAAACTAAGATTTTAACTATAGAATGGGTACAACACTGACTTTGTTCTAGATTTACTAAGTTAAATTAAGTTCTTAGCAGATCATGTAGCATTGTTCAGCATTTAGTAAACCTGAATGTAGGAATTGCCTACAGAGTAAGAAAACGTCGACTATGGAACAATTCATTATTCATTACCCACTAGCCTGTTATCGTCGATAGCGTATCGATCTATAATTCTTCAACTTTTGAACTCCCTTTATTTTTCGAATGGACGAAAACCATATGTAATATTAAGTATAATAAAATACACTTCTGTCCAGCAACCTCTAATTTTTCGAAATGCTAACTCGCAGTCAAATTATTACCTCATGCACAGTGGTTACGCAAGAAAAATTCTGTGGGGGTATCTAAGACATTATTACGTTTTAAACAATGAACAATAGGACTGATATCGAGTTACAGAGTGAGTAGATTGTTTCACGACCCCTAGTTCGCCTGAGTTTTAATGTATTTTCAGTGATTATAAACTGGTGAAACTTATCTTGTGGTGGCTTACATAATGGATTTCCCGCAGAAGAAGAAGCAGTACGCTCAAAAATATCGGGATGCGTGGGAAGCAGAACCTGAGTTCAATGGGTGGCCGAAACCAGTCGTTGGAGACTTATCCAAGGCAAGATGTCAAGTACGTGCAACAGAGTTTTATGCTGAATTGTGTGATATTAGAAAGCATTCGAAAACTATTAAGCATAAACAAAAAATTGATTTAAAAAAAAAAACACAAACCACCTTACCTGTGAAAATTGTTCTGAAAACTACAGTTAGAACAGCAAGCAGAGCGGAAGGCGCCCTTTCTTTATTTAATGCGGAACATTGTTCTATTTTATCTGTAGATCATTTAGGAATGCTGCGCAAGAAGGTGTTTTCCAGTGATGAGGACGCTAAAACATGCAATTACATCGTACAAAGTGCACTAACATTATAACTGAAGTTTTGGCTCCATATTTTACACAATCATTGGTTGAAGATGTAAGTAACCAAAAATACAGTGTACTAATAGATGAATCCACAAATGTATCAATATCTAAAAAGCTGGGTATCGTTATACGGTACTATAGTGCAAACAACCAAACCATTAAATCAGTATTTCTCAAACTCGCTGTAGTTGAAAATGCAGATGCAAGAAATCTGGCTGCTGTTCTTGTGAATTCTTTGAAAGATCTCAAACTTCCAATAGCTAATATGGTAGGAATTGGCAAAGATAATGCTTATGCAATGGTTGGAATAAACAATGGGCTTTTCGAACAACTCAAGAGAGAATATGTTTTGAAGCATTTGTCACTCTCTTCAGCTTGCAGTTTCACACGCCTCAGTGAGTACCATAGCTAGAAACATAGAGTTTCTTGTACGGGAAACCTATAATTGGTTCTCCATTTCACCCAAAAGACAAGAGGAATATAAAAAGGTTTATGAGACAATAAATTGTCGAAAACAGCCACTAAAATTTTTGAAGGTCTGTGCAACACGTTGGCTTTGAATTGAATCAACAATACGAGGAATTCTGGAGCAGTGGGAAGAACTAAAGCTACATTTTTCACTTGCCATGGTTCAAGACAATTGTTACACTGCCGATCTTTTGTACAAGATGTATTGTGACGACTCAAATCATATTTACATGTTTTACCTGAAACATGCTTTAAAAGACGTACAAATAGCAATAAAAGCATTTGAAGGAGAAGACAATGACCCCACTAAATTACTAGATGCACTTTTATTTCTCATGCAGTCACTCAACAAAACATAGTGTTTCCAACTGTTGATTTGTTGACAACACCAGTTCCTAGCGAATGTATGTACGCAAATCCGTACCTTGGCTTTATGTTTGAACAGAAATTGTCTGAGTCAAGTTTGTCTGAAGAAAATAAAGTTTATTTGAAGAAGAGATGCATTCAGTTTAGTCTGAAACTCATAAAAGAAAGTCAACAAAGACTGCCAAGTAACGTTACGATCCTGAAAAAAATGTCAATGCTGAATGTTGAAGAAACTCTAGAAGCTAATAAAAATAATGCTGTAGCAGATGTAGCCAAAGAATTGGGTTTTAGTGGCGATTTCATAGACGGTATGCTGCAAGAATCGCGTAATATCAACTTCATTAGGTGGAATAACACTACTAACACTGTTCGATTTTGGAGTGAGGTTTTGCAGTATAAAAATGCCGCAGGGGAGAATCCTTTTTCTTTGATTTCAAAGCTAGCAATGACTGTTCTATGCCTACCGCATTCAAATGCAGAAGTGGAAAGAATATTCAGTTCGATGAACATTATAAAAACTAAACAACGTAACAGATTATCGTTAAAGACAATTAATGCTTTGATCATACTGAGAGACCAGCTGAAGAAACAATGCCATCAGATGTATTGGAGCTTATTGGAACGAACAAAAGTTACTCTTTTGCGACAAAACCAGCCGAACTGCAACATCATCTTTTGAGCGACGTTCAACCCTCTACATCAACTACAGTTCTGTCAGAGCATGAAACAGAAGAGTTATTTGATGTTCTGAGTGACGACGACGAATAGCTCACATACCGGTATGTATATGTTTCGTAACCTAATTTGAGTTCTTGCTTTCTTTTGTTACAAATATAGTTGTATACTTCTAGTATATTTGACTACTGTGATTGAACCATCAATTTAGGTGTTGCGTCAATTATGATAAAATGTTTAATTAAACGTTAGCGTATTTTATATGTCTGTTGTTACACGCGATGCGTCATTTAATTAAGACAATATAGCAATTACGTATGAGACAGTTTTTATTAATATTTTATTCCCCCCCCCCCCCCTCCCCCACTGGCTTCTTGCTCCATTCACAGCACGAAATTTTCAGTACACTCCTAGTAAAATCAGTTTTAGCGACTTTCTAGCGACTTTTGATATTGAATCTGGCGACTCGGGGTTTTTAGAGTTGGCAACACTGGTCGTGAGCGTTACTTGCCTTTGAGACTGAACGTAGTGAGTTGTTAGTCAAGATGACTCGGCAGGAATGTAGCCACTGTAATGATTGCTGGCAACGGTGGTCACGAAAACGTATGCTCGAAAGAACATCAAAACATTCAAAATTCAAAAAAAAAAAAAAAATTATAAGAATAATGCAAGGGGTAGATAATCGCAAATCATGTAGACCGTTGTTTCAAAGAAGGATGATCCTGCCACTTCCTTGTATATATATATATATATATATATATATATATATATATATATATATATATATATATACTTGAAAATATAATGTACTTAAGGCAAAAGTTACATACAAAAAGACCACCCATCACTCAAAATCACACAATACACAGCTATGATACAAGACAAAAGCCCGCATCTCGTGGTCGTGCGGTAGCGTTCTCGCTTCCCACGCCCGGGTTCCCGGGTTCGATTCCCGGCGGAGTCAGGGATTTTCTCTGCCTCGTGATGGCCGGGTGTTGTGTGCTGTCCTTAGGTTAGTTAGGTTTAATTAGTTCTAAGTTCTAGGGGACTGATGACCATAGATGTTAAGTGCCATAGTGCTCACAGCCATTTGAACCATTTTATCTCTCTGTATATAGCGTAACAACATTTATTTAAGTATTCATCATTAATTGATGTATTAGTGTATGTTATTATGTACAAATGTATATTATATGTAAAACTGTTAATATTAACATAAAAATCCAAATATCTCTTGCACATTGTGTAGATGTAGATGAAAATGGATCAATAAATCAGTCAATCAAACAACGGGCTCCATACAGCCACGCGGCGCTACCGGGAGGGAAGACCACTGTGTTCGGCATATGGCTCTATCGCATCGTACTGCATCTGCAGCAGCAATGTAAGCAGCAGTTGGCACCACAGTGACACAAAAACTATTATAAACCGTTTACTTCGAGGACAGCTTCGAGTCAGACACCTTGTAGCGTGCCTGACCCCAAAGCACCACCATTTGGTAGTGTCAAGTGAAACCTCATTGGAAGGAAGGGTGGACGTATGTTGTGTTTTCTGACGAAAGCTGGTTTTACCTCAGTGCCATTAATGGCCATGTGTTGGTTAAAAGGCAGCCAGTTGATGGCCTGCAAACAGCCAGTCTGTGCGCTAGACACAATCGACTTACACCTGAAGTTATGGCCTGGAATGCGATTTTGTGTGACAGCAGGAGCACTCTTGTGGTCGTCTCACGCAGCCTGATTGTAAAATCGTGTGTCAATCTGGTGATTCGACCTGTTGTGCTGCTATTCATTAACAGCATTCTGGGGGGGGGGGGGGGGGGGTTCCAACAGGATAACGCTCGCCCACACATAGCGCTGTTGTACCCAGTATTCTCTACGGAATGTTGAGATGTGGCCTTGGCCTGCTCGATCACCAGATCTGTCTACAATAGAGCAGATAAGGGACATCATCGGACGATAACTCCAGCGTCATCCCCAAGCATTATTAACTGTACTTGTGTTGACCAACGAATACCAACAGGCATGGAACTTCATCCCACATAGTGACATCTGGCATCTGTGCAACACAATGCATGAACGTTTGCTTGCTTGCATTCAACATTCTGGCGGTTACACCAGTTGTTAATGTAAAAGCATTTCACATTTGAAAGGACTTATCTGGCAATTACATTAACCTATGATCTTGCAATGTTAATCAGTTAAATATGTTACCTAGACAAATTTATTTCCGAAAATTCAATACTCCACGTTAATTACCTTTTGGTGTTGCAATATTTTTTCCGTTGGTACAAATTTTTCGCAATATACCATAATTTTGTTCTATAAAAATAAAAAAAGCACCAAATAAATTTAATTATTTCACTGCAGCACCTGAAAAACACACCTTTTTTTACCCATCATCTTCATCGTCTCTGAGAGCAGTGTTGTTGTTTCTGCTGTTCTTGTGTTTACTGATCTGTCGCTTTTTTACCCTTAGTTTATATGGCACAGGCACATTGCTTCTCAGTTAAGCATAAAATTCTCGGTGCTCTTCAGGTATCAATTGGCCTCAGGTCCTTGAGTTTAATGCCTTGATTGGTAGGCAGTACTGGTGGAAAGCTGATAGGCATGTTTTGGGTATCTTACCATTCTTTGCAGTGCTTTTTCCTTTGTATTGTTTCGTTTCTAGTTTATGTGAACATGAAATGCACTGTTTTCCTGGTAAGCATGGCGTAATCGTGAATCTCATAGCCTGTTGCATTCTTACAAAGTTGTTGTCATTGCCTTTCTTCCTAAATATTTGACAGTTCTTCATATTTTCAACAGATACAAAATCTTTTTGGGCCACCCGTTTCAAACGAAAAGGCCATTTCTTCTTGCGTGCTTCTACTACTCGTAATTTGTACCAACATTTTGGTGTCCATACTTCAGGGATTTTTCTTTTCATCTCTTCTATAACACCAAAGTCATGGTCACAAGATAGTAATGTATGCCCATGTATAGGAAATTTATGTTCAACTGCATGAAAATTTCCATACATGAACACTATAGTATGAGATGGATACCAAATTTGTCAGAATATGAAATTACTGAAGGTTTCAACAGAGTAGACTCCATGGTTATCTATAAATAATAAATGGTACCATGTTGAAACCACTGACATGTTAGTCATATGTTTATCCAGTCAACAATATATTTCAATATTTTAGATCCAAAGTGCATTACCTGAATTATTAAACTCCACAAAAGTCCAAAAGTCAAACTTTCTTTGAGCAGAATATCTCTTGTTCTTTTGTTCAGTCATTTTCTAAAGGTTGCCTGGCTCTTGCACTAGAGAATGCTTAGTTAAAAATACACACAACAACTAATGGCCTCTGCGGTGTAAGAATGATGATAATGTTTGGTTTGTGGGGCACTCAACACGACGGTCATCAGTGCCCATACAAAGTCCCAGTTCTTACGCAATCCATTTTTCTTTTTTCTTTTTTGTACAGTCCATTCTAGACACAGTCAAGAATGATAATGATGAAGTGATGAGGACAACACAAACAACCAGTCCCTGGGCAAAGAAAATCCCCAACCCAGCCGGGAATCGAAACCTAGACCCCATGATCCAGAGGCAGCAATGTTAGCCACTAGACCACGAGCTGCAGACGTCGTGTAAGAATGGAAACAGATACACTATGTGATCAAAAGTATCCGAACACCTCCAAAAACATACATTTTTGATATTAGTGCATTGTGCTGCCACCTACTGCAAGGTACCCCGTATCAGCGACCTCAGTACTCATTAGACGCGATGAGAGAGCAGAATGGGGTGCTCCGCAGAACTCATGGACTTTGAATGTGGTCAGGTGACTGGGTGCCACTTACGTCATACGTCTGTATGCGAGATTTCCACACTCATAAACATCCCTAGGTCCACTGTATCTGAAGTGATAGTGAAGTGGAAACGTGAAGGGACATGTACAGCACAAAAGCATATGGGCCAACCTCGTCTGTTGATTGACAGAGACCACCGACAGTTGAAGAGGGTCATAATGTGTAACAGGCAGACATCTATCTAAACCATTACACATGATTTCCAAACTGCATCAGGATCCACTGCAAGTACTATGACAGTTAGGCGGGAGGTGAGTAAACTTGGATTTCATGGTTGGGTGGTTGCACATAATCCACACATCACGCCAGTAAATGCCAAATGGTGTCTCGCTTGGTGTAAGGAGCGTAAACATTGGACGATTGAACAGTGGAAAAACGTTGTGAGGAGTGACGAATCACGGTACACAATGTGGCGATCCGGTGGCAGGGTGTGGGTGTGACGAATACCTGGTGAACCTCATCTGCCAGCATGTGCAGAGCCAAGAATAAAATTCGGAGGCAGAGGTGTTACGGTGTGGTAGTGTTTTTCATGGAGGGGGCTTGCATGCCTTGTTGTTTTGCATGGCAATAACACAGCACACGAATACATTGATGTTTTAAGCATTTTCTTGCTTCCCACTGTTGAAGAGCAATTCAGAGATGGCGACTGCAGCTTTCAACACGATCAAGCACAGTCTGTGGCGAAGTAGTTACACGACAATAACATCCCTGTAATGAACTGGCCTGCACATAATCCTCACCTGAATCCTATAGAACACCTTTGGGATGTTTTGGATCGCCGACATCGTGCCAGGCCTCACTGACCGACATCAATACCTCAGCTCAGTGCAACAATCAGTAAAGGATGGGCTGCCATTCGCCAAGAAACCTTTGAGTCCCTGATTGAACATATGCCTGGGAGAGTGGAAGATGTCATCAAGACTAAGGGTGGGCCAACATCATACTGAATTCCATAATTACCAATGAAGGGCGCCACGAACTTGTAAGTCATTTTCAGCCAGGTGTCCAGCTGCTTTTGATAACAAGTGTAATGTACTCCATTATTTAGCAAGTGATAGCAGATGGCATCAGCAGTCACTCAATTGTATAACGTCATTTTTTTTTTAAAAAATGTGGTTTATGTAAGGGCCACAGCCTTGGACGCAGCCGCCTTGTGCGAGAGGGAGCTGAAGTTGTCTTGGAATGCTGATAAACTTCGATGTCAGTATACACCAGCCACAGAGCACCTTCATGCACACAGTAGTCACATCGGGCCACTGGCTGCTTGCACGGGCAGAACTGTTTCCAACACGAGTGGTTTCGTCGCTGAATTTATGTCCTTTCTGGCTCAAAATGGAATCTTGACAAATTCTTGTTTTTTCATGGTAGGTCGTCAGACACAGTTATGTCAGGTCATCGTAGCAAGCACATTATTGTAAGTTTTTTTATAGAAATAAAAATGTGATGGTTAATAACTCGTAGTTCTTGTATTTCTGTACCTCATGGACCCAGTAATCCTGAGGAGGCTATCAGCCGAGGACATAAAACTCGTAACCACCTTATAGTTATCAGCTTTATGCACAAGAACACAAAATTGTAAGATTTATGAACAGGAGATATCACAATTGGAGCACCAATCAGACAGGGGCTCCCACTGATTCCTTGAATAGGTGTGAGCTGTTGCGGGACCCAGTGGACGGCGCACCTCTGTCACATTCAAAATGCCATGTGGGATGTTGATAACTGATCCACAAGCGATTTCCACAATGCCTCGATAATGATTCTGTCTTGTTCACAGAGCGATCACTGCCACATTATTCTTCATCATTGAGACTTGTGCGCCACCAAATCACTCTGTCGTATGAACCTCCATTGTTTCTGTATACTTCCACCCAAGAAAGGCTGTTGCTTCGCTGTTCCCCTTTAAATCAGAAAACGGATTAACATGCGATTAAAAGCACCTCATTTTAAACATGCAAGCCCTGAGTAGTATTTGGATGAACAGACACAGAGAGACGGACAAAAGGGCTCTGCGAAAATAATGTTAACCGCTTTGATAGATCTGTAAAAAGCACTGAAAAGTACTGCATCAGAATTTTTTGTGTGAAATTTCTTAAGGTTTTTTTAAAATTAAATAAACGTTATTAACATTATATACATTTATTCTTTACATTCACATATTTGCAGCCCTCTGCCGCTAGAAGGCCTCGAATTGTAGTGCATAACATGGCGGTGTGTAACGTAACTGTCGGTACATGAGAAACAGTGTGCTGTAATAAGAGTTTCGAATTCCAAGAGTTCGTCCACACATGATGCACCCTTTCCTTCTGCACAACAATGCCAGGCCACACACATGCATTGCGACATCTGCAATAATCCAACGCCTTCGATTCACTGCCATCAATGGTCCTCTATACAGTCCCGACTTTTGATATCGAGGCCTTCACTATGGTAGTGATGAAGCAGTGCAAGCAGAGGTGAGCCTATGGCTCCATCAACGAAGTCAGACATTCTGCAGTAACAGTATCAACAATTTTGTCTCTTGTGGGAGTAATATGTTCGTTGCCACGGTGACTATGTTCAGAAATAAATATGTAGGCATGATAAAATTACGACGCAGAATGTTAATAACGTTTGGTTTATTTAAAAAGCTCTAAGAGTTTTCACATAAAAAATTCGGAGGCATTACCTTTCAGCACGCGGTTGTAATACATTTTCTAAATAAAATATTTTTTATTATAGTGTTTGAATCACTGGTTGGAACAGATAAAAGCTTTTCGTTTTTTATGGATTTTTACTGACTACAACAAAGCATATGGAGGATTTATAATATGTCTTAGCCGTGTATTTGTGTATGTAAGTGGCTATGTTAATACCGGGTGATCAAAAGTCAGTATAAATTTGAAAACTGAGTAAATCACGGAATAATGTAGATGTTGTTGTTGTTGTGGTCTTCAGTCCTGAGACTGGTTTGATGCAGCTCTCCATGCTACTCTATCCTGTGCAAGCTTCTTCATCTCCCAGTACCTACTGCAAACAACATCCTTCTGAATCTGCTTATTCATCTCTTGGTCTCCCTCTACGATTTTTACCCTCCACACTGCCCTCCAATACCAAATTGGTGATCCCTTGATGCCTCAGAACATGTCCTACCAACCGATCCCTTCTTCTGGTCAAGTTGTGCCACAAAGTTCTCTTCTCCCCAATCCTATTCAATACCTCCTCATTAGTTATGTGATCTACCCATCTAATCTTCAGCATTCTTCTGTAGCACCACATTTCGAAAGCTTCTATTCTCTTCTTGTCCAAACTATTTATTGTCCATGTTTCACTTCCATACATGGCTACACTCCCTACACATACTTTCAGAAATGACTTCCTGACACTTAAATCTATACTCGATGTTAACAAATTTCTCTCCTTCAGAAACGCTTTCCTTGCCATTGCCAGTCTCCATTTTATATCCTCTCTACTTCGACCATCATCGGTTATTTTGCTCCCCAAATAGCAAAACTCCTTTCCTACTTAAAGTGTCTCATTTCCTAACCTAATTCTCTCAGCATCACCCGACTTAATTCGACTACATTCCATTATCTTCGTTTTGCTTTTGTTGATGTTCATCTTATATCCTCCTTTCAAAACGCTATCCATTCCATTCAACTGCTCTTACAAGTCCTTTGCTGTCTCTGACAGAATTACAATGTCATCGGCGAACCTCAAAGATTTTATTTCTTCTCCATGGATTTTAATACCTACTCCGAATTTTTCGTTTGTTTCCTTTACTGCTTGCTCAATATACAGATTGAATAGCATCGGGGAGAGGCTACAACCCTGTCTTACTCCCTTCCCAACCACTGCTTCCCTTTCATGTCCCTCGACTCTTATAACTGCCATCTGGTTTCTGTACAAATTGTAAATAGCCTTTCGCTCCCTGTATTTTACCCCTGCCACCTTTAGAATTTGAAAGAGAGTATTCCAGTCAACATTGTCAAAAGCTTTCTCTAAGTCTACAAATGCTAGAAACGTAGGTTTGCCTTTCCTTAATCTTTCTTCTAAGATAAGTCGTAAGGTCAGTATTGTCTCACGTGTTCCAGTATTTCTACGGAATCCAAACTGATCTTCCCCGAGGTTGGCTTCTACTAGTTTTTCCATTTGTCTGTAAAGAATTCGTGTTAGTATTTTGCAGCTGTGGCTTATTAAACTGATTGTTCGGTAATTTTCGCATCTGTCAACACCTGCTTTCTTTGGGATTGGAATTATTATATTCTTCTTGAAGTCTGAGGGTATTTCTCCTGTTTCATACTTCTTGCTCACCAGATGGTAGAGTTTTGTCAGGACTGGCTCTCCCAAGGCCGTCAGTAGTTCCAATGGAATGTTGTCTACTCCGGGGGCCTTGTTTCGACTCAGGTCTTTCAGTGCTCTGTCAAACTCTTCACGCAGTATCATATCTCCCATTTCATCTTCATCTACATCCTCTTCCATTTCCATAATATTGTCCTCAAGTACATCGCCCTTGTATAGACCCTCTATATACTCCTTCCACCTTTCTGCTTTCCCTTCTTTGCTTAGAACTGGGTTTCCATCTGAGCTCTTGATGTTCATACAAGGGGTTCTCTTATCTCCAAAGGTCTCTTTAATTTTCCTGTAGGCAGTATCTATCTTACCCCTAGTGAGACAAGCCTCTACATCCTTACATTTGTCCTCTAGCCATCCCTGCTTAGCCATTTTGCACTTCCTGTCGATCTCATTTTTGAGACGTTTGTATTCCTTTTTGCCTGCTTCATTTACTGCATTTTTATATTTTCTCCTTGTTGTTATTGTTGTGGTCTTCAGTCCTGAGACTAGTTTGATGCAGCTCTCCATGCTCCTCTATCCTGTGCAAGCTTCTTCATCTCCCAGTACCTACTGCAACCTACATCCTTCTGAATCTGCTGAGTGTATTCATCTCTTGGTCTCCCTCTACGATTTTTACCCTCCACGCTGCCCTCCAATGCTAAATTTGTGATCCCTTGATGCCTCAAAACATGTCCTACCAACCGATCCCTTCTTCTAGTCAAGTTGTGCCACAAAGTTCTCTTCTCCCCAATCCTATTCAATACCTCCTCATTAGTTACGTGATCTACTCACCTTATCTTCAGCATTCTTCTGTAGCACCACATTTTGAAAGCTTCTATTCTCTTCTTGTCCACACTAGTTATCGTCCATGTTTCACTTCCATACATCGCTACACTCCATACAAATACTTTCAGAAACGACTTCCTGACACTTAAATCTATACTCGATGTTAACAATTTTCTCTTCTTCAGAAACGATTTCCTTGCCATTGCCAGTCTACATTTTATATCCTCTCTACTTCGACCATCATCAGTTATTTTACTCCTTAAATAGCAATACTCATTTACTACTTTAAGTGTCTCATTTCCTAATCTAATTCCCTCAGCATCACCCGATTTAATTTGACTACATTTCATTATCCTCGTTTTGCTTTTGTTGATGTTCATCTTATATCCTCCTTTCAAGACACTGTCCATTCCGTTCAACTGCTCTTCCAAGTCTTTTGCTGTCTCTGACAGAATTACGATGTCATCGGCGAACTTCAAAGTTTTTACTTGTTCTCCATGAATTTTAATGCCTACACCGAATTTTTCTTTTGTTTCCTTTACTGCTTGCTCAATATACAGATTGAATAACATCGGGGAGAGGCTACAACCCTGTCTCACTCCTTTCCCAACCACTGCTTCCATTTCATGCCTCTCGACTTTTACAACTGCCATCTGGTTTCTGTACAGATTGTAAATAGCCTTTCGCTCCTTGTATTTTACCCCTGCCACCTTCAGAATTTGAAAGAGAGTATTCCAGTTAACATTGACAAAAGCTTTCTCTAAGTCTACAAATGCTAGAAACGTAGGTTTGCCTTTTCTTAATCTTTCTTCTAAGATAAGTCGTAAGGTTAGTATTGCCTCACGTGTTCCAACATTTCTACGGAATCCAAACTGATCTTCTCCGAGGTCCGCTTCTACCAGTTTTTCCATTCATCTGTAAAGAATTCGCGTTAGTATTTTGCAGCTGTGTCTTATTAAACTGATAGTTCGGTAATTTTCACATCTGTCAACACCTGCTTTCTTTAGGATTGGGATTATTATATTCTTCTTGATGTCTGAGGTTATTTCACCTGTCTCATACATCTTGCTCACCAGATGGTAGAGTTTTGTCATGACTGGCTCTCCCAAGGCCATCAGTAGTTCTAATGGAATGTTGTCTACTCCCAGGGCCTTGTTTCGACTCAGGTCTTTCAGTGCTCTGTCAAACTCTTCACGCAGTATCTTATCTCCCATTTCGTCTTCATCTACATCCTCTTCCATTTCCATAATATTGTCCTCAAGTACTTCGCCCTTGTATAAACCCTCTTATGTACTCCTTCCACCTTTCTGCCTTCCCTTGTTTGCTTAGAACTGGGTTGCCATCTGAGCTCTTGATATTCATACAAGTGGTTCTCTTCTCTCCAAAGTTCTCTTTAATTTTCCTGTAGGCAGTATCTATCTTACCCCTAGTGAGACAAGCCTCTACATCCTTACATTTGTCCTCTAGCCATCCCAGCTTAGCCATTTTGCATTTCCTGTCGATTTCATTTTTGAGATGTTTGTATTTCTTTTTGCCTGCTTCATTTACTGCATTTTTATATTTTCTCCTTTCATCAATTAAATTCAATATTTCTTCTGTTACCCAAGGATTTCTATTAGCCCTCGTCTTTTTACCTACTTGATCCTCTGCTGCCTTCACTACTTAATCCCTCAGAGCTACCCATTCTTCTTCTACTGTATTTCTTTCCCCCATTCCTGTCAATTGTTCCCTTATGCTCTCCCTGAAACTCTGTACAACCTCTGGTTCTTTCAGTTTATCCAGGTCCCATCTCCTTAAATTCCCACCTTTTTGCAGTTTCTTCAGTTTTAATCTACAGGTTATAACCAATAGATTGTGGTCAGAGTCCACATCTGCCCCTGGAAATGTCTTACAATTTAAAAACTGGTTCCTAAATCTCTGTCTTACCATTATATAATCTATCTGATACCTTTTAGTATCTCCAGGGTTCTTCCATGTATACAACTTTCTTTCATGATTCTTAAACCAAGTGTTAGCTATGATTATGTTGTGCTCTGTGCAATATTCTTCCAGGCGGCTTCCTCTTTCATTTCTTAGCCCCAATCCATATTCACCTAATATGTTTCCTTCTCTCCCTTTTCCTACACTCGTCTCCCTTCACAATCTGAATAATTTCTTTTATTTCATCATACATTTCTTCAATTTCTTCATCATCTGCAGAGCTAGTTGTCATATAAACTTGTACTACTGTAGTAGGTGTGGGCTTCATATCTATCTTGGCCACAATAATGCGTTCACTATGCTGTTTGTAGTAGCTTACCCGCATTCCTATTTTCCTATTCATTATTATGAAAGAATAAAATGACGATAACGATGTCATATTTGGTATCAAATGATCAAATGGAAGGTCTAGTAATGACCACATTTGATATATATATTGTTGTTGTGGTCTTCAGTCCTGAACAACAACAACATACATACTGTTCGAATATAAAGAGTCCTGGCACTGGCACTCTCTCTTACAATACATGTGTAAACCATAGGAGCTACAGCATTGTATTTGGTACTGAGTTGTAGCTATCAAGATCTACAAAAAGGTCACTGAGAGGACATATGTATGTGTTATGGTTCAACCACAAACATCAATTTTTTTGTTTCATAATGGTTGTGCCATGTGAACTCAGAAGTCACTTAAAAATGGTGATGATGGGTCAACTACCAAAGGTTGATGCTCTTCGAGACTTTTATGTAGATCTTCTTGAGATCAGCACTTGTACTGTTTCTCCTGGATGGACATGAAGGTGAAATGTATAGATTACATGTTTTTACGGTAAGTATTGTATGAGTAACTTGCGAATTTTACCAAGGAACAATATATTATGCTACAATGTGTGCCTATTCCATGGAACTGAGATTCTGTGAATAACACTGTCTTTTAGCAGTCTTGGTTAACAATTCACAAATATCAGACACAACACACATTCCAGTTGACAGATGCTCAAGCACGTTACCCAGCACCCATGATCTCTTGCAAGATGACTGGTCCAGCAGGGTACAGCCATACAGCAGTGTGAGGAGGGGATCTACCCACATCTTTCAGCTTCCTTCTTAGAGTATCATCACACATTCCAACGGATAGGTAACTTCCTGTCTAGCATTCACATCAAATCCTGAAAGATTGTTTCGTGCACTAAATATGTTGTTCAATACCTCCTTCACATCACTCAAGTCAAACAGCAGAAAATATGGAATCAAGTCCTCCAAACTTAAGCAGAAAGTACTATTTGCTTTGTTATAATGTTGCTCTTTTTATTTAAAACCCATTTTATTTTTAAATATGCAGGAATGGGAAAATGAGAATGTGTAAGAGAAAAACGGAAAGGGGCTAATTTTTTACAGAGGCTATAACTGGAAAGGCAGAAACAGTATTGCTAATGGGGAAAGTAAAAGAAAAGTTGCCGAGTCCTTGGGAACAAACGAATGTACGCTAAGGAAGTGATTATAAGCAGTTAAGTATTTCATTATTATTGTTGTTGTTGTTGTTCTTACTATTGTTGTGTATCTACAGTGTCTTCTGTTATTCTGCTGATATGTATGCATAATGCAACATATCTAAGTTGAAGGAGATTTTTATATATCTTTGCAGTGCTATGCCTCCACATCAGTTGGTAGATTCAAGAAGACATTCAGTCCAGTCATGGAAGAAGAACTTTCAGATCACTGTCTGCACCCAGATAACAGATTTTATAGTCTGATCAGAAGACAAATGATGAGACTGTTGTTCGATTTTGGAGAGCAGAATATTCTTAATCTCAGGCTCAACTGAACTCGAAAATTGGTTAGAAAAGCTTAAATGCTTAACTTTAACAACAGAGAGGGATTATCTCTCTGTAGTCCTGAGCAGTGCAGCCTGGGCCAAATTATGTGGTTCAACAGAACCCAAGTAGATCAATTTTTTAATAACTTCAATCTGTGCCATGATGAGAAGCAGTTTCAACCCAACAGAATGTTCAATGTGGATGGGACAGGGATGTCAACATGTAGCATGAACAACCTTAAGTTTTGTCTCCAAATAGGCTAGATAACAGTCTGAAAGACAGCGTCAAAGGAAAGAGGAGAAACTGTAGTAGCTGTCTGCTGCTTCAGCCCAACAGGAATCTACAACCCACTAGCCTTGATTTTCCCTCGTAAATGTTTGAAGATAGGACTCTCCTCTCTAGCCCCAATAGGAATGTTAGCCCCTGGTTTTTGGACCAGGTTTCATAAACTCCAAACCATAAGTTCAATACTTGAAACACACTGTCCAGCACATAATACTCTCAACAGTGATCCTGTACAACTCATTTTGGACGAGCATGGCTCCCATTGGTACACAGAGTCCACATCAGGCTGTCTGTAGCAGGAAGGAGAGGGCCAAAGGAAGACTGAACATCATTCATGCTGTGAACTTTCTCTTTATATTAATAGACCTCGTTAAGCTAGATTTATTAAATACCTATTGGAAAAACACTTCCAGTTGCGTTGACTACTAAGAAACAATAATTTACAATCATAAAACTGTACCAGATTGATTAACAGCAAGCGAATTACATAAAATAATAAAAAACTGTAGCAGTAAAATAAAAGAACTAACAGCTCTTTCCCAAAAGAAACATTTAAGTTTAACAATCCAAAAATAGAGGTATACTTTGCTAATCCGGCCGCTGTGGCCGAGCGGTTCTAGGCACTGCTGCTGCTGTGATTGCAGGTTCAAATCCTGCCTCAGGCATGGATGTGTGTGACGTCCTTAGGTTAGTTAGGTTTAAGTAGTTCTAAGTCTAGGGGACTGATGACCTCAGATGTTAAGTCCCATAGTGCTTAGAGCCATTTGAACCATTTTGTATACTTCGCTGATAATCTCAGTATAAGAAAAATATGACATTGCCAGATAGCATAGGGCATGCAAGAGAAATAACCAGAAAAAACTGATGTCAAATATTGGGCCCTGAATGGTACAATAGCCAGTAAGAATCTTCCCAAAAATAACAGATATTAAACCTCCTAGTGTTTGGACAGTTCAAGAACAGTGCATGCAAGGATTAAGATTAATAACCTTTCAGTTGGCCGAGCCACACTTGAATAAACACATTTAAGTAAACAATCTAGTAATTACTCTATATGCAAATTAGCTGGTTAACATTTCAAAAATTTACACGAGCTAGAAATTTTAAAAAAATAAAATAAAAGGAAAGCTGGAGTAGGAGCGCAATGATTAAGACACAAATAAATACATCGATTTGTTATACAACCCTCTCTTGGCAATGCCTAGTGGGCTTGGAAAGATTAAGTGGCACAGGAGCCCCGGTGGGCTTTTCAGTTGAGCGCAGGCTTGGCTCCACTTTTGGATGCTGCGCCTCCTGTATCAACTATGCTGATTTGACCCATGACTGACCAAAATAAACATAAATGGCAGCCTAATTAACAGATAAATACAGAATTAAGTACAAGAACTGTGCCAAGCTTCTACTGTATACTAAATGTCACCGCACGACAGTCAAAATTACAGCAACAAGAAAAACTGGGGAATAATTTTTCAGTGAGTGAACAGAGTGAAATCAATGAAACCTGTAAGGTGGCCAAAACCTAAACACAGTTACCAAGTAAGAAGTTCTACTGCCAACCACAATTTGTATGAAACTAGCACTACATGAGTGAAGGGTAAAAAAGTAAGTGGCATGTAGAACAGAGCACAAAACCCCGACCTAACACATTCAGTTGAAAAACTAACCCCTGACTAAGAGCAGATAGAACATAACTTTTTGAATAACTTTATACCCACACATAAGGTAGTAGTAACAAATACAAAATAAAGTTTTCACTGAGAGAGACTTCATAATGAAGATTACGAGGCCTCACCATTACAGACAAATAAAAAGAAAACACAGTCAGACTTGGGTGTATAAACACCCAATAAGACAACAGATGAAACTGCAGGCTTCAGTAACAGTAGATGTAAGACGTTTGACACATGAAATTAATCCACTTCATACACAGATGTGTGCCACCACAAATCTGATGCCTTACAGCAAATAGTCAGATTGAAGCATTATGTAAAGAAACAAATTCAGTAGTTTTGTAAGAGTGCACACACAACTTTCCTGCCTGAAAATAGAAGTGGGATCAATAATTAGAAGTCTGATATGAAACCAGACGTGAACGTCAAACAAACAACCAGAAAACTACTCAGCTAAACAGTCACACTATGGTACAGGAAATGACAGTTACAGCTATGGTTACTGCCAATGACTGGCTCACTCACATCCGATAACCCAAATCTGAAGCTTGCCAGATGTACCCGTGCAACAATCCAGGAAGAACAGCTTGGAGCTGGCACACAACTTCAACACAGCAGCAGTCTGTTGTCCATCTCTAGGTCCAGTCAGTCAATCACTGAAGAACACAACATGCTACTTCCCTCGATACACATCCCATATGTCCAAAGCTTTGCAGCAGATGACAATTGAGGTAATAATGGTTCACATTCCAGGAAGCTGCCTGAATGACTCCTCCTGGTATCGCTGATATCCTCAGGGCCTGTAAATGTTAACCGCCAAACTTGTACCAGCCATCAACTGCTAGCACACTACTCGCCTCACCACCTGCTTCCAACTTGGCCACCTCACCCCTGAGCTAACTGTTTTCACCTTCCTGGTCATACTCTCATTGCCCTCACACCCCCGAGCGCCATGTGCCCTCTTACGGCAAAGATGTTCTACTAGAGACCGTGGTGCGACCTATCGATTACAAAATGATTCACCCATTATACTCTTTAAGCTACTGGGGAACAGATAAGTTCATGGCTATTACTTCATGGACACCGATTAGACAGACAGCTGTGAATGCTTTTATTGCTAGCTACATATTCCACAGTAGCCACAATCCAATATTTAAAACTGAAATATCCTTTGAGTTAAAGAGAATACTCCTGTTCAGTCCAGATGTCTTCACACGAAAAGACTGCTCTTTCAGAAAATTACTGACAAAACCAAATGTCCAACAACTGAAGAAGACAAAGGAGCCGACCACAGGCAAATTCTGCTCCTCAGTGACAGATGATATGCCTGTGCAGTCACTAGGAGAAAAGCAAGAATATGACACAAATGAAATTCAGAGTGTTGATATACAGGCAGGTTTAGGTGTAGCTAATTTTTATCCACTGCCACAATATGTTTGACCTACAGCAAAGTGGAAAATGGCAAAGAAATCTGAGATTTTGTGTGGGGTCTCTGTTCAGAAATGTGTTGTTAGAAAAACAAGCTAATCCAAACAAAACCAAAAGGAGACAAACTACCAGTAGCGAACAATATAGAATCTCAGTATAAACTGCACTTATCCATGTGACCACTTTACAAATAACCAGGTCCAAATCTAACAAGGGTTCCAATGGTTTGAATTGTCCAGGGTGTGGTGAAGCCTAGTAGGAGCCTGTCACAGAATTCTGGATCATGTGTAATAACTGCTCCCACTGATGTCATAAGGAATATACATACTATGAATGTCATACGAATTTTCTAAAGATTTATGTTAGTGCATACACTTTGACTAGATGTCGGGTACTCTTACCAGACAATGTGGCTACGAGTATGAAATGAGTACGGCTATAAGTACGGATCAGCAGTATGTTACATATATTGACACTTAAGGTTTATGCTAAAAGTTTGGCAACTGTAACTGATATATGTTGTTCCTAAATAAACCAGAAATGATTTAGTATAAGGATGGTTTGTTTTAGTGTTCTCATCTACTAGATATGAACAATTAAATACTAAGTGTGTGCTCTTCCTGACTTTCTCCTATAAATCTCTCTCACTATGTTGACTGGCAGACAGGATTGCTAGAATTTTTAAACTAAATACTGTCTTAGGGAATAATCGTCTGAGGAAATGCAGCTAAGGTAAAAAAAAAAAGTATTTATTCCACGAAAGTGTGCAACCAGTACACTATGTAAAGTTGATAACTCAACATATTGCAGAAGGCTCTTCAGGGATCTAGGTATTCTTAACACTTATTTAGCAATATACGTACTCCCTCATCATATCTCCAGTTAACACCAGCGCATCTCTGATGAACTCTGCAATTTTCAACCACAACATTACACTGAAGAGCCAAAGAAATTGGTATACTGCCTAATACCGTGTAGTGCCTTGCGAGCACACAGAAGTGCCGCAACACAACACGGAGTGAGCTCGACTAATGTCTGAAGCAATGCTGGAGAGAATTGACACCATGAATCGTGCAGAACTACCCATAAATCCATAAGACTACGAGGGGGTGGAGATCTCTTCTGAACAGCACATTGAAAGGCATTCCAGATATGCTCAATAATGTTCATGTTTGGGGACTTTGATGGCCAGAGGAGTGTTTAAAGTTGGGGACGGGGGGGGGGGGGGGGTGTTCGTGGAGCCACTCTATAGTAATTGTGGACGTGTGGGTGCTGCATTGTCCTGCTGGAATTGCCCAACTCAGTAAGGGATACACAATGGACATGAATGGATGCAGGTGATCAGACACGATGCCTTCGTACATGTCACCTGTCAGAGATATATCTAGACATATCAGGGGTCCCATGTCACTCCAACTGCACATGCCTCACATCATCACAGAGCCTTCCCCAGCTTCAACAGTCCCCTGCTGACATGCAGGGTCCATGAATTCATGAGGTTGTCTCCATACACATACATGTCCATCTGCTTGATATAATTTGAAATGAAACTAATTCGACCAGGCAACATGTTTCCAATCCTCAACAGTCCAATATCAGTGTTGATGGGCCCATGCGAGTCATAAAGCTTTGTGTAGTGCAGTCGTCAAGTGTACACAAGAAGGCCTTCGGCTCCGAAAACCCGTATTGATAATGTTTTGTTGAATGGTTCATGTGCTGACACTTATTGATGGGCCAGCATTGAAACCTGTGGAAGTGTTGCACTTCTGTCACACGGAATGATTCTCTTCAGTCACTGTTGGTCCCATTCTTGCAGGATCCTTTTCCAGCTGCAGCAATGTCAGAGATTTGATGTTCCAGCCACAGCGATATCAGATATTCGATGTTTTACTGGATTCCTGATATTCATGGTACAATCGTGAAATGGTCATATGGGAAAATCCCCACTTCATCACTTACCTCAGAGACACTGTGTCCCATCGCTTGTGCTCCGCCTATAACAGTATTTTCAAACTCACTTAAATCTTTAAAACCTGCCATTGTAGCAGCAGTAACTGATCTAACAACTGCACCAGACACTTGTTGTCTTATATAGGCATTGCCAACTACAACGCTATATTCTGCTTTTTACATATCTCCATATTTGAATGCTCATGCCCATACCGGTTTCTTTCGCACTCCAGCATATAAGTAAAAATAATTTCTATACAGACTATGTAAGTTTATAAAAGTAGTAGATGAAGTTTAGTATTCAGGCTGTAAAATAGCTAATTTTGGCCAAAGTACAGAGGATATAAAATGCAGGCTGACAATAGGAAGAAAATTAGTTCTTAAAAAGCACTCAGCACTCCGTCTTCAGGCCACAAGTGGTCCATCGGGACCATCCGACTGCCGTGTCATCCTCAGTTGAGGATGTGGATAGGAGGGGTGTGTGGTCAGCACACCGCTCTCCTGGTCGTTATGATTGTTTTCTCTGGCCGGAGTCGCTACTATTCGGTCGAGTAGCTCCTCAACTGGCATCACAAGGCTGAGTGCACCCCGAAAAATGGCAACAGCGCATGGCGGCTGGATGGTCACCCATCCAAGTGCTGGCCACGCCCAACAGTGCTTAACTTCGGTGATATCACGGGGACCAGTGTATCCACTGCGGCAAGGCCATTGCCATTTCTTAAAAAGAGGAATGTATTAACCATCAACACAAATGTAATTGCTAGGAAGCATTTTCTGAAGGTACTTGTCTAGTGTATAGCCCAGTATAACAGTGTAATAAGGATTATAAGCAGTTCCGACAAGAAGAAAACAGAAAGTTTTGAAATGTAGTGCTGTAGAAGACTGTTTAAGATCAGACAGTTAGATTGAACAAATGAGGAGGTAATGAATCAAACTGAGAAAAAAACAGTTTGTGGGGCAACTTGACTAAAAGAAGGGATCTATTAACAGGGCGCACCCTGAGGCATCAAGGAACCGTCATTTTGGCAATGAACGGTAGTGTGAAGAGTAAAAATTGTAAAGAGAGACCAAGCCTTGAACACAATAAGCAGGTTCAAATGAATGTAGGTTTCAGTAGTAATGCTAAGGTGAAGAGGTATATGTAGGATAGACTATGATAGAATGTTGCGTGAAATTAATCTCCTGGGACTGAAGAACACCACAACTAGTTTCTCAACAGAATTGCATACTTTGGTACCAAAGTCTGTAACAAGTTGTCTGTAGTCATTAGGTAGGAAATTGTAGCCACTTCAACAATTTATCAGAATATTTGGTCTTTGTATTAAACTAATCTTGGCATTGCCAGTACATAGACAGCCACTTTTGGTCTGTATAAATGAAATGCTTTGTTTGAAGTATCAGATAAAAATAGCAGGTGACTGGTAAAACACAAAGAGTAGTGGCCTCTTTCAAAGTATGCATTTCCCAACTAATGTACATATATAAAACACTCTATATGTAAGTCCCATAATTATCAGTGTTAAGTACATTCAAAACATTTACTATTTTTTGTCAGCAATTTTCTTCAGCCATAAGCATTAGTGTCTACTTCAACACGTTAAGACTTGAATGTTGACCTTCTGTCACATAATGCTGACCGAGAGCACCTAGATTTATTGATGTCCAGATTTGATTATTTTCCACAGTAAAATTCCCTATGAGGATTGAAGAGTATATTTTTACTGATAATTTGTATTTAGATCACACAACCTGTATTTATGTAGGTGTGAAGCCAAGAGTCAATGGTTTATCTGACTTTGATGGTCAAATGTTAACAATAAAATTTCCTGATCAGTGAGATACAGATCGCAGAAGGCAAGTACTATATCACACAATGCTGATGAGAAATTTATAAAGCAGGCACTGTTGATGGAAAATTTAACTCTTTCTTAAACATATCATACAGCATATTGAGTCATATTTTCCTCTGAAACAAATGAAGGAGAAATGAACACTAGTAATGGTAAGAAATGGACAACTGGGGATTAAAGTATCTCATGCTGAGAATGGAGACTCTACGTAATTTAGAGAACTAGTAGTAGTCAAGATCTGAAACTCCATCTCCACTGGTATTGTAAAATCCTTCCATCAGTCAATAAAACGGCAAAGCTCATTTACTACACACAGAAATACACTACAAGAATAAGGCAACAACGATTTGGAACATTATTAAACCGAAAAAAAAATCAAAAATAATTATCCAAATGAAACAGAGGCACTAGAATACAGAAATATAAATTGTGATACTCTCACATCACTGGTCACCAAATTCAATGATAACTTCTTCACAGTAGCTGCAAACACTGCAGGCAGTAATTAACAACCAAATACAGATGCATTAGATTTACTTGTGCAAAGATTTCATATGACTCCAACATACATCAGTTTCAAAAATACAACCCCCCAATGAGATTACAGAATGCATCACCTCACTAAAATGTAGTAATTCTGTTGGCTGTGATAATGCTTCTTGCAGAATATTCCAATCTTGTGCTGACTTGATAGGGTTACCCTTAAGACATTGTGAGGATTTCAGCTGGCGTGAAGTATGCTTTTATCTTATACCAGACAGATCCTCCACTTCTTCCAGCTGTTTTTCCTGTAAAACTACTTTTACTATGAAGAAGATCAGGCTATGTACTCTGGAACAATCTCATTTATTGGACAGACTACAACTCAAACTCAGTATACAACTCAGATTACAACTTACATTTTTTAGAGTAACATCTCATCAGACAAATTTCCATTTCCAGACTCTTCTCTTTTCTTTGTTGTACAATCTTAGATCTGTGTTGACAAAAATCATGAAATGTTGCCAGGGAGGAGCTCCCTGGCATGACACATGGTGCTGCGGACTCTGAGTGATTCCTTGTGATGACTGAAACTCATCAAAAGGGTGTCTTCCACTGCCACCCAACACCCCAGGAGCACCTCAAACACAAAAATCTGACCCCATCAAAGCCAAAACCATCTCAATACCTTAACTAACAATAATAACAGTAATAAGTTTAGCTAAATGCCACTGATGAACAATTACTCAATTACCTTAACTGCAAAGGTATAGGGTGTTTCACAAAATCCCTGAAATATTAACCAACATTTCTGTAGCCTTACAATATCTTTGTCTCCAATCAACGAGCCAGGGCATATTTCCTGACAGATAAAAATTCATTGTAATAACACCAATTCACAAAACTGGAGATATGCAAACCAGCCTCTAATTACAGACCTACACCACTCCTTCCAATCTTTTCAAAACTGTCTGAGAAAGTAATCTATGATGGGAATGCTGACTCAGTTTGGCCTTTGTAAAGGTTTCTTCATAGAGAAAGCAATACAAGACATAAAAAACGCAGCCCTAGCAGAGACAAACTTGTAAAATTATCCTTTTGACATAATTTGTGGTCTTTGCAAAACCTGCAAGAACAGGGCGAATGATTACTGAAGAGAATTTTTCAGTGTGACAGAAGTGCAGGTTTTGGCAAGATCACAAACTACATCAACAGGATAATTTTCCAAGTTTATCTCCACTAGGACTGCATTTTTTGGGCCTTGTATTGATTTCCCTGTGGAGAAACCCTTACAAAGGCCAAACTGAGTCCGCATTCCATCATAGATTACTTTCTCAGGCACTTTTGAAAAGACTGAACCGAGTGATGTAGGTCTTTAATTAGAGGTGGTTTGCATATCTCCAGTTTTATAAATTGGTGTTATTACAATGAATTTATATCTATCAGGAAATATGCCCAGGCTTACTGATTGGACACAAAGATATTGTAAGGTTACAGAAATGTTGGTTAATAATTCAGGGATTTTGTGAAACACCTATACCTTAGCAGTTAAGGTATTTGAGTAATTGTTCATAATTGGCATACAGATAAATTTAAGCAGTATTATTATTGTTATTATTGTTAGTTAAGGTATTTAGATGGTTTTGGCTTTGGTGGGGTCGGATTTTTGTGTTTGAGGTGGTCCTGGGATGTTGAGCTTTTGGAGCCGAAGGCCTACTTGTGTATATTTGATGACTGAACGACACAAAGCTTTACACCTCGCCTGGGCCCATCAACACTGACGACTATTGATAACTGGAAATATGTTGCCTGGTTGAACAAGTCTTGTTTCAAATTGTATCGAGTGGCTGGACATGTATGGGTATGGAGACAACCTCATGAATCCATGGACCCTGCATGTCAGTAGGGGACTGTTCAAGCGGGTGGAGACTCTGTAGTGGTGTGGGGAGTGTGCAATTGGAGTGATATGAGGCCCTAATACATCTAGATTTGACTCTGGCATGTGACACATATGTAGGCATTGTGTCTGATCACCTGCATCCATTCAAGTCCAGTGTGCATGCCAACAGATTCTGTCAATTGCAGCAGGACACTGCAACAGCCCTAACTTCAAAAATTGCTACAGAGTGGCTCCACGAACACTCTTCTGAGTTTACACACTTCCACTGGCCACCAAATTCCCCAACATGAACATTATTTAGCATTTCTGGAATGCCTTGCAATGTGCTGTTCAGACGAGATCTCCACCCCCCTCACACTCTTGCAGATTTATGGACAGCCCTGCACGATTCATGGTGTCAATTCTCTCCAACACTACTTCAGACATTAGTCGAGTCCATGCCACATCTTGTTACAGCACCTCTGTGTGCTCTCAGGGGCCCTACACGATATTAGGCTGGTGAACCAGTTTCTTTGGCTCTGCAGTGTAAATCCATGAAGATCTTCTCCTTCATGGGTTCCAAAAAATACACTGAATGAATGGAGTTGATGTGTTACTTTACTCATCTACATGCCCGAAGGTTTCATGATGTTTTGTCTGGAAGTAGCAATGGACAACCCTGCCTGAAGATCTGACAGGTCACTCTGCTGGTGAACATGCAGGAACCTAGCATTAGTCCCCTGGTATTAATTACTTTTGTGGCTGTAGTGCCTGCCATAAATTCGTCTCCTGTGCCAACATCTTCATCCCAGAGTAGCACTTGCAGCCTACATCCACAGTTGTTTGCTGAATGTATTCCACTCTCTGTCTACCTCTGCACTTTTTTTGCCTACTGAAGCTCCCTCTAGTACTATGGAAGTGATTCCCTAATGTCTCAACAGATGCCCTATAACCCTGTCCCTAGTCAATGTTTCCCACATATTCCTTTCCTCTCTGATTCTGCACAGAACCTCTGGATTCCTCATCTTATCAGTCCACCTGATTTTCAACATTCATCTACAGCACCACATCTCAAATGCTTCAATTCCCTTCTGTTCCAGTTTTCCCACAGTCCATGTTTCACTACCATACAATGCTGTGCTTCAAGCGTACATTCTCAGAAACTTCTTCCTCAAATTAAAGACTATGTTTGATGCTAGTAGACCTCTCTTGCCAAGGAATGCCCCTTTTTCCAGTGCTAGTCTGCTTTTGCTGTCCTCCTTGTTCCATCTGTCACTGGTTATTTTGCTGCCTAGTTACTAGAATTCCTTAACTTCATCTACTTTGTGATTATCCATCCTGATGTTACGTTTCTCGCTGTTCTCATTTCTGCTACTTCTCGTTACTTTTGTCTTTCATTGATTTACTCTTAAGCCATATTCTGTACCCATTAGGATGTTCATTCCATTCAGCAGATCATACCTAATTCCTCTTCACTTTCACTCATAATAGCAATTTCATCTGTGAAACATATCATTGCTGGCCTTTCACCTACATCTAGATCTACATGACTACTCTGCAATTCACATTTAACTGCTTGGCAGAGGGTTCATCGAACCACAATCATACAATCTCTCTACCATTCCACTCCCGAACACCGCACGGGAAAAACGAACACCTAAACCTTTCTGTTCGAGCTCTGATTTCTCTTATTTTATTTTGATGATCATTCCTATCTATGTAGGTTGGGCTCAACAAAATATTTTCGCATTCAGAAGAGAAAGTTGGTGACTGAAACGTCTTTGCTGTAATGACTTCCATCCCAATTCGCGTATCATATCTGCCACACTCTCTCCCCTATTACATGATAATACAAAACGAGTTGCCCTTTTTTGCACCCTTTCGATGTCCTCCGTCAATCCCACCTGGTAAGGATCCCACACCACGCAGAAATATTCTAACAGAGGACGAACGAGTGTAGTGTAAGCTGTCTCTTTAGTGGACTTGTTGCATCTTCTAAGTGTCCTGCCAATGAAACGCAACCTTTGGCTCGCCTTCCCCACAATATTATCTATGTGGTCTTTCCAACTGAAGTTGTTTGTAATTTTAACACCCAGGTACTTAGTTGAATGACAGCCTTGAGAATTGTACTATTTATCGAGTAATTGAATTCCAACGGATTTCTTTTGGAACTCATGTGGATCACCTCGCACTTTTTGTTATTTAGCGTCAATTGCCACCTGCCACACCATACAGCAATCTTTTCTAAATCGCTTTGCAACTGATACTGGTCTTCGGATGACCTTACTAGACGGTAAATTACAGCATCATCTGCGAACAACCTAAGAGAACTGCTCAGATTGTCACCCAGGTCATTTATGTAGATCAGGAACAGCAAAGGTCCCAGGACGCTTCCCTGGGGAACACCTGATATCACTTCAGTTTTACTCGATGACTTGCCGTCTATTACCACGAACTGCGACCTTCCTGACAGGAAATCACAAATCCAGTCGCACAACTGAGACGATACCCCATAGGCCCGCAGCTTGATTAGAAGTCGCTTGTGAGGAACGGTGTCAAAAGCTTTCTGGAAATCTAGAAATACGGAATCAACTTGAGATCCCCTGTCGATAGCGGCCATTACTTCGTGCGAATAAAGAGCTAGCTGCGTTGCACAAGAACCATGTTTTCTGAAACCATGCTGATTACGTATCAATAGATCGTTCCCATCGAGGTGATTCATAATGTTTGAATACAGTATATGCTCCAAAATCCTACTGCAAACCGACGTCAATGATATAGGTCTGTAGTTCGATGGAGTACTCCTACTACCCTTCTTAAACACTGGTGCGACCTGGGCAATTTTCCAATCTGTAGGTACAGATCTATCGGTGAGCGAGCGGTTGTATATGATTGCTAAGTAGGGATCTATTGTATTAGCGTAATCTGAAAGGAACGTAATCGGTATACAATCTGGACCTGAAGACTTGCCCATATCAAGCGATTTGAGTTGCTTCGCAACCCCTAAGGTATCTACTTCTAAGAAACTCTTCTATGGTCTGCAGTACACCACAGCTGCCTTGGCAGCAGTTATAAATAACACCATTCTGTCATGCGCAGTATACTTTAACCATGGAGGCATGCAAACAGTTTTCAAACTTAGCAATTTCAGAAATGCTTCCACCCTCAGCCTGGAAGCTCATGCCCTTTTGGACATCAGATACATTGCTTCATTTCCAAATTACTATGACTGCAATGACCCTGCCCCCAAGATGCATTACATGCCTTCCATTACTAGTGCTACCATCTGCTGTCTGTGACTGGTTATTGCATATTAAAATTGAACATAGGCAGTCATCACATTAATGTGACTGGAGTGTGTATTAAGCTGAAAAAGCCTTAAAGATAAATTATCATCTGGAATTGGTGACATCCCATATTTAACTGTAAAGAACCACATAAACAAAATGACTGTACCAAAATTTATCTTTGATCTCAGATATATTTCCTAATTGCATGGAAGTCAAAAAATTTATCCCACTTTTTAAGGGAGGTCGAAAATAATGCGAGAATTAGAAGCTGAGATCATTGTTACCTTTGTTTGGTAAACTTCTTGAAAGATTAATTCATCTAAAATTAATTAATTTTCTGGAAAGGAACTAAATCCTCTCTGATGCTTAGCAAGGCTTCAGGAAGAATACAGCTATGACTGTTATCGTTGCGACTGGTGCTTGAACACTACTGTCAAGTGTGAAGTTCACGCAGTTATTTGATTTTTGAATGCGAAAAGCATTAAACTGGTTGAAATTCATTGTCAGTTGACGGAAGTATGTGGTCAGTCGTGCATGCATGTCAAAAATGTTCCAAGTGGTATGGAGAGTTTAAAGCCAGTTGCACTGAAATTCACAACAGAGATAGGAATTGTAAGCGATCAATTTCCTACAGGACAGTCATGAAGGTTAAGGAAATCATGCATAATGCTCAGAGTATCACTCTGGATACTCTCAGCATTTTCCCTAATTCTACTCGAAAAGTTGCAATTTCAGAGGCTGTGTGCAAGATGGGTACTGTGTATGCTGACGGAAGACCACAAACAGCAACAAGCTGATTCTTCCCATGAATCTCTTGACCACTGTACAGATGCAAAGGACAACTTCTTGGACTCTACTGTCACGGGTGACAAAAGCTAAGCTGGGTATTCAACTTTACACCTGAGACAAAACAACATTCATGTGAGCAGCAGCATCCCTCTTCTTCCAAGAAATGAAAATTCAAACACAGTCTGCCGGTAAAGTCATGGCAGCTGCCTTTTGGAGCCAGAAGGGCACACTGTTTTTGCATGCTGCGATGAGAATAAATGCTGACAGGTACTGTAAAATAATGGAAGAACTCAGAAGGAACAATAAGAAAACTCAGAAGGGCAGTTCAGTACTGGAGAAGAGAAATGTTGAGCAAGAGTGTATACACTGTCCACAAAGCCAGTCCACACATCGCCCGTCGAACCATTCATCTCCTGCAGATTTTGGCTGGCACGTCATCACCCATCCACCTGACAATCTAGACTTGGCAATGAGTGACTACCACCTGCTTCCTAAACTGAAGGAACATTTACATGGAGAGCATTCCCCTCCAATGATGAGGTGAAAGGTGAGGTTAACACTTCCTGAAAGACATGGTGGCAAGCTGGTGTGACATGGACATTGTAAAACTGCCACAGCATCTGCCAAGAGGCATTGGTATTCTTCAATATTTAAAATTATGATGTAGAAAAATGTTATTTGTATATCTAAAAATATAAGAAACCTCACTTTCGGGTTTGCCCTCGCAAATCTGACATTCTCCTCACTCAGAAGAGAGCTGTGAGAGTAATGAACAGTCCAAAGCCAGCTATGACATCTCTCCTGAAAATCACTCATTTTACCTCTTGGCAATTTCTACATTTTAGAAATATGTATTCGGAAAAAATAATATTGAGAAATTCAGCAAAAATGTGAATGTCCATGATCATGCTACAAGACAGACAATAAAACTCAACGTTTGAATAATTCTTATCTCTGCCTTTAAAAATTCACCATTAACCAAATAATGTAAAATCCAGGATGGAATAATGGCAGTATTACAGAAAGGATAGATTGCTATTCATGATATACAAATGTTGAGCCACAGACACAAGAGAAAGAATTGCTATACATATGAGCTTTCTGCCAAAAGGCCCTTTCCCAAACATAGAAAACACACATTTTCACATAAGCACTGAGACCTTAGTGACCAGAGATGGTAGCTATTTGTGTGTCAGTTGTGCTTATGTGAATGTGAAGAAGGCCTTTTGGCCAAAAGCTCACATGTATAGCAGTCTTTTTATTGTGCCCACATGCGACATAACATCTCCTCTATATGGTGAGTATCCTTCTGTCCTTTTCACACTACTGTCACCATTTAACTAAGGCATTCAACTTTACTACAGTCTGCTATCAACTATAAAAAACATGAAGTTTCTGTCTTCATTTGATAGTAATGTAAAACCCTTCTAGCTTGATTATAGCATTTACAATGTATCCAAGTTTTTGGCCCATACTTGTGTGAAGAAATATACTATCTGCAACTATAGGAAGTGTATGCTTTGAGAGACGGGGATAGAGACAGAGGGAGGGAGGGAAAGAAAGAGAGAGAGAGGGGGGGGGGGGGGGGAGTAAGCTGTGACTATGCCAACCACGCATTTGTTTCGTATATGTGTGAATAGGATGTGAAACAAAAATAACGTTTTCAGGAATAAAACCTATGTAAAATCAGGTTTCGTAAATTCTCGTCACATCACCTCACATCATTAATGATTGCATCATACTATAAGTTGTCCAATATCATAATGCATGTGTTGTGCATCACCATGTGCATGTGTTGTACAACAATAATTCAAAGGAGAAATAAATAAATATAAATAAACACTATTAGTGGAATTATAATTGTATAGAGTAAAACTCTAACTTTATAATCTTATCACCTTTATCACATTTCTTATGTATTGGGATGGGTAATTGCATCAGTAATTAATACACTGTTATAATTCATCTAAACGATGTTTCTAAATACTGTTTGGTATTTCATGTTACTAATGCACCTGTGTTTTTCTGTTTCATGTGAGGTGTGTGCACACATTATGACAATGAGGTGTTATTTGGCAACTTAAGCAAAAGTAGCCATTGCTGAGAGTATAACAACAGTTAAAGTCTGTAAGGAGATGGAAGCAAATTTGTCACAAGGAGCAGTCCAAATTATTACTTATACAAATATTTGAAAAAAAATCCCTCCTGATGAACTACCAATGTAAGGTATAGGAGCATCCAGTTGACAAGCTACACTGTAATTATCTTTTATAAAATTAAAGTGTGGTATGGTTTTTATTTATTTTGAAAATAACATTAAATTGACATCACTTTTATTTCTTTTGAAAATAAGAAAAAAGGCTTCTTAATAAAAACAAATTAAAATGTCCAATGGAAAAATAAAGAAATTCATTGCAATATGACATTATAGTTTGCAGGAGTCATGTAAAATTAACAAACTAAATATTTGTTGCTAACATCCAGTGCTGATATAAGTAATCAGTTTCAAAATAATATGGGCCTCTCTCTATCTTTTCTTCTTTTTATTTTTTAAAAAAACTATATGAGATGCAGTAATGTAATAATTTCATGAAAAATAATTATTTTATTGAGATTCATCAGTTTTTCAGTAGGAAATAATGAATATCTTGCTATGCTGAAGTATCAAAGTCTGATGAACTTACGAGACTTACGAGACTTATATTTTCCAGTGTAATACACCACATAAGCAGGATAAAACTCATTATCAGAAAATTTGACAATAACTTGACGGTTTGGCTTGACTGTAGTGTCATACCTCAGTTTTCTTAATTCATCTTTGTAAGGTGGTAAAACCATGTCTGGATTTCCCTCAGTTTCATCTGCTATCATGACTCTGAAAACGAACAAAATTTTTTCCACCATATTTTTGTCTGAGTAATGACTTGCATAACATGAAATAGGAGTCAGTGAGACCCCTTTCCCAAAGATATTTCCAGTTATAGATCCATGTTTTCTCCAGTCAAGATTTTTTTCACAGATTGAAGAAATATTTTCGATTTTAGTACCATGGAAGAGATATTCTTCTTTAATATGACCATATCTGGACATCATTTCTGCTTTTTTCAAAAGATAATAACTATACAAAAAAGGATTTTGCACTTCAACTATTTTGGTGATATTAAAATGCTTTTGTGTAGTACCCTGAAACAATGTTTTTATCATACTGTATTTAGCACTAATACAAGAAATATCAACTAATTTGAATACTTCATCCTGTAATAAGGCTGTCCAGGATATTTCTTGTTCATAGACGATCATATGAAGACTCTTTTCTGATTTATTTTTTGCACTGTCTGCCACTTCCTCATTTCCTTTTTCAACCAAAAGTAAGCCGTGGTTTTCTGCACTATGTACTTCATTAGGTGCTACTATCGCATCTGATGATGTCTCAGCTGGAAGCATGCAGTGAGTTTCTTCATCATGTACTTCATTAGGTGTTAGTATTATGTCCGATGGCGTCTCATTGTTTCCTTCTTCTGCTGGACTCAGTTGGTTCGTTGTGAATGTGTCATTTGAGATGAATTCCTCACACACTGGCTTTGTAATTCCCCTATTTTCCACATTCTGATTTTTATCCTCAGTGACCAGAACAGCAATTTCTTGCACAGAACTTCCTGAGGCTGATTCATCAGAAGCTGTTTCATTTCTTTCTGAACCATCTTCAGTTTCTGATTTATTGATTTCTTTTGCTGTACATGAGCAATTATTTTTCCCATAAGGTGCTTCATTCAGTGTGGTTGTTTCCTTATTCTGGGGCTTTTGATTTTGATCTTCCAACATTATTATTTCCTTTTGAGGATATTCCGTGCCTGAATTATCATTGACTGGCCTCTTGGTTACACTTATTAGTACTTCCTGCCCTACGGAGACTGGCTTCACACCTTGCATTTCTAGACCATGGAATTTTTCCAGTGACTTGGGAAACAGTGTCTCTTCTTGATTGTCCACTATGGACATTTTGCTCTTTGTTAGTCCCTTATATGCTGCTTCCTCTTCAGCTTCATTTATCTGTCTTTTCCCAACTGTAGAAGAGCAATCAATTTTGTTATGAAACACTTCACTTGTTATTGTTTTCTTGCTTAAAGTATTTTGATCATCATTACTGTTGTCTCCATGAAATAAATCTGCAGTTATATTAAGAGGAAAGCTAGTAACTGACTGTTGAGACTCTTGCTCATTTATATTACTTTCTGACTCCTTATCTGACCGAGTACAAACATGAAAATCTTCTATGTTGTTCGCAACACTTTCTTCAGCCTGTAATTTGTGTTCTGTTTTTAACTTCTTTGTTGGTGGATCTGCAGACATCTCAGCTTCTTTTCCCTTCAATAATGTTACACACTGATCCAGACCAGATTGTATGTTTGCTTCATTATAGCCTTGTGCTTCTCTCAGTTGTTGTGCAACTATGTCCACTCCTGACAGTAAACAGCTTTGTGAGCAGTTTTCACAATTCACAAACTTGGTGTTGTCTTCCAGGTATGTGTCTTTTACATCAGGTTTCCCACAAGCTTCCTGAATATGTATATTTTGTATATCCATAGTACTTGTAACTTATCTTCTGCCTGTAAAGGAAGCAGATATGACTCATAAGTTATTACTGCATTTAACTACATTAGATTAGATTAGTACTTGTTCCATAGATCATGAATACAACACTTCGTAATGATGTGGAATGTGTCCATACAAGATATTACATTAGACAAAATATTGGGAAATTACCCACTTACTATATCCAAAAATTCATGTAATGAGTAGGAGGAGTTGCCATTAAGAAATTCTTTCAATTTCCTTTTAAATGCTATATGGCTATCTGTCAGACTTTTGATGCTACTAGGTAAGTGACCAAAGCCTTTGGTGGCAGCATAATTTACCCCCTTCTGAGCCAAAGTTAGATTTAACCTTGGGTAGTGGAGATCATCCTTTCTCCTAGTGTTGTAGCCTAGTACACTGCTATTACTTTTGAATTCGTTTGGATTGTTAATAACAAATTTCATAAGTGAATATATATATTGTGAGGCTACAGTGAAGATTTCTAGCTCTTTAAATAAATGTCTGCAGGATGATCTTGGATGATCTCCAGCAATTATTCTGATTACACACTTTTGTACAATGAGCAGTATTTTACTCAATGATGAGTTACCCCAGAATATGATGCCATACGAAAGCAGAGAATGAAAATAGGCATGATAAGCTAATTTACTCAGATGTATATTGCCAAAATTTGCAATGACCCTAATAGCATAAGTAGCTGAACTCAAACGTTTCAGCAGATCCTCAGTTCAACCCCTCATCAATGCATACACCTAGAAATTTTTAATATTCTACCTTAGCTACCGATTTCTGATCAAAGTCTATATTTATTAATGGGGTCATTCCATTTACTGTGTTTTGTGAAAGTTTAATGAGAGCCCATTTGAAGAGAACCACTTATTGATTTTCTGAAAAACATCGTTTACAATTTCACCAGTTAATTCTTGTCTGTTGGGTGTGATAGCTATAATTGTATCATTGGCAAAAAGTACCAGCTTTGCATCTTTGTGAATATAGAATGGCAAGTCTTTAATATATATTAAGCACAGCAGAGGACCCAAGACCGGACCTTGCGGCACCCCATTCTTGATTGTTCCCCAGTTTGAGAAATCACCAGTTTTTTGCATATTATGTGAACTGTTTATTTCAACTTTCTGCACTCTTCCAGTTAGGTATGATTTAAACTATTTGAGCACTGTCCCGTTCATAGCACAGTACTTGAGCTTATCTAGAAGTATTCCATGATTTACACAATCAAAAGCCTTTGATAGATCACAAAAACTCCCAATGGGTGACTTCCGGTTACTCAGAGCATTTAATATTTCATTAGTTAAAGTATATATAGCATTTTCCGTTGAGAAGCCCTTCTGGAAACCAAACTGACATTTTTTTGAAACTTTATTTTTACAAAGGTGTGAAGCTACTCTACAATACATTACTTTTTCAAGAATTTTGGATAAGACAGTCAGAAGAGAGATTGGGCGGTAGTTGTTGACATCAGTCGTATCCCCTTTTTTATGCAGTGGTTTAACAATGGCATACTTCAGTCTATCTGGGAACATACCGTGCTTCAGAGAGCTATTACATATGTGGCTAAGAATTCCACTTATTTCTTGGGAACAAGCTTTTATAATCCTGCTGGAAATGCCATCAATTCCATGTGAGCTTTTATTCTTGAGAGAGTTTATTATCTTCCTAATTTCAGCAGGAGAGGTGGGTGGAATTTCAATTGTATCAAATGGTGTGGGTAAGGCCTCTTCCATTAACTGCCTTGCTTCTTCTAATGAACATTTAGATCCTATTTTGTCTACAACATTTAAAAAATGATTATTCAAAATGTTTTTGACTTCCGGCTTGTTGTTTATCAAGTTTCCATTCGCTTTGATGGTGATGCCATCATCCTGTGCTCTTGGTTGCCCTGTCTCCCTTGTAATAATATTCCAAATTGTTTTGATTTTGTTATCAGAGGCATTAATCTCAGACATGATGCACATGCTTCTGGACCTTTTAATAACCTTTCTTAATGTAGCACAGTAGTTTTTTTATAATATTTGGCTGTTTCTGGGTCATTACTCTTTCTTGTTGTTAGATACAGTTCCCTTTTGTGGTTACAAGATATTTTTATTCCTTTAGTAAGCCAAGGTTTTTTGCATGGTATCTTATAATGTGATTTAACTACTTTCTTGGGGAAACAGTTTTCAAATTCTCTTACAAGTGTATCATGAAATAAGTTATATTTTAAATTAGCATCGGGTTCAAAACTGGCTCTGAGCACTATGGGACTTAACATCTATGGTCATCAGTCCCCTAGAACTTAGAACTACTTAAACCTAACTAACCTAAGGACATCACACAACACCCAGTCAGCACGAGGTAGAGAAAATCCCTGGCCCCGCCAGGAATCAAACCCGGGAACCTGGGCATGGGAAGCGAGAACGCTACCGCACGACCTCGAGCTGCGGACAGCATCGGGTTCCTTGTATACCTCATCCCAGTCTAACTGCTGAAGATTTTCTCTTAAATTTCTAATTGTTGAGTCATTAATTGAACTCACTAACTTGGAGGGTAGTTTTGAATTACTGAATGGAGCTATGTCATATACTGTAACTAGCTGAGCATCATGATCAGAAAGTCCATTCTCAACAGGACAAGAATTTATGTTTTTAAACCTATCTTGGTCTATAAAAGTGTTATCTTTCAATGTGCTGCTGTCCTTTACTATCTGAGTAGGAAAATTAATGACAGATGTCAAATTGAAAGAACCGAGCAAGACTTCCAGGTCATTCTTCCTATTACACTCTTTCAGTGAATCAACAATGAAGTCCCCACAAATAATAATTTGTTTTCCCCTATCTGACAGATAGCACAACAAGGCATCCAAGTTTTCCAGGAATAAATGAAAGTTTCCTGAAGGGGACCTCTATACTGTTACAATTATAAAAGAGCCCTCCTTCAGTTTAAGTTGACAGGCACATGCTCCTATATGTTCCTCTAGACAAAACTTTTTTGTATCTAAGCTTTCTACACAGTGATAACTTTTGACATATATGGCAACTCCTCCTCCCACTTTATTCTCTCTACTCATATGTGGAGCTAGTTTATAACCACTGATATTTACCTTTTCCATATCAGACACAATGTGATGCTCAGACAGGCATAGTATATCTATTAAATTATCAGATTCAATGTCATCTAAACAAACCAGGAGCTCACCTACTTTATTCTTCAATCCCAGAATATTTTGGTGAAAAATGGTAACATTATTTTTTTACTTTACTTTTGTGAGAATCTACTTTTTTCTTTAATCCACCAATATTTTGGTTAAATATGGTGGCATTATTATTTACTTTCCTATTGTGAGAATTTTGTGAGTTTTGGACCTCTTTAGCACCTGACAGCCTGAACTTCTCACTGGACACTGATATTAGTCTAAAAAAGAGGTACATCCATGAGTACTAGTGTCCCCCCCTTATGGATTTCGCTAACAACCCTGCCAGTTTACCCTTCCCTTTCCTACTGAGATGTAGGCCATGCCTTGTGAAATCCCCCCTATCAATAGCCTCGACAGGAACCAATCCAATGTCTGACAGAGTGGCCGCCCTACGCAACTGATCAAACTCCATATTTACCCTCCTGACAGAGTGGTTCAAATGGGGCTGATGATGCCGCATGAAAGCAGGCACCAGCCCAACATTGGTATGGGCATTATAAACACTAGACAGAAATGATGAAATGCAACCACTAATTTTTTATGATTGATGCGTGATACGCACAAGTAACAGCACACAAACTTTACCTTTTACACCTCAAAATTTTCTTGCCCCATACATCTATCCCACATCCGTTGCCACATTAATTTCCTCTCCCTCCACTCCTCTCGATCTGAGTAACAGCTCATAAATGGTTAGCACATGGGTGTGTTTGAGTGACAATGTGTGAGAGTGCAGAAAGTATAACATCTTGAAAGTTATGAACAATCTCTCTATTATTATATATATTTGTGCAATACATCAATCAGCCATAGGTGAGTGATTGCCTTTCCTCATTTATGGATTTTCATTCACAATATCCTGCCCGTCTAGCCCAATGCAATTTCCTGTAACATCACTTAGTGACACCTGTTACCACTGCAATCCTGTCACTGTTCACCAAGGCCTTCAAAAGCTCAACTTCATCTTTTGCCAAGGCTTCTACACATCTTTATGTGCCTTGAGGTGAGGCATATCTTACCCAAAATATTGCCCTCAGTACAAAAAGCAGTATTCCATCACCTACCCAGCCTATGGAGTACCCTAGTTCATCCCTATGATATACCCTGCACCAAATCCTGCACCATTACAACATCCACACCTACTATGGTACCCATCCCTGTGGATGAACAAGGTGAAATACATGTTCTGTACATCTATCCACCAACTACTACTGCACTCCTGAACAGGCTCATATAGTCCTTAAAAAATCGCATTACACAACACACATGAAAGCAGTCATGTTACACTAGATTCATTGCAGAAATTACTGGAGAAAATTCCATGAGTGGATAACTGACCACCTACTTACTAACATGAAATGATTACCAGCAAACAGTGGCTAACTGCTAACTCAGCCACTCTGTTGCTGAAAATTCTGCACACAACACCAAGACTTCAATATCTGATATAGTATCCAAATATTTGGATTCTCCAGCCCCAGTGTCTTTGAAATATGTTAATAGAACAGTCTCTCAAGCATATCCACCTTCCTCCCAAAATGTCTCGCCTAAAGCTCTGTGACTCCCTTTCCCATGACTTCAGCCTTAGCCATTACTTTTCTTCTCCTGTCATTTACCACACCAGTCACTGTCAATCCAAAGTTAGTGATTTGTTGCCTTTACCCACGCAATCCCTTACTGTTCACAGCTTGGACAACTCAATACATCTGTTTTTCAGAGTGTTCTTTTTCAATCCAAAAGTATTTCCAAAGTTTTTGCAGTTCTTGCATCAACACGCATCAGTCAGCTACTAGGTGAGTGTTTAGCTTTCCTTGTTTGTACTTATTACATACGTCCAGAAATTACTGTTTTGAAAAATAATTATATACAACTGATAAAAATTCTTCATTTTATAGCAAAATCTGTGTATGGCAAACCTGGTAATGTTTACAACAGATATTTGATGACAATGACACTTCCTATGTCAAGAAATACTCTCAATTATTAACAAATTGAGAACAATGAGGTATCGACCACCATTTTGGAAACGTTCTGGATCAAACTGTGAAATTTTCTGTGAAAAAATGATTTCTTATTTTTAATACAAATTTAAGGAAAATAGATCTACATGAATCAAAACAAAATGACCAAAACTTCAAACTATTATTAGAAAAACAGAATGAATTGACGTGAATATTTACACACCACCACTATCACCCTTGATAGCAATAAGATTTTTAGCCTGGTAAATCTGGATGATTTAAAATGTTGCATGTACAAACTCATTCCATCCCTTGAGATATACACGAGTAGGATAAAATAATACAAATATCCATTTAATATAGCATGGAGCTATCTATGGCACAAACACAAACACAAAACACTCTCATGTACCCAATTCTTTAACACTCAAATTTATGGGACACACACCAAATAGGGCTAACAGGGGATAATAAATGTTTGCAAAGGACACTATGCAGGTAACAGGTTAGTTTGACCAACAGGAAAGTGTCAAAGAAATGCTGTAAAAACTGAAGAGGCACACACTTGAAAACTATTTCTCACACAAAAGCTTACTTATTAATATTTAAGTATCAAGTGAAGAATCTTGGAATATGCTACAAACTCTTATATATCATTCCCATAGGGACCACAAGGACAAGATTAGACCACATATTGCTGCACAGAGATGCAGTTATTCTTCTCACACTCTGTGCTCAAATGGAGTGGGATAGAACCATGTTAGCCTACATGGTTCAATGGAAAGTATTCTCTAAAATGCAGAGTATAGATGTAGTCATAGCCATGTAAAGAGAGATGGTCCCTATCACAGAAATTAATCTGATATGTCTTTGGTAGTAGAATGAATTATGTACAGCAGCCATGGTCAATATTATATGAATGCCGTGGAAGAGTGAATCTTTATATTTTTCTTAGGATATTAAACATAAATGTAAAACTTATGTTCCAGCACTGCAATTTTGATCCCTTAAGCCACTCCTTTTCAATCAGCCTTAAAATATGCAGGCAGTAAGTCATCTGTTATGAGTAATATGAAGTATAACTTTGCAGCTTACACACTCAAGTGCATGTGGAGAAAGTAAGACATCACAATCAAAGTGACAAATATGCACATTGCAGTATTACCTTGGGTTGGCTGTTATGAATGCTGAAGTATTTACTACACAAAAGGAAGGTCTTACATCATAAAAAGCAGGAAATTTGCATGAACTTATGAAGGCAAACAAGACACATCCATGGAGATACAAAATAGAAACAGGATAAGGTAGATACTACATACAGACTCATTGTGATTTCCACAGCCATCAAAGCCAAGTCCTATAAACAACAGTTGAGCAATCAGAAGAAGGCAGGCAAAAGACAAGATGAATTACAGCGCTAGCCATTAAAACTGGAACATCAGGGAAGACAGTAAGTAAGAAGATTTACTTTTGTGTATAAACAATTCAATTAAGCTTCCCAGTGTGGTTGCAAATTTTCTTGGAGTAGCATTATTGTATTGTCTCATGTTAGGTTCTTTATTATGTCAAAATGCCATACGTGCAAGAAGATGAAAATGTGCACTTGAAATTCAGCGAACAGTTACAGCTTGCCAATAGTGTGGAATGAAACACTTCATTTAAAATAAATTGACTGTCTGTACAAAAAATTAATGAAAGCAAAATTCCTTTAGCAAACAGACAAAAATAACTTCAGTGTCCTGCAAGGCAATTAATGCAACTACCAAGAATGGGGCAATAAAATTAAATCAGGAAACTGAAACTGGTGACATATTTCAGCCTTCTGTAATTATGTACTTTAATTTTCTTGATAGTTCCTAGCCACAGAAATCCGTCTTGTTTTCATCTGATGCGAAAGCTGTAGACGGAGAGGAAACAGAAAATCATTAAACAGAATCATAGATCTTGTAGAGACTATCCCCTCCCCACTACTACTCTGACCACTCTGCACATGCGTGAATCTGGAAGCTTGGGCGCACCAGAGAAATGTTTCTGGGTAGCATCTGGCTGCTTGTTGCTACTGCTGATACAGTTAGCAGCCACACTTCAAGTAGCCAGAAGTGGGAGAAGGTACTGCTCACACGCGACTCAACTGAGCATGTGCATGAGCCCGCTGGCAACTGCGCAAACGGACCTAATGTAAATAATAGTGACACCATGCTCATGCTGACTGGGAGCAGTTTGTTGATATTAACTAGTGCTTCATCCTACAGCCTTTAACGCATTTTTCTGTTGGCAGATGCTGGTGTGTGCACTGTGCTTTCTTGTTCTCGTAAATGACACATTTCTTTGCAACTTAAGTTTTATTTTGGTTTTTTTCTCTCATTCATGTTTTATTGTTGCAGTAGTGGGATACAGCAAAATTTTTTTGTTGGAGCATCAGTTCCTACCAGTCAAAATAACAAAAAATTAACTGAAATCTAACAAATGAAAAATTCCTGGAACTCTAAAAAATTCCCGTTTTTCCCAATTTTCTTCCAGAGGAAGAAATTCCCAGGTTTTTCCCAGATCTCCTGGTTGTCCATGGGCATGCATATACACCAGGAGAACATAATATAATTATTGCTAACACTTGGTTTAAGAATCATAAAAGAAGGTTGTAAATGTGGAAGACACATGGAGACACAGGAGGTTGATTATATAATGGTTAGACAGAGATTTGGGAAACAGATTTTAAAATTGTAAGACATTTCAAGGGGCAGTGTAGATCCTGGGGTACGAACCATAGATTAAAAATGAAGAAATTGGAAAAAGTAGGAGATTAAGGAGTTGAAAGAACCAGAGGTTGTTGAGGGCTTCAGAGGGAGAATTAAGCTATGGTTGACTAGAATGGGGGAAAGGAATATCGTAGAAGATGAATGGGTAGCTTCAAGAGATGAAATAGTGAAGGGAACAGAGGATCAAATACATAAAAAGACAAAGCCTAGTACAAGTCCTTGGATAACACAAGACATAATGAATCTAACTGATGGATGGGGAAATTTTAAAACTGCAGCAAATGAAGCCGACAAAAGGAAATACAAACCTTTAAAAAAACGAGATTGACAGGAAGCACCAAATTCCTATGCAGGAAGGGCCAGAGGACAAATGTAAGGATTAGAAGCATATTTTATTAGGGGGAAAGATAGATTTCACCTACATGAAAATTAAAGTGGCCTTTGGGGAAAAGAGAAGCAGCTGTATGCATATCAAGAGCTGAAATGGTAAACCAGTAAACCAGCCCTAAGCTAAGAAGCGAAAGCTGAAGGAGTATACAGAGTGTCTATACAAGGGAGACGAACTTGAAAGCAATATTATAGAAAGAGAAGTGGACGTAGATGAAAATAGGATGGGACATACAATACTGTGAGAAGAATTTGACAAAGCTCTGAAAGATCTAAGTCAAAACAAGGCCCTGGGAATAGACGATATTCCATCAGAATTACTGATAACCTTGGGACAGTCAGCAATTACAAAACTCCTCCATCTGGTGTACAAGATATATGAGACAGACGAAATACCCTCACACTTAAAGAAGAATGTGGTAATCCCAATTTCAAAGAAAGCAGTTGCTGACAAATTCTTCCCATAAATACCAATCTTTCTGAATTTCACAGGAGGTAACTCTATCCGGAACATATTCTTTGTTCCCATAACCTCCCTGGCCTCTATCTTTGCTAGACCCAATCCTTCACTTACATCTATTGACTTACTCGCTTCTACTTGAGTGTCTCATACATCCTTGTATCCCCTAGCGCACTTACGTGAGTGAGTCAGTGCACAAATGGTTTAATTCATACTTAACTGGAAGAATGCAGAAGGTTGAAATTAACAGTACAGATAGTCTACAAAAACCAACATAGTCCTCTAACTAGGGAGGTATCAAGAATGGTGTCCAACAGGGTTCAGTCTTGGCTCCCTTATTGTTCTTAATATATATTAACGACTTGCCACTCTATATTCATGAAGATGCAAAGTTAGTTCTTTTGCTGATGATACAAGTATAGTAATCGCACCCAAGAAGCAAGAATCAGCTGAGGAAATTCCAAATGATGTCTTTCAGAAAATTATTAAGTGTTTCCCTGCAAATGCACTCTCACTAAATGTTGAGAAAACGCAGTTTATACAATTCTGTACAGTAAATGGCATAACACCACTGATAAATATAGACTATGAATGGAAGTCTGTTGTTAAGATAGAATACTCAAAATTTCTGGTTGTGTGCACTGATGAGAAATTGAACTGGAAGAAACACACCGATGATCTGCTGAAACGGTTAGGTTCAGCTACTTATGCTATTCGGGTTATTGTAAATTTTGTTGATAAACATATCAGTAAATTAGCCTACTATGCCTATTTTCATTCACTGCTTTCATATGGCATCATATTTTGGAGCAATTTGTCATTAAGAGAGAAAGTATTCATTGCACAAAAGCGTGTAATCACAATAATAGCTGGAGCCCAACCTAGATTACCTTGCAGACATTTATTTAAGGAACTCAGGATATTCACAGTACCTTCACAATACATATATTCACTTATGAAATTTGTCATTAATAACCCATCCCAATTCAAAAATAACTGCAAAGTGCATAGTTACAACACTAGAAGAAAGGATGATATTCACTATTCTGGATTAAATCTCACTTTGACACAGAAAGGGGTGAATTATGCTGCCACAAAAATCTTTGGTCATTTGCCAAATAGTATTGAAAGTCTGACAGATAGACAACCAACATTTAAAAGCAAATTAAAAGAATTTCTGAATGACAGCTCCTTCTACTCAATAGATGAATTCTTAGATATGAAGTAGTAAATGTAAAAAAAAAAAAAAAAAAAAAAAAAAAAAAAAAAAAAAAAAAAAAAAAAAAAAAAAAAAAATTAATTAATTAATTAATTTGTGTAGGTTAGGTTAGTGGTGTTTAAAGTCCCGTCGACAACGAGGTCATTAGAGACGGAGTGCAAGCTCGAGTTATGGAAGGACGGGGAAGGAAATCGGGCGTGCCCTTTCAAAGGAACCATCCCGGCATTTGCCTGAAACGATTTAGGGAAATCACGGAAAACCTAAATCAGGATGGCCGGAGACGGGATTGAACCTTCGTCCTCCCGAATGCGAGTCCAGTGTACTAACCACTGCGCCACCTCGCTCGGTAAATTTGTGTAAATGTCGTATTCATGATCTATGGAACAAGAATTAATGTATGTATGCACGTATCTCCCCTTCTCTGTTCCTCTCCCTTTTTCCCCACAACAGAGTCACCTGATTCTGCTAAGTTCATCCCATGGCTCATGAGTCAAGACCTGAAAGACCTTTCCCTCATAATCAGTGAAGAGCTTTTGGATAGCGCAAATGAGAGCAAGAATTTCCTTAAGAGAATCTTTCACTGGTGATGAGATGTGGATCTATGGTTATGATGTTAAGATGAAGGTTCAATCTTCACGATGGGTCAAGAAATGTGCTCCAACACCAAAAAAAGCTCATCAGATCAGGTCAAATGTCAAAGCCATGCAGATAGTTTTCTTTTGACTCTGAAGGATTGGTTCATCATGAATTTGTACCACATGGACAAACTGTTAATCAAACGTAGTATCAGGACGTTGAGCCATGCCAGCTTTGCAGCTATCGATATTTATTCAGAGATGCTAACTTTTCAGCACTTGTGGGTCGGTCGCGAGGTGGCACGGCTGTGAGTGGATCGACAGGTGAGCGCGAGAGGTTGTTTGGAGACGGGGAGGAGACGGTGCAATTGCCTGAGGAGGGGAGGTAACTCGGTCAGTGAAGAGGTGTTTTGAAAAAGCATTGTACAGGGACAGTTGTAATGGCTGTGTCTTGAGATGGTTTGCGCAACCAAGCAGTTGGTGGCCATTAACCGATTACATTTTATTGGGAGATTGTACTGGTGACCTACTTTTCTGATGCTGTTGGACAATTATTTCACTGACCTGATAAGGTGACATCATTCTGTTTATGTCTTTCACCAGCCATGCACTTTCTGCTTTACGTATTGCAAGTGTACCTCACCTGAAACAAACTATTAGCAAGTGCTCAGTTATAAAACTCTGTTAGTAATCCTTGTTGTGGTTGGATGCTACGCAATTTGTTGCATCATTCTGATCGAACTGTCATTGCTTGGTGTCTAGTAGCATTGACGTTCTGCCTTACCATCCAAGCTGTGGGGCTTATTGTGTATAATGTTTTAAAACTGAGTGTTAAGTTTGTTTCAGGTAATATTGAGGATCTTGAACTGTATGATGTATCAAAGTATGCTAACTCTGTGAGACACTTGTGCCGAGGTTTGAATGTCGGCATCCAACAAGGGCTTGATTATCGTAAGGAGAAAATATTATTTAGTGTCTTTTTGGGGATACCACGCATGGAAGTGAGCTCAATCAGTTATTTAAAATATCTCAACCCTGAATCTTGTTTAAGTGTTACTTGTAACCTAAATTTAGCAGTCGCAATTTGTTTTAACTCTTTCAATACTGCTGCAATGCCTTTTATTTTAAGTTGTTTTAAGTGATTGATTTTGGTTTTATTAACATAGCACTGTTTGAGACATTCCTTTGTAGCGTGTTGTTGCTACATCTGCACATGCGATTTGTTGGACTATAATTGTTGACAATTTGTTCCACATCTGTGCCTAAGTGGAGGGACTGGGCTACACCTTTGGGTTCTCACTTGTTCTTGTATCTGACGGAACTGAACTTTCGGTTAAGGCCCAGGTGCACCCAATGACAGCCCTCTGAGTTAACCATTCGTGGGGAGTGAAGTCGGACGCACCTACTGTACATCACGCCCTCGGTCAGGCCAATAAAGAGGGCCCAAGCGGCACAACCACGCATGGCCCGTGTTGGCTACTCTGCAGGACATTCATGTCTGCGCTTGGCCAATGCCGTGAGCCAGGAACTATTTGTAAGAGAAGTGTCTGATGTATAATATTGCATGCCTGGTTGGGAGTCCGTATGTAAGATTACTGTTTATTGTAAATGAATATATTTGGGCAAGGTTTTAAAACTGTCTGTAAGTGAATGTACAATAGCCCTTTGGGCGTGCAGTGTTTTCTATTTTCTATAAAGAAGGTTTTACCTTTCTCATTTGAAAATTTGTTATACACTCATTGGTGATTAAAGCCAACTGATAGGCTTCATGTATGAATGTTCTCTCACTGGGAGTTTATTATTATAAATGATATTCCTTCACTATTTTGTTAATACAAAAAATAGTATTTACAGTTCATGTGTAAGGTTACCCTTTTTTTCAAAAAGAATACATTTGGGCAAGGTTTTAAAACTATCTGTAAGTGAACTTACAGTAGTCCTTTAGGCGTTCAGGGTATTCTATTTTTTTTATAAAAAGCCTTATCTTTCTCATCTGAAAAGTTGTTATACTTTCTTTGGTATTTAAAGCCAACTGATAGGCTTCATTTACACATGTTCTCTCACTTGAAGTTTATGCTAATTGTGACTTCTGTTGATTAACTTCAATATATATTGTGAGCAATAAAATGTGAATGCTCCCCTATCCTCAGGCCAGTCCTTCCACTTAGTCCTTTGGGCATTTTATGATATGCCAAGGTAATACCGGTATCAGATGTGTTGTGATGCCTGTGAGAAAATGTGAGAAGGAAATGGCCTGAAGCGTGGTGACACAATTCATGGCTCTGCACCCTCACATTCATCCCTGTTGGTGCACGACTACTGCACAAAAAACGAAATCACTGTGCTGACTCATCCTCCACACTCTGCAGATTTCTTTTTTTATTCCCAACACTGAAAACCCTGTTAAAGGACAAAGATTTGCAACAGTAGATGAGATAAAAGAAAATTTGCAGACAGCACTTCATGTCATCCAGCAAGAGGCGTACTAAGACTGCTTCCAGAAATGGAAACAGTGTTGGGAGCAGTGTATTAATTGAGGAGGAGAGTATTTCAAAGGAGACCATGCACAATAAGTAAAAGGTAAGTGCAGAAAAAGTTTGTGGACAAAGTTCCAGAATTTTTGAACAGACCTCACATTATGGTCAAATGTTAACAATAAAATATACCAACTATTTCAGTATAGATCACAGAAGAAAAGTACTGCATTGAGAATCATGAACATCGATTTTAAAAAGGTGTTTTAGAGAGAAATTATGGGAAGAATGCTGGGTAGACAGTGTTAATGGAAAATTCAATTCTTTCTTAAACATATTCTTTAAACAATGGAAGCTGTCGGTACCAGTTTGGATTACCACAATCGACGGTTTAACATCTGCGTGTGCTTGTAGGCTGAATAATAGAAGTAGGGTTGTCTCAGCTCGATGTAATAATTTATTAACGAAAGCCTGCGGTCGGAACAGACAATAATACACTGCAACCGATAACTCGTGCGAAGGCATGAGAAAAGTTCAGCATGGTAAATTATTCCATATCTAACACATTTGGATTCACGCTTCCGCCACAGAGTAGAACGTAAAACAGAAATCAACAATCAAAGAGTAAATCACAGAACAAATGTCACTTGTGTATAGCGTCTCTGGCGTCCAGCAGAAAGTTTCACGGCACTGTACTTTCAAACACCCGTGCATGTCACGGCACTGGACAATGACAGAAGATGCTACAGAAACTCTTGGTTGGAAAATCAACAATGTAGGAAAAGACAGATTGCCACTTACCATAAAGAAGACATGTTAAGTTGCAGACAGGCACAATTAAAGAGCATTCTGGTCCGAACGTGAAATGTCTTTGCTTGTGCGAATGAATGGTGTGTGTTTCTTCTTCTTCTTCTTCTTTTTCTTCTTTTAACATGTTCTTACAATATTATTGAGTTTTTTAATCCAAAATACTTTTGAGTCTTTTAATCCCCTAAACCAAATACAGACAAAATTGAACAACAGCAAGAATATGGGGTGGATGGCTGCAGGAAAAAAGTATCTTGTGCTATAAAAAAAAGAGCTCTATGTAATTCAGAGAACAAGGACTAGCCAACATTTGAAACTCCATTACCATCAATATTGTCCAACTCTCCAGTCTGTTATTAAATGCTCATTTATTATGCACATAAAAAAACACTAAGAATAAGGCATAATTATTTGGAACATTATTAAACAAGAAACAAACAAACCTAATTATCCACATGAAATTAAGTCCCCAGAAAACAGCTCTAGCAGAAACAGTGACACTTTCAAATCACTGGCCACCAAATTCAGTGATTACTTCATCATAGTGGCTGAGAACACTGCCGGCAATATCAGACGTGTTAGATTTTTTTATACAGACATTGCATGCACCACCAATAGACATTACTTTCAAAAATACAGCTCCTATGGTGGTTACATAACTCATCAGGTTACTAAAAAGTAGTATTTCTGATGGTGTTTCTAGCAGAATATTAGAACCTTGTGCTGACTTGCAGCATATTTCCTGTCATACTGAAATATGTTGTCATAACATCCAATAAAACTGTTGATATGCAGAACAACTCTAATTACAAACCAATATCACTCCTTCAGCCCTTTCAAAAGTATCTGAGGGAGATCCTATGATAGAATACTGACTCATTTAACTGAGCAGGACTTGTTAACCACCTCTGTTTGACCTTTAAAGGTTTCTCCATACAGAAACAATTGCAACAGCTCAAGAAAGAACTGCTAACAGAGCTAAACATGAAAAATTATCCTGCTGGTATGTTCAGGAACCTAGCCAAAGGCTTTGATTGTGTGTGTCACAATATCCTGCTTGACAATCTCCAGAGAGTCTCATTAACAGACAGTATCTTGGATATTAAAATAGCCTCAGAATGGGGGAGCATAATATGCGGAGTACCACAGGCATAAGTACTAGGCCCACTCTTGTTGCTAACCTACATAAATGGTCTTCCAGTGACTTTAAAGGGCAGTTCAAAAACTAATAGAAGCACACTAATGAAGGTCCCAATCGTAGAACATACTTGACAGATAATAGCTAAACAGGCCTATGAGTGATTCTTTGCTAATGCAGTTGCATTAATGAGTAATTTTACTAAAATAGTGAAGTAACTTAACAGTGATAAGAAACAAATAAAAGAAAAACCAGACACTGTGATTGCCATAACCTATAGGTTAGGAATTTTATTACTACGAATGAAAGAAGCATCTCAGTCTTCAAGAAACATGGAAAGACAACTTGTAGAGGCCATGGAAAATCATGTGTCACATATTATGCCTGAAACTGAAGAGGTCAACATTGCTAAACTGAGGCAAAACCCAAATGCAAGACTGGAGTGTATCCAAAAAACAGCACCTATCACTGTCACCAATCATAATAGTAGTAAAAAGACTATGAATCTATCAGGGGGTAATTTTCCAATGACATATAATGGTGAAGTATCAAACATTGCTACTGTGGCATCTGCATCAAGTGCAAACAATCAGTACATCAGTGAAACAAAATCTATCACTGAAAACAAATCAAATACACATGTAAATGACAGGGTGAATGGAAACTCTTCAAAAAGTGTCAATAAAAAGTGGCAGGAAGTGAACAGTTGAGGAGGCTTAAGAAATTCAAATGTAGCTAAAATAAATAAATAAAAAGAACCACTCAAAATCACTGCAGACACAGCAAAAGGAAATAAAATAGGGAAAAGCAAGTGAACAGTATGCCTTGAAACCTAATACGTAAACATTCGAAAATGTCAGTGCTAAAAACAGTAGTAAAGTTATAATACATACTGACAATGAAAATCGACTGCTGTTACGTGAGAATAATGTCCAATTCCACCTAATCAAAGAAAACGGTGGCACCACAGCTAAAACTCTAACTAACTTCTTACAACACACTTCTCCAGATTACAGCAGTTTTACAGTTGAACAACTGGAGATGAACAGAATAAATAACAGCTTTGACATTGGTGTTGATTTTTTACCTAAAAGATAAAATTATTGACAACAGTATATGGCCGAAGAATGTTGGGATGAATCGTTTTTTATTCTGGAGGATGCTACCTGTACAGCCAACACAAATGTGCAGTGCCTCTGGAGAAAATTTTATATATTGTCACTCTTTCTTGAGGAACTGAGTACCGATGTATTATTATGCATGTGTCAGCACTGGCTAGCCCAATCAGAAACATGATACTATGGATATACTGATTATCTGCATGGTGACGTGTCTGTGTATGCAAATAGTAAGTGCAGTACCAAGAAAATTGACATAAAACTTATATGTAAATCTGGGCTTAGAACTATTTGCTTTGGGGCTGCCAAATGCTAACTTAACAGTTGTTTCTGTGTACTATTCCCCACATGGCAATTCTGAAAATTTCATCAACCAACTGGAATCTGTCTGTGTCATCTAGTGTGCCTAGGAGTAACGATTGCCTATGTAGAGACTTCAACATTCATATCACAGAATATAGTGATAAACTGAGAGCTTTCATAAACTTAGTGGGCAGCTGTGGCCTTTTTGTGGCAAATTATCTACCAAAAAGAGCAGGTGTCTGTCTTGACACAATTGTCACAAGCCTAAATAGCTGGCACTACAAAGTGTAATTTGCCCTACACTAGTAGGTCACACTGCAATAATCATGAAGCTATGGAGAAACTCAGTAAGTACACAACAAATTCACAGCTAGCGTTCAAATTATGTGTTCCTCAATAGGGTTGTTGCAATGAAACATTTAGATGCTTTCAAAACTTCAGTGTCTGCTGTAAACTGACACCAAACAGTTGGAAAATTGGCACCAAATGATGCATTCAGTTGCATGTTCCACCCTTTTAAAGTCGAATTTGATGAAATTTTTTCACTAAAACCCAACAGTTATTCAACTAGCAAATCAAAGTACACACAGAAGTAAAGATAGTGTATACTACTAGACTAACTAAAATAAAATACATTGTCCAAATACTAAATAAGCTCAAAGCAAGTAAAGACACAGACTGTTATTCACATTCCAAAGGGATCTACAGAAAGGAAATAGAAAAAGCAAAGAAGAAAAATAATGCCAAATTTATTGAAGAAACTGACAATCCTTGCACAGCAACATTGGGTCTGGTTAATGAACACAGGAAAAGAAGCACCACTTGCTCTAATTCTTGCAGTCCAATGAATTTAATTGATATTTCATAACAACAGGCGAAAGTAAAGTACGTGAAATTCCAAACTCTGCAGCTAAAATTCAGAAATAAATGCATCATGACAAAGAATAAGACTTGTATCCAAATGACATAATAAAAACTGTAAAAAAGAAGTACAAACCCTCAGGGAGTCTCAATATTTAGAGCAGACTCTGTAGTACATCAAACATTATAATCCAGGAAATTGGACAGCCGTAATAAATGTCTCCATGCTTGGGAATTTCCAGACTCCCTAAAAGTAGTACACGTAGTACCTATTCACAAAAAAGGTAACCCACATGAAGTGTCAAGCTGCAGGCCCATATCTATAATACCAGTACTAGCTCAGGTGATGGAGCCCGTAATGAAAGATCAACTATTGTGTTACTTTTACAATGCACAAAATGACTTTCGGAAGGGCAGGTCAATGACAACAGCAGAACACCAATTAGTTACAAGTATAAGTCTGTGTTTTGAAGACAAAGAGTTTATAGCAGTGGTACTCTGTGACCTCAGAAAGGCATTCGACTGTATCCCAAATAAGGCTCCACTCAGAAAACTAAAATCATATGCTATCGGAGAATCTGTTCTGCGAACTCTTGAATCCTAACCAAGTAACAAAAGACAGGCTGTTATCAGTACAAGAAGTTACAACGTGGTGTGCCAGAGGGATCCATAACAGGGCCTCTGTTGTTCCCAATTTTCATTAATGACTTAGGCCCTTTTTTCAAGCTTGTCCTCAAAGGGAGAGGCTGTTCAACAACCAGTAGTCCTATTCAGTTAAGCCAAGGCATGATTCACCATGAACAAGATGGAAGTTGATGACGACAGAGAACACAGAGGATGATGTGCATCCTCAGTGATACTGGAGCGCTGGCTGACACAACATCCATTAAAGGTCTGGGCATTTTCATTGATACCACATGAACCTTGCTTCAGCACTCTTAATATGTATGTTCCAAACTTTCACAGATCCTATATCTCTTGAAGAAACTAAAAAGTATAACATCAGAACAGTAACTGCAAACAGTGTACTATGCAATGTTTCACATCCACATCAGTTATGGAGTGTTGCCATGGGGCCATTCTGCAGACATAAATCATGAGAGCAACAGAAAGAGAAATGAAGTTCATCAGCACTGCACTTGCAATGAAGACAGTATAGCTCAGCCAAGATATCTATTAACAAAGGCCCAAAACAGCTTCCCAATGGCAACCTTAAAACTATTTAATGCACTGACTAAATATATTACCCTTTATCAATGCAGAAATTTAGAACTAACATTTTGTGCAAATTAAAAGAGCAATCTTTGTACAGTATTGAAGAATTCTTCTCTGGTAATAGCACAGAATCTACTTCAGCTGCAACCGAGTACTGTAACTACAACAGCACCTCTGCCATTTAATTACACTATGTTCTTGTATTGATTTTATATTTGAGATATTGTTGTCAAGTATACTGTAATCTAGTCAACTTTAATATGTTGTATAGTATCCACATTAGTATCATGGTATAAATTACAATACTGTACTCATTTTATGGTGGTAATATTATTGTATCTTGGTAATATTATTGTATCTTTGTAATATTATTGTATCTTAATGCCCGCTATACAGTCTTGGCTGGTGAATGAAAGAATTGGTAATAAATAGTAATAACAGTTTAATTCTTAATCTCTCAAAGACTCACGTTATGCAGTTTCAAACAAGCAATAATAATCAAAACACTAAAGTAAAAATTAATGGTCATACACTAAATGAAAGACACTTTGCAAAATTCCTTGGGGTCTAATTGATTAACAAGATAAAATGGAGTCAACACATTGATAACTGCTGAAACAACACAGTTCCATTTGTTATGCCTTTAGAAGAATCTCCCAGTGTGTTGCTCTAAAAGTCATGAGTGTTTTGCCTTATGGAATTATCTTCTGGAGCAGTGCACTCAAAGTAAATAGTGTCAGTTCTGCAAAACTGAGCAGTAAGAATATTCTGTAAAGTAGATAATCATACATCTTGCAAAGGTCTCTTTAAAAGTCTTGAAATTCTTACCCATTTCTCAACATATTTATACTAAATGGTTTTTGTTGCCCATAATAAAAAATAGTTTCAGTTTGTGTGATAAAACCAGTCACAATACAACATAAAATAATTGTCATGTAAACTTTGTCTCCTTGTGCAGTGTGCAGAATGGAGTTATGTACCCAAGTGGTAAGAGAGTCAACAAGCTCAGTTGTTGTTGTTGTTGTTGTGGTCTTCAGTCCTGATACTGGTTTGATGCAGCTCTCCATGCTACTCTATCCTGTGCAAGCTTCTTCATCTCCAGTACCTACTGCAACCTACATCCTTCTGAATCTGCTTAGTGTATTCATCTCTTGGTCTCCCTCTACGATTTTTACCCTCCACGCTGCCCTCCAATGCTAAATTTGTGATCCCTTGATGCCTCAAAACATGTCCTACCAACCGATCCCTTCTTCTAGTCAAGTTGTGCCACAAACTTCTCTTCTCCCCAATCCTATTCAATACCTCCTCATTAGTTACGTGATCTACCCACCTTATCTTCAGCATTCTTCTGTAGCACCACATTTCGAAAGCTTCTATTCTCTTCTTGTCCGAACTAGTTATCGTCCATGTTTCACTTCCATACATGGCTACACTCCATACAAATACTTTCAGAAACGACTTCCTGACACTTAAATCTATACTCGACGTTAACAAATTTCTCTTCTTGAGAAACGCTTTCCTTGCCATTACCAGTCTACATTTTATATCCTCTCTACTTCGACCATCATCGGTTATTTTACTCCCCAAATAGCAAAACTCCTTTACTACTTTAAGTGTCTCATTTACTAATCTAATTCCCTCAGCATCACCCGACTTAATTTGACTACATTCCATTATCCTTGTTTTGCTTTTGTTGATGTTCATCTTATATCCTCCTTTCAAGACACTGTCCATTCCATTCAACTGCTCTTCCAAGTCCTTTGCTGTCTCTGACAGAATTACAATGTCATCGGCGAACCTCAAAGTTTTTACTTCTTCTCCATGAATTTTAATACCTACTCCTAATTTTTCTTTTGTTTCCTTTACTGCTTGCTCAATATACAGATTGAATAACATCGGGGAGAGGCTACAACCCTGTCTCACTCCTTTCCCAACCACTGCTTCCCTTTCATGCCCCTCGACTCTTATAACTGCCATCTGGTTTCTGTAAAAATTGTAAATAGCCTTTCGCTCCCTGTATTTTACCCCTGCCACCTTCAGAATTTGCAAGAGAGTATTCCAGTCAACATTGTCAAAAGCTTTCTCTAAGTCTACAAATGCTAGAAACGTAGGTTTGCCTTTCCTTAATCTTTCTTGTAAGATAAGTCGTAAGGTCAGTATTGCCTCACGTGTTCCAACATTTCTACGGAATCCAAACTGATCTTCCCCGAGGTGGGCTTCTACCAGTTTTTCCATTCGTCTGTAAAGAATTCGCGTTAGTATTTTGCAGCTGTGACTTATTAAACTGATAGTTCGGTAATTTTCACATCTGTCAACACCTGCTTTCTTTGGGATTGGAATTATTATATTCTTCTTGAAGTCTGAGGGTATTTCGCCTGTCTCATACATCATGCTCACCACATGGTAGAGTTTCGTCATGACTGGCTCTCCCGAGGCCTTCAGTAGTTCTAATGGAATGTTGTCTACTCCCGGGGCCTTGTTTCGACTCAGGTCTTTCAGTGCTCTATCAAACTCTTCACGCAGTATCTTATCTCCCATTTCATCTTCATCTACATCCTCTTCCATTTCCATAATATTGTCCTCAAGTACATCGCCCTTGTATAAACCCTCTATATACTCCTTCCACCTTTCTGCCTTCCCTTCTTTGCTTAGAACTGGGTTGCCATCTGAGCTCTTGATATTCATACAAGTGGTTCTCTTCTCTCCAAAGGTCTCTTTAATTCTCCTGTAGGCAGTATCTATCTTACCCCTAGTGAGACAAGCCTCTACATCCTTACATTTGTCCTCTAGCCATCCCTGCTTAGCCATTTTGCACTTCCTGTCGATATCATTTTTGAGACGTTTGTATTCCTTTTTGCCTGCTTCATTTACTGCATTTTTATATTTTCTCCTTTCATCAATTAAATTCAATATTTCTTCTGTTACCCAAGGATTTCTATTAGCCCTCGTCTTTTTACCTACTTGATCGTCTGGTCTAACAAAAAGCAAGAAATTGGGAATCCCTATCAATCAAAAGAAAATTAAAAAGTTATCTCATCTGCCACACTTTCTACAAATTATCTGAATATCTGGATCAGGGATTAAAAATTTCTGTCGGCTACACAGCAAGTAGCAGTGTCAGTTGTAAATTTATATGACTCTAAATGACTCATTATTTAAAGGTCTAAAAATATTTTCTTTGAAAAATACCACTACAAACAAGTAAATATTAAGCTACTAATAGGAGATAAACAGCAGGTATCATAAAACTGAGGAGAGAGCACATTTTTCCAAAGTAGTTGCTTTCTTACTAATTTACTCGATTACATTTACATGGAACATGTGTAAATAGCATTAAGCAGTACAGTGACTGTTTGCTGTTACCTGTTGTTGTTGTGGTCTTCAGTCCAGAGACTGATCTGATGCAACTCTCCAAGCTAGTCTATCCTGTGCAAGCCACTTCATCTCCGAATAACTAAAGTAACCTACATCCTTCTGAATCTGCTTAGTGTATTCATCTCTTCATCTCCCTCTACGATTTTTACCCTCCATCTTCCCTCGAATACTAAATTGGTGATCCCTTGAGGCTGCAGAACATGAACTACCAACCAATCCATTCTTCTAGTCGAGTTGTGCCAAAAATTCCTCTTCTCCCCAATTCTATTCAGTACCTCCTTATTAGTTATATGAGATCTACCCATCTAATCTTCAGCATTCACCTGTAGCACATTTTGAAAGCTTCTATTCTCTTCTTGTCCAAACTGTTTACCGTCCATGTTTCACTTCCATACATGGCTACACTCCATACAAATACTTTCAGAAACGACTTCCTGACACTTAAATCTATACTCAATGTTAACAAATTTCTCTTCTTCAGAAACGCTTTCCTTGCCATAGCCAGTCTACATTTTATATCCTCTCTACTTCGACCATCATCAGTTATTTTGCTGCCCAAATAGTAAAACTCATGGGGTTCTCTTATATCCTCCTTTCAAGATACTGTCCATTCCATTCAGCTGCTCTTCCATGTCCTTTGCTGTCTCCGACAGAATTACATCATCGACAGTTATTATTTGTTCTCCATGGATTTTAATTCCTTCTTCAAGTGTTTCTTTTGTTTGCTTTACTGCATGCTCAATATACACGTTGAACAACACCAGGGATAGGCTACAACCCTGTCTCACTCCCGTCTTAACCACTTCTTCCCTTTCGTGCCCCTAGACTCTTATAACTGCAATCTGGTTTCTGTACAAGTTGTAAATAGCCTTTCACTCCCTGTACTTTAGACCTGCCACCTTTAGAATTTGAAAAAGAGTACTCCAGTCAACATTGTCAAATGCTGGAAACAGTATTTTGCAAAACTGACATGCTTTCTTCTGGATTGGAATTATTATATTCTTCTTGAAGTCTGATGGTATTTCGCCTGTCTCATGTATATTGCTCACCATATGGAAGAGTTTTGTCATGGCTGACTCTCCCAAGGCTACCAGTAGTTCTAATGGAATGTTGTCTACTCCTGCAGCCTTGTTTCGACCTAGGTCTTTCAGTGCTATGTCAAATTCTTCACACAGTATCATACCTCCCATTTCATCTTCATCCACGTCCTCTTACATTTTCATAACATTGCCCTCAAGTACATAGCCCTTGTACAGACCCTCTATATACTTCTTCCACCTTTCAGCTTTCCCTTCTTTGCTTAGGACTGGTTTTCCATCTGATCTCTTGGTATTCATACAGGGGTTCTCTTTTCTCCAAAGGTCTCTTCAATTTTCCCATAAGCAGTATCTATCTTACCTCCAGAGATACTTCTACATCCTTACATTTGTCCTCTAGCCATACCTGCTTAGCCATTTTGCACTTCCTGTCAATCTCATTTTGAGACATTTGTATTCCTTTTCACCTGCTTCATTTACGGCATTTTTAGATTTGCTTCTATCGCCAATGACATTCATATCTCTTCTGTAATCCAATGATTTATACTAGCCCTCATATTTTTACCTACTTGATCCTCTGCTGCCTTCACTATTTCATCTCTCAAAGTTACCCATACTTTTTCTATTTATTTCTTTCCCCTGTTCTTATAAACCATTACCTAATGCTCTCTCTGTAACTCTCTTCAACCTCTGGTTCTTTCAGTTTATCCTGGTCTAATTTCCTTAAATTCCTACCCTTCTCCAGTTTATTCGGTTTTATTGTGGTCAGAGTCCATATCTGCCCCTGGAAATATCTTCAAATTTAAAATCTGGTTACTGAATCTCTTTTCTACCATTATATAATCTCTCTGAAACCTTCCACTGTCTCCAGGCATCTTTCATGTGTACAGTCTCCTTTCATTATTCTAAAACCAAGTATCACCTATGTTATGCTCTGTGCAAAATTCTGCCAGGCAGCTTCCTCTTTCATTCCTTACCCCAGTCCATATTCACTTACTGCTTTTCCTTCTCTTCCTTTTCCTACAATCAAATTCCAGTCCCCCATGACTATTAAATTTTTGTCCCCCTTAACTATTTGAACAATTTCTTTTGTTGCATCATACATTTGCTCAATTTCTTCTTCATCTGCAGAGCTAGTTGGCATATAAACTTGTATTACTGGCTTAGAAGTGGGCTTCGCGTCTATCTTGGCTACAATAATGTGTTCACTACGGTGTTCGTAATAGCTTATCTGTGTTCCAGTTTTTTAAATTCATTATTAAGCCTATTACTGCATTGACTGATTTTGTATTTATAATCCTGTATTCACCTGACCAGAAGTGTTGTTCCTCCTGCCACTGAACTTCACTAATTTCCAATATATCTAACTTTAACTTATCCATTTTCCTTTTTAAATTTTCTAACCTACCAGCCCAATTCACAGATCTGACATTCCACACTCTGATATGTAGAATGCCATCAGAGAATGTTTCTCCCGATGACGTCCTCCTGTGTAGTGCCACCCAGAGATCTGAATCGGGGACTATTTTACCTCCGTAATATTTTACCGAAGAAGACGCCATCATCATTTAACCATACAGTAAAGCTGCATGCCCTTGGAGAAAATTATGGCTATACTTTCCTCTTGCTTTCAACTGTTCGCAGTACCAGTGCAGCAAGGCCGTTTTGGTTGATGTTACCAAGCAACACCCCTCAATCGTACTTTATATTGTTCCACGTCCCTGATGGTTCTCCTTCTTGATATAGTATATAAAACGTGATTGAAGAGTGCGTGTGCTTGAAAATGGTTGCCATATGACTGTCTAATGACTGAGTACTATACTAATGTATATCTGTTCCCTGGTATGAGTTTGTTTTCTGGGTCAACTCTCTTACTGCTTATAACTCTCAGGACAGGCATAAAGAAGAGTGACCAAAAAGGATGGGAATTCTTCTTTTGCCACGTATTTATTTTCTTCGAAGTGCAGTGTTTATTAAGAAATATACAATAATATTTCCTAATATCTTCCTCAAAAATGAAAACAGACATGGGACGGAAAAAAACTTTCACACTCACCAAGTAAAAACAGGACTTTGCCAACAAGGAGCACTACAATATATTTAAATTATGTAGAATAACTGCCAAAAGAAATAATTGTAGAAAATGACCTCACAAAATTCAAAGCAGCCTTGATAGGATATTTACTTATGAATTGTGTTCCTCCACAAAGTTTGAGGCAATAAAAGTCTTAAAAGCTTGTAAGAGTGTTGCAGGGTAGGTTGTGCAGAGAAACAATTGTTAAGAAAAAAATTCTACATGTTGCCCTGTTTCGGAGCTAATTAGCTTTGAAGTTAGCCAATCAGGCCACTGTGCGCACAAATTCAAGCATGTTGTCATATACAACTAGTGTCAAGTATTCTCACAGTATAGGTGATAGTGCACGAGACTGCTCAGCTTTTGGTTTTTGTTTAATCCTTGATACTGTGCCATGCCCAATTTTTGTATCTGTCTCTTGTTCAGTTTTAGGAAAGCAACCGAACATGTTTGTGACACTTTCTGTGGAAGGCTGCTTGAATTTGTGTGCGCATTAGCCTGATTGTCTAACTTTGATACTAATTAACTCAGAAATGACACAATGTATCGACTTCTTTTTAACAGTTATTATACAGCACAACACACCATTCAGTTGTAATTATCTCTAGGGCAATAAGTTAATCACTTGTGAAGCATGTATATATGTCACTAATTTATTTATAATTACCTATTTAAAGTTTATATATGCTTAAACCATGCCTGTTCACAAATACTGTTATTACACAAACATACAGTAAATGTTGCAACTTATTTGTATCACGGATATGTAATAGATATTCAGTCACAATTCTCTATTTAAATTTAGTACAGCTATAAATAATACCTTATGCAATATCTAACGCGCTGAACCATAAGTGTGAGACTTACTGGACCACACAAAATATGATACACAACAATACCTGAAACAAATCTACGAAAAATGGCATGTACTATAACTTACTACCTGGATAAAAAATACTGTTGGCTGAACACAATCTTGGTGCCATTAAGAGAGGGTTGTTTTTCATTTTTCATTTTAATATTCTCCTATAATGTACAAGTAAAATTATTTGTGTTCTATGTGCTGTGTAGGTCTATCAATTCGACAAAGGTTGTTCGTTGCTGTGGGACGTGATCTGCTGGCAACATGCAAACCATGCACCTGTACTTGGTAATCAAAAGGAAGCATGGGAGATAAATCATGTGTTGACTGCTGGCCACCACCTGGAGTGTTGGTTCCAGGCTGAATGCGCTCTTGAGCCCCAGCTTTCAGCTAGCAATGTCATGACACCTTTCCCATTTGTTGCTTGTCAGACTTTGTACCAACACTTCTTGACTACCATGACTAGCTACTCCTTCACGAACCAACCTGGGTACAAATCTCTTGCATGGTCCTCCTATATATGTTCTTACAGAACATTTACAATTTACAGCCTTTACAAGGTATCTTTCTCCACCCAGTTGGTCTACTTGTTCATTCCATTTTCTCCTATTTTCCTTTATTTTCTCATTTAAGTTATATATTCCTAAATGTTTCCTTACCTCTTCATTTCTTTCTTGGTCTTCCCTTGTACATCCGTCCACACTTCTTAGAAATCATATTTCTTGTGACTGTATTCTACTTTCTTGATATCTTGTTCTTGCCCACACTACACTTCCATTAAATAAGGGTTGGTACTGCTATTGTTTTATAAAACTTCAGCTGGGTTTCTTTTCTGGATTTATTCTGCAAACTTTTTACAATAGTTAAACATAAGGAAGTACAGGGTGATTATAATTAAAGTTAAACTTTCAAGCTGCTGTAGAAATAACACCACTGTTCAGAATGACATCAAATTGCAACGGAATATTATCGGAGAAGGGGAAACACATTGACAGAAGAAAAATAAATAGTTACAATATATAACAATAGATGACACTGTAAGCATCTTAATTTAATAGTGATCAGCTACAATTGACAAATGAAACACACAACATTGCCTAAGGTGCACGTTTGATGTTAAACAAACTGTACTACTCAGTGTGCATGGGTGTACAGGTATGATACTGTTAGTTACATAAGAACATCCACCATCAGTCAAATCGGTTTTTAATTGTCCTGAGGCCAAAAACCGCATAAAAAGCATCAATCAAAATCAAATTGTATTATTAATTTCCATGTGACTGGTGCAAAACATGATCAATATGCTGTCCACCATTTCCTGCAACAAGTTGAAATTGAGAAACAGCACGTTCCTCGAAGCGTTTCCGGGGTTATGTTCAGAATGTGTTGTGCAATGTGAGCCTTCACTGCAGCTAAGTTTGCAATCTGAACACTGACCACCACCCCCTTTCAGAGAGCCCCACAGCCAGAAGTCTCACAGATTAAGATCAGGTGACTGGGATGGCGACACTGTAGGGAAATTGTGGCTGATGAATTCTAGCATTTCCGAAATGGCACTTCAGCAGCTGCTTAACTGGATTTGCAATGTGCGGAGGTGTGTCATCTTGCATAAAAATGATCCCACCCACACATCCACGCTGTTAGAGAGCTGGAATGACATGATTGTGCAAAAGGCACTCATAGCACTTACCAGTGATGGTACAGGTAACAGGACCAGAACCACCTGTATCTTCGAAAAAATATGGCCCTATGATAAATGATGCCATAAACCTGCACCACACAGTGACCTTTTAAGGATGAAGTGGTACTGGTTGATTTGCTTGTGGATTTTCAGTTGCCCGTATTCGACAATTCTGTGTACTGACCTATCCTGTCAGATGGAAGTGGGCTCTGTCTGTCCACAAAATCTTCCACAGTCGATTATTGTCCACTTCCACGTGAGCAAGAAATTCGAAAGCAAAGGTTTCTCTTGCTGGTAGGTCAACAGGAAGCAACTCATGCACATGGGTAATTTTGAATGGAGAGCAAAGAAGGATGTTTAGTTGGATTTTAAACACCATGCTCAAGGATATGTCAAATGTTCGGGCAATTCTCTGTGCACTAAACATTTGCACACCACCACTCATCTCCTCCTGCATTGATGTGGCCACTGCTTCCACTGACAACAAATTGATTCATTTCCTCCCTCTACCAAGTTGCACACCAAAGAACCCACCTTTTTGAATTTCCGAGTTATTTTCTCCAGACCCACAGCAGTCATGGGACCAATGCCTTTTTCCAAACCCTTCAGTGACCGGAACTTCTACAGAGCAACATGTGCGCAGTCATCATTCTTGTAATACAGCTTCACAAGCAGAGCGCGATCCTGCATAAAGACAGTAATGGCGAACATTGCAGACACGAAAGGAGGAAAAGCCGTGTACCTGGCATGTTCATGGCAACTTCAATGGGTCGTGCACATGACAGGGGTTTTCATTTACATATTCTGACACACACACACTGCCATCTATTGATCAATTTAAATCACTATTTTTTTTCTTCTGCCATACATTTTCCGCCTTCTCGGATAATATTCCATTGCAATTTGACATAATTCTGACCAGTGGTGTTATTTCTATAGCATTTTGAAAGTTATAACTTTAATTATAATCACCCTGTAAATTTACTTAATTTTTTTTTCCACATCATGGTTATATTCATAACTGATATTGCATCTTAGATATTAAAAATGTTTTACTTGCTCGAAGATTTTATTATTCAAGACTATTTTAGATCTTACTGGTTGAGTCTGACCTGAAATGTCATTACTTTCATTTTATCTACTGACAATGCAAGGTTGTAATCTGAGACTATCTGCTGCAACTAATTTGGAGGTCATTTTCATTCTCTGTAATCAGAGTTAGGTCATCTGTATATAAAATTGCACTTAAGTCTCCTATCATAATCTAAAAGAACTCCATTTATGTTCAACATTTTCCATTTGCTGATAACTTCATTTATTTGTATATTGTTGAGTGTTGGAGAAATACAGCATCCTTGTCATACTCCTTTGTTTGTGTTAATTGGCTTTGATGTTATATTTAGCATGTTGTTGTTGTTGTTGTGGTCTTCAGTCCTGAGATTCGTTTGATGCAGCTCTCCATGCTACTCTATCTGTGCAAGCTTCTTCATCTCCCAGTACCTACTGCAGCCTACATCCTTCTGAATCTGCTTAGTGTATTCATCTCTTGGTCTCCCTCTACGATTTTTACCCTCCACGCTGCCCTCCAATACTAAATTGGTGATCCCTCGATGTCTCAGAACATGTCCTACCAACCGATCCCTTCTTCTAGTCAAGTTGTGCCACAAGCTCCTCTTCTCCCCAATTCTATTCAATACCTCCTCATTAGTTATGTGATCTACCCATTCTTCTGTAGCACCACATTTCGAAAGCTTCTATTCTCTTCTTGTCTAAACTATTTATCGTCCACGTTTCACTTCCATACATGGCTACACTCCATACAAATACTTTCAGGAACGACTTCCTGACATTTAAATCTATACTCGATGTTAACAAATTTTTCTTCTTCAGAAACGCTTTCCTTGCCATTGCCATTCTACATTTTATATCCTCTCTACTTCGACCATCATCAGTTATTTTGCTCCCCAAGTAGCAAAACTCCTTTACTACTTTAAGTGTCTCATTTCCTAATCTAATTCCCTCAGCATCACCCGACTTAATTCGACTACATTCCATTATCCTCATTTTGCTTTTGTTGACATTCATCTCATACCCTCCTTTCAAGACACTATCCTTTCCGTTCAGCTGCTCTTCCAAGTCCTTTGCTGTATCTGACACAATTACAATGTCATCGGCGAACCTCAAAGTTTTTATTTCTTCTCCATGGATTTTAATACCTACTCCGAACTTTTCTTTTGTTTCCTTTATTGCTTGCTCAATATACAGATTGAATAACATCGGGGATAGGCTACAACCCTGTCTCACTCCCTTCCCAACCACTGCTTCCCTTTCGTACCCCTCGACTCTTATAACTGCCATCTGCTTTCTGTACAAATTGTAAATAGCCTTTCGCTCTCTGTATTTTACCCCTGCCACCTTCAGAATTTGAAAGAGAGTATTCCAGTCAACATTGTCAAAAGCTTTCTCTAAGTCTACAAATGCTAGAAACGTAGGTTTGCCTTTCCTTAATCTTTCTTCTAAGATATGTCGTAGGGTCAGTATTGCCTCTTGTGTTCCAACATTTCTACGGAATCCAAACTGATCTTCCCCGAGACCGGCTTCTAACAGTTTTTCCATTCATCTGTAAAGAATTCGTGTTAGTATTTTGCAGCTGTGACTTATTAAGCTGATAGTTCGGTAATTTTCACATCTATCAACACCTGCTTTCTTTGGGATTGGAATTATTATATTCTTCTTGAAGTCTGAGGGTATTTCTCCTGTCTCATACATCTTGCTCACCAGATGGTAGAGTTTTGTCAGGAATGGCTCTCCCAAGGCTGTCAGTAGTTCTAATGGAATGTTGTCTACTCCGGGTGCCTTGTTTTGACTCAGGTCTTTCAGTGCTCTGTCAAACTCTTCATGCAGTATCACATCTCCCATTTCATCTTCATCTACATCCTCTTCCATTTCCATAATATTGTCCTCAAGTACATCGCCCTTGTATAGACCCTCTATATACTCTGTCCACCTTTCTGCTTTCCCTTCTTTGCTTAGCACTGGGTTTCCATCTGAGCTCTTGACATTCGTACAAGTGGTTCTCCTTTCTCCAAAGGTCTCTTTAATTTTCCTGTAGGCAGTATCTATCTTACCCCTAGTGAGATAAGCCTCTACATCCTTACATTTGTCCTCTAGCCATCCCTGCTTAGCCATTTTGCACTTCCTGTCGATCTCATTTTTGAGACGTTTGTATTCCTTTTTGCCTGCATCATTCACTGCATTTTTGTATTTTCTCCTTTCATCAATTAAATTCAATATTTCTTCTGTTACCCAAGGGTTTCTACTAGCCCTCGTCTTTTTACCTATATATGTAGCATACCAACAAAAATTTCAGTGTTTGTGTATAGACTCTTAATGGCATTTATAAGGTGAGATGAATAATCTTGTTCAGCCACGATATTCCATAGCATTTCTCTACTCACATTATCAAAATCTGTGCCCCATAATTTAATGCCATCTCAAGGATGCACTACTCATGCCTATCCTGACCATGTCTATTCTACACCTTACAACATTCTTTAGGTTGAAAGTAGTGACAGGGGCGGGAAGAAATTGAGAAGCAAACATAACTTTTTAATTCTTAGAGAAACTTTAGCCCAGATTACTATTTATATGGCCAAATATTTTGGAAAAGTACTGTGGGAGTACATCAACCAGTCTTTGGATTGGAAAAAAAAAAACAATCATTTTTTTATGAATGTGACAGCAAATTATTTCAAAGTGTTGAGGTTTCCAAATAAACTACTAACTTGCTTTATTACTCCTCTCTAGAAATATTCCAATAAAGCCAGTTGATTTCTCCTTTTTCTGTTTATATGGTGTGTCTGATTAACTTAAAATGAGTACCAGAAAGCAATCTGGAGTGAGGAGCGGGTGTTTGAGAGGTAGACTAACTTAAAATGAGTACCAGAAAGCAATCTGGAGTGAGGACCGGGTGTTTGAGAGGTAGACTGACACTATCAAATTTTTATTAAAACTAAACACTCATCCAAATTTTATCATTAATCACACTTTTACTGTTTGGGTACTCCTTCTGTGGATTATATGTCCCAGTGGATATTCAGCAAATAATTTTCAATTAAATCATTCACAGAAATTTGCAGCTACACAGAACTACTTCCTTTAATATTTTAATTTACAAGAAATTACTTAACCAAAAGACTGTAAAAGCATAATGATCATTTACACAACTAAAATTTACTTGATCCTGCTTCAGGCACAATTTTCTATTAAACATGAAATAGTACTTAAGGATTATTTTTTGGATTTATGTCTACACCCCGCACATCATACAAGGAAAGCATCTCACATGCTGTCACAATCAGGTAGGCTTTAACAATCCTTAAGGTTACATTAATTACCTACACTTGACAAGGATTAGTAAATTTCTTCTGACCGCAGGTTGGTTAGCAATGCAGGCACCCCAATAACTTCACACTCACTACATAAACAACTGCCACACAGCATACAGTGGCAATTGGCTCCAGACTAGTATTACTGACAATATCCACTGCCAGTCCTTAAATGCCATATATATCATACATTTCGTCAGGTAATAGCCTTACTGCTTTGCTGTCTATCAGTCACACAGCCTACTTGCTGTCCATCAGTCACACAGCCTACTTCCATTGTACAAAATCCAACAATCTCCACCCCCAGGAAACAATTGCACAACATCTCCGTAGGCATACCCAACCTTGAAATCTGAATAAATGCACACAATCTGTACTGAGCATGCCCAGGAGGAACCTGCCATCTCCTCATGCCAACTAATACTGACTGCCACCCTCCTTCTAGTTCTGGTTTCTGACCCAGGATGGAGCCACTGCCAAGCACCAAAGACATTTGCCATCACAAATGTGTCACTCCACGGCACATACTCCCCCACTCCCCCAACAAGCAACTACCATTTAGGATCCTTAAGCAAGGGTCCCCTGCCTTCAACTTACTGGCTTTACTTGGGGCAGGTTTCATAAACTCCATAATCTCCCAAGGCTTGTGATACTGTGGTTGTAGTTTTGTGGTGATCTTATGAATAGCCTTACCAGCTGCCCTCCGATTCCACAATACAATCTTATCCACAATCTGGTAAGGTTTAGGCCACCAGCCATTGTTACATTTTAGTGCTCACACCCATGAACATTTCTGATACTACTGGATGCTTTCCTCCACTGGACAACAAATTTCTCTGGCAAAACTTTGTCAGGCAACAAACCCAAAACAGACATGTTGCTCAGTGGAGCAGTAGCTTCAAACACAAAAAATAAGTCACCAGACATGGCCCTATGACACTCATGCCTAGCCATATTAAGGGCTGGCATTAACCCTGGTAGAGGAAGGTCCCATAAGGTTTTTTTTCACAACTGTGATTAGCGATTAAAGCAGAACACAAGTTCCTATTAACTCGTTCTGCATAGGAGAGGTTCAGGTGGTACAGGATGGTAGTGTTATGGTGTATCTCTAGGCCCACATAAAAGTTCTTGAAGACATATGATGTAAGACATGTAGCACTGTCTGTAATGAAGGACTGTGGTAGGAAGCACATAGCAAACACACTCTTCAGTTTATGAATCACCACCTTGGTGGTAGCTACCTCAAACCATGTCAACTGCAAGAAGGCATCTATGCAAACAAAAATATAGGTATTACCTCCTTTAGACTTAGGTAGTGGCCCCACAAAATCAGTATACATCTTATATCATACCTTTTCCACAGGTTTAGGGGTAAGGAGTCCTACCTTACTGTTTTGAGCAGACTCACTTTCCACAGACGGCTTACAAATAGATATTCTGTTCTTTATATCTCTGTCCATGTTGTTCCACACAAATTTCCCTCTAATTTCTTGTCTTAAACATCCAAAATGACAACCAACGAGTGATTCATGGTAATAATGAAAAATACACTCCTGGAAATTGAAATAAGAACACCGTGAATTCATTGTCCCAGGAAGGGGAACCTTTATTGACACATTCCTGGGGTCAGATACATCACATGATCACACTGACAGAACCACAGGCACATAGACACAGGCAACAGAGCATGCACAATGTCGGCACTAGTACAGTGTATATCCACCTTTCGCAGCAATGCAGGCTGCTATTCTCCCATGGAGACGATCGTAGAGATGCTGGATGTAGTTATGTGGAACGGCTTGCCATGCCATTTCCACCTGGCGCCTCAGTTGGACCAGCGTTCGTGCTGGACGTGCAGACCGCGTGAGACGACGCTTCATCCAGTCCCAAAAATGCTCAATGGGGGACAGATCCGGAGATCTTGCTGGCCAGGGTAGTTGACTTACACCTTCTAGAGCACGTTGGGTGGCACGGGATACATGCGGACGTGCATTGTCCTGTTGGAACAGCAAGTTCCCTTGCCGGTCTAGGAATGGTAGAACGATGGGTTCGATGACAGTTTGGATGTACCGTGCACTATTCAGTGTCCCCTCGACGATCACCAGTGGTGTACGGCCAGTGTAGGAGATCGCTCCCCACACCATGATGCCGGGTGTTGGCCCTGTGTGCCTCGGTCATATGCAGTCCTGATTGTGGTGCTCACCTGCACGGCGCCAAACACGCATACGACCATCATTGGCACCAAGGCAGAAGCGACTCTCATCGCTGAAGACGACACGTCTCCATTCGTCCCTCCATTCATGCCTGTCGCGACACCACTGGAGGCGGGCTGCACAGGCGTTGGGGCATGAGCGGAAGACGGCCGAACGGTGTGCGGGACCGTAGCCCAGCTTCATGGAGACGGTTGCGAATGGTCCTCGCCGATACCCCAGGAGCAACAGTGTCCCTAATTTGCTGCGAAGTGGCGGTGCGGTACCCTACAGCACTGCGTAGGATCCTACGGTATTGGCGTGCATCCGTGCGTCACTGCGGTCCGGTCCCAGGTCGACGGGCACGTGCACCTTCCGCCGACCACTGGCGACAACATCGATGTACTGTGGAGACCTCACGCCCCACGTGTTGAGCAATTCGGCGGTACGTCCACCCGGCCTCCCGCATGCCCACTATACGCCCTCGCTCAAAGTCCGTCAACTGCACATACGGTTCACGTCCACGCTGTCGCGGCATGCTACCAGTGTTAAAGACTGCGATGGAGCTCCGTATGCCACGGCAAACTGGCTGACACTGATGGTGGCGGTGCACAAATGCAGCGCAGCTAGCGCCATTCGACTGCCAACACCGCGGTTCCTGGTGTGTCCGCTGTGCCGTGCGTGTGATCATTGCTTGTACAGCTCTCTCGCAGTGTCCGTAGCAAGTATGGTGGGTCTGACACACCGGTGTCAGTGTGTTCTTTTTTCCATTTCCAGGAGTGTATAAGGAATTATGTCTTATGGAATCACAATTTTTAGTTTTTTTTATCATACCATGAAATATAACAAAACAAATTCTTGTTAAATAAATAAGGTGTGTACAGTTCACCCTTTTACAATTTTTCTTTAATACCATGAATTTCCATGTCCTTAACTTGATAACTTGGATTTCTTTAAACAACTGGGGCACACAAATTAGTACTTGTTGGCATTTGCTCTCCCATCTCACCATCTGTTTTTAGCATCCTACCAAGGGTATCGGCTATTACATTATCAGTTCCGCAAATACTGAAGGTATCAAATTTAAAGGCAAGTGTTTGTGTTGCTCATCTTGCTATTCACCATGTTTTCCTGGATCCATCCAAAACTCAATGAAACACTGAATCACAAATATTTTTTTGCAGCTGATACAAATATCCTAATTACAGGAAACACCCCAAATCAACTATGCGCAGATGTACATAAACCTAAGCACAATTGTATGGTTGGTTTGAGGGGAATAAGCTACTGACAAACACAAAAAACAACATCCCTAAATTCATGTTTACAAGGTGATGCATACGACACCAGTATGATAATAAACTCCAATAAAATTACACCTTCCTCGGAAATAAAGGTTTTAGGCATTTGACTTCAAAATGACTTCAAATGGCATACATACATAAACAAAATAAATGGAATGCTAAATAGAATAAGTAATAGACTGCATTTACTCTCTGTTAAAAGAAATTTCCACAGCATTCTACTGTATGGAATTATATTCTAAGTTAATACAGCACATAGTTCAGTCATTTCCTTAGCTCAGAAAAGAACTATAAGAGCAATGTATCATGTTTGACAAACAGATTTTTCCAAACCCCCCTCTCAAAAGTCATCAGTCCTAACACTTCTCTATTTGTATATACTATAAATTTGTAAATATATCAGAACAAGTTTAAAAGACATAAATAAAAACTTTAATATGCATGAGCATGATATATGGCAAAAGGAACAGGATCGTGTCCAATAAATAAGGACACCATCCAACAAAACTTCCACTACAAAGAGTGCTATACAAGTTTACAACAGTCTTCCACTTTTTCATAAAACCCCAAGGGCATTCTTACTGGACCATTGTTTCTATTCACCAACAGAAGCTTAGGACATTTGAAATACCAGAGACTTGAAACAAGGCAGTGTAGCTACTACAATAGTGCAAATTCTTTTATGGACAAAGCAAAAAATTCATATGCTTGCTGAAATAATACTGTTTTTGCACTTCGTGTGTGTGTGTGTGTGTGTGTGTGTGTGTGTGTGTGTGTGTGTGTGTGTTTTATATCTGACACTTCCTGGCAGATTAACACTGTATGCCAGACTGAGACTCAAATTCAGGACCTTTGCCTTTCTGGGCAGGAATGCTAGTTCTGCAAGGTTCACAGAAGAGCTTCTGTGAAGTTTGGAAGGTAGGAGACGAGGTACTGGCAGAATTGAAGCTGTGAGAATGGGTCACAAGCTGTGCTTGGGTAGCTCAGTTGGAAGAGCACTTGCATGCAAAAGGCAAATGTCCCAAGTTCGAGTCTCAGCCTGGCACACAGTTTTAATCTGCCAGGCAGTTTCATATCAATGCACTTTCCACTGCAAAGTGCAAATCTCATTCTGTTTTGTGTTTGTTTGTGGTTTTGTATTGTATCCCATAATGTGGAAAGATTTTTAGGATGAATAAATAAATAAACATTTATCAATTTAGACAGAAAAGCATCATCAAATGATGTGCTTCAGGTTTTCATGTTAAGTATACTATTATATTTTTGTGTGTAGCTCCAATCGCATCTTCTTGCAATGAACAGAGCCTTTCCTCCATAACAAAAAGCAGTGGTTAGGACAGACAAACTGTGAGACAAGGATAAAACTAAACTCAGAATGGGAAACCACTATCTGGAACGTTATCCACTCCTGCTCTGAACATAATTACTGTATATGCTCTTCTAAAGACTTTACATGACTATTACCAAAACTTGTAATGCTTATTGTTGAACAAAGAAAATACTCAACACAAATAAAAACACTGTGAACTGCTGTGTATACACTTGTGAGTGATCTAACTAAAAATTTCATATACAGTGTTTTTGTTCCTCTACTGTCATGTGCGGAACATGTGCGTGATGACAGTAACACCAAATCATATTACAAGAGGCTATCAGGCCTGTTGTAGAAGGTCCCATTATGTCTAACCAAGGAGTAATTCAGCTTTCAGTACACTAAAAATCCACTGGTAACTACACAATTGTTATGGACCATGTGTGGGTAAGAAAAGTAACATATAAACAATTTTTTTGGTTTGTAGTAACAGACAACTTAACCCAATTCTATATACTAGTATGGCAAGCCTAATTTTTGTTAAAATATCAAAAATCCAAAGGATGATTAGTATGGTAAGAACTTTAACACTTTAAATCACAACCATTTTAAAGCATTTCCAGCCCTGGTTTAAAGAAACAAAGTTCATTCAAAATGTGAGGTTTGTTACTGTCATTCTAAAACAAACTAAATTTCACTAGTCACAGAGCCATTTATCCATCGAGGACACAATATTATCCCCAGTTACTTTACTAAAACCTGACTCATGTGTCTGGACTGGGTTTCAAATCCCACAATTCCTGCGGACAGTTCCAATATCTCAGTAACTAATCCATCTCATCAACTCCAACTGAAAAAACAATAAGCGTACACCTGTAAGAGAGAAATTTGGTAGACTTTACTGGCTGCTTCTGGAGAAGATAAAAAACAAGTAACACAGAACATAGCTGATAATTTTGGAAGTGTGTAGGATGTTAAGCATAGTAAGACGGGTAGAATAACAAAAATGATAGTATCTGAACAAGATGAAGGCTCCCATGGCGCAGATGATGCAGATTTTGCAACAATAGAGGAAGAATTAAATACCCTGAATCAGTCAACTACAGAGTTAGGTGTTAGCCCTGTTAAGAAACCATGGTCAGTGAAGTCAAGTCATAAGCTCTATGCATCATGAAAGTGCAGATAAATTACTAAAGTTATGGATTAATACACTACAGCAAAACTGATCACCCTCTTCAAAGAAGAAGTTCCATCTTCAGAAGAAAATGATTCAAAGCACTCCTGCACCTCTTGCCAGGAACTTTTCACAAATATAAATTCAGCTGTTGAACACTGCGCATCCTACAGTGAAAAGGTGCAAGTTTTAACTATTATTCCAGAGACATTTTCAAAGAAAACAATTTCGAACCACATTCCATCAGTATCAAAGTACATGGTAGACAAATCAAGAAATGTGAGGGCTGTAAAACGAGTCGTTGGAAGACCAGATCCATGTTGTGGTTATCCTGTAAAAGCAGTTCAAGTTTAAATAGTGCAGTCATGTACTACGACATAAGTGGGTAGTTCCACATGCACCTAGAGCTGTCTGTTTATGTGTGTACTGTGCGAATTTTGAACTGTGTGTGGTAACTCTGAAGAGCTTACTGGAGCACATGACATAGGACACCTTGGTTGGGCGTGTGAAGTCATTAGTCTGTGACGTAAAGCAAATGTGGTGACTGCCTGGAAAGGGAAGACTGTTTTTACAGACACTTGGCCTGGAAGACGTAGCAAATAACTCTGCAGAAATTACATATGCAACATGGGAGGAAAATAAACTAATTAAGAAAACTGTTGCCTTTGGCAATTTCATTGATGAACTAGGTAAATGGTCAGTGAAGGCAGCAACACACCAGCATCTGAAGAAATTGCAACAATAACACATTGCAGAAGTGAAAGGGTGTGTACAGGCTGAAGAACTATGTTTAGTGCTTCACTGTGATTTTGCTGACAACTGGTCTGTAATTCTCCAACATGAAGTACAAGGGTATCAATGGAGTAATGACCAGGTTTGAATTTTTACAGGAGTGACATATTTTCAAAACAAGACCACAAGTGTTTTAGTTATAAGTGATGACACAGGACATGACTCAGCACATGCTTTACTAGCAATGCACAAAATTCTTCAACTGCAAGCAGGGGCAAAGAGGATCATCATTATTTCTGTAGGTACTCCTAGTCATTTTAAAAACCGTTACCAGCTGTTTGAACTGAATAAGTCACTTTTGCCAACTGACTGGGTATACAGTGCTACTGGTCACAGGAAGAGGCCTTGTGATGGTGTAGGAGGCCTACTGAAGCACCATGCTACAAAACATAATCTTTCCAGACCAAATACAGCTGCAATTCAGAATGCTGAAGATTTTACAAGACTCATGAAATCTTACACCTCCAAGTCCTCAATCTTTTGTCCAAAGAGGAAATCGAAGAATTCCATAAAAACAAAAATGAAGAATTGTCCAAACGAACTAATCCTGTTTCAGGAATTCAGAAGACACATTTTCGGACTCAAAGTGATGGACGAACTCATATTGCATGCACTTCAAGGAGCAAGAAATAAGAAATTTTGTTCATTCAGTCAACACCTCAGAAGCAGCAGGCTAATGTTCAGATTCACAAACCTGAGAAGGTGGATGTCTGTGGCGTGTGTGTATGACTATGACTGATGGATTGCAGAGATCATAGACAACAGTTATGAGTTAAACGAAATTGTAGTGAACTTTATGCTACCTCATGGACTAGCTGCTGGATGTAGGTTTCCAACTGAAGGACAGCAACAACACCATCGGTGCTCACTTCCTGTTCACAATGTTTTGAAGTGCTCCAGTTCCTATTGGTTCAACAGGAAGGCATCACTCTATATCAAAGGAAGATACTGAAGCAATTTTTAGTTCACTGACTGGCTAATTTCAGTGCAATGCAGAGAGTACAGAAGTTGCACAAATTGAAAACTTTAATTTTTTTGACCTTTCTCATACATTCTGGGACCATTTAAAACGCTTGAAAAATGAGTCTCTTACTCATCTTTCAAAACTAAAATTTGTAAAAGCTGCTCAAGCTAAAAGTGAAAGCTCTCCTTTTCATGGAATGTTGAACTATATGGTACTAATCAACAGAAAAAAAATCAAAATTTTATGGATTGAAATTTTTGAAACAAAAATTTCCCATAAATTGTAAAAAAAATTTCAGAATGCCATAGTAAATGAACTTTGACAGATAAGTCCAAATGGAGGATTTCTTTGTAATCATAACACAATTATCTTTCAAACAAAAAACACAACAAAATATCTAGAACTGTTTCAGAGATTTTTTCCAAAATTCGCATCTTCAAAATGGTATGCGCAGTGTCATCTTTGGAGGGCTGCATCTCTGAGCAGACGTTTTTTGGAGGAAACAAAAATATATGTGTTCCTTACTTAGTCCTAAATTCAATAACATCAGAGACTATGAAGGTAAGATTTTTTCCTAGCCTGCCTGAATTGATATGGACTATGCCTTATGTATTGCTTCTATCACACTTACAAATCCAAGATCATACTAAATACAGGATGCACAGAAGTTTATTAAGTAGTCATTCTGCATAAACTAGCGAAAAGGGAAAAATGCTACTGTCTGGTACAATAAAAGTTATTCTCTGCCATGCACTTCACAGTGATGTAAAAAGTATGGATGAATTGGTAGACATACAAGAGACAGACAAGTTGATAATCTTGGATACTGCTATGTTATCTTCATGTTCAACAAAATACTTGCATATTCCATGTTTCTCTTTAAAGTTTCTGCAATAAATCATGACAATAATACACCTATAAGATACTTTGTCTGTCCAATTCGGACTTCAAAATGGATTCTCCATAGAACATTCTACTTTTCAATTCACAAATCAGGTTATACAAAAACTAAATGACACAATATAAGACACCTAAGGAATGTACCCCACAGATGCATCACTGAGTTTGTCATTACCAACACGGTAATGTTTTGGGGATTAAGTGGTAAATATCGAAATCTTGTTCATACACTGAATAGTGCGATACCCTACCTTGTAATAACATGATAAAAAGATTTTTCAAAATAGCACAGCTGCAGATTATCATAAAGTAACGTCTTACAGTTTTACGGACAACTATGCAAAGTATCGTTAGTAAATACACAATAAGCGGTAAAACAGAAACTAAAACCACTGCCACTGTAAAATGTAATCCACACACACACACACACACACACACACACACACACACACACACACACGTCAACATTCTTCTTCCGAAAATACTCCACAGTGTGGATACTGAAAAGTAGCATTCACAGAAATCACTGATATCGGAAAATCGCAGTTTAGCCCATCACTACTCCACACCCCAAGGTTTAGCTTGTCCCCGCCGCCCACCCTTCAAGATACCTTATTGGTGCCCCTGACTTAACCATACGAAGTCAAACCATAACTTTTACAGTTAGCACTACAGAAGAAGATCAAAACAACACTCGCCAAACCCCTTGCAGCACACATAGTAAACAGTTAATGGTAACGTATCGCCCAAATAATAAAATACCTACGTATTTAACGCTGTACCAATCAGCTTCCTGTTCCGCAGCACTCCCTAGAACCACTTACGCTGGCACGCAGCTCTCCGGACTCCTAAGGCAGCCTCTGTATGTTGCGGGATTCCCCTACCGTGACGATACATTGGAGCTTCCCCCATAAAAACAATTAATGTACTTATTCCGGGAAACATGCAACATTTCTAATATCTGCTGCTTGCAAGATGCACAAATTATAAAATTCAGATAATAAAGCAATGCCGGTGCAGTCGTATGCTGCGCATTCGTGGTGGAATAGTCTTTCCCTTGCTTTCGTCTTTTGGTATGGAAAAGTATAAAAGAGTTTTGATGTTCTTTAACTGGGATACAAAATTATACCTGTTTAAGTACTTACTAAAGAAAGGTATTTTGGTAATGCAAAACTAACAGTAAGTGAACCGTAGCTTTCTTAACAATATATACTTAAAGTATTCTACCGGTATTATAAATTACTCGGTATCTGAAAACGGTATTGCGAAGTTTAACGTCGCTAATGTGTTCATAATAAATAACGAATTACTGCTTTGCAGTTCAGCGTCTTGATGGATGCTGGCAAATCAGCGTAATGCGGTACTAGATAATTCTATCTGGCTGCTTGTTGACGCGACCTTCGGAACAGGAAGGATCCCAGTTTACGAATTCGATCCGAAGGCGTCCGATGGTAACCGAAATATTACGAAGCTGTTTCACTCCGTACGACCGGCAGACTACAGATGGGTCTTACTCGTTCATTCCCGTGAACTACTTCATTCATTTCACTCTTTGCCGTGAAGCGTTCAAATGAAGTAGTTTATTCATGAAGTAAGGAAGCCTGGCGAAGTTGCCCAGTTCGCCGCTCAGCCGCGGCTGCGCTCGCTTCGCCTCGCTCGTACAATAAAGCTTCGTTAGTTAGTTGTGGTCTTCAGTCCTGAGACTGGTTTGATGCAGCTCTCCATGCTACTCTATCCTGTGCAAGCTTTTTCACCTCCCAGTACCTACTGCATCCTACATCCTTCTGAATCTGCTTAGTGTATTCATCTCTTGGTCTCCCTCTACGATTTTTACCCTCCACGCTGCCCTCCAATGCTAAATTTGTGATCCCTTGATGCCTCAAAACATGTCCTACCAACCGATCCCTTCTTCTAGTCAAGTTGTGCCACAAACTTCTCTTCTCCCCAATCCTATTCAATACCTCCTCATTAGTTACGTGATCTACCCACCTTATCTTCAGCATTCTTCTGTAGCACCACATTTCGAAAGCTTCTATTCTCTTCTTGTCCGAACTAGTTATCGTCCATGTTTCACTTCCATACATGGCTACACTCCATACAAATACTTTCAGAAACGACTTCCTGACACTTAAATCTATACTCGACGTTAACAAATTTCTCTTCTTGAGAAACGCTTTCCTTGCCATTACCAGTCTACATTTTATATCCTCTCTACTTCGACCATCATCGGTTATTTTACTCCCCAAATAGCAAAACTCCTTTACTACTTTAAGTGTCTCATTTACTAATCTAATTCCCTCAGCATCACCCGACTTAATTTGACTACATTCCATTATCCTTGTTTTGCTTTTGTTGATGTTCATCTTATATCCTCCTTTCAAGACACTGTCCATTCCATTCAACTGCTCTTCCAAGTCCTTTGCTGTCTCTGACAGAATTACAATGTCATCGGCGAACCTCAAAGCTTTTATTTCTTCTCCATGAATTTTAATACCTACTCCGAATTTTTCTTTTGTTTCCTTTACTGCTTGCTCAATATACAGATTGAACAACATCGGGGAGAGGCTACAACCCTGTCTTACTCCCTTCCCAACCACTGCTTCCCTTTCATGTCCCTCGACTCTTATAACTGCCATCTGGTTTCTGTACAAATTGTAAATAGCCTTTCGCTCCCTGTATTTTACCCCTGCCACCTTTAGAATTTGAAAGAGAGTATTCCAGTCAACATTGTCAAAAGCTTTCTCTAAGTCTACAAATGCTAGAAACGTAGGTTTGCCTTTCCTTAATCTTTCTTCTAAGATAAGTCGTAGGGTCGGTATTGCCTCACGTGTTCCAGTGTTTCTACGGAATCCAAACTGATCTTCCCCGAGGTTGGCTTCTACTAGTTTTTCCATTCGTCTGTAAAGAATTCGTCTTAGTATTTTGCATCTGTGACTTATTAAGCTGATAGTTCGGTAATTTTCACATCTGTCAACACCTGCTTTCTTTGGGATTGGAATTATTATATTCTTCTTGAAGTCTGAGGGTATTTCGCCTGTCTCATACATATTGCTCAGCAGATGGTAGAGTTTTGTCAGGACTGGCTCTCCCACGGCCGTCAGTAGTTCCAATGGAATATTGTCTACTCCGGGGGCCTTGTTTCGACTCAGGTCTTTCAGTGCTCTGTCAAACTCTTCACGCAGTACCATATCTCCCATTTCATCTTCATCTACATCCTCTTCCATTTCCATAATATTGTCCTCAAGTACATCGCCCTTGTATAGACCCTCTATATACTCCTTCCACCTTTCTGCTTTCCCTTCTTTGCTTAGAACTGGGTTTCCATCTGAGCTCTTGATATTCATACAAGTCGTCCTCTTATCTCCAAAGGTCTCTTTAATTTTCCTGTAGGCGGTATCTATCTTACCCTTAGTGAGATAGGCCTCTACATCCTTACATTTGTCCTCTAGCCATCCCTGCTTAGCCATTTTGCACTTCCTGTCGATCTCATTTTTGAGACGTTTGTATTCCTTTTTGCCTGTTTCACTTACTGCATTTTTATATTTTCTCCTTTCATCAATTAAATTCAATATTTCTTCTGTTACCCAAGGATTTCTACTAGCCCTCGTCTTTTTACCTACTTGATCCTCTGCTGCCTTCACTACTTCATCCCTCAAAGCTACCCATTCTTCTTCTACTGTATTTATTTCCCCCATTCCTGTCAATTGCTCCCTTATGCTCTCCCTGAATCTCTGTACAACCTCTGGTTCTTTTAGTTTATCCAGGTCCCATCTCCTTAAATTCCCACCTTTTTGCAGTTTCTTCAGTTTTAATCTACAGGTCATAACCAATAGATTGTGGCCAGAGTCCACATCTGCCCCTGGAAATGTCTTACAATTTAAAACCTGGTTCCTAAATCTCTGTCTTACCATTATATAATCTATCTGATACCTTTTAGTATCTCCAGGGCTCTTCCATGTATACAACCTTCTTTCATGATTCTTAAACCAAGTGTTAGTTATGATTATGTTGTGCTCTGTGCAAAATTCGACCAGGCGGCTTCCTCTTTCATTTCTGTCCCCCAATCCATATTCACCTACTATGTTTCCTTCTCTCCCTTTTCCTACACTCGAATTCCAGTCACCCATCACTGTTAAATTTTCGTCTCCCTTCACAATCTGAATAATTTCTTTTATTTCATCATACATTTCTTCAATTTCTTCGTCATCTGCAGAGCTAGTTGGCATATAAACTTGGCCACAATAATGCGTTCACTATGCTGTTTGTAGTAGCTTACCCGCATTCCTATTTTCCTATTCATTATTAAACCTACTCCTGCATTACCCCTATTTGATTTTGTGTTTATAACCCTGTAGTCACCTGACCAGAAGTCTTGTTCCTCCTGCCACCGAACTTCACTAATTCCCACTATATCTAACTTCAACCTATCCATTTCCCTTTTTAAATTTTCTAACCTACCTGCCCGATTAAGGGATCTGACATTCCACGCTCCGATCCGTAGAACGCCAGTTTTCTTTCTCCTGATAACGACATACTCTTGAGTAGTCCCCGCCCGGAGATCCGAATGGGGGACTATTTTACCTCCGGAATATTTTACCCAAGAGGACGCCATCATCATGTAATCATACAGTAAAGCTGCATGCCCTCGGGAAAAATTACGGCTGTAGTTTCCCCTTGCTTTCAGCCGTTCGCAGTACCAGCACAGCAAGGCCGTTTTGGTTATTGTTACAAGGCCAGACCAGTCAATCATCCAGACTGTTCCCCTTGCAACTACTGAAAAGGCTGCTGCCCCTCTTCAGGAACCACACGTTTGTCGTCTGGCCTCTCAACAGATACCCCTCCGTTGTGGTTGCACCTACGGTACGGCTATCTGTATCGCTGAGGCACGCAAGCCTCCCCACCAACGGCAAGGTCCATGGTTCATGGGGGGGGGGGGGGGGGGGTAAAGCTTCGTAATACTTCATAATTTTACCAATAGGTGGCCAAACTATACAGTAACGTACACGCAACGTTTTACGCTCTCTCAGCGTCTGAGTTAACTTAAATAGAGCATGGTCGAAGGGGACAAAGGAAAGATAGATAGAAAAGCCTGTCGCATACAAAGAAGGTATTACATTTAATCTCAACATTTTCTCATGAAGCGCCCAGAAAAGTCTTTATCTGCCAAGTGAAACCTTATTTGTTGTATTCATGGACTGAAAACTAGAGCTACCAACGAAATGCAGTCCAATTTTACGTTTCTTTTAAAATTTAATCCAAAGTAGAATGACTATGTTTACCATTGTCACAAAGTCTATATACCTACGTTAAGTAATTATTCAGAAGTTTTCCTGTAGATTTTATTTTTGTTGAGAATAATAACCCTCCAAATTCAAAACGTAAACTGTCACCTGTAGTCACTGGTACGATTTCAGGTAAAATACCTCTTTATTTTATTCGGAAAGCAGTTTTTGTGTCTGTTCACGCTTATACAATGGCTAGCAACTCGCGATCGGGTAAAAATTGTGAAATTTGCTGTTTCTTCGCCGATTTAGGTGATGGAAAAGCAAATTGCAACTGTTGTTCTAATTGTATTTCATATAAAGGAGGAAATGCATTTAATCTAGCATGTCATGTTCGAGTGCTGCATCCAACAGTGTCATTGTCAGTGAGACGCTTAGTGCCCCCTGCTCCTGAATTTTCCGATATTTCTTGGACAAATAACCCGGACAATTCGGAACCAACATCAGCAATTGCCAGAAGCGAACAGCAGTCGGTGCCAGCAAATAACAGTATCACTTCATTATCAGACAGCAGACATCAATATCACGGAACATCACCTATGTCTTTTCCGAAACCTCTTTCGAACAAAAGAAATCAGGAGATAGATTTCGCACTTCTGGAGACTGTTGCGAAGGATTATTTGCCCTTCAACATAGTGGAAAGCAAACATTTCCAAAGTTTTGTGGGCAAACTGAATCGTGCTTACAGAATGCCAGCTCGGAAGACCATTTCCAATACACTACTACAACAACAGTACGCCATGATAAAAGAAATTGTGAGAGTCAAAATTAATTCTGCGGAAGAGGTTGTGCTGACAATGGATGGGTGGACCTCAACCACAAATGAGAGTTATTTGTCGGTGACAGCACACTGCGTTACGGACCTGGAGCTGGCGTCTTCCCTCCTAGAATGCTTTAAATACGACGAAAGCCACACGTCAGAAAAACTCTCCGAAGATCTGCGACGTGTCACAAGGGAATGAGGAATTCAAGAAAAAGTCGTGTATGCTGTTAGCGACAATGCTGCTAATATTGAGGCAGCTATAAGACTCACAACCTGGAAACACATCACCTGCTTTGCACACACATTCAGTTTAATTGTTCAGAATGAGTTTCCGCACATTCAACCTATTCTGAATAAAGCAAAAAAAAAAAAAAAAAAAAAATGTTGAATTTTTTAAAAAAAGTTCGCAGGCCTGCACGAAACTGAAAAATATCCAGGAATAGTTAAAAGAGCCGGTTCTGACACAAACAGGACACTGTTACAAGTTGGAATTCAACCTATGGTATGCTGTGAAGAATAATCGAGGGTAAGAATTCCCTAATGAGAGTTATCACTCTGAATCACCCGGATCTTCCAAATCTGACTGCAGAGGACATTGCAAGTGCAACACAAGTCTGTGACCTGTTGAAAGTTTTCAAAGACTGCACTGAGGAAATGTCAAGTGAAAATGTTGTCACTGCTTCTAAAGTTATACTCCTTAGTCGCTCGTTGAAAAAATGGTGTTGCAGGTTTGTTAATAACGCTGAAATTCATGTAGACGTGCAACAGATGGCCGAAAAGTTAGCTGAAGACCTAAAACGACGATTTCGAAATATAGAGGAAAATTCCATTTTCGCAGAAGCAACTTCAATGGATCCCCGGTACAAATTACATGTTTTTTCTGATAAGAATTCTGCTGAGAAGGTGAAATTAAACCTGATCAGGCACTGTGAGAAATTTACGACGAACACATCCACTGCTACTGCAACAATCTCAGTTCCAACCACTAAATCTACTTCTAGTCTCTGGCTCGAATTTGATGCAGTGTTTTCCAGACTGCAGAGTAATCCACACCGAGAGCTGCTGCAGTAGTGGAAGTGGACAAATATTTACAAGAGCCCCTGCAACAGAGACAAGGCAATCCACCTCCGTGGTGTTCTGAACCGCTGTCAGTATACCCCTCGTTCTTTGAACTTGCAAAAATACGACTGCGTATTGTTGCAACCTTCACGCCGTGTGAAAGAGTGTTCTCGAAGGCAGAACACCTTATAACTGACCGAATAAATCACCTGACAGGAAAAAAAGTGGAACAAATCACGTTTTTAAACGGAAATCTCTGAACATTCGCCAAATCCGTTGATGTTTATTCATAAATATATACTTTAAAAAAAATTAATTAGGACAATCCTCAAATTGAAATTTAGTGTAATTATTTCAATAATGTATACCCGATAAACATTCCTACATGAAAGATTATCTTTCAAGCGTGGATTCCACGCATGCTTCAGTTCCAGACTCACAGGGTAAGCCTTTTATTTTCATGTTGGCTGTGCGTGCTCACACAGCCAGCCTCTTCGTTTGTACCTTTAATATTCATTTGTCTACAAGCGCTGCCAACGGTAGGCTACCCGTAGACACGAAGTATAACTGCACAAACAGTTACGGGTAATGATGTCAACACTGCTAACGCTGCCTTCCCCTCACCCCTCACCTACAAATCCAGTGCCACCTAGGAACAAGGCCGCTACACTGTCTTTGGAGTCGCTCGTGACTTAAGCACTACGGGTCATAACGAACACAAAGCCACATGTGCTGTCGTGGTTGTTTCGCCTGTGTAGCCGTTATATGTTTGTGAATTGAAATGTTAGTGTAATAGTGTTCCTACTACTTCAGCATATAAATATGCCACGTAGATGCTGTATGCCTGCTTGTAGAGGCAATTATACAGCTCAGGAAAGAGTCAGTACATTAGATTTCCCTCGTGATGAAGATGCAAGGAGAGAATGGATAAGAGCAGTTCACTGTGATAATTTTACCCCTTCAGATCACTCTGTGGTAAGTAGCAGCTTTAGTAAATAAACCTATGAAATGGTTCTGTTTAGTGTGAGTGTTAATTGTAATTTATAAACATAACCTGTATGCATAGGTCAAACTTTTCTCATGCTAACGTAACGTAATCCATTATTTTTAACAGGTTTGTGAGCTGCATTTCCATGCACACGATATAGAAAGAACTACGTCAGCATATGATTCTAAGACTGAAAGATTAATTTTAGCGCCTCTTGACTGTCCAAGTCTAAGGAAAGGTAAGTTGGTTGTTTATGGACTCAACTTAGGTTATATAATTATTGGATGAATCTCTTACGCTTTTGGTTTATATGGTAAGGTACTGACAATTAATATTTTTTTATAGGTGCAATACCAGCACTATTTTCAGGAAGCCCTGGATATTTATCTACACCATCAGCGTCAAGAGAACATCCTGAAGATCAAAGACAGCATTTAGAAAGTGCTTTCATCAGATCTGCACTGAAAGAAAGTTTGATTACTCATGAAGGCCATAAGAAGGCAATATCAGTCTCTTCGTTGAAGGAATTATGTGATAAAATTAATAGTAGTGCACCCTATGAACCATGGACCTTGCCGTTGGTGGGGAGACTTGCGTGCCTCAGCGATACAGGTAGCCGTACCGCAGGTGCAACCACAACGGAGGGGTATCTGTTGAGAGGCCAGACAAACGTGTGGTTCCTGAAGAGGGGCAGCAGCTTTTTCAGTAGTTGCAGGGGCAACAGTCTGGATGATTGACTGATCTGGCCTTGTAACACTAACCAAAACGGCCTTGCTGTGCTGGTACTGTGAACGGTTGAAAGCAAGGGGAAACTACACCCATCATTTTTCCTGAGGGCCTGCAGCTTTACTGTATGGTTAAATGATGATGGCGTCCTCTTGGCTAAAATATTCCGGAGGTAAAATAGTCCCCCATTCGGATCACCGGGCAGGGACACCTCAAGAGGACGTCATTATCAGGAGAAAGAAAACTGGCATTCTATGGATCAGAGCGTGGAATGTCAGATCTCTTAATCAGGCAGGTAGCTTAGAAAATTTAAAAGGGAAATGGATAGGTTAAAGTTAGATATAGTGGGAATTAGTGAAGTTCGGTGGCAGGAGGAACAAGACTTTTGGTCAGGTGAATACAGGGCTATATATACAAATTCAAATAGGGGTAATGCAGGAGTAGGTTTAATAATGAATAAAAAAATAGGAGTGCAGGTAAGCTACTACAAACAGCATAGTGAACGCATTATTGTGGCCAAGATAGACACGAAGCCCAAGCCTACCACAGTAGTACAAGTCTATATGACAACTAGCTCTGCAGATGCTGAAGAAATTGATGAAATGTATGATGAGATAAAAGAAATTATTCAGATAGTGATGGGAGATGAAAATTTAATAGTCATGGGTGACTGGAATTCGAGAGTAGGAAAAGGGAGAGAAGGAAACGTGGTAGGTGAATATGGATTGGGAGAAAGAAATCAAGGAGGAAGCCGCCTTGTAGAATTTTGCACAGAGCACAACTTAATCATAGCTAACACATGGTTCAAGAATCATGATAGAAGGTTGTACACATGGAAGAATCCTGGAGATACTAGAAGATATCAGATAGATTATATAATGGTAAGACAGAGATTTAGGAACCAGGTTTTAAATTTTAAGACATTTCCAGGGGCAGATGTGTACTCTGACCACAATCTATTGGTTATGAACTGTAGATTAAAACTGAAGAAATTGCAAAAAGGTGGGAATTTAAGGAGATGGGAACTAGATAAACTGAAAGAACGAGAGGTTGTAGAGAGTTTCAGGGAGAGCATAAGGGAACGATTGACAGGAATGGGGGAAAGAAATACAGTAGAAGAAGAATGGGTAGCTCTGAGGGATGAAGTAGTGAAGGCAGCAGAGGATCAAGTAGGTAAAAAGACGAGGGCTGGTAGAAATCATTGGGTAACAGAACAAATATTGAATTTAATTGATGAAAGGAGAAAATATAAAAATGCAGTAAAAGAAGCATGCAAAACGAAATACAAACGTCTCAAAAATGAGATCGACAGGAAGTGCAAAATGGCTAAGCAGGGATGGCTAGCGGACAAATGTAAGGATGTAGAGGCTTATCTCACTAGGGGTAAGATAGATACTGCCTACAGGAAAATTAAGGAAACCTTTGGAGAAAAGAGAGCCACTTGTATGAGTATCAAGTGCTCAGACAGAAACCCAGTTCTAAGCAAAGAAGGGAAAGCAGAAAGGTGGAAGGAGTATATAGAGGGTCTATACAATGACGATGTACTTGAGGACAATTTTATGGAAATGGAAGAGGAGGTAGATGACGATGAAATGGGAGATATGATAGTGCGTGAAGAGTTTGACAGAGCACTGAAACACCTGAGTCGAAACAAGACCCCGGGAGTAGACAACATACCATTAGAACTACTGACGGCCTTGGGACAGCCAGTCCTGACAAAACTCTACCATCTGGTGAGCAAGATGTATGAGACAGGTGAAATACCCTCAGACTTTAAGAAGAATATAGTAATTCCAATCCCAAAGAAAGCAGGTGTTGACAGCTGTGAAAATTACCGAACTATCAGTTTAATAAGTCACAGCTGCAAAATACTAACACGAATTCTTTACAGACGAATGGAAAAACTGGTAGAATCCGTCCTCGGGGAAGAGCAGTTTGTATTCCGTAGAAACGTTGGAACACGTGAGGCAATACTGACCTTACGACTTATTTAGAAGAAAGATTAAGGAAAGGCAAACCTACATTTCTAGCATTTGTAGACTTAAAGAAAGCTTTTGACAATGTTGACTGGAATATTCTTTTTCAAATTCCAAAGGTTGCAGGGGTAAGATACAGGGAGCGAAAGGCTATTTACAATTTGTACAGAAAAAAGAAAATGGCTCTGAGCACTATGCGACTTAACTTCAGAGGTCATCAGTCGCCTAGAACTTAGAACTAATTAAACCTAACTAACCTAAGGACATCACACACATCCATGCCTGAGGCAGGATTCGGACCTGCGACTGTAGCGGTCGCTCGGCTCCGGACTGTAGCGCCTAGAACCGCACGGCCACTCCGGCCGGAATTTGTACAGAAACCAGATGGCAGTTATAAGAGTCGAGGGGCACGAAAAGGAAGCAGTGGTTGGGAAGGGAGTGAGACAGGGTTGTAGCCTCTCCCCGATGTTATTCAATCTGTATATTGAGCAAGCAGTAAAGAAAACAAAAGAAAAATTCGGAATAGGTATTACAATCCATGGAGAGGAAATAAAAAATTTGAGGTTTGCTGATGACATTGTAATGGTGTCAGATACAGCAAAGGACTTGGAAGAGCAGTTGAACGGAATGGACAGTGTCTTGAAAGGAGGATATAAGATGAACATGAACAAAAGCAAAACGAGGATAATGGAATGTAATCGAATTAAGTCTGGTGATGCTGAGGGAATTAGATTAGGAAATGAGACACTTAAAGAAGTAAAGGAGTTTTGCTATTTGGGGAGCAAAATAACTGATGATGGCCGAAGTAGAGAGGATATACAATGGAGACTGGCAATGGCAAGGAAAGGTGTTTCTGAAGAAGAGAAATTTGTTGACATCGAGTATATATTTAAGTGTCCGGAAGTCGTTTCTGAAAGTATTTGTATGGAGTGTAGCCATGTATGGAAGTGAAACATGGACGATAAGTAGCCTGGACAAGAAGAGAATAGAAGCTTTCGAAATGTGGTGCTATAGAAAAATGCTGAAGATTAGATGGATAGATCACATAACTAATGAGGAAGTATTTAATAGAATTGGGGAGAAGAGGAGCTTGTGGCACAACTTGACTAGAAGAAGGGATCGGTTGGTAGGGCATATTCTGAGGCATCAAGGGATCACCAATTTAGCATTGGAGGGCAGCGTGGAGGGTAAAAATCGTAGAAGGAGACCAAGAGATGAATACACTAAGCAGATTCAGAAGGATGTAGGTTGCAGTAGGTACTGGGAGATGAAGAAGCTAGCACAGCATAGAGTAGCATGGAGGGCTGCACCAAACCAGTCTCAGGACTGAAGACCACAACAACAACATAATAGTAGTGATTTGAATGAGTGGACCTGTGTCAAAAAGTCGAATAGTGTGTATTTTGTTTTAATTAGTGAAGTGCCATTTTTGAAAGTTCTGTGTTATGTTACAATTATCGCAAATCTCACTCTCACTGTCCATGTCAATGATTTTCAGCTTGGTAAAATAGGAACGTAAAGTTTCCAGTTACTGTAAGTATCACAACACAATTAATTAATAATCTTAATATTGTCAAATTAAAATTTAGCAACAGAGAAGATCAGGAACCTAATGAGAGTATTGATTTCATAACCAATATTTTGAATAATTTACCTTGAAAAGTGGCCAGATAAACATGAAATTATAAACATTATGAAAGAACAGATTCTATTGCTAAAATACAAGAAGAATAGTGCAATACATTCATGGGATATTTTAGTTTTGTGGTCATTAGTTCAATCTACACTCCTGGAAATGGAAAAAAGAACACATTGACACCGGTGTGTCAGACCCACCATACTTGCTCCGGACACTGCGAGAGGGCTGTACAAGCAATGATCACACGCACGGCACAGCGGACACACCAGGAATCGCTGTGTTGACCGTCGAATGGCGCTAGCTGCGCAGCATTTGTGCACCGCCGCCGTCAGTGTCAGCCAGTTCGCCGTGGCATACGGAGCTCCATCGCAGTCTTTAACACTGGTAGCATGCCGCGACAGCGTGGACGTGAACCGTATGTGCAGTTGACGGACTTTGAGCGAGGGCGTATAGTGGGCATGCGGGAGGCCGGGTGGACGTACCGCCGAATTGCTCAACACGTGGGGCGTGAAGTCTCCACAGTGCATCGATGTTGTCGCCAGTGGTCGGCGGAAGGTGCACGTGCCCGTCGACCTGGGACCGGACCGCAGCGACGCTCGGATGCACGCCAAGACCGTAGGATCCTACGCAGTGCCGTAGGGGACCGCACCGCCACTTCCCAGCAAATTAGGGACACTGTTGCTCCTGGGGTATCGGCGAGGACCATTCGCAACCGTCTCCATGAAGCTGGGCTACGGTCCCGCACACCGTTAGGCCGTCTTCCGCTCACGCCCCAACATCGTGCAGCCCGCCTCCAGTGGTGTCGCGACAGGCGTGAATGGAGGGACGAATGGAGACGTGTCGTCTTCAGCGATGAGAGTCGCTTCTGCCTTGGTGCCAATGATGGTCGTATGCGTGTTTGGCGCCGTGCAGGTGAGCGCCACAATCAGGACTGCATACGACCGAGGCACACAGGGCCAACACCCGGCATCATGGTGTGGGGAGCGATCTCCTACACTGGCCGTACACCACTGGTGATCGTCGAGGGGACACTGAATAGTGCACGGTACATCCAAACCGTCATCGAACCCATCGTTCTACCATTCCTAGACCGGCAAGGGAACTTGCTGTTCCAACAGGACAATGCACGTCCGCATGTATACCGTGCCACCCAACGTGCTCTAGAAGGTGTAAGTCAACTACCCTGGCCAGCAATATCTCCGGATCTGTCCCCCATTGAGCATGTTTGGGACTGGATGAAGCGTCGTCTCACGCGGTCTGCACGTCCAGCACGAACGCTGGTCCAACTGAGGCGCCAGGTGGAAATGGCATGGCAAGCCGTTCCACAGGACTACATCCAGGATCTCTACGATCGTCTCCATGGGAGAATAGCAGCCTGCATTGCTGCGAAAGGTGGATATACACTGTACTAGTGCCGACATTGTGCATGCTCTGTTGCCTGTGTCTATGTGCCTGTGGTTCTGTCAGTGTGATCATGTTATGTATCTGACCCCAGGAATGTGTCAATAAAGTTTCCCCTTTCTGGGGCAATGAATTCACGGTGTTCTTATTTCAATTTCCAGGAGTGTGTTTCTCCTCATTGTTACAAGTTTTTGAGAAGCAGTGGTACAATAACTATGCCTAGCCCTGCTACTCTGACTAGAATATGTGGTGCTTTTGCTAGTAATCCTGCTCTTGAACAAGTTTCTGCACATTTTCTTGGATACATAACTAAGAAAGTGAGATTTTTAACTGAAGAAGACCGGACAGTTCTCCTCTTGATGGATGAAATCCATTTAAAGTCACAAATGGACTACAAAGGGGGAAATATAGTTGGCCAGACCTACAATTGTAGTGAATGTGCATCTGCAGCCTACGTATTCATGGTGCGTAGTTTTGATACTCAGTACACTGATGTAGCTCATATTCTGCCAGTCAAAGTCATGCAGGCCCCTGCTCTTTTCACCTTCCTTAAAGACATCGTATTGCAGTTAGAAAGCATAGGTTTTGAAGTTGTTGGTATTGTATCTGATAATAATGCCATCAATAAGAAAGCTGTATCTTACTTCAGTGATCCACCAGAACTTAAAATTAAATACCGACACCCTTCTCCAGGTGCTGGAAGTAGGCCTTTTTATTTTCAATTTGATAGTGTGCACATCTTAAAATGCATATGTAACAATTGACTGAGTCAGAAAGAAGAGATTATAGAGTTTCCGGATTTTAATAATGAGCTGGATGGCGGTTTTTCGTCTTTCAGTAGTTTGATATCTCCTCATTTGCTTGAAAAGGCAAATCTATTGAAATTTGCAAACAAGCTATGTCTTAAATCACTTTATCCCTCAAGCATATAAAGGCAGAAAAAAATAGTTCAAATAGCTCTGAGCACTATGGGACTTAACATCTATGGTCATCAGTCCGCTAGAACTTAGAACTACTTAAACCTAACTAACCTAAGGACATCACACAACACCCAGTCATCACGAGGCAGAGAAAATCCCTGACCCCGCCGGGAATCGAACCCGGGAACCCAGCCGCGGGAAGCGAGAATGCTACCGCATGACCACGAGCTGCGGACTAGAAAGGCAGAATGTAAAACTTGCTCTCCATATTTTTGACCATACAACAGCTATTGCTCTCAGGGAATTAGGCTCTAAACACAATATTGAATACTGCAATGATACTGCAACTTTCATTGAGATCGTTTGCAAGTGGTGGGATGCAGTTAATGTAAAAACATTGTTAGAAGATCAAAGGTTATTAAATAGGTTCAAGAGCCAATAACCAGGAATTCTGAGCACATACTAGAGTTCCTACATCAGTTTGCAAATTGTTTAATATAGGAAAATTCTCAGGGTTTAATTGGTCTTAGCAGACAAACACATTTAGCTCTTCGGCATACCACTCTTGCATGGGTGGATCTGGCTAGGTATTGGCTCAATGAGAAAAAGAGGCAATACTTTCTAACAGCCAAGGTTCAAACTGATGACCTGGAAAGCAGGTTTGGTGAATTTCGTCAGATGAGTGATGGTAATTACCATACGTCAATTAGACAGATTTTTGAGACAGAAAGTAAACTGATGGTATGAAGCTATGATTCATTAATATTAAAGCCCAAAAAAGTGGGTGATGTTGTAATTGCCAAGGATATTTTTTTCTAATGAGACAGACATAAATGGCCTTCCAAAAGTGACATATAATGAAGAGTATAATGTATTAGTGGAAGATATTGATGTACAGGAATTAGATGAGGATGTTTGGCCTGTACTTCATTACATAAGTGGTTACTGCTCATATGCAGTCATTAAGAAACTTAAATGTAATTATTGTAGAATGTATCTAACAGGAGATGATGAGAATGTGAAAGATGACAGAAATCATTTCACAGCTGTGACCAGTAGAGGTGGTCTCTGTTATCCTAGTCAGGATGTTATAGCATGTGTATATGTTACCGCACAGAAACTGCTTACAGAAAAAGAAGAGTCATTTCTTCGGGAAAAGTGTCAAAGAAATGTATTGTTTTGTGTATGTCATAGCAACTTGTCTGATGACATGTCTGTTGGGTTTGCTTGCACTGCAAATCACTCTGTACATGAAATCATTGACGATAATATACTTGGAGTGGCTGTCAATATTCTTTTGAATAATTATACAAAGAGGGTCAATGACATTGTTAATACAAATAATGTCACACCCCCCAAGAGAAAGAGAAAAATGGGCTGACAATTTGGCTCTGTTTATTTTCTTGTACTTTTAGATAATAAACAAATACAGTAACTGTGTAAACATAAATACTAATTCGTTGTTTATTGAATTCCCAAACTTTTCCTTGATTTCTGTAAACAGATATTTATACAGATAATGCATGATTTCAACTAACTTTATTTAAAGTATTAGAATTTCTTTTTTATTTTAGATGAATGAATTATTTCATAAACATAAAGTCCAATACACACTTGCAGCTACAAGTCTCTCTTGACTCGTAATGTAGTGGTACGACTCTTACGCTGACGTCACACACGCAGTGTAGCGGCCTTGTTCCTAGGTGGCACTGCCCCAACCCCTCCTAAACGTATAGTTCCCCACAAACACCGCGCAATTCGTAGACAGGCAGTAGAGGGAGGACTGAAGTGAAGGGAGAATGGGCGACGTAGCGCCGATGTAGTTGGGAGAAGGGAGATGGGAAGAGAGTGAGTGAACTAGAAAAAAGTGTGCAGTGTGCTATCTGTGAAGAGTTTGAAGTACCAGTTCATTGAAATTAAGTGGTTAGTTCATACTTCACTGGAGTGAATCGTTCATTTGAACGACTCATTCACGAGCTCCCCATCACCAAAATGGACATTTTGGCCAGCTGATTTTTCTTGTTGGACGATTGGTTGGGTGATGCCCCCCCCCCCCCCCCCTCATCCCTGTAATGAAGCAATAGTCGATTGACGACTGATGCCTGCCAGACTTATCAGTGGTCAATAAAAGACCCGGCAGAGAGAATATGTTTTCTAACGAGGAGCAACTAAATCTAGAGACTGATTGTATAGATAAATAAATGAAACAGCAAGAGTAAATATTAGGAAAAAATCATTGAATGGAAAATAAAAAAATTGACGGTCACTAACCACACGATTTTCATAACACTGACAAATGGCGGTATTTACTAACCAACTAGGTCTTTCGACACCTTTGTGACTTTTTTTGAAAACACATTTTAATGCACTGCAACTTTTCTCGCAGAATTTTTTTCATCAAATAGGCCAATTCTCAGACAGTGGACGTCATTTGGCGATGAAACAAGAGTTTATATAAAGATGGCAAACTAGTGTTTTTAGATGTGGTTCGGAAGTAACTTTATTTCGCGAAAGTGCATTAAACCAGCGTGTTTTCAGATACAGCGCGCAGGTAACTATATTTCGCGAAAGTGCATTGTAGGTACGTTAACGTTCAAATAAGGTGTTTATTTGTAGTAATGAGGATGAAATTAAGTTAATCACTCATCCATTTCCTGAAGTTGGTAGAGACCTCAAACAGAACACAAACGGCACGACGACTTCCGACTTCACCGACAACTATCGTTCAGAAAATGCGGGGAGAAAGTGACAAGAAAACTTTTACATGCTATAGCCGAAATTAGTGTGACCATGTTTCGGCAAAACGCGGTAAACTTCCATCAGTAGCCAGTCATTGCCAATTTTAGCAACACAACATTGTTACAACATGCTTAACTCAAATTAATATTCATAATTATTAATAAGTACCAAATTTGACCATAAACATCCTTATCCTGCGCCTTCAGGAAACCTTATAATTTTCCTTTATTGTTTCTACCACATCACTGAGCGGCGTGGCATTGTGCCTAATACACTAGAACCGCATTCGGGAGATCCAGGTTCAGCACCACAGCCAGCCATACACATTCCGGTTTCACGTTGTTTCCAAGTTCATTCTAGGCGAATGCCGTGATGGTCATGCCATGAAGAGAGAAGTACATGGAAAAGAATTTCCAACTTGCTCAATCCTGACAACACATGCGTGGTTCCCACTTCTTTGGTCATTGATAACCGCCAACGGTTGAAGTGAGTTAGTTTATTGTTTTACTTCTTGTCGACAGCTAAGGCCATTAGAAATGGAGCTTACTTGGCATTGTTATTATTGGAGGGGGCGGAAGCGGCGTGGCCTTTTCAGGGCACCATCTCGGCATTCGCCTAGAATGAACTTGGAAACAACGGGAAACCCGAATCTGGATGATTGGCTGTGGGGCTGAACACGTCTATACCTTTGACCGTAACTGTTTTTAATGTTTTGTTGTAACGTAAGTTTTATGTGGTGGTGTTTGAATTGGTATACTGTATACTTCGGTTTTTGCTGCTTTATCGCCACAGATTCTTAATCAGAAAAACCAACAGCTAAAATTTAGAATCATATTTATGACAACAATGTATGAGATTATTTGATATAGGTTTATTTGACTTACTTGCAGCTGAAATGTGTAAGGAAGTAATAATTTTACGACAGCTTTCCTTTACGCTAGTTTGAATTTATTGGAATTCCTTCCGCTGATAACATGTACAAACACAATGAATTGTTAATTACAGTATGGTACAACTTGTCATCTCCTACGAGCTTACGATCATCCTCAAACTCGCCAGTACGGAATTTAAACAAAACTGTGTGAGCCATTCCTCATTTCCCTTACCAAAATCTCGCTCTCGCTACAGTACCGATACTCTTTCATTTTTGTTGGCTCAGTTAAATAATGTGGTACCCTATGTTGGTGAAAATTCATGGAACCGCACCTTCATACACTTTGGTGGAGTTCTTGGGCACTGCTGCCCATTTACATGCAGATCTTTAAAAAAAACTTTAATTATTACTAAAGTCCGGTTCTTACAAATGTTTCGCACAGACCACGGATCTCTCGGAAATTATACAGCTATTCCTAAGAACTGCTTTGGGCGTGTGTGTATCTGTTGAGAACCGTAATGCTGCAGTCTAGCTCATATTACCACTCTAAAAACTGTTCGTATATCCTGGGACAACACATTTGTCTGGCATCGGAAAAATGTTATTTAATTAATAATTATATACATTTTCTATAAGTGAAACACAAATTTTTACTGACATGTCACTGCCAGTGTGTGCAGGATAAAACATTGTTCAAATATGACTGGAGGTGGGTAGACACTAGACCAACGAAGGATGTCCAAAACTTGCTTAGTGCGTGCGGGCGGCTAATCGGAGCCAACGAAGCGGTTGGCCTTGGTTGCAGTTCGGACTGCCAATGCTAATTATCAAAGTGGTGGCAGTGAGATGGGCCTGATATCACCTCCTCGTGTGGACGCCGCGTCAAATGTTCGTTGGTTCAGTAGCGATTTGCTGTATCTGTTGAATGGGTATGTATTTGTTGTGTCTAAGAATGTTGGAGTATTGAGTGGAGTAGGGAGACAGCATTAAAGCTGACATTTTACCATGAACGGGAATATTATGGGACCCTACGAACTGCGACTGTAGAAAGAAACTGAAAAGATTAGACGCTTGGAGGGAAATAAGTCAGCTGTTAGAAATTATTGCGACGATGTGAAAAATAAAATGGAGTCTCGATAGACATATTTTTACTGCAGATACCAAAAAATAATGCAACAGCCCATATTCCAATCCAGCATTAAGGTCAGACATAAATTTCGTCACACCCTCTCTACATTTTGAGTGAGCGATCATCCACCAGCGTCGTTTCTTCTACCTCTCCTGATGATTCACTTCTTGCAGTAAAATAAACGCTGCATATGCGACGACTGCCAAGTCCTCTTCTACCCCTGTAAATAATATCGCCCGATGAAACTGTTATTAAAACGCTTTTTTATAACAATAACAATATGGGAACGACCTCGACAAGTTATGCGAGCGAAATGCGATTCCACATCGCTGAATCCCTTGATCGCAATCCCTTGTTTTGTGAGGATGAAGGGCTAAATCCACTGCCTGCCATTCGTTTACGTTCGTTGGTCTAGCATGTACGCGCCTTCACATGACAGTGTGAGGCGGACGAAACTTTGATGACTGAGTTTCAGAGGAAATTTAAAAACACGTCGAGTGACGCGTTTAGCAGTAGTGATACAAGAAATTAGGCAATTGATTTTTTTTGCTTCATAATGATATCTTGTGGCATTCAGAGGCAGTAACAGTGCATATTTTATAAATAAAAGTCCACCGACCTTTTGAATTTCTGTTTTTAGGTTTTCTTTCTGATAACCAGTCTCAGGACTGAAGACCACAACAACAACAACAACAACAACAACAACAACAATCATCGGAAATGAAATCTAAATGCCGAAAGAGACAGGTTAGAATTTAGATTTATCATAAATGAAAAAAAAAAACGAAATATTGGCAGATTAGATTTTAGATTTCGTTTCCGACACGTATCAGAAACAAAATCTAAAACAGAAATACAGTAGACGGACTTTTGTTCATAAAATATACTCCCTTCATTGTTAGAAAAATCTAGCTTATCGCCATGCCTTCTGTTAGAAGAACAACGTGAAGGACTTTTTATCACACTTACAATATTTGCTAAATACCACATTTCTTATGTATATATTGCTGCAGTTATTATATGTTGTGCGCTACCACCATTTGTAGACTTTATTTTTCTAATTTGAAATGAGTTTCTTAAACTTATAGGTGACATCTTCCATACTACACACAAAAATAAATTAATAAAGCGTACATGAGCATAATTTGTTTTATTTACTTTACCATGTTGCATTTCCTCTGGCAACTATAAATCTCGTTGCAGGTTTTAGGAATCAGTTTAGATAATAATTGTGGGGATGTAGCTATACTGAAATTGAGGTCTTCTAACTTCTGTCAGTGGTTAGAAAATGTAATGCAGTGAACAGCCTTTCCTCGCAGCTTACAGCTCTTCTCATGAGTATATTCTTTTTCGTCAGACATGGTTTGATGTTGAAATTTAAAAAAAAAAGATCATAGTAAACAAAACAAATATGTGCCCGTTAACGTAAGACCACAGTTGGTGGCAGTGCATTGTTTCTTTGATAGTCTGGCATTGGTACTGGTTGCTGTTTTGAATAAAAAAACTGTTCTGCCGTTGTTAGTAGCCATCTGCTTTCATGTATTCTTCTTAAAAAAACAAATCCCGTGTAGTATCTCAAACAATAAAAGGCAATTCCCAGATTTTACAGCGAGATATACTGATGGACAATGAGCCAAGTACTGCTGGAAATCAGAGGAAGCAAAATAAATGAAAATCTTCGAGTGTAAAAAGACTTTACTTTTCCTGCAAGAAGATTTGTGCATCGTGCATCGAAACACGGCTTCATCGGCAGAAAATGTAGTATTACACAGTGTGCCAAAATCAGGGCTGGGTTAAACCACATGCTAGAAAAAACCTGTGGTCGCTGCTGCCTTCATGTAGGCCTACTACATTTCTGTGAAAGTACTACAGGAAAGTTAGTGGAATACACATAGCTCTACGACACCAACCATGCGATGCATTAAATGATATTATACTTAATGGAAATTTCCAAATACATAAAAAACACATAGCATTACCCTTTTATATAAATGTAATAAATAAAAATATAAGTGCTCCAAAGCATTATTTTCCTAGATTTTGTCCTAGCAAAGTCTTGGTCGGATATTCAACTGATAACAAGGTGAGAGCAGAAATGCGTTCTTCACAAGGAATAGTTTGCAGAATCCTCCCTCCGCTTCACAATTCACAATTGGTACTGAGAGGAAAATCCGGTAAGCAATGATTACATTTGGAAAAACATCACCAAGATTATTTCAAACATTAATTCATATAATTCGACTGGTGACATGTTAGCAGCCTTTTCTTTGGGGGAACACTGCAAATATTCACTAAAACAAAGAATTTCAGAATAAAAGTTTCTCCATCGAAATCACCTCAGTATTTTTCACAAAGTTTTGGCTTTTCCGTTAAGAGTTCTTTAGCTTCATGCTTCACTATATTGTTTGTTAAAGGTCGGAAAAGATCGACTACTTAGTAAAGCTTTTCTTCTCGTTCTTTTAGTTCTGCTTGTATTAGATAGGTGCATAAATTCATAGCATTTTTGTTTTGTGTGTTGGTATTCCATTTGCCATTTCTCAGTTGTCATTTTTATTTGTAGTTCACTGTTGCTATTTGGGTTCACATTTTGTCATTTGAGTATAGTGGGTGGAGCTGTGGACGCTAGAAAATGGAGCGCCAAGTGGAGAAATCGGAACATTTCCGACGTATTCGATTTGAGTTCAATAGAGGGGCTGCAGCAGCGTAGGCAGCCAGAAACATTTTCCCGCTGTGTGTGGGGATAATACCACTGGGGCAGAGCACGGCAAGAAAATGATTTTCTCTTTTTCAGGAGGATCATTTAGACATTAGTGACTGTCAACGTTCAGGAAAAACTTCAGGTTTTGATGAAGATCGTTTACATGCATTAATCCCCAATGGACACGTCAGCGCTCTCGAGAATTGGCAGACGTGATGAACTATGATCAGTCCACATTCAACATCTGCATGCAATGGGGAAGACTCTAAGCTAAAATGGCAAAAATAAGTGGATAGCCGTAAGTGTATCTCTGCTTGCTCGTTATCAGTTTGTTTGTGAACAACACCAGCCATCCTTACCCTGCGTCGTTACTGGTGACGAGGAGTGGTGTCTTTATGCAAACGTAAGGAAAAGAAACGAATGGTTGAGACCAAACAAAGCTGCAACCGCCCATACAAAGACCTGCTCGCATTCACAAAAGATAGTGTTATGCATCCGGTAGAACAGCAACGGTGTGATTGCTTCCCCGCGGTGTAGCCATCACTGCTGACGTTTGTCAACAATTATGATGTCCAGCAGACGCAATCCAAGAACAAAGACCAAGAAGACTGCATAAGTGATGCGACTCCATGATAACACCCACCCGAATTCTGCTTGATGGACAAGAAACGCTATCCATGAGTCGCGTTGGGAAGTAATTTTGCACAATATTAAGCCACGTGATCTTCCGGATGAAAATGAGCTCCGTCGGCCGCGGTGGTCGGGCGGTTCTAGGCGCTTTAGTCCGGAACCGCGCGACTGCTACGGTCGCAGGTTCGAATCCTGCCTCGGGCATGGATGTGTGTGATGTCCTTTGGTTAGTTAGGTTTAAGTAGTTCTAAGTTCTAGGGGATTGATGACCTCAGATGTTAAGTCCCATAGTGCTCAGGGAAATTGAAAATGCGCTCCGAACACGACCCGATGAGTTCTTCACCTCAAAACCGCGTGATTTCTACAGTCGCATAATCGAAAAGTTACCCCAGCGTTGGCAGACTTGTAAATTGTGAAGGAGAATATATTATTGATGACTAAAGTCATTGTTTGTTATGTGCATCTGTTGTGTTTATTAAACTTGTGGAAAATCACTACAAACCTATGCACCAACGCAATAGTTTCTCAACAATTGTAACAATTGATTAGAATAAGCAGTTTAGTCCCATTTACTAATCACAGCCAATCTGCAAATATACTGTACATACGAGGTGCATTCAAGTTCTAAGGCCTCCGATTTTTTTTCTCCGGACTGGAAAGAGATAGAAACATGCGCATTGTTTTAAAATGAGGCCGCGTTCATTGTCAATACGTCCCAGAGATGGCAGCACCGTACGGCAGATGGAATTTTACCGCCAGCGGCGAGAAGGACAACTGTTTTAAATACTTGAAATGGCGACGTTTTCCTTACTTGAACAGCGTACAATCATTCATTTTCTGAATTTGCGTGGTGTGAAACCAATTGAAATTCATCGACAGTTGAAGGAGACATGTGGTGATGGAGTTATGGATGTGTCGAAAGTGCGTTCGCGGGTGCGACAGTTTAATGAAGGCAGAACATCGTGTGACAACAAACCGAAACAACCTCGGGCTCGCACAAGCCGGTCTGACGACATGATCGAGAAAGTGGAGAGAATTGTTTTGGGGGATCGCCGAATGACAGTTGAACAGATCGCCTCCAGAGTTGGCATTTCTGTGGGTTCTGTGCACACAATCCTGCATGACGACCTGAAAATGCGAAAAGTCTCATCCAGGTTGGTGCCACGAATGCTGACGGACGACCACGTGGCTGGCTGTGTGGCATGGTGCCAAGCAATGTTGACGCGCAATGACAGCATGAATGGGACTTTCTTTTCGTCGGTTGTGACAATGGATGAGACGTGGATGCCATTTTTCAATCCAGAAACAAAGCGCCAGTCAGCTCATTGGAAGCACACAGATTCACCGCCACCAAAAAAATTTCGGGTAACCGCCAGTGCTGAAAAAATGATGGTATCCATGTTCTGGGACAGCGAGGGCGTAATCCTTACCCATTGCGTTCCAAAGGGCACTACGGTAACAGGTGCATCCTACGAAAATGTTTTGAAGAACAAATTCCTTCCTGCACTGCAACAAACACGTCCGGGAAGGGCTGCGCGTGCGCTGTTTCACCAAGACAACACACCCGCACATCGAGCTAATATTACTCAACATTTTCTTCGTGATAACAACTTTGAAGTGATTCCTCATGCTCCCTACTCACCTGACCTGGCTCCTAGTGACTTTTGGCCTTTTCCAACAATGAAAGACACTCTCCGTGGCCGCACATTCACCAGCCGTGCTGCTATTGCCTCAGCGATTTTCCAGTGGTCAAAACAGACTCCTAAAGAAGCCTTCGCCGCTGCCATGGAATCATGGCGTCAGCGTTGTGAAAAATGTGTACGTCTGCAGGGCGATTACGTCGAGAAGTAACGCCAGATTCATCGATTTCGGGTGAGTAGTTAATTAGAAAAAAATCGGAGGCCTTAGAGCTTGAATGCACCTCGTAACAACGCTCTAAACATAGATTATGGATATTATTTATTGTCTATGACTCTAAACAATATTGTCGCACGAATGAACAGTTCCACTCTATATGCACAAAAAAGCGATAAAAGTAGCGACCAAATGAAGGAGGGGACAGGGGATGAATATCTCACAACGCACAAATGTGTTTGAAGTAAACTGGCTATTATTGTGGTCAAAAAACTGTACCCGATTTCACGTATACAGAGTTTCCAAACAGACGGAACTTGCTGATATATAAGGAACAACATACTGTGCATCTACGCTGTGACTAAATTTTTCTGCTGGATTGGGACTGGTTATTATATAATTACATGAGACCGCAGAACATAAAAGGATACATCGAGTAATTTGTATTTTACATTAAATAAATTCACAACTGCGAATTAGGACAACCATCAGCTGTAGAATGGAATGACAAAAAAATTGTACCGGACCAGGATCTAACACGGATTTCCAGCGCATCGCGAGCGGTTGCCCTACCATTTTTGTTTCATTGTATTTGGACTTAGCGGACGTCACATGACATCCGTTGAAGTTCGTTGTTGATCCTTTTACTCAGTCTTTTTTTTACAAAGAGCAGGCAGCTCTCTGACCGAGCACGGTGAGCTACCGTGCCGGCTACCATTTGGCTATCCGTGCACAATTCACGCCCACCTCCAAATTTCCATATGTCGTCAAACACACGTCTACGACCTGTACTCGTACATCTACACTGAAACGCCAAAGAAACTGGTACAGACGTGCTTATTCAAATATAGAGATAAGTAAACAGGCAGAATATGGCTCTGTGGTCGGCAACGCATATGTAAGACAACAAGTGTCTCTTGCAGTTGTTAGATCGGTTACTTTTGCTACAGTGGCAGGTTATCAAGATTTAAGAGAATCTGAACATGGTGCTATAGTCGGTGCCCGAGCGATGGGAGACAGCAACTCCGAGGTAGCGATGAAGTGGGTATTTTCCAGTACGACCATTTCACGAGTGTACCGTGAATATCAGGAATCTACCAGATATCAAATCTCCGACATCGTTGCGCAGCAAAAAGATCGTGCAGGAATGGGATAAACGACAACTGAAGAGAACAGTTCAACGTGACAAAAGTGCAACCCTTCCGCAGATTGCTGCAGATTTCAATGCTGGGCCTTCAACAAGTGTCAGCGTGCGAACCATTCAAAGATACATCATGGATCTGGGCTTTCGGAGCCGAAGGCCCACTCGTGTACCCTTGATGACTGCACGACACAAAGCTTTGTGTCTCGCCTGGGCCCGTCAACATCGACAATGGACTGTTGATGACTGGAAACATGTTGCCTGGTCGGACGAGTGTCGTTTCAAATTGTATCGAGTGGATGGACGTGTATGGATATGGAGACAACATCTTGAATCTATGAACCCTGCATGTCAGCAGAGGACTGTTCAAGCTGGTGGAGGCTGTGTAATGGTGTGAGGGGTATGCAGTTGGAGTGATATGAGACCCCTGATACGCCTAGATACTACTCTGACAGGTGACAAGTACATAAACATCCTGTGTGACCACCTGCATCCATTCATGTCCATTGTGCATTCGGACGAACTTGGGCAATTCCAGCAGGACAATGCGACACCCAACACGTCCAGAGTTGCTACAGAGTGGCTCCAGGAACACTCTTCTGAGTTTAAACACTTCCGATGGCCATCAGAATCCCCAGACATGAACATTATTGAGCATATCTGGTATGTTTTGCAACGTGATGTTCAGAAGAGATCTCCACCCCCTCGTACTCTTACGGATTTATGGACAGCGCTGCAGGATTCAAGGTGTCAGTTCCCTCCAGCACTACTTCAGACATTAGTCGAGTCCATGCCACGTGGTGTTCGGCACTTATGCGTGCTCGCGGGATCCCGACACGAAATTAGGCAGGTGTACCAGTTTCTTTGGCCTTTCAGTGTATTATGTACATTCCCGTATGGATAGACATTGTACTTGAAAGTCGTTTGCCCAGTATCGGCAGATAAATACGATATTACAGTGCCTGTGTCATTCTGATTCTGATTACGATGCGAAGTTCCTTTGGACATGCATGCACGTCCTGTACGGGAATGTACATAATGGATGTACGAGTACAGATCTTAGACACATGGTCGACGACATATGGAAGTTTGGAGTTGTCCGTGAAACGTGCGCGGAGAGCCAAATGGTAAGGCGACCATTCGCGAGAAGTGCCAAAGGCAGGTGCGGGTCTCCCCTCCCCCCCCCCCCACCTCCCCACCGGCCCAAATTTTCATTGTTGTCATTCCATTCTACAGCTGATGGTTGTCGTTAGTCGCAACTGCGAATTCATTTAATGGTATTTCATAACGTCTGTAGTCGTCGCAGTGCGTGTTCCCACATGCATCTCCAAAAGAACTTTGCATCGTAATCAGAATAACACACGCTCTGTAATATCGAATTTGCATTTTGTGTGCCGCGCGGGATTAGCAGAACGGAAAGCCGGCACGGTAGCTCAGCGTGTTCGGTCAGAGGGTTAGCTACCCTCTGTAATAAAAAAACTGAGAGAACGGATCAACGAACAACCTGAACGGGTGTCATCGGACGTCCGCCCCGAACGAATTCAACGAACAATATGGAACAAAATGAGATATAAAAAAAAATAGCTGTCTAATAAGGTACGTTGTCCAAGACGCGATGCACACTAGCGACTGCGACAGGTCGCTACGTGACGTCAGAAGTTGCCTGCTGGCGCATGCGCAGTTCGAGTTTGGGATGCGACGCGCGACTGTTGCCGCAGCACTGCACCAGTGAGCAGTGTTGCGACGGAAGTCGCACGACACAGAGACGTACGGCTGCGAGAAAGATGTCGAGCCAGTCAAGGAAAACTGAAATGAGCCACTCACAGGATGTGATGCACTGTGAGCTGGTCTCGCAACATCCTTGCCTTTACAATTTGAAGAACCCTAAATATAGAGACACTATGTTCAGAGACAGGATTTGTGAAGAAATTGGTGCACAGTTGAAACTGGCAGGTGAGTGAAATATATAATATTTTCCCATTGATGCAAATTTTTAAGGCCTGTTATGAAAATCAGTATAATCCATGCAGATGTAGAATTAGAATGATGCCGGCCGCGGTGGTCTAGTGGTTCTAGGCGCGCAGTCCGGAACCGCGGGACTGCTACGGTCGCAGGTTCGAATCCTGCCTCGGGCATGGATGTTTGTGATGTCCTTAGGTTAGTTAGGTTTACGTAGTTCTAAGTTCTAGGGGACTGATGACCACAGATATTAAGTCCCATAGTGCTCAGAGCCATTTGAACCATTTGAACCAATTAGAATGATGAAAATGAACTTGAAGGTCAATTTTCGCATTACTCTTTTTTGTGACGATAAAAATTGAAAACGACAAGTACATTATAAAATGAACAATCTAAAGTACAACGATAAAGTTACATTTTACAATACTTTCACTTTGAAAGTAAACAGTAGATTGGTGTCTTGATGATACCTTCTAGTTGTGAAAAACCACCACCAGATTGTTGTACAGCTTTCTGTAATCAATAGATGTTCGTTTTTGAGGAAGGCGTTTCTCAACAGATTGCGCAAACAGTATGCTGCAATAAGTAATTTGTCACATTCACTTCAATTCATTGGTAGAAGATGGTGCTCAAAAAACTTGTGCCAAAAGTGCACTACTGTTTTACAAGGCCCTTCTGATCTGACACAATTCACAATTGAAATTCGTCTTTTGTAAATCCTGGAGTCATCTTTTGAGTGCAGCTTGGCAAGATTAAATGTTCATGTCATCCATAACGATGTATGCTGTGAGAATAGAAGAACATGGAAGTTCATTTGGATGGGAATAAAGATTCAGTCGGCTATGAAAGTTGCCTTAGCTTGTTCCATAAGTTTCTGCGTGGGAGAAACTGACAAGTATAATTTGGGGAAATTTTGTGAACAAGCACGGACATTATTTCTTCCACATTTCTGCCAGTGTATACTGTAGACGTTCAGAATCAAAATTCTAGAGATGTTTAAGGTGTAACCCGACCTTGTTGTCAAGAACTTGAAACAATGCAATGATGCTAACGTGCGCTTATTGTTCATAAACTTATCTTTCATTGGAATTTTAGGTGAAATGTGCAAAAACAGATGGAGGAATATTCGGGACGCGTATCAGAGAAATAAACGAGAAAGAAAGCTTGGAACAGGTTCAGATGCCTCAGCAAAACCAAGAAAATGGGTTCTGCTTGATCACTTGGCTTTAAGAAACTTACGTTTCGTGGCATTTTAAATGAAATTGTCAAGAGCATATGGAGAAATATTAGTAACTCATATCGGAGAAATATGACATAAAATGGTTTCATTAGGTCCAAATGTGTCAGCGAAACAAAACAAATGCATTCTCTATCGTGTGATGACCACACGATTCTCGTTGCGCATCGACAGAACTGGCGGCTAGTCGCGACGCTCCCGGAGATATATGAGCCCAAATCTCGGAAACGGGGATCGATATCATTCTGATCTCAACTTAAAAAATAATTTCGATATGTTAGCTTCTTTTCATCGGCAACGATGTATGACCTAACGTGAACCATACGTAAAGTAGCCAGCGACCACATTTTTCACTGTACACAATTCAACTTTTATGCAGTAGGTTACTTGTAAATTAACTATCGGAATAACTGTGACGAATATCGGAAAAATAGACACCTCATTATCAAGCTGTGATGTGAAACTGTAAGATACGCAAACATCAATTTTTTGTGCCTTTTACTTTCCTCACAATTGATAGAGAAGTAATATACAGCGAAAAAAGCACACAAAACCGGAAGAGATACTTTTCAATTTTTTAAAGTAAAAGGTGAATCTGTATCGAAAAACTAACTCTGGGAGCCGATGTAACTTTGTTGCATTAACATACAGTATTTTTTACAGCAAGAAAATCGGAATTCTTATTTTTCTTATGTATTTGAATCCGCCGCCGCCGACCGGAGCTTGGGAAACGGCGACGACTCCAGTCGTGTTGCGGCCGTGTCGCCGTCTGCCAGGGTGGGGAAAGAGGAGGGGGCTGCGTCGCAGTCGCAGCCAACTGTCGCGTCTTGCACAACGTAACTTAAAGGTACGTTGTCCAAGACGCGACGCACACTAGCGACTGTGACGGGTCGCTACGTGACGTCAGAAGTTGTCCGCTGTCGCATGCGCAGTTCGAGTTTGGGATGCGACGCGCGACTGTTGCGGCAGCTGTCGCAGCACTGCACCAGTGAGCAGTGTTGCGACGGAAGTCGCACGACACGGAGACGTACGGCTGCGAGAAAGATGTCGAGCCAGTCAAGGAAAACTGAAATGAGCCACTCACAGGATGTGATGCTCAGTGAGCTGGTCTGGCAACAGCCTTGCCTTTACGATTTGAAGAACCCTAAATATAGAGACACTATGTTCAGAGACAGAATTTGGGAAGAAATTGGTGCACAGTTGAAACTGGCAGGTGAGTGAAATATATAATATTTTCCCATTAATGGAAATTTTTCAGGCCTGTTATGAAAATCAGTATAATCCATGCAGATGTAGAATTAGAATGATGAAAACGAACTTGAAGGTCAATTTTCGCATTACTCTTTTTTGTGTCGATAAAAATTGAAAACGGCAAATACATTATAAAATGAACAATCTAAAGTAGAACGAGAAAGTTACATTTTACAATACCTTCACTTTGAAAGTAAACGGTAGATTGGTGTCTTGATGATACCTTCTAGTTGTGAAAAACCACCACCAGATTGTTGTACAGCTTTCTGTAATCAATAGATGTTCGTTTTTGGGGAAGGCGTTTCTCAACAGATTGCGCAAACAGTATGCTGCAATAAGTAATTTGTCACATTCACTTCAATTCATTGGTAGAAGATGGTGCTCAAAAAACTTGTGCCAAAAGTGCACTACTGTTTTACAAGGCCCTTCTGGTCTGACACAGTTCACAATTGAAATTCGTCTTTTGTAAATCCTGGAGTCATCTTTTGAGTGCAGCTTGGCAAGATTAAATGTTCATGTCATCCATAACGATGTATGCTGTCAGAATACAAGAATATGGAAGTTCATTTCGATGGGAATAAAGATTCAGTCGGCTATGAAAGTTGCCTTAGCTTGTTCCAAAAGTTTCTGCGTGGGAGAAACTGACAAGTATAATTTGGGGAAATTTTGTGAACAAGCATGGACATTATTTCTTCCACATTTCTGCCAGTATATACTGTAGACGTTCAGAATCAAAATTCTAGAGATGATTAAGGTGTAACCCTATCTTGTTGTCAAGAACTTGAAACAATGCAATGAAGCTAGCGTGCGCTTATTGTTAATAAACTTATCTTTCATTGGAATTTTAGGTGAAATGTGCAAAAACAGATGGAGGAATATTCGGGACGCGTATCAGAGAAATAAACGAGAAAGAAAGCTTGGAACAGGTTCAGATGCCTCAGCAAAACCAAGAAAATGTGTTCTGCTTGATCACATGGCTTTAAGAAACCTACGTTTCGTGGCATTTTAAATGAAATTGTCAAGAGCATATGGAGAAATATTAGTAACTCATACCGGAGGAATATGACACAAAATGGTTTCATTAGGTCCAAATGTGTCAGCGAAACAAAACAAATGCATTCTCTATCGTGTGATGACCACACGATTCTCGTCGCGCGTCGACAGAACTGGCGGCTAGTCGCGACGCTCCCGGAGATATATGAGCCCAAATCTCGGAAACGGAGATCGATATCAATCTGATCTCAACTTAAAAAATAATTTCGATATGTTAGCTTCTTTTCATCGGCAACGATGTATGACCTAACGTGAACCATACGTAAAGTAGCCAGCGACCACATTTTTCACTGTACAAAATTCAACTTTTATGCAGTAGGTTACTTGTAAATTAAGTATCGGGATAACTGTGGCGAATATCGGAAAAATAAACACCTCATTATCAAGCTGTGATGTGAAACTGTAAGATACGCAAACATCAATTTTTTGTGCCTTTTACTTTCCTCACTATTGACTGAGAAGTAATATAAAGCGAAAAAAACACGCAAAACCGGAAGAGATACTTTTCAATTTTTTAAAGTAAAAGGAGAATCTGTATCGAAAAACTAACTCTGGGAGCCGATGTAACTTTGTTGCATTAACATACAGTATTTTTTACAGCAAGAAAATCGGAATTCTTATTTTTCTTATGTATTTGAATCCGCCGCCGCCGACCGGAGCTTGGGAAACGGCGACGACTCCAGTCGTGTTGCGGCCGTGTCGCCGTCTGCCAGGGTGGGGAAAGAGGAGGGGGCTGCGTCGCAGTCGCAGCCAACTGTCGCGTCTTGCACAACGTAAGGCGCTGCAGTCATGGACTGTGCGGCTGGTTCCGGCGGAGGTTCGAGTCCTCCCTTGGGCATGGGTGTGTGTATTTGTCCTTAGGATAATTTAGGTGAAGGAGTGTGTAATCTTAGGGACTGATGACCTTAGCAGTCAAGTCCCATAAGATTTCACACACATTTGAACATTTTTGTATTTTATGTTGTAGATTCTATTTTAAATATGTAATCTAGCGACCAAAAGAACTTTGCATCGTAATCAGAATAACACACGCACTGTAATATCGAATTTCACTGTAATATCGAATTGGTATTTTGTGTTATAGATTTTATTTTAAATATGTAATCTAGCGACTTTTCATGGCAAGGGAAGACAGACTTCGTGTATATCAGTGATTACGATTAATTACTATTAAAATGAACAAAATGCTATCTCTGACATTTTCTCAAGTTGTTCACCACTTGTTTTAATGACACACTGTTTCTCGCTTGTTCTTTAGAGGCAGACACTTATCTCTCTCTCTCCTGCCTTGGCCACTGCCTATGTAATCACTTGTAATTTTCGTTAATAATAAGTATGTTAACGTAAAATTTGTGGAAGTGTGTTTATTTCAAAGAATTATAATCACTAGTTTCACAGCTGACTGGCCAGGTGTCGAATTTCTGTAAGTACTTGTAACGCTTTCCGGAATAACGGCTTGCCGACGAAGAATTAGCAAATATTTTTTAAATTCTCAAGCACGTCGCTACTAACGGTAGGAAACTTTTTCAGAACCTGCAGTTATTAAGCCTCTAAGAAGTACAATGTCCAAGCGTTATCAAGTTGACTCGCCTGTAATAATCATTATTCTCGCAGTCGCGAATTAGAAATTGTTATCCCGGCAGCAGGCAATAGTTGAACATATGTCAGTGTCGACAGCAAAGGACCTGGAAGAGCAGCTGAACGGAATGGAGAGTGTCTTGAAAGGAGGATATAATGTGAACATCAACAAAAGCAAAACGAGGATAATGGAATGTAGTCGAATTAAATCAGGTGATGCTGCGGGAATTAGATTAGGAAACGAGACACTTAAAGTAGTAAATGAGTTTTGCTATTTGGGGAGCAAAATAACTGATGGTCGTCGAAGTAGAGAGGAAATAAAATGTAGACTAGCAATGCCAAAGAAAGCGTTTCTGAAGAAGAGAAATTTGTTAACATCGAGTATAGATTTAAGTGTCAGGAAGTCGTTTCTGAAAGTATTTGTATGGAGTGTAGCCATGTATGGAAGTGAAACGTGGACGATAAATAGTTTAGACAAGAAGAGAATAGAAGCTTTCGAAATGTGGTGCTACAGAAGAATGTTGAAGATTAGATGGGTAGATCACATAATTAATGAGGAGGTATTTAACAGAGTTGGGGAGAAGAGGAGCTTGTGGCACAACTTGACTAAAAGAAGGGATCGGTTGGTAGGGCATATTCTGAGGCATCAAGGGATCACCAATTTAGTATTGGAGGGCAGCGTGGAGTCTAAAAATCGTTGAGGGAGACCAAGAGATGAATACACTAAACAGATTCAGAAGGATGTAAGTTGCAGTAGGTACTGGGAGATGTAGAAGTTTGCACAGGATAGAGTAGCATGGAGAGCTGCATCAAACCAGTCTCTGGACTGAAGACCACAACTTGAACAACAGCGACTTTTCATGGCCAGAGAAGACAGACTTCGTGTATATCAGTGATTACGATTAAAATGAACAAAATGCTATCTCTGAATTTTTCTCAAGTTGTTCGCCTCTTGTTTTTATGACACACTGTTTCTCGCTTGTTCTTTAGAGGCAGACACTTCTCTCTCTCTCCTGCCTTGGCCACTGCCTGTGTAAGCACTTGTAATTTTCGTTAATAATAAGTATGTTAACGTAAAATTTGTGGAAGTGTGTTTATTTCAAAGAATTATAATCACCAGTTTCACAGCTGACAGGCCAGGTGTCGAATTGCTATAAGTACTTGTAACGCTTTTCGGAATAACGGCTTGCCGACTAACAATTAGCAAATATTTTTTAATTCTCAAAGAGATGGCTACTAACGGTAGAAATCTTTTCAGAACCTGCAGTTATTAACCTTCTAAGAAGTACAATGTCTAGGCGTTATCAAATTAATTCGCCTGTAATAAACATTATTCTCTCAGTAGCAAATTAGAAATTATCCCGGCAGCAGACAATAATTGAACATACCTCAGTATCAAAATCACATTAAATAACTATATCTGTTCTTTTGTCCATATAATTCTTTCACTCTGTCTGAAAGGGAGAGTTATACTGTCAACATCGTCAGCAGGACTTCAATTTTGTAAAATGAAGAACAAACCGCCTTCAGTCACAAGTTATTTTTATTTACTGCACTATGTATTTCGAGCCCTGGAGGCTCATCTTCAGGCGCTTTTTAGTGATTCACATCAGATTATTTATTTATTTATTTAGTTATTTGCAGTTGAACATTGTATGATGTCTGCTTCTGTTGTGCGGTTGGTATACACAACACACATCTTTAATTTTGTCACACACTTTTTGGCACATTGTAGTGGCAGAACGTAAACATGTGCGAAAACGTGTGTGACTATGTATGTACTACAAAATTAAAGATGTGTATTGTGTATACCAACTGCACAACAGAAGCAGACATCATACAATGTTAAACTACATACAACTAAAAACAAATAAATAAATAAATAATCTGGTGTAAATCACTAAAAAGCACCTGAAGATGAGCCTCCAGGGCTCGAAATGCATAGTGCAGTAAATAAACACAACTTGTGACTGAAGGCGGTTTGTTCTTCATTTTACGAAAGTAAAACAGTCGCGGACGGAACACTGGAAAACAATGGATAAAATTAAGTTCAATTTTATGCTGTATACGCTGTAATAATTTTGTTCTTCTCTATTACATTCTGTGCACTACGACGGTAAATCGATGAGCCCTTGATTGAATACACTGAGAGACCTGACGAGAGAGGGCAAAATGTGTTAAACTATGTAAAAATGAAAAATCTGGAAGGACACGAATCTGAGATTGAGGAATTATGAAATTAGGGTGTTTGCCGAAAGACGCCCGGGAAGTCCGCGGGTCGCGCCGCACGCCTATCGGCCGTTGCCACCGCATTCGCCGGCCGTCGCCGCGCCCGACTCTCGGACGCTTGTCAGTCGTTAATCCGCTGCGAGTGCGCCTCCCTTGAGTTAAGAACAGACACGTCGCCATCTGATTAACTTAAGCTTAACTTTATTTACAAATAGGTGGTCAAACGATGTCCCTCTGTGGTAAGAGCAGCCTGATATCTCCTGAACACATCAGCAAGCACTCGACGAATTTCGACTGCCGAAATCTGGGAAATGACTAGCCGAAACCTGTCTTCCAATACTTCTATCGAGTTAGGATTGGTTGCATATACATTTTCTTTTACACTCCCCCAAGACGATGTAATGGTTCTTTATTTACGTGACCATTACGGCACTCCAACCCCAGTTCTCGATACCAGTGATATCGTACTACTTTTCTGCGAAGTAACAGACATATTTTTGTGACAATACTCACATTTGGTTTTATTAATGTATAGGTACTCCGATATATCGATATATTACAGTGATATGGTTCTTGTGTGTATTCATTTCTGTGAGACTGTCATAATCTTTGACTTACTTGTAACCGTTTTGGCGCGAATGCGCACACAGCAGCCTCTGTTTCACTTTGCAGAAGGTAAGTTGTTATTTCGCTTTGTAAAAGAATAGTCAAGTCTTGTGTTTGGTTAAAGTGGAAATTAAATAATGAAGATTGATACAAAACTGTTTTGTCGATGATGTGACAATTAAGAAGAAGTATATATGAATTTACAAGAAGTTTAATAAAAATGTGGATCGTGAACACCAAGGCAAAAATTATTTCTACCATAACATTATTCTGATCTGGGATTGTTTGATCATTAAGAATTTCCTGAAAAACGCATTTGTTAGGTCTTCAAATATTGCTAAAATACAGATCTGGAGCTTCTAGCATAGGGTGACCAAACGTCCCGCAAAACCGGGATTGTCCCGGTTTTCATCCCTGTGTTCCATTGCCCCGAAACTTTGTTTCGGGACGCTCAAAAGTCCCGGAATTCATTTTTTAAATACATTTCGTGAAGCTTTCTCAAATTTTTGGGATTTCGCTATATTAAAGGAAATACAACACCAGAAATTAATATATTTTAGCTCATTTGTCTAAAACCTCCATTGTCCATACTAGTAATCACAGTATCAGTATTGATACTTTCAGGCAATAATTTACTTTGAGCGGTACTTTGGCCAACAAGTAGTAAGTTGTATTATTGTAACAGAGCTATGAAACTGTCCGATTGTCGCGCCACTTACTCACACACTCATTGTCAGAACATTGTAATAGTTGATGTTTTGTGATACAAACTGCAATAGTTTTTTCTCATATTAATGGTAGTATTGCTGCAGTACTGTGAAACGCAATGCTGAAACGCGCCTGCAAGTTCAGTGACTGTTATTCCAAGGAATGGAATTTCATTAAGAAAGGTCGTTTTCATTACGAAGCAGAGTGTTCCGTATATAACTGTTTTATTAGTATAATTCATGGTGGACGTTCTGACATAGTTGATCACATCAGGTCAAAGAAACATATTAATAGATACAGTGCACCGAGCTGCAGTAAAACTCTACAAAATTATTTTGTGAAACATCGGTCAAGTGAAGAGACAAAAGTTCGAGCAGCCGAGCTTACACTAGCCTACCACACGGTAAAAGTTATAGATCTAGTGATTGTACTAATAAGCTTAACAGCATTATGTTTGATGATTCTTCCATTGCAAAAAAGCTTAGTTCAGCAAGAACTAAAGTGTCAGCCTTAGCGAAAGGAGTTATTGCTCCCCAGAGTGTAAAGGAAAGCCTTCAATACAACAAAAAGTCTTCTTTCTACGGGATATCCACTGACGCCAGCAATCATAAGGCCACTAAAACATTTCCGTTTGTTGTTCAGTTTTTCGATATTAATCAGGAATTCATACCAAACTTTTGAAGGTGAGTTCCCTACCTAATGAAACATCTGACAAAATTTCAAGATTTTGTATGAATACTATCGAAATGTTTGATCTTGAGAGAAATAAATGTGTGGCATTTTGTGGAGACAACACCAAAACAAACTTTGGTGCTTTAAAAAGACAAGGCAAATGCAACGTATTTACCAAATTAAAGGCAACATTGCATGAAAACATTGAAGGTATAGGGTGCCCTGCACATGTTTTACACAATAGCGTGCAGACATCTGCTGACAGTTTAAGCTGTGATGTTGAAACTATTGTCATGAAGGTATACTCACACTTTTACATATGTACTGTTAGAACAGAGAGGCTTAAGGAGTTCTGTGACTATGTGGGAACTGAATATAAGAATGTAATGTGTCACTCGAAAACTCGCTGGTTATCACTGTTTCCAGCAGTTGAAAGAGTAATCCGCCTATTTGAACTCTTAAAAAATTTTTTCCTAAATGAAGTTAAAGCCCCCAAAATATTGGTTCAGTTTTTCAGTAACACTTTAAGTGAAGCCTACTTATGGTTCATTCACAGTCAGCACTTTACAGCATGGGATAAAGGAAATTGAGGGAAGCACGAAAAGTGTAATAGAGGTAAGTGATGTTTTGAAAAATACTCTGGAAACTGTTACTAAGAGGAGAGAACAGCAGTGCATTTCTTTTAATGCTAAATCTGTCCTTAAAAGAGCAGAAGTATCAGAAGCAGCGGAAAGGAGTTTTAGAGAAGAAGTTAACACGTTTTATGACACTTGTGTAGAATATCTCAGCAAGTAGAGCGCCTCATATTTACCCTTATCGCCGGTGTTTGATTGGATGTTACTGAAGAGAGTGCCAAAATGGGAAAGTGCTGAAGAGACAGTTTCTTACTTGAAGAGTAAAGAGACTGAAATCGATGATTCCATTCTCTTTTATCAGTTCGGCATACCGACAAATTTTGTTGAAGAAAGTCTTCACAAGTGGAATGATGAAAAAAAAAAAAACAACACCATTGGAATGTCATGAGAAGTGGGTGAATTTTTTTAAAAGCTGTGACTGTCTTCAGTATTACTCTGAGTTGGTAATAATTGCAAGGTATTTATTTGCAGTCCCAGCCCATAATGCCAATGTGGAAAGAATATTTTCGTTCATGAATATCCAGTGAACTGATGAAAGAAACAGAATGGGGTGGACTCTCTTGAAGCAGTCCAGCAGATCCTGTACAATTACAAAATGGATTCTGCCGAGTTTTATCACTGTGTCTCAAAGAACAAAGGCATGATCAAGAAGGCTGGAGGCAGTGAAAAATACCCTTTTCTCCAAGGACAGTCAATTCCATCTACAAGTGCTCAGTAATATTAAAGCTCATGTTAATATTAATTGATTAAAAGTTGAATAGCTGTAAAGTTTTGTCGTAATACATTTCTTTATTACTGTATACGTTTATTAAATGTCATTAATTATACAGATAATGTAAATTATATCAATCTTTTGTATCCTCTTATTAGTTGTAATAATCGAGTTAACAAAATGTATCAACAAAACATTAATATTTAAAATTAAGAAACTTGGGTACATGTGGAATGAGGTGTCCATTGGCACCCGGGTGAATGTGTCCCGGTTTTCACCGAAAGTAATTTGGTCACCCTATTCTAGCAGTCAAAGTGGAATCACCTTAGAATCAACAAGATGAGTCATAATAACTTCGACGAAATCTACGTGGGGATCCATTCAAGATAAATGGCAAAATTAATGACTTTTTTACAGTGACTTCATTATTTCCATTCTGACGATACCGTCCACAGTCAATAACTTTGTTGTTGCCCGATAAAGCGAACATATGCTGCATGAGCAACATTATTAATCTGATTTCTACCCTACTTTGCAAGTGGTGGTATTGTGAGAACGAAAACCACACGAATTTAGATCTGGAGAACGAGGAGGCCAGTCAACCACCTTACCATAAAAAACACTTCGTACATTGGCGATGTGTGGTCTTGCATTGTACTCTATGAAATAACAGTCCATCTTTTCGTTGGGTGTTAGTTCTCGAAAAAAAGAACGCAGTACGTTGCTCAAATACCTGTCAGAACGTGATGTTTCGTGGAAAAAGATTGCTCCAATAATTCGTCTTGCACTAACTGCACACCACACTCCTGTTTTCGCATTACGCAGAGGTTGTTGATGTAATTCATGAGGATTTTTGAAGCGACAAATTTACGTTCCCTGACGAATGCAGCCGCGCTTCATCAGAAAAAAAAGCGTCTCAGGATCAACTTACCTATCGTCCACAGCTTGTAACAGCCAGTTGTAATAACTACGTCGAGCAACAGTATCTGAGTTCCACGGTTAATCCACTATCGTTATTTTGTATGGTTTCGATTTCAATTTGTTCACAGCTCTGTGAGCAGATGCTCTGAAGAGCCCATAGGCGCAGAGACTTTCTCGGACTTTTTTTCAATGTGTCCCATATCTCGTCTAATTTATTTTCGTTTAAAACACTAGGTTCTCTAGGCCTTCGCTTGTGTTAACACAGATGCAATCCCTTGGAATTTCTTCACTGATCTGCCACTCGTCGAATCACTGGGAACATTCACATCGGGATATTTTCTGTGAATTCAAGCCGACATTCCACATACTATCCTGTTTTTGCTTGGTTGAGCACAAGAAACACTCGTTGATCCCTCGTGTATACCATACCGAATGGAAAATCGAAAGGAAACTCGAAACAAAACACTGAACACTCAGTCGCGCAGAATATGCCTCAAATGGCTCTGAGCACTATGGGACTAAACATCTGAGGTCATCAGTCCCCTAGAACCTAGAACTACTTAAACCTAACTTACCTAACAACATCACACACAACCGTGCCCGAGGCAGGATTCGAACCTGCGACCGTAGCAGTCGCGCGGTTCCTGACTGAAACACCTAGAACCGCTCGGTCACCGCGGCCGGCCGCACAGAATAGAAGACACACTCAAAGTATTATGGTGTTTCTCTCTTACCCAGGGACATACGGGCAAGGACAGCCCCTGTTTCGGTCCAGCTGCAATAATGACGTCTAGCAACAATATTTGAAGTGATTAGATTTGACAAAAAAGCTCAAAAGAAAAAAACAATACACTCAGTCGCACAGCATAGGGACACTCGCAAAGTATTGGTGTCCGAGATCTACGAATGGCGACAACCGGCAGACGCAGTGGTAACACCGAGCAAAGGCACTGCATGACCCGCGAACCCCTCTCGGGCGTCTTTCGTGAGACACCCTCTATTATCATAACGATTCTTAACGAACGCAGCACCAGGTAATGGAACAGAGTCACTCAATGCTTTTAAATTCAGTTGATGTGCTTCAGTAGAAATAAATTTCCTGGGCGTTTGGACTTGTACTTTTGCATTTAGTTAGATTTTTACAATTTTTAAAATTAAACTTACAGCCTATAGAAATTTCACAAGATGCCGGATCCACGTAGTTAAGTGCACACCTTTGACCATTGTGATCGACATGTTAGCAAAGATACATTTTGCCAAGTGCATTAACAAGATGTATTACGTAAAAGTGATAACGTTTTAGAAATTTACTATCCCTTCTTAAGGTGTTAACTCACGAGGAATCGCTGAAAACCGCACAAACTACTACAACAAACGAAAATATTCAGATGGTTAAAAGCGGGTCAGTCGGCGGCGAGAAATATTAGGTCGCCAGCCGAAAATGACGCGTATTCAGAATCCAATGACCGTTGGATCCTCTTGCACTGATTTTGCAAAAATTAGAAAGCATGTATCAAAAATAAGAAACCATGAATAGCAACCTACCTTCTATGAATCGTAAGCAAGATACTATGTCTAATGATTTTTCTGTTTTGAGACTGTAAGTGGAGCAAGTTAGTGAACAACTTAAGAATCAGACCAAACAGTTGAAAGCTGAAGTGGCTAACCACAGTGGCGGCGTTAGGCGTCTCCGATCGCTGACGGCCTCGCGCCTATGAGGTCCTTGCAAAAATGTTTTTGAAGCTGTTAAAATTTTAGCTAATTAGTTGTCCGTCTGTATACCCGTACGAATGTGGTAGATTTTATCTAGGGTCGTCTGGCAACATTTTGACAGTTAAATCCGATTGCAAAATGCATCTAAGGTGTATAACTATGAGGCAGCGCGCCAGACGTACAAGTTTGGGACTGCAGAGTGGTTCTGGTAGGCTATTACATTACACGGTTCGCGCGGGGTATACCTGTCGCAAATCAGCGCATGCGCACTAGACGGCAGTAACACATGGAACTCGAAGGAGATTGTTTTGTTGTAAAGTCGTTCATACAGACTAAAAAAGCTTTATAAAATAAATTATTAAATTATATGCTTAGGTTGGAAGGTGATAGCCATATTAAACAAAGATGCATGATACACTACTGGCCATTAAAATTGCTACACCACGAAGATGACGTGCTGCAGACGCGAAATTTAACCGACAGGAAGAAGATGCTGGGATATGCAAATGATTAGCTTTTCAGAGCGTTCACACAAGGTTGGCGCCGGTGGCAACACCTACAACGTGCTGACATGAGAAAAGTTTCCAACCGATTTCTCATACACAAACAGCAGTTGACCGGCGTTGCCTGGTGAAACATTGTTGTGATGCCTCGTGTAAGGAGGAGAAATCTTACCATCACATTTCCGCCTTTGATAAAGGTCGGACTGTAGCCTATCGCGATTGCGGTTTATCGTATCGCGACATTGCTGCTCGCATTGGTCGAGATCCAATGACTGTTAGCAGAATATGGAATCGGTGGGTTGTGGAGGGTACGGAACGCCGTGCTGGATCCCAACGACATCGTATCACTAGCAGTCGAGATGACAGGCATATTATCCGCATGGCTGTAACGGATCGTGTAGCCACGTCTCGATCCCTGAGTCAACAGATGGGGACGTTTGCAAGACAACAACCATCTGCACGAACAGTTCGACGACGTTTGCAGCAGCATGGATAATCAGCTCGGAGACCATGGCTGCGGTTACCCTTGACGCTGCATCCCAGACAGGAGCGCCTGCGATGGTGTATGCAATGACGAACCTGGGTGTACAAATGGCAAAATGTCATTTTTTCGGATGGCTTCAGGTTCTGTTTACAGCATCATGATGATCGTATCCGTGTTTGGCGACATCGCGGGAATGCACATTGGAAGCATGTATTCGCCATCGCCATACTGGCGTATCACCCGGCGTGATGGTATGGGGTGCCATTGGTTACACGTCTCGGTCACCTATTGTTCGCATTGACGGCACTTTGAATAGTGGACGTTACATTTCATATGTGTTACGACCCGTGGCTCCACCCTTCATTCGATCCCTGCGAAACCCTACATTTCAGCAGGATAATGCACGACCGCGTGTTGCAGGTCCTGCATGGGCCTTTCTGGATACAGAAAATGTTCGACTGCTGCCCTGGCCAGCACATTCTCCAGGTCTCTCACCAATTGAAAACGTCTGGTCAATGGTGGCCGAGCAACTGGCTCGTCACAATGCGCCAGTCACTACTCTTGATCAACTGTGGTATCGTGTTGAAGCTGCATGGGCAGCTGTACCTGTACATCCCATCCAAGCTCTGTTTGCCGTTGTTACGGCCAGAGGTGGTTGTTCTGGGTGCTGATTTCTCAGGATCTATGCACCCAAATTGCGTGAAAATGTAATCACATTTCAGTTCTAGTATAGTATACTTGTCCTATGAATACCCATTTATCATCTGCATTTCTTCTTGGTATAGCAATTTTAATGGCCAGTGGTGTAAATGGAAAATACACTTACTTTTCTTTATACGATACTCACAGCCCGCTTGATATGCACAATTTTCCGAACTTACACTTAGATCCAACAACAAGCAAATGCAACCATGCTCTGGCAGTGTTGGCCAGTAATGCCAGCTTTCTCAAGTTATTGAACTGGTACAAGTGAACAAGTCTTTTGTCTCTGGATGTGTGGTTGTAACAATTTCAGCCACACACACTAAAAGAACGCTTTACTATGGTAAGACAGTATACAAATAAATTTCTTGGCATATTTTTTTGGCTGCTATCATACATGACAGAATAAAAAAAAATATTCCGCGATGTGTGATAATCACACAGCCTATTCGCTCTATACTATGACACTGCGTAATTCAAGTACCAAACTGTCTGATCAACGTACTTAGCACAAAATGTTTTTTAGATCATCATGTATAGAGGACCCTATCCAGCCAAGCTATGAGTTCGAGTATGATGAAATTTCTTGAGAATACTTCAGGTGTAACTGCTCCAGAGGTCTCCGGTGGAGCTCTTATCCAAGTGTCTTTAGTTTCTGAAACAGAACCAGCTTCAGTATCGAATGAATCTGATACCCTTTCTGATACAGTATCAAAATTGGGGGAAACTGCTGTGGTCCGAGATTGTGAGCCGAATAACAATACTTTTGTTGAAGCAGGTGAACACTTACTGCGGACTCTTTCTTGTACACAGTTCCAGTTTAGTCCACATGCCAGCTGCTGTCATACATGAAAGTAAAAGGGTGAGTGGCACTACATCCATCTACATCATGATACATTCCTGTGTTTTGCGTCCTTTTCAAGCCATATTTTTCCTCAGCTCCCTACACTTGTGGAGGCTTAGTAGCTATGCCATTGACAATATCTAAAATGCCTTTTCCCCTGAATATCGCTTCCATCTGAAATTTCCACACTGCTCAGTTTTCTCCTCCAAACAACTTAAAATGATTACATCTAGTTTTTTCCATTGTGCACGCCAACACTATGCCAGGAATGTCAAATTTACTGTCACTCGAAATGTCACCTGAAAACTCTGGTACTACACTGAAATACAGACATATACACCTGGACCCATAACCTGTAATTGTATTGTGGCGGCATGCAATTGGTCAAGTGACCTATCTTTGGACTGCCTTCTTTGGGTTTGTGCCCAATAGCGCGCGAACCTTCAGTTTGTTGCGAAGATTTGAACTGTGCTGATCATGTGTTGATGTATAGTGGTATGAAGCCGTTATTAAAGTACTTATCTCTATACGTAGAATCTTAGCGTATTCATTTAAGCCATTGTACCTACTTCCACACTAGTGAATCCAACGACAAATGCTCCTAACTGTTTTCGTGTTTTTTGTATAATCTTTTGTTGTTATGCCATGAAGACCTTTCAACAGCCAATAGCAGCTACCTTCGCCTACCGTGACTCAAGCATCCCACTTTCAGTGAACCAAATGCATTCGCAGCTTCCAGCTATGCAGACAGGACTTCTGAACATGAACTTCCATCATTTTTCTACTCTGCCTGTGAATGCTTTGACTCGGGTTAACAGAGTCCACACAGCCACCGCTATATTGCCTCAGACTGTGCCTTCATACATGTGCCGGCGCCATGCGCCGTACACGCCAGATGTGTTTCCGACTGAATTAAAACTCTCTTCAACGCCTACTGCGCATTCTGAGCAGTGCATTATCGATGTGGAAGATGCTACTGCGTCGCCGCAACATTTCTCAACGCCCTGGCTGCAACAGGAACTTAGCCTGCCTGGCCAAGTTTCTGGGACCCCATGTCACCCTCTCCCCAGTGTCACCACAACCAAAAATGGAGTTACGTGCAATCAACCCTTAAGTAATCCTGTGTTATCAGATGTCCCGCATGCCAAATTCCCGAAATTGCCTACTTTTGTAAATGACCAGCCAAACATGTGGTTTGCACTTGCGGCCTCTATGTTCGTGCTACCGATGTCCACAACGAGGAATAGGAACTCTTGTGCCTCACTAGCACAATAAAAAACACACAAACACACACACACATAAATTTCAAACTTTCGCAACCCACGGTTGCTTCATCAGGAAAGAGGGAACGAGAGGAAAAAATGAAAGGATGTGGGTTTTAAGGGAGAGGGTAAGGAGTCACTCCAATCCTGGGAGCGGAAAGCCTTACCTTAGGGGGAAAAAATATCTGTGTGTGTGTGTGTGTGTGTGTGTGTGTGTGTGTGTGTGTGTGTGTGTTTGTGTGTGTGTGTCCACCTCGATAGCTGAGTGGTCAGCGCGACAGAATGATGCCTGAAAAGTGGCCTGGGTTCGATTCCCGGATGGGTTGGAGATTTTCTCTGCTCAGGGACTGGGTGTTTGTGTTGTTTTCATCATCATCATCTCATCCAATGGAGTGGTGACAGGAAGGGCTTCTGGCCACCCCTTAAATTAACCACACCAAATCCGACCAGAACTATGCCGACCCTGTGAAAAATGTGGGAAGGCATAAGCAAAAGAATATATATATAACTAATGTGATAGTGTCCCTCTCTACTTCACTTTCTTTCTCTCCCATTCTCTGGCACTCTTTCTCTGACTTTGTTGTTGTAAGATGTACTGTATCTTACAGGTCTGTACTACTGCATAATGTGTTATTAAATGTGAAATAGAGTTTTAACTTAAACTGTTGTTCAGTGCTTTCTTTCCATGGTTGTAATCAACCTGTGTCAAATAACGAGGCATTTCCAGCAATTCTAGCATGCTGGGCAGTCAAGACAATGTAGCATCGCAGGAGTACAAGATAGCCACCATCACCACCAATTGAATTTTAATACTATTCTTTGTAGTCACGCAACTGTTCACACAGATAGTGTAACATTTCTGTTTCATAGGAGTGTGAGGGAGGAGATTTCATTTAAATGAAAACAAGTAGGTCTACAATAAATGACTGATTTTTCAGCTCGCCTGGTTGTGAATCAAAGAAGACAAAATTTCAAGTCATGTTATAGAAGAAAGGTTTGAGAATATACACTGTTAAACCGTTAGAGTGAGAAATATTTCAGTGATAGTCATTTACAGTCGCACAATTGATTTTGGCGTGTGAAAATAGGTACTCTACATAGCTGTAGTTAAGGACACTTATCATCATGAGATAAGTTTCAATTAATGATTATTAAAGTAAATATGGCTAAGAATTATCCTGTAATTTATGTCGCAAACAAAAGTGCTAGGCTCAGAATCTATCCAATATTTATGGGCTAATTTCCAAAATATACTTGGATTTACTCGAAGAGAACCATAAAATCTTTAATTACAAGAACCAAAAATAATTTTCAAACTCGAGACAAAACAAAATTGGTGTACTAAACTCATGAGGCCTGAAGTAAATACATAATGTTGCAATGTATATTAGTTGTATGTGCAGTCTTTTTTCATGAAATATGTACCAAATTGATCATAAGAGGATACTTATGAGTGGAAAAGACTAGCTGGAAAAAAAGTACTATATGAGGAATATAAGATTAATTGTCAACAGGTAAGGGTGGCAGTGTAGACTTTCCTGTTGTTGACTAATAACTAAAATGAATGTACAGAAGAAGTTTCTAGTGTTCGTAGTATGGCAACACTGAATCATTTACTTGTGTGTTGTTGGTTCTTGTGTATTTCATGTGAATAATCATGGTTAGGCCTAGGAAACGGATAGGATAGCAAGCTAGCCCAGGCTTGTATGCACCAGAAACAATGTAAGACACTGAAGTACATAACTTAACAGAACATACTGAAGCTGATACTTGGGAAGGAACTGGAATAATTAGTGAACTGTGTAGACCATTTTTTACAGAAAGTAATACGATGGAAGGCACAGCTGCTGAGACAACAAAAAGACAAGCTGTAGGAAGGGTAAGAGATGGGTTACAGAACAGGCCTATCTGTTCACTATACTAGACCAATTCACTGAAATTCTACAAAAGTTAAAAGGATGTGACAAAGAACGCAAATGCTTACAAGCAAAACAGGAAAAGGAAAATTATCACTTACGGGCAGAATGTGAAAAGGAACATGATCACTTGCAAACAGAATTCGAGAGAGAATATGATAAGGAATTAAAAGAAAAAGTAGCCACAAGTGAAAAAGACTGTAATCACTTACAAGCAGAACATGAGAGAGAGCACGATAGGAAATTAGTCGCCGAAATGAAAGAAACAAAGGATGCACTTACAGAAATAAAAAGGGTGCGCAAAGTTTTACCAGAATTGGTACAGTCCTTGTCCACATAACTAGAAACATTACAAGCTGGACACTTGGCTGAAGAGGAAGAAGTAGCATTACTAACTGAATGGTTTGATACTCTTGCAACAGATACAAATAAAAATGTCAAACAAAAATTTGCCGAAGAAGCAGAGAACAGAGAATCTGAATCTGGTAAATGGTTAGGCAGCAAAGATAACAAGATTACTGATCACATAGAAGCTCAAGTAAAGTGTGTGATACAGCACCTAACACGGAATCCAAAGCAACAATGGTGGGGTCAGATGACACAGCACACAGAAAAACAAACAAAACAGTGCACTCTGGCAGCAAAGTGCTACAGAGTGTTTCAACATGAATCACAGTCAAGTAGACAGTAATAGCCATATTGTAAACTGAGGTGTAACATGTGACTAAATGTATGATTAGGAGAGCAATTTTCCATGTGCATTCAAACAGCAATGCGCATACACAGTGAATAGTCACAGTCCTATCAATAGACAACATTTATCAGTTCTGGGGGTAGTGTGTTTAGTTTCTGACTTATTGCTTGAAGAAAGCTTGATTAAACATAGACAGTTTCAAGATTATACTGATACTGATGAAAAGATTTTTATTCACGTGACTGTGGAGTGCTTGGAGTGAGAGGCAGAAACTCCAATTTATTTTGTCTCACATTCAAGATGAACCAGCATTATGGGCCACACGGGTGGCAGAGACTTGTAATACACAAGAACAATTCAAGAAAGCATTTCTAGTGAAACTCTGGTCAACTGATATCCAAGAGTGTTTACATTAACAAATCTACAGCCCGGAATTATATACATCAAAAGAGATCTCATTCACTTATTGAAGGCTAGGTTACCTCACAGTATTAAAGAAAAGTTGATCAATGTATCCAAAAATGATCTTGAGCAATTTATGTCCATGCTTTAATCTATTTATCTTATATAGGAATATATGATGCATAGTACTGAGCATGAGAATGGTAACACACCTCCATCTACATGAGATAAGTACAACCATTTGCTGCACAGTAATGGAGTTGATAGGAAAAGTGTTTACAATCACAACACCAATAGACAACAATACAGTCATAGCAATCAGTCATTTAACACCCATACACACACACACACACACACACACACACACACACACACACACACACACACAGAGAGAGAGAGAGAGAGAGAGAGAGAGAGAGAGAGATATTTTTTCCCCCTAAGGTAAGTCTTTCCGCTCCCTGGATTGGAATGACTCCTTACCCTCTCCCTTAAAACCCACAGAAGGGTCCACATGTGGCATACCTGTCAATATAATCATACACACAGTTGATTCTATGCATAATAAATGAGGAATTCTTTACTGACATTACTGGTGAAAAACTGTGGGTGACAGTTGCTATTGGCATACAGTCACAACTGATAAAATACCAATCTCAGGTAGCAGTAATTGCAGGAGAGTAAGCTATTAAAAGCACCTTTCTTGTAGTCCAAGGATTCTCACTTGTCAATATCCTATAGACAGTAGTCCTCTACTTGCTGTAGCTAAAGTCAGGGGGAAGATAAAATCTTTTGGTGTTAAATATCTAACGTCAATAGATTTCAAATTTTCTTACTGGCAGATTCCATTAACTGTAGCTTCTAAGAAGAATACAGCATTCACATTTTGTGGCACAAGCTACCAATTTAGAATATTTCCATTCAGTCTGAACGTTAGTGCGGGTGTATTTATAACAGCTCTTGATCCAGTGCTTGGCCCTGAACTCCTGGACAGAGTAACATTACAAATGGATGAATTACTTATAACCACCCCAACATGGGAAGAGCATGTAGAGTTTTAGGGGAGGCACTGAAAAAATTCCCAGAGGCAGGGGTGACTGAAAACCTCAAGAAATCAAAGTTTGGCAGGCATCAAATTGAATTTCTAGGGAATGTTTTTTTACTCTTACTCATCATTCCTGATCCTAAGAAAATGCATGCAATTGAGGAATTTCCTCAACAGAGAATGAAGAAGCAATTAAAGGCTTTCATCAGTGTCTTGTCATTTTTCTGGTGTTTTGTGCTGAATCAGATTATGAACAGTGAACTACTGTTGGGTTTACTACAGAAAAACACACCATGGGTGTGGTCAGCAGAATGCTAGAGAGTGTTTGCAACAAGCCTTGTTAGAAGCAAACCTGCTGTACCACCTGCATATGATGAACGAAAATTCCACTTTTACATCAAAGTTAAGCCATTGAAAGTATATGATGAGCTTTTTGCTTACACAAACTTTTACATGACGGGCTGTCCCAGTGAGGTCTAACCTTACAAGAGTACCACTAAAAATAATGTGTATCAAAGGATATGACAACATAGTAGCAGATGCTTTATCATGCCTACGACATGGTATGGATGAGCCTACAGAGCTGAGTGAACAGGCTTCTGAGTATAAAGTGTTACTAATTAGGGATCAAACACATAGGCAAAAGTTTTTGTGGATGTGTAAAGACACGGCCAAATTACAAAACTCGGATCTGACTTGGAATGAGGTAATAATGGCCTTGTCCTGAGTTCCATCATGTGTCCTAACTGAGCAATATAAAATAGAAAATTCAGCCCTTTTCTATATGAGGGATGTAAACACAGATGTCTGGTGCAGTATCTACCATAGTCACGCATGAAATATTTCATCTGGTATATGCACATAACTTTGGGGCACATAGGAATTAGTAACTGTGTGGCAATCATAAATATGTACTGTCATGCCAGAAACTTCAAAAGACAAGTACAAAGCATAAGATGAACCTGTGAAATATACTAGAAAACCAAGCCCCTGAACAGGTCAAGTAAGAATGTATTACATATAGTAGTACCAACTAGTCCTTTATAATTAGTGTCAAATGACATAGCAGGATGCTTACCTTTGCTGTTTATGATACATTCACAAAATAAGTGAAACTGTACACTCTGAAGATGTCCACAGCATCGCCAATAATTTGAAATATGGTAAATGACTACTTATCCAAAGTGGGCAGACCTCAGGCTATAGTGTCTGGCAATGCTGCTTATTTCACCAGTTTCAGTAGAAACACTTCCTAAGGGAACAGGAAATTATATCATGCTTCCACCCAGAAACAAGTCCAGTCAAGAGGAGTTTTTAATGAATTCAATAGATTTATAAGAGCCTACATACCCAATCAGCACACTAACTGGGCAGAAGAAAAGTCCAGTGGAGAGAGCATTTAGTGTATTCAGTAGATTTATAAGAACCTACATACCCAATCAGCGTACTAAGTGAGCAAATACGTGTCAATCTTTGAGAAGATTCATAATAATCAACTGTATGCAATGATTGGCTGCTCACCTGCCAGGGTATTAATTGGCAGGGAGAAAAGAAACGAGTGGATTGATCCATTAGTTTGTTGACCAAGGACAGAAACATTCAAAGAACAGAGACATGCAGAAGTCTTTGCTAACTTATCAAAGTGTGCCCAAGCTAGGAAATTAAAATATGTGTGTGGTGTGAGGAATGCACTATCATTTGAAGTAAGTGATTTAGTGTTGATAAGGGCTCACCTGAAGTCATCTATCATGCACAAAAAAAGAAGTGGCAATTGCTATATGCAGGACCATACAGGATAGTAATAATACTACATGGGTGTAGCTACCTGTTGGCTGACACCAAGACAAATAAAGCAAAGGGTTCATACATCTACAAAGACTTAAAGAAATATATACACTATTTGTAAGTTGTAAATAGTAGATATACGTTTAGAGTAGTAAGTGTTTTATGAGTCATTATCATGAGAAGTGCGTATTGTGTTTAGGATGTATGGATGTGTTACTTGGCCATCAGCCTGGACTGAACATTAGCTGATAAAGGAAGAACTGCCTTCAGCAGTATAATCTACAATAATTTGCCAAAGCAAAGTCTACCTGGTAGACAAGACCTACTACCTACAGGTCAAAGTAAATATTTAATTGAAAAGTAATGTAAAATGCCTTTAACAGTAATTAATATTTTTCATTTGAATTTTGACTAAATGTTTAATCCCACATAGGCAGAGACAATTGGATTTCTAAATTCATATGTGGAAGTCTTCTGTGGACTGCACAAGAGTGAAATCATATAGTAAAAATGTGTGCCACATGCACAGCTTCATATGGAGGTTTTATTTCATGGATGAATAGGCATGATTCTCCAGATTTTGGATGTACATATATTGTTGTAATAGGGAAAATGCATTGCTGTCCTAATGCAGTGATCTCCAAATAGATTTAATTTCTGACAATAATTAAAATTACGATTTGACTATACTGTAAAGATTATTGTCAAGTCAGGCCAGGGTCTGTAGTCAGTAAGCAGCACTCCTGTGATCTACTATTTGCTATGGGTAAATAAAGAAATGAAGCATGTATACCAAAGTCAAAATTACAGAGCTGTGTATACTATGTTTATAAAGAAAATGTTCTCGTCCATAAAAAAACAGAAGTCAGATAACGAAATCAAAAGTTATCCTTGGTCAGGTTACTAGCAAGAACTTTAAACGAAAAGTATGTTAGAGACTTGAAACTGTGATTGATAATAAGTAATTAAGAATCAACACTTCTTGGTAAAAAGCAGTGCATTATTGAACATAATGTGTAAAAGCCTCGACTACATCGAGACATCAATATAAGCCTGTAGTCTCATAAAACCAAGCTCCGTATTACAGATGTGTGTAAAGAACCTCTGTGAAAGTGACAGTGAAAACGTTATAGGCAGTCATTATGTAGGGATAAGTTGAGGTCATTGTGTTTGAGACTGCTGAAATTCACTTGCAGACAACAATCAACATATCTGATTTGATTTGATTTTTTATTGGTCCAGTCTTATCATACAGCAGAAATTGTGCAATTGATATTGGACAGATCAAAGGTAAGTTACAATAATACATAGTATTAGCAAAATAGTAGGCAAATTAAAAATAGGTACCTATTACAATTAATTTTGTTACATATTCAGAAATTCTCTGACAGAATAGAAACAGTGCTTTATTAGAAATGCCTTTAGTTTAGCTTTAAATATTGGATGAGTAGCATTTTTTATTTCCTCTGGTACCTTATTGTGTAGTATTACACCAATGTTAATTATGCTCCTCTGATAGGTGGCTGTTCTGTGATATTTTTGATGTATATTCGATTTCCCTCTGGTACTATAGTTGTGTACATTTTTGTTCTTTAGCAGTTTGCCTGTTTTCAGGAGGTAGTCCCTAGTGAACAAGATAGTTTCATAAATGAATAAACTTGGAACATTTTGAACACCAAGCTCAGTAAAATGGGATTTACAGGACTCAATCTTTTTAAGGCCACAAATTATTCTTAGAGCTCTTTTTTGCACTCTAAAAACCTTTACACTGTGAGTTGAGTATCCCCAGAAAATGATCCCATATCGGACTAGTGAGTGGAACTGTGCATAGTATGCCTGCAGTACTGTTGTTTTGCTTGTTGTAGCCTTTAAAATTCTTAGGCCATAGCACACAAATGATAGTTTTCTAGACAAGTTATTTATTTATATGAGTGTCCCACTTTAAGTCTTGTTGAACCCATAGACCCACAAATTTTGTGACACTTACATTTTCTATGGGATCATTTTTTAATTGTGCTTGAATAGACATTTAATTAGTTGGAGAAATTAACCCTATCGTGGTTGATGGGTCATATATGTCCCACTAACTTTGAGCGCCAGTTCGAGTGTCGGGATATATGTCACCCAGCTCTGCATGGTGGTGCCATCTAGGGACGACTGTACTGAACCTGAGAAAAAAACGGGATTGCACTGCAAAGGAAATAGAGAAGGCGGTGAGCAGACATTATTTGTAAAGTTGTTTAACGGTTTGAAATATAATGTGATGCTGTTTTATTCCTTTTCACACTGAAAATAATACAGTTAAAGCTTGCTATTAATGAATTATCATTACTATTTTGCAGATACTAAAAGACAGTGAGATTCTCCATTATCTTTTCTCGCTGCCAGATGATCCTGAGGATTCAGAAGCTGAAGCTGATTATCTTGAAGAGGACAATACTTCTGATGCAGAGTCATCTAGAAGTGGTATGCCACATGAGGTATCAGAAAATCGAACAGCAGGTGGTAGGTCAGACATTTCACAGATAACAAATAACATTGACAGTAGAACTGCAAATGTCTTTCCTGATATTTTCGCTGATGAGAACTCTTATGAACAAGCTGAACATAATGCATGTGTTATAAACACTGAAGAGACAGGAGATCAAGACGTAAGTGATTCTGACAGTGACTGGGGTGATGATACTACATGTTTTGAAAACACTGTGTTTCTGTGTAGGGAGCCAAAATCGAAAGTAGATTTCAGTGTAACAGACAGTGAATGTGTTTATTTTGAGAAACTTTTTTGCAAAAACATTATGGAACACATATGTTTTCAAACAAATTTATATGCTGCTCAGAAGAAGTGTCAAATGGAAAGAAATAACTATTCCTGAACTGAAGGCATTCATAGGCATGCTCATAATAATGGGTATCCATCAACTACCAGCAGCTGACAATTACTGGAGTTCAGATCCAATGTTGAAAGTGAGTTCAGTTTCAAATGACATGACACTGTCAAGATACAAGAAAATCGTACAGAACCTGCACTGCAATGACAACAGTGTTATTCTTCCTCCAAAAACAGATCCAAACTATGACAAACTTTATAAAATTAGACCCATTATTGCAGCACTAAACAAAAACTGTTTCGCAGTATATGAACCACTTCTACATTAGCAGTAAACAAATCAATGGTGGCATTCAAGGGATGTATGTCTCTCAAACAGTATATGCCCATGAAGCCATCAAAGGGGGACTACAAAATTTGGTGTCTTGCAGACTCGAAAAGCGGTTTTGTTTCAAATTTTGAAGTGTACACTGGTAAATACAGCACCCCAATACAAGACTTCAAGCATTATCAGATGTGTGAACGATTGGTTCTGGAACTGTGTCAACCATTTTTTTTTACACAGGCAGAATCATTGTTTTCGATAATTTCTTCACAACTTACAAGTTGATGAAAGGACCGAGGAACAAAGGCCTCTACAGTTGTGGAACTGTAAGAGGAAAGAGGAAAGGACTACCAGGAATATTAGAAAACAAAAAAAGTGATCTCAAACGTGGAGAGTTTCAGTTTGCAGTAAAGTGTGGTGTAGCTGCGCGTGAAATGGCAGGACAACAAAGCAGTTTGCCTTTTTTCCACATACAACAATCCAAAAGATGTCAAATTTATTGAAAGAAAACTGAAAGATGGCTCTAAGGTAACTGTACCCTGTCCTGAAGTAGTAAGTCATTACAATAACACAATGGGCAGCGTTGACCGATTTGATCAGCTATGTGAAAGATATACGGTAGGCAGACGATCCATAAAATGGTGGCATCGACTATTCTGTTTTTTTCTTGATCTGGCTACTATCAACTTTTCATGGTTCATGGGACATATGTGTCCCACTTCCTGTTGTGAAAAAATGGACAACTTAAAAAATATTTTGGTGGTGAAAATATAATAAGGGTCTGAAAAGAAACCGTTATCACCTTAATATTTTAAAAATGTGTAAAAAATGAATTTTATCCATGAAAGGGTTAAATGAAAATTAACACACACAGTTTTTTCAGTATTTATAATGAGTTTGTTTTTTGTGAACCACTCGGAAAGTCATTTCATAGAACTTTCTGCTGTGGACTGCAAAGTTTCTGGACTGGATCCAGTGAGCAATATGCTGGTGTCATCGGCAAACAGGATAGTTTTTGTGGGACTCATATATTCAACTAAGTCGTCCACATAAATCAAGAAGAGTAGTGGACCTTTATTGGTAATTCGCTAGGAAGAAAGGAGTTGTTTCTTGTTTTGCTCATTTCGTTGAATTCATACTAAAGTGATACTTTCTGCCTGTGGTTTTTGTGGGTATGAACACAACCAGCTATGTGCTACACCTCTTACTTCTCATCTTTCTAATTTTTCGAGCAGGATATTATGGTCTAGAGCATCAAAGGCTTTTGATAGATCTAGAAAAATACCTGCAGCTAATTTATGCTGATCAAGGGATTTTAAAATGCACTCTAAGAATTCAAAAATTGCTGTCTCTGTAGATTTAGACTTTCTAAAACAATGTTGTTGTACTGTAAGAGGTGCATATTTATTTATGAAACCTTTTTTTAGCAGTGGTGAAATTTTTTTTGTCTTTAAAATATCTGGAAATACACAAGTTTTTAAAGAGAGGTTGAAAATTTTTGCCAAGGGGTTTGCTATATGGTGAGCACATGCTTTTAATATGGAATTGGGTACTTCATCAAGACCACTTGACATGTTATTGCTTAATGATTTAATTTTACTTATAATTTCATTGGGGTTTGTTTAATAAACATACATAAAGCAGTCGAGATCACTGACTTGCTGGAGAAACTTGGGACTGGTCCTTGACAGTGTTCTTGAATGAGGTCTTCAACTAGTGAAGTGAAGTATTCACTAAATTTTTCCACAACTGAATTTGGGTCTGTGACTTTTGAGCCTTCTATGTTAATGATACATTCTTTTATTTTGGCGCTGAACTACAAGTTCCTTCCTTTATAACTCTCCACGTGGATCTCATTTTGTTAGGTGAGTTTCTTATCAAATTGTCATTCCACATAATTTTTGCCTCTTAGACTACTCTACCATAGATTCTTTTGTAGGCTTTAGAATAATCTGAGAATTCTTGGGTTACTCTAAATTTCTTACAACAGTACTGTAGAAATATGTTTCTCTCATTGGAAGTTTTTATGCCTTTAGTTATCCATTGCTTATTATTGTTAAGTTTTACTGTTTTTACTACTTTTGGAATAAAATAGTGAAGAAAGATGCTCTGAAAACTCATATACATGCTATCAACATTGTTCTGAGTGGTGAAGCTTTCCCAGTTTTCCTTCACCAGTGACAGATTAAAACTAACCATTGGCAATGAGGTGCAGACAATGTATGATCACAGCACTGAATGTCTGCAGAATGCAGTGTACCTGCAAGAATCTGCACTTAATGAATTTACAAACCATCAAAACATCATACAACAACTGTGCATTTATGTATATAAAATTGTGAGTAGTGCAAACCAAGGCATGTTCAATAAATGTGGAAGATGTGTCAGAATAAAACTCGAAGCCAAATAATCTTCAGAACTGGTCCTGGATAAACAGTAATAGTGCATAATCCTCATGTGTCTCATCACCCAGCAAGCAATTTCCAAGTTAAGCAGTGTGTAATGCTCTACTTTATACATTTTTATGGCCAGACATGATGGAGCTGTGCAGTCAAAGCTGTACAAGTTTGCAGGAAGGAGTCAGTGACAAGATGGTAGCAGCAGCTAAGCAGTCCTCATCTGAAGATTCAGAATCCGACTCAATGTTCCTGCTAGTCATTTCTCAACACCTACATCAAGATTACAAAGACATGGCAGCAAAACTTTGCCTATGTTGTCGGAGAGTTTCATACGATGGAGAAGATCTCCTAAAAATTTAAAATGATTGCATTGTATAATTCGAAAGACAAATTCTGTAAAACTTCAAGTTTGTAGCAAAAATAATTGTGTATTCATGTTGGATCTGTATATTTATAAGTAACTCTAAAATGTTCGCATAGTAGCTCTCATTGAGTCGAATGTTTTACAAGATAAGTGAAAACAAATGCCTAACAGTGTTTCACCAAAACATTCAAGCCATAAAGAACAAAGCACAACAGCTAGAAGAAGAATTGGAAACTTTTGATAGCCAAATTTTGTGTATCACCGAACAATAGTGCAAAGGGAAGGAAATTGAACACATTGCATTAGCCTCATATGACCTTGCATGTTACTATAGCAGAATTTCAATGAATGGTGGAGCTTCATGTATCTATGTAAAAAAAGGTATGTCATTTAAAGTTATATATGATCTTTTAGATCTAGATGAGGACAAACATTTTGAACTTTCTGCTGTTGAAATAATAGGACCTGGCAGAGCAAAAAAGTTAGTCATATTTTGTGTGCACCACTCTCCCAGTGGAGACATTGATATATTCTTCTCAAGCTTAGACAAGGTTTTTGGACCAAAAGCAAATGTAATTGTCTGTGGTGACTTAAACATTAATATTATGAAGCCTGATAAAGCTAGCAACATATATGTGAATATTCTAAGCTGTTATGGAATATCCTCCCTTGTTAATTGTCCAACTAGAATAACGAAAGAATCTTCCTCGTCTATAGATCATGTAGCTACAGATATTGATAGTAAAAAATGTCATATTGTTGTCCAAAACCTGGGCCTATCAGACCATCTCTGCCAGATCTTAAAAACTAACATTCATGTAGAAACTCCTCCTAAACTGTGTACATACAAAAGAATGTTTTCCATATCCTGTATGAGTTTAAATCCCAGCTAGAATATGAATATTGGGGGGGGGGGGGGGGGGGGGAGGGGGGGGGGGGAAGTCTATGCAGAAACTAATGCAAATCAGAAATTTATCAAGTTTGTGTCAGTTTTTAAACTCAGATTTGAAGAGATGTTTCCCAAAACTCTTTACGAAATTAAAATTACAAAGAGAAATCAATGAGTGACTACAGATATCAAAAAAATCCTCAGAAACTCTTAGATATCTCAACTCCATAAAAAATAATCAATCTAACCCAGAAGTTCTGCAATTCTACAAAAAGTACCGGAAAATATACAGAAAGGTGCTGTTAGCCGCAAAAAAACTTTCAAACAACAAAATATTACTTCAAGCTGAAAACAAGAGCAAAGCAGCCTGGAACATCGTCAAACAGGAAACATCTGACTCTGTTAAAAACGACCTCAATTCACGTATTAAAAACAAAGATGTACCAGTAGGTGACCCCAAAAAATTAGCTGATTTTGTAAACTCATATTTCAGTAGTATTGCAAAAAAATTACAGCAGAAATTTCCAGATACGTATGATTTACCAACTCAGATCCAGCCAACAAACTCAATGGTGCTCTTGCCAACTACAGAAAGGGAAGTGGCACTAGTTAGTACACCAACTAAAAAAATAAAACTTCAGTAGGACTTGATGAAATCCCAGTCTGCATAATGAAAGAATGCGTAGACTCCATAAAGGGCCCATTAACAGACATAATTAATGAATCTTTTGAATCTGGATACTTTCCAGAGTACCTAAAACAAGCAAAAGTTATACCTATCCTTAAAAACGGAGATGTGGAAAATGTAGAGAACAACAGGCCGATTTCTATCCTGTCTATCATTTCTAAAATAATAGAAATGCTAGTCAAAAAGAGACTGCTAAATTACCCAAATAAATATAACCTTCTTTCCAATGACCAATTTGGTTTTAGGCCCAGAAAGGCACACAATCTGCTATAGCACAGTTCACTAAAGTAATTTTAGAAGCACTTGACACAGGTGAAAATGTAAGTGGTATCTTTTTAGACTTGTCAAAGGCCTATGATACAGTTGACCACAACATCTTACTTCATAAATTAGGGCAAATAGGAATAAAAGGTGTGACAAAGAAGTAGTTAAAATCATGCTTGGAAAACAGATTCAACGAGTTGAGATATCACAAGTTTCAAACAATTCCCTTGTAAAACACCTGTCTGACCCAGAACATGTGAATGTAGGCGTCCCACAGGTAAGTGTATGAGGCCCAATATTGTTTCTGATATACATTAACGACTTCCCACAAAGTATCAGACATGGAGAAAAAATACTTTTTGCTGATGACAGCAACGTAGTAATAACAGGTGAAAATCCAACACAACTGTCAGAAAGAGCAAACGAGGCTCTCATGATGTTCACAACTGGTCATTAAAAAATAAAGTAACCCTAAATGTAAAGAAAACTAACTATATTAACTTCCAATTGAACAAAAAACACAATGCCACTAGAATAAAAGTTAATAATAATGAATTAGAATGTGTAACAAGTACCAAATTCTTAGGGATGGATGTAGACAGCCAACTGAAATGGACAAACCATGTCAACATTTTGGCAAAGAAATTATCCACAACATGCTATGCTCTTAGAATCCTTGGACCGGTATGCAATAATACCTGTCTTAAAATAACATATTACGGATATCTACACTCAGTCCTCAGCCATGGGATCATGTTGTGGGGAACAAGTGCCAGTAACATACAAACTGTGTTCAAAGTACAAGAAAGAGCCATAAGGATAATAACAAACAGCGACAATGGGGCCCACTTTCTAGAATTATTTGGAAAGCTAGGCATTCTAACTGTTTCTTGTGAGTATATCTTTCAGAACATAATGTTCATTAAGAAAAATCTCAACATGTATAACACAAACAGCCTAATACATGACCATGAAACAAAATCTTGTCACCACCTCCATCTAGATAGAAAGAATGAGGCAAAGACAAAAAAAAAGTATATTTTATAATGGGATAAAACTGTATAACAAATTACCACAGGAAATTATAGAAATAAATGAGCCCCTCACTTTCAGACAAAAGCTTAAAACCTTCTTAGTAAGTAAATGTTGTTATACTGTAAAATAATATTTAACATAGATGTGATTATTAGCAACATATGACATTATCGCCAAAATATGATGTAATTTATATGTGTGTATGACTAGTTATAAAAACTACACAAAATATGAGAAATCTGTTTCATTGTAAATGTAAATGTGTGCTCATGTATTATAAACTGACGACATCCATGCTATATATATTGTTCCACGGATGAATAAATAAATAAATAAATAAAAATGCTACACAAAAATAATATTTGAGCAAACTGGGATTGGAGTTAGGTTTTTCCTGGTTTTTAAGCTGTTTTCCCTGTGGACCACACCATAATGGAAGGACCACGAACTTTTTAATGGCTCAAGCTAATAAATCTCCACCCCAAACAAAAGTAGTTTATAACAACAGCTGCAAAACTGCGTACTTTCATGAAGTTTTAAGAAGTAGATACAAATTAATCTGCAATAACAAGCAGCAGCAAATACTAACAAAAACTTTAATTGCAACCTGTAAGAATGTAGATGTGATAATAAAATGTCATGCAAATTTTCATAAACTGAACATTAATTAATGAGCTACATGGATGATCTGTGTAAACGTCTGTGAGTAATGATCATACCATGAACTGTTAGTGAATGTGGAGGCAAATCGTGATATTCTATTAATGTGATGCCTGTGTTATAAAAAACAGGAATGCTAGTGGAATGCCCATTACAGACAATATTCAATTATATGCATGACCATTCCAGGGGGTCATATAGTGTCCTTACATGTATTTGTCACACACATTTTTATATTTGTTATGAATTAATAAACTGAGTGACTTTAGTAAAAGAACTCTGTATAAAGTAACAATTAGTGAAAAAGAAAATCAATGGTCATGGAATACAAGGTTGTTAATTCTATAAAATTTTACTTTGGAGAAGACCAATGACAATAGAGAGTTGATATAATGTGCTACGAAACATTATATATATATATGTGACAATTTAGTGTAACCACCACTATGATAGTGCCTCTCTCTCTCTCTTGGGCTCTGGCACTCTTTCTCTGACTATGTCATTGTTATAAGGTTGCTCTGTGTCTTCCAGGTCTGCACTACTGTATAATATGTTATTAACTATCAAACAGATTTTAATGTATAATATGTTATTAACTATCAAACAGATTTTAATGTAAACTATTATTTAATGCTTTCATTTTGTGGTTGTGTATAGTTGATTTTGTAGTGTGAAAATAGGTGCTTTATGTAGACATAGTTACAAATGCTTATTATCATGAGATGGTTGTTTTCTTGGTCACTGCTTATAACAGCATTTATACCATGCACTGTCAACAATTAGTTACAAGGCTCAATTCGTGATTATTAAATTAAATGTGGTGCAGAATTGTCCTGTAATTTATGTTACAAACAAAAGTACTAGCTTAAGAATCCATGCAAAATTTAATGAGCTAATTTCCAAACAATACTTGGATTGATTCAGAGAAAACTATAAAAGCGTTTCCAAACTCAAGACACCACACCATATAAAATGAACATACTGTCAAAGCAATATTTTAAAAAATGCACACAACATTCCAACTTTCCTTCTTATAAAAGGTTTTTAAATAACTTACAGTATAATTAAGCATTCAAAATATGTCAGTCAGCTGAACTCTTCTTCTTTAATTGTATTATGAGCATGAAATATTTTGGATATTTTTTAAATAAGAACAACCCCCATTATGTGTAGTGCAGAATAATCCCCCACTTTTTAAATGTGTTCAGCTATGCATGAATTATGTCAGATAGTTTCAAAAGTTTACCATTAGGTGTTAACTTTTTATAGTCAGCTACAACATTATATTTAGTATTTCAGTTTAATTGTTTCGGTAACCTTCTAATTTCAATATTATGTCATTACAATACAGTTGTATAAGGAAATTCATATACCACAAATACGTCAGATCCACTGCAAACATTGCATAAATGTCATCAACATAATCACGTACCAAAAGATTACATCAGCATATAGCATACATCCACCTTAAACGATGGAAAATCCAGGATGGAATAATGACAGTGATGTGAAAAGGCCTTCATCGGAATTAGGCAAAACACACACACACACACACACACACACACATGACCACAGTCATATATACATGTGCATAAACTGCATCTGTGCAAGTGTGTGTGTGTGTGTGTGTGTGTGTGTGTGTGTGTGTGTGTGTTGTCTAATTTCAATGAAAGCCTTTTTGTCCAAAAGCTTATGAGTTTGATAGTCTTTTTTTTTGTTCGCTATCTGTGACTCAACATCTCCGCTATATGGTGACTAGTCTGCCTTCCCACCCTATAGTTACTGATTCAGATTGATTATTTAAATTCTATCTCTGCTGATTTTCAGCCCACTAAGCAAACAGTGTGGACAGTTCAGAAATGTTGAGTGAACAAAATAATTAGCGCTTAGCTGGTAAAATTCTTCTTTTTTCTTATTTCATGTCCAGGGGTCTTCTTTCTGGCTCTCCTGTTGATATTGACAAAAATATTTGGATTTTCAGGAGGGTTTGATCTTGTAGTATCAATTCTAATTTAAAAAAGGTACAGGTTTCAGTTTTCCATTTGCTGACATATTCTTGAAATCATTTCACAGATTTTGAATAACACTTTTTCTTTGTGGTTCACTGTTATAGAAGATACTTTTGAGCATTGTTAATAAGACATAATGGGCAACAATCACCAAACTCTGACCACATGCAGCCGTATACAACTCCTCTCAGTAAACTACTCCCCAACTACTACTTTACTTTAATCACTGACAGTCCATGGATTTTTAAATACAAAGATAATGACACAGTATTAAATTTCTCCCTGCTTACATACTCTCTGACACTTAGAATCATCAAAATAACCAAGACTTTTTTTATAAGTAACGCCAGGTGTAGAAGTATGAAACCGGAATTTCCCCGCCAGTATGGGGACCATGAGACTGCATCTGCAGCGCCATCTGCTTCCTGTAACAGCCGACGATGAATGTCACCACACACTAACCAAAGTTCCATACATTGGTATCTGTTTCAAACCCGTAAACATGTCAAGTTCAGTGCCTACGAACTACCATTTGCAGACAGCATTGGTTTTCTGTTATCATTTGAAGAAAACTGCAGCAGAATCATATTGAATGCTTGTCGAAATTTTTGGCGAACATGCTCTTCGGAAAACACTGTTTCGAGTTTTTCAAAAAATTCATAAGCGGTGATTTTGACATGAGAAGGGACGAATACGAAAACCCACTGAAAAAGTTTGAAAACAATGAACTGCAGGCGTTATTAGATGAAGATGATACTCATACTCAACAGGAACTGGCGGAAGAATTGAATGTGATGCAGAAAGCCATCTCTCTTCAGTTGAAAGATACGGGAAAGGTGCAGAAAGTGGGAAAGTGGGTTCTGCATGAACTGAATGAAAGACAGCAAGCAACTCGAAAAACCACTTGTGAAATGCTGCTTACCAGATAAAAAAGAAAGTCATTTCTCCATAGAATAGTGACAGGTGAGGAAAAATGGATATATTTTGAGAATTCTAAGTGTCGTAAATCATGGATGAATCCAGGCAAACCATCAACATCCACTGCAATACCAAATCACTTTGGGAAGATGATAATGCTCTGTGTTTGGTGGGATCAGAAGGGTGTCATCTATTGCGAGTTGCTACAATCTGGTGAAACCATTAACACTGATCATGACCTACAGCAAATGATTGATTTAAATCAAGCACTACATGAAACATGACCAGAAATATGAAAAAGGCAACACAAAGTCATATTGCTCCATGATAACACCCCATCACATACAGCAAAATGGGTCAGAGAAATGATCACGGCTTTCAACTGAGAAATACTAGGGCATGTGGCTTTTTCTCCAGACTTGGGTCCATGTAATTATCGTCTATTTGCATCACTGGGACACACTCTCACTGAACAATGCTTCAGTGTGTATGAAAATGTACAAAAATGGCTCACTGACTGGTTTGCTTCAAAAGAAGAGTTGTTTTTTTGGCGTGGCATTCATAGCTTGCTGGAGAGGTGGGTGAAATGTATAAATAGCTATGGAGATTATTTTGAATAAAATATTGTTTATCAGTTTCAAACAACACATGTGTAATTATTGCAGCCAAATCCCAGTTTCATACCTCTACACCTGATATTTGCAAAACGGTTGACAATTATAAAAGGATATCGCAAAATGCATGTTAAAACACCTTGTAATGGAAATTACACTTCGTAGATAGAAAATGGTGTAGTCAGACCAGGTTCATTACAAAAGCCCACCATTCAGAATGTGAGCATGATAATGGTAACAGACTGACAAAAACATAAAGGGAACTGATCTAACTACAATTTTACACTTTATACAGTACAAAATAGTATGCTTTATGTTTCTTAATGAAGTACTCATTTGACCTCTTGTCCAAGGGCTCATTTAACTTCTTGTCCATAGGATTGTAAGTATCCCCTGCTGAAATTGTTTAGCATGATTGGCTGTATGGCACATCCTCATAGTGCTTCACCATCATTACATATTTCTGGAGATAGTTACAACAGATATGACACTTTGTCAGTAACTGGCAAGGACACAAGTCATAGTCACAAAAGGGTTTAAGGATGGGATGCCAACATGCGACACAGAGTATCATAAAATGTGAAAGAAGTTGTCACAGAACTATAAAACACATAATAAAATAATACAAAAACAATTAGCATTAAGAAAAATGAGAAACTGTGCTTAGAGTAGTTCATTAAGTACTTGGTTAAATTCATTTTAGTTTATGTATAGGCCTATTGCTTTGTAACTTCTGCTTCATTAATCAGACACAGTACCTTCTGTCTACCTTTTAAATTCAGCCAGCACTTGAGCTACTTGTAACTATGCCACCTGGAATTTTTAAACTTCATTAACACTTGCATTCTTAAATCTGACCTCCTTTACTTTGCTATTACTATGTTTTTATATCACAATGGAGAATCAGTTTCTTCATACTTTATTTAAGCTTCATGCCCTTCCCCATAAAACGACACCCTATTGTCACAAGTTACCTCATCTCACAAATATGTGTGCAACAAGCACCAAAAACATCACCATCAACCTTCTCAAGATCTCAATAAAACATTTCTTCACTATAATAACCCAATAAATCATCTCTTCCTCATATTCACCAAAATACCATTTATTACTCAAACAGTAACCCCATTAATTAACAATAAAGTATTCAAGTCTTCTCAAAAGCATTAGTCTCACATTACTCTACAGTATACACACATTTGAAAAATATTACTTTCTTTTTCCTTCCATTCTCTCTGCTTCTCTACACGCAGATATATTTAGTTACAAGATTATTACCATGCATAATGACTTCTCTGCTAGTTTTATAGCAAATAGCTGTTCCTCTGCTTATTCCTCACAACAACGTCTGAGTTTTACTGTAGTTTTCCATTGTAGATATCTTACGGAGTACGTTAAGTGAATATGTGTCATCTGCAACCATATTCAAGTGAAAGCATGTTATGTTGTATGTAATGAGACAAATAATGTACTTTTTCATTACTTATGAATAACAGCAAATGTTTTATTGGAACGTGTTTTACAGTAATTAATTGTTTAATAATTAACTAAGATAAAACATTGCAATCAAAATATTAGAACATTATTGTATGGAAAACTTATGGAAACTGTTTTTCATTAATAGCCCACCAAAAGTGTATTAGTGAAAGCAAACTTAATAACTAGTTACATGGCTCAGACAATTTCTCAGATATTCAAAATGTTCATTCATCATTATTCACCAATACAAATGAGAAAAAATAAATTTTTCACAAATACCAAATAGTGAAAATCTCTTCAAATGGGTAAATGTATATACAGGTACACGGCTTACCATGTATAGTGAACAGTGATCTGTTTTGAGGTCAGATGCAAAAATGATAAAGACTTGCTCAGAGCTCAATTCTGAGACTTCTTTAGAGTATTCACATGTGCTCAGAGAATAATTCTGAGCCTTTAAAGGTTTCTTCTGGTACAGTACAGAAAAACCAGTCAGTAAAGGCTTGAAAAGAGAATTTACTCTGAGAACACTTCTGAGACTTTTTGTTTGGTGGTACTCGCCACTAAGATTGCTCTTGCAACAATATCTGAGACTTCTAAAGCCGATATTGCCTGGTGAAAACCAATATGAGTTCATGATTATCATTAACATTTTCATTTCATCATCACCAATTTAAAGATAGTTTCTCAGTATATCAATCTGAGAAGTTATCACCCTAGTGGAGAAATGTCCAACACTTCATTTGGAAAAGAATAATTCATGAGTACAGTACATGTCACAGTTCAAAGCATAGATTAGAAGTTTGTATCACACTACATAAATTATGTAGTGTTAAATCAGTGCACAGCATTTTATATCTAAGCATTTGCCAGGTAAACATATAAGTGTTACTTCAGGATTGGTGTTTTCAAAAAGAAAAGATAATATTGATAGTGGAAGAAAGCACTGATATTCAAAAATAGCAGATGATGATGTAATACAGAAAACAAGCAGGTAACAGCACTACAACAGCTAAGGGTCGTGTGCTTGCCAAGTGCATAATGTACAAGGAATTGCATATCTCCTGTATCAAATATCATCTAAATTCAAATAAAGTTACTAGTTCACCATTCAAATTTCTGTTTACCAGTGAAAAACTTTCTTTTCACTCAAAAAGACCATTATGAAACCCAAGCCATCACATAATCTACTTTTTTTGTTTGTAAGATTCTTTAATGAGGTAATATTCCTCAACTCAAAAAATTCTCTAGATTTTGGATACATCAAATGATATGCATAAGGATGTGGATTTTCAACAATTTTGAATGGATCAACATAAAAGTCAAATAATTCTTTTAGTTGTGCTGTTAACATTATGATTTTTTGTGTGATTTCACAAGTACATAACCCCAATCTCATACTGTTTTACTTTTAATTCGCTGTCATGTCTCCTTTTTTGTGATTCTCCCTGTTGCTTCATGGTTTCTCTGACACTCTCCTCAGTCAACTGTGATAGAATGTTTGCAGTTTTCTTTCGAACTTAATGTCAAAAGGAGTAAATCCAGTAGAAATGTATTAATCTTTCTGTAGGATTTGATGACACATTATACACTGAAATCAAAATGTGTTAAATTGCTGTTCTTTCAACAAATGCTTCTAGTTTTCCTACATTTATAACGTAATCCTTCTCCATCTTAGAAATAATCTCTTTACTTGTGGCATTTCTAACAGAGTACAAGTTTATAAATTTGGAAAAAAGTCAACCATAACAAAAATGTAACTGTGACCACCTGTGCTATTTGGCAAAAATCCATAGAAGTTGGTGGCTACCAAATCCGTAGGTTTTTCAGGAATGATGTTCCACATTTTACAATGGCATGTCCTATTACTTACCTTTAGTCTTTGGCATCTATCACAGGAAGACAATTGTTTCCTTTTTACCTGTATTGTATAAATAAACATTCTCTTGTCACTTCCGAACACATTTCTGAATGCCACAGTGTCCATATGAGTCATTAGTGTATCTGATTAATTTTTCATGTTCCTCATCTGCCCAACATGACTTCCAGTTGTCAGAGTCAGAATCTGTCTTTCTAAACAGTGTTCCTTTGTGTACTTTGTAAAATTTGTCCAGTTTTTCATAACCTCTCTTACCTAAGCAGCTTTTGACTAACCAGTTTGAATTATGATGTCTTTCCTATCATGGACACCCATCATATAGCTCATTTTAAAATCCTTTTCCTCCTCCTGCATGTAATTAATTAATTCCACCAAATGGGAATCTCGATAAAGCATCTGCAACAACATTGTCAGTACCTTTGGTGTATATTACTTCATAGTCAAGTTGCTGTGAAAACATACCCCATCTTGTGTCTCGTATGGTATAATCTGCACTTCTGAAGGTAACTTAATGCTTTGTGAACTGAGTATATGTTAATTTTATGACCTAATTTCAAAACTTCTCAAACGCCACCTCAATAGCCAATAAGTCTTAATCAGTATTGGTGTTAGATTTTTTTCATCTTTGAGTAACATTCTATGTCCAAAAGCAGTTGAACAATGTGTTAACAACAATTTCTTTTTCCTGAAATAGCTCAGCATGTAATCCATAACTACTGCTGTCAGTGTGTAAGAAAAAAAGGCAAACTGAAATCAGGTCTGTGTAATAAGTGTTGGTTGTTCAATTCTTTCTTAATACATTCCAAAGCCTTCTGAGATTCATCATTCCAAATCCACACACTATTCGTCTTACATAAATTTCTCAAATATGATGCATTCAGACTTTAATTACTAACAAATTTTCAATAGAATCCACATAACCAAAAAAGACTTTAACTGCTTTCTGTTAGGTGGTGCCGGAAATTTGGAAATGGCTTCTATTTTCTAAGGGTCAGCAAGAATCCAATCTTTAATAATAACATGACCTAAAACTTAAAGTTCTGGTACAGCAAATTTACATTTCTCTAATTTAAGTATCTTTCTCCCTTGTCTAAGTTTATTGTGTATATGTTTCAAAAGTATAAAGAGTTCATTCCAATCTTGTCCAGTTACCAAAATGTCATCTACATAGACTATCAGTTGCGATACAAGTTCTCTACCAGTTGCTTGATTCAAAACTCTAATAAATTCAGCAACAGATGAATTCAAACCACATGGTACAACACAATATTCATAACAACCACCACAGTATACTTTCTTGAATCTTTTGCTAAAGATACCTGATGAAATCCTGATTCAAACTTTCAAACTGAGGCTCGACATAAATTGTAAGTTCTTAAATTTGTGTAAAAGCTGATCAATGTTTTCAAACTGTTCAAATGGCTCTAAGCACTATGGGACTTAACATCTGAGGTTATCAGTCCCCTCATCAAAGTTTTCAGGATGGTTTGCTTCCCTGTAAAAAAGTTGTTTAACTGTCTGGAATCCAACTCCAGTCTCACACTTCCTTCTCTCTCCATAGCTACAAGAAATGGGTTATTGTAAGGACTATTCCTTCTTTCAATAACATACTTCTGTTTTTTTTTTTAAATTCTTTCTCTAATGCTGGTCTTCTGGCAATTATTACACTATAATGTCTTGTCAAAAATTGTTCACAAGGTTTCAGCTGCCAAGTACATTGGTAACCTTTTACTCTTTCTGGTACATTAATAAAGACATTACATTACTAAAGACATTACTGTATTTCCAAAGTAAAGATCTTAATTCCTGTTTTTGATTTTCACTTAGCCCACCAGCTTCTACTACTTTACTGCTAACAGGTTCTTCCAACTCTGCCTCATCTGTGCCTATATCAAGTGTGTCATAGTTCACACCTCCTCTTTCTTTCAAAATCAGAACACCATTAACTTTACTATTACTGTTGAAATCTGACTTGAGAAAACTGGTTATGCCACAGCTTCCATATCCGATCTTAGAATCAAAGCTTCCATTCTCTCCAATCAAAATCTGCATTGACTTTTCTCATCCAATTTATGCCCAGTATAAAATTCTCTGAAATTTCTGCAATAATAAGACACCCTTGAGTAAACTGGCAATACTAAATGTAATCAGAGCCTGATTCTTTCCTCTCTCTATTTTCTTGTTTGAGGCCTTATAAGCTGCTGACACCTGGCTTTCTGTGTCGATAAGTCACCTGTCTTCCTCTGATCCTATCTTTACTCTAATGAAGGAACTACAGATTTCATCATAATCGCTGTGGTTAACATTTGTATATAACAAATCATTTTCAGTTTCTTTGAACCTGTCATTTATGGTTTGTATCTTACTTGTACTGGTCTTATCTGAATTACAAGGTTTCATCACACTAATAGAAAAATCATTACTAGTACTGTTCACACCTAGATTGTCACTTATCCCACAAATTTCACTCGACTGACATTGATCTTCACTCATGTACTTATCTTTTAGTTGTTTACTGATTTCACACTTAATTTTGTGCCTCTAGTTTGGACACAAAGTTGAAAACACATTGATTAACATTTTTCTAAAATTTTCATCAGTCTGAACTGCTTCACTATTTAACCACAAGTTATAAAAGAACACTTCATAACTAGTCATCTCAGCCAAAAATTTATTGTTACTCTCAAAGCTGTTTACTGAAGTATCTTCACCATCAGAATATAACTTTTTACTAGAAATTATACTCAGGAACTTAGCAGCTATCATTACAATTACAATTTTCTCAAATATGTCTTCAGATATTTCTACAACACTATCATGAACATCATTCTCCTTATCAACATACATATACCTCAACTTCTTCCTTAAAGCATACAAAATACTTCTCTTCCTCACTTTACTCCATAAAATCATCATCATCTTCACATTTACTAACACATCCTACAAAAATCATTACCTTTCAAATTACTCTTAAACATAGCTTAATTTTCATGTCCAGGCTCATGAGAGTCACTTTCACATAACACAGTGTGTGCTTCTGACTTACCTGGTTCCTATGTAAATTGACTAATCCCAGAATCATTACATATTTCAGTTACCTGTTCTGGTGGACTATTGTTTTTGGCCATTCGTAAAAATCTGCTAAATTCATTTCTACTTTGTACTCAATGTTGACATGTGTCTTGTCAATTGTGCCTTTTTGTTTTAGTGTGTGGCATTCAGTATTCTCTACTGTAATGGTACATAGTGGATAATGTAACATCCACGAGATAAATTTTAGCTACAGTGCGACGAGAGGAAATTATGCCTCTAACAGTTATAAACATTATCTACCCGACATATAGAAAAACAATGAAATTAAACAAAACAATGATAAATATTAATTATTTATATAATATTTTATGATGTAATTGGACATATCAATGTGTATCATACAAAACAATGATAATTATAAATTCCTTTTATGATCTGCATTTGTCTTCCTTTGTTTTTAGCTTTTTTTTGGTTGGCTTTTGTATGTTGCGGACGCAAGACATATCAAACTAAGGTCTGTTAAGAAATTGTAATTACTTGTTAATTATTACTTGAGAATAGAGTTCTTTAATATTATAAATATGTGTGAATAATTATTTGTAACTTTAATTCCTCTCACAATAAGCATTATCTCTGTTAATTATTTCTTACCGATGCAAGGAACACAGCCATTGATGATAGCGATTAGTATCGCATTTTTATCTGTGTTTCTTACGAAATTATCAAAGGTTTGCTGGATGAAAATTAGTCTAAGTAGTGCACAATAGAAAAGTAAAGTTTGATCGGCATTAGTTCAGATACTTATCCTGTTAAAAGGACATTTGTTCTAACAATAGAAAGTCTCTGTCAATTGCCTGCCGCCATCTTAACAAATATCTCAGCGGCAAATTCAAATTACACAACTATGCAGACATAAATGCTGAAGATAACAAAAATGTGTAAAAATAAATGTGCACCGGTGGTCCTGAACTCATTTTAATGAAAATAATTTGAATGAGATTGGTTCTTTAAAACAGCACTCATAGCACGATCCATAAAACAATCTTTTCTTGCTGACGTATGGAGCCAAAATTAATTACTCACGAGTTGGGAAGAATATTGTTTCAGGTAACATGCGTTCGTGTTGTGTGCAGCTGATATTCGGTGGATTTAATGATCATTTTGCTGAAGATAACTGTTTCAATCATAATCAATAGTTGTATATCTAAAAACAAAGATGATGTGACTTACCAAACGAAAGCGCTGGCATGTCGATAGACACACAAACAAACACAAATATACACACAAAATTCTAGCTTTCGCAACCAACGGTTGCTTCGTCAGGAAAGAGGGAAGGAGAGGGAAAGACGAAAGGATGTGGGTTTTAAAGGAGAGGATAAGGAGTCATTCCAATCCCGGGAGCGGAAAGACTTACCTTAGGGGGAAAAAAGGAGGGGTATACACTCGCACACACACACACACACACACATATCCACCCACACATATACAGACACAAGCAGACATATTAAAAGGCCTTTTAATATGTCTGCTTGTGTCTGTATATGTGTGGATGGATATGTGTGTGTGCGCGAGTGTATACCCGTCCTTTTATCCCCCTAAGGTAAGTCTTTCCGCTCCCGGGATTGGAATGACTCCTTACCCTCTCCTTTAAAACCCACATCCTTTCGTCTTTCCCTCTCCTTCCCTCTTTCCTGACGAGGCAACCGTTGGTTGCGAAAGCTAGAATTTTGTGTGTATATTTGTGTTTGTTTGTGTGTCTATCGACGTGCCAGCGCTTTCGTTTGGTAAGTCACATCATCTTTGTTTTTAGATATATTTTTCCCACGTGGAATGTTTCCCTCAATTATATTCATATCATTAATTTGAAGCCAACAATTACGTTCGTTATTGTCACTGTTGCATTTCGAAATCTTTTCTGTCGTCTTATTTTCTCTTTTTGTTTTTGCCAGTAGTTTCACTTTGTATTCACCTTCTCCTTTTTACCGTAATCTACTATACAATTTTATCCCGCCTATATATACTCAATAATACGTCACCCACTTCCAAACCATAACCAAAAAAATTTTTTTTTTCCGCTTTCAGCATTACCGCTGCTATAAAATCCACCGTTTCTGGTTCACAAACAGTTCCTTTCACCTATTTAACAACCATTTCGGCTACTTCTGATAACTTTCGCTTTATTTCCATTTCCGTTTTTCCCACATCACTGATAATTTTTAGCCGCTTCCCACAGGTTTCAACGTCATTATTTCTGCGCCAGACAATTGTTAGCCTCATTTTCATAATCTGCCACCACAAAACCACTCCTTTTAATACATTTACACGCAGTTTTTTCGAAATTTTCCCGAATTTCTCCATTCTTTAACGTGTTTTGGTGGCGACACAACCACCTAACCTTTGTGCACATCGTTGTCTACCAACCCAAGTTCACCACAGGATCAACATAGCCCAGCTTTAACCAACACTTTTCGCCTTTTTTCACAACGGATCTCCAGGGCCTTTTAATATGTCTGCTTGTGTCTGTATATGTGTGGATGGATATGTGTGTGTGCGAGTGTATACCCGTCCTTTTTTCCCCCTAAGGTAAGTCTTTCTGCTCCCGGAATTGGAATGACTCCTTACCCTTTCCTTTAAAACCCACATCCTTTCGTCTTTCCCTCTCCTTCCCTCTTTCCTGACGAAGCAACCGTTGGTTGCGAAAGCTAGAATTTTGTGTGCATATTTGTGTTTGTTTGTGTGTGTATCGACATGCCAGCGCTTTCGTTTGGTAAGTCACATCATCTTTGTTTTTAGGTATATTTTTCCCACGTGGAATGTTTCCCTCTATTATATTCATAATCAATAGTTGTATAGAATCTGTTGTATGAACTGTGATTTAGAGACACCCACACATCTTACAGACAACACTTTAACACAACGTTAACTTGGATTTCTTTAGCAACTTGACCAAATTTTTAGCCGGGAGAAAAAATTAATTTGTAACTACACACTGTAATGAAATAACATTATCATTTTCATTTACAAATTAGTTAAATACCAAACCACTGAATAACACAGCTAACGCCACACTGGCACCCAATGTGCGGCCACCAATGCACATTTGTTCATTTTAATAATTTAAATTCTGATGTATTACACATACGGGGTACCAAAACAAACTATTAATCATTGTATATTTACTTGTTTCATGACCATTGACATCTTCCTGCCAAACTGCTGTACAAATCTGTATCTGTGCTGGTGCGAGAGACAGGAGTAACTTCACATAAGCAGTGCTGTCCACTACTCACAATCAACACACGTAGGAACAGACGTTCATGTTCAGTAATTACACAGCAGCACACAATCAACAACCGTTGCGTGTGACACAAAAAATGGAAATCAGTACCTGCAGCCATAAGTAGCAATAATTGAATATTCTGGCTGCGAGAATAATATTTTCAAGTGTAGCAATTCTACAAAAGATTTTGTGCACAGAGTGAATTATTTAGATAGTGTTATTTGTGTATATGTGTTACTTATAAAATTATTTTGTGTCAGTTGGTGCTTGTCTGTGATTTATATATTTGTTGTGCTATATTGGTGATACAATGGTTACGCAAAAGAAACAGATTAAACCGAATGAGAATGTTGTTGTTGTTGTTGTGGTCTTCAGTCCTGAGACTGGTTTGATGCAGCTCTCCATGCTACTCTATCCTGTGCAAGCTTTTTCATCTCCCAGTACCTACTGCAACCTACATCCTTCTGAATCCACTTAGTGTATTCATCTCTTGGTCTCCCTCTACGATTTTTACCCTCCACGCTGCCCTCCAATACCAAATTGGTGATCCCTTGATGCCTCAGAACATGTCCTACCAACCGATCCCTTCTTCTGGTCAAGTTGTGCCACAAACTTCTCTTCTCCCCAATCCTATTCAATACTTCCTCATTAGTTATGTGATCTACCCATCTAATCTTCAGCATTCTTCTGTAGCACCACATTTCAAAAGCTTCTATTCTCTTCTTGTTCAAACTATTTATCATCCATGTTTCACTTCCATACATGGCTACACTCCATACAAATACTTTCAGAAATGACTTCCTGACACTTAAATCAATACTGGATGTTAACAAATTTCTCTTCTTCAGAAACGCTTTCCTTGCCATTGCCAGCCTACATTTTATATCCTCTCTACTTCGACCATCATCAATTATTTTGCTCCCCAAATAGCAAAACTCCTTTACTACTTTAAGTGCCTCATTTCCTAATCTAATTCCCTCAGCATCACCCGACTTAATTAGACTACATTCCATTATCCTTGTTTTGCTTTTGTTGATGTTCATCTTATATCCTCCTTTCAAGACACTGTCCATTCCATTCAACTGCTCTTCCAAGTCCTTTGCTGTCTCTGACAGAATTACAATGTCATCGGCGAACCTCAAAGTTTTTATTTCTTCTCCATGAATTTTAATACCTACTCCGAATTTTTCTTTTGTTTCCTTTACTGCTTGCTCAATATACAGATTGAACAACATCGGGGAGAGGCTACAAACCTGTCTTACTCCCTTCCCAACCACTGCTTCCCTTTCATGTCCCTCGACTCTTATAACCGCCATCTGGTTTCTGTACAAATTGTAAATAGCCTTTCGCTCCCTGTATTTTACCCCTGCCACCTTTAGAATTTGAAAGAACATGAAATAGAGTATTCCAGTCAACATTGTCAAAAGCTTTCTCTAAGTCTACAAATGCTAGAAACGTAGGTTTGCCTTTCCTTAATCTTTCTTCTAAGATAAGTCGTAAGGTCAGTATTGCCTCACGTGTTCCAGTGTTTCTACGGAATCCAAACTGATCTTCCCCGAGGTTGGCTTCTACTAGTTTTTCCATTCGTCTGTAAAGAATTCGTGTTAGTATTTTGCAGCTGTGACTTATTAAACTGATAGTTCGGTAATTTTCACATCTGTCAACACCTGCTTTCTTTGGGATTGGAATTATTATATTCTTCTTGAAGTCTGAGGGTATTTCGGCTGTTTCATACATCCTGTTCACCAGATGGTAGAGTTTTGTCAGGACTGGCTCTCCAAAGGCCGTCAGTAGTTCCAATGGAATGTTGTCTACTCCGGGGACCTTGTTTCGACTCAGGTCTTTCAGTGCTCTGTCAAACTCTTCACGCAGTATCATATCTCCGATTTCATCTTCATCTACATCCTCTTCCATTTCCACAATATTGTCCTCAAGTACATCGCCCTTGTATAGACCCCCTATATACTCCTTCCACCTTTCTGCTTTCCCTTCTTTGCTTAGAACCGGGTTTCCATCTGAGCTCTTGATATTCATACAAGTCGTTCTCTTCTCTCCAAAGGTCTCTTTAATTTTCCTGTAGGCAGTATCTATCTTACCCCTAGTGAGATAGGCCTCTACATCCTTACATTTGTCCTCTAGCCATCCCTGCTTAGCCATTTTGCACTTCCTGTCAATCTCATTTTTGAGACGTTTGTATTCCTTTTTGCCTGCTTCATTTACTGCATTTTTATATTTTCTCCTTTCATCAATTAAATTCAATATTTCTTCTGTTACCCAAGGATTTCTACTATCCCTCGCCTTTTTACCTACTTGATCCTCTGCTGCCTTCGCTACTTCATCCCTCAAAGCTACCCATTCTTCTTCTACTGTATTTCTTTCCCCCATTCCTGTCGATTGTTCCCTTATGCTCTCCCTGAAACTCTGTACAACCTCTGGTTCTTTCAGTTTATCCAGGTCCCATCTCCTTAAATTCCCACCTTTCACCGAATGAGCATACTAATGCAGAAATGACATCAGAGTCTCAGGTAGAACAATCTACCCATACTTCTGTCAAATTATTAGAAAATTTAATTATGAATGATAATTTAGTAACTGATATCCCGAGTGATAGTAAAACTGAGGAGTTGCCAAAACATACTGACACTCCTGCATTCAACTAGTTAGGAATTAATGACAATATTTCTTCTGGGCAAGGGACAGAAGTTAGCAATGCTCAAGCTATTCCGATACAGGATATGCTAACAGCATTATTTGAAAAGTTTACTATTAAAGAGCAGGAGCATGAAAGACAACGTCAGCAGGAAAAGGAAAAACGTAGACAGGAAAAGCTTATAGAAAAACAGCAACAGGAGCTCAGGAACCGAGAAAAGGAAAAGACATTTATGGAAAACATAAATAATATTTTTCTGGAAAAAGATGAAGAAATTGTCCATAGGATAAATCAAGTGTTGGTCGATCGTGATAATGCTATTACTACCCATTTTAAGTAGGAGATCGATGCAGTAAAAGCCACTATTGAACCGTTAACAAACATTCCAGTTCAGGTCAATAGCCTTGAAACTGAAGTAGATAGACTAGAGAACCAATTCAAAGCTTTGGCTACCGCTGTAGAAACAATTCAGAAGGACATTCCCTTGGAAATCTGAAAGCAAGTCAGAACAGAAGTAGCCAGGGTGCTGAACTCTGAAAATCAAAACTTTGAAAATGTGACAGTATGCAGTAATGACAACACTGGTACTGACAGGAAAAGATCACAGATAATCTAACGGCAATTTTTAATGCACCACAAGGAAGACCAAATTTTGATAATCAGCCGATATTACCAGAGCAATATGTGACACCAAGGAACAATAATAGTGAAATAGAAAGTACTTGTAATAAAGTAACCACACCACCTGCGAATGATAGCAATTCCATGCACTTAACTACTTTGATGCATGAAGAAAGCCTGATTAAGCATTGACAGTTTCAAATATTTGACGAAGAAAGCAAGAAAAACATACATCCAGTAGTTTTCATTTGAAACTTCAAAAGCGTTGTTCCAAAATCATGGTCGGAAGAACAGAAAATACAGTTTGTGATTTCACATATTTCTGGTGACGCATCGCTCTGGGCATTAAATGCAGCAGAAACTTGCAAGACTTTCCACGACTTTGAGAAGGCGTTCCTTGATCAATTCTGGTCAGCATCTACTCAAGAGTGACTCCCGAAAAGTTGTTTACAATGCAGAAATGTACAATCCGAAGTCAGGTTCCTTAAGGAAGTACTTTGAAAAATATATTAACATGACCCGGTACTGGGATGAACCAGTAACCACCAGACACTTATTGCGAGTGTTAAAAGCCAGATTACCCATACATATTAGAGAAAAATTATTTAATGTTACAGACACCAATCTGAAAGAATTTATGTCTGTAACTGATTCTCTGGATCTAGTGCAAGAAGATGCCAGAAAAAATTCTGACATGATCAGCAATACCAATAGTCCTAATAGAAAAAATTCATGGAATGGAAATATTGGAAATAGGGGAAAAGGTAGTCCAAAGAAAAATAAAAGTAAAGCATATAGTAATGGAAAATACAATAATAACAATAGTAGAATCCATACAACCAAAATTTTGGTCATCCTAATAATAAGAATAATAATTATCAAAACGCCGAAGAAAACCAACAACCGAATGGTAATCAGAGGCAGTACCACAATGAAAAACCAAACAATAACAATAGCAACTGAAAGAGACGAAATGACAACAGGTCAGACAGTCCATATAAATACAAGCCTAAAAATATGTGGGGTGACAGTGAATATTGGCGACAGCCAGGGGCAAGTCATTGGAAGCCGCAGAAAAATTCTATCAATTCAGGTCAGCCAGTAAATTATGTACAGGCTATACCTATACCAAGCAATCAATATCCACCGTGGTGGGATCCAAGCAGGCCACCTCCAACTGAAAACTCGCAAAATGTTAGAATAGTGGAGGTACGTTCAGAAGCAAAACAAAACACTCAGAAGCCAACAAACTACGAGGCCAACAATGAAGGCAATAGGTCGACGAAACAAAAAATAAACATGATATGGTATCAGGATGGCAACAGGATCGAAGATGAGCTATATGAGGAACTTGCTGTCTCTGATAAGCCACAAAGGGAAAATATCCAAGCAAGTGTCACTGAAGCTGTAAATGGTGTAACAACTACTATTCTGCTTGACACAGGTGTGAATGTATCACTTACGAATACGCAGTTTTTCAAGAAGGTATCGGATATAAGAAGATTGTCAATTTTGCCTGTTGCAAATTGTAAGGTTATAGGGCGTTGGGAAAAAAGGCACAGAGTATAAAATACCAGACACAGGTGGAAGTGTCCTTGGGAAATGATCGCTTATTATGCACGTTCCTACTAATGGATAACTTGTCAGTACCGGTGCATCTGGGTCTTGAATTCCTTTGGGAAAGCAAAGCTGTAATTGATCTTTCCCCAAATGGGGTGGAGGTGAGGGGCGTCTGGGGGGGGGGGGGGGGGATAAGTCAATCCGGGAAGTATCTGTAGCAACTTCCGAGATAATACAGTCACTGAAGTCATTTAAAGTACTCGATTCAACTATAATTTTATCATGTGTAAAACAACATTGAAACTGAACATTTACATATATAAACAAAATTTTTTTTCTCAGCCCAAGGGGCAATGTAACATCCATGAGATAAACTTCAGCTACAGTGCAACGAGAGGAAATTATGCCTCTAACAGTTATAAACATTATCTACCCGACATATAGAAAAACAGTGAAATTAAACAAAACAATGATAAATATTAATTATTTATATAATATTTTATGATGTAATTGGACATACTGCTGTGTATCATACAAAGACAGTGATAATTGTAAATTCCTTTTATGATCTGCGTTTGTCTTCCTTTGTTTTTACCTTTTTTTGGTTGGCTTTTGTAGGTTACGGACACAAGATGCATATCAAACTGAGGTCTGTTAAGAAATTGTAATTATTTGTTAATTATTACTTGAGTATAGAGTTCTTTAATATTATAAATATGTGTGGATAATTATTTGTAACTTTAATTCCTCTCCCAATAAGCATTATCTGTTTTAATTATTTCTTTCTGCTGAAAAGAGTGCAGCCGTTGATGATAGCAATTTGTATTGCATTTTTATCTGTGTTTCTTACGAAAGTATCAAAGGTTTGCTGGATGAAAATTAGTCTAAGTAGCGCACAATAGAAAGGTAAAGTTTGATCGGCATTAGTTCAGATACTTATCCTGTTAAAAGGACATTTGCTCTAACAATAGAAAGTCTCTGTCAATTGTCTGCCACCATCTTAACAATTATCTCAGTGGCAAATTCAAATTACACAACTCTGCAGACATAAATTCTGAAGGTAATAAAAATGTGTAAAAATAAATGTGCACCAGTGGTCCCGAACTCATTTTAATGAAAATAATGGGAATCAGATTGGTTCTTTAAAAATAGCACTCATAGCACGATCCATATAACAAACTTTTCTTGCTGATTATGGAGCCAAAATTAATTACGTACGAGTTGCGAAGAATATTGTTTCAGGTAACATACGTCAAGTGTTGTGCACGGCTGATATTTGGTGGATTTAATGATCATTTTGCTGAAGATAAATGTTTCAATCATAATCAATAGTTGTATAGAATCTGTTGTATGAACTGTGATTTAGAGACACCCACACAACTTACATACAACACCTTAACACTATGTTAACTTGGATTTCTTTAGCAGCTTGACCAAATCTTTAGCCGGGAGAAAAAATTATTTTGTAATTACTCACTGTAATGAAATAACATTATCATTTTCATTTACACATTAGTTTAATGCCAGACCCCTGAATAATACAGTGAACACCACAATAAATACACTTCCTTAAAATAATTATTCACTACATCAGATGACACTGTTTGATGTGGATAATTAGGTTGGTTGGTCCATTCACTATTATATTTCTCTGGCCCTAACTAGTGGGCTGACAATGGAGCCATAATTAGCTTTTTTTACTTCATGTACAGTTTCCTCTTGGTATTCTCTAGAATTGTGGTGATCTTGCCAATGTCTGTTTCTGTATTCGAAATTTTTACTGTCACTCCTTTGCCAAATTGTGGTGTGATAAACATTCTGCTGATACTGATCGTTTTCATCATGACTACTGTGATTCTTTGGTGGAAAGTTGGTGTGGTGGTGATATAGTCTTGGTGTGCTTTTTGTGATAATTATTACGTCCCCAATTTTGACTCCCATTTTGTGTGCAAAATTGTGGTAACTCTAGAGTTGTTTTCCTATTCTTTCCAAAGTGTTATCCAACTTGACAACACACTTTAAAAACGGTTCAAGTGTGTCACCTGGTCCATAAACTGGATCTCACTGAATTTCAGCTGGTAATCAAAGTATTAAAGCATCAGTCATTGTGAGTTCGTCAAAAGGTTTACTAATGTGTGCAAATTTGCATATTTATTTCCTGCAAAACTGTTTCATCCTGTCTCTCTCCTCCCTGTACCTTGGTCCATTCACAAATTCACTTTTTATATGTGCCTGGTCTCTAAAAATTTCTTTTTAAAAGCTACAAATGACATGTCAGTACAAGAATTTTGGTTTGCCTGCAACAATGGTTCACCCTTTAAAAACTTTTTAAGGAACTTAATTTTCATCAGTAGGCCATATTCGCCAAAAATTATCTTTACAATTCTGCATAAAATCTACAGGATGCATGCTACCTTTAGCAGATAAATTGTTCACTGGTGCATTACACCACATCATTCCACCATTATTAATAAGGTTTCTATTGACAATGTCTGCATTGAGGTTCTCTCTTTTTTTTTTAGCTAGATCATAAAAGTACTTTCTAAGCTGATTATGTCATTTTTGATGATTACATGTTTAAGTTCAACTTTTTCATTTACCAATTTTACTTTCTGTTCTAGGCTACTTGTAATTGTAACTAGCTTCACACTCATATTTTCCTCAACAATGTTAATATTTTCTCTAGGCATTCACTGACAGTAGTGACCTTCAAATATACTTCATTTTTCTCCCTATTACTAGCAAGTTCGTCTGTAGTTGTTTAGTTTTTTTAATAAGGTCCTTATCATCCATTCGTGTCCCAAAGGCACTCACTCAAACCTCGACCTGGCTGTATCTAGCATTAATTGCTATAAATTGGCTATCTCACTACTACCATGTCCCAATTGTTCATATCTCTTTATTACACCATCTTTCGCAACAAAACCAGGTTCCAAAAATAATAAATTTTCATCCTTTACTCTTGCACTTAGGTCCCTGTCATTAAACATTTCATTGTCCCCATTGTTATGCAGTTCACTGCCCCCCCTACCGTTTATAACAATTTTTTTAGTCCTAAAATTGTCATTTTCATTTCTGTTCACTACAAAGCAAAACAGATAAAAAGAGTCACTTTTGCACTCAATTTGCTGTTATCTTCTCTGATGTTGCTGCTGATTCATCCTTCAGATTAAATCCTCCTTGAAGTCAGAATAACATATATTTTTGTGGTATTATCGAGCAAGAATATCAACAATCAAATAACCTGAAAAGTATTGTTTGATTAGTCACACATATGTAGTTTTCACTTCATCCTGAACTAGAGTTCCCATATTCCAACACCACCCCATGATATAATTACTGATTCAAATTAATTATTTAAATTCTGTCTCTGTAGATTTTCAGGACATATAATTCGTCCTTCATAACAGCAAATAGGGTGGAAAGTAAAGAATGTTGACTGATCAAAATAATTGATACTTAGCTGGTAAAATTCTTCTTTGTTGTTTCTCATGGTTCACGTTTAGGGTTCCTCTTTTTCACTTTCCTGTAGAATATTGACAAAATATTTGGATTTTCAGGAGTTCAAAGGTTGTTGTATCAATTCTAATCAAAACAGTGTACACATCTGAGTTTTCACTTTGTTGATATATTCTTGAAATCATTTTAAGTAACACTTTTTCCTTGTCATTCAAATTTATAAAAAGATGATTTTGAGCATTGTTATTTTCACATAATGGACTACACTCATCCAACTTTGACCCCATGCAGCCATACACAACTTCTCTCAACAAACTACCCCTCAGTACCTTTACCCACTGGTACTCCACAGATTTTTAAATACAGAAATAACAATACAATGGTCAAAGATTATTAAATTTCTCCATGCTTAGATAACTCTCTGTCATTTACACTCATCAAAATAGTCACGACAATTTTGTTTATAAGAAATATTCAAAACACTAACGACAAGTAAAAAAGGGTATCACAAAATGCATGATAAACCATCTCGTATCATAAATTATATTTGGTACATAGAACATGACATTGTCAGACCAGTTTCATTACTATAGCAATCTATCCCTTTCAGAATCAAACAATGGAAACTCCAGGTACAAATATCAGCAATGTCAGAAAAGGGGATTGCTACTTACCATAAGAAGACACGTTAAGTTGTAGATGGGAACAATTAAAAGACACTTACATAAAGCTTTTGGCCATAGTCTTCATTGGTGACAGAGAGATACACTCCACTCATATACACAAACAAGCACACATCATGCACCCATGACTGCCAATTCCAACATCTCTGGCTCTTATTCTACAGAAAACTTGTGTTGACTCAACTCTGCCATCCACGAACATACTTGTAGTGGAATATATTGAAACTTCTGATTATATTACTGAGATGTACAGCAAACTTATGTGTACACAACATCACCATCTATAAGTTTACCTACAGTGAGATGTAGAAAAACCTCAGTTTGTGCTTATAAAACTGCAAAAGTATATTCAGAAGTAAATATGAAATAATAGCTGAACTCTTTACTAAAAATGTCTGCAGGACATGACTATGCTTTCACATGTCTAAGATCCAGAATAATGAAATTTTACCAGTGGTAGGTTTTTGTGCAAATTTTGGCTTGGCTTGGTTTGACAAAGTTAGAACTTGGAATATGGAATGGTGTGAATAATGTCAAAATTACTAGCAACAGTTTGGTCCAGCTTTCCTGAAGACATAACCAAAAGAAACTAGTAGTTTCTTCAACTGAATGTTCCTCTTTGACAAGACAGTTATTTTTACTGGTCATTTCCTTTATATTCCTATCCAAAGAGAAATTACTTCTGTGAAATGGTTACTTATTTGCTTAGTTATGTCAAACTTTCCTTCTAGTTTAGTTTTTACTTGTCAATTATTTTTCTTCTATTTGGTTTCTACCAAGTTATTACTTTCCTCCAATTTACCTAAAATTATTTTTAATAAATCATCCTGGTGTATTTTTGTTTCCACATTTACATGGTCTGAGTCCTGATTCACATTTGACACCTCCCCACTGCTTCACCCATGCCCTTCTCTTTTTTTAATCATGTCTATTATTTTTGAAAGCCACACACACCAAAACAGAGCGATTTTAAAGTGTTTTTATATTTATCTTGTCTCTTCCTTCCAAGTCCAGTATGACCATTTTCTGATTGATTTTTTATTTCACTTACTCATGGTATATCCATGAATAGTTACAGTCCTTTGAATAAGTCTCCATTGTCGGGTTTTTCTCTGCAGTTTTCATCAACTAGTTGTTTTCACATATAAGTATCCTTCTGCAAAATAAAACTAGAATTAGCACTTTAGTCAAAAAATCTTCACATCCAGGCTCAACCCCATTGAATAAGATCCCCTGTTAGCATTTGTCATTGTGTATTAGAATTCCAAATTTATTGTGTGTTAGTGACAAACATTATTAATGCAATCTTCGTAGAGAAGACCTAAAGGCAGAAATTTGTAACAAAGCATATATTACCTTACTTGTAGTTGGCATCAGCATCCAAATGTAGTGTTAACTGCATAATCTATTTGCAAATGATTTAGGTCTTTGTCTTAATTCAGAATAATGGAAGTATTACTCTCTGATTTTATGCATCCACTGCTTATTTCCACTTCACACAATTTAAGAGACAGAAATTCACAAACATTTTCATATCCAGTAAACCATGTGTTTAAACAAAGACTTCATGTGTAAGTTGTCCATTGTTCTACCCAATTCATACCAAAGAGTGTTGTGAAGTGAACACTTAACCTGCAGAACTACAAGTGATGCCTTCAGCACCAGATTCTATGTATATATTAATGACACACTATTCTAGAAGCATCTAGAACATTTGGCGCATCAAATTGACTGTATTACCACTTCTAAGATTTAACACAAATCTAAATTAGTCTATGTTTCTTATAAATGAAAAACTTTTGAAAGTATTATGGGCACAAAAGATATTTTTGTGAGCTTGAAAATAAATTACACATTTTTCAAAATACATGCCATATCATAAGTTATACATAAGTTGGTAAATTAATCATATCTAAGTGGCATCTCTAATAAATGATGTTACATTGAATTTTATAAAGGCGAGACAGACAGAGTTCTGTTTTACACAAATCATAATAACATTTATAAGAAGACTAATTTTTGTAGTATAACCCAGTAGTGTGTAAAAAAAAATTGTCAGTAGGAACCCAACTAAGCTTAAGCAGGTCTGAGCTTCACCATACTGCTAAAATATAGTGTGTATATCTCCAAAAACATGAATTGGGTACTACATATTTAAAAATAGGTATAACGATGGCTGAAAATAAAGTCGAATAGAAAGTTTTTGTGATTGCCAAGTTACTTTAAAACCTAGGTCTGGTACAGCATCAATCACACCCAGGTGTGGTCTCACCAATCTGCTGAATAATTCATGAAGCTCTGCATTTATAGGTTCAATGGAGCACTTCTTCCTAGGCTTGTCATAACCCTCAAAGTGTCTAACAATCTTCAAATTTGTGTGAGGGCCACACCCAGCAACGTGGTTATCATCATTCTCAATTGCGTAGTTGAGGTTATAGTCCACACTACTCCTGACATCCACAGTAGTCACTACATGATGTTTTTTAGCAAGATCTTTGGCTGGGGAGCCTAAATCACAAGAGACATTGTTAGTCCTGCACTTCACTTAGCTGTACTTGTTCAAACATTCCCCTTCACGACTAGTCTCTAGCAGGACAAAATTTGTGGTCTTTTTAAGTGTTTAGGTGTTACTAACTTTAGGTTGCACTTTTTAGCCAGTGTTCCCAAACTCTTTGGGTGTTTACACACTTTTGTCCACAGCCTCCACTGCAGGGTACTTATTGGGAACATATAGACTACAGCTAGCAGACTTACAACACCTTTTTGACCTCTTTCATGATCTGACAAGTGTGATCACAGTACAGTCAACTAACCTATTACACTATTGTCATAAAAGAAATGTACCCAAAGGAAGCTGACCAATCCACTGAAATCTGGATGAGAGTGTTATACACCATTAGCCCTGCCAGTGATTCCTTTTGCACAGACGGCCACACATGCAGGGCGTGTGGGTGAGGTCATGTCATCATACCCATCGATTCATATAAGAGCACCCCAAATGACTGTATTGGACAGTACGACTGTAGGTAGCATCACTTGAATGTGCAGGGGCAGGAGATGTGTTTCAAAGCAGGTTGTGCAGTTTCATGAGTTGGAGAGGGGCAGCATTGGGGAGCTGCATGACACTGTGTGGTCACTGTGTGGTCCTATCATTGTATTGTGTGTCCCACCCTCGTACGGACACCATCACTGCCCATTGTTGGCAATATTGGATGAAGGAAGACAAGTATGCAGAACATGTAGGACCTGGACATCTGATATGCACCACAAGTTGGAAGAACTGACAGATTGTCCGCCAAGTGCAAACAGAATCAGCGGCAATGATAGGGGTCATTTAGTGGGCTGTCCTGCCTTCATTGTAACATCCCATAATTGCTAATACCATCGGTATATTGCATGATGTAGGGCTTATGGCACAATGAGTGCCACAACACCTCCCACTCACTCCCCATAGCATTATTGCCAGCTTGTCTAGTGTTGGCAATGAGTGACATGTGGCCCTGCAGACTGGAAGCACGTCAGCTTGGGGGCGGCGACTACTAGGTCCATATCAGGAGGCACAGGGGAGAGGGCCACAAAAAGCAGTTTGGGGTCTCCCATTATACATTACACCAGCCAAAGTGTGGAGAGAAATCCATAGGTACTCATTCACTGCCAGTGTTCCTAACAGTGTCCACTGGCTCTGCCCTTTGTGAACTCCCACATTCTATTTCAGCAGAATACTTGTCCTCACACTGCTGCCACTTCCCGAGTGGGGTTTGCAGATGTGAATACTCTGGCACACTACCAAATTGAGAATGCGTGATGTGCCATGGAGCATATCATCAGGACTCCACATCTACCCACCAATTCGTGCACTTAGGTGCTAGTAGCATGGGGTATCCAAGACCTGTACAGCTACATACCATGATATCTGGACATTTGTATTCGCAACCACAGAAGCCCAACACCATACTAACATATACATTTTGTGGCTGTGTAGTGCAATAAATGATGGTCCTTCAAAGTTGAAAGAGTATTTATTTTATATATGTGATACCATCTATTTGCCTGCCAATAATAAACACAATCCACTTTGTCCTTTTGGTTTTTATGATGAGTGTACTGACTTTATTGGTGCCAACTGCAGGTCTTTGCTATTGTAATTCTGTATGTACAACTGCAATCAGCCTTGAGTTTTAAGATCAACTACTCCTTGTTCATAATCATGGAGTATGTAATCTACCCACTCCTTCCTAGTTGCTCCCATTGTTCACCAATGTGCACAGTTTTGTTCTGAATATTTGATAGGAGCAAGATTACAATAAACTTTTTAGTGTACTCATCTTTTCTTGCAGAGTGGGCTCCAGTTCTTCATGTTGAGGGGTCTGATTCTTGAAGCTGAAATTCTCATATTTTAGGTTCTCAGGGTTCAACTGATCTAAATAATTTTGAACAAGTGAATTTATTGTGTCACATTTTACTATATAACACAGTCTTTTGAATTTTCACTTAATAAAGTCAAATTTACTTTGTTTGCCCAAAATACAAAAATATGCCCAATCACATCAGCGGCATGCTTACTACTCCTTCAGTCTGCAGTAATAAGAATATTCCAAAGGGTTTACAATGTTTCTTAACAAACGAATTTCTATTAAGTTTGATTATTATTTCATAAATGAATCCAGAAATAAACATAACAAACAGTACTAGATTGTGTAATTAATTATAGAAACTTTAAGTGTGCTAAATATTTCATAATTTCAAATGTGCCTAAAAAAGAAAAAAAAACTTTAACTGTACATTCAGAGTTACTACATATAGACTGTTACAACGAAAATAAAGTAATACCTTTTCATAAAATTTAGCTTGAAATATAACATATTGTGTATAAAATTATATAAAATTTTTCAGAAAAGTAGCTGAGATAATACTGACCTGTCCAGTATTCGAAAAATATTACTAGTATCGACTACTACCATTGACGAAAAGAGGAGGATGTCCCTTTACAATATCCCCCAGACAAAATATGGAAACAACGTGTTTATAATATTTTGTGATGTACAATCACGTTTGCCTAATGGTGCACACAATGATGCCAAAAGATAGAATACAGATGTACAGAAGTATCTGATACATAACATGTTACAGAAAATGTTAGAAAGTTATCTATTATACAAGTCATAATTTATACATATATGAGGACATGGAATTCATATTTTCAGATCTGTGGAAAATTCTGTCATGAGACAAATGATACAAATTCAAAACTGCAACATTGCAACACTAAACTTCACAAACAAATGCAGAGACAATGTAAATTACTAGAATTACAAATTGCAAGTTTACATCTATAATGTTACACCTTCAAAATCATCAAAAGAGAAGAAAAAAATTCAGAGCCTAGGTGTACAAGTGAACTGACTCGAAAAACACATGAGGGGTACAGACCAGAAGAATATACCCAATCACAAGCAGGAGGATAGTACAAAATTAATCAGCCATGTAAACCAGAATATGTAAGGATATGTTGACTCATGGAAAGAGAAAATAATGAAAGAAGTATTAGGGCCTAAGCTTACAATGTGGGGACCAACCCATGAATCCAAACCACACCAGGTACATGACAGCAGAAATTTTTTGACACAACAAAATGAATAAAGTTCATAATCATATATCAATAAGTTCACTCATATGTAAAGAATAATTGAGGGGCCCAGTGAAAAAGGGGCACATGCCACCTGTGCAGTGATTTTGTAGTTTTGGTACAGGAAGACAGCCGATGCCATCTAGTATCATAAGTCAGAACTTCTAGCTCAGTGGCATGTGCCCATTCCTTTAAAGAAAGCTTATTATATTTGCTGTTATTCAGGACTGACACATTCCCATTGGAAAAGAAGCTCATGCGAATAGTATCTCTGTGTCTCATGAGTTGAATTGTCTCATTTGTTGACTTGGTTTCAGAAAGCCATTGTTGTTCATATGTTTCCAAGATGGCACCAATAGGTGTTGCTATTAATGTTACTCATGAAGAAAATGCAACAATACATGTAAAAAAAAATCATAGTGAAAATGAGTGGAAAGATAATGAAAGAAAGAGGTAAGAAAACAATGGAAAAGAATATAAATCCTGTAAAAATAAGATTGTGCCCGAGAAAGTGTTTCATAGTGCCAGTGCTCCATGCTGCAAAACTAGTTTCTGCAAATACTAAACACTGAATGAAGAACAGAAGGAGGCAATATTTATTGAGTTTTATTGGTTGGGAGATTATAATATGAGAAATGCTTATTTATTTGGATTAGTGAGGCCCAATAAGTGCAAAAAAAAAAAAAAAGTATCTAAAGAAGAGGAAGGTTCCAACAGTAAGCCAGACGAAGGTCTCTTTCAAGTGTTTTATTCATGACACTCCAATTACTGAGATTGCAGTGTGTAGGATTGCATTTTTAGCTTTTCATGCCATTTCTGTTAAACATTTGAGGACTATCTGTAACAATGAAGAATGTGACACTGAGAGTCATGAATCTACAACACATCTATCTGTACATACACCTAGACAGGACAGAAGAGGCAAGCATTCTAACAGGCCTCATGCCATTGATAATGAGAGAAAAAATAAGGTTAGAAATCACATTGAAATGTTTCCAAGCTACGCATCACATTATAGTAGAATGCACAATCCAAACAAGTCCCACATAACCTCTGTTCACTTGACTGCTGAAATATATGATTTGTGCTGTTAAGACCTTAAGAATAAAGTATAGTCCCTGTGAAACAACATATGTATGGAACCATTTTCAACACGGAATATAATATTGGTTTCAAATCTCTGTCAAGTGATAGGTGTATCTGTGATTCTGCTAAGGCACATAATAACACCAAATCCAGACATCAAACTAAACCTTGAGAAAGATGAAGCTGCATATACTGCTCTGAAAAGTGACTTAAATGAGTCAAAACAGGATGGTAGTGATTCACTCATTTTGTGGATGGACTTACAACAAGCATTGTCAACACCATATATTTCGACGGAAACATTTTTTTTTATAAGAGACCTTTGGACATATAATTTCTATATTCACCATTGTAGTGATGACAAGGCAGTGATGTGTGTGTGATCCAAGAATGTTGCATCTAGAAGGGCAGATGAAGTAGCTAGCTGCATTTTAAAGGCTTTAGACTTAGTGAAGGAAAATCGTCATTGGAGGCTCATCATTTATTCTGATTCAAGTGTTGGACAAAATAAAAACTATATTATCCTACATCTGTGGTAGAACCTCCTAGATAAAAAAATGTTTTGATGTTGTTGAGCACAAATTTCTCTCCCTGGTCACATGTTCCTGCCATGTAACAGGGATTTTGGAGTTATTGAGAAGCTGAAAAGAAAGACACTGGCTGTGTACACTCCAACAAAATGAGTTGAACTTATAAGAAAGAGCAAGCAACAGAGCCCATTCATTGTGGTTGAAATTAAGATAGACGACTTTGTGTCTTTGCCATCTATAATGAACTGTATCGTCAAACGTAACGTTACTGTTGACAAAAACACTGCAGACATCAGAATCACAATGGTGTTTAGGTTAGTGAGCAGTGAACATCTGTATATATCAAATATTCACACAATCAACCTGAGAAACCTGTGCGAATTAGTTTACAGAGGTGTCGTGGATGATTTATGAAGCTTTCAGACTGCCAGTTAGTTCCTAAGTATCCAAATAGACATCAAATGAAGGCAGCAAAGGTCAAGGACCTTCAAAGCTTACTACAATTTGTGTCTCCAATATATTCAAGTTTTTATCACCCATTGATAAGTGATGGTAGTGATGGTACAATGGAACAGGAAAACATTGATGAGGAGTTTGACTATTAATGAGGTGCTATGTAATGTGTCTACATGTCAAAGATTTCATTTTCTGTACTTTAAACTGTAATAAGGTGGCCTAATATTTAATAGTATTTGCAAAACACCATCTAGTTACTTTAACAACTATTGGTATCACAACAGTTCACATTACTATACAAAATCATATTTCATTAATTCTCATTTCCTAAAATGACATACTCTGGTGGCATGTGTCCCTTTTCCACTGACCCCTCAATTATAGGAAGCACCTAGCCTCAATCAGTCGTTGCACACTCTCCTTGAGCGCGCGCGCGCACACACACACACACACACACACGCACACACACACACACACACACACACAGAGTCGTGACGACCAGGGATACCCAAAACAGAGTTAAGCATGAGTTTGCACACAACTCAGGTTCCAATGAGATACAATGATGCAGTACTCAGGACAAATACAGGTAAGCAGAGTCATAAATAGCTTTGAATGATGACACAATCAAGTAGCTTGAGGACCAAAATCAGTGTGTGAAATCAGAAATGTACACATCTTGTTATACAGGCTATACTTGTAAATGTCTTCTGGACCATTTGCTAATTGTTCATACAAACTAACCTACATACATAGAAGTCCAGAAGATTCATTCACAATTGATAAAAAAACACACTGAGTGTTGAGATAAGAAAATTCATTGAAATGTATGACTAATAACCTAACAGTGCCTAATTTTATCAGATTCTGATAATTATTTACATTATCAGATTCTGATAACTATTTACAACATGGTTCATAGAATGCACTCTTGAACTTTGTAAGTTTTCACATAATAAATCGTCAGTCACAGAACATCAACCTTCCACAGCATTATTTAAAGTTACATAATGTATTGGGAAATTAATCCCTCTACTTGAAAAATATAGATTTATATGGAATAACACTGTTCACAACAGTGCTACTTTTCTAAATAAACAGTTCCACAAATTCTTCATATAGCATAATTTCTTGGATAACAATTTATAAATTTCAGTCACAAGACTGATGTAGTTTACAGTTGCTTGAGTACATTGCCCAGCACCTATGATCTCCTGTAAGTCAACTGGACCAGCAAGGCTGCAGCCATACAGGAGTGTGGGAGTGGATCCAACCACTTCACATCGAATCCTGAAACGTTGTCTTGTGTACTAAATATGCTGTTCAATACTTCCCTCACATTATACAGTGTACGTCTTGACTATCTATATTGATAAAATAAGTACACAAGGTTTATGTCAGAATGGATTAAAAAGTGTTCACACATGAAACTTTAAGATAATATTCCTAATATTTGCAGTACACATGAATAAAACAAGACTTAATTTACAACACCTGTGACTTTTCCTAAAAGAGTTTATGATAATTAAATTTAATTACTCTCTGTAGGGTACACAGGAATAATGATAATATTTAACACTAATACAGGGTGTATAGGCAGACAAGCAAAAAAATTCCCGGTTTTTTCACGGATATCCTTGTTAAATACGCACTTTTTCCCACATGAAAATACGCTTCTTCCAAGGTGAAAAATACACTTTTTCCATGATAAGTGACAATGTACTTTCTCTTGGGGCTGTAAAGATATCAGTCCTTTGAATGGTAAAGGTTTTATACACCAGCGTGGAAATTCAGAGAGCAAAAAACACAGCCAAAAACAAAACAAACAAAAAAAAAGTTTTGGCAAGATCTGATGTGCAGCAATACTTATGCTGCATAATTTCATATTACGGTAGGCTGCATATTTTTGTATTTGTATTAAGAAAGTATGGATTCAAAACAGCTTATTAGTTTCCGAAGCATTGAAATCAAGACTGAAATGTGGTTTTGTAAGCCAATCATAGCTCATGTCACGTGATCTTACCAGACAATGACAGCAGAATTCAGGGCACAGAACACACGACATAGTCAGCCAGTAGCAACCAACTTTTAAATACTGTGAACACACAAATAGGAAATGTTAATGGTTTAAATTAATGTACATAGTGCAGCCCCCCCATGAACTATGGATCTTGCCTGTGGTGGAGAGACTTGCGCGCCTCAGCAATACAGATAGCCATACTGTAAGTGCTACCACAACGGAGGGGTATCTCTCGAGAGATCAGACAAACGTGTGGTTCCTGAAGAGGGGCAGCAACCTTTTCAGTAGTTGCAGGGGCAAGAGTCTGGATGATTGACTGATCTGGCCTTGTAACATTATCCAAAACAGCCTTGCTGTGCTGGTAATGCGAACGGCTGAAAGCAAGGGGAAACTACAGCCCTAATTTTTCTCGAGGGCATGCAACTTTACTGTATGGTTAAACGGTGATGGTGTCTTCTTGGGTAAAATACTCTGGTGGTAAAATAGTCCCCCATACGGATCTCCAGGCGGGGACTACTCAGAAGAAACGTCATTACCAGGAGAAAGAAAACTGGCATTCTACGTATTGGAGTGTGGAATGTCAAATCACTTAATCAGGCAGGTAGGTCAGAAAATTTAAAAAGAGAAATTGATACGTTAAAGTTAGATGTAGTGGGAAATAGTGAAGTTCGGTGGCAGGAGGAACAAGACTTCTGGTCAGGTGAATACAGGGTGGTTGTTGTTGTGGTCTTCAGTCCTGAGACTGGTTTGATGCATGCTACTCTATCCTGTGAAAGCTTCTTCATCTCCCAGTACATACTGCAGCCTACATCCTTCTGAATCAGCTTGGTGTATTCATCTATTGGTCTCCCTCTACGATTTTTACCCTCCACGCTGCCCTCCAATACTAAATTGGTGATCCCTTGATGCCTCAGAACATGTCCTAACAACCAATCCCTTCTTCTAGTCAAGTTGTGCAACAAACTACTCTTCTCCCCAATCCTGTTCAATATCTCCTCATTAGTTATGTGATCTACCCAACCAATCTTCAGCATTCTTCTGTAGCACCACATTTCGAAAGCTTCTATTCTCTTCTCGTCCAAACTATTTATTGTCCATGTTTCATTTTCATACATGGCTACACTCCATACAAATACTTTCAGAAATGACTTCCTGACACTTAAATCTATACTCGATGTTAACAAATTTCTCTTCTTCAGAAACACTTTGCAATGCAAATACTAGCAAACTCTACTGACATGAGTACATGAAAAATAGCATATCATAGTTATTTTGAATCTGTCATTATGTATGGTATCATTTTCTGGGCAAATTCAAGTAGTGTATCTTGAATACTGAAACTGCAAAACAAAATTATAAGATACATGTGTAGTGCACAACAAACAGAATCTTGTTGCCCATTATTTCAGAACCTGCAAATCCTAACAGTTCCCTCCATATACATTTATGAAATTATAATCGTTGTACACAGCAGACAAAAATTATTTGAGGAAAATCATTTTAACCACACATCCAACACAAGAAATAAAAATAATTTTATGTTACCCACACACCATTTGAAATTATATGCACGAACTCCACAGTATATGGAGATGACAATATATAACAAGTTAATGGGCAAAAATATATTTCATATGAAGCCAGAGAGTCTAAAAATAAGGCTACAGCAGATTCTGTGGGAGAAATGCTACTATTCAGTAGAAGAATTCATAGAGGATGACATGATAATTTGACAAGGGGTAATTAATTGTTAGTTTTTTATTGTATGTGTAACAAAATTGTATTATTATTATGATACCATTTGTTAAAATCAGTTGTTGTAATTAATTGTTAGTTTTTTATTGTATCTGTATTTTTATATTGTATTATTGTTATGGTACCATTTGTTAAAATCAGGTGTCGTATGTATATGGTAAAACTTTACCAAAATTTTGACGTGTCTCCCATACCTGAATCAAATGATTTAGAATATGTACGTTATGAGACTAATAAACCACAATTCACAATTCTTGCCATTGCCAGTCTACATTTTATATCCTCTCTACTTCGACCATCATCAGTTATTTTGCTCCCCAAGTAGCAAAACTCATTTACTACTTTAAGTGTCTCATTTCCTAATCTAATTCTATCAGCATCATCTGACTTAATTCGACTACATTCCATTATCCTCGTTTTGCTTTTGTTGATGTTCATCTTATATCCTCCCTTCAAGACACTGTCCATTCCGTTCAACTGCTCTTCCAAGTCCTTTGCTGTCTCTGAGAGAATTACCATCTCATCGGTGAACCTCAAAAGTTTTTATTTCTTCTCCATGGATTTTAATACCTACTCTGAATTTTTCGTTTGTTTCCTTTACTGCTTGCTCAATATACAGATTGAATAACATCGGGGAGAGGCTACAACCCTTTCTCACTCCCTTCCCAACCACTGCTTCCCTTTCATGTCCCTCAACTCTTATAACTGCCATCTGGTTTCTGTAAAAATTGTAAATAGCCTTTCGCTCCCTGTATTGTACCGCTACCACCTTCAGAATTTGAAAGAGAGTATTCCAGTCAACATCGTCAAAAGCTTTCTCCAAGTCTACAAATACTAGAAACATAGGTTTGCCTTTTCTTAATCTAGCTTCTAAGGTAAGTCGTAGGGTCAGTATTGCCTCATGTGTTCCCATATTTCTACGGAATCCAAACTGATCTTCACTGAGGTAGGCTTCTACCAGTTTTTCCAGGGTTATATATACTAAATCAAATAGGGGTACAGCAGGAGTAGGGTTAATAATGAATAAAAAAGAATAAGAGCGTGGGTAAGCTATTACAAACAGTATAGTGACAGCATTTTTGTGGCCAGCCCATGCCTACCACAGTAGTACACGTTTATACGCCAACCAGCTCTGCAGATGACTTAGAGATTGATGAAATGTATGATGAGATATAAGAAATTATTCAGTTAGTGAAGGCAGATGAAAATTTAATAGTCATGGGTGACTGGAATTCGGTAGTAGGAAAAGGAAGAGAAGGAAAAGTAGTAGGTGAATACAGAATGGGGGTAAGGAATGAAAGAGGAAGCCACCTAGTAGAATTTTGCACAGAGCATAACTTAATCATAGCTAACACTTGGTTCAAGAATCACGAAAGAAGGTTGTATACATGGACGAGGCATGGAGACACTAGAAGGTTTCAGATAGATTATATAATGGTAAGACAGAGATTTAGGAACCAAGTTTTAAACTATAAGACATTTTGAGGGGCAGATGTGAACTCTGACCATAATCTATTGGTTATGAACTGTAGATTAAAACTGAAGAAACTGCAAAAAGGTGGGAATTTAAGGAGATGGGACCCAGATAAACTGAAAGAACCAGAGGTTGTAGAGAGTTTCACAGAGAGCATTAGAGAACAATAGAAAAGAATGGGGGAAAGAAATACAGTGGAAGAAGAATGGGTAGCTTTGAGAGATGAAATAGTGAAGGCAGCAGAGGATCAAGTAGGTAAAAAGACGAGGGCTAGTAGAAATCCTTGGGAAATAGAAGAAATATTGAATTTAATTGATGAAAGGAGAAAATATAAAAACTCAGTAAATAAAACAGGCAAAAAGGAATACAAACATCTAAAAAATGAGATCAACAGGAAGTGCAAAATGGCTAAGCAGGAATGGCTAGAGGACAAATGTAAGGATGTAGAGGCATATATCACTACGGATAAGATAGATACTGCCTACAGAAAATTAAAGAGACCTTTGGGGAAAAGAGAACGACTTGTATGAATATCAAGAGCTCAGATGGAAACCCAGTTCTAAGCAAAGAAGGGAAAGCAGAAAGGTGGAAGGAGTATATAGAAGGTCTATACAAGGGTGATGTACTTGAGGACAATATTATGGAAATGGAAGAGGATGTAGATGAAAATGAAATGGGAGTATGATACTGTATGCAGAGTTTGACAGAGCACTAAAAGACCTAAGTCAAAAACAAGGCCCCGGGAGTAGACAACATTCCATTAAACTATTGATAGTCTTGGGAGAGCCAGCCCTGACAAAACTCTGCCATCTGGTCAGCAAGACGTATCAGACAGGCGAAACACCCTCAGACTTCAAGAACAATATAATAATTCCAATCCCAAAGAAAGTAGGTGTTGACAGATGTGAAAATTATCAAACTGTCAGTTTAATAAGTTACAGCTGCAAAATACTAATGCTAATTCTTTACAGACAAATGGAAAAACTGGTAGAAGCCGACCTTGGGGAAGATCAGTTTGGATTCCGTAGAAATGTTGGAACATGTGAGGCAATACTGGCCCTACAACTTATCTTAGAAGATAGATTAAAGAAAGGCAACCCTATGTTTGTAGTATTTGTAGACTTAGGAAAAGCTTTTGACAATGTTGACTGGCATACTCTCTTTCAAATTCTGAAGATGGCAGGGGTAAAATAAAGGGAGCCAAAGGCTATTTACAGTTTGTACAGAAACCAGATGGGATTAGCGATTAGATTAGATTAATACTAGTTCGATGGATCATGAATATGATATTTCGTAATGATGTGGAACGAGTCAAATTTTCCAATACATGACATAATTAAGTTAATTTAACAACATAATTAAGTTAATATAACAACATTTTTATTTTTTTGTTTTTTTTTTTAATTTTTTTATAGTTTTTTGTTTGGTTTTTTTCTTAATTTATATCCAAAAATTCCTCTATGGAGTAGAAGGAGTTGTCATTCAGAAATTCTTTTAATTTCTTCTTAAATACTTGTTGGTTATCTGTCAGACTTTTGATACTATTTGATAAGTGACCAAAGACTTTAGTGGCAGTATAATTCACCCCTTTCTGTGCAAAAGTTAGATTTAATCTTGAATAGTGAAGATCATCCTTTCTCCTAGTATTGTAGTTATGCACACTGCTATTACTTTTCAATTGGGTTTGGTTGTTAATAACAAATTTCATAAGAGAGTATGTATAAAGAGAAGCTACTGTGAATATCCCTAGATCCTTAAATTCCTTAAATAAATGTCTGCAGGATGATCTTGGGTGGACTCCAGCTATTATTCTGATTACACGCTTTTGTGCAATAAATACTTCATTCCTCAGTGATGAATTATCCCAAAATATAATGCCATATGCAAGCAATGAGTGAAAATAGGCATAGTAAGCTAATTTACTAAGATGTTTATCACCAAAATTTGCAATGACCCTTATTGCATAAGTAGCTGAACTCAAACATTTCAGCAGATCACCAATGTGTTTCTTACAATTTAATCTCTCATCAATGGACACACCTAAAATTTTGAATATTCTACCTTAGCTATATGCCTCTGATTAAGGTCTATATTTATTAATGGCGTCATACCATTTACTGTACGGAACTGTATGTACTATGTCTTATCAATATTCAGTGAGAGTCCGTTTACAACGAACCACTTAGTAATTTTCTGAAAGACATTATTGACAATTTCATCAGTTAATTCTTGTTTGTCAGGTGTGATTACTATACTTGTATCGTCAGCAAAGAGAACTAACTTTGCCTCTTCATGAATATAGAATGGCAAGTCATTAATATATATTGAGAACAACAAAGGACCCAAGACCAACCCTTGTGGAACTCCATTCTTGATAGTTCCCCAGTTTGAGGAATGTGCTGATCTTTGTATATTATGAGAACTGCTTATTTCAACTTTCTGCACTCTTCCAGTTAGGTATGAATTAAACCATTAATAATGGCACTTATAAGAGTTGAGGGACATGAAAGGGAAGCCGTGGTTAGGAAGAGAGTGAGACAAGGTTGTCATCCCCGATGTTGTTCAATCTGTATATTGAGGAAGCAATAAAGGAAACAAAAGAAAAATTCGGAGTAGGTATTAAAATCCATGGAGAAGAAATAAAAACTTTGAGGTTCGTCGATGGCATCGTAATTCTGTCAGAGACAGCAAAGGACCTGGAAGAGCAGTTGAACGAAATGGACAGTGTCTTGAAAGGAGGATATAATATGAATGTCAACAAATGCAAAACGAGGATAATGGAATGTAGTAAAATTAAATCGGGGGATGCTGAGGGAATTAGATTAGGAAATGAGACACTTAAAGTAGTAAAGGAGTTTTGCTATGTGGGGAGCAAAATAACTGATGATGGTTGAAGTAGAGAGGATATAAAATGTAGGCTGGCAATGGCAAGGAAAGCATTTCTGAAGAAAAGAAATTTGTTAACATCGAGTATAGATTTAAGTGTCAGGAAGTCATTCCTAAACGTATTAGTATGGAATGTAGCCATGTATGGAAGTGAAACATGGATGATAAATACTTAAGACAAGAACAGAATAGAAGCTTCTGAAATGTGGTACTACAGAAGAATGCTGAAGATCAGATGGGTAAGTCATATAAGTAATGAGGAGGTACTGAATAGAATTGGGGAGAAGAGAAATTTGTGGCACAATTTGACTAGAAGAAGGTATCAGTTGGTAGGACATGTTCTGAGGCATCAAGGGATCATCAATTTAGCATTGGAGGGCAGCATGGAGGGTAAAAATCATAGAGATATACCAAGAGATGAATACACAAAGCTGATTCAGAAGGATGTAGGTTGCAGTAGGTACTGGGAGATGAAGAAGCTTGCACAGGATAGAGTAGCATGGAGAGCTGCATCAAACCATTCTCTTGACTGAAGACCACATCAACATAGTGCAGCTACATGAAAAGTTAAGCTTCCACATACAATATTGGTCTTTTTTGCGTGTGTTACACTTCTTAGATACATCACACAAATGTGCCTGTAAAATTTTAAATAATGAAAATGTCTGATCTTCTGGGCTCAAAATTCTTCTAAGTAGCTACTTCTTAATGTGTTCAGTTTTAAATGAGAGCCAAATGCTGTGTGATTTAAGAAATTCATTGCACATTCGCACACAAAACGTAATTTATCTTGCGTAAAACGAAATTTACTTTGAAATTAATGCTTTTCAAAGCACCATTCGCAATATGTACATAATACAAATAGCTTCATTTCATCATCTGCCAGAGAGTGCCGGCAAACAGGCGTTACTGTGCATGGGCAACTATGATGGTGTAGGAAGCCCATATGTTCGTACATATATAGTATTAAGAGATCTTACATGATGTCATAAAAGAAATAGGATACTCCAAGAGCATTGGAATTTCATAAACCATACTAAAATGCATAATTTGGCTTAAAGTGCACATTCAGCTGTTCAGATTCACAGTGAAGTACGCCCCAACCTGAGATTAGGCTTTTCAGTGCAGTTTTTGGTATGCAAATTTTCTTGGAGTACCAGTACCATATTACCTCATGTTTGGTTATTTATTCTGGGATAATGTCACGTGCGCCAGAAGATGAAAATGTGCACTTGACTTTCAGTGAATAGTTGAAACTAGCCAATAGTGTGAAATGAAACACTTTGTTTCTAATAAATTGACTGCCTCTGGGGAAAGATTAATAAAAGCCACATTTATTTAGCAAATCGACAAAAATAACTTGATTGTTCTGCAAGGCGACTGACTGCCAAAAAGGTAGAAATGAAATAAAATCAGAAAGCAAACTAATAACATCTGTTAGTCTTCCGTAATTATGTGAACGTTTTTTAATTCACTTAGTATCTCACAACAACAGAAAACCATTTTGCTTTCATTTCATGTGAGACATGTACACAAAGAGGAAACAGCAAAATCACTAAACATAAACACGGCTTAAGTGGAGACTAACCCCCTCTCCACTATAACTGGAACTGCTATTTGCATGCACGAATTTGACAGCTTCAGCGTACCAGAAAACGTTTTCCAGGTAGCATCTGGCTGCTTGTTGTTAATGTTGATTTGGCTAATGGCCACACTTCAAGTAGCCTGGAAACAGCAGAATGTCTGTCGATACAGAAGTAAACTGTGCATGCATGTGAGCCTGCGGGCAACTGATCAAATGAACTTAATGTAAACAGTTGTAATGTCATGCTCGTCGGCAACAGTTTATTGTTATAAAGTATTCCATAGTCTTTGTCCTAATGGCTTTGACACATTTTGCTGTTTATCTGTTCTTACCAGTCAAAATTACAAAAATTTAGCTGAAGACTAAAGCAATGAAAAATTTCCGGAATTCTAAAAAATTCCTCGGTTTTTACCGGTTTTCTTCCATATGAAAAAAATCCCAGGTTTTTCTCAGATTTCCTGGTTGTCCTGGACCGTATACACCCTGTAACAGCATTCTAAGATAGTAAATTTATTACTAGATATTTAATGGAATTGATATTTAATGGAACTGTCTCATTTCCATTTCTACTCATTTAGTCACATGGCATACATGTATCAAATTCTAAAGCACAACTCTATTACAAAACAGAATTATATAGTCATATGTCCCTGCAAACATGGTGTACATTTTCTTCCAGACTAGGGATCATTATGCATCTATGTTCAAAGATCTTGTCTTTTATACTACAAGTTAACAGTATCTTGAGATTTTACCAATTTGCTTTGCTTACCAGTAGCTCCTTATCTTTACACCTGCAATGGACATTTCCACAAAATTCTTACTATACTTGATCTTGTCTCTGAATTATTCAAATATACCACAAATCAGGCTACCTGTATCAGTCAAAGAGTTATCTTCCAACTGATCAATCTTAACTCAATGTTAGGACACCCAAAGTCTGAAGCATCCTCTCTGCTGTCAGACACTTCATGCAGAATATCACTTTCAGTTTCATCAAATGCTACATCCACATTGTCTTCACAAGCTTTTATCAACTTTACAGTTATCATAGCATTACTTTCGTTACTCACATTGTCAGGTAAAGATTGAATACAATGAATAGATTCCACGGCGCAACTAACATCACTTGTTACCAGAGGAACACAAAACACATTACTGGCAAAATTGCACTTTCTGCTTAGATCCTCTTTCGCTTCATTCCACCAACTGGGATACAAATTCTGACAAACCACTGCTAACTCATTCCAGAATGCACCTTTATCTATGTTATCATGAATCTGGTCCCAAAAAAGTTTTCACCTATATTCTCCAGGCTCATAGTTACCTCACCTTTACAGTATGGATCATTACTCTGCATGACATTAATGAAAAACATACATCACTTACCTTAACTGTATTGACAACATCATCTACAAGTAACTCTGAAACTTCATTAATCTTAAACTCCACAAATACCTGATAGTCATCATCATCTTTTCCTCCAAAATTACTTCATCAACATCACTAACAACACAAGTCTCATCTCGATCAAAGTCACTTGCCTCACCTACATTCATTTACAATAAGACACCAGTCTCAGACTTACCAACCTCAATTATTTCACAGCTCTCGTCCACATCTACTTCAAAAATACCACCCATTTCAGATCCAATACAGTCATCAACTAATTTACATACATAACAGCACTGTTTCCCACCCAAGAGAAGAACTCTCCCATTCTGGCACCTACATCACCATAATAAACATGGTATCCCAAAACCTTTGATCAAAATCTAAATGAGAAATCTGATATTCTTTCTGTTCAATTTCAGATACATGTGCCATATCACTAACACTGTTATTATTGTCTAATTGAAAGTGTAACTTGGGGGGTCCTGTGCTTTTTATGTTTCCTCATTCCACAACTGTGGACATTCATTGAGACGAACTGCCATTTCCTGAATAGTTACTTCTATGATTGTTTCTTCTATTAAAATGCCCATGGTTATCCCCATTATTCCTATCCTGCTGATGTTCAAAATTTCTCTCTCTATTGACACTTTCATCCTGGTAGAAGTTACTGTTATCTCTGTTTCTGTGATTACTCCCATTGTTTTTTTCTATCATTCTAATTATTATGGCACATAATTCTTTCTACTGTCCTATCCAGCCAGTCAACATATCGTAAAAACTGTTCAAGACAATCGTCAGGTCCGTCTACTTAATCCCACTGCAATCTTTGGTAATTTCCTTTTAAGTGCATCAATCAAGGTCATTTTGTCAAATGGTTTGTCAAGATGTTATAATTTTTTAAGTTGGTTCTTTCAAAACTCTTTCAAAGTGCTGTCCCTATTTCTATAATTAGGACCATTCAAAACTTCAATTTTGATTCTCCCCTGTTCAGCTTCCAACCAAAATTTATTTAAAAAACGTTTCTCAAAACTCTGTTACGTTTCCCACTGACTTAAATTTAAATTTACCCATGACAGACTTTGCCTTCACGATATCTTTTAACAAACTTAATTTTTTGATTGTCATTCATGCCTGACACAAACTATCTATGCAGTGGTGCAGAAAATCCACTGGATGTAAATTATCTGATGGAAAACTTTTGATAGGTGTATTGGACCACACAATAATATTGTTGTTTGCACACCGGCTTTGGTTCAGATAAATTTACTGAACTGCTGAAGTTTTTTCATCTAAAACAATTACATTAGTTTGCACATTGTTTTCTACATCTAAAATTTTTTGGTTTAAACTTGCGATATTTTGTTGGGTTTCTCCGTTATTGCCTTCTGTTCAACTCTGATGTCTTCAACATTCTCTAAAACATCAACTTTTTCATTAACACTTTTTAACCTCCCTGACAAGCCATTTTCTGACTCTGAAACTTGATTATTAAAATGACCTGTCTGATCTTGTACTCTGTCCATTTTGCTATCATTCTCAGTTCTTATTTCAGTTAACTGATCATTAACTGCACTAAATTCGTTGTTGTTATCTGTCTTCATTTCCTCTAATTTTGCCAAAATTAACTGCAGAATGTCAATTTTTACTGTTTCTTTACTGACTATGATTTCACTTGGATCAGATGTGTCCTGACTGGATCGCTTTAATTTCTACCACACTTTTCTTTTCATCCCAATTCAATTTGTTAACAAGCACACAAGTCCACAAACAAATGAACTCCACAAATAGTGTGTACCTACTTTTTTTTCCTTTTTGATGTCCCTGGTTGTAATTGTAAAGTCCTCTTCACTTTCATTTGATCCAATCTGTCATTATTGGTAGTACTCGTCACTGTTGGTAGGATTCGCTTTGTTGGGCAGCCTTCAGTTTTTTGCTTCATGTGATCAAAAATTTATTCATACATAAATTGTAAATGAAATAAAGCACTTTCTTTTCTGCAACAGACAGAACTCCACTGTTATTTAATTAATCACGGACGACGACCCCAAATGGCTGTACTGGACAGTACGACTGTACAGTGTGTAAACTTTTAGATGGCAGACCTCTCCCTAGTCCTGAATCGGTAGAAATCGGTAAACGTCGGGAGGCTTTGGTAGGCACGCAGTTGCGACTGCTACCAACGTTACGAAGCTGACTGTGTTGTACAAGGTAGCCATTGTTGTCTGCTTCGTTATTGTTTTGCGCTGTACTGTTCTGCGTGTTTTTATTGCGCAGTTGTGCTAAACATTAGCAAAATGAGTGAAGAGGCAGTTGCTGGCCCATCTCGGGAGACGCCAACAACCCCTGCCGGTAGGCCTACGGTTAGAAGGAAACCAGTATTACGTAGCAATGCTCGCAAAATTATATTGCGTGTGATTGAATGCTGCGAAAGGGAGCAGAAAAAATTGCTTTCATTACTCTTTTCGGGCGTTCGGAGAACAACTCACCAAAGTTTCATTGCAATCACATGAATGGTTTGTGAGTGCATAGTAGACAAACATACATACATTCATTTTTATATATATATATATATATATATATATATATATATATATATATATATATATATATGTGTGTGTGTGTGTGTGTGTGTGTGTGTGTGTGTGTGTATGTATGTATGTATGTATATATATAGATTTTAATATACATGACAATTTCAGTTTCGTTTACGAACAACATTTAAAGCGAGTTTTGCTTCCAAGCCTTTCGTCTGCTTTCGTGTAAGCAACACGCGCAATTTGTAGTGCCAGCACTGCAACTGGTAGGCGTGCCTTGTGCCCCCCCCCGCCCCCGCCCCCACCCCCCAACGGCTCCTCACCCCTCGCCAGCCAATGCTTGCTTCCTCCTCTCCCCGCACTCCCCTCACAACTCTGCCGTCTTACAGTTAACACACTGTAGGTAGCATCACTATAACGTCACCTAAATTTGCACCAGGGCCAGGAGACGTGTTACAAAGCAGATTGTGCAACTTGATGAGTTGGAGAGGGGCAGCATTGGGGAGCTGCATGAGGCTGTGTGGTCCTATCACTGTATTGTGTGTCCCACACTTGTATGGTCACCATCACTGCCCATTGTTGGCAATACTGGATGAAGGAAAACTAAGTATGCAGAACATGTGGGACCTGGACATCTGATATGCACCACAAGTTGGAAGAACTGACAGATTGTCTGCCAAGTGCAAACAGAATCAGTGACGATGATAGGGGTCATTTAGTGGGCTGTCCTGCTTTCAATGTAACATCCCATAATTGCTAATGCCATCGGTATATTGCATGATGTAGGGCTTATGGCACAATGAGTGCCACGACACCTCCCACTCACTCCCCATAGCATTATTCCCAACATGTCTAGTGTTGGCAATGAGTGACATGTGGCCCTGCAGACTGGAAGCACGTCAGCTTGGGGGCGGCGACTACTAGGTCCATATCTGGAGGCACAGGGGAGAGGGCCACAAAGAGCAGTTTGGGGTCTCCCATTATACATTACACCAGCCAATGTGTAGAGAGAAATCCATTGGTACCCATTCACTGCCAGTGTTCCTAACAGTGTCCGTGACTGTGGAGGAAGTTCTGCTACCACTTGCTCTGCCCTTTGTGAACTCCCACATTCTATTTCAGCAGAATACTTGTCCTCACACTGCTGCCACTTCTCAAGTGGGGTTTGCAGATGTGAATACTCTGGCAGATTACCAAATTGAGAATGTGTGATGTGCCATGGAGCATATCATCAGGACTCCACATCTACCCACCAATTCATGCACTTAAGTGCTAGTAGCATGGGGTATCCAAGACCTGTACAGCTACATACCATGATATCTGGACATTTGTATTCACAACCACAGAAGCCCAACACCATACTAACATGTACATTTTGTGGCTGTGTAGTGCAATAAATGATGGTCCTTCAAAGTTGAAAGAGTAATTATTTTATATATTTGATACCATATGTGTGGTACCATCTATTTGCCTGCCAATAATAAACACAATCCACTTTGTCCTTTTGGTTTTTATGATGAGTGTACTGACTTTATTGGTGCCAACTGCAGGTCTTTGCTATTGTAATTCTGTATGTACTACTGCAATAAGCCTTGAGTTTTAAGATCAACTACTCCTTGTTCATAATCACGGAGTATGTAATCTACCCACTCCTTCCCAGTTGCTCCCATTGTTCACCAATGTGCACAGTTTTGTTCTGAATATTTGATAGGAGCAAGATTACAATAAACTTTTTAGTGTACTCATATTTCTTGCAGAGTGGGCTCCAGTTCTTCATGTTGAGGGGTCTGATTCTTGAAGCTGAAATTCTCACGTTAGGTTCTCAGGGTTCAACTGATCTAAATAATTTTGAAGAATGTTGTTGCAGAATTTTTGTTTTTATGTGAATTTATTGTGTCACAGTCTTTTGAATTTTCACATTAATAAAGTCAAAATTACTTTGTTTGCCCAAAATACAAAAATATGCCCAATCACATCAGCGGCATGCTTACTACTCCATCAGTCTGCAGTAATAAGAATATTCCAAAGGGTTTACATTCTTTCTTAACAAATGAATTTCTATTAAGTTCAATTATTACCTCATAAATGAATCCAAAAATAAACATAACAAACAGTACTAGATTGCGTAATTAATTATAGAAACTTTTAAGTGTGCCAAATATTTCATAACTTCAAATGTGTCTAAAAAAGAAAAATGAAAAAACAACTTTAACTGTACATTCAGAGTTAGTTCATGTAGACTGTTACAATGAAAATAAAGTAATCCCTTTTCACAAATTTTAGCTTGAAGTATAACATATTGTGTACAAAATTATATGAAATTTTCAGAAAAAAGCTGAGATAATACTGACCTGTTCAAAATTCAAAAAATATTACTAGTATCAACTACTACTGTTGAGGAAAATTAATGCTAGAGGAGGATGTCCCTTTAAAGTGGTAGATTAATTATTACAGCTCCAAAGACCAGCCACATATACACTGACGGAAAAAATCGCAAAATCAAGATGGAGTTGTGCGACATAAACAATAGTTGTTAGACATGTCTCTACATCTGAAAGATGATGTCTGTTCAAATTTTGTGCCCGTCATATGGGAGTGGCGCTTCTAGTGTCACTATGAAGATACAGTCAGGTTTGCTTTCAGTGCACACTGTAAAGGTCATGAGCATAATTACCTCTGAAGTTTGGGTGTCATGAGTTACTGTTAAGTCATGAATGCCTAAAAGGTGATAAAGATGCCATTATCAACACTTCACAGAGCTTGAATGAGGATGTCTGATAAGGCTAGGAGAAGCTGAATGTTCCTTCTGAAAAACTGCAGAGAAACTTGGCAGGAATGTAGCGACAGTATGTGACTGATTGCAGCGACAGTCATGAGAACGTACAAGAAAACTGAGCTATGGCTCTGGTGCATCGTACTTTATCTGCAGCAGCAATCTGACCAGCAGTTGTAACAAACTGTTACAAATTGGTTACTTCAAGGAAAGCTCTGAGTCAGATACCCTGTAGTGTGGATTCTACTGATTTCAAACCACCACCATTTGCGACTTCAATGGTATCGAGCGAGAGCTCATGGTGGGAAGGCTGGAAGTCTGTTGCATTTTCTAATGAAAGCAGGTTCTGTCTTGGTGTCAGTGATGGCTGTGTGTCAGTTAGGAGTCCAGCTGACATCCTGCAACCAACCTGTCTGCATGCTGGGAACACTAGACCTGCACTTGATGTTATGGTCTGGGGTGCAAATTCGCATGACAGCAAAAGCACACTTTTGGTTATCCCATGCACCCTGATTGCAAATTTGTATGTCACTCTGGTATTCAACCTGTTGTGCTGCCATTCACGAACGGCATTCCTGAAGCTATTTTCCAACAGGATGCCGCTTGCCTAATAAGACTACTGTAACCCAAAATGCTCTACAGAATGTCGACATTTTGCCTTGGCCTGCTTGATCACCAGATCTGTCTCTAATTGAGGACATAAGGGGCAACATCAGATGTCAACTCCAGCATCATCCACAACTAGGGATAACCATCTCTGTATTGACCCATCAAGTGCAAAAGGTGTGGAACTCCATCCCACAAACTGGCGTTTGGCACCTGTACAACATAATGCATGCTGGCATTCAACATTCTGACAGTTACACCGGTTATTAATGTACCTGCATTTCACAATTGCAATGGCTTATCTCATGGTTACATTTACTTGTGGTCTTGCTATGTTAAGCAGCTAAATATGTTACCTAAACAAATGTATTCCTGACATTTCATAACTCTACATTAATTATTTTTTCATGTAATTTTTTCTGTATATCCATTCTAGTTGCTTCACAGCACCCAAGATGAAAAAAAAAATACGATCACAGACAAGTCTTCACACTACTCTGTGGCAATTCAAACACCTGTCCACTGTGATGTTTTTAGCTGTAGCTCTTAAATAAAAAATTGCAATTCTGATAGCTTTTGCAGATTCATCTAATAAAAACAGCTGACTTACACTACCAGCATGTAACTAATGGAAGAAACCTGTGTTCCATCACTAAATATTTACATGAATGATGGTGTTTTCTGTAAGTGATTAATAATTTGTATTTCCATTTGATTGTGCAAGTGCAAGAGGAAGTGACCAAATGAAATTCTAATGAGGATTCTATAATTTCAATCTATGCATTTCAATCCTTTTCACCATTCAACACTGATTATTTTAGAAAGAGTACTTAAAAGATAATTATTGAGTGGCCATATACTAACTCAATGTGAAGTTCATCAATTGTCAAATGTGTTGATAAATAATTTCATAATGCCTTCTATGAAAACAACCAAAATCGGTCATTTCTATGTACAGTATTGTCACCAGCCTCTTGTTTACACTGTGTTGCATATTCAAAATAATTTGTCTACTTGCTGAATCCTAAATATATTAGCAAATTTTCCTTACAGAAGGAAGTAGTATAGCAAGAAATGAGTCTTGGGTCAAATAATCTCATTTTTAGTGTATGCATAGAAAAGTGAAAGTACAGATATACAATATTGCCAAAATATTTTGCAATCCTTCATTATGGAAACTGGTTTGATGCTATGTTAGCAATGTAGTTAAAAATGTATCAATGAAATATTTATTTGTCTCATTGTGAAATAAGAACAGCTCGAGGTGTTTAATTGGTTCACTGACAAAAGATAACTGTGCTGTTTGAGACTTTCCTGATGTAATAACTGCTTCATTGCTTCACAGGTGCTGTCTGATAATGTTCTCAAAGCTGCAAAATATTTTATAAGACAGTTGCTTGACATTTTTATGAGGATGGTTTTTCTACCCTACGTGGGTGGCATGTCCTTCAAGATCAGCAGACAATTCAAGAAACATCAAATAAAATGTCTCTTCTGCCCTCCAGCATGAGTACAAATGATGCTGGGTTCTGTTACAGACAACCTAGGTCTAAGGAGACCAGGGATATGTAAAATCCCTTGCCAGTGTGGGAAATCATAAAAGAGAGAGGCATGTCACACTGTTAAAGGACAGATGGGCTGAACATTGACATCACACCACAGTGAGTCAGCAAGAAGAATCTGCTGTGGCTGAACACTGTCTTCATAAGAGTCATAGCATGAAGTATGGAGAGACAAAGATCCATTTGTCCACTTCCACATACTGGGACTCCATTAATAATGTAGCAGTCCAAATACGTATAAGTAATGACCTGATTAACTGAGACAGGGGATTTCAACTCAGCATGACATGGGAAAAAATTAACTATTTACATGTCACATAATAAACTTTACTGTTCACTTACTAAATGTGGCTTCCTGTATTGATTCATTTGTATAATCACAACAAAAAATTAAAACTGACAGAGTACAATGATAAAGTGACCACAAAACTCTGTTCATAGTACTTTAGTGTTAGAAGTGCCTTGAACTGCAAACAAAAATGCTGGCAAATTTTGCCTACTTCCACTACTCATTGCACTCGGTGATAATCTTTGTAGCTATGCAGCCAAATAAATAAAATATACTGCTGACCATTAAAATTGCATCACAAAGAATAGCAAATAATGAAAATTTTTATTACTTTGTATGTATACAGGGTATTACAAAAAGGTACGGCCAAACTTTCAGGAAACATTCCTCACACACAAATAAAGAAAAGATGTTATGTGGACATGTGTCCGGAAACGCTTACTTTCCATGTTAGAGCTCATTTTATTACTTCTCTTCAAATCACATTAATCATGGAATGGAAACACACAGCAACCGAATGTATCAGCGTGACTTCAAACACTTTGTTACAGGAAATGTTCAAAATGTCCTCCGTTAGCGAGGATAATTGCATCAAACCTCCGTCGCATGGAATCCCTGATGCGCTGATGCAGCCCTGGAGAACGGCGTATTGTGTCACAGCAGTCCACAATACAAGCACGAAGAGTCTCTACATTTGGTACCGGGGTTGTGTAGACAAGAGCTTTCAAATGCCCCCATAAATGAAAGTCAAGAGGGTTGAGGTCAGGAGAGCGTGGAGGCCATGGAATTGGTCCGCCTCTACCAATCCATCGGTCACCGAATCTGTTTTTGAGAAGCGTACGAACACTTCGACTGAAATGTGCAGGAGCTCCATCGTGCATGAACCACGCGTTGTGTCGTACTTGTAAAGGCACATGTTCTAGCAGCACAGGTAGAGTATCCCGTATGAAATCATGATAACGTGCTCCATTGAGCGTAGGTGGAAGAAACTAAAATGAGCTCTAACATGGAAATTAAGCGTTTCCCGACACATGTCCACATAACATCTTTTCTTTATTTGTGTGTGAGGAATGTTTCCTGAAAGTTTGGCCATACCTTTTTGTAACACCCTGTAGAGTAGAAGGAAGAATACATGATTAATTTTAATGTGATTTGTGTATATATGGAATTTAGTACACAGAGCTACCACCTATGGCAGAAAGTGTCTTTAACCCAGCTGAGCACTGAGTTGAATTGAGGTTTTATGACAGATACAGGCACATAATTTCATGTTGCTTAAGCTCTTATGCCAGATGTAATTCATACTGGCTGGTGAATTGTGGCATGCCACTCTCTCAGCAACACACAGCCATATGTTTTGAATGGGTGAGAAATCTGCAGATCTGATCAGGGAAGATTTGAATACTCTCTTTAATAAGGTTGGTTGTTACACAAAACATACTGCCTTGCTTTATCTTTTGTAAAATGACTCAGAGACCTTCAAGATAGGGTACAGCCACTGGACTTAATACACTGGAAATACGAGGGGCATTTCATAAGTAATGCATCACATTTTTTTCTCGCAAGTTTTAGTTTAAAGAATGCAGAATTTGTTGTGCAGCAGGGTGGGATACTCCCACTTCAGCCCCTACAGTTTCATGTTATTCCGATAGGTGGTGGCACTATATTGGCATCCATAACAGAAGTGCATTCCGAACACAGAGATGTCACTGAGTCTGTTTTGTTGGAAAACCAGAGCACCGCAAATATTCATAGACACTGGCAGAATTTCTACGGAGATCTGGCAGTGAACAAAATCACAGTGAGTCATGAGTTGTCATGTGTGTCATCATCTCAACAAGGTCGCGCAAACCTGTCCGAATATCCTGTGGGCCAGCTGGCTGCTCACAGTTAACTTTTGCAGTGTTGGAACACATGGACACTCTCATTTGAGGTGATCGATGGATCACAATCAAACATCTCACAGCTCACATTCTTCTTTTCCATGACAGTGCAAGGCATCACACAAATCCGTGCACCCTAGAGGAGCTCACAAAATTTCTCTGGAGTGTTCTTCCTCATCCGCCCTACAGATGTGATCTCAAATCTTCCAAAATTCATCTATTTGGCCCAATGGAGGATGTACTCTGTGGGAAGCAGTATGTGGAAGATGGGGAGGTTATTGAGGCAGCAAGATGTTAGATCTGTTGTCCAGCAGCAGAGTGATACCATGTGGTCACACAGGTCCTTCCTGTAAAGTGGAGGTGGTGTAAGGCCATTGCATTGACTGCAGATTATACTGGAAAATAGGGTTATGTACCGGTAGCCAAAAGTGTGAAATAATGTGGTGTACTGGAATCTAGAATAAAACCAACCTGCCTTCAGAAAAAGAATGGGGTGAATTACATACCGAGCACCCCTTGTATAATGCCTTATTGGCTATGGGAACTGGAAGTGATCATGTCAGGTGATGGCTCCATATGACAATGACAAATACAATCTAACAATGTTGGAGCCTGCACATACTTATATGTCCATCACAATGCTGCAGACATTGAAAAGACAGTGTGATGCCACTCCTGTGTCCAGTGTTGTTGTTGGGCACACTACAGTTGCTGTCTCTCTCTGCAGTCACATCACGGAATATTACAGCAATGGTCACCGTAGAACTCCAGTGCCATCTCACTGTCAATGTGGATACCTTTATAGCTGCAAACAAACCAATTACCTGACTCAGGGTAGGCAACACTGCAATACAGTACTGCAAAATAGAGTGAGGATTACCTCTACCTCTTGGGTGCTAGTATTGTGGGGGCACTGAGATCCTTCACAGTGTTGTGTATGGTCCACCCACACCGATCAGTTCCACAATCACTTGACGGTTGATCCCAACCAATGCAAGCAGCAAAATCACAGAAAAGTAAATCAGTCTTGACAGGTTGCAATCCTGCTGCTGTCAAATTCTGACACAGGCTGATAAGATATTACCTTCCATGAAACTTAAGATAAATGTTTCTCATAAATAACAAATATTCAAATGTGGTATTTGAATGAGAAACCTACTTCATAATCATTCTTTAAATACATAATGTAGATGGCATTACTCCTATGTGCTTTAAATGATTGTCCTGAAATGAGAGTAGGAGCAAGTGAGTTATTTGCACGTTTTGGGGATCATAATTGCGAACTCTTGCTATGATGTGAAACAAGTCAGTTTTAAAATTATACAACACTTTCTCAGTGAGAAATGTGGCTGCATGCTGACCATTTATATGATTTATGGCCACATGCTGACCATTTATGTTTTCTTAAGATTTTTAAACTGCAAAAAGTGTCTCACACCTAATTATCTCCAATGAGTTCTATTTTTTAATACACTCATAATACAGATTCAGAAATTCTTCTGTGCAGTAGAATTCTCAAGTAGATATGATTTCAGTTATATTTGAAGTGATTTAAATTGTTTATTCAGTTCTGTCTACAAATGATTCTAGTGGCCCCAACATATTATCCTTGTTAGATAATTCTCTGAGCAACAAAAAACATTTCCTGAATTATGAACTACCCCAGAATCTGAAGCACTACGATATTAGAGAAAAGTAAGACAATTTTTTAACATTTTCATTTACAAAAATCTGATATTATCTATAATGCAAAAGTTGCAGGACTTACAAGTTTAAGATCACTAATGCGTGGCTTGCTGTCCATGTGTAGTATTGAATTGTATATATTGTGATGTATCTAAATGTAGTGACAGTCTATTTGCAGGGCATCAGTTTTCAATTCTCTAATGTTTCAGTTAGTCCATTAGACTTTATTGTTATACTTGCATTGTCAGCAAAGAGAACCATTTCTATCCCTTGGATATATGATGAGAGTTTATTAATGCGTAGCTAGAAAGAGAGCAGGTTCCATATTGATCCCTCTGGTACATATGTTGTGATTATTCCATCATAAATATGCCTTTTAATTGTCTATACTCCTTCAATAGATTAATGCAAGTCTCCATTATTTTATTAATATAATAGAAGGAAACATTCCACGTGGGAAAAATTATATATAAAAAAAAACAAAGATGAGGTGACTTACCGAACGAAAGCGCTGGCAGGTCGATAGACACACAAACAAACACAAACATACACACAAAATTCAAGCTTTCGCAACAAACTGTTGCCTCATCAGGAAAGAGGGAAGGAGAGGGGAAGACGAAAGGAAGTGGGTTTTAAGGGAGCGCTCCCGGCATTGGAATGACTCCTTACCCTCTCCCTTAAAACCCACTTCCTTTCGTCTTCCCCTCTCCTTCCCTCTTTCCTGATGAGGCAACAGTTTGTTGCGAAAGCTTGAATTTTGTGTGTATGTTTGTGTTTGTTTGTGTGTCTATCGACCTGCCAGCGCTTTCGTTCGGTTAAGTCTCCATTATTTTAGTTATACAGGATGAAAACCTGTTACCACCAAGATTTATGATATTATTTTCAGATTGTCTTGAGAATACTATGAGCTACAGAATCATATGTTTTTAACAAGTCATAGAAATTGTCTCCTGGCAATGCACTATCATTTAAAATCTGTATAATCAGATTTGTGAATTGAAAACTGGCATATTCTATGGAGAGAGCACTTTGAAATCCAAATTGTCACTGACTAAATATCTTACTTTGAGTAACGTGTGTTATGCTTCTTGCATACACAATCTTTTATAGTGCCTTCAAGGATGTAAGCCAAGAGACCAGTTGGAAATTATTATTACGTCTTTATGTAAAGTGGTCTGACAATAGCATATTTCAGTCTGTCTGCAGATATTCCCTGTGATGCTGATTTAAATACACTGCATATATATGAAGTGGATTTTAGCTTTGGCACTGATCAGAACAGTATTAAATATGCTTTTTTTAGAAAATATAGAAAGCATTTTGTATTAATTAACAACGTACATCACGGAACACACCATTGTAGGTTATAGGATACCCAACAGTAATATGTTTACAGAGAATAGTTCTTTTGATTTGGTCCCTGCTGGACTATGGGGATGTCTTGTGGTGTTAACTGTACATTTTTTCACAGTTCTCCAAAAACTTTGATGTACTAAGTTGTAGTTTCATGACTAGGCCTATATCGTGCTCAGTTCTACTTTCATCACATGGTCTTATCCATAAAGTGAACTATTTTTTAACAGCAACTGAGTGGATACATACTTGTCATGTTGCTATGAAGAGGAATGAGACTCTGAAAGCCTAAACAAGTAGCTGTCTATCATTTCTGAAGTTCATGAGCTGCTCAACATTTCAGTTAAGGCATATCGTGATCTGAGTTCTCATTTGGTGTTCATATGCAAGAAGAGTGAGGTTGATCACAATGTGAACTTGACACCTGCCAAAATTGCTTTTATTGAAATGCATGCCAAGGAAGGGAAAATACTGCATTATAAAGTTACTATGGTTAGAAGATTGGATTCAATATTGGAACCTAGGGCGAAGTAATTAAATAAATAACATAAACATCAGATTGAACATAAGGAGCCACAAATATTGTTACAAATTCACCTACAATACTTCTTTAAAGCAATAAGTCAGAAGTCCGCAGCTTGTGGTCGTGTGGTAGCGTTCTCGCTTCCCACGCCCGGGTTCCCGGGTTCGATTCCCGGCGGGGTCAGGGATTTTCTCTGCCTCGTGATGACTGGGTGTTGTGTGGTGTCCTTAGGTTAGTTAGGTTTAAGTAGTTCTAAGTTCTAGGGGCCTGATGACCATAGATGTTAAGTCCCATAGTGCTCAGAGACATTTTTGAATAAGTCAAAAATTTTTTGTGAAAAAAAAAAAAATGTGTGTCAGGGTAAACAATTCAATTAATGCTTAGGATTCTGTAACATGCGACTAACAACTTATAAAGCTTTTTATGAATAAATACTTTTGAAGTAAATTCTCTGTACAGAATCGTCTTCATCTGACAGTATGCAAAAACAAAGAAATTTTCTCTAAAAGTAACATATGCACAGAACACTACAAATAAGGATTTCAAGCACGTTGTTTTAAGTTTGTATTGGAAAGCATAGTGGCCTTCTTAAATGCTGAAAATAAATGAATGAATTAATGAAAAACTTCCCATAAGTAGACCATTATTCACTTAATCCTGGATCACTGGTTGTGTGGCGAGACGGTTTACACTAATCATTAGCAAATGACTTTCTACTGAAACAGACTTATTACATCCCAACATTCTCTCCACACCTTGCAGTTTAAAGTGACTGTGTAATTGGTAATATGTGTATGCAGCAGAAGAGATAGGTAACAAAAAATTTAAACTATTAGAAGGAAAAAAGTAAACAGCTCCTGTTACAGATTCATAATCCCAATAACTATGTTATGTGCTCTAGGGTTTATAAATGTCAATATTTTCTGCAAGTCTTATCACACATGCAAACTAAACAAGATTCTCCTGATATTAATTACATAAAAAATAACATAAAGCATGGAAGGAGACCACTGACAGCCAAGCAGCTGTCCACAACATGTTAAATATAATAAAAATTTAGTGTTCAATATAACAAACATGATTTATTTTTTTAAATGAGGCACTTTTATTTAAAGTATATTTCGAGAGCTTCATGCCGACAAAGTCTGTAAAACAACCACTGTTCTTATGGAACATCGTATACATGATAAATTACATACTTGTCTCATTCCCTTACAAAAATTGTAAAAAAAAAGTAAGTTAGTTTCATAATGGCCAAATTCCATTTCCTTTATCCCTTCTTACATACTGTCCTGTGTAATATACAACATACGAAGGATAAAACTCACAATCTGAGAATTTGACGATAACCTGACCATTGTGTTTAGTAGCAGTGTCGTACCTAAGATATCGCACGTAATCAAATACAGGTGGTAGTACCATATCCTTGTTACCTACAATTTCCTTTGCAATTAGAACTTTAGACACAAACATCATTCTTTGAGTGTTGCCGTTGTCTGAATAATGACTGGCGTAACAAGAAATAGGTGTAAATGAAACCCCTTTCCCAAAAATGTTTCCTACCGAACGTCCATGTTTCCTCCAGTCAAAGTTATCTTTGCAAATACTGTCCTTGTTTACCTCCTTGGTACCATGAAATAAATACTTCTCAGTAACATAACGGTATCTTGATTTCATTTCTTCTTTCTTGAGTAAATAGCAACCCAACAAGTACGGATTCTGAACCCTGTAAATTTTATGAACCATGAACTGTCTCTGTGTGGTACGCTTGAATAACCTAAATATTTCTTCATATTCCCAAGTACCGAAGGGCAACAAATATAGCTGAAACTCTGAGTTGGCATCCATGGGATCCCATTCAACAGTTAATTGTAAGACAGACTTGTGCAGAGTAGAGTCTGCAGTTTTCACTAGAGAATATCTTTCGTTATGTCCACTACCAACATACTGCAAATTCGACAATGTAGAATGGTTTGGTAAAGTACTTGCATAGTAGGAAAAACTGTTATATTCTTGTGAACTGGAAGGTAACACTCTCACATTGTAATTACTGGGTACAGATGGTTCATATCTCTTCTTTGCTTCAATATATGTTTGTGGTTGATAAGGTCTGATGGGTTCTCCATTGCTGGAGTCACTAGTGAACCAAGACAACACTGCGCCCATTCCTGAAACACATTCACAGTTGATTATACTAAAATACTGGCAAAGAAAAATAAATAATTACTGCCTGAGATTTAGAAACACCGGTCTTTTAATTCTACTATTCCATTGAGGACTTCCCATTGATTTATTCTATTACCAAGTAAAACAAACACACACATTTACTGTGACCTAACATGTTCCCAAAAACTTTTGTTTGTTGTCACCCTCTGCTTCCTGGCTCTTCTGTCTTTTACTTCAGCTGTTTTATTTTGTAGACGACCTTTCAAAATGTTATAGGCTAGTGGAACTGAATTCAAAGATCAAATATTTACTCCAATTACAGGCCTGCCCTTCCCACTTTAACTTGTATTGTAATATGAACAGTGTCACACATTTCTCTGGTATTTGCATCTGATAATTTGTTTTATACAAAGGCATTTATAATTGTGCAGTGTAATACAAGAATTCATAGCAGGGCAACTGAAATTTTGTAGTGATACAACTATGGTATACAAGATTTCTGCTGTGAAGAGTTGGGATGTATCACACCTGAATTATTATAATACCGAACAAAGGAAACTCCATGTAGGAATATCAACAATGTAGAAAAAGACAGATTGCTACTTAGGGTAAAGAAGACAGTTAAGTTGCAGGCAGGAACAATTGAAAGGCAAAGCTTTCAGCCACAGTCTTCATCTGCAAAAGGAAAACACACACCATCCATACACACAAAAGCAAGCACACCTCAAGTACACATGAGTGCTAACTGCAGCACCTCCGGCTGGAATTCTGGTCCAAGATGCTGTAGGTAGTAGCCATCTGTACATGAGGTGTGCTTGGTTTTGTGTGTATGAATGGTGTGTCTCTCTTTTGCTGACTCCACATTAAGGTTGTCTGTAGCACACAAGGGGATGTACAATGCTGCCACCAAAATTTTTGATCACTTTCCCAAAGATATAAAATATTTGTCGCAAAGCAAAGTTAAATTTAAAAACAAACTGGCAAAATTTCTTCTTCACAATTTCTTCTATTCTGTTGAAGAGTTTCTAATTCCATAATGTTTAACTGGTGACATGTAGGAATTATTAACCCACAACAGTACTAAAATAAATTGTAAATGACGGGCATGGAGCCATGTTGCCACATGAATGTGCAAAGTGATAGTAAAGTGACTCCTTCCACATTATTACACGTCTCTTTATTGATCTTCTGGATAATTTTTGTTAAATATATGTAAACGTGGTATTTAGAATATATGTATTATGATATGATACAATTTATATTTAATTGCTAAATGAAATTACTGTCAGATGTAGGTTGGAATTTGGGACTGTGTGTGTGTGTGTGTGTGTGTGTGTGTGTGTGTGTGTGTAACAAAATTAGTTGAAAATTGTGATGTGTTAGGCAAAATGAAAAAGCTACTATACTGAATGAAATATATTCACTTAGAGGCTACAGCACTACGCAGTGTTTAATTACTATTATAAATAATTTCTAACACATCTAGTTCATTGTTGAGAATATTTATCAATGACAATCATATATGGCAAAGAGATGACATAAACAGAATAATACTTAATTCTGTTAGTAAAATAAGATGAAAACATTGAAATACATACCGGTATTGTTTGCAGTGTGAGACCGCCAATTGCGAGTCTACGTGTGGTGCGTGTCAGAAGTACAGATCTGATGTCAGTCTGAAGCTGATGCCTTGACCTACAGCATTTCCTGCAACACCAAAGTAATAGGATCGACTGTAGAACCCCCTACGCCCATGTTGCTCATTTCATGTTTCAAGTCTCCATACCGCAGTCTTTTTTTTTTTTAATTTCGTTTTGTGATAACTTTTTTTACAACGTAATTTAGTGCAATATTATGCTGCTGAGAAATTTTCGGAACACGTTGACACATACGCACCTCAGATACCGAAAATGAACAACACTGCTTCAAAAAATTGATAAATATAGGAACCGGCACAGGAATTTCAGTAGATGCGCCACTATTCGGTGCAGTATGCGGTGCACTGTGCAATGGTCGGTACACTTCTACAGTTCACGCCTCAACATTACTCACTTGCGACAACTGCTTTAAAAATTCAGATATCTACACAGAATTCACCAACTTCGACGTAACGCCAAAGGTCGCTGCTTTGAGTACGATACAGTTGCACTGCTGCATCTGGGTATCTCGGTAATTATCTTTACGTAACTAAGAAAAGTACTGGCGAAGCTTGCCAACATTAACACAACTGATATTCGTATGTTGGTAGCAATGAGTAAGCCACTCTTCTCATTGATTACTTATTAACTTTGTGATTGCGGACTAGTATAAGAGTGAGATTAACAACTTTTTTTCTCGAGATTATCCCATGTGATATCACAGCAGGTTGGTAGTTTGCCTGCTGATTCACCGCGCGTGCACCTCTAGGTGCACTCACAGTGAGTTCATTACACGTCATTTTGACGTCAAACCGCCGTAAGCTTGCGTGACCTCGGCAACTCGTAGGCCCGGCGTCAAACGAATGAAACTATCCACTGCGGCCACCTCAGCTACGTGAATGTTTCTCGCTCATTCTCTGGGTTTGAGTGGTTTCACTTACTTTTTTTTCAGCCTTTCCGGTTATATATGAAGCGTGGCTAGGGTTCATAGCGTTTTAAGAGACAAATAATTTTAAGAGACAAATAACATATCTTGTTTCCACAAGGTGAATAAAAAGTATATTGCTAAAAATATTGTTTCATTGGGGGGAAACGTTGTTTTATGTGTATACAATAAAGCCAGATTTTCCTAGGAACCTGAAATTTGCGCCGCATAGTGCGCAATGCATCCGCCATACAGGGTTGTATAAAAAGTAATGAGACTGAGCCTATGAATCAAAATTTATTGTAGATATCACTACAACCACTTAGTCCTCTTCAGTGTATGACCGTTGAGAGTCGACAACCAGCTGCATGCGGGATTTCCACACTCCACGCGCTGGCGCGAACGCAGAGTCCGGGAAGGCCTTCAAAGCCCCCATCGTCACAGCTTGGACCTCCTCCAAAGTCCCATGACGGTGTCCTTTCAGGGAAGTTTTTAGTTTGAGGAGCAAAAAGAAGTCTGACGGGGCCACATCGGGACTGTAGGTGGTAGGCAATCGTTGAAATTCATTGGCCAGGTAGCTGGCCACCATGAAGCAAGTGGGACTCGGCGCGTTGTCATGATGCAGCTTGCAATCATCGGTTGGCTTCACGCGATGGACCCAGGCTTTCAGTCTCTTGAGCACTTCGCAATGAAAAGCACTGGTGACAGTTTGGCCTTGAGGCACAAACTCATGAGGAACCACGCCACTGTTGTCGAAAAACACAATCAGCATGGCTTTTACCTTCGATTTGCATATGCGAGCCTTTTTTGGACGTGGGGACGCTGCGGTGTGCCACTCGGCACTTGTGCGCTTTGTCTCCGGATCGTACTGAAACACGCAGGTTTCGTCTCCAGTGACCATTTATCTAAAAATTTCGGATCAGCTTCAGCGCTCTGGAGATTGGCAGGCGTCCACACATGCTTGCTTTTGAACGTCTGACAAAATCTTCGGGATCAGCTTGGTGCAGACCTTCCTCATCGACAATTCTTTGGTGATGATGTTGTGCACTGTCATTTTATCAAGTCCGAGGTCGTCTGCTATCATCCTGACACTCATCGCCGGCCGCGGTGGTCTAGCGGTTCTGGCGCTGCAGTCCGGAACGGTGGGACTGCTACGGTCGCAGGTTCGAATCCTGCCTCGGGCATGGGTGTGTGTGATGTCCTTAGGTTAGTTAGGTTTAAGTAGTTCTAAGTTCTAGGAGACTTATGACCTAAGATGTTGAGTCCCATAGTGCTCAGAGCCATTTGAACCATTTTTTGACACTCATCCGACGTCCATTATAATTATCCGGGCCGTTATGCCGTGGCCGGTTGATGAATTCTGTGTCGATTCCCAACGTTTCGTCTCCGACTGCGGGAGACATCTTCAAGGGGGTCCGTAGCTCGATGGAAGGTCCAACACATCCACTGGCTCGCTACTGACCGTCGCTAAATTCCGTGTCCGCGCGCCCCGGGCCGCGGTGTGACGTCACGTGTTTTGAAAACGTCGGTGCAATTGTCCGCTGTCCGTCGCAGTCGATCGCTGTTGCCATCACCCAGTAGTGGACGGGTGGTACACATCTTCTTTAACACCGGCATCCATATACCGTTTAATTTCACGCCCTCCTCCTTTCGATTGAAATTATTAGGGTGTTTAGTGATTTCGGTTGCCTCGCTGTAGAGCCTTTCATAATATCCGCTTGTGGCCGCTAGTACTTGCGTCTCCTCGAAACTAATATTGTGGTTCCCTGGCTGGAAAGCATGCTCCGCAACGGCTGATCGTTCCGTTTCTCCTCTTCTACGGAAAGCATGCTCCGCAACAGCTGATCGTTCCGTTTCTCCTCTTCTACAATTGCGCCTGTCCTCTTCCAAACGTTTTGAAACAGTTCTTTTAGTGGTACCCACATAAACATCTCCACAGCTGTAATGGGTCCTATACACTCCAGCTTTTTCCAATGGTTTGCGAGCGTCCTTGGCAGGCTTAAGGTATTCCTGTATCTTCCTGGTGGGCTTTTAAATTACGGTAATACTCCCCTTCGTCAAGATCCTCCCTATTCTTTCCGTTACATTTTTAACAAACGGCAGGAAAACCTTAGATTTTGCAGTAGCCTGTACGTCACTATGATTTCTGCGTGGCTGCCTAAACGCACGTTTTATTTCGGCGGACGAATATACGTTCTTCATTAGTGCATTGTCGAGATGTTCCATCTCAGCGTCGAGCAACTCAGGTTCACAGATATCTTTCTAGGCAGGGAACCACAATATTCGTATCGAGGAGACGCAAGTACTAGCGGCCACAAGCGGATATTATGAAAGGCTCTACAGGGAGGTAATCGAAATCGCTAAACACCCTAATAATTTCAATCGAAAGGAGGAGGGCGTGAAATTAAACGGTATATGGATGCCGGTGCTAAAGAAGATGTGTACCACCCGTCCACTACTGGGTGATGGCAACGGCGATCGACGGCGACGGACAGCGGCCAATTGCACTGACGTTTACAAAACACGTGACGTCACACCGCGGCGCAGGAGCGCGCGGACACGGAATTTAGCGGCAGTCAGTAGCGAGCCAGTGGGTGTGTTAGACCTTCCATCGAGCTACGGACCCCCTTGAAGATGTCTCCCGCAGTCGGAGACGAAACATTGGGAATTGACACAGAATTCATCAACCGACCACGGCATAACAGCCCGGATAATTATAATGGACAGGATATTTCCGGCCGTGAATGTCTACATTTTAGTACTCATCCGACGGTCAGTGTTCAATAAAGCGCGCACACGGTCGAAGTTTTCGTCAGTTTTGCTGGTTGACGGGCGTCCGGAGCGGTCGTCGTCCTCAACGCTGTCCCGGCTCTCTATAAAGCTCTTCACCCACCTGAAAACCGGGGTTTTTGACAGGCAGTCATCGCCGTAGGCTTGCCGACACATATCCAACGTTTCCGTATCCGATTTTCCTAGTTTCACACAAAACTTGATGGCGTAACGTTGCGCGATCGTTTGCGACGTGTTCGCTAAAGGTACGAACGATGCTGCCGAGACAGAGCGGGCAGGCGACTTAACACGCCGCGAGTTTTCGGCCAGACACCCCCCACCACCAATCCCCCCGAAGCGAGCGCGCGCTGCCAAGTACAGTTGCGTCAGCAAAAAATCAGTCTCATTACTTTTTGTACGAACCCTGTCTTGCGTCGTCCACTCAAGAATGACAAATTAAACTGGAGGTGTTTTCTCACCGAGCGAAATGCGTAGTGCCAGGCAGTCCAACTGGCTGTGGATGGATGGATGATTTGGGGGATGGGACCAGAGAGGTCTTCGGTCCCAACGAATTATGTGCCCTTTCAAACCATTTTTTCATATGTTATACATTATGATGAAATAGACACGTTCTTCAAAACCGTGGTTATGACGGCGAAAAAAATTTCATATAGATCCCATTACGCAGACCACGATTACAGTTTTCCGAATCGTCATAGAGATGGAGGCGTTAAAGCAAAGCGTCAATGCAGTTCTAGTTCACAAACAGTGAATTATAATGAAAGTCATTCGTCCTGACGATACGCTTCAGCACCGTTGCCCAGGTCCACCACTGATGGTTTTTCACTAACTGACCTTACTGATGAACAGTATCAATACAACAAACATACAGAACAAAGCAGTGTTTTGTATTAGGTTCCATATTTCACTTGCTATATGAAACTCACTGGAATCTATGAAAATTGTTTTGTGGTTGTATGCAGTTGTGGTTTTCGTTATGTGTTACGGGCTTGTAAAACGTTTATGCTACTTTCACGCTATATACTTCCCAGACGGCATGTGTGAACTTTAAAGCTAATGCGCTTGCAGTTTCATTTTCTGGGAAAATACAAATGCGCTCCGTTGCGTTCTTGCCAACGCAAAATGCACTGTTCTACTCGTGCGGCGCAAAATTCAGTTCGTAGGAAAACCCGGCACGAGGAACTCTGAATAGACCAGTACTGGACGAAGCGCTTTATATTGAGCGGACGGCTGTTATATTGATCACCCAACCCCACTTCTCCTTCCAAACACCACTGTTTTTACGTTTCTATTGAACAGCGTATACTGTCGAATCTGTTCCAATTAATTGTGCAACAATGACACCACATAGAAAACTGTATCAAGAAGAAATACTTATATACACACAAGCGTTTCAGAACCTGCATAAATCGGCGGAAATTAGCCTAGTCATACTATCACGTATAAATTTTATCTGCATGTGAACATAGCACCAGTAAGAACTCACTGAATGGCAGTTTACTCAAACACACTAGCACTTGTCTCGTAAACTGCAGAAATTATCTCTACAATACAAGATTTTAAAATACAATGTCTCTATATTTTCCAACATATAAAAGTGCCTCATATCATTATGACACAAGTATTCATTTGTTGTACAGTCATACCGATGAAGAGGAACTGGTCCTCCTTTCATATACTTCTCTTTGCATCCGTAGAAACGTCAATACTGCACCACAGCGGTTACTAAATTCAACTGTTCAGAAACGCAAGTAAAACAAGGCGAAGAGGCGTATTGTTCATGTTGTAAAGAAACTTAATAATTTTTCTTGTTGATACATGTATAGACAATTATTCGACTCTTGTACCAAAGATTCATTTGAAAAGTATTTAACACTGACGGACAAAAGAAGAATTACGACCTTCGTTTATTAGTTTTAGTAATAATTACCTTTCGTTGTTCTCATGTCTTGGTGATAGGACGTGTAAACGAAGTTCTCTGTAATTTCAGGCGAAATTATGCTAAATAATGAAAGCAACTTCTGAAACATTTATGATACCATGGATACCAGCTCCTGTAACCCTGGAGGATGATTATTATTTTAATTTTGTATGGACAATTTATATGGAGGCGACGATCTTCACGACGGCGCTGCTCAACAATAGAGGTACGTGAATGTGTTCATCTCTTTCCCTTCGTGGCCACCAAAGTCAATTACAATAGTTAGGCCATATGTGCCGTGACATTCAGAACCTACAATCTTTCTTTTCATTTAATTACGAAGTACGATTATTTCCTATCTCGGATGAAAAAACACATTTTAATCACAATTCTTTTTTACCCAGGCCACGGGGAATGAAAGTACTGAGAACGTACGTGCCTCTATCCCGATCGTACGTTCGCAACAGCCGAGTGTGTACCGACGTAACTATACTTATGACCCATTTCCCTTAGTGTTGCCGGCCGAAGTGGCCGTGCGGTTAAAGGCGCTGCAGTTTGGAACCGCAAGACCGCTACGGTCGCAGGTTCGAATCCTGCCTCGGGCATGGATGTTTGTGATGTCCTTAGGTTAGTTAGGTTTAACTAGTTCTAAGTTCGAGGGGACTAATGACCTCAGCAGTTGAGTCCCATAGTGCTCAGAGCCATTTGAACCATTTTTGAATCCCTTAGTATTGATTCTTATTTTAAACCACTCTTTCGTGAATACACGGGCCCTCTTATTTTGTGTAGTCTTTCGGGTGTTTTCCTAAATAACGTTACTTTTAATATTTAGTGGCTTAGTTTCCACAACTGACCTTTGCCTCCACGCGAAATATTTATTACGCGATAGTCATACTACCTCTCATTTCAAAATTACGACACCGTCTGACTAAGTTTTTAACAACTTAACAGGGCGGTTACAATGGCGACCGAGTGCCATGACCTTTGTTTCGGAAAAAATTAGTGCAAATTTTAAGTTGAAATATTTAAGTAATTTTTTTCCATCAATCACTGTGACCAGAACCAATTGTTTCTGTTACATTTTACGCCAGCTGCATACCAGACAATAAAATTATTACCGAAATCAATCCATATTATTCAGAAATATTTATCCTAAAAATTTGGAAAAGAAGGAAGTTTTGGAATATTAAACCAACTTCTAAGAAAACCGGCAGGCAAAAGAATGTTTTTGGAAATTTGTGGTAAGTTCCTATGGGACCAAACTGCTGAGGTCATCGCTGCCTAGGCTCACACACTACTTAATCTAACTTAAGGCTAAGGACAACACACACACCCATGCCCGATGGAAGACTCGAACCTCTGTCCGGTGGAGCCACGCGAACCGGGCCAAACCGCCCAGACCGCGCGGCCGGGAAAAGAAAATACGTAAGGTAAGAGCAATAGCAGTTCTACGCTTCTGGTTGATCGTAAATGTGGGATGGAATTGTATTTTTGCGACTCCCACTGCGTAGCACGCATTTTTTCAACATTTCTGTTTCAGATATATTTTAAATGTATTATACGTGAATGTATCGCAAGATGGCGGAAAATTTTTAGCAGTTGCACGGGAGGTTCTGGATCGTCGGTCTATTGTTTGAGCAGAGAGATATTTTACTGCATTAATTTAAACGAACAGCGCTACGTCATCTGTGATTTGTTTACGTGTGATGTGAATTACTGCAACAGTGAAGCTTGGTTATACATCGACTAACGAGTTCAGATAACGATGGTGAAACTTAGGTCTCAAACTAACACAATGGATAGGTCATCGGACGGCGAATCTGTTGCTCAGACTTTAATAAATCCACGGTCGCAGCGAGTAGTGGCAGGCGATAAAACGCTTACGCTAGAAACCTTACCAGACTCTGCACCAGACAGTTTAGCAGTTTTAGTGTGTTGTTGACACTTTGTAATTGTTATTTTTGAGCAGTTTGTTTGGATTTGAGTCATGTCTGATTCAGAAACAACTGACAGCGGCAGTTATAACATTCCCACTACAGTCATGGAAGTAAGTATTCATACAGTTGGTGGTGACAAACTACGATGGTGTGTTGGGATAGTAAATCACCCACAGCGCAGACACGAACAAGTACGATGATGTAGCGTCAGATAACCATGTTCTTGGTAATGAAGCTTCCCGTATGCCATGAATCCATTCTGGAAAAATAAAATATGTTACACTCCGCATGGTCTACGACAGGGCAAAATGTATTCATACAGCGGACTACTTTCAACCAAACGAACGGCTGACGCAGCCCCGGAGTGCATGCCACACTTGTGTAGTCGTGTGGCGGCCGTGAAGCAACAGCACGTCGGACGTGTGTGCCGTGGAACAGCAGAATGGGCCGCAAGGAGAAGGAAACGACCATTGACGAACGAAACATCGTTGTCGCCCAATATTTTCAACACAAGTCGTAAGCCGAAATTGCGAACATCATAGGACGAAGCCGAGCGACTGTGCAATCTATCGTTAAGCGATATAAGGACAGACATGTAGTAATAAACAGTGAACGACACGGTCGTCCACAGAAGCCTACAACAAGAGAGACCAGAATGCTACTAAGAATCATCAAGAAAAACCCGAAAACGACAGCGTCGACACTATCCGTACATGTACAAGACCACTTCCGAAAGGACATCACTCCAGAGAGAGTTTGTACCATTCTCAATCGTTAGGGATACAGAGCCAGGATCCCGAGACGAAAGCCCTACATCAGCAAAAAGAACACGAAGTGGCGGATGTAATTCCCGAAACAGCATGTATCCAAGACAGCAGACTTCTGGGATACTGTATTGTTTAGTGATGAAAGCAAATTTAATATCGTGCACAATGATGGTAGGATCTTGGTCTGGAGAAGATCGAATACAGACCTCGACCGAAACAACATTCAACCCACGGCGAAGCACGGAGGTGGTGGAGTGATGGTATGGGGCTGTATGTCAGCCTCTGGTGTCGGAAAATTAGTGTTTGTGGAAGGTACCATGGACAGATTTGTGCATATGAACATTCTCAAACAGAACTTACAACAGAGTGTTGACGCCTTGGGTCTTCCTAGAAATTATTGATCCCAAACATACGGCGCAAACTGACCGGCTGTGGTTGCTCTACAACACTCCACACACTCTTAAAACACCAGCTCAGAGTCCGGACCTGAATCTCATCGAACTCTAGGGGAGCGAGCTGGAAACACGAGTGAGAAAACACGACATCCGTAGTAAGGCCTCCTTAAAAGAGGCTCTCCTTCGAGAATGGAAAGGTATCGCCTCGGAAACTACAAGAAAATTGGTCCATTCCATGCCACGAAGGTTGCGAGAAGTAATGCATCGGAAGGGTATGCATACGAAGTATTAAACAAGTTCTGGCTTTGTTAGAAGTGTCATTTTCTGTTGGTGTATCAATGCTTAATTCCCAGCGCAGTAGAGAACCTGGCAGACATTTTTGTATTTTGTTTTGTAAACGCTTGTTCATTCTCGTTCTGTATACCAGCACAGCTGCACTGGCGACTGGCCAATGTGTACAGTGCATATCCAGTTAGTGTTTTTGGTTTCGTATTGTCAATAAAGGCAGTTTACTTTTCCACACTCTAGTGTATGAATACTTGTTTCCATTACTGTAGTTCATGCAATACATTTTAGCTACTTCAGCTCCAAATATGGTTTGCCAGTTTTTTGTATATTATCTTAATATTGATATCCAACAACGAAGAAAAACAGAGAATGAGGGAAAACTTAAAAGAAGTTCTAGACCAAGCAGAAAGAATTAATTTAGGCGACCATGAGGAGAAGAAGAAGAGCAATGTAAATGGCGTTAATGGCTGATCCAAAGGAGAGGGAGTGGTGGGGGAGAATACTATACATCATTCCATGCGTAAACGCCCCTTAATCATAACATCTATATTCAAAAGACTATGGTATGCGACGGTAAGTGCATAGTTTACTTACCGGTAGTCTTACACTATTTATTACAAAGTGTTTTTCTCAGCGATACTCCTCTTGGTATTAAACCTCCGTCGGTCGCACCTGTGCTACAGTTTTTTGCTTGGCTCTCCTGCTTAAGAGCGAACAGTGGTGCGCCCTCCCCAGCACCCTCCTGGCTCGGGAAGGTCTTACCGCCCTCCCATCATTGTTGCCGCTACGTCGTCACGGGAGCCGGAGCCAGAGAAAGTGGCCAAAAAAGCACATTGCGACCAAAGACGTCACACTTTCTGAGGTTCGTATTTTGAATGTTTTTTCTTGCTTTCATCTTTATTCGTTATATTTCATGACTTTATATGTTATTTTGTCGTATTTCTACATAACAATGGTATTCCATGAGGTGTGCGAAATTTGCACATTGCGACTGAACTCGTTATGGCGGAACTAATTTATTTCGTTTGTCCTCTGTTCCAGATTTTTGGACAATATGGCGAAGAGAACGTTCGATCTGAGTAACGAGAAAGATGTCGAGGAGGTAATAAGACATTTGACAGCTGATAATGATGAAGATCCAATGCTAACAGAAGATTTAGGAGAAGAAAGCGATATTACGTCAGAAGATGGGGTTGAAGAAAGAAAAGATGATGCAGCTTCTGAGAATCCTGACGATGAAGAGGCTTGTGACACCGAAGGCGCAGAGGACCAGGAAATATTATCACTCACCTTCCAGGAATCGTAAGAGCAGCTAGACTAGCGAAAACTCCAGCTGAGTGTTGGAATCACTTTTTCACTGATGCCATGCCTGAAATGATGGTGAAATACACCAATTAGTATATCGAGAGCATCAAGTGGAATTTTGCTCGAGCGAGAGACATTACGTCAACAGATACGACTGAAGTTCGGGCGTTTATTGGTTTGCTGTACCTTGCAGGAGCTTATAAGGCCAGTCGTCAAACTTTGGAAGAGCTTTAGGGTCGTGAAAACGATGGAATTGAAAAATTTGGCCTGGTTATGAGCCTAAGACGCTTTAAAACGAGGATCAGGTGCCTTCGCTTTGATGATCACAATTCTCGAGAGCAAAGAAAAAGATTGACAGGCTCTGTTCTATTCGTGAAATCTTACAAGTATTTGTCGAGAATTGTCAAAAGAACGTCACCGTCGACGAAATGCTCCCAGGTTTCAGAGGAAGATGCTCTTTTCGTTAGTACATTCCTTCGAAACCCAACAAGTATGGGGTGAAACTGTTCGCTCTCGTGGATGCAAAGATGACCTACATATACAACTTGGAAGTGTACACCGGTACGCAGCCTGAAGGTCCTTTCAGGGCGAGCAACAAACCAGCTTATGTCGTCAAACGAATGGTTCAGCCCTTACTGGGAAGCGGACGAAATATCACGTCAGACAACTGGTTTACCGACTTTGCGCTTGTGGATAAGCTCAAAAGCCATAAGCTCACCTATGCTGGTACAGTAAGGAAAAACAAGAGAGAGTTGCCTCCAGCCTTTGTGAATGTGAAAGGAAGGAAACAGTATGACAGTATGTTCGGGTTCAACGATGGGAAAACTCTGATCTCGTACATTCCAAGAGAGAAAAAAAAAAGTTCGATCCTTCATCTGGACAACTCCACAAGAGGTAGAGTGGATACTCCAGACCAGATGTGTTCAACTTATGATGTATGTAGAAACAACAAGCGTTGGCCAATGGTAATCTTTTATTCGATGATTCATTTGGTTGGGATGAACTCTCTCCTCGTCTATGTTGGCAATGATCTTGAACCATTGCTCAGGAGGGTGTTTCTCAAAAAGTTGGCCCACGAGCTTACTCTCCCAGATCTGCAGAGAAGGAGCCAGAAGAGGCACGGAATCCCCTCCACTCTCCAAATCCGCCTGTGGAAGTTCAACCCCAAAATGAATTTTGATAATGATGACCTTAAAGACGAACCACCCTTCAAGAGGCGTAGGTGTGTGCCTTGCACGACTGAAACTGGTTTGAGGAGGCTTGCCGTATCTAGGTGTCTGTGTTGCGCCAAACCGATATGTAAAAAACACGCAAACGACGTCTGCAATGAGTGCAAAGTTGCTATTCTACCAATTTTTTCAGAGGACCCTAAGTCCAGCGAATCTGAGGAGGACTGAGCTCACTAGGAATAGACTGAAGTGCCTATGTGCTTTTGTGTGTTTCCTTTTAATGTTTATGTCACCATTCAGTCAACATTTTGACTCAAGTACAGTGGAGAGCTAAAAAAATGGTTGTTTTCAAAATTGTATGTTTTAGGCAGTAAAAATCTTCATTCCTTCAATTCTTTTTTTGATCTTTTAACCTAGATCCTAAAGAAGGTTAATACAAAGGGATATCCACCTAATTCAAAACAAGATGGGAATTATGGCAATTTGAAATGTGTGCTTTTTTGGCGCATTGCGACTGAACGAAGTTACGAAAAGGTTGCGACCGATGGAGGGTTCAGGGAATTGTTAGGCCATCATCATATGCCGAAATTGATCTTTAATTCTTTATTATGAAGTTTTTCGATTTTGTAGGGGCTTTCAAGTTGACATAGGAACACCTCAAAACTTACGCAAGCGCACGGTAGAAACCGAGTTTCCAACACTGCCAGTTGCGACCGTTGCTATTTTGAAAGACTCAACCAAGGCGACCAACTCTAGCGCTCCCTTTGCCATCAGTTTCACAATACCGCAGGAGACCTATTCAGGTGGGTTAAAATAACTAAGTAAAATATCTTACCGACTGGAAATATGAAATCTTATTTCAAGAGGAAAGTTTCATAATGTGAACAGCTATACACAAAATCATTCTAAGCAAGAAACTATTGTAGCATAATAACGTGCTCTGGGCGAAACGAGAACAGCGCATGCGCAGGACTCATCGGTAATTGCGATAATGCAACAAAGCTTTCCCTTCCACTTGTGACAATGTGGCTCGTAACTGTGAGACCGTGCTTTGTTTATTTGTTGGTATAATGTGCATGCGTGTTTATTGTGGTGGCTTGTTTCATTTTATTTCATTATGGACGCATGAATTAAAACAGGGTCGAGCCGTCAAAGATAGACTTCATGTAATTACAACGAACCTTCCACATCCGGTACCAGTGCATCATGTAATACACCTAAAGGTAACTGTGTTAGTGAACTGAACTCCTTCCAGAAGAACACAATATTTTTCTTTCGTAAGTACAATTATGATTATTTGAAACGTGGGTTTGTGTTTTCTGGCACAGATCAAGAGCCGCTTCCTCAGTGTGTTGTGTGAAGAACTGAAAAGACATTTTATCTAAGAAAGATACAGAATACGTAAGTAAGTCAAGCGATTTTTTCCAAAACAAAAAACGAGAATTTTTAAAGTCAAAATCAGTGACGACAAAATCGACTTCTGGGGGACAAAATAAGCAAGCTACCGTCAAATCAAATGGCTCTGAGCACTATGGGACTTAACTATTGAGGTCATCAGTCCCCTAGAACTTAGAACTACTTAAACCTAACTATCCCAAGGACATCACACACATCGTCCGCCCCCGGTAGCTGAGTGGTCAGCGCGACAGACTGTCAATCCAAAGGGCCCGGGTTCGATTCCCGGCTGGGTCGGAGATTTTCTCCGCTCAGGGACTGGGTGTTGTGTTTTCCTAATCATCATTATTTTCATCCCCATCGACGCGTAAGTCGCCGAAGTGGCGTCAAATCGAAAGACTTGCCCCAGGCGAACGGTCTACCCGACGGGAGGCCCTCGTCACACGACATTTCATTTCATCACACACATCCATGCCCGAGGCAGGATTCGTACCTGCGACCGTAGCGGTCGCGCGGTTCCAGACTGTAAGCTGCAGTCACTTCATATCGACTGTCAGTATTGATAGCCAGAAAGGGGGCAGCGCACAGCGCAGGAGAGGATATTACTTTACCAGAGGCCAAAATAATATCAGATGCTTTAGCTAGCGAAAAGCACACAAGACATATTGACGAAATACCCCTATCAAACGCAACGGTACAGAGAAGGATCGATGAAATGTCAGCATTTGTAAAATAGTCTATGATCACAGTTTTCAAAGAAGAATCACACGATAGTTCTATCAGGGAGTCTTGCGCAGATGCTGACAGTTTTAACTTTTTAAGGTTGTCCTCTTCAAACAGTTTTCTTATCCATAGCAGTTCATCAGGAATTCTTGGAAAGTAATTACTTTTCGCTTCAGCTTGATAAAAGCACAGATATAGCCGGCGAGGCTATTCTTTAAGCTTTTGTAAGGTCTGAATTTGATCGGAGTACAGAAGAAGAAGAAGAAGAAGAAATGCTCCTTTGTAAATGATTGCCAGTGACAACAACAGGGGAAGAAACTTTTAAATGTCTTGATGACTTTATAGTAGAAAACGACATAGAGTGCACAAAATGTGTTGCACTGTCGACTGATGGTGAACGTGCTGTGTCTGGCGTTTACTCAGGTTTGACTACCAAGATTAGGGCAGTTACCATTTCTGTTCAGTGGACTCACTGTAGCCTGCACCGAGAGACCCTTGTTTGTAAAGGTCTGTCTGAAAGCCTAAAGAAAATCATAATGACGCAGTGACAGTTGTTAATTTCATTAAATCTAGAACTAAAAATTCAAGATTGTTTGCCATACTGTGCGATGAGATGGGCAGTGAGCACAATACTCTTTTCCGTGCATGTGAAGTACGCTGGTTGTCAAAAGGGAAAGTGCTATCAAGGTTATTTGAGCTTTGAGATGAGCTGAGAATCTTCCTATTGGAGCACAAAAGTGATGCAAAGTCTGTGAGCAGTTTCTTGGACGTGTTAAATGACGATAATTGGCTGATACGTCTTTCATATTTCGGTGACATACTCAGTGCTCTTAATAGCCTCAATTTATCGCTGCAAGGGAAGGATGTCCACAAGTTGTATGTTCAAGATAAAATAGAAGCAGATATTAAAAAACTTGAAAGATTGTCCAGTAAAGTGAAAGAGATCTGTTTTGATGCATTCTCATTCCTCAATGATTTCTTAGAAACATATGGAATCAAAGTTAACGAGGTAACAGCAGCTGTCATGAAGGAACATCTTGAAGCATTGCCCTCTAGTTTCAGGTCCTTATTCTGAAATAATTTTACTAGTAATCACTTAGGTTTGAAGTATTCCTTATTAAACACGTTTATAATTTTCGTGTTATTGCTGTGGCCCAGCGGTTCTAGGCACTTCAGTCCGGAACCGCGCTGCTGTTACGGTCACAGGTTCGAATCCTGCCTCAGGCATGGATGTGTGTGATGTCCTTAGTTTAGTTACGTTTAAGTAGTTCTAAGTCTAGGGGACTGATGACCTCAGATTTTAAGTGCCATAGTGCTTACAGCCATTTTCATGTTATTGTTTTTCACTCAATACAGAAAAATAACAATTAAATTCAACCACCTCCATTTTCAAAATGATAGTGACGCCATCCCCACATAGCGAACTCAAAAGAATCTGATAGTTTCGCGTTAATCCCACTGATAGTTGTTTGCTTATTCTAGAGTGTTGCTTAACATTGACTTCTAGTTTTAGGTATTACTTTCCAAGAATTCCTGATGAACTGCTATGGATAAGAAAACTGTTTGAAGAGGACAACCTTAAAAAGTTAAAACTGGCAGCATCTGCGCAAGACTCCCTGATAGAACTATCGTGTGATTCTTCTTTGAAAACTTTATTTCAGTAATTAAGCCTCATCCCATTTTGGACCAAATTAAAGGCGGAGTATCGCGTGCTTGCAAACATAGCTTCGAACGAACTAATAGGATTCACAACTACTTACTTATGTGAACGTGCTTGGTATTTTTAAAAGACAAATATGGAAACAAACATCCAGTGGAAAACGATTTACGACAAAAAAAAAGGTTCAAATGGCTCTAAGCACTATGGGACTTAAACATGTGAGGTCATCAGTCCCTCAGTCCCCTAGACTTAGAACTACTTCAAATCTAACTAACCTAAGGACATCACAACATCCATGCCCAAGGCAGGATTCGAAACGCGTGGTTCCGGACTGAAGCGCCTAGAACCACTTGGTGAAAACGGCCGGCTTACGACTAAAACTAACAAGCTTCACTCTATATAGAGGAAGTGTCATTAACAACAAGACTAAACAATACCTCAAACATCATTAAGTTCACCATTTCATTCGCATGAAACAAAATTCTTATGGGTCAAAATATTGTTTCTTTTCTTTAAGTGTGTTCCCTTCACCATTTTCAAAATTATTACTCAGCAAAGCATTTTTTTCATACAATACAAAGTTCAGTGTCATATATAATTGTTATATTACTATTAACTACTGCGTAGTGACTGTAGTGGTACAGTATACAAATGTAGCCGGCCGGTGTGGTCGTGCGGTTCTAGGCGCTACAGTCCGGAACCGCGAGACCGCTACGGTCGCAGGTTCGAGTCCTGCCTCGGGCATGGATGTGTGTGATGTCCTTAGGTTATTTAGGTTTAGGTAATTCTAAGTCCTAGGGGACTGATGACCTCAGATGTTAAGCCACATAGTGCTCAGAGCCATTTGAACCATTTTTATACAAATGTTTCCAGAAAAATAGTGGGTCGCGTTACAAAAAAGTTTGGGAACCACTGCCGTAGACAAATTTCGGTAAGACATTTGATTTGTATTTCCAACTTATTTTCACACTTCTTCAGCTATATAAAATTTTCGTTGTGTTGTTTAATTTGTTGTTTAGAAACTATATTAAAATTTAAGATTTTGCTGCCCCCGAAAACCTGCAGCCCTAAGATGTGGCAAAGTTCGCTCCCCCCGCCACATCAAGATAAAACCGTTACATTTCTTCGGAACACATAGAACTAAAACGTTTATTACGTTACGTTATTGTTAGAGTACTGTGAGCCAAGCCGAAGCAATGTCCGTGTAGCTTAAGCCGCAACACCGCACGCGCCGCTTTGCGCAAAACCAAGGTCACAGGTTCGGCGTCCGATGTAGACGGCAACAGCGCCACTCCGCGCAGCAACGATAAACTTCCGCTTAGTGTCGGCGTATCAAAGGGAACGCTTCATTCGTGCGCTCTCTGTCTGGACAGTTGTTCTCGTTTTTAATTTCACTGACGCTCGCGTGCGAGCAATGGAACAGTGCTGCGCACCTACAAACACTCAGATTCGTTCTGCGCAGTTTTGCCCTGGTCTGCGCTACGCGTTTGTACGCTTCGCGGTGAGTCCGCGGTTTTACACTTAATTTTATGTGAAGTAGTTCGCCCAAAGTTTGAATTTAAACAAATGCCAAGTTTTGTTGCTGTGCTTAACTCTCGAGCGGGCGTGCGACGCACTTTGTATACATGTATAGAAGACGATCAAAATCACAGTTTAATCTTAGTCTGTTTCAACTACGAGAAAATAAACTTACATAATCTACATCCATACTCCGCAGGCCACCTGACGGTATGTGGCGGAGGTTTACATTGAATACCTCTTTCGGTTCTCCCTTCTTTTCAGTCTCGTGTTTTTCGTGGAAAGAAAGATTGTCGGTATGCCTTTGTGAGTGCTCTAATCTCTCTGATTTTATCCTCATGGTCTCTTCGCGAGACATACGTAGGAGGGAGCAATATACTGCTTGACTCCTCGGTGAAGGTATATTCTAGAAACTTCAACAAAAACTTGCAGCGTCTTCCACTGGAGTTTATCTATCATCTGTGTAACGTTTTCGTGATTGCTAAATGATCCTGTAACGAAGGGCGCTGCTCTCCGTTGGATCTTCGCTCTCTCTTCTATCAACCCTATCTGGTACGGATCCCACACTGGTGAGCAGTATTCAAGCAGTGGGCGAAGAAGTGTGCTGTAACCTACTTCCTTTGTTTTCGGATTGAATTTCCTTAGGATTCTTCCAATGAATCTCTGTCTGGCATCTGCTTTACCGACGATTAATTTTATATGGTCATTCCATTTTAAATCACTCCTAATGCCTACTCCCAGATAATTTATAGAATTAACTGCTTCCAGTTGCTGACCCGCTATATTGTAGCTAAATGATAAAGGATCTTTCTTTCTATGTATTCGCAGCACATTACACTTGTGTACATTGAGATTCAATTGCCATTCCCTGCACCATGCGTCAATTCGTTGCAGATTCTCCTGCATTTCAGTACAATTTTCCAATGTTACAACCTCTCGATATACTACAGCATCATCCGCAAAAAGCCTCAGTGAACTTCCGATGTTATCTACAAGGTCATTTATGTATATTGTGAATAGCAACGGTCCTACGACACTCCCCTGCGGCACACCTGAAATCACTCTTACTTCGGAAGACTTCTCTCCATTGAGAATGACATGCTACGTTCTGTTACATAGGAACTCTTCAATCCAATCGCACAACTGGTTCAAAATGGTTTAAATGGCTCTGAGCACTATGCGACTTAACTTCTGCGGTCATCAGTCGCCTAGAACTTAGAACTAATTAAACCTAACTAACTGAAGGACATCACACACATCCATGCCCGAGGCAGGATTCGAACCTGCGACCGTAGCGGTCGCTCGGCTCCAGACTGTAGCGCCTAGAACAGCACGGCCACTCCGGCCGGCACACAACTGGTCTGATAGTCCATACGCTCTTACTTTGTTCATTAAACGACTGTGGGGAACTGTATCAAACGCTTTGTGGAAGTCAAGAAACACGGCATCTACCTGGGAACCCGTGTCTATGGCCCTCTGAGTCTCGTGGACGAGCGAAACCACCATTTTATTAGACAATAATGAAATAAATTTTCACTACAACGCGCTGTTTCCAAGGACAGGTGTTCCAGAGACAGTAAAGACCCACTCGAAGCATTAAGCAGTGCAGCTGCATCAGATCCCAGCCAACCGCTTATTCGATCACTAATTACCTCGTAGACAACTGCCTCAACCTGGTATTATCTTGGTAGTTCGTAATCGGGATCTTTTTTTTTGCACGGATCGTAAATTTTTTCTCGCTTAGATCAGTTTGTATTTTATAATTGTGTTGCTCACTTGGACATATGACAACACAATTAATCGCTGTTTTACCTGAAGCAATACTGACGGAATAGGTATGGGTTTGCAGTTGAGAAACAACAAAGGAACCGCGCAAGATCATTTTATTTGTGGTTGTAGCACTTTATACACAAACGCGCCCGCTAGAGAATCAAAATCATTTCCTACTCCCTGCGCCGTCAAATATTGCAATGAAAATGGATATGGCGCCACTTTCTCATTGTATTATTTCTCCTTTATTCAGAAGTAGGATCACTATAAAAGTTTTCAAGTTATGAGTGCAACTGCGAATATTTATAAAGAATTAATTAGACGTAAATCTTACGAATTAGATGCTGGACATATTGTGTAAGTACGCCCATCAATGCACACCGCCTTGCTGATTGTCTAGGTGCCTTGTATCAGATTTAATACTGAAGTTAAGTTGAAAAGCATCTCACGGCCTAAGTAATTATGTTAACAAAACATATGAGTATCTCAACCGATGCGCATCAATGAGACTATAATTTGAGTGCTTGATCTTCTTTGTACGTTAAATAATATTAGGCTACATCGTAAGTTCGTAGCGTTTTTGTTTTTCATGTTGGTATTCCGGTTGCTATGGGCTTATTTATCGATTGTCACTTTTTATTTGTAATTCAAAAATGGGCTCTAAGCACTATGGGACTTAACATCTGGTGTCATCAGTCCCCTAGACTACTTAAACCCAACTAACCTAAGGACATCACCAACATCCAACAAACATCGAACCTGCAACCGTAGCAGCCGCGTGGTTCCGGACTGAAGCGCCTAGAACCGCTTGACCATAGCGGCCGGCTATTTATTTATTGTCATTTTTATATTTGAAGATGCAGTATAAACTCGTTAACACGGTCTGAAGGGACCGAAAATCACGAGTTCGTGTTTAAAAAATTCGTGTTAACTGAAAAACACAGCTTTTAATACGTACACATGTACAGTAGTGCAGTATCACTTTGCATTACTGTAGACTTATAACACTGTAAAGTGACTGTAAAGGTACAAGCACTCACACATTACAGTATTTTCTTGGAAAAAATCCATGAGAACGGAAAATATCTTGTAATTTCTAAACCAATTATAACTATAGTGTCTGTAAACCCAGCAGTAACGTCGGATGTTGAAGCAAATCGTTCTAAACTGTCCATGGCTGTAAACATCTCCTGACGGGTAAGTGGAATGGTATCTGTATTCTCCTCTTCCTCAGTTTCTGCTGAGCACCTTGGTCACAGTTTTTGACACATTAGATTCTACGGAAGCACGTAGGCCTACAGGAACACCGTCGTCTGCAGTAATGAACTCCTCAAAACTAATCCTGGGTTCGTTAGGTCTTGCAGAGCTGTCCATTCATCAGGTGAAGTGACATTGTCTTAACTCGTCGACATCTTCGGTGTTGCTAAGTCTCCAGGCTCTGTTGAAGCTCTTCTGTATGTGACGTGGCGGCACAGAGTTCCAGGCAGCTGCGACGGTTTTTATTGCATCAACCAGATTCCAATTTGGCGTTACAGCATTGTTTTCAGCAGCACGTGTTACAGCTCTCACAACTCGCTTACGATAAGATCTCTTCGTGAGGGAAATGGCGCCTGTCGCGTTTGCTGAAAAAAAACTGAACACTTATGTTGGTTAGTTTCAGATCCTGTACGTTTGGGCACTACATCTGTCCGTTGTAAGAAAAACATGTCTGTTTTAAGCAGCTATTCGATTGTCAAGACGAAGAGACCACTTGGTAAAGTATTCATAATTATTATTTTCTTTTTTTTTTAAAGCGTCGCAATTTCTCCGACTTACCGGTAAACCATGGATAAAACTTCTCACTGCGTTTCGCCATACAGGCAAGGGAAACAGTTACACGTTGTTCGCTGCTTGCTCCCCCTTGACACTTCTTTTATCTCGAGAGTGCAATTTAGAACAAGTTTGTAGGAAAGTCCAGTTTCGTCCATACTGAACACATCACACGAGGCGTACTTTTCCCTCACTCGGTCGAATTCATGCAACCAGCTGTTCACACTTTCTTCATCAATTTTATTTGCTTCACCACGAATTTGTACAGAACCGATACATCCAACCAACAGAACAACTGAAGTCTCCCATGTCTATATTTTTGGCAGTCTCATTTGCTTTTGACTGAATCATAGGGACACTTAACGGTATGGTAGATGAACGCAAATGACTGAACCATTCTAAGAATAACATACCTAGCTGGGACCTCATCGGGATCCTCTGAGATGGCGGTGTAGAAATGAAGCAAAAAATATATTTAATACAATTAGTTATACTTCGAACACAATTACATGGAAATTGTCGCGGCAGAAGTAGTTGGTACACTATATTTTTCGCAAGATTTTACGTTTTTCAGCAAGTCTTTTTTCCTTCTACGTATTTATGAAACTCTATGAAAGTCAGCTTGTTAAACTGGCACTGTAAAGAAAGATTCCACAGTGCCTAGGAGCAGTCGATTTCTTTCATCAATCAACTGGGCCGACATAGCTAAAATACTTTTTCCACAGTGGCGTTGTGTGCGGGAATAGAAAACAAATACTCGCATAATTTTAGTAGTTGGCATTTGCGCTCAAGATTTTCGGTTTCCTTAAGAAAATAAATCCACCTTTCTTCCACGGAGTGTTTAGGCTTTCATTCCTCCGAGTGACGCTTAGTTTCTAAAAAGCTCTTCAGGTACATGTATTTCTGAAAACAACTGTCGCCTGAAATCTTCACATTATTTGTAGTCAGGTATTAATAGTGTTTTCAATCGTCACCCAATCTGGGGTTTCAGATTGCGTGGTTCCTTCAAATACTTGATATTTATTAAAAGAAATAGCGCTGTGGTACAGAAAGCAAGTGTCTCTTCCTCAAATTTCGAAATCAAATTAATTATTTCTTGGTTAGGGTTCTCATTATTTAATTTCTTCAGATTCATCTCGATTTCATGCCAATAAAATTGATAGTCTTCCTTTCATTCAGACATCTTTGAGTGTCGATTAATATATTTCTTGTTTCAGTTATCGTGACTTTTTTATTCTCCACGCCTTTTATATATATATTTTTTTCAAACAAAGCCTAGTTTTACTGCAGAAACACGAAGTAGATTTCATTAATCGGACTACTGAAATAATCTGAAATTATTTTAGGTGGCCTGTCTTCGCTTGTTTTGACGGAATCCAAAGCTTAAAAAGGCATCGATGAAGTCATCCGAAGTTGGTATTGTCTCCGCAAAAAGCGATTAATTTATCTAATGAAATTTTCAGTTATCTTTAAATGTCTAGACAAAACTTTGCTTTATCTTTGATGTTACGTTATTCAGCGAATCAAACTCCAAAATCTTCTGCTGGGTTCCATCAGTTTCAGTAAAGTATTGAACAACTGAAGGGAACGTGTTTTCAGCCTTGCGATTCGATGCGTCGGTGCCTATGCCGTAAAATGAAGCTTTTTGCAATTGTTTCATGCATTCGGACACTGTGAGTGTGGTGCAGGCCCCCACAACCGCACGAGTGGTCGACTGTGAAGAGCGAACAAATTGAATAGCTGGCCGGCGGCCATTAGAGTGGTAAACTGGCGCGCGGAGTTCGAATGTTTATACATCGCTTTTGGTTATAAAATGCCTTCCCTCTAGTTAGATCGCAAACATAATGCCTCATTTAAATACGTTACTACAATATACTTTTTAATTTATGAACAAACAGCAACTAGTCACTGTTTATGAATTTATCTTACGTACTACATGGAATCTGCCGTAGCTAAAAGTTATGTACTGGACCCCTAGCATTTTTCGTAGTTCATTTACGATAGATGTACGCAAAATGCGTCAAAATGCTCGAAGATTTGCCCACTATATTAATAGATATTTTCTGACTCTACCTTGCTTAAGATTTTATGACGAGAAGTGCGTTATATAGTGCTTTGGCAACTCACGACCAAATTATCAAGTTTCAACCTAATCTAGACCATGAAAACACTATCGATCAACGAAATTTCTTCAAAATGATCAGAACATATAAACTGGTATTCTGTCGATCGGAAATCTTGCCTCCTGACAGCGTGTAACCATTTTTGTAACAGCTGTGGTTTTGAGAAAGGAAACCTGCAAATAGATGGTTCAAATGGGTCTGAGCACTATGGGACTTAACATCTCAGGTCATCAGTCCCCTAGAACTTAGAACTACTTAAACCTACCTAATCTAAGGACATCACACACATCCATGCCCAAGGCAGGATTCGAACCTGCGACCGTAGCAGTCCCGCGGTTCCGGACTGCAGCGCTAGAACCGCACGACCACCGCGGCCGGCTGCAAATAGATGCACAGCCATTATGCTAATACCGTGTTACAAAAACATTTATTAAGCAAGTGCACTGACATACAAAACAACTTAAAATATTCACATACCTGTGAAATGTAATATTCGTTCCTTTCTCGAATTTAATTATACAATTAATCGCTGCACAACTCTTCACCATTGTACTTCTTTTGATTGGAACATACAGACAGTAGAATTACGAGTAACAAATACTGTACGTACGCCCCAACAAATATACAACGTTGAATCAGGGTCTTCATAAACAACAATACTAGACAACACATCAGACTACAACCACTATAATGGCGTCCAGCGGAAGGTTCAAATTATCCCGCGACGGCAGCGCCATCAGTGAGTCTAGTTATTTTTTACAAGGTCTTTGGTGTGGTGCGAGAATATTCATAACAATCGCTGTAGGTTTAGTCCGGGCTGTAGACTGCTTTGCGGCGACTTTGTGAGTCAAGATACATTGCGGCATTCAGTTTTACGGTACAATCAAAAGAACTGAAGGATTGATGATGCTTGACAACTTTATAAGCTATTGTTAGTTCTGCAGTAGCAACGGGCACTTCTTCCAGGGTATCGTCCTTAATCATGATTGTAGAAATAGGCTTTGATGTCGATGCTACCGCGAATCTGTTTGTATCATTCTTCGTAGAAATGTGATGCCTCACACCTGCCTTTCCTCCGTAAGTTACTGAGATGAAACAGCTACAAAACTCATACAACGCTTCCTGATCCGTACGTCCTTTCTTGACAAAAGACCACTCTTTTGTGTAATCATCTCCTTCCACCCTTGAGCATTTTCGTTAAGTATGAAAGATAAGTTTTTTAGACAGTAAACAGTTGACAATAACACTTTAGTCATCGAAGTACACGGCACTATGCACTTCAGGCCCTATGTATCCGCAGTAAACACTTCAGTCATTACTAACTTGCACTCGTCGTTCGTGTTGCGTTTAAGTAATGGTCTTAATCAGCTCGCTGCGCGCCAGGGTAGCCGAGAGCGCTAACGCGCTGCTCCCTGGACTCGGGTAGGCGCGCCGGCCCCGGATCGAATCTTCCCGACGGACTAACGACGAGGGCCGGTGGGCTGGCCAGCCTGGATGTGGTTTTTAGGCCGTTTTCCACATCCCGCTAGGTGAATACTGGGCTGATCCCCAAGTTCCTCATTAGTTACACGACTCGCAGACATTTGAAACACGTTCGCACTTTCCATGGATTACACTAGACGCAGACAGTTGGGGTACACACATTTTCTGTCCCAGGGGGGCATCTGGCCAACCCTTAAAATTAACACACCACATCCGCTTAACTATAACAGTAGACCCCGCAAGTCGGGATTAATTCTTGGAAAGAGAGAGAGGTCTTATCAGATCGCGATTCAAATGAGAACTGCCCGATTCTTCCGCGTGGCGCTGCTTAAATAGTTCCTGTCTCGTACTACTGGCGAAGTCTGTTATTTCCCCGAACGATGGTGCTATAGCGAGAAGGTGCTTGCATTGTCGATACAGGATACGCAACATGTAACGCCATCTGTCAGAAGAGCTTGTCGACATTAACTTGTTGATATAAATAAAACTGAGGCTGCATTTACATGTTTGACTAAGAGATGGCGTTACTTCAGTACCTGAGCCAAGCTCTTGACAGTATTTTGCAAAATCGGGATAGAATTGGTTCTTGTCGGGATGTCGGGACCAGAAGGCACACTATGGTGATGTTACAGATATATCGGGCCGGATGGCGACCCTAGTCCTAACTCTTCATACTTTGCGCTATGTGGTCGTTTAGTTTTGTTTCCAAAACCTGAACCTGCAATATTAATGATTTTTTTCTCGGTTCTTAATTATCGTAGATATAGTGGGGCTGGGCATTCCAAATTACTCTGCAATTGCTGTTTTCTTTGTACCATGATCCATTTCACATAAAATCTTAAGCTTTACCTGTACATTTAGAGCTGTCTGTTTCGTCTTTCCCATGTTTCACGTGCTACCGTTTGTATAATTTTATTCGGTGTTCTAATTTGATTTGGCTACGACTAAAAGAACACCTGGCATCGTGTATGTTTCTAAATGTTGTTGCGCACAGTACTGAATTTGTTTATATGTGCCTTACAATCTGACTGTTGAAGTGATAATCGCTGCCGAGTCAGCAAGGTGCAATCAGTTTTATAGTTACATTTCTGGCTTTCATTAAAAAAATGAGCACTTAAAGCGCTGTAACAGTAGAAGTTCGAGTTACAATCAAATTTAATTACGCTGGAGACTGAACATTTGCTCCGTGTATGAGGATAATGCCAGTGGACAGAGGACGGCAAGAAAATGGTTTTCTCGTTTTAAGTAGGATTGTTTTGACTTTACTGACTACGTTAGAAGACCTTCAGAGTTTGATGAAGGTCGCTTACACGCATTAATCCACAATGAACCACTTCATGTGATGAACTGTGATCATTCCACCATCGTGCGTCGTTTGTATGCAATGGGAACGGTTCAAAAATAGAGTATATGTGTACTGCACCTTCCACGCCAAAATTTCAAAAATTAGAGGGTAGCAATTTGTGCATCAGTTGGCTTGTGAACACCGATCATGCCTGTCCTGTATCGGTACTGGTGACGAGAAATGGTATGTTCATCCTAACACAAGGAAAATAATAGAATGGCTGAGCCCAAACAAAGCAGCAACACCCCGTACAATCACATGCGCGCATCCACAAAACACATCTGGTGGAAAATCGAGGGTATGTCGTACTATGCGAATTGCTTCCCTGAGGTATAACTATCTTTTATTGTGATCAATTGAGACGTCTCGCAGACGCAGTCCAAGAACATCGATCAGGAAGACTGCGCGAAGTGACGCTATTCTACTAGACTGACAAAGAACCCTATACAAGAGTTGGATTGGGAAGTCATTCCGCACGCATCTGATTCACCCGTCTTGCGCCATCAGATCTTCAAATTATTCTTTCTCTATCGAACGACCTTCAAGGAACTCCATTTCCGGATGAAAATGCGTTTCGAACATGGCTCGGCGAGTTCTTCGCCTCAACATCACGTGATTTCTAGAGTCGCGGAATCGACAAGGTACCCCAGCGTTGCCAGACTGTTGTAAATAGTGAAATAGAATATATTGTTGCTGACCAAAGTGTCTGTTATGTGTATCTGTTGTGTTAATTAAAATTATGGAATAACGCAAGGAACTTACGCTCCTACCTGACATAAAATTTATTGGAGATTCGCTGATTACGCGTAGCAAAATGAATTCGGCGGTGTATTTTCTCAAATATATTGATTTCAGTTTTTATCTGCACTCTGGGAGAGTCGTGTTGCTCACTTCTTTAACCTGGCATCTCGTTCTTTACTGTGTTTATTATGATTTGCGCTGCAGGTGGATAAACGCGAACAACATATAAAATCTCTTTGTGCACGCTAGCGGCGGAACTTTTATCACATCGGCTCGCTTCCGGGAGATTTGTTGGCGAGACACCGGAGTTCAGTCGCACGGCAGTGGAAGCTGCCGCTCGCCGGTAACCGATACGCCACAGAGTAACACATAATATCTTTGTCTGTGCCGATACGCTCATGATAACAGAGCCCGGGGCCCACGAGAAATACCTGGGAACCAACCATGCTCAGATAATAGCCGGTCGTGTCACAATACCTCCGCTTACCTTATCTTTTACGCAGTGATCAAGATATGGGAAGCGGCACAAAGAATTAAATCAGTTAATCGATGTCATCCCTATCTTAATCAACAAAATGAAATATTCACTAAAGTGCCAAGGAAACTGGTATAGGCACGCCTATTGAAACACAGAGATACGTAAACAGGCAGCATACGGGGCTGCGGTCGGCAATGCCTATGTAAGATAACAAATGTCTGGCGCAGTTGTTGCATCGGTTACTGGTACTACAATCGCAGGTTATCAAAATGTGAGTTTGAACGTGGTGTTATAGTCGGTGCACGAGCGAAGGGACACGGCATCTCCTAGGTAGCAATGAAGCGGGGATTTTCCCGTACGACCGTTTATCGAGTGTACTGTGAATATCAGGAATCCGATAAAATATCAAATGAATATGAAGCTGGTATCTGTACAGATATCAATGGTAATCTTGCGGCTCTAGAACAATGAAATTATAATGAAATCAAGACCTTTAGCTGCTTACAGGCGTTGATCAATATCTACGGGCTTGAACCCGAAATGTTCTGCTTACATTTTAAACACTAACCGACTGAGCCACCAAGGATACAGACGATTGTGCGACTGCAGGGACTTATCTCGGACACGGTCCCCGTGAGACCCACATTTCCAATTTACTCCCACACACAGCATTTGTAGTGCCATTGCCCACTATACTCATTACTCGGGGTAGTCGATCTACCGATTCCCGTGAGAGTTCGGGCAATGTGTGTGCGTCCGCACGGAAGAAGATAATTGGCCGGTAAGCCTTATCTATATGAAGATGGTATCTGTTCAACAACAATGTATCTATGCAAGGTAGTTATAAAACCTTTTTCTTCATTTTTTGCTGGCGTATGTGCCTGACAATAGATTCACACTCAATGACGTCGGAGCGAATAGAGGATCGCCAGATTTATCTGTATTCAGGAATTTATTGCATGTTATGGATTCTTCCGTCACTTCTTGGTAGAACAATTCCTCATTTAAGTTTGAGTAGCAAGTAAACTGTTTTTGTTCTACTGATTTTTGTTAATTTTTGGCTTATTGAGTCATCTTCAGCAAACAACTGAGTATCGTCTGCAAGAGAGGCTTGTTCTTAGTTAACCAAACGTTATAAGTAAAGACACAGTCCACTTGCAGAGAATATTGTGCACCAAATTGTTTTTTAATGTTGTAAATTGCACTGTACATAATGGACAGCATTAAACGCCATAAATAATTAAAATACATGATATTACTGTATTACGGGTTATGTGGTTATAATGCTAAAGTTCGTGAGGTCGTAACCCCGGGTGAGAAACTATCAAACCGAGAATTCTTTATTTATGATATGCACCAGACTTGTTAAACGACATGTGTGGTGTACGACATAGAGACAGGATTTTCTGTTATTTAGGAAAAAGCATACTAAATTACAATTGTAGTGGTAGGGTTATACATGGCGCCTGGTGACAGGCACTTTTACAGCTGTTAAGAGTCCATAAGTAGTTAAGCACAGTTACATTTTACAGATAGGTAGGATTCTTTTGGAAGAAGTATAAAGGTCTCAGGGGCACGACTTTTTTTAAAGCAGTTAGGAGAAAAGTACAACAGTATAAATTCTTATATAAGTGGTTTAACCAATTATTAAAAATGCATAAATATAAGTATACGCAGTATAGAGAAGCAGGAGGATAAGAGTGATGGCGCTTCTGTAAACAGTGATCAGGAACAGGGCAGACAGGAATTGATTTTACTGATGGAAAAGCAGGTAGAAAATATTAATTTGGGAGATGAGGCTACTATGAAGTTAAGCCCATCTCAGATTAAGAAAGAAGTCGAGTCAGAGGAGGAAGACAACGGGGTAGACAATAATCAACAAAGTGAACAACACCCGATTGATTTGCAGGCAGTACTACACAGTATGCATACTCAGCTGATAGCACAAAACAAGAACATTTCAATTTTAAGCGGACAAATGCAGGCTCAAAATGAAAAACTTGAAAGTCAGAATGAAATTAGTCAGGAACAGGCTAAGGTTACTAAAAGTCTATCTGAAAAAATTGGAAACACATTCTAAAAACACTGCCAGTATAAATGAAAAGCTTAAGAAACAGAGTGAACAAGTGGAAAGGAATAACCAAAAGTTAGAAAAAATAATAAAATAGGTTTTCTGACTGAGGAACTTATTAACTTGAAGAAAGATGTCAAAGATTTTGGTGAAACTGTTAGTAATATACAGGCAGAAATTGTGGACATTAATGACAGGTTTGAAACCGAAGTAGAGAAAATACAGGAACAGGTCGAACCTGTGGTAGAGTCTAAGGTTGAGTAAAAATGGTTCAAATGGCTCTGAGCACTATGGGACTTAACTACTGCGGTCATCAGTCCCCTAGAACTGAGAACTACTTAAACCTAACTAACCTAAGGACATCACACACATCCATGCCCGAGGCAGGATTCGAACCTGCGACCGTAGCAGTCGCGCGATTCCGGACTGCGCGCCTAGAACCGCTAGACCACCGCGGCCAAGGTTGAGTAAAAGTTTCCCTATGTTAAGAAAGCAATAACGAAAGCGGACAAAGAACAGATTTCTCAACTTAGAATGACTGTTCAAAAGACTGAGAACCTAGAAAGGAAAACAGAGTATTGCAAAGAGAAGTGTTGCAATAATACTTCCAGTATACAAGAAAAAGTTAGTGACCTAGAAAGAAAGATTATGTGTAATGGCTTTTATGTTGTAGACAGAACGCCAATTTACAAAGTACTAGAGGGTGAAGAAAAATTCGACCCTTACCGAAAAGACAGTGGGTTATCTATCCTCTGTGGATGGAATTTATTAAGAACTGCGAAAGGCTATTTCCTGAAAATATCACAGATCAGGAAAAAGTAAATATCGTAATTAGTGGTTTAGCAGGAGATGCTAAACGATGAGGAAGTGACTTAAGCACTGAAGCAATGATCTTCACTGAATTTAGACAGAAGCTCTTGAACGAGTATTGGTCCGAGCAGATACAAAATAGGCCCTTCCGTGAGTTTATAATGGTGGGAATGTTCAAAGGTAAAGGTCGAATGAACGTGAAAGAATTTTATAAGTCGTAGTATAGGAGATTGGCTCACTTAAGGAATCCAAGGGGTGATTCCGAGATTGTATGGTAATTCTGGAAGAAATTATGAAAGGGTCCTGTAGCCACCTTTCATTAATCCGGTAGCCCATTTTCACTAGCATTTCTCTTTCTTTTCCTTGTTTCTCTTTTCTCATAACTCTCATAGTGGTGTGATTGAATGAATGTGGTTGTGTGTCACGTTGCTAGACGGAGGCGTAGTCTGCTGCAGAAAGTCTGCGATAGTCATACAGATTCAGCAGCAGTTGTACACAATAGCCAACTCTCGTAGTGATCAAGTAGGCAAAGAAGTATGCGCTACTTGTGAGAAATCCACCTGCGTTAGGTTGGTGGCGGAAATGGCATGTTTGGGTTTTCCGGGCCACGAGGAGCATGGAAGAGGCTGGAGAAGAAAAAGGGGGCAGTCTGCCGCCGGTACGGGAAGCGTCCACAACTGTGCTCCAGTCGAAGAAGGGTGAGTTATACTGACCGCGTGGCGCGTTGTTACTTGGCGAGAGGAGAGCTGTTAGCTTTTGGTCTGCCCCCTTTTTCCTCTCCAGCCTCTTCCACGCTCCTCGTGGCCCGGAAAACCCAAAGATGCCATTTCCGCCACCAACCTAACGCAGGTGGATTTCTCACAAGTAGCGCAAACTTCTTTGCCTACTTGACCACTGTACAACTGCTGCTGAATCTGTATGACTATCGCAGACTTTCTGCAGCAGACTACGCCACCGTCTAGCAACGTGACACATAACCACATTCATTTAATCACACCACTATGAGAGTTATGAGAAAAGAGAAACAAGGAAAAGAAAGAGAAATGCTAGTGAAAATGGGCTACCGGACTAATGAAAGGTGGCTGCACGACCCTTTCAGTTACCAGAGGATTCCAAAAGATATGTAGGCAGTAAACACCGTACTTTTTCTGCATTTTTAGAAAAACTAATTGACGAAGACCACTGGCGAGAAAACAAATTCCGTCAGAATAATAACCGCCGGAATGAAAGGAACGATCGGAATAACAGTAATGATGAGCAGAATGATAACCAGTATCAGGTTAATACTGTTCAAAGAGAAAGAGGCACAGGAAGATTTTCCTCTAACCATCGTGGAAGAGGACATAGGCCGCAAAATAACTCCCTTACAGAGGAGGTAAACTAAATAACGCGAACTTTAAGGGTCCGACGGACGTGGAAACAAGATACAGGAGGCCCAAACGCAAGAATTATTCTCGACATAGACAGAGAAGCTTCGATACGCTGCAGTACAGTTCAGATGAGATAACAGGCACTACGCCTGCCGTGACAGATGGTACTGCAGGTGACCACAGTCGGCTGACAACGGACTTATTTCATGCGCTAACAAGCCACTGCAGCGGACCGCTGTAGCGAGAATTAATTCTATTTCAATGCAGCGGAGAGTGACGTCACCGGGCGATCAGCTGAGGCTGAGAGTAAGACAATAGACGGGGCATCATCGGCTGTAACCGATTCAGAGGCTACTGACAGACAACTGGGCAATAACTGAGATGGAGGAGAGTTTTACGGAACTGATAATTGGCGTATACAGATGAGTAATGTGTATGACGGTATAATAGAGTGTAATGAAAAGGAAGATAGCATTACTACAATCGGAAAGGAGGTAAGGGAGAAAGGTTTATTGTACGGAACCGCACAGAGTACGCTAGCTGCCAATGCATTTGAATCAAAAAGCACTGCGCAGAGGACACGTGTCGCTAATGTTAGGGAAAATGAAGAGGCCGTAAGTAGACGCAAAGAAGTATATGCAAATTTACACTTTGCTGATGAATCATTCTGTGACAACGAATCTGCAACTGTTTCTGTCATTTATATGCCTGATTTGAAGGAAAACGAATTCGTGCGGTTGACAGAAACCTAAGAAACTGATGACGTCAGGAAAGATAAGGAAAACATTTCTGATGAAGACGAACTACCAATAGAGGAACAAAAGATACTCGTTACTATAGAACGAATCCAGAAATGCATGAATTACGAGATTAGCGACGATCTAGAGTTCTCAAAGAAATTAAAAAGGGGTTTCATGTTAGAAGCCGACAGTGATAGTGAAGATGCCGACTTAAATGAAAATGAAGAAATCAATCAAGCTAGTGATTCAGAATCGGAGGAAACGAAGCTTACTGAAAAACTCTGTCTGATAGAAATGAGATACCAGAGAATGAGAATATTTTGTGTGAAAAGGTGCCGAAACTGGACACTAACACAAAAAAGAAGTTAGTCAAGAGGAAATAAAATCTGTCAATGACGAGACCTGTGAAGAAGCAGTAATGTCAATACAGGATCCGGAAGACATAATGGATAAGAAAAAGGAACCACTGGACAAAATGATTAGTAAACAGCGACAACTAAAAATCGTGAAGGATTTTGCGATAGGAAAGCAGAAAGAACCACCTGACTTAGAATGTAAAGAGATGAATGCCATTTCATGGGAAGATGTAATGGTAGACCAAGACTTATTGTGTGTGAAAGGAACAGAAAACCTAATTACTAATACTGTCAAAGCTACCTGAAGGCAAAGAGCAAACCAATTCAGAAAACAATGAGGACAGAGCTTTTAAAATGTTATACTTAAAAGAGGTAGCTGGTAGTAAAAGAATGGCCAATACGTGTAAAAATATTAGGAGATTCCAAAACAAAGATGAAATGTGGAAATCAGTGAATGCCAAATTTGACAGGAATGACTGTCCACAGATATCAAAATTTTACAAAAGTTTAAAAGGGCACTGTTTATCAGAAAAGGGAAAAATAGTGAAGAATGGCAAGTCTGCTGGCCATCACAGTTTGAAATAGAATTAACTGATTACTTTCATTTGGCATATTGACACTGTGGGGCGAAAAAGCGTCTTGAGGAAATTGCAAGGGTTGTCAAAATTGGGAGTAATGCTATGCTTTGAAAAAGGTTAGAGAACGTTGTAAGTTATGCTATGTTTGTCAAAGGGCTTAAGTGGCCAACAATACTAACAGGTGCTACGCAGTGTCTCTGTCCGTGGATCTATATGGGTCCGTACCTAAAACTGCTGGAAATTTCACCTACATTGTAGTTATTTTAGATGTATTTTCAACATTTATTCAACTGTATCCAATCAGGTAAGGCACAGATAAAGCAGTTTTCCATAAAATGTTGGAATACTTTAATGAGATGGGAATACCAAGGAGAGTACTATCTGACAATGGTCCGCAATTTATTGCAAAATTGTGGTTAGAAGGAGTGGATCAGAAAGGAATACAAGTAACACACATTTCAGCCTACCACCCATCTAGTAATCCGTAGAACGCTATGTGAAAGAATTAGGAAGACTGTACAGGACACACTCTCACCAAAACCATAGAACACGGAGCAAATTTATTCCAAAGTTTGAAGTAAGTCATGAACTCATTACAACATGAAACCAATGGTTTCACATCTGAAGAAATTATGTTAGGCCATAAAACTAAAAGTTTGATAGAAGAAGTGTTAGAATACACACTCATTAAAGAAATGGATTTGGTGAAGAAAAAGGAAATGGTGAGAGAACTAAGTAGATGAAAAGCAGAAGCAAGAGCCAAAAGGCATGGTGAAAAGGTAAAATTTTCAAAATTTATCATTTGTGAACTGGTACTTGTTAAAGCTCACGAAACATCTAATGTGGTAAATCACGAGATTTCAGAATTAAAATACGTTTACTATGGTCCTTTCGAAATTCAAGGAATACCACACCCTGGTTTATCGAAAGTCCAGAAAACTACGTTGTTGACCTAAGGAAGTATACAGCCAGAAATGTGTAAAAATTTGTGAATATTATTATTATCCAATGTCTGTATTATGTATAAATTTTATTGCAACCATATTAATATCTTTCAAGTTTCAGGTTCTGAGATACTTTTGTAAAAATGTGCAATTATGGAAAATTGAAACAAATGTGTCACTTAGCTGTTAAGTGAAATAATTCAGCCTAAGGGGCATAACAATCACATGATTTTCGGACAAAAAAGACCGCCAAAGTTATGTCAAAATAAAAGGGGCAGCGTACAAGGAAGAATGCACAAAGTGTTCTTAAAGAAAGTGTAAAATGGATTGCTTTGGATCTCATAAAGAGGGAGCCAAAAGAAAAGTATATGCTGTAGGTTCACAGGAGCAAAGAAGGACTGTCATTATAACCATACTGGGAGCAGCAAATTGTTCTATTAAAGTGTAGTAATTTTGTATTATTAATGTTAAAATGTTTATGTGTAAAGTGTGTTTTTATGATGTAGCTTGTAACAGACTTAAGTATATGGTGTTTGTTCGGGGGAACAATGCTTTAGTGTAAATGGACCAATGAAACCTATTATCCTGAGTATTTCAATCATGCATATATTTGATTATGGTTCATATAAATTTTTATAATTTTTGTACCTTAAAATTTTCGCTTATTGGGACTGTATTTTCTGTATATGTAAAGTAAGGTGTGCTATATTGGCGATTGAAGCTCTTTGCAGTGTATGTGAGGAATGTATGTAAACTACTATCTAAACTGTTTATTACGTTAAATAATTTTGTATTTAAAATTTTGTGTGTGTTTAAACTGTACATGTTGTTGTAACTTTGACAGTTGTAAGAAATGGTCACTTAGGAACAAGGTAAGAAATCGTTGTTACGTAAAAGGCCAATTTGCTTTTGTTTGAAATCAATGTGGCTCTGGGAGTGGAAAAGGTGGCAAGGGCGAATTGGCGCGCTACCTAGACCTAGCGCAGGAAGCAAGTTACACATTCTGTAGGCAGCAATGATTGAGGCAACACCGTAGAGGACCAGGAGAAGCTTTGCTGCAAATTTGCACAAAAATACCTCGGATGAAGACTGCAAACAGCTTACGGCATAGCTGCGAGTTGTTGGGATACTGTATGCAAAACTGAACCATGCCAAGAAGAGAAATTGAACCCATACAACAAAGTCGTTGCAGGCTGTACTGTGGGTAGTGGTTGTTCGCCACACCCAAGCGTACAGCCACCAGATAAGATCGTTTTGGTATTCTCTTTTTTACAGGGTGAACCATTAATTTAAACTGTGTTTTATTAGTGAATAATCATTCTTGAACTTTAGAGAAACTGCATCACCCCGCTACTTCATCCTAAACCTATAGCCTATATAGATTTCCTTCCTGGTGTTTGATTAATCCGAGTATCCTGTTTTACAGACTTACGAAGTGCCAAGTTAATATAAAAAGGCACTATTTAAATTGTTTTTGTGTAAAAGTGAGAGTAATAGGTTCTGAAAGTAAATTCCAGAATGAAAGGGGTTTTCTTGAAGTGAAATATTTAGTATAAAAAGTGTGTGCTTTAGTATCTAAGTATTTATCTTTAATGGTTATGGAAAGTTCGTTTCTAATGGTCCCCACAGGCCAAATATTTTTTTAGGTTGCTTGAAGTTATCTACTAGGCTTTTTCTCTTTTAAAAACGTAATGTATAACGATGTAGTAGTCAAATATTTCCAGTGTCTGCACCAACATTGTTTACGTGGAGTAGTATTTATTTGAAGAAGCAACTTAAACAGTAGCAAGAAAGAAGGCAAAATTCATACTTCTACTTCTCCGATACTTCACTGTTTCATTGCCTGGATAGGCTGGCGACCGTTAGTACCACTAAATGAGTTTGAAACTGAGTTGTCCCAGCTTCAGTATAACACTAGTCATGCTGCGTTTATTTCTAACTGTTGGGTAAGATTTTAGGAAAAGAATGGAATAGTCTGATTTACTTATCCGTTGGACACGACACACGGTCAAAATCTGTAAAAAGGGTAACTCTATTGATTAGCTTTTCCTATTAACAGGACTATACTCCTACAGTATACTTTATTTGGAAACTAAACTAAATTTAGTAAGAAGATTAGCCGTGGCAACATAGAGTTTTCTATTTAGATAAAAGCATACTAAATTATAATAGTAGTTGTGGGTTATATCATCAGTGTAAATAAACATGCAAGCGTGACATTTTCTGCGCTGGAAGGGTCAGTATATCAGGGGCGTATGTGGCATGCTAAACTAATCATGTATAAATTTCTGAGACAAATGACGTAAAACTAGAGAGAGCAAAATGTTTACGAATGAAAGGGAAAACAAATAATCTAATTTCTTGTGTACTTGTTTGTGGGTGATAGTAACACTTCGTAAGCTAAACTAACATTTAAATGGTAAGGCAGTGCATCAGTTTTAAGTAATCACTGCCTGCGCTCCTATTGAGCTGATCAAACAATAAAAATGAATTTACAAAAAAAAGAAAGTTTTTCTGGCGTTTTGTGCCCATGTCATTCAGTCTGATGTAGTCTTTTGCGGTACTCCGCAATTTTTTTCTCATTCATCAATTGAAATAACATTCGAAGTACGATTTTCACTTCACACTCATTCAACGAAGCACTTGATGTCGCGAACTGCTCGCTATGTAAGTCGTTCCTGCGAGCTGGCCTCCGGTATCAGGATACTCAATGCAAGCAGCATTTCTGTGATGCCCCAACAACTTGCCAGCCAGACCGTTCCCTAAAACAAAAACAAAAAAACATAACCCACGAGCCATGTGATCTTCTAATTAACACACTTCACCCACAGGTGAGGCCATTTAAACCCACTCTCGTCAGACCAAAACCAGAATTGAGAAAATTCGTCAGAACAGAGAAAAAAAGAAATGTGCAGCTGCGTTGCTGAGAAGAAGAGACATGATTGCAGGTTATTATATCTGATTCTGTGATTTGTGTCTTCCCTCAGAAACGACATAAGAGAACGGGATTTTACTTCAGTAATGTTCTCTAAAACGAACAAATGAATTTACAAATCACCTGTCTTCGCACACAAAATAAACACGCCAAAAGAAAACGAACCAAATACAACACTTAAACAACATAAACTAATGGCCCCACAACGTCCAGTGTCACCTTTGCGCACCTAGATTTAATCCACGGGATTAGTAACAAATAAAAATTACACACAATAAACATACATACAAAAATAAATAAATAAAAATAAAAAAACAAAAATGCTTAACTTCTGTTTATGCACAAACTGGCTACCAATTTTTTTTACGAGCAAGTGAACGGTTGAATCTAGCGGGCTTTCTATTGGCGCTCTCATTTAATTCAATATATGTTAGTAACTGGCATCATCTGCGTATCTGGCTGCTAAGTCTACGCCTAGCAAAATTTCCATACATGGGTTCGGAACCACAAGAAGTTCCTGTTCAAATGTGACTCCATCAATATTAACTTCAAAGATGGCTTCACTATTGATCGGCCTACTGTGATTTCCTGTAGTCGTCTTAATTTTTACAGTGGTAACCGAATGCGCTACATCATTATTAACAAGACCGAAGAATGATTCCGAGACACAGGCTACATCACTCCCTGAGTAGACCAGTCTACTGCCACCTCATTAAGAACAACGTTTAGAATAGGCTGAAATTTTTCAATATATTCTTTCCTTATATCTGTCTCCGCCAGGAAATCTCCCTCTATTTCCTTAAAATGTGCTGTACAGTGTACTCCTTATTAACTACGACTTGTACTGTGTTACTTGCAAGTTCAACATCATCATTATCACCAAATATCTCGCTGAAAGCAGCATGAATTCTGGTAGACTTTATCTCGATCTACACAATATTCTGCCTTCTTCAAATTTTTGATTTTCACACCTTTGTGGTAACAACCCACGTTCTAATCTGGCCAAAGCAACGTAATCTCTTGGCTGGTATTCGCACTACTCCTTTATTGAACCAGCCATGATAGAAATCATTGACAACAAATTACTCTGTGTCATCAACAATGACGAACGTTTTAATTTCATCCTGGCTGTCACCAACGTTGAAATTATTATTAAAATTACATTCGTCAGACCCTAGTGTGCCACTCACTGTGTCTGTTACAGTATTTACTGCAGCCCTTTGCTGTTCAGCACATAAATAAGTGAGTGCAGCCAAGACTCTGCGCGTGCTTCGTCACCACATTTGCTGCGACGAGTTATCTAACAGCAATCCTTGTCACTGACACATCGCTCCACACACTGGGAACAAAAAGGTATAACTTTTTCGGACACTCTTTACAGACAAGACAGAAGCATGAAACACCTTTAACAAAGACGACTGAGGCAGTGCCTAATGAACTGGATGACAAGTGATGACATCAACAAGGAGTTTGATAGGATATAAAATCGTGCTTACACGGAATGAGAAGTCATTCGTGGACAAGTTTGGTGACGTCACTGTGTAGAATTTCACGTTCCACAGCATTCCATAGTGTGAAAGCCTGAATAAGGCAAGTCAGATTTACGCTTTGTGGAGAGGAACGTGGGCAGTGTGAAGGTCGCACTCTACATCACAAACAAAACTAGGGAGACGCTATATTGAATTCCGTCGTTTACAGTTGAAGCCCATATCTGTCGTATTTTATATTATTACTTATGTCCTATGAATATATGCTGTTTCAAAGTACCTTCCTGTTGAGCAAGCACCGTATCTCCCTGGAAAAACGATGTAACCTCATAGGCGTAAAAATCTGCTCTGTCCCTTGTAACCTCCCCACAAAAATTTAAAAGGAATGTAATGACAATACTTAATACAAATGGGCGCCGAGTGTAACCTTCCCACCGAAATTTTAAAGTAATGACAATATTATTTAGGAATGCTAATGGACATTGCACTAAGTGTAACTTTCCCACAATGGAATCTACTGACAATGACAATTAAACAAAAATTAGCAATCTGACTCAAATATAAATTCCTCACAAAAAATTAAAGTCCATTCAGTGATAAGAAAATTCAATTAAACCGAAATATCGGTCTTTGGCCCTGTGTAAAACAATCAGAATTAAAGTCTTACCTCAGAATAACTGGATGTCAAATTTCTGCTCTTATCTTTGCGCACGGCTTGGAGGATCTGCATTGCAAATAATAATATTCCTTTTTTCTGAGATTTTACTGAAATTTTTCTTCAAAAGAAGTGGAGTGAAATGGGAAGTGCAACGAAATCTTTAGTTCAATAAAAAATAAAATTTTGAAAAAAAATGCTTTTGAAATAAAAATTATTATTGGGGCACTTGTTGGAGAATAATTACAATAAATAAATTTTTACATTATCTAATGATTATATTAATTAACAGTATACCTCATTCAGCATCTTGACCAGTGTTGCCGACCGCCTACATCACACAACCGCACTGGGCTGCTACTCCTGACCGACCGCTCTGCATGACGACTATTAGCGTACTGCACTGCACGACTACTACTGACCGACTGCTCGTAACTAAATCGAGCTACAGACTTCCACGACTACTGACAGAGTACTGCTCTGCATAGCGACAACTAGCGAACTGCTCGCAACACTCGCGCGGTCAAGCGCAGGCTCTCTGGTCAGAGATGCTGCAATGCCTCGCCATCGCTGCTGCGTTACATACGTGTTTCACCCTTCTCTTATCACAACCTGATGGTGCGTACATATTGATCAAACGTATTCCACCTATGGACACGGCCGTGCCACGGGCAGAAAGCATATACTCTACTTCATCTGCACGTATCCCTCCTTCCAATAGCATCGCAGTGAAACACCTCTCGTCACACAGGGAACGGTAAATATCATAACCATAAAAGTCCGAGGGGGGAAGCATATGAACTTCCTGTAACAGCGCTATCTCTAAATCTGCACCCTTTATCATGTCGCTGAGCATCTTGATTTTTACCAGCATCCCAATGCTATTGATGTTAATAGGCCCTATCCGATAAGCTTGTTGCATGGCTGTCAATGTAGATAGATCACCTTACAGTCGCTAATTCTTCCGTACACAGGCTGCTTTCTTTCTGACATCTCCCGCCATCCTCTCATATGGTCTGCCGTTATTCGATGCACTCTTCTGGTCTTACACCGGGAGAGTGTGTGAGAGCAGTTCCTCCAGCACCATCTGTTCCCCACGGGGGTGAGTCTTGTGACAAGTCCCCTAGCGTCCCATCGTTGTCGTGCGTTGTAGGCATCGTAGCCTCCTTAGTAGCCTGTTGCCCTCGGTCGGACCTCTCCGCTCTTTATGGAGCATCGGTATCGGAAGGTCGTGTGGCCATCCCGCTGTCCACACCTGCATCCACGCTAGGCAGTTCTTCTGTATCCATGGTCGTCTGCTCTGTACCCGAATATGCCTCAGTATTGCCTGCTGGATCTGGTTGGTCGGTTTCCACTGTGAGGCGGCGCTTCTTCCGTCTTTTTGGTGATCGCTATTTTCATTATCGAGCCTAGGAATCAGAGGTCAGCATGGCCTCTTGATGTTCATGGGAGATGTCGGAATCTAGAACCATCAAATTATCGACGTCTGTAAGTGCCCTATCTGAAGGGGCCGCAAGCGGCACCGAAGAGAGGCTGCAGGCGGTCCAGCGCAACTCATTCCGTGGCTCGCCACGATCTGCCTCTGTCTGTAGGTTCCAGTATGTTTCTATCGCGCGGCCTACGTTATTGCGTAATGTGGCGACATAGGTCATGGGGAGCATAGACGGATGCGGTGTGAGTAGTGGAAAATCCCGTGGCAGCTGTAACAACCTTCGTTGAGTACGCTCAGAACGTACGTGTCCCTCCTTCCTACGCCCACAGAACGTCCTTGGTTGCCCGTCATAGATGACATTCGCGCTACAACCAGCGATGTAGAAGTGTGATGGAACATGTTTTTGGAGCTCGATCTGTATTTGTCTGTCGCCATTGAGGATAGCATACGTTTTGAAACTCGCTCATTTTTCAGACTCATGGGATAGGACCGTTCCGTAAGTACGCAGGGCGTCTGTCGCCAGTTCTTCTGGCGCTTCGAGTGGAAGCTCAAAGACTCGGATCGTTCGTAGTCCCTTGACGGCGTGTTCAACTGTAACCGCTCCAGCATTCCCGACCATCCGAATGACAGAAACTAAGTCCTTGTCGATGCCGGAGTAGTAGTGCGTCACATGCCGCTTCATTGATGGGCTTGATGCAGACTACGCTGCTGACTATAGATAAGTGTATTCCAACAAGAACGTCAGGTTCGAGTGTCACCTACTCCCGTAAATGACTTTGTATCTCGTAATCCTTCAGTCGAGCATATTTGTTAAGAAAACTAAATTTTAGTGTCGATTTGCGGAACGACAAGGCTATGATTCGTTCTATGTATTACTGCAACACACCGCAACACACTTAAGGCGGCGTCCTACGTGAGCGAACTGTTGCGAAAGCTCTGCGGTGCGACGACCGCGTGGAGATGTCAAACAATGGCCAACGGTCAAATTATCCTACGTCAGCGCGCACGCGCGGGGCAGTTTGCGACGCTAGTTGTGGCGAAGCGGTTGCGATCAAATTGTTTGATATTTCCGCGCGAAGTGGACGCGCTTTGCTGTGTGTTTTTCATCTTAAAATGGCTGAAATTTTGATCAGTGCTGTTCAAGAACGACGTGTATTGTGGGACAAGAGAAATAAAAATTATCATAACCGTTTAATATCATACCGTGAATGGGAGGAAGTTGCGAAAATAATTGGTACTACAAGTAAGTTCATGTGTAGCATACATTTATTAAGGAGTGTTGTATACTTTCTGTGTGCATGATTTTGTTCAACATACAATTTAAAATTTTTCTTCATTGCCAATATAAATAATAGTACAAGTAAGTGTACATAACACATTGTGAGCAGTGTACTCCACATTCTTTGTACAGTCGGCAGTTCGTGGTCTTGCGGTAGCGTTCTCGTTTCCCGCGCACGGGGTCACGGGTTCGATTCCCGGCGGCGCCAGGGATTTTCTCTACCTCGTGATGACTGGGTGTTGTGTGTCTCTCATTATCATTTCATCCCCTCGACACGCAAGTCGCCGAAGTGGCGTCAACTCGAAAGACTTGCACCAGGCGACCGGTCTACCCGACGGGAAGCCCTCACACGGCATTTCCATTTTTGTACAGGATTTTGTTCAAAATACAATTTAAAATTATCCCTCACTTACACAGCGTCACGTGATGATGTATTGTCTCTCTTTTGTAAATTGTCTTGTGCTGTATTTGGTATATTTCGGAATACGTCTTGACAAAATGCCACCACTGGCTCATTTATTGATTCAAGATCACGGATGATGTTCTGTGATAAAGTTATAGCCTTAACAATATGTACTGCATTTTCCACACTAGATTCGATAGGTTTATGCAGCAGAGTTCTAAATTTAAATGTTGTAGAACCAGATGAACATTCTACCACTATTCTTGCCCAAGACAACCGATAGTTGTACATCTTTTTACCGTCGCCTGCAGTCGTCGTCCTTCTGGAAA